>NC_045563.1:1702130-3185463 GCF_009819795.1 Aythya fuligula
TGGCAATAAACTCCTCCTGGTCCACAGTCAGTCCCAGGAGTGCTGCCTTTCTTCCTTATTATACAACTGACCAAAACATGAGCATTCTCCATCGTCTCTGGCTTTGATGAAAGCTTATTAGTTAACATAACCTTCTATACATCTAAAGTTTCTGAAATCAGATGTGAAATGGTGGCCCTGGGTTTTGATATTAGTCTGAATATTAGAAACAGATTAATTTTAATTCTCTTTAAAATGTCCTTTCTGTGACTTGGATGAACTTCCTGACCCTGTAAAGACAACAGCAGCGTTTGCTTTCCCACCCTGTGGCTGCCTGAGGCATGGGGACTATGAGCTCTTCGGAGCAGAGGCTGTGTTAGCTGGTACAGCTCTGCTCTCTCCTGTGAGGAGCTGGTCGTCTTGGCGAAGGCATCTGTAGAATTGCAATAATAATTATTGACATTAGATATGCAAACATTTGCTATTTAGCATCAATGAAAATAAATTATGAGGTATGAAATTCAGGCTCATGATGGTGAACCTTGCCATTTTGAAACGTCTTTGAACTCACTTTACCATCTATTTTTCTTTTGTTTATCTTATATGCAAAATATTTTGTGTCAACGGCATCACTTACAAGGGACTAATAGAGTTCATAGCCTTTTATAAATTAGCTTCATGGAATATTACCTATTGCTTTGAGTTCTCAAGCAGCAATGCTGATGATTTATGATATTTAATGACACTGGATGGCATAACACACTTATTTATTTTAAGATCTCTTCTGCAAAGCATTGCACAATGAAAAATGTCATTTTTTATAGTACCTATGAAGTTCAGAAAGAAAATGTAGAAAACTGCACTCTATTTCCATTCTGGCAGTCACATTCATTAAAGAAATTAAATTAAATTGAAATTAACTTTAGGAGATCCTCCACATACTTAAAACAGCATATTTCCCTATGGTCTTTTGTTGCTACTATTCTTTTGGCTTTACCGCCCGATCAGTTAAGAAATGACAATTAATGCCACTTAAGAAATGATCCTGATTGCTCTGAATGTGTGAATCAATTATTTATGAAAATACTGGAACACTGAACACAGAGTATTCTGTATTACTAGGCAGTAGACCTCAGTCTCATCCATACTCACTGTATTTGCGACTTTGCCAACATAATAAATAGCAATTCCTTTCAGTTTCGATCATAACTTCTGAAAGCCCTTTCCAGAGGTGACTGTGCCAGCCCAGGGAGGTCAGTGTATCTCTTCACATTATTAAAGCATGTTAAGGAAAACAGGACTATTTGTGCTCCACCATTGTCTCTGACCTGACAACTCAGCTAAAATCTAGCACTGTTCAGGTGTTGGAATAAAGGGGAAATCCCTGCATACACTGCATAGCCTCAGTACTCTCTTCTGAGTCAAAAACATTTAGAAAATGCTGTGTTTCTTCTTACCAAATAGCTGAAAAAAATAAAAAATGTCTTCTGATTAACACATGACATTTTGGAGTCATGGATATCAATGATTAACACCTTCCACCACGTGTAACACAAAGCACACATTTAAACATTAAGTTGAGCACCGATGAAAGTGAACATTAGCAGCAATAGAGTCTTTATGATTACTTTGGTATCTGAAGTATTTTCGGGATATGAGACAAATGATATCAACATTTAAAGGATTGGGAGTGTGGACAATAACAGCTGCCTAGACTTTAACAATTCTCTTGATACAAATATTAATTAAATGGAGTACAGGAATTTCTTTTTTATTGACCATAAGCTGAAGATTGCAGTTCTAGTTACATTTTTTTACTGTGTAGTTGTTGCAGGTTGTAGATCTTGATACAGGAAATTTGTATATATTAACCTACAAAGAGGGCAGTGTGAAAAGTTTCTAGGCAGAGCACCATGTACCAAAGGATGGAGGGCTGAAGGTTTGTGGATGAAAGAGCTATGAAGCTGCTTACTGGCAATCCAGCAGCAACAGAAAGATGTCATACATATGTCAAGAGCTCAGCTCTAATAAACACCAGGGTATTTAAGCATTTCTCACCAGCTGTATATTGAGGGTATATCTAAGATGATTTTAACTCAGGAAAGAGGAAGGCAGTTGTGATTCACGATACAAAGGTCCAGGAGTGGACAGACCTTTGTATCATGAATCACAGCTCTCTTCCTCTTTCCCGAGTTAAAAAGGTGTAGGAGTGGACAGAAGCTTCTATAAGGTTCTGTACGAATGTAATTGTTATTAATTACTGCACAACCCATCCTGCTGGGGTGAACAGGCCACTTCTGAAAGCCAGGTTTGGAAGAACAACAGTATGATCTGCTTTTTACCCTCCATCTAAGCAGTGGGCCATGATTCCCCTTATCCATGTTTCCAAAGCAACAGTAAATAGTACCCCTGTTGAGACAACAGCATATTGCACTCCTGCTGAGAAGAATTTGCATTTCATTTGCAGATTATTATACCCAGGCTTAGTCTAAACTGCTTTCAAATTTCTTTTGCTGCTATTGGGTATTCATGTCAGTGTGTAGATAGAATTTCAAAACTTGAAATTATTCTCACTTCATGTACAAGACCATATGTTTCTCTATAACAAGTTTCAAATAAGAAATGCCTATCATTTTGCCTAGGTAGTTAATGTAAAATGGACAGATTAATAAATCCTGCAAGAGCCACATTCTCTTTCATCTACATGGATATGATTCCTGTGGACCAAAATGGAGCTACAGAAAGTAACAGGCTATCAGATTTAAAAGTTAGATGGAATAAACCCACTAAACCTTTTGGAAAAAAAAAAAAAAAAGTAAAAGAAAGAAACAAAAGAAAAACAAAACAAACAAACAAAAATACATTTCACAGAAACACACTGAAGGTCAAAATCGTTGAGTCTGGTGGCAGCTCTGGAGACTGCCTCATCCAGCCCCCTGCAGGGTGAGCTGGAAGCTGGAGCAAGCTGTTCAGCACTGTGTCCAGCCCGGTTTCAACCATCTCAAAGGACAGAGACTCCACAGCCTCTCTGTGCAACTGCTCCAGAGTTCAAACAACCTCACAACCCCCCCACCAAGTATCCATACCCGTGGATGCCCCCGAACCCCCTCTCCTCCTCCGAACCCCTCTCTGCTCCTTCTGCCCAGGCCCTGCCTGCTGCTCCTGGGGGCTGGCGGCCACCTTTGCCACCAGTTGGCAAATAGTAGACATTGCTGTCTTGTATTTTAACATTTCTCCTCTTCCTACCAGCACTGTAATCTCCTTGTTCTCATTACTCACTTCTGTAGTCTTTTTGGTGTAAACTACTCCTGTGAGTAAAAGCTGCCAAGAGCGAGGAGCTGTTGAGGTGGGATTCTGGCAGTCCTGCCATGTGTCAGCAGCACTGCCTGCACCCTCGGATTTGTATCAGGTCCTCTTGTTTTTATCTTTTGCTCGAGCTGTCCGTATCTGAAAAGTCATATGCCATAGATAGAGATATGTATATGTATATAGCAATTAAGCATTCCTACCAAGCAGCTCAGCAGGGGCCATTATTAATAGAACATCTCTGATTTAAAACATCTTTCAGATACAAAAGGGAATGACCAAATGCAAGCTATAAATGGCTTGTATACAAAGCCACATAACCAAACATTAACGGCCATCAGACCACCTCTAATTCCCCTGCAGTTGCTCAGATGTGCAGGTAGTGAGATCTGCACACTGCTGGCAGGGACTGAGGGTACCCCCCAAACTGCAACCCTGGCAATCTGCCAGTTAATGAAAATGAAGGCAAAATGCTTTTTTCTGATCATTAAAAGGTTGCAAACTCTCTCCTACAGTAAGCAGATAACTAAAAACTATACATTGTATGGAAGTTAGAATTCAGAAAGTGGCCAGAAATAAACTATGATGTTTCTCATATTATTACTAATTTGCTGTGTCATTTTGTCTCTGTAAATAAATGCAGTAATACTGCTCTGTTTTCCCCAGTGAAGTGAAAAATACTTATCATGTCAGGTAAGTAATATCCTAATTAAGAGAATATTATTAAGATAACACCATTAGAGTGTGAATTATTATTAGAATATATTTCAATCTATTGTTTTAAAGGGGCAAATGGATTGTTTCACACTCAAAAGTATTCTTAGAAATGTCCATTTCAACAAGGAAGTGTTTTGTTAAGAAAAGTATGGAAGCAGTATGTCTTGCATAGGTGAATCCTGAAAAATGTCATCAAATTAGGTAATTGCTTTGGTTTCCATTCTGGAAGGACAAGTGGTATTCCTGCAGGTTTTTTTTTTTTTTTTTTTTTTTTTTTTTTTTTTTTTTAATAATAAAAAATGTGAAGGCCAGCTGCATTCATCACTTATTTATCAGCATAAAGGCAGACAGACATTAAAGGAGTGCAGTTTCAGGGCTGAGAGGCTGGATTAGGATGATGTTCCTCCCCAGGTGCGGCGGTGCAGAACACGTCCTCACCCAGGCTGCTCAGGCACCAGGGTTTGCAATACACATGTGATCAGCCATGACCCCAAACCTTCCCCAAGATGCTGAAGAGCAAAGGTAAACTCCCAAGATATGTTCCAGCCCCATATCTGTAGGATTTCAGATGCATTAATGAGGAGCAGGCCAGCACATGGGCAGTGGGAAGGGGCAGAAGGGAAGGAGGAGAGCTCTGCAGCAGGGGCTGGGAGAAGAGCAGAGCCACTGCCTTCACCTCGCTCCACAACACACAGCCAGAGAGAGCTGATGGGCTGGTCCTACACTCAGGCACGGAGCTTTTGGGCATTTATTTTCCAGAGCCAGAGTGAGAGGAAGCATGCTGGCCAGTACGGCACACAGGGACAACGCAGGTGGAGGTGCAGGAGCAGGGCTGTCCAAGGCAGGCAGGCATGGCCATGGTGCTGTTTCTCTGATCTTCCCACAAACAAACTAGTGTGGCAGTTTTCTGTTTTCCCTAAGCTATAAACTGTTTGGACAGTGACAATAGTGGCCATGTTACAGCACTGCAGCAGATTTAAAGATTTAGCTACAGGCTTTTTCTAAAGTGAAGAGCCGTGGAGAACTCGCATAGATGAGCTGTTGTCCCTTCGTGGTTGTTTTCCTTTGGAGAAATAATCATGATAATATTTGCTCTTTAAGATGCCCAGGACTTCCAGCAAGTTCAGCATCCAAATTACTTTTATGATATTTCTAATTACCCTTTGGCATTCAGCGCTGGACATTTAACACGGACATTGCTGTCCTCTGCCACCACCACACCTGGGAGCAAGGTACATCAGCGGTGCTGGAAAACATTTTTCTTCCAACCAAGATAAAAGATAGAAAACAATGTATTTCACAAAAAATGTATTTTTTTTTTCTCTCCCTGTTTTCCCAGTGCAGATGAGGACTAGCTGCTGCTCTGTGAGAGAAGACAGATTCACCATTATTATGTTCCTGAAACACAGGGCTGTTCTGCAACATCCAGTTCTGGACTTTAATTGAAATTAAAAATAAATAAATAAATAAAATAAGCTGCTTAATTGCAAAATAACATGAATGTTTAATAATAATTAGCTATCAAACCCAGATATAGCCTGAATCATTTATTGAGGCAATTGGTATCTTTGGGGAAATTTAAGTAGTTTTTGTATGGATGGTTCTGACCTGAAAGGAAGCATCCTTCCCTCCTCCTCCAAGGGTCAGCCAACCAGCGGTCAGACAGAGATGTTTCTGTCCCAGTGAATTCTCATTTTCTGGTGCATCTTTTTCAAGCTGGTGCAGCTTCACTGTAAGGAACAAACAGTGCTCCCACCTCTTCCCAGGGCAGCCCTAATCTTGATGGTCATGACAATCCCTCTGCACCTGGCTGAGGGGGCAGTAAGGGCAGATGTCTCCTGATCTGTGCAAAAGCCCCAGTTGACCTTTCATGGATGGTCTTATTCTGGGGGGCTCAGAAAATGGGCAATCTGCTAGGGACAATGGGAGGAACCACAGCTTCTCCCTTCCAACCCACCAACCTGAGGGCAGAGCACTCCTATTATCTTTTTCCCTGGTTTGATTTAAAGCAACTATCCTTCTTAGGAGAAATGGAACTGCTCAACTCAAACCCAAGCTTGAGCTCAACTCAAACCCAATATGTATATATTCAGCATGTATGTACACACTGTGATATGCGTCCCTAGCTTCCTCTGTCCCCACCACACTCCTGTCGCCCATCTTATTTGTCTGCAGCCTGCGGGATGCCTGCTGTGTGCAGCGTGGTGTGAGCACTGCCCAGAGGGAACCCCAGTTCTCCCAGCCTCGAAAAGAACTACAGCACGGTGGTACTGAAGAATGTGTGGGAAGTCCTGCAATAAATAAAGAGGGAATATAATAAGAAAAATACATTTTCTCATTCCTCTCTGCCAGCTATTGACTTATTTCCTAAAGAAGGTGATTTTATATCCTTTCTCAAAATAATTGTAGACTATATAAACCCATCAGATCATTGAAAGACCACTGGATATCTTGCAAATGAAATATAGATATCTAAATAAATTTGGAAGAGCATTATTCTAACGTCCTTCAGAAGTGTGTCAAATACTTCTGTCTTACTGCTTATTACATTACCCAGACATTAAACATGTATTATCTTTTGAAGGAAAAGCAGGGATTAATGACCCAAACCAAAATGATGGATACACTGTGCAAGATGAGGTAGACTTCTGAAACTAGCCAGAAAACAGAGGGAAGAAACATTAAAACTAGATAAATAATAGAACCAGAAGGTCAAAGAAGGATAAATTAATAGGCCTTTATTTAAATGTATTCAAATTCCATTCTCTGCACTTTGAAAAAAATTAACCAGCTAGAAATATGTTTATATTTTCTCTGCTCTGACTTTCCTTTACAAGGAAATCTCTCCCCAGCGCAGCATTACATCACAGTTAAAAAGATCTATTTTGAAGTAGAAACTGTGGCTGTGTTTTGGATGAGACCTGAGGATAGCACAGTTTGCCTACCAAAGCTCTCATTTGCTGAGGCCATGCTGCTCCGGGTGAGGCTCCCCAGCAGCAGGGTGGGAGACTGAGGGGTGGTGCACATCAGGCTTGTCCTTCTGTCCTACACCAGTCCCACCACTGTCACAGTGGGAAAAGCAGCGAAGTAGCTGCTTCTGAAAAAAACAGACTTTGTTTTTAGTGTTTAATCATCTTCTTTGCATGCCGTGCACGAATTACCATAGATGAAATTGAAATTTGTTGCATAAAGGATATTAATGTGGTTAATAAGACAAGCAATCGCCCACCAGTGGCCCTAGACATATCCAATAAGATTTTAATGATTTTTTTATTGTTACAATTTGCTATTATGAAACCACTAGGCCAATTTATGCCTGTTTCATCCTTAACAAGAGAATTTCTGATGCAAGTAGGTTTAAATATTAGCAGTTTTCCCCAGCATTTGGCCATGCCATTTCCTCAAGCAGCACTGACCAGTTGCAGGGGCAGGTTGCTCCAGTACTCATTAACTCCTCCCAGAGGAACCCATTTGCCTTTATGGCAATGAGAATGTGCTGGGTGGGCAGAAAGGCCATCAGGTGCGTAAAGCTACAGCAACTACCCGAGTTTCATGGCAGAGCAGGAGTGACACACAGAGGAGACAGCAATGTGAGAAGCCACCGTGGCATTGTGCAGGGGAAGGCACTGCTCACGGGGGCTGTAAAAAGGCCTCCTGCCTCAGCTGTGGGGGACACATTGCTCCATGACAAGGCATGAGAATTGTCTTTGCCCCTTTGCTACAGGTTCATGCAGTGCAGAACACTTCACCAAGGGTTTTATTTCTTCAGCTCAAGGACACGGCTTGCAGCAGAGAGGAAAGATGAATTTATTCCTTACCAGCAATCCTTAGTGGGAGCTGCGGTGAGGATGAACACACATCACTATACAAACATCAGGAGAATGAAAATAAATGGGTATAAACAAGCCATTTGTTGGTGCTGTGATGGAGAAAGGAACAAAGAGAACTGCAATAGCAGGAGATCGGAGGGGTTACCAAAACAGACACTGCTGCAGAAGTCTGGCGCTGTCCTATGGATTTGAAAAGGTATCCCAGTTTAAAGCTGCCTTCAGGGCAGAACAGCTGGAGTTCATGTGGAGAGCAAAGCTAACAGTGATCAGTGCGTTCCCGAAAAGCAAAATGATTGTTAGGGAGGAGAGAGTCAGTGCTCAGCATGAATGCTGCTGGAGACTGAACCTGCTGTACAAAGAAACAAAGTAGAAAAATATCCCCATGAAACCAAAGGAAAAGTATATTCTCAAGGTAAGGAGTGCTGCACACATGAATAATGCTAATTCACTGAGCTGCAGCAGCATGCCCGGTGCTGCCTTTGGGGTATTTAAAATATATATTGGTTTTGAAAACCAATGGCATTTGCAATTGAGCTAGGCTGTGACATTCCAGTCTTCCAGGCAGTGATTAGGCATGCTGGTCATGGAGAAGTGCAATTATTCACTCCTTGAGAGCGATACATTTTATGGTGTGCTGAGTACCCTCTAAAATCTTCACTCACACTGCTATTATCCACCCTCCTGTTAAGAGCACCCTCAGGATGCCCGGGGATGGTGCTAAGGCAGGAGCCTGTGGATGTGCTTTGGGCAAGGAGTGTGGTCAGTGCCAGAGCACCCCATCCTCCCTGTGCTCCTTGTCCTGGCAGCTTGCTGCCTGCAGGACTGCATGGGCTATGCTGAGAAACGCAAGGGAGAAAGAGATCTGAACATCAGATGGAGCAAAGCAGAATACAGTACAAAGTGGCAAGCCTGCAAACATGGGATATGTCAAGATTTCACAGCTTGAAAAAAGCATGACCGCAATTTCTGTGCTCATCCTTTGTAGGTGAAAAAGTGTTTTACTGCCAACTGGGAATTATGACATTTCCTAGTCAGTGTGCGCTGCTCTGTGTACAGATACTGCATGGTTAGAAGAGAGTTACTGCAAAATAGCATTAAAATGTGTAAAACTAGCAGTCTCTGTGGCCTTGAGCTACTGACACCAACCGTGATTTAAGCTCATGCATGACACGATGCAAACAAAAGATATCTACTGCAGAAAGTCCTTCAGAGCATCTATAACGAGCTCTCTGACTTCTGCTGGCCAGAGATCTGCAGGTAGAAAAGGAGCCAGTGATTGAATTTGTAAAAAAATGCCCCGACTATTAACTTGGCAGAGCTACAGTGGCAGATCACAAATTATTAGAGTCCACACTTAATAAATCATTAAGAATAGTATCTGCTAGATCAGAGGAGAATAATATTGCAATGGAAAGGGAATTTCTTTGTGTGGTCTCCTCCAGCACATAGACCTGCTGTGCCGGGCTGCCTGGTGGGGGACAAAAGCACACACTGGCAGAAAAGAGTGTTTGCTTGTAAAATAATTGAGATCCTTGACAGAGAGATTACCTGGGCACTGAGGTCCACGGATACAAAATGCTGCAGCTCATCACACAACCTCACACAGTGTTAGTAGAAGCAATGTCAGAAAAGACATTGCTACAGTAGATCATCAGACATCATCTAAGGGTTCAGACCTAACTTGAGGTATTGGAAAACAGTGGCTAGAGAAAGGAATCTGCTGTTAGTATTCAGGTATGTGCATCAGATCTGCATGCTTCATTATCGGATTTCATCCACCCTAATAAATATAAGTCCAGTTTAGGGCACAGAGTTTTCAGTGGTTTTGGCAGGATCAGTCAGCTGTGCTCCAGCCTCATATTTTAACTGAAAGACTTAGTTTTAATGTTCAGCTGTAGCAGTGTCATGTTGATCATGCTTCATTCTCAGGGCTTACCCAGTCCAGCCAGAAAGTAAAGGTAAAAAGTGATGTGGCTTTTTTTTCTTCTACTCTTGCATCACCAGCTGTAATACTCTTTCCTCTCAGTCACAGATGGTGATGTTTCTCCTCTCTTTTCCCTCCTGGTCAATTCCCCCCTGCACCAGTCCACCCTTCCACAATATTCCCTCATGTCCCCCAGTTTTCTGTGTAGGTGGTGCAGGACTGGACACTGTAGTACTCCCCTCCACCTTAACCATGGTGACTTCAAGTTCAAGTGTAAATTTAACTACTTCCAAAAACTCTTCAGCTCCCAGTCCACTTGTCCCTGTCCCAAATTAATCAGTGATCATCTCAGATTTTTTTATTGGCTGTTGAACTATCAGCTGAAGTTCAGCATAACTAAAAAGTTTTCTACATTTCCAGGACCTCTATTGATCCTACCTGGGACAACAGTGCACTTGCTAGAACAGCTTACAGTCAAACCAAGTGATCACTATGAAAAGTGGAGAGAGAGAGATTTAGGAATTAAATAGAAATCTTCCCTTAGTGCCTTCTTTGGTTGTAACATATACCCTTCCTACTCATCTATCTCCCAGGAGGAAACAATTGCACCAGAGGAAAGTTCACTTGGCTGAGACCAAAAAGCTTATTAAAAGGGGGAAAAGAGAGTCTTGGCCTAATAAAGTTAACTGTAGACATGTTGAATGCACATTATATTATAGTCCTGACAGATTATATAGAGCTCTTAAACTCTGGGAAGATGTATCCTTTGTGGAAGACAAAAACCTGCAAAGCCATGACGATAAAACCTGGGAAGTGCAATCTTTACTTTTAAATGGTCGAACAGGGAACATGGGGAGCAAATATAGAAATAATTTCATAGAGGAGGCAGTGTGTCACAGAGAGAAATGAGATCTGTACTAGAGGTTTTTTTCATCAGCAATTCTGCCCCATGACTCTCTCATCTTTTATCACTTTTATCTTTCCTGAAAACAGTTGTGACCTTTGGGGAAAAAAGTCTTCTCTTCTCTTCTCTTCTCTTCTCTTCTCTTCTCTTCTCTTCTCTTCTCTTCTCTTCTCTTCTCTTCTCTTCTCTTCTCTTCTCTTCTCTTCTCTTCTCTTCTCTTCTCTTCTCTTCTCTTCTCTTCTCTTCTCTTCTCTTCTCTTCTCTTCTCTTCTCTTCTCTTCTCTTCTCTTCTCTTCTCTTCATTTTTCCAATTGTGGAAACAAACAAACAAACAGAAGTCTTAGATGTGGATGATGAATCAAAAATTCCTTTAACCATCTTGTCTCAATCTTTGCATATTAACTTTGCCCAGAAAGACATACAGCTGTTTTCTCCACCAATATATGCACACCAGTGCTGCCACCCTCTCACAGGCATCCTGTAATCTGCCCAGCCAAGGAGGTGTGCTTCATCAGGAGCTGATAACACACCTTGTTACAGCTGGGGGAAGATCTACTGGTTTAGGTCACTGAGCACTTATAATGTGTTGCAAGCCCTCCCCTTGGCAGTTAATCTATTTGGAGGAAAATTTATTGATTTCTCACTGCTGTTCAGGGTTACAGAAGTGTGGAATGAGAGCATTACATTTGCAAGAGCGGGACAAGTACTGTGAGCCTTAGGAAAAGACACATCTGACAAAGAAGTGAATGCATCTCTTCATTGTAATGTGCAAAGAGTATTAAGGAGATATCTACTAGTAAAGGTGTTTTATGCCTTTAAAATCCTTACCTGAGTAGATTTTTGGTAAGTGGAAGTTCACAGCTCACTCTGTGCCATAATTTGTGGGTCAAAGTTATTTCAACTGACACTAAAATTTCCTCTTTACTAACTTTCTCTTTAGCTGGAGACTGGGGAGAGGGCGGATGTTTTCAGCACAGCAGATAATATCAGAGCCTGACAAGAATTTATGAATGGGAGATGTGGACACCTTAGAAATGAGTTATGACTGAGCATAGCTCACTGAAACGAAAGAAGAAAAATCTGTGCATCTGAGAATCTACTGTCTAGCTCTAGCACCGAGCAATTTTTTTCCTATGGTTAATTTTTTGGCTTCAGTAAATCCAATCAGATAGTGATTTATTACAAGTTTCTATTCTGTGTCATTTCCTCTTCAATAATAATATTCAATGATTCATTTTCTTGTTGAGAAAGAAAGTCAATATTGCAAATCCATCCAGCTTTCATAAACCAGCTCCTCTGGGACCTTGCACGGTCTAATGGACTTTGTACTTTCTCTGGTACTCATGATACATCTTCCTTTGCGGGCCATTGCCTCAGGAATCCGTTCTCTTCTTCTTTGGTGTCTGCATCTCCCAGATAGCCGGAGATAGGATGTTATCTCTGCCATTGGGAAGGTAATCCACCTTGCTTCTTAATCATTTTTAGCCTTTTGTCAATATCCAACCTAGCAATATTGCTCTAAATTGTTTGTACTCATTTTCTAAGCTCTGTAGTCTGCCATGACAAATTCAGTGCCTTTTACATATAAATGTATCTCAGAATAATGGACAGGAGAGGAAGGCACTCTAGAGGAATACAGGAACATCAGCAGCAGGACAGAATGAAGCCCAATATCCTGATGCCAGCCATGGTCTGCTGTAAATGCCAAGGGAAGATCACGAGAAGAGACACAGCTGGTGATACACCCCTGCATCCTGTCCTGTCCCCAGGGATCTGTCAGCTTGGAGCTTCCTGAGTCCATTGACCCACAAAAGATTCAGCTATGTACATTTCCTAAAGGTCATTACAAGTTCATTGCAAATGTCTTTTTGTCTTGCTCTTGCCTTTTCTTCCATTTTTAATCTTTCCTAGGAACTCCTGTGTTGAACATGTCATGCTCAACATCTATTCATCTCTGAGATAATTTAATTGGCTTGTATTTTGGGGAAGAAAAACCTCATCTACATTTTTTTTCAATTCCAGACCCCTTCCATCTGTGATTTAAGAAGGCAATTAGGTAGCTTATTTGCTGATAATGTTTTGTTAATACAATTCTTTTTTACCAAACCATTAACTTCTCTATTCATTTCACCCAGAAATGTAATTTTTTTTATACTATACCCAAATACCATCTTGTACTGTGACTACTTAATGGAAGAATTTGGGTCTTTCATCCTTCATTTTTCTTTTACTTAAAGAGTCATTTTCCTCCTTTCCTCAGCACCATGAATTTGAGCTTGACTATGCACGTGTAGGCTTTTTTTTCATGCTCTTTAATTTTTGTACCACACCTAAATTCAGAAGCCAGTAAGGATCAAGGCACTACCCAGGGCAGTCCTGGAAGGAAACCTGAGCAGCTGAAGCCCAGCAGTGCCTGTCCCCCAGCTCAGCAGGATGGACTGCCATGAGTGCTGCACAGGCTGCAATAAAGACTCCTTGAGCTTGAGGTATAGGGAGATTTCAGCTGAAGTCTAACACTTTTAATTAGCAGAGAATTCAGCTCTCTGACAGACTGAGTATTGCTCTATTCCTCAAGTGTACAAGTTTTACTGCTAATCTGCAAATGATCTGCTTTCATTCCTCCGTATGCCTCTCTGCTTCTGTGAGTATCATCATTCAATCACCCTTGTTTCAAAACCTCCTTCAGCAATTTTTGTATTTAATGGGGCACATCTCCTTCCAGAGGAGTTGCTGTGATTTCAGAAGGCCTGGGGATGGCAGTGGGGCAGAGGTAAGTGTGTAAACCTTCACAAAGCTCGGGATGTGCCAGGGCTGAGGGAGGCAAATGAAGGGCCCTGGCCAGCAGATGCCCTGGCCAGAGCTCTCTCCATGTTCCAAGCAGACCCAGCGGTGCCAATCTACTTCAGGATTAAAAGGAAGCTTTTATTTCTTGCATTACCAAGCAGTGTTGGACTGGGCAAGCCCCAAGAATGAAGCACCATTAACATGACCCTGCTGCAGCTGAACACTAAAGCTAAGTCTTTCAGTTAAAATGTGAGGCTGGAGCACAGCTGAGTGAGCCTGCCAAAACCACTGGAAACCTGTGCCCTAAACTGGACTTTTATTTATTAGGGTGGATGAAAACCAATAATAGAGAAGAAAAAAAGCCCTGAAGAATGCAAATCTGGTGTGCAAATCTGAATACTCAATGGTTTCTAAAGCCTTAGAAATCAGAGAGGGAAAAAGGAAACCAAGTGTATTGGGGGAAAGGAGGGAAGGGTGAAAAGAGAAGGACTGGAAAGGTTTCATAACATTTAAATGCAAGGATTATGAATGCAAATTAAGAACAATTGCTAAATAAGGGTTTATAGGAGTATATTTGTTAGACATGTCAGCAACAATAAATATCATATTTTTCTCTGCTCTAACAAGCAGTCTGGTACTTTAGGCTGGCTTTTGGACTCGAGGACCTTTCTGTGTAAGGTGATCATGGAATCAGAGAACCACAGACTTGTGGTTGGGCTGGAACGGACCTTACAGCCCATCTAACTCCAGCCCCCTGCCATGGGCAGGGCCCCCTGTCCCAGCCCAGGCTGCCCCCAGCCCCATCCAGCCTGGCCTTGGGCACTGCCAGGGATGGGGCAGCCACAGCTCCTGGGGGCAGTGTGGGACAGGACCTCACCACCCTCAGAGAGAAGAATTCCCTCCTAACATCTAAACTAAATCGTCCCTCTTTCACTTTGAAACCATTTCCTCTTGTTCTGTAGCTATCTGCCAATGTAAAAAGTCACTCCTTTTTTTTTTTTTTTTTTTTTTGTAAGCCACCTCTAAGTACTGAAGGAATTACTGTGATGACCCCAGTGCTGAGAAAAGCTGGGCCGTGTCCTGCTCCACCCGCTGCCATGTGCAGCCACACGGAGATGCCAGCTGGAGCTGGAAAGCAGCGACATCCCTCAGTCTGGGCAGCTCAGAGCAAATCAGCCCAAGTGCCATGCGGGGCCACTCTCTGCTGCCCACTCTGTGTACAGACACAGACAGGCTCTCTGCACACGAGAACGCCCAGCTGGGTGTTGGATCTTGTCCTCTCAGTGCTGATGGAAGCAATGGTGGATGCAGAAAATGCAATGTCCCATGATGAAACTGCAGCAAAGAGGCTGCAGTGGCTGAGGTCCATGCTGCCAGGGCTGTCCAGTTCAGAGCTGGTGCCTTCCCCTGTTACCAGCACTGTCCTGTATAAGGCTGGGACATGAGAATCCACAGTACAAAAAAATAAGCCCTAGCATAGGGAAGAAAAAACAATTAATTTTTTTTACAGGACAGTTCAGTGCAAGTAAGGGAATCTTGTTGATTTAGAAGTTTTGGTTTCATTTCTACCAACACATCTCTCTCCTTGGGATGAGCATCTGGTAAAGATTACAGGAAAAGAGTCTGTAACCTCACTGCTGGAGAAGAGGGTTACAAAGAATAAGGAGGGAAAGGACAAAGCAGCGACAATTGCTCTGGGAACTCTGTCAGACAACCTGAAGGACCGCATTGATGAACTGGATGACTCCTGCAGCAGTTTATCTTCTCAAAGCTGTTGCTTTGATGAGTTCTTTCAGCTTGTGACAAGATCTTGACCTTGAAGGAGTTGACTGATAAAGATGTGGATGCAGCAATTGTGCTGTGGCTCGTGTCTCCACAATATCTGCTCGAGCATTCGCGTAGAAGAGCACTTTCCAGTAAACAGAGATATGGCTGGGCACACACCAGCCTACACTGGGGCTGATCAAAAAAAAAGAAGGAAAATCATTTTGAAAGATATGAACAGTTTTTAAATGTTGAGTCAAAAGAGATGGATCTCCTGGAAAAGACTTATATGGGCTGTGCAGCAAGAAGGCAGGAGGGGCCATGCAGGGAGCAGGCAGCCAACACGTGCAAGGACCTTGCCCGGCTGATCAGTGCAGGCACAGGGGGCAACATCCAGTGTCCCCTCTGCAGTCTAAAGCAGTGTCAGAATCTGGTACAGTGCCTAAAACCACATCTGCCTTGCAAAATACATCTTGCAGTAATAAAACGTTTTCTCAGTCTCTGTGCCAGCAATGCAGAAAGCTGCTTTGGTGGGGATAAACAGAGGAGGCAGATACTCACGGCTCATCCATGAAACGCAGCCCTCATGCGATCAGCTGCTTGCATACAGAGCCATCACAGTAACAAACAGCACAGGGCTCTTCTCACCTCGGCATCCTGAGCGAGGAACTGAAGGATCTGTATGCCCAGCTACAAAGGCCACATAAAAGTCGAAATGGCATTTGACAGCAAATGAAGCATACCGGTTTTTATATGAACTCTTCCCAGCCAGTTCAGGTCAGTCACCCCAGATCATGCATAAAGCTATTAGTTCATTTATTCTCCCAATCATTACTACCAACTGTGCTAACTAACATAAAAAAGACTAATGGATTCCTTGAGGGAAAATTTATATGCAAGGTCAACTTTTTTTTTTTTTAATTATTATTTTTTATTATTTTTTTTAAGATAGGCAGGCAATTATCACTACTTTTATTTAATGATGCCTTCTCTGAATACATGTAATATTTCTTGGAATTAAAGACTACAAATTTGAGCATTTGCTTGAAATAGAGTTATTGATTCATCCAGCATCAAATCTACTTGTCTCATAATTACAGACAATGAAAAGCTCCTCTTTCTCTCCTAATAGTGTCAAGCTGTTAATGCCAATCAAAAATGCTGAAGAGCATAATAAAAGCTGAACAATGCAAGGTGGTTGGTGAGAGTCTCTGTTCAGCCCAGTTCTATGAGATGCTGAATGTCACCAGGGCATGTGGCAAAATGTCAGTGTTATTTTCTTCTAAGGAAAATAGCACAATTGTTTTGTTGTAAGATTTGTGTATATTTTGAGTGTAATTACAGCATGGACTATGCATCTTGAGCTACCGTAACAGTTTCAGCCAAGAGATTTCTTGTAAAACACTTTTGACAGAGAATGATCTACGTTGTATTACTTACCAAAAATTCTGCAAATTTTTATTTCATTTGAAATGCCCTGTTTTACACTGAAATATAAATAGCAGTTTTTTAGCTTACCTTTAAAACTACTAAATTTTCTTTCCTTGTAAGCTAGGAAGATTTCATGAAGATCTAGGAGAGGCAACATTTCCACTCCTTTCTGAAGCGATGGTGACAGCATGCTGCAGTCATCGTGAACTCCTTCCTCTCACTTCTCGCCAGACAACCACGACTCAAAACGCCTACACAAGCAATGCCAACCCTGCGTGAGGTTTAGAGCTGTGTTTATCCTGCAATATTAGAAGGAAAATCTAAAGTATTGCAAGTTGGGCACCTGAGGAATTACTGTGCCTTGCAGAGGGGTTAAACCCACAGAATCCCTCCAGACTCCATGGAAGCAGCAGGAACTGAGCATCTCTGAAAACAACACACAGTTTTCAGACACTAACCCTTGCATTTCACATAAAAAGTATTGGTGGTGAGGTGAGGAATACATGCAAAAAGCCACAGGTACTCAAAGAAAACTGTTTTGCCTGAGCAACAACTTATTGCAGACACAAAACCAAATGTGCACAAAACTCCCTGCCTCCAGACAGCGTTTCCCACCCTCTTGGTCAGTGCTCCTGGCGATGACAGCAACGAGGACCCTTATTAATAGTCCAGACTGGGCTGGTTTACTCCAGCTCTCCCCTTGTTTCTTGCAATGAGCTGTAAGTACAGCATTTGAAAATAGTGTTTTGTACAAATATGTACTGTCTCATCTGACCAATAAAACAACCCAAACACAGGACACTTGGTGCTTTAACCATCTACATGCTTTACTATCTCCCTGGAAATCTTAAGGAGCCCTAACTTGTGCCAAGCCACACGTCTTTTATCTCAACCACCAGCCTTTCCTCTGTTTTCAGGGCTCTCTGTTTCAGCCCAGCAGCTGGGCGCAGTATGCAGCAGGTCAACTTTCAGAGGTGGACTTTGAGGTGTGGGCAGGAGGCTCCAGCCTGTTCCTCCCAGGACATTTATCCTGACAAGCCTGCTGTGAGTGAATTTGGTATGAATTCACAAAAACTCCAGCATAACCACATTCTTCCTTAGAACTATTTTCAGCAGTTTCATATTTTTTCATGTGATGGATTACTTGTTTCCCTCCTTCCCTTGTAAAATCGTCTGATACTGACTTTAAAGTAAGCTGCCCAAGTCCATGGAAATGTACTGCGCTATTTGATCATAAAGTAGGTGAGTTCCTGGTTTTTTTGAGACCAGTTAATCATACATTTCCTGTCCTTTGCAATTCTCTCTGTTACATCTATCTTTGCTGCAGCATCTCTTTCTGGAGAAGAGGAGGCTCAGGAGGCTCAGGGGCGACCTTATCGCTCTCTATAGGTACCTCAAGGGAGGCTGTAGCGAGGTGGGGGTTGGTTTGTTCTCCCACGTGCCTGGTGACAGGACGAGGGGGAATGGGCTTAAGTTGAGCCAGGGGAGTTTTAGGTTAGATGTTAGGAAGAACTTCTTTACTGAAAGAGTTGTGAGGCATTGGAACAGGCTGCCCAGGGAAGTGGTGGAGTCACCATCCCTGGAGGTCTTTAAAAGACGTTTAGATGTAGAGCTTAGGGATATGGTTTAGTGGGGACTGCTAGCGTTAGGTCAGAGGTTGGACTCGATGATCTTGAGGTCTCTTCCAACCTAGAAATTCTGTGATTCTGTGATTCTGTGATCTTTATTCAGCCTTTTTCAGCCTTTTGCTGAATTTTTTGTTATTGCAGATACTGCTGAAGCACGTGGTGCTGTGGGATAATTTTGCTGGTGCCAGCTTTCTGTAAAGTCCAGTGCTTCTTGGTCTGCTCCGTCACATTGTGATGGGCATGTTTTATGATGAGTACAATATGGGTTATTTCTAATATGCAGCTATTCATTTGTTTTGCATTAGTGGGAAAGAAATGAGGCAAATCTACCTACCTGCTGGTCCCCAGGCAGAATCTAGAAAGAGGAAGAAAGGCTTTAAATTATGTGGGCACATATAAATGCTAACTTTTAAGCACAAGAGGTTGAAGGAATGAAATTAAATGAAGGAAAGAGAAATAACAGTCAATCTGAAACATTTTAGTAGGGAAATATTTTCACCTCTATTCCTGCAGAAAGAATTCTTCCCAACCCTCCAAAACAAAATGAAGTGTAGAAGAAAGGAAATTGTTGCAAGAAGGAATAAGTGCATTGTGGATGGCATTGTCAGAAAAGCACTAAGTACTGGTTCTTTCTGCGCTCCTGGAATACAAATTAAAACTCCCATAACCACTGTCAACCACAAGCAGCTTACCTCTTCTGCATCTCACTACAAAGAAACTGCAGACACATTAACTCTGCTCTGCTCAGAGGTGATGCACACTCGTGGGTGCCTGGGCAGGATCTGAGAGAGGGACATCTCCCATGTCCTTCTCCTACAGTGCAGCACCAGGCCATTTGTCTGGACCATCCCCACAACATGCTTGGCTACCAGTCAACCAAGAAAATGGAAAAACAGCTGGATGGAAAGCAGCACGCTCTGCCTTTGGGACGGAGAGGCCTGCTGTCTGCTTGGCTGATACGCAAGGAATGGGATCATCTTATTGAAACCAGTAACACAGAGCACAAGAAAAAATACTTCTGTGATTACTGAAACTGCCGAAGCTGAGCTTCATGCAATGCATGTGCAGGGTCTCAAGTGCGCTCTCTGATGACTAATAGTGGGTGAACTAAAAAGTGAGCCTTGCTCAGTTATTAATAGTGAGGAGTGAGCAGGCTACACATTTCCAAAAATAGTGTAGAAACACAAGTGACACCTGTACACCACTGTCACATTTGTTTGAAGCTGGCCAAACAATTGACAATAAGTTAAGATACAGGGGAGTTTGGGGTTGCTGCTTGAGCTGGACTACTTGTTTAGGAAGCCAGATTAAAGTGCATTACTTAAATTGGTGAAAGCAAAATCACACAACAGCCGCCAGATGTCTGTTCCAAAATAAACTGTGCCTTCTCTCAATTTCAGATTTGGTGCCTTTTTAAGCACTAAATAAGCACTCCCAGAAACCCATTTCAAGAAACTCAGAAATATCTCTCCAGGTTCGTAGCATTGTACATGTACAAGTTCCATATGCCAGCTCCATGCATTTTACAGAAACCCTGGATAGAAGCAAGCAAACACCCCTGTTTAGTGAGGAAGAGATCTTTAGTGATTGAGTTCACAGTACGGCCACACAACGTGTTGGCAGAGGGCAGGGGGACACACGGCAGCGGAGGAGAGGAGGGAGCAGCAGCCACAGCTTTGCCTCGGGACAGGGGTGCCAGCAGCAGGTGGCACCGGGTGGCACTCGGGGACAGATGGGACCTCCTGCTGTCGTGGGCTGGAGGCGCCACAGAGCCTCCACTGCTGCTGACATGCAAGGGCTACTACTAGTATTATTATTACAAGTAATAGAAAAAATTACAATAAAGCTGATATTCTCATTGCAGGACTCATGGCAATGGATGCTGCTTTAACAAGTGAAATAACCCAACAAATAAGGAAGCAAGGTAAGAAAGCAGAATTCTTGCTCATTCGACCTGTCTCAGATGCTTAGCTGGGTCACAATACACTACAACAGTAACATATTAAACTGTATATAAATTAGATATAGCAAGTTAGTAGTGCACAAATATTTGTAAATCCCATGTTGTGGAATGCTTGAGGTAATTAACTAAACACTGGAGCAAATTAACCCTGCTTCCCCATCTCTTTTTAGTTTGGAAGGAAATAGGAGGAATAAATTATGCACTTACCATGGGCCCCCCATTCTGTCTTTGTGTTTGCTAATAGCTTTTCTTTTCCTTCTGAACATGTATTATTTATGTATGTTAAAGAACAGCACACAATACACAAAAAAATCTTGGCCCTCAGCCTGCTCTCTTAAAGCAGGAAACAGCAAGGTCATGCTGCAGATTATCTGTTTCAGAGTGAATGGCTTTATATGCTAATTCTGTGGGCTGGTAATGCAGATTGAAACATTTTGGTATTCCTCACACACACAGAAAGGTGGAGTGTGATTATTTTGTGTTGCATTTTGTTTTGAGATTCTCTGATGTGAGAAAAAAGGCACTTCATTTGCCATCCTCCCCCGTGGCTACTGCCAAAGACTCATGGAAACTTCATCAATATTGGCACCATTTATGTGGTTCTTGCTTCTTTTGTTTTTATTTCTTTGGGTTTTGGTTTGGTTTGGTTTTAAACCGAAATAGAAATGTTCTGTGTCAAGCCTAGTTGCAAATATTCAGCAGCAATAAATAGAAAAGAAATTACCCTGCCTCTGTCCCACAGAATTTCATTCACCAGGTACACCTCATCCAAAATGAGTATCTTGAAAAGAAAGCCAAACACTGCATTGGTGGAGTTCCCAATGGACTCACCCTGCTCTGACTTCATGGACATGTGCCGTGACAGAGGCACGCAAACAATCTGGGACTTGTAGTTCACAGGCCTGAGATGCTGACGAGTGTGTCTGTGCTCGCCTTGTCTGCCGGGGAGAAGTGAGTGTGACCGTCACCAGTGATAGTCACCAGGACACAGATTTCCTTCCTCAGCTCTCCCTGCAGGTATGGGCGCTTTGCAGAGCAGGACTGAGGCTGGCTGGACGTGGTGCACTGCATGAGGGGGGACAAAAATGCTACACCAGCACCTTAAAGAGGAACCATCACCTGGGTTAAACTAGGAGTGAGTGGTCACAAAAAGACATTTGAAGCCAAGAAACTTGAAAAGAAGCATGGACATTTATAATGGTGGGAAGAGACCTGGGAATGGAAAGAGTCAAAGCTGGTTTGATAGGGGCAGAAGCAGCCCTGATGCCACCATGACCTCTCCAAGGTCACACAGAGCAGCTTTCCCATCAGGAGCCACAGGCAGGGGTTGCTTGTACACACATCCGCTGTGTGTCTGTGTAATTACAACTTGTAATTACAATTTGTAATTATAACTGGGATTATAGACATGTGTTGAGAAATTTGCAGGTGTTTACCACTGTTTTGTGAGTGTCTTGCACTGTGCCTTACCTGTGGCATTACTGATATTGATCTCGAATGTGCAGTTCACTGATTGCCAGTTAATTAAGTGTTGTTAATAAGTCAATAAACCACTTCAACCCTGATTTGTTTCTAGCTATGTGAGCCATGCAGTTTTTTCCTTGCAGCAGACAGGCAGTGGCAGTAATTCCCCTGCAGGGAAGCAGTCATTTCTGGTGAGCACAGACAGGGGTAGCAGGTGAGGCTGGGCTGTACCCACAGACATTTGTATATAGTGGTCTAAAAACAAAAACAATTCAGCCAAAGACTGTAGCTGCAATGGACAGATAGACCTGGGGACTCCCAGGCTGCCCATTTTTCCCTGTGCATGAGCAGAGCCAGTAAAGTGGTCAAAGTTCCTGCAAATGTCACCCCAGATGGGACTTTCTCCTTCTCCAGCCCTCCTCATGGGTCCCATGGGGGGACCCTTTTGCACCCCTTTGCACCAGGAGGGGACAGTCCTGCCTTCATCCTGGGGAGCTGCTCCATGTGCCATACGTCCCAGCTTGCTTCCCAAAGGAGGATTAAAAAGCTGAGGATAAACAATGGCAAATACAAGCTGGTGCGAGGAGCACTGTGGAGTGGGAATATTGCAGAGTTATTTATAAAAAACATACAAAATGATAAACCTGCCTGTGCTCCTTCCACCCACTTTGCTGTTGTTACTTATTTATGTTTAAATGCATATTTCAGCAAAACAGGCACATAAACAGCATGTTCGCTTCTGTCCTACTGCTTCCTACTACTTCTGTCTCTCTGATGTGACCGTGAGCTGCGGCCAGTGCTGTGTGCATTCACCACAGCCCGAGCAGAAAGGTGTCGTGGAGGTTTGCCAAACCCTCCCGTCACCCTGCGACAGGCTGTGGAATGATGCAGGGAGAGGAGAGCTAAGGGGCACCTGGAGATATCCCTCACCCCATGCCTCTCCTGCGGTCATGGGGACCCCAGCACAGACCCAGCTACAAAGCACAGACTTTCCAGCAATAAAAGCTACAAGTACCCTGTAAAATACAGAGGGCAGTGCTAGCTCGTAGCTTTTCCTGAACTGCCTCGATCAGCTCAAAAATGTAGGATGGCCTCTAAATCCCAAGGTTATAAACTTGGGTCCTTGCCCACCCTCTCACCCAAGTGGTTTAGCTCTTCAAGGGGAGCAGGTCTGGACCTACTAGGATGGTGGGCCATGGGAAAGGTGTTATATGCAACTGGGGGCATTGGTCAGTATTTTTTTATTTATTTTATTTTATTTTATTTTATTTTATTTTATTTTATTTTAATTTTATTTTATTTTTTATTTTGTGTGTGTGTATATGTGTGTGTTCTCTCTCTCTCTCTTTTCTTTTGGACAATGGGATGATGGAGGGTGAACCTGAGAGCTGGGCAAAGAGATGGAGATTGACATGGACATGGGCATGGAGATGAGGATGCAGATGGAGGAGCAAGATCTGTCCCTTTCTGGCCCTGCAGCACAAGGTGCACAGGAGGCCACTGCTACAAGGAGCCAGTGGTACCTGTGTGTGCTGGAGGGTGTCCCTGGGGCTTACAAGGATTGCAGAGAGCCTGGGAAATATTCTTTGTGGTTTCTCTGTGGAAATCTCTCGTGGCCAGTCCAAAGATGCAGCTGGTGAGGAGGTGAGCAGGGGTCTGCAAAGGGACCAGCACTTGCTTCTGGGAAGTCAGGGAAAGGGGAGGGAAAAATATATAAAAGATAGTAGAAAGCAGAAGTTACCATGGCAACTAGCACTACTTTTGCCTGGAAAAAAAAAAAAAAAAAAAAAAAAAGAAAAGTGAGGAAAGAATCAAAGATAAGGGAGAAGTAATCAAACCAGCTTAAGGAACATAAAAAATAGAAATTGTTTATGAATTATATATAAGTCTTCTAAGAACTCTTATGAATCAATTCAAAATAAAATAGACATGTTGAATGAATTTAAAGGAAAGGAAAAGATACTACTTGCATTCTAACACTTCACTATAAATTATGGATCTTTTTGTTTGGGAACTGCTGCTTTGCTTGGGAAACAACTCAGAGACAAGTGAATTAATGAAAATACAAATATTTAAATATAACTGAGACTCTGTGTTGCAGCTGTCTCAGTCCTTGCAACTGCAAAAGATGAATGGCCACCAGTTTTGGAAAGCAGGCAAAGAGTCACTTTAGTTTTCAGTGTGGTTCTGGTGAGTACCTGACAAAGATGTGAAGAGACTGAACCAGCTTGAAAAATAGCTTGCCCCAAAAAGAAAGTATTTTACTGCATAGTGCAAGAAGATACAAAATCTGAGCAGAGCCTTCTGCTGTACAAAGTTCTGCAAAGATTATGAAATCCTCATGCCGGGTATATAAAGAAGATTGAAATGGATAGTGCCCAGAGGAAGCAAAACTGAAGATTCCTGCACACCTAATGGCTCCCGCCTTGCACCTTCCCTGCCTGGTGAGTGTCTTCGCTGCCAGCAAGAGGACCAAGCACATCAGGACTACAGGGCTGGAGCATGCTAGCAGTGCTTGTATATAGATGGAGCTGGGCTTTCCCAGTGACATGAAGGTGTTTCCACCAAGTCCTGATACAGGGCAGCCCCTGCCAGTGGGTTGTGCCAATGGATTTCTTTAAACTCACTCCCGAGGTTTCATTTGCATCTTCCAGTCCCTGTTCGCATATCCAAACAATCAAGAGAGATGTTATTGCTCCCTCCCAACATGCTAACCGATGCCATTAATCACAGGTCTACGCAGTCATGTTAGCATGCTGCTTGCATCCCGCTTTGTGGGTGTCCTTGATGCAAGACCTCTCTTTGCATTCTGCTTCTCTGCTCCACCAAAACACATTAAAATCATTCTCTGTAACAAACATCCCGCTCAGATACATAAATCTTGAGCTCTTAAAAGCAACTTCCTGGAGAAGGTGGTTTATTTATTGATGCACACATTTATATAAAATGCCAGCTGCTGCAAAGCCATGTGGTTTCTTCTAAATGGACCAGTCAGTGCCAACCAGAAGGGAGCAAACCTGAGCGCACTAGCACGCACAGTGTCAAGGCTTCAAAACCTGCTGGGGAGACATGTTGGTCTTTGAATCACTGAGCAGGTTGGGTTGACAGGGACCTTAAAGAACATCTATTTCCAACCTCCTGACATGGCCAGGGGCACCTTCCATTAGATCAGGTTGCTCTAAGCCCCAGAAGATCGCCTCATCAATCAGAGGCAGGCTTGGCAGCAGCACCAAGAGGCATCTGCCTCTCATGGTTTTACCCTGTTGCATGAAGAGCATCCCTTCACTTCAGCTCCCTGGCCTTGGGTACTAGTGAGCCCCATGACAGCAGGTTGGACATAGTCTTCTATGGGACTCAGCCCAGGAGAACATGGCAGATGTTTAGAAAATCAGGAATGCCCTGAAGATAGGGCACAGGGAATAACTGTTCCCATCGCTTCCAACAAAACAGTAGTGACAGCACATGGGAGACAGAGCCCCAGCAAGCAGAAGGAGCTCTCCTTCGTGCACCATGTAGGTAAACTGTGAAATCCCTTTCCTGAAGATGTTTTTACTAACACGGGCTCAAAAAGCAATTGCATAAATGTGTGAAAGAAGAATATTGAGAACTGTAGTGCAAAGAGATACCTGACTCAAAGTCTCTTATTGGTAGCTCTCCAGGGACTGCTCTAAGGCAACAGGAGTACGCGTGACCCTTGTTTTCATTTCTTTCTTTGTTATTTCCCACTGACACCACTGAGGACAGGATGTTAGGCCTGATAAATCTTTATTGTGGTCTTGTAAAGCGGTTCTTGTACTTTTAGGTTTGGGGATCTGATGTTGAGAGAATGGTTTTCTTTCCACAGAATCTATTAGGTGATGGAAAATTGTATTTTCCCTTTTTTTATTTACTGTGTTCTTCAGTCAAAGCAGCGCTGTTTCCTCTGAAGGTGTGTATGTCCCAGTGCTGTCCCCACAGGACACAGCAGCTGCTTTTCCACTGCCTGCCAAGAGGACAGGACTGCAGAGACAATGCTTCAAGCAGGTTAGAACATCACCATTGCTTCTGCATAGAGGTCTGGGCTGTATTGAAAGTGTTACTGGCCAAACCAATAGTTCTTCCAAGAGCTCGTCTGTTCTCTCTGGGGTAAGAGCAAAGGTACATCCCCAAAATGCTCCTGTAATATCACTTTTGAAGGCACATTGGCAGTGGGAGAGGATGCTCTTCCCTCTAGGCTAGCTGTGACAAACCCACAGGAGCATTTTATCATCTGTGTGCTACTCTTTCACATAACGTCTGTAGTTACCTTGACCCTCAGTTTAACTCTGAAAGTCATTGGCAGCTGGGAAGGCCAAAGCAGCAGTGGCAACAAAGAAATGAAAATCTGTTTGATTTGTGGCCAATATAAAATTACGACCAAGAAACTATTTCTTGCTTTTCATTCCAGGTCTTCAAAAAACAGAGATGAGAAATGTATATATATTCTTGACCTGCTTTATTTTAAGCTCTCTATAACTTATGATTTTTGAGGTGATCACAGATCTGTGATTTATGTTATCTGCCCAGTATCCTTGTACATATACATCTACAGATAGATGCCACATCTATGTCATTTATATATATATACATGCCACATCCCTCAAAGGCACATTGATATTAATGATGTATTAACTTTAAATAAAGCATTATTTTTAGAGTGTAATATGTACAAAAATAAAGCATTATTTTTAGATGCAAGATAGTAGTTCTTGTTGTAATTGCAGAACCTCAACTGTATTCTGTATAGTGTGAACAATACATGGAGTTATATTCAAGGGTGAAATATTACAGTTTCAGGAATTCTCTTTATACAGGTAGTTAGTTGGGTTAGACACGTCTTGGCAGTGGTGAAAAACATCAGTCAATATCAATAAATTTGGTCCAAATAATCATACAACCGAGGACTGTGGCCTTTTGTCACTGAAAATGAGACGACCTCTACCTACCAGCTGGTATTTAAATGAACTTCTGCAATAACAGGGTTATTTTCCACAGGATTCAGAGTATTTTTATTTTTTTACCATTATTTTGACACACTCCTTTTTAACATTGCTCCTTAGCTTCAGATTATTAAATATATTACAGGGGAAGCAATTTATACCTGCCTACTACTATATGAGCTCTCCAGTTGGCTTTTAAAAAGAAAAACAACGTAAAGCAGGAGAGGAGATGTAGGTCTGATACTGCTCTCTCACTAAGCAATGGCATGGAAATACAGTTTCAGTCACTGATGTGACTTTACTGCAGTAATAGTAGAGCAGAGCTAAGCCTGAAGGCTTTTATACAGCAGCATCTTAAAGCTTCAGCATAAAACCAGGCCTTCAAGCTTAGTGATCCCAGTTCTTGGACAGAGTGAATTGGTTTTCCATAAATGAAGTTCTACCTATCATCCTGGCAGCCTGAGCACAGAATTTACTGCCCCAGAGAAGTGGCAAATAACCCAGGGAGCCAGTCCTTTCAGTGTGGGAAAGCTCCGTGTTGAGCAAGGAATGGATATTCAAGAAGACAGCCACCTCAAAGCACATCACTGGGGGATTTCACTTAATTCTCATTAATTTAACTCTGATTTCACATATTTCACTCTAATAAAGTCACTGTATTTAAAAAATAATGCTGAGGGGCAAAGACTTCCAGAGTAGATATAACACTTTGTAGGTTCTTTGCAGGCCACGAAGAAGATCACCACGCTTCCACAAACCCCCCCAAGCCCAAGAGGTGCAGCCATGCACCCCCCCTTTGAAAATGAAGACAATAACGAGCAAATTTGGTGCATTTTGACCTATGTCCAACACCTATAAATAGGGACGACATCTAGGTCCAGTAGGCATGTGTGTCAATTGACAAAGTAGAGGCAATTCACCAGTCAGGACAGGACCTGGGCTGCTAATTTCTAGAAAGCTCTTTCTAGGAAATATTCAGAGTATACAAATGCTCTAGTGCATGAATCCAGCTTGCCAGGGAAACTGCCTGTGAAGACAAGATTTTAATACAGAGCAGTTTAAAGTAGTTATTTATAAATTAGATGTCCATCTTTCTGATTCAACCCGTACCAAATAGTAGTCAGGAAAACAGTTCATAGAGCAGTGTGATTGGAAACCAATTTTTTTTTCAGAGATTAAAGAGAAGGATGTCTGTTTTTTCCACAGTTATTTTGGTGAATAACAGTTAGCAGCTCTGCTAAAGCGGCGGCAATGTCAGCTTGCACTGACATAACTGCAGTGTAAAAGATCTAAATATTCCAATTCATTAAATAAATGATGAAAGAAAGTGAAAAAAGGAGGATAAGGAACTTCAATAATGAATAGAGAAATTATCCCAAACACCAGAGTATCACATCAACATTAGCAACAATGAACTTGATAAATCACAGAAACCCAAAGTGTGCTGATAAACAACTCCTTGGTGTTACAGCATGAACGGAGGACGTGGCTTGCCAGCACAGACTGGTATCCACGTGGACCCATTTTCACATGGGGTACCCAGCACGGGTCTATTTTATCCTTCACGGCAGCTATTACAAACTCAATTAGGATTCAGTAAAGTATTTACGTACTTGCACCAGTAAATCGTTATTAATCAGGAGTTAAGGCTCTTTAATTAATGCAATAGCTAATGTGTGAGATTTGTCTAGCAGGGTTCAGCTTTTCCAGGGCTTGTTCCTGACTGCAGCCCCCTGCTGAGCTGCTGCACAGCACAGGGTGCAGGGACATCCCCTTTGAACCAGTCCAGCTGATCCTCAGGCTGCCTCAGAGCTCTGTGCTTCTGTCCAGGCTCTCTTGGGGAATCAGAAATGACAGGCACCTCTGGGCAGCTCGTCCCATGGTGCCATAATGGTCTAAGCCAGAAAATTAAGTGCTCTTTTTGGCAACACTGCTCACACTCCCAATGATACGATAAGCCTTGGTAAGCAAATGATTTTCTTCAGCTAAATTTAAAATAAATTAATTGTTTCCTTAGTTTACATCAGCTATAACAACAGCAAATTCTGTTGCTTTGAGAACAATTTCCAGCTGATAAAATAGTTTAGGCTGTACCAGATATATTGCTGACAATCAGTTTTTCTGGCATAAACTGTTTCACAGAACCACAGAGTGGCAGAGGCTGGAAGGCACCTCTGGAGGTCACCTTGTGCAGTGCAGAGCAGGTTGCCCAGGCCCCTGACCAGATGGTTTCCGATGGAGATGCCACAACCTCTCTGGGCAACCTGTGGCAGTGTTCAAAAGTCTTCACAGTTAAAACATCAACAACAGCAGAAATATTCATAGGTGTTCAGCCTGTGCCTGTTGTCTGGATCCATCTCTGCACCCTCCCTTCAGGCAGTTATACACATGGGTAAGAGGATAAGAACCTCCTGAGCCTCCTTTTCTCCAGGCTGATCCCAGCTCTCTTGGCCTCTCCTCACAGGAGAGATGCTCCAGTCCCTTTGTCATTGTCATGACCTTTCTCTTGACTTCCTCCACCAGTTTCCTGTCATTCTTGTCCAGAGGAGCTCAGACATACACCAGCATGTGAGCTGTGGCCTCAACTTTTAATTTCAGGTCCTTTGATGCAGTTATTTTTTATCAGGTTCACAGCTGTCATAGCTGTGACATAGCATACCACCAATGCTGATGACCACACACCAGGAGGTGTTGTCTGTTTGTCTCATGGGAATAAAAGTATACAGACAAAATAAAGTTGTACCACACACACACACACACTCACAAAAATAAATAAATAAATAAATAAAAGATGAAAGACTAAGATATTTGGTCTTATAGGTCAACAATACTGGGCAGAAAAAAAAATAAAAATCTAATCAATTCATTGTCTGGCACCAGAAGATGAATGACTTTAAATGAAACCAGCCGATGAGTACAAAATCACTATGGGGAGATAAGACAAGAGGGAAAGAACAAAGAAAGAGCTGACCACTGGAGAGGTTAAAGATCATATCCAATGCAATGAAGTTTTTGAAGCCTGGTTAGGTTGGATGGCATTGCTGATCATGTTTGCTTGTGTCACACTGTTGTCACATTGTCCACTGACATTTTAAAGCAAGAAAAAGTTTCTTAGCAAACTGTCTGATCACAGTTCAACCTGTATTTATACTGCATGATGCTTACCTATACTAGTAGAATTTCCTGACATTCTATTCAGCATCCAGAGTGAGTTACATTATATTCTGTATGCATAAGCAGGAAAAAAAATGAAAACAAAAACAAACAAACAAACAAAACAACTAACTGACAATGATAAAAGAAAAAAAAAAAAAGAAAAATAGAATGGAAAAACTATGTAATGAAAAATCTATTATATTTATATGCATGCTGGAATATACAAGTGCGTCAAGTGCGTATATGATACACAGACACATAGATAGGCCCTTTCTGTTAACAGTGAATTTGGTAAGGGATACAAAGAACCTAATTTTCACCTGCAGCTCATTCTTCTTTTGTTGCCATGGGTTCAACTTATTTTTGGTGACAAGGAAGGATGGGACTTGAAGAGCAGCTAGAAGGAAGATGAAGAGAGATACCATTTTCCACCTCTTCCAGTCAAAAGGTCACACCAACTGATCTTGTTTTCAGTGTAATCTATGCCTGAATTGTACACTAGGGCTTTTCAAAGAAATACAGATTACTTCATTTTTAAATGTATTTTAAGCACTAAAGTGTTCTGGTGCTGGGCAGACTATTCCCATTTGGTATTTCGATAGCACAAATGAGCATCAGTTTTATAACTTTGCCAAGGTGTTAGTTAAATTTTAGGACTAAATCAAGTTAACTAGATCCATAAATATAATATAGTCAAAGGGAGATAAAATGTAAGTTATTGCCTTTCAGAATTCAGAGAGTACTAGATTACTAATTTCAAGCTAAATTATTTTTTAAGTTAACTTGACCTTGGACAAAAAACATCATATCTTGAATTCTTAAGAAATCAGCCAGGAAACTTAAGGTTACTAAAATTACCAAGTAGCATTCATCTGTATCACACTTGTTATACTGAATTGTTAGTAAATAAAGCACGTTACCAGCACATACTGAGCACTCACACATGGACTTACAAGCGATTGCCATGAACGTTTGCTGTCACACCCCAGGGACAATCCAAACCATCTGTAGCACAATTAATTCACTTACAGAATTTTGCCAGGGCAAAATTTCTATCTTAGGGCACTTTTGGAGCCCTGACCCTGTCATTCAAACTGGTAAAAGGGACACATTTAAATGTTTCCAATATTGTGAGTTACCCTGACAAGTTTGTTTGTGCTGCAGATGGAGCCCATACACACAGCACAATTTAAAACAAACAAAAAAATAAATCCAAAATACAGTTCCCTATAGTCTTACTGCAGAAAGACCCACAAAGTCACTCCCAGTTATTTTTCAAGTAAGCTATCAGTTGCCCTCTTTCTCTGTTTCAATACCACTTTTACCCATCCATCCATCCATCCATCCATCCATCCATCCATCCATCCATCCATCCATCCATCCATCCATCCATCCATCCATCCATCCATCCATCCATCCTCTCCCCAACACCTGCAGCCCCATCGGCATGACAGGCATTGGGGAAGCAGAAGTTTTACTATTTCTGTTGCTTGATTGCCAAGTGTTTGCATTTTGGGTTTCTGATTTTCCATTGCTCTCATTGTTATTCTGCAGGTGTTGATAATATTTTAGAAATCTCTTTTACACTTATTTTCAGCTGGAGGATTTTCATGGCTTGTTGAATGTGAAAATTGAGTTTCAAAATTAGTAAAAATAGTTTTGAAAGTGTTCACCTGTTAAACGAGTTGTTTAAATTTTAAACTTGTATCTTACCTAGACATTTTTTAATTATTGGAATATTTTTTTTTTTCTTGCTCTTGTATATTTTTGTATATTGCCTTAATAGGTGCTTTTTTTTTTTTTTTTTTTTTTTTTTTTTTTAACTGATTTGTCCTACTCTGTACATACCTGCATTACCCACAATGCATTTATTTCTATATCTCTGCCAGTTTGTAACAGGATATGGAACAAGAAATACATGGATCTGATTTCTAACATGCAGAAATGTACAGTTCTTATTTGAAAAAAAAAAAAAAAGAAAAAAAAGAAAAAAAAAAGAAAAAAAAAGTTGTATTTAAACAATAATATTATCAGTTTTAGATTTGACTCATAAATGTATAGCTTCTCATTTGAGGAGCAATGGGTATATTGGGCTTTGTTGAAGTTGGGACTTTTTAATAACATTAGAAGCTGATACTAGCTGGCTCTCTGTTAAATTTTACCTTCTGACTCTTTCACATTATGATTTTTTGGAAAGAAAATACTGCTCTTTGGCAATATTTTTGCTTCTTTTTAGCTAAGTCATACAGGAAAAGTAATTTATATATAGGCAAGTTATAAAGAGCCTCGTCTGTCTGGTCAACAAAGATTTTATTTAGAAATCTAAATATGTCCATAGCCCAGTACAGGCAGAAGTCCTTCATCTAGCTTCAATACAGCCAGTCCAGATGAGCCCAACATTTAAGGTGCAGCAGCATAGACCTGGCCTACTGCTCAGATACCTGTCCCGTGGTTATACACCTATCATGGCTTCTACTCATGGAGCTCAGAAACAGGACAGTGGGGAAGACCTCAACTTTAACTGGTGAATGTTTTCCTAAACACAGAGTTGTAAATAATTTTAATTCTTCTCATTAATAATACAGACATTCAGAACTATGTTGGCTTCATTCACAAGCAGATAGAGGTGAATAAACTACCTGTCTTGCTGGGAGCTGGCAGACACAGCTGCAACTACATTCTTTACTTAATCTTCAATATTTCATGGCCACTAAATTATCCACCAGCTTGGAGACTTTGTCCTTCTCACTTTTTATACTTGCATGACACTTTGCATTTCAGTAGTGGAATAATTTTATTGTACCAAAGCCACCTGAAAGTGAAGTCTTTAAAAACGATGGTTTACATAGTTTGTTCAATAAATAAATAAAGATGAAATAGAACAGCCCCAGGTATGATAAATGAGACTATAGAATAGTAATGAACTTTTTAACGTAACAGTTAAAAACATAGCAAGATACTCCATCCTGAATCTAACAAAGTAGGAACTGAAGTAAACCACAACTTTTTAATGAGAGTCATTAACTCTAAAGATCAACTGCAAAGGAAAATGACAATCTCGTCTCCTTTAAGGTTAAGCAAAAGAAGCAATAATTCTAGTACATTCTGACTAATGTCTGCAATTTAAAGGGAAATGCAGAATTTAGTCTGGATCTCAATATGATCATGCTCCTTAAGGGACTAAAATTAAAGTTTATTAGAAAAATAAATATGCCATTTAAAAAGCAAAATGGAACATGTACTTTTAGAAATTAAATTAAATGTCACTACTTACAGCAACTGTAGAAGCAGGAAGATTCGTTGTTCAATTAATTTTTCATCTTAAATAAAAAGAAATCTATATAATAGAGGAAATGCATTTAATATTCTAGCTGGGTGTATAATACATGTCCCAGATGTGAGACGATTTTCATTAGGAATGGCAAAGTTAGCAAATATGGTCTTCTGCATATCAGCAAAGGAAGAATTTGATTCAATTAATAACATGGAAGGAATTTGTTCTACGCTACATCTTCGTCAGCCTTCTCTGACTAGATTATCATTGTCCCAAGGAATGTACCTGTGGATCATGCAATCAGCTTGCAAAATGAGCCGCGTCTTGTGATTCCCTTGCACTGTGTGAACACGCCCTGGGTGCTGGCAGAGGCACAGGGCTCCCAGGTTCCTTTCCTTTCCTCCTTTGGCTGCAGCATTCACAGTGCCTTGTTGGCAGCATTTGGCTGCAGGAGGAGCCGGAGCAGGCCCCTCTCCCTGCTCCATCTGCAGCACGAGGTGGCACAGCCAGGCTGCCTTCTGGATTTACTCTCTTGGTCCAGCACATCATGCGATTTTTACCGAGCAGACCAAATGAGATCAGGGGAAAAGATGTCTTTGGCCTCATCACAATGGGAAGTGATGAAGTACGAGAAAAAAGCATTCACTGGAAGGAACTGGTTGTAGTTGTGCTGCAGAGATCACAGCCCTGCTGGCATGGACTACGGCTGCACACTACAGCTCATCTGAAGAAGATCAGGTTGGAGATCCCTTCAGGGCCATGTCCTAATATAAAATCCAGCTCCTATCTCCAGCCCTTCCCTTGCCCCCAGCTCCCCAGCTCAGCCAGACCTTTCATTTGCAGAATTCCCCAGCCTTTCCCACTGCCCTGGTACCCCAGCAACGTGGAAGTGGTGGGGCTGGTGCCAATAAAGGTGCCACTCATATATTATGAAGGGTGTTAACGTGCTCAGCTTAGAGCATGCTGTGATAAAACACACTGATCAGACGACAGCAGTTCGTGGAAACAGATGAAATGCAATCAAAGATTTTCCACACAAGGTGACTTAAATATTGTTATCTACAAAGACAAATTCTGCCAACTGTTCTGCAAACACCAGTCCCGTGTATCTCTCCGTTCCCAGGGCAGGGTGATGAATTTGTGAGATTTGCCTCCTGGCATTAGAAATGCCGAGCAGTCGTAAGTTGGTCGTTGTTTTACAGGTCTGTGAAAGACTGAGTTACTGTCAGGAAGGGACCATATGTCCCCTGACACTGTTTCTGCCTTTAACCACATAACAAATGTAAAATCCTGCCTGATTACTCATTTGAAAAATATATCTCTGCTTTGAAGCTGGTGTCTACACTAAGAAAAAATTCATATGCTTTAACTGCAGATGAAATTCTTAGATCACTCGGATCATAACCTGAATGTCACAGACCATTAAGCTTAAACCCCTACATCCACTCTCATGACAGTAAATAAATGGAAATCTTTCATTCTGTAGAAGAGGATAAGTTGTTCTGTGCCACAGGAGACCAACACGCCGTGGATGCCTGGGCAGCGAGTTGAAGAGCTGACCCTGCCAGCCTGCCCTGTGGAGGAAGGCAGGAAAGAACAAAACAACCTCCGTTAGTTCCACCTGGTCAAAAACTCCTGCATGACCTGCACACGTCTCAGCTCAGCCTATGAATGCGAACGAGGACTGGCCAGAAGTCACCCAGACAGAGCCATCACAGCCAGCAGGAGCAGCACGGCCACCCTGTCCATCTTACCTCCAGCTGTGGGGAATCTCTACTGCTTCAGATGAGAGCAAGCAAATACAGCCAGACAGAGCCTGAGCAGCTCTGCTAACGACATATCCTGATGTTACTGGTCCTATTCAAACAGAGGTCTTTCAGGACCAACAGGAGCCAGTTTTTGGTCCAATTTCAGATCTGCAATTGCTCCATCCCTTGGGAACGTACCTGTGCAGGGAAGGTGCTGCTTTAGTACCTTGCACCTGGAAAACCCCTACAGCGATGGTTAGGCAATGCCTTTATTCCTGGAATGCTGTAGAATTGTGGTAACCAGAGGCTTTCGCATCCAGTGACTGCCAATCTTTAGCCCCAGTTTGTTTTCTGAAAAACGAGCTTTTCTGAAGGAAGCAAGGACACTTGTTCAGCCCCCGTCATGCATTTTTCCTCTTCTTAATTAAAAATAAACTTAAACCAATTTTTGTAACTCAGAAAAACATAACAACTGGGGGACACGTTCACTTTTCTTTTTCCCCTCTTTGTTATCAGCATTAAAAAAAACATAAAAAAAATAAAGACTAAATACCAATTTGTGATGATAAAAGTCAGCAGTCCTGCTAGAAAAAACAGGAAAGGTTATGAGGTTTCTCTCAGTGGCTGATAACACAAATGCAGGAAAGAGCATGGGAAATACTTGATTTTCACCACTGCCAGAGGCAGTGCTGACCCTGAAGGAGGTCAGGAAGGATTGGATATCGTATGTAAGATAGCAAAAACTTCTGCTGGTTTTCAGGAGCACACACCTGATGCTCACTGCCTGGTTATGGCAGCACCCTATTTTCTGGGTCAGAAAAAGGTGGCTTTGTTCTCTGGTAAAAGCTTAGTTTCCCAATAAAATACAGACTATAAGATTGATCACTGTCATCAGTTTTAATTTTAGTAGGGAAGAGTTACTTTAAGCTAATAAAAGATTTTTTTCTCCATTTTTCTTCCTTGTCCTACTGTCCTGTAAGCCTAAGCAGGAAGATGAGCTGCCTTACTGATAGACCCTGAGTCCATGTGCCCTAGACCAGGCACATCTGCTCCTGTTTGTTATGGGTAAACCTGCCTGTATGGGTAAAGCTCCAGCAGGCAAACCCTCACAGACACACATGGAGTTCTGTGAAACCAGACAGCCTCACCAGCACTAATACTCAAACCCTTGCCAATGTTACCATGTGTGGGGATCTGTGGTCCTCTAGCATCATCCAAAACACTAAAACACTTTTTTTTTTTTTTTTTTTTTTTTTTTTTTTTTTTTTTTTTTATGAAAATGGTGCTTTCACAGCCAGTTCCTGCTGTGCAAGCTTTCACATGGGGCGTGCAGACAGCTGGGAGCCCTGCAGCCACCCACCAGCCCAAGCTGTGCCCAGGCCCATGGATCCAGTCCCCAGTTTAACAGCTGTCTCTATCCACTAGGACTCAATGACAGGTAATAATCACAGCACCTTCTTATTTTACTCTCTTTTATGAAATATGATCAAGTGTTTGCTTTCCAGAGACAAATCTCATGCAGGCAGCAGCTGCCTCGTTCCTGACAGCCCCCACGTCCCATAGAACACCTCTATCATTACTATAATGCTGCTGCTGGTAGCAGTGACATCGAGGTCTCATCCAGTGGTCCTGTCAGGCAGCCTCATTATACCCGGTATCGTACACATACCCAGGGACACAAGTTCCCTGTCACGCAAAGGGAAGATGTCCCAGATGCTCCCTATACTGAATTGAGCAGAAAATGTCAGGCTGCACTTTCAGCCAGTTCCCCTGTTAAATACGTCTCTTTAATTAAAAAGAGCTCTTGATTTATTTTTATTTTTTTTAATCAAATCAAATGCTTTCTTTTCTTTCAAGTGGTCAATCTCCCTTGCATTAGCTCTGTATTAGCATTCGTCTGTGTTCAGACCAAGCAGGGAAGGGGACGTGCACTGGGAAGCCCCTTGCTGAGTGAGTGGTTGGGCCCATAATGGCAATTAGGAAGAGGGTTAGAGGCCATTTAAGCCTCAGTCAGGATCTCTCAGTGCCTTCACACAGGATGCAATTACCACCTATTAGCAATTAACGATTTATTAATACGTGTTGAACATTTGGTCTTTTAAAACAAAACAGAGTTTGTATTTGCCATATTTCTAGTGTCTGCAGGGAAAGGTGAGTCTCAGGACATTATTAACCCCTTGGAGGAGTCTCTTGAAAGCTACTGAAATGAGGTAAAGGCACGAGAGAACATTGCTGATGTTTCAAGAGAATCAGAAGAAGAGCATCAAAGAAGAGTTGACCAAGATCTTAACGACCAAGGAAACCAAGGAGGAGGCACAGGGGTGGCAGAGCCTGGCCATTACCAGATGTTCATCAGCATAAGGAGAGCTCCAGGAGATGTTTCTAAGTATGGCTGTCAGGTCCAAGCCCTGGGCTGTATTTGCAGTACTTATTGTTTCCCTTGCTCATCAAAAGCCAGGAAGGGGAGGGTATTTCACACCAGGAGGTGCCTGACTGGGCGTCTCCCAGGGAAGAGGTGGGAAATGCAGGACGAGGCACCCGGACTGGACCTCAGGAGGACGACGTTGTACCAGCACATGAACCTACTGCACACTGAGACAAGTGACTCGCACATGCATCAAGGCTTTTGGCAATCATTTCATCCACGTGCGGTGGTGGATTTAACTTGCAGAAAGGCTTTTTATCTCTGCTCATGATAAACAGAAACAAACTTGGAAAGAAAACCTGTTGTAAGGCTGAGCGAGTGCTTCTGTCATGAGAAAAATGCACAACCATCCCCACTGCTTTTCCAGGCCCCGCTAGACTTGCAGTCGCATTCTCTCTCAGTGCCTCCTGTGCAGGCTGAAGAGCCTTGAGTTCACCTCTCCCTGCCCCAAACCTCTCTGAACCCTGCTGTGGCCGCCTTTCTCCTCTCTGTGCAGATGGCAAAGATGGCACAGCTGGGCTGGGGCGCCTGAGCTTGTGTCTGCCGGAGGGGATGTGGCATCAGGAGGGAGCTTCGGGGTGACAATCTGGCCACTTGAGCACTTGGGTGCCTTCTTAGCAGTAATTCAACAGCATAAATACTAGGTAGTGCCTGACCCTGTCCTTGGAATCTAGTCTTCATCCCTCAGTGGAAGGACTGAATCTGAGTAGCCACTCTGATCCCAGGAAAAAAAAAAAAAAAAAAAAGTAAAATAAGTAAATAAATAAGTTCTCTTCTCTTTGTCATTGCTGTTCCTTGATGTACATCCTGCCTTAATTCAGCTATCACAGGATTGAGCCTGTTGGTGTTATCAGGCCACTCTTGGTGCAACCAGAATAAATTGGAATTCACATCCCTCATCAGAATATCATATTTATAGTTTTTTGTTTTTTTTCTCATTATTTTTCACTCCATATTTAATAAATATGAAAGAAGCATTGTGTTCTGATGGGAGTGGAGTAAACAATGGGAATGGTGAAAGGCCAAGATCTGCTACACTAGTACATTAATCCTTGCAAATACATCACCTGTCCTCCTCTCATTTAAAAAAAAAAAAAAAAAGAGAGAGAGAGAGAGAGAGAGAGAACATACTAAAAAAAAAAACGCTGACAAGAATAAAAAACATTCCCCAGGGACAAAGATCTGACAGTCCTGGCAGCTCAATGTGCTATGCCACTCATGCCCAGATACAGCAACTCCACAGAAATACGCAGCTGATTAGGAGTAAATATTGACTGACACACTGCCTGTCCTGCAGACATGGCTTGCCACTCAGTCCTTGCTAATTTTACTCCGAAAAGGCCCAGGTCCCACAGATACAAAGGTTCCACAAACTGAAAGTTGCAACACATTTACTGATGGTTTTGGTACTAAACAATGCCAAAATCAATCGTTGCATAGGTGTTTGCATGAGTCTTAGCCTCCACAAAAATTGTATGGAATCAAGGGGGATGAGGATGGTAAGGTTCAAGTCTCAGTCCTGTAGGCAGGATGGAGACAGGGTGGCAATTGCAGGGAGGGATACAGGGCACTTGTGTTTGCCAGTGGGCACCTTACTGTATATAATACTTCTAATAGTAATATCTATAGTACTGGCTGTGCCTATACTACATAGTAAGTGCCTTTGCATCATCTCTTGGCTCCATGTGGAGCTTCTGTCAAAAGTATAATTACCATGAGAGGAAGGAGAAGCAGGTCAGCATGTCTGAAACAACGTGAAAAAAGTACTTTGGCCTTCTGTACTCACTAGGGTGAACACAGGATATCCTACGGACAGAATGAGGGCATGTGAAAGGGTTTCAGGTTCTGAGGGCCAATGGGACAGTGAACATTTTGAGCTGAAAAACAGGAGACTGGCATTTTTCACTCCATGAATTTCAGTGTGCTGCTGTTTGTCACCTTCTGAGGCAGAGGCCACTGGAGAGCAAGGCTTGTCTGGAAACTCTGTGTTTTATCTGTTGAATTAATTTGAACACGTGCTTAAAAGCTGTCAGTCACAAATCTAATCAAAGAAATGATGGAGGCAACCATGGCACCTGAAAAGGTCAAAGAAATATCAGCATTTTCAAAATGTAACGAGAAACAAAGTGTGCTTTTATTTCTGTAGATTGCACAGAAATTTTACCTACTCATTTTACCTACAGTAAAAATAGACTTTTAATTCTGAAAGGTTATAAAAAAGTTTATCTCCACATAGACCAGCACAACATAGCCACAGGAGGAACTGCAAGTGAGGGCTCCCCATCCAGTTACGATTTCCTCTTTGTGCATTCATTTCTCCAGCAACATGACATGGACACACAACACGGCCAGATCAGAGAGCAGCATTTTGTGCTTGATTTGCACCAGGACACCAAGCAACAGAGAAATTGAATTGTTTACTTAGGCCTTTAAAAAATATTTAGTGGCTAGTCAGTGAAACCTGGAGCATCCGTGTTCTTAATTGTGTTAATACCACCGTATTTTAGGAACAAGTAATACTTCTAATTCTTCACCTTACAGTTCTCTGGAAACCCCTTGATTAACAGTGTGCCTGATTGTGTTCTGCATGCTCACAGCTTTTGATAGCTTCCAGCCCTAGCCTGCAGCCTCAGTAGCAAAACTGGACAAGAAATAAAAACACTGAGGTCGTGCCTGCGGCAGAGAATGGACGTCAGCCCCACGTCCACGTGGGCACCCTCCACATTGCACCATCTGCACCTCTTCATGCGTGTTTCTCTTGTTTGGCTTCCCAGGGACAGTGTTTTATTGTTTGGGCATTATGGAAGGTAAAAGAAATGAACTTCAACCCTCAACTCTCTATACAGCTGGGCAAAACCTTGCGACTCTGCTGGCACCAAGCAAAAGGAAAGGCCCCAGTGCTGAAGAGGATGGCGTAGTCTTCTTGTGGTCTAATCAAACCCTTTCAATACTAAGAAAGGGGTGGAGGGGTGGGTTGGGGAGAGACTACCCTCCTTTCTTACCTATTTCAGGAAGGCAGGGATGCATCGAGCAAGTAACTTTGCCCACCAGCCCCAGTCCCTCCCAGCTGCCCTCCACCCTTCCCTGCAGTGGATCTGGGGGCAGGAGCAAAGGCAGCACACAGCCAAAAAGGGGAAAGGCAGAAAATACTGCTGGCAATTGAAGAGGTAACCAAAAATACTGAGTGATTTTTTTTTTCTTTATAAAATATACATAAAGAACATATACCTTTTGAGGTAAAAGTGAGACCAGTTTGTAATTTAACCAGATACATTAACAACAATGACAAAAAATAAATCTACAGTGGGTGTTCTAGTAAAATAAGAGACCAAGTTTGGCTATATACAATACTTGAAATAGTTAAAATGTAATAATCATTATATATACATTAAATACATACAATTACAGTTATTTATATAATATTTACACAAACAAACACAGAGATTTTTTTCCCATTTGCAGTTGGTAGTGTGCAAGCAGAAGCGCATCTGGTCTTTCCTGAGAAGGTGCTGAGGCTGCTAATTCTTACTCACAGAAATGTGTTACTTCAATCTCTTTTGTGGTCATATCTGTCAAAAACCACTCAATAGGTTTTACAGTCATGGTTGTTGCAGTGTTCTTGTTTCTTCCTTATGGGCCGAGGACTGCAAACCTCCAGCCTGCAGAAAGTGAAGACTCGGGGCATGCAAAGATCCTGGGTCTTGAGGCATCAGTGGTGACATTTCTCCAGTTGTCAGCTGTGACCTTAACTGTGAGCAAAGCTACATAAATATTCATTTGTCCAAGCACCTGCCAACATTCAAGTCTCTTCCTCAATAGAAAAGAATATACAGAGAATAGAAATGGAAGGAAATCAGTTGCAAGTCACCTGTCATAGGTCCTTTGTAGGCTCTGATAAGGCCATATTCAACAGGAGGAAACCTGACCACATCATACAAAGAGCCAACTGGAAGAGACCGTGTTAGGTGAGGCTACCAGAACGCACGGAAACATCTATAGAGGGAATGCAAACATTTTCTTATTTACTTTTCAGTTTCTTGTCAGGTTTCCCACAGATTTTATAATTAAAGTACCAGGGTTGCTCTCAGTGAGTTGCACAATATTCATTTGATTGGGAGCTCACTGCTGAACTTGGATATTTCTGGTAGTAGGAGGAAATCATCCCCCTTGCCCACTCCCCCCAGTTAATTGTGTCTTTCTGCCTCTGACTCGATCAGTTTATCCTTAATTGAGTAGTCTCATTATATCACGATTGTTTCTCTGAGAAATGTGGGTAAGATGCTATTTTATTAAAGCAAAGTCTTAGTGTCATCACTGAAAGCTCTGGAAGACCCGCTGTCCAGAAGCACTCACATAAATTGGATGCCAACTTCACAGACTGTGGACATTGTGTTCTGGGGAAAAAATACAACATCCTTCCCATAACATAAAACTCGTAATACAGCCTAGCTAATCTGACAGATACAATGGTGAACTGTCATGTTTTAGTAAGTCACATCAGGATGTATTAGCCCAAGTGTCCTGTATTTGGGTTAACAATAGCTCTTTTTTTTTCCCTTCCACCTTTTAAGTGGTTTTAGGGTTGATGAGAAGGCATGCTCCATGTCACTCCCTGCTCTGCATCCTGCAGGGTGCCTTCCCTGCCTATGTGTGCTGAGGTCCATTCCCCTGGGATCTACAGGGAGATGCTGGAATCAAGGTTTAGAAAAAATGACCCAACATTTCTGAAGAGTAAACATCCCTCCACTGACGGACTGCATGAGCTGTGTGGCAGCGAGCTGCTTGGCATGAAGGAAAACCCAGCGGCTAGAACATGAGTTTAATTCCTTCTGTGCTGCTGGGACTGACTCACGTTGTGGTGGTGCAGCCATAAATGATGGAGCATGCGCCTGTGGTGCTTATTCCAAAAAAAAAATAAAAAATTAAATCATATATATATATATATATATATAAAAGTTTTTATAATTTTTTAGGAAAATACAAGAAATAATCCAGTTGGCATCCAACTTCTTTATATATAGGCAGATAGTGTGTGTGATACAAGACTACATTTGTTATTGAACTGCTCTAGAAATCCATTCTTCTGAGGGATGGCAGTTCTTCTGGGGGAGGAAGAGTGTTTCAATTATCCTTTGATGCATGATACTAGTGAGTAAATCCTCCAAAAATTAAACCAGTGTGGCCTCTTCCACCAAGGGTGGGGAAAAAAAATATCCAATTGTTCTGACTAAACTGCTCACTACAAAGGGATTTCACTGACCTTACAAGGCAATAAAAGAGAAACCAACTTCGAACAAAAAGCTGATGTTTTAACTGGTCATCTCTGTTTTAAAGTTTGGGGATTCTAATTGCCCCAAGAGCTGTTCAGACTAAATTATATTTACATCAGTGAATGCAGCAGAGATTCAAGTGGTTGGTGTCAGGGAGAAAGCTGCTTTGGCATCCCCAGAGGTCAGCATTTCTGCCTAGGAACAGGCAGCAGCCATTCCGTCTCCTTGGCTGAGCTGGCAGTTCCTCTTCCAAAGCCTCTGATTTCATGAAGGAATTTCACATTTCCAAGGAGTTATGTGGGCCTGACAGTAGCATACACTTAGATAATCATTTCCAAAAACTGGCTGACATGATGTAAGCTCAGTGTAAAGAACCTGTTCTCTGTACTATCCAGTAGTTAATGCTTTTATTTTTATACACATAAGTTATCACCACTTTGATGGGCGCTCCAGGAACTGTTCCTTGCCTGCAAATCTTAATTGTACATTTGTAACATGTTTTGTGATGTGTTTTCCCCCTTGTAGTCTCTGTTCTTTTATCCTCCCTCATGTCCCATCCAGGATGCAAGCCTGGCTGGAGCTGGCTGGAGAAGTAGCACAGTGAGGTCAAAGCACTTGGCAACTCTGTGTGGGATTTCCCATTCAAACTCTGTGCTTTGTGAAAAAAATGAACTTGCATGCCTTCGCTGGAGGTGACAAAAGGGGAATGCTCCGATAATGTCCTTATTCTCCCAGATCACCCCGAGAAAGAATAAATAACATTGGAAAGTTCCTCGTGGGGTCCACCTACCTCTGCCTTGGGAACACCCAGATGACTCCCACAGCCACTTCCCTAAGAAGCCTGGCAGCTGATTTCAGGTTGTAGTTGCTGTACGTCCACTTTCCGACAGAGGAACCAGTAAAAAAAATATGTCAGGAACATATAAATCCAGAATAGCAAATATCTATCTCAGTCTGTACTTTTTGCTCACGGCCTGAGGTAAAATCTCACTGTCTTTTCAGTGCCTTATGTTAGGAATGTAAAGGAAGATAGCACTACTACTGAACCAACATCTGAAGCAGAAAAACTGCCTTTCTTAGCACCTTCTTCTGCACCCAGGTAAACAGAATAGAACTGAAATAGGCAGGACAAATAAATTTCCTGTCACACAAAGACTTGTCCTTTTTTTTTTCTGGAAAAAACAGCCTATCCTGCACTGAAAGAAGACAGCTTTGGTGTTTGGCTGTCAATTGAAAACTTCCATCACATATTCATCCAGGTCATCCACCAAGGAAAGAAAAATCAAAATATGTGCAGGAAAGAGGGATTTCAGTTTGCAGTTTTAGCTGGTGATCTCACAACACACACAATCTCCAGTTTAGTGGCCATCTCCAGCCTGCCCAAGAACAGGGCATCACAGCACCGTTCCCAAATCCTCCCTGCCCTCAGAGTCCCTGGCCAGGAGCAGCAGCTTTGAAGTTGCTTTTCCTGGCCTGTGCCCAATGATGGGCATCCACATTTCAGTTTACTTTCAGTCTGTTTCAGGGAGGGATAAATTTGAGGGGAAACATTTTAAAGGGCACCCGATCAGGACAGGGCAATGGGTGTCACAGAACCCAGCAGCCACAGCCTGGCCATCAGGAGATGCAGACCCAGGCCTGGCATGGTGGGCCTGGCCCCGTGGTGGTGCCACAGACACCTTCCTCAGCTGCTGCTCGAGCCAGGCCATGAGCCACAGGGCCCAGTGGTGACAATTGCCAGAGGTGCAGCAGGAACCACATGGGAAAGCACTGCAAAAAGCGACGTTCCCTCCTGGCAGGGTTCTGGAGGCATTGCCTGTCTTGCAGGGTGCATGCAAAGCCGTCCCCTCTGGAGACAGCCATGCCAAAAACGCCCACAGAGGAGTCTCTCGGACGACACCACAGTCCTTTGGCTTTCACAAGGAGGATGCTCATGAAGGTCTGATCTCCACAAATCCTGAATTACAAGGCACGCCGACCTCCTAAGAGAAAATCTGCATCAGGGTCTCACCGTACCTGACCCAGTTCTCTGGTCCACAGTCAAAATCCAGTGCTTCCAGTGGGAAATTTCTTTTATTTACAAACACCTGCAGTGTCAAACCCCGCAGTCCAACCAGGCTCTGAGCTCCCACTGTCCTCCGAGCAGCCGTTTCACTGCAGCACGGGTATTAGACACCACGAAACACCTACAAACCAGCTCTGACAGCATCCTGAGAAAGCTCCTTCCCCCGAGCACCACCAGTACAGACCATTACATCTTCAGACAGCACCAGTTTGTCAGAGGGAAAACCACATCATCCCAGTCTCACCCCTCCGGGGCGCACGTGCACATAGCTCAACAAACACACGCACCACGTGGCATACCTTACCTGGAAAGAGGCTTTATTGAACATAGCTGTAAAATTATCTCTTCAGTTGAATTACTGAATTTGCACAAACATTTCTCTACAGAATAAAAAAAATCAAGCCTTGTCAACGTTTTACTGCATCTCGTTGTGCTTTTTATACTCATATTTGCAAATATTATACTCGTTTGTTTGTTTGTTTTCATGTTTGTACTCCAATTACTTGCATATCAGTTTTTTTAATCCTAGGGTGTTGAGAGAACACAGAATAATAATAATAATAATTATAATAATTATAATAATAATACTCTTCTTTAGACAAAAGTCTTTTTTTTTTTTTTTTTCTTTTAAATGAAGTTAAAAGCTGAGATAATTTAAGGAAAAAGGTCTTCAAATTGTCATAACCAACTGTCAGGGAAATTTACAATGCAGTGGAAAACCGGCTGGCTAACGGTACGTGTTCAGGCAGCTGCAGCACCACGTGCACAGCTTTCCTTTTGTCACAAGAATGGGCTTTCGACTTCGCCACAACACCGGGACCCCCTCCCTGCCCATGCTGGCAGAGGCCCCGCGCCCCCTACGTGTCGCCAGCACCAGGCTGTGCCCCCACAACCACGGTGCGTGGCGCTGGCCCCGTGTCCCCCCGCGCCGCTGTCCCCACGCGCGCCCCGGGGCCCGTACAAGCCTTGCCCGCCGAGGTCAGGGCAGGAAAAGCCCTTCTGCCTCTGACCAGCGGCGCTAAGTGCATCTTAACCACCTTTTCCTCTGGTTGACCCACCTGATAACCTGAAACAAACCAGACAAATCAAAAGTGCTGCTCCCATTTCCAGGACCAACGGAAGCTATTTTCTAATGGATAATAAGCTGAAAGGCCATGGCTGTCTGGAAGGTTAAACAACAAATATCTCATCCGAAAGGGCTTACGCAGCAGCTTAGGTCCATCCATCTCCAGGAGCGGCTTCGTTTCCTCGCCTGCAGTCTGCACACCCAGGCTCCGTAGTTTGTTTAGAAAATAGTTTGCACAAACCACATTTTAGCAGTGCAAGCTTCTGTGTTGAAATTATTATTATTATATATATATTTTTAAATCAGGCTTGTTTCATTGAAGGCACTTGGTTTCCATGGCAATTTATAAAAGACGGTGGTTTGGTTTCTTCACTTCATTAGAACAGATGACTTAGTTGGGGAGGGGAGAGGGGTGTTTGAGTGGCCGCAAGCAAGCTCCGATAAGCCTGTGTAATATGTAAGCCCAGGTCGCACATCCTGGATAGTAATGCATGCAAAAGGAGACAGCATACAGTTATCAAGCATAGCCATGAGAAATGAAACATAAATGTCTTAAAACAGCTCTGATTTAGGGTTATTCTCTAGGGGAGGTGACAGCCAAAGGCAAAAGGGCCTACATTTATTTAACTCTATGCTAAAAACCTTCTTGAAGGGAAAATGAATGCCAGCTCTTCACATACCCTGTTTACAGTGAGGTGTTTCTCTCTCTGTGTTTTATTTTTATTATTTCCTCTCTCTCTCCATTTTTTTTCCTTTTTTTTTTTTTTTTTTTTTTTTTTTGGCAGGCCATTAGGTTTCCATGGTAACAAGCAAACTATTCATTTGAAACAAAACCAGCCATGACTTTGTGCTTTGACAAGGGTTTCTATAGCTCTTTTCCAAGAGTTCAACCAGATGATGCTGTATTCATTATTGACCACAAAAGCACCTGAAGGTCTCTTCCTTACTTAGGCCAGATCTCGTTCTCACGCGTGGTTCATAGTGAGTTACACTCCTGTGATGCCTTTTATGTCCCCAGTGCTTTTTAATTTTTTTTTTTTATTTATTATGTATTTATTTAACTTTTGAGTCAGTCAGTGGAGGAATCTTTGGTAGTTTGTTTTTAAATGTCCATTTTACAAAGACTCTTTCTTCATGCCAGTGCCTGGTGAATCTTTTGTAGCCTCTGCCAGGATAAGGTCACCTCTGATGACTTAAGACAGACATGAGGATGGTAACTGGGATAAGTCGTATATGCGCTAATGTCCCAACAGCACCTGATCGTAAATCTACAAAAAGGGGGAAAAAGGTAGAATTAAAGGTGTTATAGTTATAGAATTAAAGGTGTTATAGCGCAGATATGGGGGGTGAAGGGATGAAAGAAGGTCCACAGGCAATCGCGACATGTCTATTTATTAATTTAATGTTGTTCTGACCCCCTAACCATTTTTCTAATATTGCTTTGTCTGTCTGTCCATCTGGAACCATCTGAAGCTGCCAGAATTGTAGCCCTTGGATGGCCACGCCACCCCAGGCACTTGGGGCCTTCCTGCACCAGGGGCTCCTTCCTCTGCTGTGCAGACAGAAGGGAAAACTTTTCACTCTAAGCCTCTCTGACTTAACCCAACAATATTTTGCTCTCCTGCAGGACATCCATTTTAGAGATACCTCAATTCTGCAGCGCAAGAAGCAATTTGCTCTCCCCAGGGTGTAGAAAAGCCACTTACTGTTGGCCGGCTGGTCGGATTTCATACACTCTCCTTCCACAATTGATACGTCGTCAATAGCAATGTCACCTTCGATGCCTGGGCCCCGGATTCCTTCAAATATGAGCTGCAAAAAATTATAAAGAACAAGCAGCTGATAGCCTGACAAGCAGAAAACATATAGCTGCATTTTGCACACCTTTAAACTGCAATGATGGGCTTGGAATAATGCAAACACTTTCTATGGGGCAGAAAACCACTGCTGAGCTCAACATCCTTGTGAAGTGAACACAGAGGATGTGAGCTTAGCTCAGGGAAAATGCTTAGTTCTCTAAATTCAGTTTTGTGGTAGGGCATTTGCAGATTGCAAGGAAAAAGGAGTCTCCTGCTCTTGAATTGCCTTCTGCCTCCAGCCTCTGACAGTGAGCAAACACCATGGCTCACAATTCCCACCATGACACATTCGGTGTCTTCCCATGGTGTCTCTGTGCCAAAATGAGGGGAAGAGATGCTCTGGAGGTTCTCCTTCTCATTAGGGTCTCACTTCATGCACCAAGGACATCTCAGACAACTTGCAGGCCACCAACAATGGAAACACCATGGGTAAGCTTTGACAAGTATGTGCACTCAGCTCCTCAGCACTGCTGGTGGATGCAAAACCCAGCAAGGAAAAAAAAGAGGAATAAATGAAAAGATCTGAAGAGGTTCTAGGTGTTTACCTCAGAATCTCCTGCCACTTGAAGCAAATGGCAGAGGCACGGTGGATATTAACCTCCCACACCTCCTGCCATGGCAGGAACCAATGCCAGCGGCCACACCACCTCTCTCCTGCCCCTTTCAGTGGCTCATCTGTGTGCAGAAGCTTTGATCCCTTCTAGGAATAGTCTTACATTTACGTTTTTGTAGGACATTGTTTTATCTTAGCGAGGGTCAAGGTGGAGATTTCATTCCTCTTCAGGGCTTTGACTTTTGTCAAAAGGATGCTTGTGCTTTGAGGGGACTTTGAGTCCTATTCTGTCAAATGCTCCTACTCTCAACCCCCAACTGCACACCTGGGAAGGGAAACGCGGATGCCTTGTAGCAAGGAGAGCAGGATATTTGCTGCAAGGTTGGTTGCAGCTTGCTGTCGTACTAAAGAAACAAAGTTGTCTGCTTTCCTCTCCCAAACACGGTGTGATGCTGTCCTGCCAGGCTGCTGCTTAATTAGCTCTGCAGAGGAGTGGACCCATTCTGTGTAGCAAGGAATTTATTCACTAGCAAACTTCAAAGTCATTCTAAAGAGATGAAGGAATTATGTGCGGAGTACATTTCCCAAGCAGCACCATTTGCACAACTCTCTCTCCTTTCCTTCCTCCCCCCGCCCCCTCAGCCCTTTGAAATATGTTTGGTTAACTCAGATGAAAAGTTTTTAAACTTTAATCTGCAACAATATATGCATGAAATTCAATGAATTTTATAAGGGCTTGCTGTGGCACTAATGGAGAAATTAACTCTTGGGGGTAGAGCCAATTTGACAAAAAATATTAATACCATCTGGAGCAAAATGCTTAAATTACACTCGGTAATGAACTAACTGCATTAGGGAGGTGTCCAGGGCACTCGGATGGGCTCTCTCTGCGTCCATTGATTTCAGCAGGACACAGGTCCAAGCCCCTTCTTCTGGCGGCTTCTGACATTTCTTTGCTCATTAATACAGTTCAGGCAGAGCCGCTCCTTTGAAATGAATAACTTTCATTATAAATGATGAGTACACTCTGGGGGTGGAGGAAGATGCCCCTGTAAGTCACAGAGGGGCTCCGCTCTGCCTGGAGCCAGTCCGGCTGCAGGAGCATCGCCCAGCAGCACGAGGCGATGGAGCTTGATGCCACGAGACATCGCATGGCACCAGCATCCTCCCTGCCCTTCAGCACGTCCCTCAGCCTTGGCCATGGACACATCCCATCCTGGGCACCCGGCAGATGCCTGACCCCGCAGCGGAGAGCTGCCAAGAGGAAGGTGTGTATTTACAGCCTGCCTGTGGTGTCCCAAGCCAGGCGGCAAGGTCTGCATGGAGAGCACTAAATAAACGTGAAAGAGGTGCGTCTGGAGCAGGTGACTCCATCAGTGTTTCGCTGAAGTGCGATGCTGTAGGTTAATTACTGTAACGAGGTGTATATTAGTGCAACAGGGAACTGTAATTGGGAAAACAGTGAGCTTTTCCATAATTCATCCTGATGTCTGAAAACAATGTCTCAAGTAATTACCCATCGCACTATTTTTCCACTCTGCCTCTGACAGGGGGGAGTATTCAGCCCGAGAGCAGAGCGCCTTCTCCTCTCCCCCAGTGCGCAGCCTGCCCTCCTGCTCCTTGGCAGAAGGCACATCACCCGCAGCTGAGCCTCAAGTCGAATCTTTCCTGACAATGAAAAACACTCTTTCCAGACAAAACGATTCTATGCAAATACAACGGTGAGCTTTTAATTAAAAGCTGCAGTTGGCAGTGTGGTTTATAGGCCTCGGAGATGCCTTGCTATTAGCCAGCTTGGCCACGCGCTCCGAACAAATCACTGCAGATGAATATTGGCAGCGCGTGAGGCACCATCCCGTCCGCGGTTCGCAGCTATTTGCAGGAGGTGCCAGATGACCAGGATCTCCTATCAGTCTCCCACAAAACCTATTATCTGCATGTCTGTGACTTCACAAAGCTGTTGTTAAAAATACTGCAGTTAGCAGAAGAAGAGTGGGGCTTACAAATACACCAAAGGCCGCTCTGCTCTCCTAATGGGGGAAAAGGAAATTATCCCTGCAGTGCCTCCAGAACTACCCGTGAGTCTCTGGGGGGATTCAGCTTGTGCTTCTTCAGCATGATTTCTGATCGATTTTTCTTTCCTGGCAAATCTCCTAATAAGAAGTGGAGATGAGCCCTGTGAATGTCCCCATCCAGACAGCACGATGACAAGGGTGTAGCTTTGGGTTCACATCTCAGACGCCACTTCTCCCAACAGCCACAGGCTGGCTCTGGGCACTTTTCACTGCCTGTAAGGGGCTGAAAACCTCAGCGATACAGGTTGGAATTTGGCAGCAAAGGTGACACCACCACCATCACCTCCACCACTCCATTGCTAGCAAAATGGTCTCATGTGAGCAGCCAGGTTGGGACGAGAAGGGATGCTCAGACCTGCAGAGCCTTGTTGAAGCAGCAGCACTTGGGGGCAGTGTGGTGGAGGCTCCACCACCAGGTCCTGAGCTGATGCTGGCACTGAGATAACTTTTATGCAGAGCTTCTCCTGACTCAAAGCACTGTAGTCCTCTCAGCCCTGCACGACAGAAGCTTTGTTATCTGCCATGCGGACGGGGGAGATATAAACAAGTCTGGGCAGCACTTCCCCATACAAATTAATCAATAAAAAGTTTTAATTTCCATGTCAGTGTACTGTTTTACTGCAAAGATTCACTTCAATTCACTCTCTTTAAATTTAACTGGGAGGTTTATATTCTTTCCCATTTAGACTCCTAAATAGAAAATAAAGTTTGTGTGATGCAAGAGCAGTTAAAAAAGTAATTTAAGATTCCCACCACCCTGACATTTATTTGTTATATTTGTGCAGAGCTCCAAGGCTTTACATCTATTTTACACCGAAGCCTTTAAAAACAATGTGAAAGGTGAAAAACAGCCAAAGAGGAGCTGCTATTTTTTTTGTACCAGTAGAGGCACCAGAGAATACGGCTTCAAGAAATACAAGGGGAGGTGTGCCAGCAGCAGAAGCGACCCCAGTGACTTTATTTCTCCGAAAGCCAGGGCCCCTGCGAGGGCTGATGCTCACATCCCCAGGGCCAGCTGCAGGCTCTGGTCTCAGGCTGCCCCGTGCCAGGCAGAGACCTCAGCTCTCTCCTCCTCCAAACTGTGCCTGCTCTCCAGGCTGATGAGCTGCCCCCAGCATGCACCCTATCGCCCTCCTCCAATCTTCGTTGCTGGTGCCAAACCCTTGGCACCCCTCTGCCCAGAGCTGACGCCCCCATCCTTCCCTTGATGCTGCCAAAGCCCCTCTCAAGTCTAACAAATCCCTCATAGACACACCTGCAATCACTTCATTTCAGCTCCTCCAACCCTCTCTTCTCTCCCCTCACTGCTGCAGTTATGATGTTCAGATATGAAATCATTTTTCTCTCCCTCACTGTTCATTCTGCTTGGACTTACCCTGCCTTTACCCCCTCAGAGCAGCTCCCTGCCATGCTCTTCAGCACTCATCCTCTCCTCTGTGCTCCTCTTGTCCAGTTCCATCACTGTTCAGCTCCAGCACCACATCATGCTACACTTTGCATATCCTTCTCCAATAATTTCCCTCTGATTTCCTCCCATGCAATGCTTCTGTCATCACCTGTGCCAAATCATTTCTCTCCTTGCCTCTTATCACGCAAATAAAAAAACAGGCTCAGGAGCAGCAGCTACCCCTACACTGACCCCCAACCGACAAATTTCAGATAGCAGTTTTGAACCTCATGCAATGTCTGCATTTCCCCAAAGCCATCATCTCCCTGGGGTGACCTGGGTGCTCCAGAGAGGGGACAGAGCACCCTGGCAGCCCAGCATCGTGGTGCACAGCCCGTGTCCCAAACACACATGGGCTGCTGGCAGCAGCCGACTTCTGGGTCTGTTCCAGTTACACACAGCCTGTGAATGAGAGCTCCCTGTAACAGTCTGTCAGCATCTCACTGTCAAACCCAAACGGAGACGTGTGAAACCTGTCATAACATGCAGTGAATGAAGCGAGCAGCTCTGCCACAGCACGGCCCTGCACAGGCAGCACTGCTGCTTCGGCCCCTCTCAGCAGAGGCCTGGAGCCTTCCTTTTTTGTGGAGAACACGAGTATACCTCCTGACCTCTAACACACACATTACCATAGACCCTAAATATTTTTTTCACAGGAAGTAATTTCATATTCCAGTTGCCAATCTAAAATAAATAAATATATATATACAAGTATTATCAGCTAACAGAATTGTCTGAAAACCGAACGGCATTTCCTCTCCTAGGAAATAGCTGCTGCTCTGCCATTGAAGTGTGCATTATTAAGCTCTGTGGTGCTCACCTATTTGCAGCAAGGAAGGCAATTATCTGTCCATACAGCAGCTTTCAGAGCTGAAATGACACTGTGAAATCCTGTCTCAGAAGGCAAGGGTCACTGTACGCCTGCCCCATTTGTGATGTCCCCCTCCACGGCAAACCAAATACTCCAGTTTTGGTGCGAGGTGCTGGTGCACCACGAAGCAACACACAGGCCAGTTCCTTACCTGGAATGAAGTCGGGGGGTTTATATTAACGCGGGCTTGGTTCCAGTGCTGGCCCTTATTTCCACTTGAAGACCACAATGGGTTCTCTATTGCGGTCTGTCCTTTCAACCGCAGGTACACATTCAGGCTTCCTGGAAGAGAGGACAACAACTTTAGTGGTTAGGCAGGAACCCGAGCTGGTCAGGCCACGGTGGTGCAAGATGCTGGGCTGGAGAAAGAGGGGTGCTGGGGGGCTCTGCCCTTCTGCAGCATGCAGCCTGGGACAGACCTCTGCAGTGGATGGCAGTGGGCGTGGAAGGGCTCTGGTCTCATATTTGAAAACTTTTAAACTCGGGAAAACCGTGAATTGATCAAGTGAGCTCTCAGCAGAGGATGGCACAGAAACCAGCCAGGGCCCCTAGAAGGCAGAGCTGTGCCTCTTGCTCCCAGCAGCTTGGGAAGGACACAGGGCTTCCCAGGGTGAGTGGGCAAAATGAAGTTTTCTATGCTTCAGTGCATTTATAGCCTCCTTACCTGAAGAGAAATAAGCAATGCAATTTCCTTATTAAAAATAATAATATTAAAAAAAAAAAACACAACACAGAAGTTCTTGCTTGTAAAGACTGCCCAACTTCTTGTTTACTACAACTTCTTGTCCCTGTACATGGTTTAAATAATAGATTTGGCAGGATCAATGGCACTCTATCTTAGAAATAGTTGTTAGAAATAGATGTTATGTCCTTTTTGCCATTATGAAGGACATTATGCCATTTTTGAAGGGCAAGACAACCCAAGACAATCCTCTCAGTTCAAGTACCTCAGGAAAACTGCCCCTCATCATGGAAAAAAACCACAAACCACAGCCCAGGGTCTTTCCCCACTGCTGACCACTAAGTTACTGGTTCCAGCACAGGTACTGTCTGCAACAAGGAACAGAAGCTGCCTGCATTCAGCACCCTTCTGCACAGTGCCCATCTCCCTGGCTCCACTCTCGGCCTTGGACCATGAACATACACCAGACTGTCTTGGTGCACCAGCATCGATGTGACTGAGCGGTCACTCAGTCCCTTATAGTTTGGAGATTTCATTCCCTCTTGCTCCCCTCTCTGTCTGCAGGTGCCTGGGGCGGCGGTGTCTGTACGATGCAAACCACCACGTCTGCTCCCATTTAAGAATGTTCAGCCAAGTTCACGCAGGACCACATTTTTCAGGGTGTTAGGACTGGCAGCTGGGAAGCTGATACAAATTACATTTGCAATGAGACTTCTCAGATCTGAGGCAGCTGCACGGTGACTCAGCTCTTGCTAATAAAAAGTTCTTATTTCTAGCAATAGCAGAGCTCAGTGCCTTGAAGAACATAAGGCTAAACGGGTAATGGAGCAGCAAATATTCTCATCACGGCTATTTCACCAGGGTGCCCAGACTGAGGCCATACATCTTTTTTGAGGGAGGTGGGGAAGTGGTGCTGGCCGAGCAGCCCCGCATCGCCCTCCTGCAGCACTCGGTTTCCAAGTGCAAGGAAGGGTGAAGAAGCAGCACAAAGGAGACCCGGCTTGGATCAGGGATGGTCTGTCTCTGCCTGTATGAATGCTACTGGGTACATCAAAAAGGCCTCAACCTGATGGGGTCTGCAGGAAGGGAACGCTCAGGAGAATCTCCTGGTGTCACCTTGCAGCCCACCCAGCAGTAACGCGGCAGCAGGCAGCTGCTCAGCCCTTAGCCCCTCTGAAACAGCAGCTCTGGGGTGAGGTCTGCGCCTTTCAGCCAGCACAGCTCTCCCTTCCTCCCTATTTGCTTCTCCCCAAACATTTTCAGCAACTGTGCTGGGTCCAAGGTATGAGACAAGGCAGTCTTAGACAAGACTACCTGACGTTACAAAATAGCAGCATATTTAAAGTTGTTTTTCATAAAGACAATAAACAACGCCGATATCAAACAAGGGATGAATAGCTGGTAATTATTTCACCCATTTGTGCAGGCTGATACAGCGCATGCTGCAGGCCTGTGTGGAATAACTAAATAATTTAGGCAAGGAAAGCATGTAATTCCATCACTGCTGAGCTTACAGAGATTTAAGATTGTTCACAGCACACTCAGTCTCTCTGTGGCACATAATTTCTTGAAATTAATAGCAGGATGATAGCAGTCTTACTTAAAACATGAAATAACCGTTCCTGCTCCAGCCTCGTTCAGCTGCTGCTCAGCACCTGGGTTAGTTTGTAGGCAGGTGCCTGTCCCTCACGGGCAGATAAATGCCCACACCTGCCCAAAATGCAGCCAAAAGCTCAATCAGTGACACCTGCACCAAATGCCCTGCCTTGAAATGCATCATTTTCTGCCAGTAAGGCTTCAGGAAAGTTCTATGCCTTTGTAAAAGTGATGCTGTGGAGGAGGATGGGTTGGCTGCATGGCTCGCAGTGAGGTGTGCCCAGCAGGAATTCACCTGCAGTGACACAACCATCCCAGACAAAGGTGTGAGAGAGGGACTTGTGAGTAGGGGAGCACCACAGTGGGCAGGAATAGCAGCGGTGAATCAAGGCCTGAAGTTTATTTTCTGACAGTGCCCTGCCAAGGGAGGGCAGGGCGCCCCAGAGACATCGCTGGCTGCAGCACAGTGGTGGTGGTGGTTTGAGCGCTCCCCGGCACGGTGCAGGCAGTGTTCACAGGGGGCTCTGACAGCGCGTTTGGCTGTGCCTCTCATTTTGTGATGGCTCTCTAATGATAAGAAAAGTGACTGTTCTCAGAGTGTCAATTAGAAACGCTTCATTTTGGGACATAGATGGAAAAATCAGAAATACAGATTGCTTAAAAAAAGATAGTGACAAGTCTAATGGAGCTACAACCTCTTTCTGTCTCAACATAGAGACACAGCGAGAACAGTGACTTCATTTTCTTCTTCCCCAACAATGGCTTTTTTTTTCCCCTGCAAATCAAGTATTGGGATTCTCTATTTTTTTTTTTTTTTTTTATGCTTAAAGTAATCTATCTGCTCCTTTTGAAACATGTGCAGGAAAGCACAGGCACTTTTCTTGGCTTTCAGCACCCTCAGAGCTAGCTGTGTGAGATCTGTCAGGAATTAAACTCTGACTTGTGAGCAAGAGACATCCATTTCAGGTAAAGAAACACTTTATCGTTCTGAATCTAACTGCCATGGCATGGGATGTAGGTCCCTGTTTATCTCGTCAGAGCTGTGCTATAGCATCAGTGCTAATCTCAGATCTGTGCTCTGCTCCTGCAAAGCCTCCCAAGTACCTCTCCTGATTGCTACAGAAATTTTCAGCCTCTTTTCCAGAGACACCGAAGACCTGAACAGCAGGCAGAGAAGCTGAGCTGGCTAAACTGGTAGGCTGTTTTGTTTTTTCAATGTCATGCAACAGCCATATTCTCAAATTGATGGCATTGGGGTCACTCCTTTAAGAACAGAGGATGAAGCATCTCTTCCCCTAAATCTCCAAAATCAGTCTGCACCAGCATCAGAGCATTGTTCCAGGCTGCTTCTCCATTTTATTTGGGATCCTTGAAATCCCTTCTGGAAATGCAGAAACATTCTGATGAGCACAGACACTGCTTTGGAAACAAAGCACTTTACTCCTGAGACACGGTAATAATAACCCTAGTACTGCTTTGAAACCTTACAGATACTGTTAACAAGGGATAATAAAGCAACCCAGTGGAAATGCTGACTTGCAGCACCAAAGTCTGTTGAACAATGCTTCAGCACTATGGATGAAAAAACAAAGGTTAATGGCCTCATATCTTCTCTGAACAGCTGGGCCATAGGTACAAGGGAGGAATAGGCTAGCATTTATTTAAGCCAAATTCCCCTGCAAGACATTCCAATTTTGAGTGAAAGTCAGGTCAAGAATCAGCAGCTCAAGGTTACTCAAAAGAGAGACACTTCAGCACAGAGATCATCTATGAGGTCTCAGCTGGCAGCTCCTATCCCACTCCTGTGAAGAAATGAAGGAGCTGGCAGAGCGTAGTGCAGGCCATAGCTGCCCCCACTGGCAGGGCTTGTTCCCACATGGGGATGTGAAGAACCTTCTGCATGTTGGTTGCAAATGCCAGAACAGCAGTGAAGGTCAAGGCTTACAACAGTTCGTGATAAGACAGTCAGTCTGGCTTAGTAATCACATTTAGAATGATCCACAGGGGATTAATCCCTAATAAAATGGCACTCCTCTGAAAAAAAAAATAATTATCAATTAAATTTTTCACATAGAATCACAGGATCTTTGAGGTTGGAGGCTCTTCTGGAGACTGTCCCTGCTTGACAGTCTCCTCCAAGCCCCTGCTTGATCAGTTATAGCAGAATGCCCAGGAATGTGTCCCATCCAATTTTGGATATCACCAAGGACTCAGTAACCTCACTAGACAATCTGTGCCCGGTTTGACCACTTTCGTAGTAAATATATATAAATACATGTTAGTTAATATATATATATATATATACCCCTATCTATTATGAGTGGTCAGCTTGGTGCCTGCCAAGACCCCAGGTCCTTTGGACATTCGGAATTAATCAGGGCTCACAGATAGGAAAAGGTATGTGTAGTGGGTTTACGTGGCAAGGTTTTGGTAGCAGGGAGCCATAGGGGTGGTTTCTGTGAGAAAGATCTAGAAGCTGCCCCATGTTTGGGAAGGGCCCCATTGTTTTCCAGATCCGAGCCAATAAGCGATGTTGTTTTGCGCCTCTGTGAGAGCATATTTAAGACAGGGAAAAAACGCTGCGCCACACAGCAGCCGGGAGAGTCAAGGGAGTGGGAGAACAGCCTTGCACCAAGGTCAGTGTAGAAGGAGGGGGAGAGGTGCTCCAGGCGCCGGAGCAGAAGTCCCCTGCGGCCTGTGGTGAGGACCATGGTGAAGCAGGATGTCCCCCTGCAGCCCATGGAGTACCACGGTGGAGCAGGGTTCCACGCTGCAGCCCGTGGAGGAGACCACGGTGGAGCAGGTGGCCCTGCACCGACGGAGGCTGCCGCCTGTGGAAGACCCCTGCCGGAGCAGATTCCGGGCCGGACCTGTAGCCCGTGGAGAGGAGACCACGCAGGAGCAGGTGATCTGGCAGGAGCTGCTGCCTGTAGGGGAGCCAGGTTGGAGCAGTTTTCTCCTGAGGGATGGACCCCGTGGTACGGACCCATATCTGGAGCAGTTCTGGAAGAGCTGCTGCCTGTGGGAAGCCCACGCCGGATCAGTTCATCAAGGACTGCATCCCGTGGGTGGGACCCCACAGCACAGGGGACGAGAGTGACCGAGAAGGAGCGGCAGAGAAGAAGTGCTGTAGACTGACCATAACCCCCATTCCCCGTTCCCCTGCGCCGCTCGGGGGGAGGAGGTGGAAGAGGGTGGATGGGGGGGGAAGGTGCTTTTGTTTTTTTTTTTCCTTTGTTTTCTCACTTCTCTCGCTTGTTAGTTGTAGGCAATAAATCTTACTATCTCCTTATGCCGAGTCTGTTTTGCCCGTTACAATAATTATTGCGTGATTTTCTCGTCCTTATCTCAATCCTTGAGCCCTTTTCACATATTTTCTCCCCATTCCTCTTTGAGGAGGGGGAGTGAGAGAGCGGCTGTGGTGGAGCTCGGCTGCCCACTCGAGCGGAACCACGACAGTATGTAACAGACACATAGTGCGATATCAGTTGGAAGCAACCACTGGAGATCATTCATTTATTTGACCTCATTGCAGCACTAACTTTGTCAGGTTCTTTTGGACATGTTCATTTGGAATACATTTTAGCCTCTTTTGACAACATGATGCAGAATAGGAAGAGAATTTAGAGTAGAAATACATGGAGTTATACAGGATGTTTAAAATACTTGGGGTCACAAAATACTTGTGGGCATAGATTATTTCCACAGTCAGAAGGTGAGCACAAGAAGGCTGAAGGTGAGTTCAGAAGAGTAAGCTGTTTGCATGAATTTTCAGCTTTAAAGTAGCTGTTCAAAATATGATCAGAATCAACCATAGGCCAAACTTTCACCAGAATAAAAAGAAACCTTAGCTACAAAACTTTGAAGAGCAGAGATATTAAAAGAGAAGCTAAACAATGTGCTGCTATGGAAAATGTATCTTCTAAATGAAGGTTATCAAATATACATCATCTGAAACACTGATTGAGTTTGATTCGCCTGGGCAAATCATTGTGCTATAATAACCCTTTCCCTAACCCAAAGTAATTTCTAAGACCACAAACCTTCAAAAACTCATTCAAGCAGTTACCTCATCAATGTGACAATTCCTAAAATAACCATGTGCTTAAATCACTGAAGTCTAAGAATATCATCACTCATGAGGTTTTTCTTTTCTCTTTAGATTTTTACTATCCTCATAAAAATTTAGGTGATAGAGTTCATATCTGGGGAATTGAATGATATATATTTGCTGATTTCATAAATTATTTCTTGTATGCATTTTGCATTTTCATGTGCTTCAAACCATTTGGTCATTATGACGAGCTACAATGTAGAATTTAGTGAGCGCGTATGTGCCTGCATTTAAACACGTGGCTGATGCAATTAATTTATTATTTTTCTGTCATGTACAAAGCTGTTCAAAAAAAGATCGCTTTGAACATTAGCTAAAATGATGGTGTCTATATTTTTTAATGTTAAAGAATAGAAGTGATATTGAGCAATTTTGTTTTTTGACAAGTAGGTGTCCACAGCACCATGAACAAGTCCTTTGTAAATGATCACTAATCATCATTGCCACCATCTTCACCTGTGGGTCAGCTCCTTCGTCAGATGATATTATAAATATCAATTCAAGTAATTACACAGAAAAGGGCAATTTCAGCAAAAAAGCTAAGGTCATACACTTACAGAAAAGGTAGCCAAGGAAAAAGAACAAAATTGCAGCAGAGGTCACAGTTTTGAGGGCAGGTGTCAGCCTCAATGGCTGTTTTTCTTACACTATTTCTGAACTTAGAGGTATTCCAGAAAAACTCTTTGACCCCTGATGTTCATGATTTTGCTCTTCACTGTCCTGCACCAGAAGCAGATCATTTTATATATTTTTTTCACTTAGCATGACATGGCTCCATTAGTTCCTTCAAACACCCAGGCAAGTTCCTATTGCAATGCAGAGTGAGAAGAATTACGCCGGGGGCTGCGTGCAAGCGCTCAGCAGTGCAGAGACACCCAACAAAACTATGTGAATGTGTTTGCTCTATTTATAACCTGAACCCTGCCTGCAGGCAGGCGAAGGTTTCCCCAGGCGACCACCAGAATGCACTATGAGAATGTGCTTGCCCTTGAAAATATATATAAAAATACATCAAGTCGGGTCAGACTGGCAAAGGAAAGCCTCTCGACACACTGGTAAGCACCGAGAACTCCACAGGGATTTAAAGGATTTAGAAAAATTGGCTCTGGCTTATAGTTTAATATTTTCCCACACCTTTTATTTTTACACTATGTGAAGTAATTAAATGTCTGTGTTAAAAGGGCTAGGACTAAAAATAGACCTAAAGATACACATTGCAAAGATAGACTCCCCCAGCTTTTGAACGAATTGCTCAGGACTTCCCTGGCGGAGCCACATGCTGCCACATGGCACAGGCTGTGCTGCTACAGCTGCCCACACAGAAAGGTTGCTGCTAACTGCTTCACCCCAAATCTAGCAAGGAGTGGGTCAAAACACCATGACCAGGCAAAACACTCAAAACCAGGCAAAGCATTTGCAAGAATCACCTTCTTTTTTTTTTAACACTTTAAATTTCCCCTGCTCAATCCTCCACACCTACAGGATGTGCTCTTGTCAACCATAAGCAGGGCTCCTGCTAGCATGCTGATTAGTGGGAAAACATTTTGTGGCCATAAGGATGTTATCAGGAGCCTCTCTTGCCAGCCCTTGTTACAGCTAGTTTTGGCAGTCCTCCTGTGTTTTTCTTTAACATAGCTGGACTTTTCTGCTGCTATTTCTCCCGGAGTGATAAGACAAGGTCATTGGCTTTCTCCTACCTATGTGCTGTCCATACATGTGGTAGTAGAAGCTGAAACAGTAGGCTGTGTTCGTAGCTCCGTAAGGATTCTTTGGAGCAACGCTGAAAACGGGACTGACAAGTCTGGCCTTTTCTCCTTCCAGCCTGGGGCGTGATGTTTCGATGTACATGTAGAAACCTGGGGGAATTAAAATTGTTAAGTTGCAGTCTTAAAAATCTAACACATACACATGCAGGAAGACACCGGGACTATCAGGTATCTTGATTAATTTTTCACATTCATCTGACATCACCATGGTCTCCAGGCCATGATTGTTCTGCATTAAGCCCACGTGTTTCCCACAGCTGCTTCAAAGTTGTTTTCTACCAAGAGTAAAATCAGGGCTAGCAGGTCAGTTCTCATAAACAACTTAAAATCGATACAAGATTGTATATGCACAAGAAAAGAAAAAAATCTTTATGATGGGGTTCAGACTTCAGGCTCAAGGTTGCAGTTTGTTCCTATAAACAGCGAGAAGGGAGGACACTTAAAATAAGGTAAAAAAATCTTTCAATGAACATTTGGAAGTGTCCATGTCAATTCTAGTTCAAAAGCTCACAAGGAGACACATTAATTTATTCTGATCTGGTCTGTGCCAACAACAGAGAGAGTTTTTACTTAATCCAACCAAGCAAATACAAAGCAGTATGATTTTTCCCCATTGGTAATAGAGGGGCAGGAGGCATACAATGAAATAGCATGAGTTATTGCAGCGCTTGATGAATTCAGCACAGTATGTCTGACTTTTGAAATGAAAATATATACTGCAGTCAAGATGGCACACTTCTGTTAACAGGGGGAGCAGATTGAAAATTACATGTTTAGCAACACCCAAACTAAAAATGGGGCAAAAAGCTCATTGTGAGTGTCCAAGTTAGAATTGAAATGACATAAACCAGAAGAATATTTCAAGATGTGCTAGAATATTTCCCCACCAGACTGCAACATGAAAGCCATCGCTTTGAAAATGGGACAATAGAAACAATGAAAGATGCTTAATGGCATTGTTAGTGAATTCCACTTAGGGACCAGTCACATACCTCAGCACTGGCAGTTTCTTTTAGAAGTCCTTGAAGTATGAGCATTCTTGATATGATTAGGAAAATGGCCATAGCTTTTGGGACCAGGCACAGCTCTGGAGCTTACCTTCCTTGGAGCCAGTCCGATCTGCGTTTGGCCCAGTGTTGGGGGTATATTTTGTGTCTCTAGTGGCAGTGCTTTGCTTTGTCCAGTCAAAATTGTCTGTATCGTCTTGAGTGAAAAGGCAAATGTTACCGTCCTCAAAGCCACAGTGGAACTCTCCTGCCAACACAGCAAACGAGCAGAAATGTAATGGTGAAAATTATTAAAGGTGTGTTTGTAAAATCACTTGTCAATCAGAATGGACGTGTTGTAGGATGATGCTCATTAGCAGTACCAGAAATAGATGTACATCTGTTTTACATCATTCTCTAGTGCTGAGTGTATGTTTTCTTTCAAGTGACCCCAATACAAAATAAAAAATAAAAAATCAGTCATCAATTTGTCTTAGTGTTACTTGAAATTATATTCAAGTCTTATTGTATAGATTCTTCTCACATATTCAGGTGTAATAGCTCGTAGAGACATTGTCTCTTCTTCTGCTAGGATTTCTAAAAAGCTTGGAAGGACAAACTTCATAAAATATGAAGTATGGGGAAAAATTAAGAAGTGGGTTATTTTGGCTAGGGATGTTAAGGAAAAGTGGAAAACAACCTTTCAAAAGGAAAAATGTGGCCTCCAAGTGACCTCTGTTACATTTTTGTCAGTTTTCAGAAGGGATGGAAAGCAAAGAATGGCTAAAATGAGAGGAAAGGGGATTTAGAGTAGAAAGATTTTAGAAAATCTTTCTAAAAAAAAGCAAAGTGAATGAATTGCTCAGGATGAGCATTGAGTCCTCAGCACTGAATTATAATTATCAATTAGAGAAATGTCTGGGAGGAAGGCTGAGGTCTATCTGAACCTGTACGAGCAGGATAAGTGATTGTATCATCTCCTGAGGACATCTCCTAGCCTGTTCACTAAGATCTCTGTTGTCTTGAGGACAAGTTCTAAAAGCCTCCAAAGAAAAAGTAACATCAACAAAAACCTGCCAAGAACCCCAGACAGGGTTACTGGGACCCTCTGTGTTGTGAAACAGGTCTGTAAGACTCACCATTCCTGTGATCCTACCCGCCAGGTTAAAATGGGATAGGAAAGTCCCATCATCAGGCATTTAGGAACCAAACACATCAAACTTCAAGGTTCAGTTTTCATCTCAGAACAGAATAAGGCCCCATGTAGAAAAATGTGCAAAAGCTTAATTTTATGCACATGAACAGTTCCTGCTGAGTTTACTCTTCCAGCAAAGGCAATTGATTTATCTGAGAAAACAAGCAAATCTCTCTTCTCTAGGGAGAATGCAGCTGTCTGCATACTGTGTCAGCTACAGCCTTCTTTATAGGGGTGCAATTTATATTCATTGTTATGAGGAACTCTAACACCAGGCGTCATGGGATTATTCATCTGTGTTAAATTGAGAAGGTGTATAAATGTTTGCAGGTTTGGGGTTTCAGTAAACCATAAATCCACTTAAGCCACTGAAGCTTCACTGCAAATCAGTGAAGACAGAGGGACCTGGGCTTAGCTTGGATACTGCTAAGCAAGGATGCTGCTCTGAAGCTTGTTTAAAGTCATATAACACTGCAGACTGAAAAAGCAGGCTTGGAAATTCAACCCAAACCACCAGGTGCATTAGGAGAGCTTTCCAACTCTTCCTCATTCTGACTCTGCTGATGCAGAGCAACACAAACTTCCCACTCCATGGCAGTCAGCATAAGGCATTGCTCCATAAAAACAGGCTATCACGGAAATGCAGTGCACAGAAACTTTCCGTGCCCATTAGCACCTCAAGCAGATTGACTTGATTTCTCAATAAATCCATCATCTTTATTAGATCCTTCAGGAGAAATAATTTCCTAAGGCGCAATTCCTTAACTGGCAAAAGCGACTGAAAACCATCAACACAATGAGGAGCTCATTTCAGGACCTTGTCCCATGGTCTGATTCTGGAAGTAGTGCCTTCCAAATCCTGAATTCTGAATGATGAAGTGGCAATACACAAAATCATTCAATACAGGAGCACCACCATAAGCATTGCAGAGAAGAAATATAGAGAGGTTCTTCCTGAGAGATGAGCACATCACAGAGTAAGGCCACAATGAACACCTGTGCATCCAAATTGCATCCCAAATCCTTCAAGAGGGAAGCATTTGAGTGGATGGAGATCAACACCTCTGTCTTTGTCCCTAAGACCAGGAAGAGAGTGCAAAGACCCTGATGAAGCTCTTGAAAGACGCAAGGACATGAGTGAAGCACTCTGAGCAAAATGCCAGCTGTGCCTCTCATCTCCAACAATGCCTTTTACATGCTGCGAGCTCTGAACTGCTGGGTTTACGCTATCTTCTGTACACTGGGCTACCAACTCCACTTACCTACACCCTTCCTACATCACGAAAGGTGATGTTTCTGCACAGCGAGATAGAATTAAAGGGCAAAAAAGTAACTGAAGGAGAAAAACACTGACTACCATATGCAGTCCTGCAGCAAAATGGATAAAGAAAAGCATTTCCCGCTACTCAGCAGTTTCTACCACTGCCCCTCCAGTACCTTAAAAGCTGCATTTCCATGTCACACCATGCCCTCAGAGCTTCATTAAGAAATTTCACATCAGCAGAACAAAAGACTTTTCTTTGAGTGAAAAAAATAAAAAATAAATTAAAAAAATAAATCAGGCCAGATGAAGGAAGGCAAGTAAAAGTTTGCCATTTATCTGTTATGAAAACACTGCTTTCCCACGGGACTCTGCCATTTGCAATACATTGGAAAAGGTTAGTGCTAAATATTCTTGTCAGTGAACACTTCATAAAAAATAAGAGATGAATAAAAATGGGAAATAGTTCCCCAGGATTAGTTCGGTAATTTCCCTATGCAAGAAATTGGGGCATTTAAATAGACCTGGATGGTCCTGACCTGTTCACTAAAAAGGCACACCAAGAGCAAGAGGAACAGATGCTCTTCCCCAGGGACCCATGGGTGATCCAGCTCATGACACTGCTCAGACCACTGTGGGTTGCTGAAAGCACCAATGATAGCACCAATTACCATTAAAGAAAGTGGTGAATTTTTGTCAAAGCACATGCCAGCGCAGGTTATTGCCAATTAGGACAAAATCTGAAAGTCTTCTCAAGGTGAAAGGCCCTTTATTGTGGCATGAACTCGTGTTCCATAAAATTCAAGTTGAATATGACTCTTTAACATCTAATCTCTTCTATTATTCAAGTGTAACATCCAGTTGCACTAATTCATATGAAATTCTTAAACATTTACATTAAATGTTTTCTATTATACGTTACAAAAAAAAAAAAAAAAAAGCAGTTCTAAGGCTACATCTCAACATCATTCAATGCTACTTGCTTTTGTATTGCAGAAATCTCATAGAAAGGACTGCCCTATGCAATGTGATTATTCCAGACTTTAAGCAGCAAGGTGTGACTTCAGTTTCCAATACAGATATCTTGTCCCAGCTGAATACAGCACTTACTCTTCATTCATGGTGGTGTAAATAGAAATAGAATTCAGCCCAATAGGTTTGGAAAAGAAACAATCTGATTGACGTTATATAATATATATATAAATCCTCATTCATTCTGTATTTTCAGTGAAATAAAATGAGATTGTAAAAAGCCTGGATAAAGATGAGATTGGATTTGTAAGGGGAGACAGAGCCTCTCTTCTCCAGCTTACTGGTTTGAACCCATTTGCAGATTTCTTCCCCATCAAAGGATTTCACTCAAGATGTCTTTGGGGAAAAAAAGCAAGCCTTCATGATTTTTCCATCTCTTTGGTCATCTGAAAGAAATGACACTGGGTGCACAACAGCTCCTGGTGGGCAAACTTTCCCATTACTGGCAGTGCACAGAGAGGCAGACTCAACAAGCAGACGAAGGAAATGGTGGTCAGGCTGTCAGAAGTCTCCCTCCTCTGAGCTAACTCAGTTCCTATCTCAAAGGCGCTTTGGATGCCACCTGCACTGTGCCATGTGCCTACCAGAGCTGCGGCTCGTAAGTGTGCAACAGAGACATTTTGAAAACGAGACAATTTCAGATCTTAAAATCATGGAAGATAATAGTGCAAAGCACTTGGGACTGCAATGCTTTTCTTTCTTAACATCGCAGAGTATATATTTAATATATTAATTAGCACGGGCCTCATCTCCTGCTCATTTAAGAGAATGGGATTGGTTCCTTCAGCTCCTGTGAGCTTTGAATTGAGCCCTGATTAATTATTAATGCATCGCACAAGATCTTCAGCAAATAAGTTTAAAATTTACAGTAAGGCTTAGCTATCTGTGTGAGAAACAGAGAGGGGGTGCTCGCACGGCCCAGTGCTGCCTTCCTGCCTGTCTGTGGCTGCACGATACCAGCACTAACTGCTAGCCCACTCCCTTTACAAGGGAATTTTCTGCATACGTGATTAAAAGCAAGAATAATGGCAGAGTACGTTCCCACAGACAGAATATGCACTCACTACGTGCATATCGTGGAAATAAATCATGAAGTGGACAGACGGGGAGACTTAGAAATAAGTTGGTTTCACACGCTGCAGCTCCAGCCCAGTCTCCTGTCTGCGATATTGGCAGGGATTTGGTGCCTGTGGATTAAACGTGTGGGATCCAGCTGTACCACGAGTCACTTCTCCCCTGCAATATCCCCGTGCTCCCAAGCAGCAGCACATTAGCAGGGACGTAGTTAGAGCCTGCACTTGCAATCATGCCTGTGGAGCTGCCTCCTGCGAATTTCTCTCAGCACTTTCACACCCTCGTCACACCTTTGGTCTCCACATTTCTCTGTGCAAATGAGGTCCATGATTCATGTATGCACTGCATGAAAAAAAACAACAGTCTTCTTTTTGTTTTAAAGCTGTGGATGAGCTCCTGACTACATCCAAATAATTCATTCAGAATGACGGAGCAGGGAAGGTTGGAAGGGACTTCGGGAGGTCATTGGGTCCAGCCCCACTGCTCAAGCAGAGATACCTTAAGAAGTGCAAATGCAGTTCTCAGGCAAGGATAAATGGACTTGGAAAATTTCAGAAACTTACTTTTCTTTTGACGTTTTAACATGCCCGGCGAGGATCAGACACAGATCCTACTCAGTACTCGAACAGTCAGGCATTTAGCTACTTCTGTGACCACACTGTAGCTTCACCCACACATACTGAGCTGCCGTGCCCCAGAAATGGAGTTTATTTTTAGAATATTATTTTTTTCCTTTAGATGGACCGTTTGGGGTAAGGAGAAAGAAAGATGATCTAGATGATCAGGGTGGACAATGCAATCCATGGGACACAACCCAAAGTGCAGTCATTACAGAATCACAGAATTTTCTAGGTTGGAAGAGACCTCAAGATCATCGAGTCCAACCTCTGACCTAACGCTAACAGTCCCCACTAAACCATTTCCCTAAGCTCTACATCTAAATGTCTTTTGAAGACTTCCAGGGATGGTGACTCCACCACTTCCCTGGGCAGCCTGTTCCAGTGCCTCACAACCCTTTCAGTAAAGAAGTTCTTCCTAACATCTAACCTAAAACTCCCCTGGCTCAACTTAAGCCCATTCCCCCTCGTCCTGTCACCAGGCACGTGGGAGAACAGGCCAACCCCCACCTCGCTACAGCCTCCCTTGAGGTACCTAAAAAGAGCGATAAGGTCACCCCTGAGCCTCCTCTTCTCCAGGCTGAACAAACCCAGCTCCCTCAGCCGCTCCTCGTAGGACTTGTTCTCCAGGCCCCTCACCAGCTTCGTTGCCCCTCTCTGCACCCGCTCAAGCACCTCCATGTCCTTCTTGTAGCGAGGGGCCCAAAACTGAACACAGTACTCGAGGTGCGGCCTCACCAGAGCTGAGTACAGGGGGACGATCACCTCCCTAGCCCTGCTGGTCACACCGTTCCTGATACAAGCCAGGATGCCGTTGGCCTTCTTGGCCACCTGAGCACACTGCTGGCTCATATTCAGCCGACTATCCACCATCACTCCCAGGTCCTTCTCTGCCTGGCAGCTCTCCAACCATTCCTCTCCCAACCTGTAGCTCTGCTTGGGGTTATTGCGCCCCAGGTGCAGGACCCGGCACTTGGCCTTGTTGAACTTCATGCAGTTGACAATTGGCATTTACTTCTTAACTGCAAGGGACAACAAGTGCAACGACAGTTCTCCATATGGAAAACAAAAATCTAAAAAAGATAAAGAAATACTTACGTAGGTGTGGATTTACTGGAGCTGGAAGACAGAGAAAAAACAAAATTAGTACAAAGGGGAAATTGTCGTTCATCAACACACATATTATCCTAAATTTCCCACAGATCATTCTTCTCCCCCAGATTATGGGTCCCACACTGAGACAGCCAGCAAAACCAATTCCTTCCTTTTGGAGCACATTTTGTAGCTCAGTGACGAGCTGAAGGCAGTGGCTGCAGTGAGAAAAGCCTCCCTCATCCATGGTGTGTATGCTCCATCACTAGCACCTGCAGCTTGGGGTGCTGTAATTAAGCATCTAAAATAGATTATTAGCACAGGTACTGTAAGGAAGAGGACGGCTGCATAGCAAAACTCCAGGGTGATGCCTTTGTATACGAAACCAGCAAAACCTGCAGAAAGAACAAATTCAGCAGAAGCGAAGGTTCTGCATCAGGCCTTACTCAACATCTGGTTTTATCAGTGTTCATGAATATGTAACACAATGAACTATTCTTCTATTAAATAAAAGTACTATTCCTCAGTTTAAGATGTCTTCAGAACCAGACAGCACTTGCATTCTTCTCAGAAATGACAATTTTCTTTTTAAACAGCAGGAAACGAGCATAGTAAGTTTATGAGAATATGTTTGATCTCATTAGACCAAGAGACACAACTAAGTGAAAGATACGCAAGCCCTCTGCCTCATAAATCCTTTTATACCAGGGAATATATTTTAAGGAAATTTTAGAAGAGAAGGGAACTTGAAGGCCTTTGGTGTCCTCACGGGCTGCCAATCCATGGCCAATTTTCCAACACTGCAAAGAAGCCTTGAGATAATATTGCTGAAAAATATTTTGTCTGTTCTTTTATGGGTCTGTGCAATGCCTCGTGTGACTTGGCAGGACTACTGGGTACTGGGAATCTTTGGGACAGCTGATAAAACTTGCACTTTTGTCTGATAGACCCTCAGCAAAATCAGAACCCTCTGAATTCAAAATTCCTTAATATTTTAGTTCACCTAACAGACAAGGGATGAAACAAGATGAAAGTCAAACCTCAGCTGTGCCTACAGATATTTTAAATATGGGATTGGCTAGCAAAGGTTGGGTCCAGAATAATCTGTACAATGCTAAACTGGAAATCAGGTCTGAAGGAAAAATGAAAATCTCCAGTCCTGTGCTACCCCTTTGCAGAAAGGTAAATTTGAGGACAAGTGACTTAGGAAACAAGAGCCCTTCTTCTGCAAGTTCTCATGCATAGGAGAAACAGCAGGATGCTAAGCCCACAGGTGGAATGTTATTGACAGAAAAAATTAAATTAAATTTTATCTCCAAATCCTGTGTACATCTGGTAATGCCAGATTTCTGTGTAAAGGTTGCTCCATGTCTTGCTGCCATTCCCAGGCTGCATTCAGAGTCACGAACTCTTGGTTTCTGACCCCAGCCGTGGATTCTACTTAGCTCTAGATTCAATCTGAAGTTTTTAAAACAGCTCTAAATTAGCAACTCTGCCATCTTATCTTGCTTCACTAAAACAAATGAACAGTGATTTGTCCCAGTGCAATTTTCTTAAGAAACTTAGTCATTACATTATATTAGATAACCTCATAGCTTTTACGAACAAATTACCTTTCATTCTCCAAGAAACATTCATTTTGTGAGCTTCTTGAGTGATTGAACTTGGAATTAGCTGAAATTGCTGGAAACTACATTTACTGATGCTTGCTTTGTAACTAAACGTACGGGCTTTTATGGAAACTATCATCAGTGTGTAACCTTGAGTCACACTATTCTGATTGTTCACAGCAGAGCAAAAAGGGCTTCTTGCCAAGCTCGCTGCAGTTCAAACTGATTGACAAAAGCAGAAAAACAAATTAAAGCAGTTAGGCTGAACTTGCTTACCTAACATCATAAACTGGAAAACAAAAGAAAACAAAACAAAAAAAACCAGAAAGCCCACTCCTCTCAGTACTACAGTGAGCTGCTCTAAGGCAAGGTGGAATGGCTCTAGGTCTCTGCCACCAGGTAAGACTGTTGTGTGCACATCACACAGACAGCAGCTTAAATTAGCCATAAATTAATGGAGGACTGATGGAGTAAATTCCCAAGGTTGAGTTTGAATTGTCGAGGAAGTCTTTGCACCTCAGAGGGCTATCACTGCTCTGCTCCGCTGGTCCTCACTCGTGCTGGGGGAAGGTTTTACTGATGGAGAAGGTATTATTCAGGAGGATAACAAAGTGTAATAAAGTATTTGAGCTTGGGCAGAGCCAAAATGGGTTATCCCTTAATCTCCCTCACTATTCCCCAGCATTCAGGGAATAAAACCCACTGGAATTTCAGCTCGTTGGATGATTTTACTTTTCAATGATGTGTATACGTGCAGGTGGTGACAGAAAAATGTGGCTGGAACGGTTTCTCTTTAATGCCTGCCCTTCCATTGGGTGTAACTGCATTTATATAAGATAGTTACATTTTCCAGAGATCCTTCCCAACACAGACTCTTGTTCATGTAATTTGTTCAGAGACATTATGCCCCTCCTTTAAAAAAAAACAGCTGCCCACTATACTAACTATGAAAAGCATAAAGCTAGAGGTAAGAAGAAGCATGCTCGATACTCAGCTGCTGCTATCTACCAGTGGACACCGTCTACTTATGGTAATTACAACCAGAACTAAAAGCTTTAATCAAGATCAGGGATCTGTACCTGTAATCACTTGGTCGGCATAGTGGAAAACAATCTTCAGTGTAAACATTGACACTAGGTGGACAAGTCTTTCTTCCTCCCATTAGGGCAACTAACCTAGCATAGTACCTATAAAACAGCCCCATATTTATATCTGTATATACTATAAATCCTTCAATTTATGTATTTGTTTTTTTTTTTTTTTTTTTTCCCCAGGACACCGGGTTCCAGAAATATAAGAATAGCAACAACAATAATAGCTGTAAATATAATAGCAAGAATGATATACCCTTTCCATACAGAATCTGGGAAGTTTCCACATGCATATGAAAATAGGCTGGAAGACAAAGCGGTTGGCAACCACCATCTATCTGCCATTTTCTTGAGGGGCTGATTCCACATACCAATAGTAGCAATGCTGGATTTTTGGCTTTTTTTATAGAAATGAGATTAATGTGCTTGTTTACTACTGGTTAACTTTAAAAATATTAAACCACAAGTGCATATCTGAAACAGCGAGTGCTGAGGTTTGATTGGAGTAGCTGGAGGACTTTATTGCCTGTTTGCATCGAACAGGCTGACACAGATTTATGTAAAGTGATGGAGATTATATTTAAACTGTTACTACAAGACTTATCTGTTCTGTACAGCCTTCAAAACACTCATTAGTGCTACTTAAACTGCCCTGTTTGTATTTACTTGGCAGACTGTGTTCACTAGCAGAGTAACATATGCATCTACTAAAGAATTTGTCAAGTGATGTTTGGCTGTAATTATCAATGTCGCTCCAACTGTGATGATTGTTCTTTTCTCCCGTCCTTCCTGTGTGCGGAGGAGAGAATAATTCATGGCAGGCAAGGAACTTCCCTATGAAACGCTTCCACCATGTATAAGTTTTTGATTAATGGGCTTGGACACCAGGGAGTTTTTCTTTTGTATTTACAGCTCTAGCTTGAGATGGCAAGGTACACTGCAAAGAGCTCATTACTGACGTTTTTCCTACTTTCATAGTACTTTGATAGTCTCCTTATTTCAGACATTCAGATGGCTACCAGCGGTCTAGCACACTGGAAGCTCTTATTTTTATATATTAGCATTTTCCTTGTCAATCTCCAGTTGCAGGTTTTAATTTAAAATATGATGTGCTCTGCATGACTTACACAGGAATTAAAAATGACTTCACAGGTAGGACTAACGTGACTTTTGCTATCAGAAAGTTAGACACCTCAACTAAGAATGTCTCTAAAGTCACTGGAGAGATATGGGCATGTCTAAAGGATGGATGAAATCTGGAGAAATCTCCTCTCTGGTAAGGCAGCAACACAACCAAGACACTAGAAATTTCAAGGTGATTCTTACACACTTTAAGACTAGTCTGAGAAATCATTTCTGGGCAGCACCTACCCATGATTGTCATACTACAAACCACAAACTTAAGCTGTCGAAATAACTCTTAGGCAGTTCATGGCCTATCCATTCTGTGCGTGCAGAAAACTGAAGCTCAAGTATAGAAGGGAATGTATTCACTGAAGGCAAAAGACACTGATACCATTTTTAGAAACTCTAATTATCATGTGTCTGATCTGCTTTTCACACTTGCTGCATTTCTTTAAAATGGGGTGAAGTCCTATTAGCTTACTTAAAGTTTGAAAAATTAAGGAGAAGCATGTTTGCAAAGGGGATCCTTACCAACAGTACAATACAAGCCTACATTTTAAAAATAAGCAAAAAGCTTATATACCACTAAAGGTGGTCAAACACTGGCACAGGTTGCCCAGAAATATTGTGGAGTGTCTGTCCTTGGAGATATTTAAGACAGAACTGGATGTGGTCCTGGGCTGTCCTGGGTTACCTGCTCTGAGGAGGGGGTTGGACGGGTTGATATCCACTGATGCCTCCAATCTCAGCAAGTCAGTGACACTGTGAGATGAGAAACTTACATGTTCAAAAAAAAAAAAGGGATTTCTAAAGCAGCGAGGTGAGAAACATGGTCTGATATAGCTGAAGTCCAGTGTGCTTCTGGAGTATTAATCAAAACTGCACACACATACAAGCTTAAAACTGCATTAAAAATAGGATATGAAGATTCAAATGTTTTTCTCCCTGCTTAAGGTCTCAATTTAAAATAAAAAAAAAAAAAAAAAAAAGAAACTGTAATGGGAGAAACTGTAAAAAATTATCTTCTCCTTTTAACGAACATTCACATGATGTCTTTTATTTTCTGGGTAATGTTTATAATTATTTCTTACATCAATGCTGGCCTGCTGCTGTGCATGCTGCTAGCCCATTAACTGCTTTTCTAAGATTCCAGCATTTCAGATTATAACTATTGGATTTGTACTATAATAATGTATGCGATATCATTATTTTATAGCTGGAACTATAACATCCTTAAAATTAGCTTGGCAATAGCTTGCCGACACTATAATCATTGGATGAATGCTGCGTTAAAATGCATATTTGAAGCACAGAAAGCCTTGGCAATTCTGGAACACCTCTTCAAAGGGAAGTCACTTTAGGTTTACCCTATTGATTAGCATCTGGCGCATGATTTCTTACACTGTGACTTTGTCGACACCAGAGCAATAGCACTGAGCACGGCTCCAGAAGTGTTTCTCCATCTGGGGCACAACGTGATGGCTTCCTCTCTCCGGGCAGCTGGATTTTGCTTTGGTACCCATCAGCACGTTTGAGATGGGATGTTATTCACATCTGTGCTAATGGCGGATTCTAGCAGAAAAAAATCTACTGTAGACAACTTATGCCTTTTATGTGGCATGGGAATGTTCTTTCTGCCAGCCTGGGGCTCAAAATGCTAACGACATAATGTTTCGTTAACAGCTCAAATTCAGTGCCGTTGTGAGATATGGCCAAGACCTCAGTCAACCTCCTGAGACCTGCCAGCGTACAACTGCCACCAAAAAGGAGCAGAAGTGACTGACTGAGCTGAATGTTATTATTATTTTTATTATTATTATTATTATTTACTCCTAGCAGGAGCTGGTCTAATGGCTGGAGTACTGGTCAGTATTTAAGTCACAGGAGAAATTTCAAGGTACACAGGAGAGGACAGTGGTGCAAGCCTACCTATCACAGCCAGCACAGAGACTGGGATTGCTGAAATCCCAAATGTCTGCATGAAGCTTTTGCTCCTGATCACCATCCAGAAGACCTTGGGTCTCCCTCATGTATGTGGGAAGCCCCAAGGAGACCAGCTTCCTTCCACTAAAGCTGGAACATGGACATTCACTTGAGTATAGAGTCCATATGATGAGCAAAGGTCCAATAAGAGTTGCAGCAGATAGATTTAGTAAACAAGTTATTTTAAATCAGTATTTGCTGAGATGAGCTTTGGGAAACACTCTTAGCAAACACTTCACTACAACAGGTAAAACTTAAGATTCATCAATCACCATTGTTAGCAGATCTGGCATTAAGTGAAATGTGCAACTGTGTTATTTAGAATTTGTATTTGAGGTTGTTTAATGTAATTTGTTCCCTTGATACTTGCATCACTGCACTGTGATGTCTTCAACAGAACTACCTTCTCTCTAAGGTATGTCTTGTCCTTCCACTGTAATTTTTACAAATGAGAAACAAAAAAGTAATTCAGTTATTCCTTAAATAATTGCTCTCAGAAAGGTATTTTTAGTTATTTTTAGAGCTCGAGGAATTAATTCCTCATAATGCTGTGAGACTGAATGGAATCACAGAATCATTTAGGTTAGCAAACACCTCTAAAATCATCAAGTCCAACCATTAACCTAACACTGCCAAGTCTACCACTACTACACATTCCTGAGCACCACAGCTACACGTTTTTTAAATACCTCCAGGGATGGTGACTCAACCACTTCCCTGGGCAGCCTGTTCCAATACCTCACAGCCCTTTCAGTGAAGATTTTTTTCCTAATATCCAACTCAAATCTCTCCTGGTGTGACTCATAGCCATTTCCTAAGGATGGAAGGAGTATTATATCTTTCCTGTTAAAGTGGATAAATCCTTCTCATGAAAAACTTCTGCAGGAAAATACAGAAACACCCTTTTCTGCTTGCATCAAGCTAGGAATAGTCTTTTTGTTTTAATCATTCACATTCAAATATAAATTTCTCAAAACATACTGATTCTGACAAAAAAATAGTATTTAGATAATATCAAAACACCAATTTGACACCTTCAGAATAGCGCTTGTTTTGTAGATTTTTTCTTCAAAAACTCATTGCCCTACCAAGTGTTCAGAGCAAAAATAAACTCCTCAATGAGAACAATTTCACGAAGATAACATTAATTTGCTATATTTTTACGTTTATATTATAGAAACTGACATGATTTTGGCAATTTTGGCAAAAACTACTGGACTGACAATTCATACACACCATGCAACACAATGCAGCAGTAGCAGCAGATCAAAGGCACCACTGAAGGCACCACAACACATTTCCTCGTACACAAAGACCTTCTTACCACTATACTTGATGACCCGGATGGTTGAGTCCCCCTCCCCAAATCTGGTGATGGGCGTTAGTCGGACTTCATATGCCTCTGGCTTGATCAGCTCCGTGAGGTTGTAGGTAATTAATTCTCCCTTCTGAATGTTTCCATTCACTGTAATTTCCTGCTCCCACCAACGCTGTTGTCCAGCCTAAAGTCAAAAGAAGGATGGAAATGTCAGAGCTGTATGGATAGATGCTGTTTTCACTGTTGGGAAACCCCAGAGCCCAGAGCTGCCCATGTGCTGCTGGCCTCACTCCATCAGTGCCCATCGCCTCCCCTGCAAGGCAGCGAGGCTCCACGGCTGTCATTTGGGGGGAATTTGGAGCTAATCAAAGCACGGCGGAGGACTGGAAGGCAGTTTGATTTCCAAGCACTTACCACTTTTGGTGAGTGAGAAAGGAATAGGCTAGTGCACAATTATCAGCAATCCTTGTGGTCTCAAAGATGGATGGATTGAGAGAACAATGAAAGTCAATAGCAGCAAACAAGAGGCTGTTTTATTAAACTAACAAACAAACAGAAAACGAAAACAAAAAACCCCAAAGCATAGATTTCTGTGCTTTATAGACTGCAGTGCTTTCAGCACCAAAATCTATAGTTTCTTTTATTTATATACCTTTACCAAGCTATGAAAAAAAATACCTAATTAAGAAGGCACCACAAGAAGAGTACCACATTGTCTCTGCATTGTGTTGACTGCTTCACAGACAGGTAGAAATTACGCACATTTTGGGCAGCAGAGTGACTTGACATTTCAATATTACTTGCAGGTACTCAGGCTTATTACAGACACTATCTCCAGGAAACAAAGGAAAAATCATTAAATATTTACCACACAATCCAAGACAACTGTACAGGTGCAGTTCAGCTAAAATGAGAAGTTCACTGAGCACACTGTGTCTGTAGTGCATAGAAATTCTTAGTTATCCCATGTTCATCAGTGCAGAGCTTCATGATTATTAAAAATGGAAAAAATTTTATTCTAAAACTTTAATTTGCAGATGCAATAAAATTGTACATTGAAATCACTGAAACCTAGTACTAAATCTACCATATTTCGTCCAAATAAATGATATTTGCAGCAACACTAGGAGACTTCAAGCTTTAAATTTATAGCAGCTGGAAAGAGATGTCAATTCTTGGATCATTAAACCATGTCACACACGTACAATTATTGCCCATTAAATAAAACCCAAACTGTGAAGCAAAAAATAAAAACAATCCTTGAGAAAGTTGGGTTTGTGGAACTTTGTCCTCAGTTTGGTACCACTGAAGTCAATGTGTGTTTTATTGTGATTTGAGCGTTTGCAGGGATGGGTTAAACTGATGCTGAGCACATCTGTGACATTATTTCTGCTCCTGCACATGCCGTATGCCGTGCTACAGGCTCAGGTGGCTCCTTAGGGCTGGCCCTGCAGGGCTTAAGCCATGCATATGAGAAAAAATCTCAGATGAGGTTAAAAATGCAAAAACAAGTTTCCGTGAGGAAAAGTTCATATGTTTAATACAAACTCTGTGTGTGCACAGGGCGGCAGTCTGCCTTTGACACCCAGCACCCGGACCAGAAAGCTTTTGGATGAGCACATGGGGCAGGAGGCGCCAGGCAGGCCAAGGGCTGTGGGCTGCCCAAGCAGCACCACCCCTCTGTCTCCCCAGCTAGCATCACCTCTCCCCTGTTGAAAGCATTAAAAGAACCCCCTTGGAAAGACACGATATTGATAAAACATCCACCACAACTTTGTACATAGCCTGGAACGCTGGAGCCTTCCTTTCCTAGGGCCACTACACTACAAGGACGTATTAAAGATAATATACTGCAGATATGTGTGTTTATATTATATCTTTATAAGATCTCATGAAACACTCAGATTTGACAGATTCTGTCAGATGTCAGATCTTTGATAACTCTTCATACATAAGGACTGACCAACAAAAAACGAACCCCATGGTGCGCACAGTTGAACAGAAATTCATCTTTTTCTCCTTGTTTCTTCGTTGGCTGCCTGTGAATGAGGACATGCCGTGGGTACCAGCTAGACTTTGCAGTGTGTCATTCTGACACCCTACAGCCCACAAAGCCAGCACTGGCAGGCATGGAGCCTCACGCCACTCAGATACCTTCCCGCTGTCCTCTGCCGATGAGCAGCCCTTGTTACACCCCACACCCACCTTCCCAGCCCACAAAAACCCCCCAGGAACCACCAAAACCCGAGTGCTCCAGGAGAGCGGTGCCAAATTTATGCACGGAGAATGGAAAGGTGCGTGAAGGGGCCAGGCCACTGCTGTGCTCCTTGGCCACACCAGGCACAGCAGCCCCTGAGTTGTGACCAGCACTACGTGCTCCCAGCACAGACTGAATGAAACACTGCAGAAATGAAAGAAAAGGGTGTCCGGACCTTTCCAGCAGCGGGACTGATGCATAATGCACCGCGCAGCTCCCCGGGCTGCCAGGGAGCCTCCCAGCAATCGATAAGCCTTGTCTCGAGGAGACTGCTGTCCTTGAGAGCAGGGCGAGGGGTGTGCTGCCGAGAAGACAATAAGGATACTTATGGTAAGATTGAGACTGTGTTTTTAAAGCAGTGCATTGGGGATTTGCCCATATGAACCTTCTCACTTGCCCCACACGGATGGATGCTCGCCACGTCTTGTGTAGTTGAACTGGGAAGTGCTCTTGAATAGAAGCTGCTGCTCGACATGGAGACACTGAAAGCCTTTGGCCAGAGCCCATCCCAGCTGTTTGGGAATGTCTGTAAATCTGCCATATTATCTAGTGAGTCAGACTTATTTTATATTTTAAATGTGCAACAGTTTATGTTTCTATATTTTTAAAAACATTATTTATATTTTCCAAACTCTGCAAGATTTTTTAACAATTTACCATGTCAGCTGTGAGCTGCATACCACTACATGTTATTTCATGATTGTACCTGTCTCTTTCATGAAAACTGAAAATCAAAGGAACATAGAACTCTACAGAACATTGCTTAGTTTCAACATTAAAAATAAAAGAACAACAACAACAAAAACAATAAAACAACAAAAAAATCATTTTTTGGAGCAGACATCATCAGTGTTTTGTGCTGCATGCTTCATGCCAACAGGGTGGCTGCCAGTGACATGTGTGAATGCTGTGCTAACAATGCTGTGCCACGGGTTGTGTGAGCTACCACGGATGCTCTGGCAGCTGTTTGAAGTCAGCTAGCTGTTGCTTTGAGGTATTCCTGACTCCTTACAGAGGTCTACTGTAAAAAACACTCCCTATTACACGTAGCCTTTGGATATGGGGATACTGAAACACACACTTCAGCAAATATTTTTAATAATTAATAACACATTTTTAAAGTTTCCTGTTACTAAAGCTAGACTTTAATTTCTATCAAATTCAGTTGCTGCTTTGGATTATCACCCTTCTCTACAACTATCCACAGAAGCAAATAAAGCAACTCTATTACTTTATTCATTCTGAAAGGAAAACAGTTTGATTTTTCATTTCAGTACCAGGCATCCTAAGCCGTACTGGATATTGGTATTTCTCCATAGGAAGCAACACATCTTTTTGCCTTGCAATCAGCACCGACTCTGTTCTAATTCTAGTTTTTACCATGGAAACCACAAAAAAAAATAAAAAATACTCCATAAACATCTCAAAATTGTCACTAGGTTTGACACAAAACATCCCCTTGCCTGATTTTTCAGCTCAGCTGCTGAACAAATGAATAAAGAAAGCCCGTACCCACACAGCTCCCATGACGTTCAGCTCAACCCTGAGCAGAACAAGGCCAGCGGGGTGCTGAGGGTGAAGGGGCTGCCCGGGGCCATCCCTTCTGGGGCTGGGGACACCGGTTCCAGCCCCTGCAGCAGGCTGGGAGCTGCGTAGAGCTGCTCAGCAGCCCCAAACACCAGGCAGGGTCCCCCAGACTCCATGGGATCCTCATCCCAAATCACAGCAGTGGTGCCCTGGGCTGGCACAACAGTTCTGGAGCTCTGTATGATACTGAGGCACCAATACCAAAACAGTCCAGACCCTCTGAAAATAAGACGCAGATCCCTCCATGGAAGTTCAAGCTCCTTGCATGGATCTGGGGCAGCTCTGCAAAGCCAGACCCCTGGAGCAGCACCCAAGCTCCTGTCCGCTCAGCGTTTGGCCATCCAGCACCAAAACCAACCTGGCCCTCTGCCTCCAGAGCTCTGGGCATCTCCTGCAGCTCCCCTGAAGGGGCAGGAGCCACCTGGGCATCACCCACCTCATTGGAACCCTCTACCCAACACCACTGATGGAGCAAAGACGCTGGAGTGGGGTGTGCAGCCTCTCTCCAATGTCCAGGCTGTGCCTTTTTATATTAAAAAATGAAGATTAATATTTCAAAGACAGAATACAGAACTAAACATCCCTGTTAAACTCCTTCCTGGATGTCAACTTGTGTGTCTGGAGCTCTGAAGTTAGGAAGAATCGGGGTTCACTGAAAAGGAATTTTTGAAGGAGAGAAATTATTATATCCTAACAAAGATAAGGATGCAATAAGCATTTGGAAATTGGCTTTGACCAAACTGAAAGAACAGTTTCCCGACGGCTTGTAAATGCTTGTAAAAGACCTGAGGAAAAAACACTTTAGCTCCAAGAGCATTTATTAGCATTTTCATGCGTCTAACCTGTAATTAAATTAGCAGAGCACACCTACATTCAGTCCATCCAGAGCATGGAAGGCTTCACAGGGACTCTTCATTTATCTTGGTTACCTTAGAATATTTAGAAATCTTTGTTCCCTAAAGCTAACAGAAAAGTGAAATGAATTTCCCTGACATCAGAGAAAGGGTGTAAAAGTGTGGCAACGTTTTATTGCAACAGGCTGAAACCGTCTCCTGTCTGCTGTCAATAAAAGGGTATTTATTCCTTGTTTCCTATTGAGAAACCAGCCAACACTATATTCTCTAAAAGACGTGAACATATAGATTTCCTGAGAAATTAATCCTATGGGATGATTAAATATTGATTGTCTATATGCACAGTTATGTTTATAAAAAATAAACACATCTGTAGTCCATTGTACTTGGCCTATTGATTTCATCCATAAATTTCTTTATTGACTCAAAAAGTCAGACAAGCATCTCTTTAATTAACGACAACCGAATGCAATGTGTATTAATCTACTGCATACTCTGATAAAAAAGCTCTTGCAGTCCTTAAAGTCATTTTTTTACAATTTATAATAACGTTGACAATTGATTTTTCTTGAAAAAAAAAAAAAAAAAAAAGGAGTTTTCTTTAGCAGTCACATATATAAAAGAGCAATGGGAAATACGTGGTTGATGGGCAGATACTGCTACCCATCTGCACGCTGGAGAGGAACACTTCCATGCAGTGTCTGCCTCATCTGCTGCAGACATCCAGTGGTTACTCTTCTTTAACACGTCTGCCCAGCAATGTAATCAGAGCTATCTCATTTTCAACACAAACCTTATCAGATAGGTGGCAACTGTGTCAGCTTCATTTCAAAGGGTACTTACAGCCCTGAAATGACTCACGGTGACAAATACCTGTAATTCAGGCAAAAATAACAAGGCCAGCTGCAATGCATGCTCTGCCACACTTATCATCACTTGATTTTCCACTGCGCATCATGTAATATTGCTATTGATGACATCTCTCTTCTTTTCTAATATTTTCACGTGTGATCACTGGAACTGTCAAAACCCCACAAATGCTTCTGTGCTGAGCCTGTACCCACTCTCCTGCAAGCACGGACACCAGCCACTGCCACAGCAAGGGGGTCCAAGAGGCCAGCACCGTTTGGTTTGCCTGCCTGGGCCAGGGACGTGCCGAGCCCATTAGCTAACAGTAATGACCTGGGCTTGTGACTGGCCTTCTTTACATTACCTTAAATTACCATTCTGTATGCCTCCTGCCATTCATTTTATTTATTTTACCTTGAATTACCATTCTGTATTTTGCCTGCCATTCATTTGATTTATTTTGTGTTTGCATCTTTGTGTAATTGGTTTTATTTGGTACAGGGAAAATCATCAAAACAAACAAACCAACAAAAACCCTCATTTCCTCTTTTTTTTTTTTTTTTTTTTTTTTTTTTTTTTTTTTTTAAGGAACTAAATGTCCCTGAGTTGTTATTAATTAGGAACTTGGAGTCCAAAGACGCAGTGTGTTTTTCACGGACTACAAAATTGATGGATGCATGGTTCAGATGCCAGAAACAGCTGTCCATGATCCAAAACTATGGCTTGATATTTGCAAGATAAACAAATGGGAACAATTTAAGGAGTTCTGGAAGCTACAGGATCCAACAATTAAGCTATCTTTAATTATGCATCACAGCTGAAGCTTTAAAGACAGGATAACCCAGGAAATAGGAGAGGTCATTTTTGTCGGAGTAAAATCAAAATACAGCATGAATGCCTATTAAAAACTTGCTAATTACACTGCCTTCTGTTTTAATATTATTATTTTTATTTTTTTTATATACAAATGAATGATGATAAAAACATCCTTTAAAGTCTAAATTAGGCCACTTTGGTCCCCTTGCTAACTAAACTGCAATTTAGGGTATTCAGAGCTAGAAGGTCTTCCTCAGTGTTTCCTTACTTTTAATAACCTTACATGCAGGGACAAGCTGTATTCGTTAGGTGCAACTTTCTTTGATCGGAAAGGCAATAAAAATGTACCTGTATTCACTTTCTCCTTTATGGCAGATCGGCTCCATAACAGTGCATGTATGGGTACAAGAACTGGGCTATGGCATGGACAGAAAAAATTATGCTCCATTTTGCAGCCAGTGCCTGTGCAGCTTTCATCAGAAACCCTTCTGCGAGCACATAATACAGATTTGAATATGTCTGAACCTGCATGCTGCTGAATGAAAATAGAAGTTAAAAATACAATAAAGCCAAATCGTGACCAAAGGAGACGTGCAAGTGACCTGCTCGGGGCAGTCTGAAGAGACTTGCTCATTATCAACCCACTGGGACTGCAGTCTTCCGCAGACTAAAAATAAAGAAAAGTAGGAAGCTTAATTTTTTTGTATAACAAGCTTGAACGAGTTAGTCTCAGGCATATAGGTACAGGCTAACTTTTTACATCTTGTTTAAAGTGGAGTGGTTGGTTTTCTAGGTCACTTGGGCTGCAGCAGTGTGGGGATGGTGGCTATCACCCACAGAGAAGTGCATCAACCACCGAAATCGGAGCCACGGGAACTTCACTTCTTCTCCAGGGAAGTCTCACGCATTTTACTTGTTTTCATCCTGCTGGTAGCAAATATCAGAGATTTGGAAGCACTCGCTTATCGCTGCTTGAATGTTTGTGCAGCTTGGGATACACTAACAGGTCTCATTTATAAAAATCTGCCTGGACCTGTCTTCAGTGAAAGGCCAGTCACGGAAACGAAGCACCTCCACGTGGTGCCTCGATGGCACCAGAACTGCTCAGAGCAGCTGCACCCTGCCAGCAGAGAGCTGCAGCCAAGGCCACCACTGCCACCCACTTAGGAGCGGCTTTAGAAGAGCACAACAATATTTGCAGCCAGGCAAACCCAGGCAAAAAAAATATTTAAACTCAGGTGAAGTGAAACATTTGCTGAGTGAAGTGAGAGCTTTAAGTTAAGGTCCAAAAGTTCACTGTGCACAATGTGGGTTTGATCCAGGCAGATGTTACTCTCTGTTATATAGAAGCTGAGTGGCCTTTGGGACCATTTTGGTACGCAATTTGAAAACATATAGGAAAACATCAAGGAAATTCAACATGTAGGATTTTGTGGCCTTTTAGCACAAAATCCTGATTTTTTCTGTGCTCCTAACACAGCACATGCTGTGCTCTATGTTTGCTAATTTATTTCACGACCTTCAGATTCTCCCTGTTACCGAACTGCGCTTCATGACTGCAGGTTTAATGGAAGCAACTACTGGAGTGTTGGCCAACTCCAAAGTCTGACCATGAAGGATGCTTTGAAATACAAAAACTTGGAAGAATCTGAGTCGCCATTTCCAAAGCCAAATCCAAAGCTGAAATACATTAATGTCAGAATATTCTCCAGAGAGCTATTAATGAGATGGAAAAATGTTCCTTATGCGCAGACAACATCTTGGCAGACCTCGGCACCTTCAGAAGCCAGCGAAGGGTGACCAAAGCTATGCAGTCACCACGAGGAAAGACACACAAGGTTGTCCCCATCCTCCAACTGGAGGGCTGGGCAGGATAGTTATAAACAATGCTGTGTGATTTGTGATTCTTTATGAACCTGTGTGTGCAACACTGACTCTGAGCAATGGAAACTCCCTATAGTTTACACTGCTTTTTCGACACCTGCTACATGCAGAAGGATTTATAGTCTTTTGAGTTGCACAGAAGCAAAATAGCTACTCTGATAGTGTCACACATTTCAGTTTTACTATTCTTTAGTCTGAATACATCCTCACTCCATGACTTAAACCAAACAAGCAACTACCAGTCTTCATTAATAACAAAGTGTATGCATCAGCTAACCCTACGCACAGTGCCAACAGGGTCAGAGCTTGGATACCCAGAGCTTACCCAGAGGTTGAATAAAAACATGAGCACCACTAACAAGACAAATATAAAAAACATTTTCAAATGAACAACTTTTCTTCTGGTGGATCTTAGTGACAAAAATGCACTTGGAATTGTAATGTCCAGCCGTGGTCTCCCCAAAGCACAATGAGTATCTTCACCCCTACCCTCGCTAACCCTTTTAGGTATAACCATGCCAAAGCTTGGGTTGTACCACTGAGGGTGGATTTTGTCTGCTGGCAGAGCAGATCCTGGTCTGCAGTGTCCCAGGGGACAGAATTCTTCAATGCACAGGGGCAGGAAGATGGAGCCGAGTGTCCACTCACTGCAACAAAGACGGGTTTACGGCTAAATGCAGAACTGCCCTGCTGCCTTTGCCAGAAGCAGAGTTTAAGTAATTCCTTCCTTCCTCAGCAGAATAAATCGAGGCTCATCCTCACTTCTCACAGTGCAGTGTCCCGGGGCTCTGCAGCCCCCACGCACTGGGTGAGGGACCCTCTGGAGGTGCCAGTAAATCCACTGCATGCCTTGTGCAAGGGGTGTACACTGCAAGTCCTTCAAGTAAAGGCACAATTTCAGAGTTTAATGGAAAGTGTTGAAGCACCTGCTGACTGAAAGCAGGCCGCATTATTTTGCTCTCAGGAAAAGGTCACAGTGTGGACTTCTCAACTGTGTGGACTCAGATCAGACACAGCCTTGCATGTGATGACACTGCACTCAAGTACGTACCTTTCTCCTCTTCCTTAAAGAAAGGCTAAAATGTGATATAAGCCAGCAGAATCCATTTTAGGACTTTAAAAGTGGCTGAGTCCCAGATGAATTCACACAAGTTTATGGGATTAAACAAGAGCTGCCCTGTTCATTCCCCACCCCAGCGGCACAGGGCTTCCCACTCTTGCCTAACTGCTAGCCAGCTCTCAAAAGAGGTTTTCAATTTTTAATCCCCGTTTTGTTAGGCATTCACAAAAGGCAGGTTAATTATTAGAACCATGTTAAGGATGGCTTTAAGGGAAAGTTTCTCATTCTTTCAGTGACAGAGCGAAGCAGAAGTTCACACACCGGGACCTGCCACTCTCACTCGTCAGAGTGCAGGGCACAGCAGCGGGGGCAAGCTGGGCACTGCCAGAAGTGCTGCCGCCAGCAGCAGGGATGTGGTCCTGCATGTCAAACAGCAGCTTGCCTGCAGTGGCCACATCACTGCTTTTAGCAGGGCAACTAGAGAGAGAATTACCAAAGTCAAAAATCAGGATCCAAAATCCAAAATCAGGATTTAGTCCCTAAGTTTAAGCTAAACACTTTACGCTTGTAAGAACAACTACATTGCCGTGATCGGGAAAGTATCCCAGGACAAATTTCATTTTTCAGCGATGATGACTTGGCTGAGCATACCACAGTGCTACAACCTTCCTTGGTTGGATCCTGAACGGCACACAGCACACTACTGTCACTAGTGAGCTAATTCATTTTTTTTTTTTGTGATTTCTAAAAGCTATTTATGAATGACATTTTTTTTTTTCCATACAAAATAATTACATGGTGACAAGTCAATGAATGTGGCTGCAATCAGGATGACAAACCCAACCCTTTTAAAGCATGGCATGCTGGAGCTTTACTCTTTAGCGTTCACAGTGAACGCGCTGGGTTGTCTCGGTAAATGAACTGGAAAAACAAGACTGCATTTTAAGCAACCTACATGAATCTCTGCATAAATAGATCAAGGAGTAATAATGCAATAAGACAAGCGCGTGATGCCAACGTGCATTTTCAAGGAAAGCAAACATACTGATTTTGTTTAAGTTTTTAAGTAAGAATGATTTTTTTTTTTTTTTTGCCAAAAAATAACAGCTCAACTGTCAGATAAGAACGTTTCAACAAACCATTTCTTAAACACTTAAGACAATCACTGCATGAGAGGAAAGGAAATAGCCACTAGATTTTTAATGAAGTTCTCAAAATGTAATTGTGATGCTTTAAATCAGCTCCAAAACACAGACGCATTGCAGTAGGGTGTTGATTTGCTTATTGAATGGCAATATGGTTTGTATTCGATTTAAATATATGTATGGTTCAGAAAATGAAGAGTTCTCTAACAGCAAAAGAATGGATGGAACAGTTGTCTTTAGGGCCAGATCACTCATCCCAGCAGTATATGGTTTCTGTAATGCACATTACTTGAGGAAAACACTTAGTGCATACGCTAGCTAATACATTGTGATTTGGCTAAATGTCCCTCATGTAGGAGCAAGCAAAGTCTGTTTAAGGAATTGCCAATCTAACTACATTCTTTAAAAAAAGAATGAATCTCATTTACCATCCCTTTTCTTCAAATGGAAATAAAACTTGCACAAGCCTCACAAAAACAAAGAAATCCTTCCTGGTCTCAGTTGTGCCAACAGAAACAATACATCTTTGTGGACTGGGAAAAGGTTTGGTTTCTTAACGGCACTACTATTTTTTATCGGTAAAAATTATGTTTTAACCTTTTATTTTTTCTTCTGAAATTGTATAGATCTGTTTCAGCAAGGACAGAATTTCTGGTGCGAGACAGGGAGACCATGCCCAGCCCCAAATGCCCCAGTGTCTGGCAGGCAGCTGGGATCCCTAAGCCATCCACTGAGGAGCACACAAAGGCCCAGATGGGTCTGCAGATACACTGCACACCACAGTCCAGCATGAGGGTCCTGGTGTCCCTCTCGGTGACATGGGACACCCAGATTTCAGGCTGCCTGTGCAACTCCAGTGAAGCGCCTCTAAGCGTGAATCAGGATGCTGCCTTTAAATATGCAGAGGTAAAAGTCCCTTTCCCAAGGCAAGCCCTACCAGCACTGAGTATTTCTGACCATTCTCCACGTTTCAGTTTCCTAAACTCATCTCAGAGAGAAGTGGTGCCAATGGGTTCACTGTAGCCCATGAAATAAGGGCTGCAGGGCTGTATCCTGCTGACATGGGGAGAACACAGGGGGTGCCCTTAGGGCAGGTCTTGCATGTGGGACAGCAAAGAAGATGCAAGGATACAGGTGGAGCCATCACAAGGAAAAAGGTGAGGCTCATTCAGAGAGCAACACTTCCAGAGCCAGTCTGAGAGCTCAGTCCTGGCATTATTTAATTTGGGGGCACTTGGTGATCTCAGGAGTGGGGCTCTTTGAGTGCCTCCTGTGTGTGTGGATGCCGTGGCTGGGGCTGCTGCTCAAGGGACCTTAAAATCCATCCAGTTCCAGCCCCCCGTGTCAGGGCCTCACTGCCCTCTGAGGGAAGAACTTCTGCCTTATATCTAGTCTAAATCTACCTTATTCTAGTATAAAACCATTCCTAGGCATCTGAAACTATCTTCACTAAAGAGAATGCTTCCTTCATCTAAATTAAATTTCTGTAACACTCACAGGCCCCTTCCAATACTAAGTTATAGCTGCAGTTATTTATGCTATCTTTTACTATGTTGAAAAGAACACTGCATGCCAAGCACAACTCTTTACTTGTCATGCATTTGCTCGATGACATATGACTTAATTTTTTGTGTAGATCTTCAGTTTTCAAAGATTCATTCCTCTATTTTGCAAATCCTTTAATATTTTTGAGAAACGGTATGACATCGTATGGAAACAACACAAACAAAACCAATGTTGTCACTTACAGGCATTTTTTGAGACACTTTTGCATTACAGGAATGTATAGTTTCTTCTGGAGGGGTGCCCACCTGGCTCAGCAACTTGCAGAAAACCCCTGGGCTGGACACTGAGGATGAAACGCGCTGCTCAGCCACACATGGCTCTGACTGCACCACTCCCGGCCAGAGCTGTGCTTCAGTGCACACATGGGTACACCTGCAAAGGGAGCCTCTACCCTACCTCAAGTGTTTAAATGTAGTCAAAAGCAAGTAACTTGTTTACAGAAATAAATTCCTCTAGCTTGAGTAATTCTCTCACTAAATTGCTCTTCAATTCAATCCATTTTCTCCTGCATCTTCCCTAAAGTTTGACTGATGCACTGCGTTTGTCAGCAGTAATCAATTCATACTGCAGATTTTCCTGCTGAGCCAGAGTAAATGAGAACCGAGTGTGACAACCATGCACTGACCAAAGCACTACAGACTCGGGCAATGCTGGGTGGGAGCTCAGAGTGCTGAGTACGAGCTTGTCTCTACTCTTTTTCATTGAAGCGAAAGGTGCAGTGAAAGCCTCAGGCTACATTCCTGTCTCTGCCTGAAGCACACGAGTGTAGTGACCACCTCCTGCCCAGGGAGGGTTTGTTCTTTAGGAAATTACTGCTTGCACGTTGCTGGAAGAAGTCAAGAAGGAGACTTGGCCATGGAGCTCCCTGGCTCAGGAGGGGGTTTCACAGACCTGGCTACAAAGTCAGAGAATTCATACACTTTGCCCCATTAACAAGTTTTTTCTTTTCTTTTTGTTTAGTTTTGTTTTGTTTTTTGATTAATGTGATCTTGCCTTTCAATTTTTTCCATAATGATGTCTTTCTCCTTATCCCATCCACATGCTGTCAGAGTACTGGTGGGGCCCTCCGGATCTGCTGCACCTCTATTCCCCATCAGATTTGACCCAAATGAAGAGCTGGGTTCCGAAACCACTGAGAGTGACAGTAGGACAGATGGACAGACACAGGCAGGAAAGTCTTCTGGGTCTTGTTTCTTTAAGAAGCCAGGCCAAAAAGTTAATGTAAATTAGGTACTGAAATCGGTAATGAAATAGCAAGAGTTTATTTCAGTTTGCTCATATAACAAAAACCCAACCAAGGCAGTCCCAGCAGGCAGCAATTGTGTTGATCCAATGACTATGTCAAATTTTGCTGAAAGTTTTTTTGTGAAGAAAAGGAGTTCTGCTTTATGGTGCAAATTTTGTGCTAATGAGAATGGCCATATTCTGCCTGGGACTTCTGTTTGCATTGCTAGCAAACACAGCCAGCTACCTCCAACACAAGCACACCGGCAGCTCTGGGGACCCACAGCTCAACGCCCAATACAGGAGTGTGGATAAAGGCAGGAGCATCTTTGTCAGCCAGGACACCATGGGATCAGAGTCAGGACATCAGCACCTGACAGCAAAAGATGTATTTACGTATTTAACTTCTACCTCTGACTTCTTAAGTCATTACAATTTTTTTCCCCCAAAAATATGCATAGACATTTGCCTTATCTATCAGAAAATTGGGAGAAGTAGCCGTATTTTTTAAATGGCAACTAAAAGAATTTGGTACAACTCTCAAATGACAGCCCTCAGCTTGCTGTTTTGAAAGGCAACCCTCGGTTCTGTGAAGAACAAGCATAACAAGCATCAACATTGCAAACTGAAAATTGTAAAACAGAGCCATTGCTTCTCTAATTCAATTTACCAACCCCAAGAAAATCAATAAGAATCGTGCCTCTGAATGTTGCACTACTTTTTTTTTGCTAAATTCTCTGTCTCTAATTTCACAAGTGCAGATATAAGAGGAGAACAGCAAAGCCTCGTTTAGACTTCCTAAAGGAAATGCACGCTGTGAAGAAATCCTCAGAACAGCTATTTCCCTCTGCAGAAGAATGCTTAAAATGTTTCATGAAAACATTAGAAATATTCCCATATACATTTGAATTAGCCTTTTCAACTCTCCCACTTCCCCTGCTAAAATTAATTACTACAGATGTGAGTACTTATTTGTGAATGGCTCTGAATCAAATTTCTATATACATTTTGATGTACTGCTACTGTAAATTTTCTGTAGCATAACAAAAGAAAACACCAAGCTTGCAAACATCTTTCCCACTGCAATAGATTGATTTCGTGATGACAGCACCACGATCCTGATAGAAGGAATGTTTGCAAAATGAGTACCCATCAGGTGGGGGCCTTGAGTTTGCTAAAATACATAAATTTCTCATAAGTGGCTTTCATTCTAAGTATGTTATTTTAGTAAATACATGATTCCCATTCATCTATTTCCATTTTCACTCTACAGGCAGAAAAATGACACTTATTTTTCCTTGTGATTGCCTCTTCCCCTGATGGCACCTATCCTCTCCCAATCTTGACTTTCTTAGTTTCCCTGATTTGGCGTTAAACCAAGCTCTGTACTTTTCTCAAACAACTTCCCTAGAGCTCTCACTGTGGTTTCCCTCGGCGTTCCTTTAACCTCTGTTGAAAATGCTGAACAAGTTTCTTCCGTGTCGTGCTTTCCTACCATTAAATTATCCTCTTGTGCCCGAGACGTGCCTGTATTTTACTGCTAGTGACAAGGTATGTGACAGGATGCAGGCTCTGACAGAAATATGAAGCACTCTTCTGGTGACTCATACGAGGTGGAGCCTCGTAGCCCTATTCCAGGGACTTTAAGAAATTAAAGAAAGCCCCATGTGGCTGGCCACTGTGCTCACAGAATGCAAAGATGCCCAAATCCCTGTATTTTTAATAAATTACTACTTATTTTGGTCACTGCACCAGACAGATGGGGCCTGAAGGGGTCTTTGAAGTAACCAGACTGTGTGAATGCTGCATGGATGTGGTCCTGTAGAGCAGGTGACAGTAAACTAAAATAAAATGAATTTTAAAAAGTGCTGCTGGAGGCTTCTTAACAAGTAGTCTTCCCAGACTTGCTTGCTTCAAATCCAAGTGAAGGTGAGGTGGGTGGTTTGTTTATGCCTCCTTCCCTTTTTTATCATAATTCACTCAGAGTGAAGTTGATTTGGGAACAGAGAGAAATCTGCAGCCACTTCACGCGAGCAGTCTGGAGTCAAAGTTTGATTTCTTTGGAGGTTTTTCAAAGCAGTAAAGTGAGATCATTTTCCCAGACTCTCAATTTCAACTTTTTCTAGCTACAAGGTAATTCCAAGATTTTTGATTATCCCTCCCATCTCTCCATCACCTTCAAACCCCTCCACGACTATGTTGGGATTGCTGAGATGAATTCAGTTCATATGCTCTTCTTCCTCTGCTGTCAGATCTGTATTTTCAAGCACAAATTGTATTGCCCACATGCTTTGACAAGTGACCATAGACTCTTACCTACTTCTCTTGACCGTGCCCTTCTCTATCCCCAATTTCCAACTTACTCTCATACAAGACTGTGGTAATCATAAACGAGCATTTCAAAGGGACCTGCTTTGCTGCTCTATGCATTTCTTATTTTTTCTGCTCAAACTTGTGTTCAAATTTCCCCTTCACCAATGGGAACATTTTTAGGGAAGCTCTGAAGCACTAGAACAATGTGTTCCTCTGGGCTCAGGAATGTGTTCTCCTTCACTGCCAGCCTGGAAAAAGCTCCAAGTCTGTAACATTAACATTTTAAAATTTCATTTTATAAAAATAAGAGGTTTTATACAATGCTGAGTGCTTTAGATCCATTTTTGTATTTGCCTGACAGTTGCAGAAAACAATGCAAAGGATGTGCTTAATAATTAAAGTTTTAAAGGGCAAAGAAGCCTGATAATAAAGTACGGCATAGCCAGGTTCTTTCTTCATTAAAAAGACAAATTGCTCTGCTAGGAATTATTAGCTTATATAGCATTATAACAACAGGAAGATATTTCTGCTGGCTGGCATGTAGCAGGACTATAGAGGTGGAGATGCCTCTGCCTTGACCAGTTCAGATGAGCAAAGTTTTGAGAAATTTTGCTGGCAACAGAAACTAGAAACTGGCGAGAAGCTTCCAGTGCCAAAGGTGCAATACAGGCAAAAAGCAGGGGAAACTGGTGCTGAAGCAAAGGAGCTGGGCCACGCTGAGGTCAGGGAAGGGTATGTGATGAAAAGAATTTTGTTCCGTTTGCCTCTCTCCAGCAAGGCAGGGAAGAAAGGCAAGCTGTGTGGAGCTAAGGTATCTGTGTGTCTTCCATTAAGAGAATTTTATAGGTCTCCCCCCATGCCTTTATTTAAAGCTACAAACTGCCCATGAAGCTCAGTGATGGTAGCAGTTTCTATGTCGAGTGTGTCCTGATGGCATGGCAGCGTGTGGTGGATGCTCCCTCCTGGGAGGATCCAGGAGGAGCAGCAATTATTTTAGAGCACTTTGCTTTCTCCTCTCTTCTGTTGTTGCATTTTGGGAATTCTTTCTGTAACAGGACTTTTTAAGAAGCACAGGGTTTTTCTAGTTGACACAGCACATGGAGAGTGGCCTCTCGGTGCTGGGCTTTAATTGGCTTTGAGGACGCTGAGCTGCAGAATCTGCCCCACCTGCTGCGACACAGCATCCAGCTGCTGAGCAGTGCACATGGTTCTGCTCCTCCTTAACAGTAGTCACTGCTAAAAAATGAGGCACCAACTATACAGCCATAGGGTTTCCTTGTCGAGTGAGTGTAAGAGCTGCTGTCTGTGTGCTTTTATAGGGCCTGGGGCCCTCAAGCCCACCTGGCTCCACCGGCCAGGAGCCAGCGCAGCTCTGTACCTCATCCATCCCAGTCCACTGAAATCCCACAAATCCCACAAGTATTCCCCAAATACTGCCTGGAGTCTTTCTTAAGTGAAGTGGAAATATAAGTCAGGTATAGAGAAACAGGCCTTTGGACTCAGATGTTAACATTCTTAATACAAAAACCATTTACTAACAAAATAAAGGCAATGCCATTCAGCTGACCACAAGCAGACGCCAACACACCGACCCAATGTAGCCCACCAGCAATGTTTTGCAATGCGTTAGAAAATAAAAATGTTCAGAAATGTAGTCACATAAGAATAGCAAAACCCTGTCAAAAATGCACTGCTAACTCAAATAAATTATCTAAACACAGACGTTTCAGAGGGCAACGTGCTGGTAACAAGTAGTGGCAGGTGTCAGAGGAGGTAACGACTTTAATTATCACCCATCTTTTAGGGGGAATTACTGCAGTAATGGATGTGTGTCCGGATGGCTCACTGGTTTCTAAATTACCCAAATTTTAAACGTGGCTTCAGACAGAGGAAAGGAACGTATTTTGATTAACCTGAGAGTGGATTGTTGAGGTAATTAAAGTAACTACTAATTTTAAGTACCAAAAATAGGTAATTAAAAGTAAGTTAAAATGAAATGGTGTCGTGGTTTAACCCGGCTGGCAGCTAAACACCACGCAGCCGTTCGCTCACCCTCCCCCCTCCCTCTCTGGGACGGGGGAGAGAAATGGAAAGTGAAGCCCGTGAGTTGAGATAAAGACAGTTTAATAAGACAGGAAAATAATAATAATAATAATAATAATGATGATACAATGGTGATAATACGAAAGTAATAATAGTATGTACAAACAAGTGATGCACAATGCAATTGCTCACCACCCGCTGACCGATGCCCAGCCTAACCCCGAGCAGTCCGGCCCCCTCCCCCCGGCTAGCCACCCCTATATATTGTTTAGCATGACGTCAGATGGTATGGAATACCCCTTTGGCTAGTTTGGGTCACCTGTCCTGGGTCTGTCCCCTCCCAGCTCTTACTGCACCCCCCAGCCTGCCCGTTGGCAGGACAGAGCAAAGGCTGAGATGTCCTTGGCTTAGTATAAGCACTGCTCTGCAACAATTAAAGCATCGGGGTGTTATCAGCACTCTTCTCATTCTAAGCCAAAACACAGCATTCCACCAGCTACTAGGAAGAAAATTAATTCTGTGCTAACTGAAACCAGGACATCTATCCACCCCTTATTCCATACCATTTATGTCATGCTCAGGTTACACTCTTTTCCATACATTCTAATTAGTCACCTATAGTAATCATGGTAGTGATAATATACAGTATAATATACTATTTAACATGGTGCAATTCAGTTCATGGGCTATTCTCACCTAGTATTAAATCTCCTTGAGGTACACACCGGACCTCTCCGTTCTTTTGCATTACCCACCAAGTATATCCAGGTCCCTGAGCGAAAACAATTCCACGAATAGGTTTGCCTTTTCCTGAGGCAGGAGTAGCCCAGACTGTTTTACCCAGCATATTTTTTACATGCACTACAGGAACTTTATCCCCATCTACAGTACGTAACAGGTTTGATTGGGCAGGTCCAGCTCGGTTGGTAGATCCCCTAGTATTGACTAACCAGGTGGCCTTTGCCAAATGCGTATCCCAGTTTTTGAACGTCCCAGCGCCCATTGCTTTCAAGGTAGTCTTTAACAGGCCATTGTATCGTTCAACTTTCCCGGAGGCTGGTGCATGATAGGGGATGTGATACACCCATTCAATACCATGTTCTTTGGCCCAAGTGTCTATAAGGTTGTTTCGGAAGTGAGTCCCATTGTCTGATTCTATTCTTTCTGGGGTGCCGTGTCGCCATAGGACTTGCTTTTCAAGGCCCAGGATGGTGTTCCGGGCGGTAGCATGAGGCACAGGATATGTTTCCAGCCATCCGGTGGTTGCTTCCACCATTGTAAGTACGTGGCGCTTGCCATTGCGAGTTTGAGGGAGTGTGATGTAATCAATCTGCCAGGCCTCTCCATATTTATATTTCAGCCATCGTCCTCCATACCAAAGAGGCTTTGACCGTTTGGCTTGCTTGATTGCAGCACATGTTTCACAGTCATGAATAACCTGTGCTATAGCGTCCATGGTCAAGTCCACCCCTCGATCACGAGCCCATCTGTATGTTGCATCTCTACCTTGATGGCCTGAGGTGTCATGGGCCCATCGGGCTATAAATAATTCACCTTTATGCTGCCAATCCAGGTCCACCTGAGCTACTTCAATCTTAGCAGCCTGATCCACCTGCTGGTTGTTTTGATGTTCTTCAGTAGCCCGATTCTTGGGCACATGAGCATCTACGTGGCGTACTTTCACAGCCAGGTTCTCTACCCGAGCAGCAATATCTTGCCACAATGCAGCAGCCCAGATAGGTTTGCCCCTACGCTGCCAGTTGTTTTGCTTCCATTGCTGTAACCATCCCCACAGGGCATTTGCTACCATCCATGAATCGGTGTAGAGATAGAGAACTGGCCATTTTTCTCGTTCAGCAATGTCTAAAGCCAGCTGAATGGCTTTCACTTCTGCAAACTGACTCGATTCACCTTCTCCCTCAGCAGCTTCTGCAACTCGTCGCGTAGGACTCCATACAGCAGCCTTCCATCTCCGATGCTTCCCCACAATACGACAGGACCCATCAGTGAACAGGGCATATTTCTTTTCATTCTCTGGCAACTGGTTGTACAGTGGGGCTTCTTCAGCACGACCCACCTCCTCCTCTGATGATATCCCAAAGTATTTGCCTTCTGGCCAGTCCATGATCACTTCCAATATTCCTGGGCGACTGGGGTTTCCTATTCGAGCCCGCTGAGTAATCAGTGCAACCCACTTGCTCCATGTAGCATCAGTTGCATGATGCGTAGAGGGGACCCTTCCCTTGAACATCCAGCCTAGTACCGGTAATCGGGGTGCTAGGAGGAGCTGCGCTTCAGTACCGACCACCTCCGAAGCAGATCGAACTCCTTCATATGCTGCCAATATCTCCTTTTCAGTTGGAGTATAGCGGGCCTCAGATCCTCTGTATCCCCGACTCCAAAACCCCAGAGGCCGACCTCGAGTTTCCCCAGGTTCTTTCTGCCAGAGGCTCCAGGTGGGGCCGTTCTCCCCGGCTGCAGTGTAGAGCACATTCTTTACATCTGGTCCTGTTCGAACTGGCCCAAGGGCTACTGCATGGACTATTTCCTGCTTGATTTGTTCAAAGGCTTGTCGTTGTTCAGGGCCCCATTCAAACTCATTCTTCTTACGAGTTACTTGGTAGAGTGGGTTTACAATCAGACTGTAATTTGGGATGTGCATTCTCCAAAACCCCACAACACCTAGGAAAGTCTGTGTTTCTTTTTTGTTAGTTGGTGGAGACATAGCTGTTATTTTGTTGATCACATCCATTGGGATTTGACGACGTCCATCTTGCCATTTTATTCCTAAAAACTGGATCTCCCGTGCAGGTCCTTTGACTTTATTTTGTTTTATGGCAAAACCGGCTTTCAGAAGGATTTGGACTATTTTCTTCCCTTTCTCGAAAACTTCCTCTGCTGTGTCACCCCACACAATAATGTCATCGATGTACTGCAGGTGTTCAGGAGCTTCCCCCTGCTCTAGTGCAGACTGGATCAGCCCATGGCAAATGGTAGGGCTGTGTTTCCACCCCTGGGGCAGCCTATTCCAGGTATATTGGACTCCCCTCCAAGTGAAGGCAAATTGTGGCCTGCACTCTGCTGCTAGAGGGATGGAGAAAAATGCATTAGCGATATCAATTGTGGCGTACCACTTGGCTGCCTTCGATTCAAGTTCATACTGAAGTTCCAGCATGTCCGGCACTGCAGCACTCAGTGGTGGCGTGACTTCGTTCAGGCCGCGATAGTCCACTGTTAGTCTCCACTCGCCATTAGACTTTCGCACTGGCCATATGGGACTATTGAAAGGTGAATGAGTCTTGCTGATCACTCCTTGGCTCTCCAATTGACGAATTAGCTTATGGATGGGAATCAGGGAGTCTCGGTTGGTGCGATATTGCCGCCGGTGCACAGTTGTGGTAGCAATTGGCACTTGCTGTTCTTCGACCCTCAGCAACCCCACAACAGAAGGGTCCTCTGAGAGACCAGGCAAGGTAGATAATTGTTTAATGCCCTCTGTCTCTAAGGCAGCAATACCAAAAGCCCACCGGAACCCTTTTGGGTCCTTGCAGTATCCTCTTCTAAGATAGTCTATGCCAAGGATACATGGAGCATCCGGACCAGTCACAATGCGGTGCTTTTCCCACTCATTCCCAGTCAGACTCACTTCAGCCTCCAATACAGTCAACTGCTGAGATCCCCCTGTCACTCCACAAATATAGATGGGCTCTGGTCCTTTATAGCTCGATGGCATTATAGTACATTGTGCACCGGTGTCTACTAAAGCCTTATACTTCTGTGCGCGTGATGTGCCAGGCCATCGAATCCACACAGTCCAATAAACTCGATTGTCCCTTTCCTCCCCCTGGCTGGAGGCAGGGCCCCCCTAATCCTGGTCAGAATCTTCCTCGTTTCTGTGTTTGAAGGACTGTCTGCTGGAAGTTGGAGCAGCAAACTTTTCGGAGAATCCCTTTTTCCTGATTGTTTTCTTTTGCAACTCACGTACCCGTGCCTCTAGGGTCGCGGTAGATTTTCCATCCCACTTTCTCATGTCCTCTCCATGGTCTCGTAAGTAAAACCACAGGGTGGCACGGGGTGAGTACCCACCATATCGTCTTCCTTGTGTGGGTGAACGCCTACCCCTGACAGCTGAGACACTGCTTTGTACAGGTGCGAAGGAGAATAATCTCTCTTCAAGTTGGTGAACCTTTTCAGAAAGTTTCTCCCAAGTGTTCTCCTTTGGTCGGTGGGCACTGGTTGGTTCAGGTGGGGAGGACAATAGATTCTCTTCAAGTTGGTGAACCTTTTCAGAAAGTTTCTCCACAGCTGAGACGCAGGCCTGTAAGGAAGAGGAGAGACTTTCTTCGTACTGCCGGAGTTGTTTAGCCGCTTCACCCACTGTGGGTTCCTCATCCTCTTTCCAGGCCATTATTGCCAATGAGCTGGCATATGATGATGGTGCACTCCGTACAAACTTCCGCCACATGGGTCGTGTACACTTGACTTCATCTGGATCTGTGGATGTTTGTTTGAGGTCTGGATCCTCATAAATCACTTCCCGTACGGCTAATTCCCTCAGGTACTGGATTCCCTTCTCCATAGTGGTCCACTTGCCTGGTAGACATAAAATATCTTCCTTGAAGGGATACCTTTCCCTCACAGCTGAGAGGAGACGCCTCCAGAGGCTGGTGGGTCGTGCTCCATCTGCAATTGCTTTGTCAATGCCGGCGTCTCGAGCAAGGGATCCCAGCCGCTTGGCTTCCCTGCCGTCTAATTCCACACAATTGGCTCCAGAGTCCCAGCACCGGAGCAGCCAGGTGACAAGCTGCTCACCTATACAGCGACCAAAATCTTTTCGCACATCTCGTAGCTCGCGCTCGTTTAGGCTTCGGGTAGTTACTGTTGCTCTTTCGGCATCCTCATCTTCCTCCTCCTGAATCCTTGACGGCCCAGCGTCGTCATCATCTTCGTCATCTCTATACTTAGTTTTGGCAGAAGCCTTACCTGGATTGGCAGAAGACTCTCTGCGTTCTAAACGACTTGAATTTCTATACCATATTTTCACCTTCTCTACAGGGGCAGCTTGCACTGCTACTGCTCGTTTCTCTGACTTTGTTACAGGGTCTGCCACAGGGGTTGGAATGCCCTCTGCAGGGTCAACTTGCACTGCTACAGCTCGTTTCTCTGACACGGCCACAGGAGCTGGAGCGGCTACAGGAGCTGGAGCAGTTGCAGGAACCGGAGCTGTAGCGGCTACAGGAGCTGGAGTTGGAGCTGGAGCAGTTGCAGGAGCTGGGACTGGAGCAGCAGTAGGAGCTGGAGCTGGAGCAGCTTCAGGAGCTGGAGCTGGAGCGACTTCAGGAGCTGGGACTGGAGCAGTTGCAGGAACTGGGACTGGAGTAGCGGCCGGAGCTGGAACTGGAGCGACTGCAGGAACTGGGACTGGAGCAGCTGCAGGAGCTGGAGCTGGAGCGGCTTCAGGAACTGGGACTGGAGCAGCTGCAGGAGCTGGAGCTGGAGCGGCTTCAGGAGCTGGAGCTGGAGCGACTGCAGGAACTGGGACTGGAGCGGCTGCAGGAGCTGGGACTGGAGCGGCTGCAGGAGCTGGGACTGGAGTGGCTGCAGGAGCTGGGACTGGAGCATCTGCAGAAGCTGGGACTGGAGCATCTGCAGAAGCTGGGACTGGAGCGGCTGCAGAGTCCACCGTAGGGGTCACAGTGGCCGTTGGATCTGTCACGGGACTTGGAGTGGCCGCAGGGTCTGTCACTAAGTTGATAGCAGTATCCATGGCAGCTCGATAGGCGTAAGCCAGGCCCCAGCATGTTACAATGATTTGTGTTACTTTGGAACTGCCAGAATCATTACACCTTTTATTCAAGCATTCTGCCAGTTTTTGAGGATTTTGCACTTGTTCAGGGGTGAATTTCCAAAACACTGGGGGTGCCAACTGGTCTAGATGCCTGCCCATATCCTCCCATACTCCCTGCCACCCACAACTATACTGCCTCCGGGCAGATCTCCGGATGAGCTTCCTAAGTAGTTGTTTAACTTTAAGCAGAACCTGAAGTGCATTCAGGAGGCAGAACAACAGGACTATGCTGGTCTGAGTATCCCAAGGATATTCAATATCTTGGAGAGCTATTGTAATAAACTCGGAGGATAAGAGGGTGGTGAAGGAGGAAGGGAGAGTGATCAAGGAGGGTACAGGGGTGGTGAAGGAGAAAGGGAGAGTGATCAAGTAAGAAAAATTATCTTCCCCTTTCCCCTCCACAGATTGACTCCCTAATGAAAAAAGGCAACAGATACAATTGCTAATAGTTTCCAAAATACAGTTTCCAAAGTATAGAATCGAAGATGTTACTGAGTACAAATACCAGGTTAGAGTCATGGCCAGATATTTCATCATCTCATAAGCCACTGATACAACACACAGTACCATAATGGTCTGAAACCAGGGCCCGGAGAGGATAAACAACATGACAGAGAGCACATACGGAAAATAACGTGCTATAATACTCAATTTGGAAAACAGGCGCAGCACAGTTGAGATTAAAGCAATCAGCATTATGACAAGTGACTATTAAGCAGGTCTAATACTTATACCAATTTTAGTTTAACACACTCTGGTCAGATCTGCCGTTATCTCAACCTTTCGTGCCCCACGTTGGGCGCCAAAAAGACTGTCGTGGTTTAACCCGGCTGGCAGCTAAACACCACGCAGCCGTTCGCTCACCCTCCCCCCTCCCTCTCTGGGACGGGGGAGAGAAATGGAAAGTGAAGCCCGTGAGTTGAGATAAAGACAGTTTAATAAGACAGGAAAATAATAATAATAATAATAATAATGATGATACAATGGTGATAATACGAAAGTAATAATAGTATGTACAAACAAGTGATGCACAATGCAATTGCTCACCACCCGCTGACCGATGCCCAGCCTAACCCCGAGCAGTCCGGCCCCCTCCCCCCGGCTAGCCACCCCTATATATTGTTTAGCATGACGTCAGATGGTATGGAATACCCCTTTGGCTAGTTTGGGTCACCTGTCCTGGGTCTGTCCCCTCCCAGCTCTTACTGCACCCCCCAGCCTGCCCGTTGGCAGGACAGAGCAAAGGCTGAGATGTCCTTGGCTTAGTATAAGCACTGCTCTGCAACAATTAAAGCATCGGGGTGTTATCAGCACTCTTCTCATTCTAAGCCAAAACACAGCATTCCACCAGCTACTAGGAAGAAAATTAATTCTGTGCTAACTGAAACCAGGACAAATGGAAAAAAAAAAAAAAAAAAAAAAAAAAAAAAAGAAGAAGCTAAAGACCCTAATGCCACTAATTTCATTGTTATTATTTTTTTTACTTCAGCAAATTCTTTTTTACATTTAATAGTTCCTCTTGGGTACTGGGAGTAACAGAACTGATTTGTACCCAATGATGCAAAGAGTTGCATAAATATTTATTAAAAGTCACTGATTTTCATTCCAAATGAGTCAGATTCAGGCAGAAGCAGACTCTGAGCCAGCACCTGCCAGGTGTCAGAGCTGCTTGGGGACCTGTCCCAGGCAGCTCTAACACTGTGCCATGCAAAGCCCCATCCGCTCAGCATCAGCAACGTGCTCAACTTGGGTATTTGGTTTGCAGCTTGCTAAGCTCATCCCAGCAGGAGATCTGTGGGATAACAAAATACGTTGTGCACTCAAATTTTCGATATCTATATACATCTTCAAGAATTGGCCTTAATCCCTGTTTTCTATTCTCCCCACACAGACTATTATCTCAGGCATTGAACACCCAAACGTGTACTTTTCTCATTCAATCAATTCGAGTATTATTTAAGAAAGGCAAGCTCAACAGGAGGGTGCAAAACAAGACCCAAACAATATCTGGCGGACTGTCCCAGCTATATAGTGAAACATCTTCATTTAATGGCAGCAGGCCCGGGCTGGGAGCTGGGGACATGTGTGACATGGCACAGCTCGGCACAGCTTCCTCTCTGTGCTCACCTCGCTCTGCCAAAGGCTGGCAGCCCAATGGGTAACAGGCGACTCGGAGGTGAGCGTGGTGGCCAAGGAGGCGTCCATAGCAAGGAGCATCATTTCAAACAATGCATATTTTCCTTGAGAAAGCCTAGCAAAGCCCAAAATCGAGCTGGCAACATCGGCGTCTGGCATATCTGTAGAGTTTCGCATGGACAGAACCTAGACAGGATCATGGATAAATGGTATGGCACATTTTTTGCCTTCAGAACACAGACTTTTTTTGTATGGACTTATCTGGAGGAAAGCACAAGCGTGAACAAACATTAGGTGCCCCATGAAGCAGAGTAAGGGAGAGGTGTTCCAATTTAATAATTGAGTTTAAGCAATGCACAAATTGGTTCTTTCAATTTAATTGACTATTAAAACTCAAGCTTTGTAGTGATCACTTTAAAAGAAGACATGATATTTTTCCTTTAAAGTTGTGACGGGGTGAATTAATGGTGATGACTATCAATTCCTCCGCAAGCAGGTTGGTCCCACACATCCTTAAGGGAGCCAAATCCCACTGATAAGTTCATCGCGAATCTACAAAGGCCCATCTGTGATCAGCTTTAATGTGGTCAAGGAAGATGTCAGTTCTCAAGGATCACTACACGTTTTGGTAGCAAAGCTACAGCTATTCCTGTGTGTATTAATTTACATGGAAGATCTAATATAAGATATATAGATACATAGAGATAAAAAAAAGTTTAATTTCATTGCAAGCTTCTTTTATGCAATCTTCCCAGTGTATCTTGAGCCGCAGCCTTTGCAAACCTGAGGAACAGCTTTTTAATCTCTGCATTTCACACTGGAAATATGCAAATTAGTTTCCAGGATGTGCACACGGCAGAGGACTACTCCTGCAAGATGGCAGCAAATCTTCCAGAAGGAGGAGAAATGACTCCGATTCACAGAATGTGAAAGGAGGGAGGAAAATGAATCAATAATGTAAAGTAAAACAAAATAAACACAAATGAATAGAATAAAATAAAATAAGGCCAGGCTGCCTTCACAGAGGTCAGCACATCAAAAGACACCTCCCGTATGAACCAATTTCTCTCCTCACCTGCCTGATCCCTAGGCGATAGGCAAGGATGCGGTCCACAGCATCGGGGTTCATCTGGGTCCACTGGAGGCTGTAGGAGTAAACACGGGGTCTGTTCTGCCACAGGGGGTTGTAAGTGTCGTAGTAGAACTCGGGGGCATAGGCTTTGCCTGCAGGGGACAGCAACAAAAAAGGGAAAAGAAAGAAACCAAAATGATCAGACAGGCAGTTTGGGAGCCAAGCGTTGATACCCAGCCTGTAACCGCCCTCATCTCCCTGCATTTTGAGTCATTCTGTTAAACATCTTCCAGAAACACATTTTGGAATTATCAGCCTCCATCCTTTTTAAAAAGAGTCGTGGCAATGGTTTGCCTTTATCATTGATTGCTCCATGGCATCCTTGGCCCAGGTGTGAGCAGGGAAGGGGAAAAAATCATTGAGCTTCTAACAAAGCCAAGCTGGAGCGATGTAACACAGCTCTGCACTAATTTTTCATGGCCCAGCTGATTAAAATAGAGATATCAAAACAAGCTGCACTGCACTGAGCAGGGTAAGACTCAGTGACAGCTGCTGTACCTGGCACAAATAATACAAAATGACATCCGTGAGCTGGGAAATACAAGATGGATATTTCCAGCGACTGCTGCCTTCATCGCATCTTCTCCTCTCCCACCTCCCTAGTGAAAATGTACATAAGCCATCTTTTGTAACACCACAGATGTGCAGACTTACAGCATTATGTACATTATTTAGCAGAACATCCCAATCTGCACAAGAGATACAGAGGGGAAAATGACATCTCACTGTGCATCCTGGGTACACGGACATTTCACAGAAAGCTATTACAGCCTTCTTCCTTTATAAAGGTGAAAAACCTAAGCACGATTCCCCAAACATATGACAAAACACTATTTGAATTCATTAAATTTGAGTTTCTTTTAAACCCATGAATACCAGTGACACCTTCACAGGTAAAGTACCTTTGTGGCCTCTAGGGTGTCCCATAAAGAGTGATTTGTGTATAATAGCAAAAATGAGATAGAGTGCCCAATCTGGTTGCCCAACCATAGGCATGCAGTGGCATCTGAGGTGTACTGGGGTAGCTGAGATGTCTAACCGGGGTAGCAGATGTCTCACAGGAACTATTAGACACAGGACTTGCTAGAGTCATAGCTGGAGCTGCAGGCACCATCCCAGAGCCTGTACCACCAGGCACCGCTGTGCAAGCAAACCCACAAAGGCTCCTCATAAGACTTGGTAGGGTTAGGGGCATCTGAAATTAGAGCTGCCCCAAAAACCTTTGAGGGGACAATGTTTCCTTAAAATGCACAGTTAGAGCATACCCCAGAACTCTCGGTGGACTTGACCTAAAGGAACAATGTGTTTCAGAAGTGAAAGAGCACACACACACACATGCCAGAGAGACACTCATCAGCTTTCTATTTTTGAGTCATTTTTCATTGATCTTTTATTTAGCACATCACACCACCGCCACAATGTTGCTTCAGTTTCTTAAAGTAAAAAAAAAAAAAAAAAAAAAAAAAAAAAAAAAAAAAAAAAAACCACAAAGTTTGGATATACTCAAAACAAGTTTTTACAGCTGGACTTGTAGGAAGCTTGGTTAACCACCAGTTTTTGCCCTGCAAGGTACAACTGGAAGAAAGCCCCAAGTCAAAACCAACTATCATTCATGGGACAGGTCCATCCTTGCCCTGCATGGCTCTGCCTTTTTTCTTTGAACTTCCTATGGTTCAAGAGCAGTACTGTTAGGAATAGGACATGGCAAACACAAACCAGGTTCTGCTGTGTTAAACATGGCATTTTATCACCTGAATTGTGCAAAAAGGAGACGAAGCACGGGAAACAGAAACATTTGCAGGTGATGTTCTCCCATTAAAGGTCTACAAGACACTTGGCATTAGACAAAACCAGAAGCAAAATGAGGTCTTTCCACATCCCAAAGCTCATACCTGTTCTTGTTCCGTGGGGAGATTTTGCCAGTGGAAGTAATTATGAAATGCAATGAACAACACAGGGTGGCCTCAGGAGAAGATGTGAGTTGCCTGCTCATGTAGACCTAGGAGAAGGGTGTGCATTCACTACTCAGCTCCTTAAATTTGGGTATTAGGAGTGTGTGCCAAAATACACAAGGTATTGTTAGAGACGGATGGGAAGCGTTTTGCCATAGATGTCTCAAAACTTCAGTCATCAGAAAGGTAATGAGAAAAGGGGAAAAGAGAAAGGAAAAAGATTGTCAATATCTTGTGGTTACTGAGTAATCTTTTACCTTTGGCTGTGTCATCCTCTCCAGCCATGCCTTTCTTTCCAGAGGATGAAAGGCCCTTTTAGCCAAGCTAGTTCAGCCAGATTGCCCAATGAGGCTGCACATTCAATTAGAGCAGATTAGAGCAGATATGTTAGTGCTGAAGTAGCAAGCAACAATACTCCAAGGAAAAGAAGCAAAGCTAAACTGCTGCTTTCAAAAATGAAATGTAAGATAAATGAAGAGAGGATCACTGGTTGGTAAGATTTGTTTTCCTTATTTATGTGCAGTGGAAATAATAGAAAAAAACCTCACGCTGAATGCAAATGATAATCTTCCCCGTTCTACTGCAGGTGGACATAATGGCATCTCTGGGGGTCTACAAAAAGGATCCATAATTAGACGCTTGTCACAATACAGGCACTTGAACAACATAGTCACCTTTTGAGAAATAATGAGGGCTCATGAAGAGTTGCATTATTCTAAATCCCTCCTAACAGAAGAGATTTCTGGTGCGAATGGAGATGCTGAAAATTTAACAACACAACATTAAGTCCTTAACTTGCACACTTCAGAAGTACAAGAAAGCTGGGCAGAGTTTTAGCGTACGCAGAAATCATATGTTGCCTTTGATGGTGCAGGAGCTACGAGGCACACAAGCAGTGTACCTGGCCATGGAAGAGCTCACATCACCAAGACCCACCACCATCCAACCGTTCCATTTCCAGAGGAGATGTTGTCCAGCAAAGATTCTCCCTCACCACAGAAATAAAGAGATGATGAAGGGTGTGACAGAGCTACCAACAGCCCTCGGCTCAGTATGGTTCGGGTGTGTGGAGACAGCAGGTCACCTAGGGGAAACCACCTGCATTAAGGATTAGCTCAGCAGCCAGCTCCGAGCCCTGGCTGTGCTTGCCAGAGGCTATCATGTATGTCCTGCCAGCAGAGACATCTCAAGCACGCTGAGCGTGGGGTTGCTGCTGCTCATAGCCCATCTGGGCATCCCTTGGAGCTGCCAGCTCCAACTCCATCTGCCCTTCTTCCCCCAGTCACACCAGCCTGAACTTCCAGAAGCAACCCCCCTGTTTTGTTCTGAGTACAGTAAACTTTTGCCTGGCTCGTATCATTTGCCCTTTTCAAGCACGGGCAGCAGAATTCACCTTCCTCTCCCTCCCTTCAGCCTGTGCAGCTGGATTTATTACAACTTTTCAGGACAGGCAGGCAGGGCTCAGCCTGCCTCTGGGACCAAACCTCACCAGGCTTCAGCTCCCTGGCTGTACCTGTGACAAACTGACCATTCGAATGCAATTTTAATGCACACTGGTCTCCCGCAGCCCAGGAAGGGATCCCCAGATTTTTATCAATTGAGTTATATTGGGGAAAAACAGTGGGTAGTGTCCTTGGTCCTAAGGAGAGCTCTGCAAGGCAGAGCCAGGAGGGCCACGTCCCTGGGCAGGGCAGCCTCTCACTGCCCCGCTGTTCCTGGGGGTCCCAAAGGAGGAGGGTTTATGCCATGGCACTTCTTTGTGTCTGTTAAGGCAATCTGCAGTCAGGTTTAGAGCTCCATTAGCATGCACTAGCTTTAATTAATCCCTCCCTCTGTGCTCGCACTGCTGGAGTGCGAGTAACTGTGATGCTTGGGGCTCTGCCAGGCAGAGGAGGCACGGAACAGTTTAATGCAGAGTACAATATTGGTTTTCCTTCCCACCACTAACAAAACTTTTATTTTTTTACCTTCTGAATGTGTTGCATGTGCAGAATACAGCAGGTTGTGGCTCTGTATGGCAGAGGGCTACAGCAGGGGAAGGAGCAGTAATGCTGAGTGTGGCTTTGCTCATCTGGGCTGGCCCCTGCGTGAGAAAGTGATGCACAAACAGACCAGCTGTTTGTGTTTGAAGGCTACATGGCTACAAGAAGTGTGAATTCCTCCCCAGCATGCTGGCAGAGGCTGCCCAGCACAATTACACGTCCTGCTGCATTTGCTGCTGCTGTTCCATCAACCCGAATGCCTCCACATGTGAAACCAACAGTTACCAGTTACAGCAAACCATCCTCCTGGGCACGGGGTGGGTCAGGATTTTAGCTACCTCACTCCTCAGGTTAGCACAGGATGAAGAAAAAAAACCCAGCACCCAATTCACCATTGGATTCATCTGGATTCAAGAGCACATCCCAGCCCTGCAGAAACCTCCGAATTGGCAGATAGCATCCAGGAGAACATCCTACCCGCAGAGCGGGTACCTCCAGGCAGCAGCTATGGATGGAGGCAGGCTTCCTAAGACAGTATCCTGCTCTGTCACCTGCCACTGGAGAACATCTTTGGTTAAAACTTGCTAGATATAAGATTCTATGAAAGTCTGAAACGGGACTTCAGGGAGATGTGATACCAGATCTCAAAAAGTATTGATCTGAGGATGTGACAGTGGTTAATTAGTGTTGCATAAAGGCCCTTTCTGAGCAGCCATTCCTAAACATCTGGGTGGGACAAGAATACACTCGCTTTTAAGATGCATTGAGTGTGAGCACTGACTAAGTTGAGGTGTTGTTTGTACAATGGGTTACTAACTAGGGAAAAGGTAGACAAGAATATTCATATGGAAAACAAACTTGCTGCCTGCCGTCTCTGCACTGAGTGGTTATCTGAGCCACCTTCTGATGAGGCCACATCAGTACTGGAGGCAGCGTAGCATGGAGCCTCACCACAACAAACAGCAGTGTCCCCGAGATGGAGCTGGAGAACAGGACACAAAGCAGCCTGCAAAAACATCTCAGCAGCTCCAGCAGCACCATCACTTAGAGCCCTAAACACTGCTGTTTGACTGAAAGAAATGATTGGAGTCACAGAACTATGGAATATCCTGACCTGGAGGGGACCCACAGGGTCACAAGGATCACTGAGTCCCACTCCTGGCTCCACACAGCACCACCCAAAAATCAGGCCCTGTGTTTGAGAGCGGTGTCCAAACACTTCTTGGCCTCCGGCGGGCTCGGTGCAGTGCCCACGTCCCTGGGAGGCCTGTGCCAGTGCCCGACCACCTCTGGGTGCAGACCCTTTCCCTAACCCCCAGCCTGACCCTCCCCTGTCCCAGCTCCATGCCGTTCCCTCGGGTCCTGTCGCTGTCCCCAGAGAGCAGAGCTCAGCGCCTGCCCCTCCGCTCCCTGTGAGGGAGCTGCAGGCCACCATGAGGCCTCCCCTCGGCCTGCTCTGCTCGGGGCTGAGCAAACCCGGGGACCTCAGCCGCTCCTCATACTTGCCAGCCTGGTGTGGGTTACAGCAGGATTTCCCCAGGAGCTCACTAATGCACAAGAAGTTGCAGACTATTAGAACATAGCTGCATTGATGCATTTAGCCATGTTTCTAAACAATCTCCAGTTTTTCAACCCACGTGCAATAGCTGCACTCATCCATGCTGACCAAACCAGCAGAAGACACGCATGTTTTTTAATGTATGGATTCAGTGACAGCAGCTAATCGATATTAAAGGAGTTACTATAACAGACAGTGTTAAAAAATCATTAATTTCTGATGGATAAGAGTCATCAAGGTACATGCTTAGTTTCAGTAATTACTTATTTCATAATGAATCTGAGTCTGGATCAGGAAGAGGAACAAGCATCATCTGTCAGCAGCCCCAGTGTGGCAAACAAATGCATGGCTCTTCCCCAGGAACAGCCCCTCTCACTCAGAGCCCTTCTGCAGTCACCGGCGTTTCTTGTGCAGCCTCTTGCACACAGCATTTCAATTCCTCCAGGCAGTACATCTCAAATATTATCTACCGGCTCTCTGCTAGCAGAAGGCCAAAAATAGTATGGAAGACAATAGGGAACTGATTCATAGAAAACAAACGAGAACAGAAAAGCCTCTTCTTTGCCGCTGCTTACTGCTGAAGTCATGCTACATCCCTCTGCATCACTGAGATCCTAGCAAAAGCCAAAGTGCTGTCCTGAGAAGGGAACCGATGCACTCATTTACATGGGTCCTGAGCTGGTACCTTCCAGAGAAATTCCTTGACCGGTCACAGGAGACCTTTCCCTGGTTGTTTTCGCCTCACTCAGTCATTTATCTCTTAGAAAAATGAAATAAGCTCCCAAAAGAATTATTTTACTTCACTTGCCAATACATGCCTTCCAAAGTAAAATAAGAAATCAAGAACATGCATTGCAAATCTAAATTGTAATGAATGCAAACACAACCCACTGATTTCAAGCAATGGCAATAAAATGAACAACGACATTCTCTCCCTAATTATAGCAGCTGACTACATACCCCAGATGGAGTCTCTGAGTGCCGGGTTAGTGTTTATGCTGGCTTGTCATGCAGAAACAAACAGTAGTAACTGTGCAGGCACAGCACCAGTAGCAGTGACAGCTTTAGTAGACACACAGACAGCACTGAAGGAATCATTTCCTTGCGTTGTCTGTTTATGTTCCCCCTATCTTCATATCTATTTCTGCTAATTTGCTTGGTGTTAGACGGTTTGCGAATGCAGCATCTTTGATATCTCTGTTCCATATTGGTAGCACATATGCACTTTAACTTAACATGACAAGGAGTTCAATATAAGCGATGATCAGGGTGTCTTGCACTTTATAACAGCAGCTATAAATGTTTAGGGAAAATAAAATAAAATCAGAGATTTACAAATGCTTCCCCATCTGGCAAATTCAGCTCCAGACCTTTCTATCTTTAAAATGCATGAAGAGTATAAATCCTAAACAAAACAATATATTTAACTGTGTAAAACACTGCGAGAAACAAAGTTTATGAAAAATGCCGCCCATTACTGTGCTCTGTTTTATGGCAGGATATATATTTTATGAAGGATTTTCAATAAGAAAGAAGAGATACTTTGTTCATTATTTGCATACCAAAAAAGGAATATACGTCTTCACCTTCCCGACCTGCTCGCCGTCAGCAGCCCCTGCAGCTGTCTCGTGCCCCACTGCAGGCTCACCCCTCCTGCTCCCCACAGCCCCATTTCGGACTCCTCAGTGCCACTGCCCCTCCTGCCCATCCCCATCCATCCCAACCTAATTGGTGCCTGAGTCACAAGCAACTCAGGATGCACGGCACAAAGGAAGGGGTTTCAATATTTGGAAAAATATCTATGATTTTTTTTTTTTTTTTTTCCCCAAAACTGCTCTTAGAAGTGAAAATAGCTTTTCCAATAGCTTCAGTCCCTCTGGGAACTCCTGTTCTTGTCACACCTGAACCAGCCTGTGACCAGCTACCCCCACTTTTCCTCCTCAAATTTTAAGACAGCATTAACAAAATCAGCTTCCCCCTTCCTGAGCTTTGCAGATCAGTCCCTGCTGTGGCTTTCTGAGGGCTCTGTCACACCATGTACAGGCTCCCTCTGCAGTCTTCTTCTGTATTCTGCATTTCATACGCTACCTGCTTCACACCAACAGTCACAGCACTTCACATCACTCTCTTCCATGGCAGCCTCTCCTTTATGAAACTAAAAACTAAAACCAAAAACTAAAGCCAAAAACCTAAAGCTTGGCTGATTTCTCTGTCCAGTGATGCAGCTACAGATGCCCTCTTCCCTGCTTGCAGCCACCATCATCCTCCCATCATTTGCTTGTGGACAACATTTCTCAGTTGGGACCTTCTGTAAAGCCTCAGATCTTTCCATTTGTACTGCTACATTGTGGGTTTTGTCTGCACAACATCTCTGAGATATCGCCTGGCCAAAACTTGAGGGCTGATGGCAAAGAGCACAGACGTGGCCTTCCCTTAGCTGTCCTAAAGAGCCACGTCCAGGGACAGGTTTGTGTTTGCAAATGCAGAGTCTGGGAGTCTTGGTGCTACCACCTGTTCCTGCAGCCCCAGCTGACCTGTGAAGCAGGAATTTGTCTTTCGATGAGAAAATTAACACTGAAACCTGCTGATCCAACAGGAATGGGGCAGGGAGGGCTGGAAGGTGAGGCCTGAACACCATGAGCCTGGGGAAGATGCTCTCCCACACCTCCCCTCTCTTCCCATGGGACTCGCCAACACTAAACACTCGGTGCCGTGGTAGTGCTGTCCAGCAAAATGACTTGCACTGTTTTACTGCTTCTTTGGGCAGCCTGGCTTCTGCAGCTTTCAAGCCACAGCTTCCAGAAGCACACCTAAAACCAAGCAGCACGAGCCAGCAGAACTCTGTCCCACAGGGCAACCCCCAGCTGCATCCTCCCTCCTTGCCCTTCTTGGGTGATTAACTCTTCTTTCTTTTCTTCTTCCCCTATGGAAGTCTTAGATCAAAATTAAATAAATGTGCACCACTGTGAGACAGCCCCTCCCTCCACTCCTTAAAGGTGAGGCTTTGGTCTCAGATTGTAATTAATTAATGTCATTTTTCGCCTCTTCCTAGCTGACAGCAAAAGCACGCTGGAGACCCAGCGATAGCGCCTCACCACCTTTGGTAAAAGGTCACACTTGGCACCGCTTGCCACGCTGCTGACCTGCAAGAAATAAATATCCCAAACTTCCCCACGCTGCCTCAGCTGAGCCGGGAAATTAATTGTCCAGGAGGCAGTCACCGGCTCAGCACCCACTGCCTTTAATGGGCTTTGGACCAGGAGATGGGTGAAAAACCCTGTGAGCACAGTGAGAACTGCCTTTCTTATCCGCGTGCCTGCCGTTCAGCCTGCCCGGGGCGGGTTGCTCTGGGGCCCTGCCACAACCTGCTGCCGGGGGCTGCCAAAGCTCCTGTCCGCAAAGCATTCCCCACCAGCAGGAGCGAGTTCAGCAGGAAACAAAACAACACGGACCCTCCGTGTGCTCTGGAAATTGTCTTTCCTGTTGCACATTTTTCGGAGCCACTCTGGGCTCAGTAGCACTGTTACGCTCTCCACGGTCTCCAAGGTCTTTAATTAAAATCAAATACCCGCTGTGCCCAGCAGATGAATGACAAATAATTTTTTAAATGGCAGTGGTACTTCAGAAGGAATTTTAAGACCACACAGGCAAGAATATAAAGTGGCATATGGTCTTCTACTGTTCCCTGAAGTTCCCAGCCATCCATGACTGTTCCTGTGCTGGAAAACAGACTATGTTGGAAAGCACAGACTGGGTGGGGAACAGAAATAAAATACCACAGCGCCAGTGTGACTTGAGATGTGGAATTGGGATAGGAGGCTATTGCAATCAGTGACACAGTAAGAAATTTTCTCCTGTCCTTGAGAAAGATAAAAATGTTACTGCAACCATCATTAAGCTTTACATGAGAGATTATAACTTATACAGTCAGTTTATAGTCTGTAACATTCATTTAGACTTACTGGAAAGCTAATAACTTATAGTCAGCTTGTAATCAAATCTTCCTTAGAGAAGCAGTGCTACAGACAGTGAGGATTTAGAGGTAGTTTGTATGGATGTCTTCGCAAGGAAATAAATTAATTCTAACAGTAAGTCAACCCACTCGCTCTGCCATACCGAAAGGCAGCTCCCTCCATCCTGAAATCTAACAGCCCACAGCTGCTAACTGAGCTCAGCCCATCCAGGCCCTGCCTCAAACTCATGTCTGCTCACCAAAACTGAGAACTTTTCTCTCCAGACTCGAAGGATTCCTCCCACAGTATATATCTGTACTGAGAAAAGGGAAAAATTAACATACCCAACCTTCCCATGAGAGTTTTCCACCCCTGTCCCTCAAGACACCAATATTTCCAATGACAAGAGTTGCAAAGCACCCACACATCCCACGGAGCACCTGGAACACCTCTGGTGCACGCGGGGAGCTCAGCAGGCAGCACACCAGCGTGTGCCCATCGTAACAAAGCCACCAGCACAAAAGCCCAGAAGAAACAAGTCCAAGGGGGCTCAGCTGTGCTCAGGCACTTGTCTGCAAGATGGAGACAGCCTCTGCCTGCTTCTAGCGCTGCTGAATTGGTGCCTCTGCCCTCAGTCGCTGCTGCCCTGCACATCCCTGCTGTATCCAGGCATCTGCAGCTTTGATGTAAGCGGGCCTGGCAAATTATAAGCTATTTGCATGCAGGAAAAAACCTCAGCAGAACAGCAGTTATGAACACGTCTGCACACGGTGGCAGAAAAAAAAAAAAAAAAAAAGAAAAAAAAAAGATGAAAATGCAAATAATGTAATGGCTTGCATGGGTAATCTGGCATCAGCTAACAAACATACCTCTGCTCCAGCTCGCTATTGCTGCTCTGTAAGAGCACAGAAGTGATACAATCACAGTGCTTTTATCTGACACCACAGAGCCCATCTGCTTTTAAAGTAGAGAGGAGGTGGGTGGATCAAGTTAGCTTCAGACACTGTTTTGGACACTAATTCCTTCTAAGAAAGAAGGATTTGGAAGAAACAATCCTGTCTCGCAGTGGTTTGGGCACCTTTGCACCGGCTCATGCGTGGCCCCGGCAGAAGACTCGCTGCTTGGCAAGCTGCTGCACCCAGACCAAGAGAGGCAGCAGAGCTGTGCTTACCATGGCCAAGGACAAAAATGCAGGCACCTCTGGCTTCCCCAAGGGCATGTGTGCAGACAGGGCTTCCTCTTGCTTTGGGCGTTACCTCAGTAATTACTCCGTTAATGCCCCTTCGCTCCTAATTGAATTAGTTTTAACACCACGGCTGAATTGCTGGCTAAGACTTGGCAGCACAGAGAGTGCGATACAATGCAGTAGAGCCTGGGTACTCCAGTCCCTCTCTGGGTTTCGATATGGTCCCAGAGGTCAGAAGGAAACAGGACTGATTAAATTGTTTGGGATTATTGCACATCCTTCTTGGTAGCCAATTAGCACCAAATAATTTCTGTACATACGAAGTTCTCACAAAAAGAAATTGTGCACTCACAAAGCAAGAATACAAAAAAAAAATAATAATTGCAAATGCAAAATCATTGATTTCAAACCCATTGAGGTTAAAGCAACCTTGTATAAAGTTCTGCCCACTCAAGAAACTCAACTTTCAGACCAGGTATCAGTAGAGCTGACTTCAGAAATGAGACTGCGAGCTGCCAGCATGTTTTCAAAACGTGCAATTTCAACAAATCTCCATTTATAACCTGCATCATCTTCAAAGACCTGTAAAGGAAGTCTTGGCAAGAACTGGATGTCATTGTACTGTTAGAAAATGGTAGGACCAGTCAACTAGAAAATGAATTATAAGGTAGGGGTCAACCTGGAGATTAAAACAGAGGCAAGTGATTCAGATGAGCCTGAGTGAGAATGAGCCAAATGCAAAGGCAGTGTTGCTCTTGGGGCTCCCAAAAATGAAAAGTGGCAAAGGAAAGATGTTACAGCATCTCCCCACAGATTTTCAGTCTATTCAGTGGGACTTGCAGAGACCCAGAATTTAGCTGGTTGGATGTAATTATAATATCACATGCGACACCGTGTAATTAATGCAGAAAGAGGTGTAATCATACCAGTATTTTTTCACTGTGTTTTGCATTGCCCTTCCACACAAAATTATTCTCACTTTTGTTTTACGGCAAAACGGAATCGAGGTGAATTTGCAAGACGACATTACATGTCTATACTATTTTATATCAACATCGAGGAGGCCTCAGCACATGTTCACATGGCTCGCCTGCAGCACAGCGAGGCCCAAGTGCCCCCACCAGGCTCAGAGGGCCGGCAGCCAGCCCCCCAGAAGCACGGATCCTCAGGTTCTGATTTTTTTTGCAGCTAAAGCCCTGGATCTTGCCTGTGAGCAAATGATCAGTTGCCTGGCATCAGGAAGGAACGCCCTGCACTCGAGGAACAGGGCCTCAAAACCAGGCAGTTTATGCTCGAATTTTGTGCTCCAGATGATGGGCAGGAGCATATCCCCGAAAAGAGAGCTCCCAATCTAATAAAACAGGTGACTGTTAAGAGTGGTGCTGCATCCTGCTGCCATGAGGAAGCCAGCGATATGGCGTGGATGAAAGGTCTCCGAGGATTTCAGTTAATTTAACCTGTCTGTTACTCCCCTGAACCAGCCAAGCTGCAGCAACGCTCTATTCAACAAGAGCAAAGCGCATTATCCAGAGGTGAAGTCTGCCTCCAGACAGGATTTTAGGTCGTGGCTCTCCAACTTAAACCCTCTCTTGCTTTTTTTTTTTTTCTATTACCTCTCTCCCTTGCCACGTTTCGGTGTCACGCTGTGCCCTGCCTGTTTTAAGTGTGTAACTTGTCCTTGAAGTGCTCACTCCAGTCACTTTGGCAGTCTGGAACACAAGCACCATGCATTTAGCCAACTCTGCTGCATATTCATACATAAATGCAACTTTTAAAGTAATTCTCCAGTTCTCATTGTAAAAAAAAAAAAAAATAAAAATCATCTGAAGGTTTTGGAAGGGACATAAAATCCTTTACTTGGACACAACACAGCCTCATTAATGGTGCGTGCTCTTATGGCTTGTCTATACTGGGACACGCTCAAGCTTGAAGATGTCTTACCAATACCTTCTTAGTGCCAAAAAAGTTCTGCTCTGTGGAGATGATCTCCTACATTGATTAATCATAATCTGTCAGAGGCTCGGAGTGGTTTTATACAGCAATATTTTTACATGGGGGGGGGGGGGAAATCTTCAGCACAAGTGCAGTATCTTTACCACCTTTTTTTTTTTTTTTTTTTTTAATTAAAAAAAAAGGTTAGTTTAGGTATTTTAAACAATTTTGTATCTTTTTTGGCACCAGAACATCCAACCTGAAAGGAAACATCTTAAACACCTGAAAGGTGGCACAGTCACTGCGGAGCCCAGAGCTTTCTGTGGGGCAGGCAAGGCAGCTGGAGGGCTCTCTGGGGGCACCTCCTCCCTTCACCTCCCATGATACCACCCCACAGAAACCAGCAGCAGAGTCAGAGCACGATAAAAGATGCAATAAGGAAGTCGGCATATCAAAAAGAGATGCACATAATTCATTGTAAGGATTAAGTGAGTAACACTGTTATAAGTTCGATTGTAACATTGATAATGAGTTTAATGGAAAGTGGAAAGCAAATTTGGATTGAAATCAAACAACAAAAAATATTTTTTCTCTGCTTTTGCTCTTAAAAAAGAATCCTGAACCGATGAATTCCATGTTGGCTTTTGGGAGGAGGCAGGCTGAAGGTGATGTTATTTTCTCCTCTGTACCCGTGTGTTTCAGTGCAATCAGCGTGCCCTTTGTACGGCTGGTTTGCTGCCCGCAGCAGGGCCATGGCCATGTCCTTCCTACAAGGAAGACGCCAACCTGGTGACTGCTCTGGATCTAGCTCTGTGTTTAATTTAGCTCCTTTTTGTCCTCAGTCCTTTGGCATATTTCATGCTGAATTACCAAATACCAACCGCACCCACTCCAGCAAGTGCATTCCCGTGTCCTGGGCCCTGCCTGGAGCACTCGTGTGTTAGCATGGGGCACAAAACTGATTGAGGGGAAAAATACCCTTTGTTAAAAGGTTAAATGGGACCACATTTCAGGACACGTACACATTATTTAGATTAGCACAGACATGAATTCTGCAGCTGAGGAGAAAAGCCTTGATGTTTTCCTACACTAAAAAAGCTGTTTTGAAGTTTGATTAGGTTTCCTTTGAACTATGCAATGTTTCAGAAAACATATTCCATTTTACTGGGTTTAACCTCTCTTCATTTATCTTTGAAGGCCCCCATTTCTTCTTAATTTTGTTAAAAAGCCATTTCTGCTGTGTGCCAAACAGTGACTTGGTTGGGTTATATTTAAAAAAAAAAAAAAAAAGTTTTTCTTTTGCTAGCATTTTAAGATTTTCAGGACAGCAAATATCAAAGGTAGCTCTTTTTCACTGAGAAAACAGATATTTTTTTTTTCTTTCTGAAAGATGTGCAGGCTCTGGGAAATAAATATTCATGGTGAAAACACTCCTGTAGCTTCACCTGTAAAAAGAGCACCTTCTGGATAACCAGCAGCCTTTAGACCCCAGCAGCAGGGCCGTGCAGCCTGACCCTCGGCCAGGCGCCGGGCAGCCTGGGCAAAGCCCTCGGTACCTGCCAAGGAGAAGGGGCCACGCTCTGCCTGACATCCTTCCCCTTTGTTCAGCATTTAGGGACTGCCCAACACTACTGATCCCTTTTTAGCAGATCAGCCATGAGTTGTGCTCTTGACAACACGCTCATTTACATGGAGTCCTCAAAGAAGAGACAGAAATTCTCTGGCTGTGCTAACACAGCATTTTCTCAAGAAAACAGCACAGATTTTTAAAACTTTTTTTTCTTTTTTAAATTTTCTAAATCAGATTTGATTTTTTAATTTGGTTTTCTGCAGGAAATAGAGCCAGTAAATGCAGGTGAGTTTTCACAGAATAACAGAATTTCTAGGTTGGAAGAGACCTCAAGATCATCGAGTCCAACCTCTCACCTAACACTAACAGTCCCCACTAAACCACATCCCTAAGCTCTACATCTAAACATCTTTTAAAGACCTCCAGGGATGGTGACTCCAACACTTTGCAGCGCGAAGGGAGCTGGGTCCTCTCTTGTGCCCTCCCTCGAGGCTCTGTGCAGAAGGGCTGCCACCTCTGGCACAAGGGCTGGAGGAAGGGAAAGAAGCACTCACACAACCCCTGAGAATCAGCAACAGAGTGGTTTATTGCTGGAACGTCTCGCTGGTAAGCCTGCGGCATGTACATGGTGTTTGGGGGCCCCATCCCAAGCTAATGCTTGGGATGAAGCCTGCGCGACGCCGAGTAGGGGGTGGTCCGGGCACTCCTGCGCCGCTCTTTGTGTGCTTGCAGAGCAGAGAGCAAGGATGCGCTGCGGGGGTCCCAGCTTTGTTCTGGTGGAGGGGGATCCACCTCCATCGGCTCCTCCACGTCTTCCCGTGGATCCAGCTCCATGGGCTCCACGGTGCTGGGCAGAAGGCTAAGCCAGTCCTTGCCCGGGACTGCCCAGACGGGCTGCCTTCCATCCGTCATGTTTTCCGGCCAGGGTGCCGAGCCAGGGGGTCGGCCAGTTCCACGCCTTGGTCCTGTGCCACTGTCGGCTTGGTTTTGATGCGTGGCTGCGACGCTGCTGACTGGATTCTGGCCTTGGCTGGGTCCCGCGCTCTGTTCGGGATGGTAGGCACGTCTCTGCTCCCCGCGTCGTTCTTGCTGGTGGTCCTGCCTTTGCCTCTTATCACTGTGGTGGCCATGGGAAGGCCCAGGTGCCCCGTCGCTGTATTGTTGAGGGGATGGCCTGTTCCCTGCATCGCTGCGGTGCCAATGGTACCGCTTGTAGGTGTCTGGGCTTGCACGGTAGGCACGTGTCTGCTCCATGCGGCTGTCTGGCCGATGTGCCTGCCTTCGCCCCATGCCATCGCTGCGCCAGTTGGAAGACCCATGCCCCGAGTCGCTGTCAGGTTTAGGGCAGGGATGGCGCACGGCTTGGAGCTGCTGCTGGTTGAGCCCGTCCTTGCTGGGTCTTGGCTGCGCGCGATGCCTTTGATCGGGAGACCTTTCCATGCGGGGTGCCGAATCACGGGGTCGTCGACTTTCATACCTGGGTGCCATGCCACTGTGCGGTGGATTTCCCCTTGTGGCTCCGCTGCTGACGTCCCATTTCTGGCCGTGCCTGGGTCCCACTCTGTGTTGTGGGCTAGGGGCACGCCTCTGCTGCATGCGGCTGTCCGGCCGATGTTCCTGCCTTCCCCCCTCGCGACTATTGCGTGCATTGTAAGGCCCATGGCCCGAGTCGCTGTGAGGTTTAGGGGAAGGGCGACGCACGGCTTGCACGTGAAGTGTGAGCCCGTCCTTGCTGGGTCCTGGCCGCACGCGATGCTGTTGATCGGGAGACCTTTCCGTGCGGGGTGCCGAATAACGGGGTCGTTCGCTCCCATGCCTCGGTCCTGCTCCACTGTGCGCTTCCTCTCCACGTGTGGGCCCGACGCTGCCACGCCTGGGCCCCGCACTGCGTTGCGTGCTATAGTCACGCCTGTGCTCCTTGCGGCGCTCCGGCTGCTGGTCCTGCCTGTACCTCACGCCGCCGTTTTGTCTAGAAGAAGGCCCAGGCCCCCTGTCGCTGGATGGTCGAGGGGCCGGCCTGTTCCCTGCATCGTTGCGGTGCCCTTGGGACCGCTTACGGGTGTCTGCGGGCTGGGTGCCAGAGCTGCCCTGGGCACTGGTGTCTCTTGTGCCTCCGGCGCTCTGCCTCTGCCCATTCATCTTCTTCTCCTCCTCGGCTGCTTTCCTTGCTGGTGCTCACTGCGACTGAATCGCCGTCCGCTCACACCAACGAGGGCCGCCTCTCGCCTTGCTGCTTTGGCTCTTCCTTCTGCCACGGATGCGGCTGTCAGAGGGCCTCGAAGCTCAGCGAGTGGCGGGCCAGCGGCACGGGGCCCCTTTTATAGGGCCCGCAGCAAAGGCGGGGCAGTGGTGGCCACTGTGACCTCAGCAAGCCCCTGTGATGGAGGGGCCCGTGCGTGGCCGAATTTGGGGGGCTGTGTTGGGAGTGGTCTGGGAGATGCCCTCACGTGGAGGAAGAACAAGGGTTGGGGGGCTGAGGGCCCCTTTTCTGGGGCTGGTTTCCCTGGGCCATTTGGCTCACCAGAGAGAAAGGCTGCCCCCTATCACACGGACTGCCCTGCACCTCCCATCCTGTGCCCTGGGTTTATTTTTAACACTGGTTTTTAGGTAATTTTGTTCTTTATGAAAAAGGAGAGAAGCAAGGTGTATTTTCAAACCTAATTCCCATCTGTGCTTGTGCTCCAAGTGAAGAATATCTTCCCCACATGACATCTAGTCTAAATCTCCCCTCCATTTGCTCCAAGCCATTATTCCTTGTTCCATGGCTACACTCCTTTATAGTATCCCAGCTTTCTTTTAGGCCACTTTTACGGGTGAGGTTAGGTGGCAAAAGTGCAGGACCTAGCAAATGGCAGCCCGATCTACCTTGTTCCACATGTTCCACGTGACCTTTTCCAGCTCAGGCTCTAGCCTCTGATCAGTGGAACATAGAATCACAGAAATATTAAGGTTGGAAAACACTTCCAAGATCATCTGGTCCAACCATCCCCTACCACCAGTGTCACCCACTAAATCATGTCCCTGTGCACCAAGGTCCAAGCTTTCCTTGAACACCCCCAGGGACAGTGACTCGACCACTTCCCTGGGCAACCCGTCCCAATGCCTGACTGCTCTTTCTGAGAAGGAATGTCTCCTCGTTGTTTTAATTGTTGAAGAGTAGTGCTCTTTGTTCAATTCTTTGTTTTAATTGTTGAAGAGGAGGGGCATGACATTTCCATCTTTCCACTCACCAGGTACATCGCCCAGTGCCAGGACTTTTCAACTATGATAGAGGCTTGGGAACTCCATCAGCCGGTTCCCTCAGGACCCTGGGATTCACAGAATCACAGAATTTCTAGGTTGGAAGAGACCTCAAGATCATCGAGTCCAACCTCTCACCTAACACTAACAGTCCCCACTAAACCATATCCCTAAGCTCTACATCTAAACATCTTTTAAAGACTTCCAGGGATGTTGACTCCACCACTTCCCTGGGCAGCCTGTCTAAGAACCCTTTCGGTAAAGAAGTTCTTCCTAACATCCAACCTAAAACTCCCCTGGGGCAACTTAAGCCCATTCCCCCTCGTCCTGTCACCAGGCACGTGGGAGAACAGACCAATCGCCACCTCGCTACAGCCTCCTTTGAGGTACCTGTAGAGAGTAATAAGGTCGCCCCTGAGCCTCCTCTTCTTCAGGCTGAACAAGCCCAGCTCCCTCAGCCGCTCCTCATAGGACTTGTTCTCCAGGCCCCTCACCAGCTTCGTCGCCCTTCTCTGGACCCGCTCAAGCACCTCGATGTCCTTCTTGTAGCGAGGGAACCAAAACTGAACACAGTACTCGAGGTGCGGCCTCACCAGAGCCGAGTACGGGGGGACGATCACTTCCCCAGCGCTGCTGGCCACACTGCTTCTATACAAGCCAGGATGCTGTTGGCCTTCTTGGCCACCTGAGCACACTGCTGGCTCATATTCAGCCGACAGGCTTCCTTCTCAATCACACATAAAAGCAGAGCAGCATTGGCTCTTAGTTTTCCTGCAAGACACAAATATCCCTGTAAGGCAAGAGGGAAGAAAATCTGGGCCATTTCATGCCTGAAAGTCTTGCTGATACACCTGGAAAAATAGGAACGCTTTAAGCCCAGCTAGCAGGGGCAAAATAAACTGAAACTGCACAAGGCTTGGGCAGCGATGCAGTCGCTACAGCAGTGTGCTCGCCCCGTGCAAAGCACAGCAAAACTCCAACCTGTGCTACATGGGTGGCCCCCAGGGAGTCCCTGCTGGGGCACCGGCAGTTGCTTCGCCTCCCGGTGCTGCCGAGCACTCATGCACCCTGCTGAAGACAACAGGAAAGTAAGAGGGCTGGTCTTGCTGATGCTGAAATGTGAAGGAAAGAAAAAGAAAAAAAAGGGAAAAAAAGCACTGTTCTCTACTTTTGCATGGTTTAAAAGCAATTTTCAAAAACAGACATCAGTGCGATAGCATCTTTGTTCAGGCTGTAAATCAGCAGTAAGGAGATGAAAATTCAATCCAAGGCTCTCAATAACACTACCCAAGAGAAGATGATAAAGAGCAAAGGGAATCGGACCTTAGCCTCAGCCTTGCACTCCAGCAGATTTCAAAAGGATAACCATCAGAAAATTGCCCATTAAAGCAAAGTATCTGAGTGCCTCCTGACAGACGGGAACGCGCCGCTGAGCGACCCAGGGCCAAACTACCAGAAGTATCTCAGCGGTTCAGGAAAATGTCATGGCTAATCTTGAGGCAGATGAAGTATCTGAAAGCAATAAGTAGGTTAGTGCCGCATGTTCCCAAGCCACATGAAATCAGGCGTGAGTGTGTCAGGGGATGAGAGCCCAAGGACCGCTTGATTTTCCGAAATGTCCCCAGGCAACGTGTGCGAGTTCCAAGATGGTTTGGACTTTAATGATAGGAAATTGTCTTATTTAAATTAATATCTGCAAAGTTATAATGAATTAGCCAAATAATTAATGTGACTAAGAGGACAAACCAGAGGATTTTGAGGCAGGGAGCTGATGGAGCACAGAACCGCAGCGGAGTACAGGGAGGATAGGACCATCCAAGGACCTGACAATGGGATGTTTTAAAAGAGATGTCTGAGTGTGCTGTTGGTATATTTGTCTGGATATTCTTGGCCTCACGACTGCTATTTGTGCTCTGAAGCCAGGCTGGGCCAGTCAGTGAGAACGCAGTGGGGAGTGGGAAGGGCGAGTGGTGAGAGCAGGGGGATGAGGGTGAGCTCCCGCAGCCCCCTCCTGTCCTCCCCATTCTGTGTCCCTGGCTTAAGCTGGATGAGAAGGCTAGAAAGGGCCAAAGAGATGCTCTAGGGGTGAGGAAAGGCTGAACTGAACCCACTGGTAATGTGGCAGACGGCAGGCGGGCACCCGCTCTGCCAGCACCGCGCTGCCGCAACGAGGACAGCCCCTGCTCAGCGGGGTGAGACAACGACAGAAGCCAAACTTGGAAACAAACAGAAAAACTGGAATAAACAAACAGGAATGACAACACTGAAGGGAAGATCTGGAGATTAAAAATTAATAGCAGCTTGCTAACAGGCACTAGCGCATTGCTGCGGGGCTCCCGCGTACCTGTGCATGCGGGGACTCGCTCAAGCAGCGGGGACACAGAGGATAGATACAAGAAGACATTGGGGAAACACCACGGTATAAGAGAGGTGGAGGGCATAAATAGGGGAGATTTGGATTTAAAAATGAAAGCCCCAAGCCCCCTGGTGCTGACTACATGAGAAATTCTGAATCCACCCAAGTGGATCAGTTTTCTTTAGACTTCAGTGAAACTAAGGTTTTACCCTGCCAAAAATATAAACACAAAGTGGTTTGGAGGAAAAATGTCACATATTTTTTAAAAAAGATAAATATTTAAAAGAACAAAGTAAATATAATTCCTTAATTCCCACTGAGGGAGATGTGTAGAAGAGAAGCAGAAGTGAATCTATGAAGGAGAATATTTGTTATTCTAAGAAAAGAACACGTCTGTATTTCCAGCACAGAACTTGCCTCTCCCATGCCAGCTTCCTCGAAGACCAGGGGTGACATGCCTGTGACTGCCATTGATCATCCTGCCTTGAGTTTTGAAATGAAAGGGACACTACCAAGGAGAAGCATGCATTTTTGCCCCACATGCCTTTAGCATTACTCATATAAAAACACTTAGCAGTGTTAGAATGGGAAGAGAATAAAGGAAAAATATGTTTCTGGTTTTCAGTTTTCATCAGGCCCTGACGTTAACTCACCTCATGCAGCCAGCCGTGCAGCCAGCGGCCCCGTGCACTTATGGAGGACATTGGCAGGGAGAAGCACTCAGGCCATGGGTGTCTGCTTCAGTTCTGGGCCGTATTTCCATTCAGAAATTAGGATAAAATGGATGGCACACACCTCAAATGGGTCAAAGCCTTACTTGCAGGTATTTCTGCCAGGGACCTGGTTTTGTCCCTAGGTTTCAATAATGGAGTGCCCTGGACGGCCCCTTAAACCACCGGTGTGTGAGGAGCTGGTGCTGAAGGCAAGAAGGATGGTGTCCTAAAACATAACCTCTGGAACTGTCCCTTGTTCTTTCATGTGATTCCCTAAGAATTTCTAAGAAAAAAATAATAAAATAGGAAGCTACAAAGAGCACAGACTCCTGTCCCCTAGCTCGGAGCGAAGGCCTTCCTTAACAAGCAAGGATTGACGAAGCTATAAAACTTTACACGGCAGAACACTGTTTAATTCAGCTAATGGGGCCACGGAGAAGAGCCCAACACCCTGCGATTTCACGTGCTTGCAATTTAATTCAGAACGATGTCCTCGTGTATCCTGGCTTTCAGGAAAAGCTGCTGGCAGCGCTGATACCACTTCAGCACCATGCTGCACAGACCAGAGGCACCGCGCGTGGTGCCCAGGGCAAAGAGGAAACACAAGGGCAGAAACTTCCTCACGCTTACACACATCCAGCAAGGATGTTCCTGCAAGGCTCCTGGGAACCACCCAGCTCCTACTGGGATGGATGCTGTGGGCATGCCGAGGGGAGACGTGCCCAGGGTTCAGATTTATTATGCTCCATAGGAAGGGAGAGCTGTGCTCACGCTGGCAGCCGACAGTTCCACCCTACGTGACTGGCCCAACATCGGTCTCGGCCACAAGCAATGAGAGTGAGAAGTAGGACTGGATAAGTAAATAATTAAAGATTGGCTCATTAATTTAAGCAACGTTTAATGGGGAAAACAAAGGGCAACCAAAACAGAGCAACACAAAACAAGCATCCCGAACTCTCCTTGCAAATGAGTCTGACGGAGCTCTACTGTGGGGTCAGAAATCAGTTCCTAAAAGTAACAGTGTCAATGCAGTGACATTTTCAGCTTCCTTTAGTGCTACCCAGCACTATAAATACTGATTTAGACAGCATCACAGATATCGTATATAACACTGTCAGTCCAGACTTACAGGCAGATTTCACGATGCAACCTGAGCAGAGGATCGTACAAGAGTGCGTTTCTGGCCCTTTCAGACACACTGAGCTGCAGTTAAACAGCTGCAAGAATTTAACCTGGATGAAACAGAATGTTGTTTCCATACTTAAAAGTAACTCTTTGGACAGCAATTTTTGTAAACATTTCAGCCCGAGGCAGGCAGCAGCGTGACAGATTTCAGTGCAAGTGGTTAAAGCTTGCCAAAGTTATCAGCTGCTGAAGATAAAGCGCGGTGCTGACACTCGTCAGGTAACCTCAATTATGGATAATCTTAATCCTAAACAGCTCCCTGGGTGCACAGAGTATTGCTAAACAACCCCTCTTCCGCCAGCAACACCACTGTGTGTTTGAGAGCTTAGGAGGCTGGAAAATAAAGAGTTCAGCCTCCCCTGGCTCGAGGAGGCTCAAGTCCCCATGCACAAGTGTCCCCAGGGTGCCCTGGGGTGCCTTGGGCAAGATCCCCAAAGTACAGGAACCCACCACTACATCACTGGGAAGAGCACAGGACAGGATGAAGACAGCTTTAAACCCCCAAACGTGCCTCTTCCCACACTCCTCTTCACCAGGGGGCAGAAGTCCTGTGCCCACCATGTGGCATCCAGCAGGTGACACTGCCACTGCCACCAGCACCCTCCTGCTCCCAGGTCCTTCCTCCACACGCATGAAGCCTTACGAATAGCCAGCACCATTCATGATGTTTTCTGCATCCCAGGGTTTTTTTCTTTTCAATTTGCTTCCAGTCTTGGCAGGGTTTTAATCACACCCTGACTGAAATGTTCTTTCTGTCGCTCTTTGGGCATTATGTGCCCCATCAAGCACTGAACAGAATGCATAGACTGTGGAGCTGCAAGCAGGGGGAACTCATCCTTGCTTTCCCACAATTTTGCTTGTATGTTCTCATTTATTTTTAAGACAGTAGCAGGTTAAATCTGCCTCAGGTTGGCCCATCCGATATAAATCAACTCCCTTTGCCACATGTGATTTATTTTGCTTGCATCTTCTCAAATTTGGCTCAGAATCCAAGTGCAATAAAAACAGGTTTTGCAAATTCCAGGGCTGGCATAAATCTTTTCATGCAGGCGCTTTCAGTTCTGTGCTGAAAAGCCTTCTCTTAGCATACCAATGCCTCTCCGCAGCCCTCGCAACGTAAGCATTGCAGCACTCTGCCACTACATGAAAACCTGGAAATAAAACCAGCGGAAAATGGGCAACAATGACTCCCATGGTTGTACCCGAAGTGCTCCACTGCTGCCAGATTCCTGCCACGGGTTATTTATTTGGCTTTTTTCTGTGTGTGTGTCAAAGAAGTGACCTATTTTTTTCTGTAATCACATTCCTGGTGAATGTAAACTTCCTTTTTACCATTTTGTCATTTTTCTTCTACGCTTTCTCAGTTCCCCAGTGCTTTAGTTTCATCTATTCCAATAAGACCTGGGAGCAGAATACACTTGCTGCTGTTCCCTGGGAGCAGTTTCAACTCCGTGTGTCAGAGAATATATTTACTAAATACGAGCATGTGGGATTTAACCTTCGAGGACTGAGGAAAGCACGAAGTCATAACCCAAAGGGTTACTTTCAGCATCTTTAACGCAACCACGCAGCATAAATTCGCATAATGGTATGGACTAAAATGGAGCAAAGCGCAGGAGGGTGCGAGATGGAGTGTATCATAAAACCATTTTAGTACTAATTTTCAGTTATGTGCCTTGCTTTGGCATGGTAATAAATCACAGAAAGCCACTCAAATTGCCCCAGTCTTGGCAAAATAATTGCCTTAGAATAGGTTTCTACAGTATCAGGTCCAAAGAGTGATGAACAGCAAATTGAACTGCATTTGCTCATTTGAGGAAAAAGGTTTTTTCTCTGGTTTCCTTCAGAGCCACCTTCTGGATTAAATTCCAAAGAGCTGGAGAAGCCAGTGGCTGTGAAAATACCTCCAAGCAGGCTCTGAACGATAACTTAGCCAAAGGCTTGATTACATTTAGAAAGAAGTAGAGCCATCAGTCACCAGGTACTTGCTCTGTTCCCACCACAGCTGTGCTGCACACTGCTGGCCCTGGTGTAATCCCTGCAAACAAGATGCCAAGCGACTACATCCAAAAGAGAAAAAAAGCATTCGCATTAAATCAGGCCAACTTTTTTTGTTTGTTTGTTTGTTTTCCAATAAAACCAAATTTAACTGAAAAACATGCTGGGGAGCTGACTCAAAAATGTTTTCTTTGCTCCCAGGACGGATGTGTATGGTGTATGGTGGTTCTCCCCTGGCATCCAGGGGCATTGATGGGATTTTGTGCTTGTGAGACTCCCCAGGGGCAGGGAGCTGAAGAACTCTGTGGCACATCACTTAAATCCATGACCTTTCTGCTGCCCTTTTAGGCCAGTAAACAAGAATAAAATGCTAGCTGAGATGGGCCATCCTTTCTTCTGAGATAGCTCTTTTACTTATTCTTAACTCACAGTTTGTTGGTTTCTTTTCCTACTATTCCTTCCAAGAAGCTGATGGGAGGGATTTTACGCTGCAATGGGACCACTGCTCTGGCATCCCTAGGGAGGCTGGGGCTGCCCATACCGGCTGCTGGAGAGTGCCAACGCTGGGCAGGTGCCTGATGATGACCAAGGGGTTCCTGGCCCACCTCAGACCTTGGGAGGAGATGGCTCATTTAAGAGATCTTTTCCCTCCTGTGATGCTAAACAAAGTCTGGCCAACGAGCCTAGAGGGATGGGGAGCCTGGAGCTGACATGGCTCCAGCTCCAGCAGGACCTCAGTTTGGGCACGGTGCCTGCTGCAGGCAGGGGGTGCTCGCAGGACCAGGCTGCGTCTTCAAGCCATGGAAACTAACATCCAACAGAGGAGGAATTAAGCCCTGTGTTTCTAAAAACCCAGTTAAACTGTCAGGTCCAGTAGGGGATATTGATGATAAAAGACACATAAAATATGTCCAAATCCAGAGCATGGGTAGGTTGTGGCTGGGGCTGCACACCTGCCCTGAGTCTGTGATCTTGTGTGTTAGGGTCACGGGGCTTTAGCTTTTTCAGGAAAGGAGCACATTTCAACACCCTTCTGTACCTGGGTTGCTTAACATTGCTCAGGACTGGGGTCTGCCTGTTCAATGAAGGGGAACCCACAAAGAGGAAATTCAAGCCTCACTGCAAACTTCAAACAGGTGAAATTTGCTACCTGATGACTCTCTCTAATCTGTTTCAGAAGCATATTGACAGATGCCTGTGGAGGAAGGATATTTACTTTTCACATGTATAAAACTTTATCCTTAAACCACTGAAATAAGCTAAATCTCCTATTTTGTTACCAACCTCCCTGGAATCCAAACCAGATGCCCTCAAGCTATAAACCTGCTTTGAAAGACATATCTCAGGCAATACACGAGCTGAAGCAGAAGCAGCAGCACCCAACAACACACGAAGCCTCAGCACACTCCATCCATCGCCTCCACTCGTGCCAGCACCGTGGCACTACGGAACCGCCAGGCCTACCTGTGACGAGGAAGCTGCAGCGGCCGGCACCCGCCTCGTTGATGATGTTGCAGTTGTAGATGCCGTAGCTGTCGCGGGAGAGGCTGCTGACGGTGTACTCGGTGGAGTCCTGCACGTCGAACTGGCCCGTGCGCAGCAGCTTGCTGCCCAGCCGCCACTCGTAGGTCAGCACCCGCGTCGGGTACGCCCTCAGCACCCGGCAGCTCATGGTGATGCTCCGGCCCTGGCCCTGCCGAATCTCCAGGAAGGTCGGCTCCACGGCGGGGGGGTCTGCGGGAGACAGGAAGGGAGGGCAGGAGCTTTGTGTTAGCGTGAGGGGCAGCGTTAGCCATAGAAAGGCTGCAGCACTGAATTCACAAGAGGGGAACCCAGAAATGACAAATGTGAAACTTAATAGTAATAGGTAACAGCAATGTGTGCACCCAAGGCACTGTGTTCTGCTTGTAAATGTTTTCTAATGAGTGCCTAAAGAGAAACCCAAACTGTCCAGCAAACATTGTGCTGCTTCTCCACTGCCATCACCTGGGACACAACTTGAGACATGGGTGTCCTCTCTGGCACACGGGACTTTCTGCCAGGGGAGGAGGGAGGAAAAGAACTAAAACCCTCGACTCGGTGGAGGCAAAGTGCACAAGGCAACAACTGCCCTGGCATTAGGTTCAGGGCAGAAATTCTGCGTTCAGTGGCGGATCCAACTTTGCAGTGAGAGCAGAGGGATCTGAAGCAGCTCAGTTCCCCAGCAGCTGCCTTCAGGCTTCAGCAGATCTATATAATCACACGGTTAGCTCTGCTATCCACTCGGGTGGTAGGTTTGATGTTCCAGTAAGCACAGAACAGGTCATCTTCCCATGACTTCAATTAAACTGCATTTTAAATAATATAGATTTGTGGTTACAAACTGACAGACTTCTGATTCTAGCAAAATACACAATAAATAAAATATAGAGGCCATACAGTGTATGCAAAAACCTAACTTCACCATCTCATTTATCTTTTGACAACTTAATCATTGCAAAGAAGAAGGGCAGCCTGCAGAGAACGATGTTGGCACGGTGTGGAGGTCTCACCCTGCTGGGCAGCTGACCTGCAGCACAAGCACTTCTCTCACTCCCCCTCCTCAGAGGGAGAGGGGAGAGAACTAGAAAGAAAAAGGCTCATGGGCTGAGACAAGGATAATTTAATTAGAGGGAAAAGAAAGAAAGAAAAAAAAAAAAGCAAAGGCGAGGTGAGCCCCATCCCAGCCACAGCCAGCACACACAGCTAATTCGCACAGGTAACGCGTGTGGGAAGCGTGCTCCCGTCTCCCGTTGTGCACTCAATTGGGTGCACACAGTGACACAACATTTGGTCTCTAAAAACACTGCCCACTTTTTAGCCCATGAGAAAAAAATAATCATGAAAGCTTCCTGTGCCAGTGAAATACATGAGATCTTTGCATCCGTGTTAAAAGGTGTGTCTTACAGGCAGAAAACGTAAAATGCCCAGTGAGCTGCAAGAGAAGGATCTGCACAGAGTTCACGTGGCGCTCCCTTCAGAAAGAGCTCTCACAGTTATCGCTTCAAGAGCATCTTGTCCTTAGGTCCTTCATTGATCGGTATCTCCATCAGAGATACCACTAACCTTCAGACTCCTGATGTTTAATTCCCTACATAATGGAAGCTGTAAACAGATTCCCTCAGCTCCTGTAATTTAGAAACCACACTTGCACATGTAATGAGCATGCTGCTCATCACCTCTCACTTACAGAAGACATCCAGATGAACACAGAATACTTGAGATTAAGGTAAACTTTGGAGGCAGCGTTGCTCAGAGCTCATGATATCCAGCTCACAATATTTGTAGCCCATCACAATAATTATCACTTATCTCATAACATAATCTAAGCTGTATGTGGAATGGCTGGGAGAGCACTACCACAATTTTGGACCAAAGCAAGCAGAGAGGCACAAGTGGTGAACAGCATCAGAGACAGGACACAGAGCTTGGTGGTGAGGGTGATGCAGTGGCAGACTAACAGCCCTGAGGACAATTACCCCTGATTCAATCTCCAAAAACTCCCAACTGATGAAGAAGACAGTGATACGGAAACTGCCAGTCCCAAATCCCGTCGATCCCAGCCTGACCCTTCTTGTGGTTTTATGTGGTCAGCTCACGTGGTAAACTCCATGTCAGACCAAATATCATGTGGGTGGGGATAATTTTTAGGCCAGATCCTTAGCTGGCACGTGGGCTGCGGTACAGCTACAGATAACAGCAAAAAACAGACCAGAAATTCTAACTCTTCAGTACTGCAAGCCTTCTTTCCATTGGTAATATCCTTCAATTTTGTCTCATCAGAAAATTTCATCAGCACGTGACTATTCTTTGTGCCCAGGTACAGAATAAAGAATACAAAAAGAGATCTATTCGTGAGACATTCCCCTAGCCTCTCTCTGCAGCCTGACATCTGCCATTTCAACACGACCCAATAGTGTCTTCATCTGCCCTCACTTTACAATTCCTCCACCTTATCCAGCTTCACTAATAGTTTCCCAAGGCAGCCGCTTTGCAGGGAATTGTTGGCTTAAAGATAAGAGCTATTTTACAGAAATAAGATGTGCCAGATCTCAGCTTTCTTACAAAGGAGAGCTATTCAGCTAATCAAGCCGAACCTGCCTTTCATGGACTCTCCCTCGATTTCCCTCTAACCGCCCTGCCTTACAATTGGTTATTCTTGCCAAATATCTTCTAGATCTTGATATTTTACAGATGCCAGAAAAATTACTACTCAAATTCCCCAATATTTACTATAGCCCAGTCCCTTCCCCTCCTGGAGAATTAGGCTCTCCACGTTTTCTTCCCGCTTCAGTGGTGATAACGCTGATTTCCATACCCATAATCTCTTCAGCCCTATTACCTTTACTCCCAAAGCCAACATAATATTCTTTTAGAAGCAGGTAAAATGTTCACCACGTTCAAGCCAGACACAGATTATCTTATAAATAAATACAACATAGTGGTCAAACAGTCTCTGATCAAAGAACTGCCTCGGCATCCTCTGCTGATCCCGGGGAGGAGGCAGAGCACAGCCAGCACCGGGGAGCACGGGGTCAGGAACTTTCTGAAAGTTGTGTGTCTATTAAGTAGCTTTTAATGAATGACTTTGCTATCATTTTCTCCTATTGATTTTGGAACCTCTTTCGTGTTTGAACATTCAAACCTTGTCTACAATTCATAATAATGTCATCTCTTTTCATTTGTTTTGCTATTTCCATTCGATGCACCCTATTCGGTGAACAATAATTCTGTTCATGGCAGCTCTGCTTTAATGACTTCTGTCGTATTGGTATTCAGTCCTCTCCTTCTTTCTCCCCTGCTTTATTTACTCATAAGATACTTTAGCCTTATAAAAAGCTTTTAAATAAAACTTTCTGCTGCCTTTAAGGTCAAAGCAGTCTTTAAACCACAGACTCTCCATCTATTCATGAGCAGATGACACCCAGTGACAGAAAAAGAAAATTAACTTTGGTTGCTCATTTCAGAGTTACACTTTTACAGGTAATAACTTTAATGGAAAAGGAAAGGAAGGATAAAAACTACAATATACGATAGTAGGCAGTGCTACCAGTTTATTTTTTTATTATTATTTTTGGTTGTTTTACAAGATCGTGACTTCACAGCTAGCGAAGGTGGGAGCATCATGGGCATTTCTCCTGAGAATAATGATACTCAGAAGGAAACTTAGTGCGTAGCTGTTTGGAACTTGTGTGTGTTTAATTCATTTGCATTAGCTCTTCCCCAAGGCTTTGGCAATTTGATTTAATTTACTTTGCCGTACTTATTCCTATCTTTCATAATTCCAGTATTAGTTTTTGAAAAATATATGGAAAATCCGCAAAGGGAGCACGCTTCATTCTCTTAAACAATTATCTTCGGGAAGCGAACAGTCTAAAGTTAAAACAGGCTTTGTATGAAAGTTTAATGAATTTTTCAGCCCAAGTATTTTCATGCTGTAAGGATTACAAAATGGAAAATGAAGTCTCCCCAGCTATGAAGGGAAGTGACGGCAAGGGTGCTTGTTTGTCTCAGGCTCTGTGTGGTGGGGATCATATCATGGTCTTTACAGCAAGATGTGTTAAAAAAAGAAAAGGTGCCATTCAGTGAATTTATTTAGATGGCGTGACCTTGAGCAGAGACTTCACCTGCTGGTTTCATTTCTCCAATTTGTATTCTAGCCTAAGCAAGCAAATTAATTTGTCTCTCTCTCTGAACTCTAGGAACAGGAATAAATAAAACCTGATGCCTCTGTTTCAGTTCCTGTCGCTTTGGTGGCCCCTTTTTATTTAACTCACCCACTAGCAATGCTATCCCAGCAATGATGTCTGTCCGCTACAGAGAAGGAGCAACCTTTACATGCTCTTGGGGTAGGATTTGTGCCAGAGGAAACAAGACCAGAAAATGAGAAATCAGCTCAGATAGCACCATCTTATCCCAGGGCATGAAATCTTCACCTGGCCTTGTGTTGTGGGCACGAGAGCCCAGCTCTGCAAGGTGCCAGCGGTGATGGGTGACCACTGGAGCAGGGACACGAAGCAGGGGCAGACACAGGGAAGCGATGTGGAAGCACATCTGGGTGGGCTGTTCCCAAGACAGACACTTCTTGCTGGAGCCCTCAAACACAGATAGTGAGGCCGGAAAAGCCTCTGTGATCCCTGTCATGTCTTTTATTACACAGCGACAAAACAAATACACCCAAAGACAAGTTATCTGCCTTTTTTAGCCTCTGCATAGAAGCACGCTGCTGGGACTGAGCTTTTTCCGTGGCTCACAATTTCCTGCAGCAGCAGTCGCCAGGCTTCATCACCGCTTCTCTTACAATAACAGGGTTTCATATACCAGATCCGCAGCTTTTGAGTATTTATTTGGATCTGGGTAAAAAGTAAACATTCTGCTGAAAAGAAAAAGCTGGCATGTTTTGATTAAGATGAGCAGCTTTCAAGTAAACGCGTGCACTGCTCGTGTCCTTCCTCACCCCACAGACCAGCCCGGCCCAGCCTGGGAACGGGGCTGGAGCAGGCTGAAGCCACCGCGCACTTACAATGCCAGTGGACCTGCGACGATTTAAGCAAGTGCCGCCTCCAATATCTGATTGACACATATTGTAAATTACTTCATTGCCTGAGGGGTGTGCGCTGCAAAGTCAGAGCCATTCCGGCTTAAAAAGCCAGCCTTTTTTCTTCCCTTTTCTTTTATTTTTCTTCAGCTACTGAGGGCATGCTTGCCGGTGAGGGAAAGTTACTTACGAGGATTTGTATCGCACCTAGTAATGAAGGCTGGACTAAGCAGTCAATTTTTTAAATTTTATTTTGTGTCTACGCCCGTGCCTCTGATATATTATTCCCAGGCTCTAAAGATTACTCTCAGGAAAAGCCTGTGGTATTTCTTTCACTTCCAACAGAGGCAGCACTCTGTTTTCTGGGCATGGCAGCAAGTCTTCTACAGATTACACCGTAGATGTTGCACGTGATGCTGTTTGCAATGGGGCTTGTGTGCTTTTATACCAAACACTGATTCATTAAAATATGCGTAAATACATCAGCATGAGATGCATGGAAGCCTGCTAGCTGCAATGTGCTTGTATGGACCAACAGAGTCAATGCATCATATATAATGCCTAGTCAAATATTTTAATGGGGTTTACCTTTCTCCTGTACCATTAATTCTGAACCTGAGCAGAAAATAAGTCGGTGTGCCCGTGGTAGATGTACAGCTCTGCAGACTGCCCTGGCTTGGCTGCACAGAGAAGCTGGAGGCTCCATGGACTTGGTGCTAAGGCTCGAGAGCGCTGGGAACTCAGCTGTGTCCTGGTTTGTTGCGTATGTGAAGGTGGAGCCACTTTGGTGCAGCAGGTTTAAGATGAGTAACGGGAACTATTTCTCTAGGCAAAGCTCTGCAGTCATCCGGGCAGCTCACTGCCACGTTTTGCACTGGAGTTAAAGGCAGGGATGCAGCCAGAGCAGGATCCGACCCCGGCAGGGCCGATACTCCTACGAGCGGCTGCTGGAGCTGGTGGGGGGAACACAGCCTCCAGCAGATCGCTGGATGCTGAGCCATGCTGGGGAGAGATCGCTCTATTCATCTGCACTGCAGGGCTCATTACGATGCTGGCAAAGCCTTGCACAATTTCCACCCCTCCGCAGTCGTTATTCCCACATCTCTCCATCCTCCAGCTGTTCTTTCTGGGCGCCTCTAGCTGTTCCGGGGATTATTTTCATATGCAATTGAAAGCTAAAACGAAATGGCGCTTTAAGCTTTCCAGGTCCCGACTTGGTTTTATTTAACAGGGTAGGAAACAAAACAACACCGAGAAATAAATTCAGATCAGCTTCCTGGCTGCTGTGGAGGAGCCGCCAGCCTGATGGCAAGGGCTGGGGAGCAAACCCGCTCTGGCAGTGCTCCCTTTTGGGGGATTTGGATAAATGCTCAGCTGGGACCACTGAATGGCTCTCAACCTGACTCTGCTAAACCAGACTGCCCACCGGACTCCCTGGGGGCAAAGGACACGCCACACAGCATGGCTGGGAGCTGATGGCAACAGCACCACCCCTCCTGCCTGCCCTGCAAACACCAACCCCCTGGTGAAACCATCGAGCACCCCATGAAAACACAAACACCTCAATGAAACCATCAACCCCTCAATGAAACCACCAACCCCCTGGTGAAACCACCAACCCTCTGGTGAAACCACCGAGTCCCCAGGCCCCGAGCCCCTCTCCTGGGAAGCAGGGGAGGGAGCAGCTCCTCCACCTGCCCATCAGCTCTGCTGGGAGCCTCCGCAGCGCTGCTTTGCCTTGGTGCCTGCAAGGACCACCTAAATCAGAGCCCTTGGTGCCTGCCCTGCCAGCCCTCAGCCCTTCCAACATCCAGGTTTGCTGCCCTGCTGGTGTGGGCTGTGCTGAGCACCCCGCACCCATCTGTCCTGTGCCTTGCTCCTCTTGTGGTGCTGCCAATGTGGGGCAGGAGGAACGAAGGACAATTATCCACCTGCAGTGGTCGGTCCTTTCTCAGTCGCATACAAAAATGTTCTCAGATATGAGAGCGGTGGAAGCACTGTGCAAGACTAGACAGGTAAATTATTCAGCCTTTATAACTCCTGAATGATTTACAGCCGCTGTTATCCCTTTACACAGGCAGGGCATGATCTCCATGAAAATGCCTCCAACAACTTCCAGAAGCAGCTGAATAATGGAGCATCTCAAACCCAGCATGTAACTTTTTTAAGCTAAACCAACACTGTATTTTTCTGGATAGATAAAAATCAAATATGAGCCATTTGAAAAAATAACAATCATCCCTAGGAACAATAAATAGTGGTACAGCTTAAAGCAAACCAGTGTGGGGCTTGGTGGCAGAACTGAGATTACTTGACATAATATTCCATTTATTCCCACACAGACCTGCAGAAAGCAAATGCATTAAATAAATGAAGAAATAAAGCGTAGGCTCGGTTTTGTGCAGATGAGAGATCCTAAAAATGTTGAAGGGTTGGGCAAAAAAGAATCATGAATATACTTATTGGATTCAATGGAAAACTTCTCACAATGCTCGTCTGACAGATCTGGGTCTGTCCATTAGCCAGACAGAAAATTCAAATGGATTTGACCAGAATTAATATTTCTGGTGTATATACTAGAGTCTAACCTGTGGTTTTACTTAGCTCCTGAGGTTCAATGTGGAGGTGGCTGAGTGAAACCTAATGGCCAGGGCACCGAGAAGATCAGATGGCCAGAGAGCTTTAGGACACGTGTGTACAAAATGGTTGTGATCCCTGTGAAAATGACAACAGCAATTTTCCAGCTGAAGCTGGGAGATGGCTATTACAACCTTGGGTAATGGATTTAATTCAGTGAAATGAAAATGTTATGTTTGGAAAAAATCATTTGCACTCCTACATGTGAATTAAACCAGAATTACAAAACCAGCCCGAAGGTGTGCGTTCCCAAACCAGCCCTGGGCACAGACGGTGACCCGTGGCATGCCAAGGAAACCACTGTCTGCAAGGAAATTTGCTTTCCCGCTGTGACACCACCAAAGTTTTCTGAACCGTTTGGACCAAGGGATGAGCACCAAGCCTCAGCATGCTCCCGCAGGAGTGGTGCTAGGGCTGGGAGGTGGCTGCTGGGCACCCCTGCTGCTCCTTATGTACTTTTCCCATATGCAAGTATGGGAAAAACCGCAGGATTGCAGCCAGAATGGGCACAAGCACCGTCACATTTTGGCACTGAGCATGGCCCACAGCAGTGGCCAAGCCCTGGCCAGGCCCTTGCTGACCTGGCTTTGTTTGAAGCAAAACCCAGCTGGCAACACACCGCGCTCACCATCAGCACCTGCCACAGCCCAGGCTTCCAGAGGGGCTTATTGGACTCCCCTGCTCCGGGCAGACAATTATTTTATCCTGGGACTACTGCAGTCATGCAGAACAGTGGTAAATGAGAGACATTCAGGTTGGAAATGAGGAGACATTTCTGCTAAGAAGGAACAGCCAGGCATTGGGACAGGTTGCCCAGGGAGGTGGTGGAGTCACCGTCCCTGGGGGTGTTGAAGGAGAGGTTGGACGTGGTGCTTGGGGATGTGGTTTAGTGGTGACATCGGTGGCAGGGGGATGGTTGGACCAGATGATCTTGGAGGGCTTTTCCAACCTTAGTGATTCTGTGACTCAGTTCTATGATTCCATGAGGTGTCTTTCTGAATCACATTTTTGATAGTCAGAGCTAATTAGGATAGGCAGCATCTTCCCTACCCCAACAAACCCCTGGGGAAACAACAACAAAAAACAAACACAAAACCCACCCACTGCATTGGAGATGCAGCTACTGATGATAGAGGATGGTGGCTGAAGATCTGACTGAGAACTCTTGCTTAATTTCTGTCTTTGTACCGGAAATCCTTTTGAGGCTGTTTTCAGAGAACCCTTTCTTGTTGTGAGACTAATACAAATATATTTTAAAAAATATTTATTGGAAAAGGAAAAGGAAAAGGAAAAGGAAAAGGAAAAGGAAAAGGAAAAGGAAAAGGAAAAGGAAAAGGAAAAGGAAAAGGAAAAGGAAAAGGAAAAGGAAAAGGAAAAGGAAAGATCTTTGTCAGTGGTAGAACTACTTCAGGAACATTTTTTTTACAAGAAAATCTGACTAATAGCTGAAAATAGGAATATTTTAAAATAAATAAATCAACATTCATACTCTGAAAAATTAATATAGGTATTAAAAAGCTAAGGAGATAACCAGAATCCTACTGACATCCTACCCCCTTGGCTATGAGTGCACCAAGCCCCGTGCTGACCGTGGCAGCAATCCCGCTGTGCTGCTGGGTCCATCTCTCCAGGTGGCCACATCCAGCACCGTGTCTCTGCCTCGGCTACGTTCACGTTCCCAACTCTTAGGGGCAGGACCTGCTCCATGGAGTAACACGGCTGTCATGGCACCACCACAGCAGTGATCCCAGCTACCCGATAACGTGCTCATAAATGACATATGGCAGCACTAACAAGTGCAAAAATACGTTCCTCCGAGCCTGGCTACACCCTGTGCTTCCAGATTCAGCTTATAAATTGCAATTCCTTCGGAAAGAGGAGAACAGGAGAGGTGCATCTGAGCATGCACAGATTGTGTGAGCCAGGAGGAGGAAGCTGAAGATTGCATTGCAGCCACCAAGTTAATTGGATCTATTTATTTTAGGCTACACTGCCAGATTTATCAGCCCTACCCTTGTACAAAGGGTCAGACAAATAAAAATCTACTTGCATTTTCTAGCTTTTCTTTTTTTTTTTAATAGCTTTTCATCCTAATGCAGCTGAACTTCTGCAGAGGACACTTTAATTGACAGATAGGTTAAGCCTTTGAGCAAACGCCTTTCAGCAGCTCTGCAGGCAGAGAGGCCCATTCGGTATTTCCTCGCTGTGAAGGAGGCCAGGGATGGGCCATGCTCGGCCCAAGGTACAGTTTGGGGGGGGATGCAGTGAGTCCCTCCAGGCTCCTACGTATTTAAGTACAAAACGATGGCAATTCATTAAAGAGATGACACATTTCAAGTAGAAAAATCATCTTTGTGGGAAAAAAACATATCAAAATGGGAGAACTTCTGAATGTAACTCCTTCCAGAGAAACACTCTGCTGCACACATCACCTGTCTTTTTTTTTTTTTTTTTTTTGTATTTATTGTAAAATCGATGTTCTATAGCAGTTTCAATCGCTAGTGGTCAACAAAAAACTCCCTTCAACACATCTGAATGGAAAGCTGACTTTCCCTAAAGATTTATTTTCCATCAAACTGTTATTTTCTACTTAGCCAAGATCAGCCAAAGCTCATCAGTTTTTAATTAGTCTTCAGCTGATCTTAGTAAAACCAATAGTGGTTTTCTTTGGAAAAAAAGAAATCGAATACTTGAATGCTGCTGTGGAGGAGGTCTAACAACAGATGCTCACAGCAAAAAACGTGCAGTTTTTGTGCTCCTGGCCACCTACCAGTATAAATCAGACAACGCACCTCGAGCTGGTTTTCTGCAAGAGCTGGAGAGGTGGCAGGAGGCACAAAGCACTGGCAGGCACCACTCCAGGTGCTTTCCATACACCTTTTACCGTACTAAAACTGAGCATGGTGTGGAAGCTGCACTGCTACCAGGATCACAGGGAACTTGTCTGACATCCTAGAGGATGTAACAGGGTAAAATCAGCAAGAAGAAGGACCTCCGACATTTCCCATGCTTGTCCTGACTTCCAGCCAGTGTGCTGGAGGAGGTATCTCACGGGGGATGTCAAACCCAACAGCACAACCGAGTTTGAGGTGTTAGTGAGCCATGACTCCCCCAAAGCATCTGGAAACCCTAAAGCAAGCTTCAAGGAGGTGCTGGATGGAAAACAATTGTGCTGCAGCACTTCTTGGCCAGACAGGCTTGGGAGCAGTATTTGTTGCAGGGCTCTAAGGAGCAGGGAGGCTGAGACCCCACTCTGTGATGGGGGATCCAAAGGATAGGGACAGACAGAGTGAAAAAACAAAGGAGGGCCGAGGTCTTCCACTGGGTTGTGACAGAGGTGGGACAGCCCAAACCCATGTCTTGCCACGCTGGGTAATATATCAGTACAGAAACATGTGTGGATGAGTCTGGCCAGCTCCTCTCAGCATCGGGAGACGTGAGCTCACCTCCTGGGTGCAGACGGCAGCTGCATGAAGTCAGGAGATGACACCAGTGGCTTTCCCTTCCTGGCACGCAGGGCTGTGCACCTCGCCTCACCTCGCCTGCGGCAGCAGATCGGCTCTCACTCCTCACCATGCAGGGGGCAGCGGGGGGCACACAGCTTCAGGTGGAGTTTGCAGCTTTCCAGCTAATCTAAATTTCAAGTCTAACGAGGGCTGAATTTCATATTAGGTGGACTTGGAGTTAGGCAGATTTTGCTGTAATTTTTTTCTTTCTTTCCTTCTATTTAATTATTATATATATATATATATATTTTTTTTTTTTTTTTGCACTGGCTGCAGCAGTGCATGTTAGCGGGTGGTTTGCAGAAGGATTTACATTCGTGGAAGCCTCCCCATCACTCACAAGAATTTGACAAATCTGATTTTGTGGTTCCAATTGCATCTGTTGGTTGCAGACAGTGGCTGGGATTTTCCTGGCTGCTGCCTCTGTCCTGGTTTGGCTCCCTGACAGGACGATACATTTTCAGAGCGAGCAACAAGGATCACGCAGCGGCGCTGAGTTTTACAGGATTCAATATTTGTGATACACGTGGAACTTTTGCAAGTGAAAAATATTCAAATGAGTAAACAAACAAGAAATAACTTAGGAGTTAAGCTGTAACATTAATCTGCCCACATATCTGCAAATCATTATTTGCTTTATTTGACTAGCTCTCGCAAGAATAGGATTGCTGAATAATGATGAGTTTCTGTAAAAAGCCAAGAAGCTGGTACAATCCACAGCCTTTCAACAAAGCCTACTCTGCTGATGATCTTTTATGGGCTGTGCTGCTATTCATTATATTTTAGGAAGTAAAAATGGTAATGTCTGAAAAAATAAATCTTGAATGATACCAGAGCAACCCTTTGCATTTTAAAGATTTCACGAAGGAAGCATCTAGCAGGGGCCCTGCACCTGCACTAAGAGGCACGGGCTCCAGGATTTCTTTAGCAACACCACCACTTCCCTCCTCCGCACACATGCATGGTTAGGTCACCGACTGAAGGAATTTTATTTCATTTGCCAAGTCAACTCAGAATGCAAGCGGAGATCTCCCTAAGCCACATGTGCTTGCCTTGCCTCGGTGCTGTGTGCAGGCAAGTCCTGGCACCAGAATTTCTCCTGCCCCTCCCTGGGACGAAGGACGTCTCTGGAGAGCAGGTGCCAGCACTGCTGGCCCCTCTGGCTTTGCAGAGAACTGGCAGGTGACAAGAAATGGGAAGGGAATGGCTCTGTGCTCTCTGTGGAGCATTTTAAAGCGTTAAGTTACTGTACACAAACAAAATCTGCCAGCTTTGCAGGCAGGTCTGCACTGTGTTTAGCTTTGCCAGCCATGCGCTTGGTCTCCAAGTGTTTTATGGACCCATAAAAGACACTGCAATCCCACCACAACGCGGCGGTGCCAAACAGAAGCTGGATGGCACCGTTTCACCAGGCCATGGTGCTGGGCAGGCTGCAGGCACTGGGAGCTGAGTGCCCCTGGAGCTGCTCCCCAGCTTTGGACACGTGGCTTAGAAGTGCGGGCACAGCTTGTGAAAAAAAAATGCACCGAAGACCTGTCAGACCCCAGAAAACTCATTTTAAGTTCAGACATGAGGGAAAGATTCCCCCATCTGCCTCTTGTTCTCCACGGAGCAGACATCCACAGGTACCAAAGGGCTGATGTGCATGGAGATAACTCGAAGCCAGGCCTAAAAGTGTCCTACCATAACCTAAAAGGGTCTCGTCACATCTCCTTCCGCCAGACCCACACTACCCAAAGGGTTGCTGATAAAACCACCCCCTTCCCTGCTACTCAAACGATGTGGTGTCCCCGTTCGCATCTCTTCACAGCCTCCCGGATATTTAAGCAGTGAATAAAGGCTCCTCAGCTGGAGAGAAACTTGAGATTCGATGTGACTTTAGAGCAAACGGCAACCTAATGCCCTGATCAGACCCAGGAACTGTTACTATCATGTCAGCAGCAGCCCCACGGCCTCTCTCCGTTCCCTGCACTCTCTGCCTGTTTCCCTGGCTCGGCAAGATGTGCTGTTCCATTAATTAGGAGCAACTTTCTCCTCAGAGCTCAAAAAAAAAGATATATCCCTACTTTCTTGGTAGGCACTATAGGTCTGCCATGGTAAGTGGCATTAAAATGAGCAAATCTGGTCAAGATGAGGGAGGATGACAATGGTACACGACGTAAATATTAATGACTGAAAGGGAAGAGCAGCCCTGCTAGGCGGTGTTGTGCTGTTCGTGCTACTAGCCCCCAAATAACCAGGCACTGATAACAGACACCATTAAATGGGGCGGGGGGAGAAATGCTTCAGTAGAAGTCTCAGGCGACAAAATACTAAGCAAATAGACACCCTCTTTTAAACCACATTTCTGCAGAAAGGTCATTTCCTGGTGATTAAGTCTTTTCACGAAAGAAGAAAGATCTTACAGTTCTTGCAACAAAACCAGGCTCCTACCAGAACCTACAGCCTTCGGAAACCCTTCTTCCTAGTACTGAACCTAAATTATGAAGATGCTTCATTACAGCACCCAGGGTGGGATCAGCGCTCCTTACTGAACACAGCCTGGCCAAAACCACTGGCTTCAAATGACACAGCAAAGGTGATTTCTGCTTGTGCAGAGAGTTCTTGCTGCTTCCCTCAGAGGACCACAAAATGAACTCCCCGTGGATGCGGAAAACTGTGCTTCTTTATTAGCCTCATTATGTAAGCAAAAGTAAATTAAAAGCAGAAAGCCATTCTCCCAGCAGAACAGATTGCCTTTGGTAGATAAAGATAAAGCTCGTAGCGCAAAGCAAGAAATGCCAACAAATTCTCCAAAAAGCCTTGGGATGGCAAGGCTCAGACTGCCGTCCTGACACCCCTCCCCTTGTACAACTGCCTCGGTTTTAAGGCTGCCCTGTCTCTGTCACAGCACCCAGCACCCAGCTCCCCACGGCAGGCACCCCCTGCCCACCCATCTCCAGCAGTGCCAGAGCCTCACGGGTGGGCACAGGGCACCCCAACCCTCTGCAGGGACCCACGGGGTACACAGCATGGCCTGCGTGTCCCAACACCTCCTTTCTTTCTCTCTCTCTCGTACCAAACAGGTGCCTTTGCTTTGTGGTCTCTCCAGCTTGGTGAGCGCGCCCTGACCTTGCTGCTTGCCTTACTGAAGGCCTGAAGTCTGGGGGGTTGCTCAGGGCCAGGAGCAGCAGCCCCAGCAGAAAAAAAATAGCAAAGGACCCAGAAATGGAGTCGGAAAAATGGCTCCTGCACTCTGGATAAGTCTCAAAAACATAAAGGTGCCCATGAGAGGTTCAGAGTTACCCTGGACTCAAATACTGGAAGAATGGCTGGGGTTCAGGGACGTTAGGGCGATGAGCAAAGCCCCCAAGTTTCAGTGCAACCCACTAGCCACAGGCTTATTTCATGCATAGCAGAACGGTGTTTAAAACAAGATTTGCCAAGTGAACTTTTATAAAGATAGCAATGAAGTTTTTTTCTAGCCTTAACAATCTCTGAATATAAATTCGTCCCCTTGGAAGTCTCATCCCATTTCAGAACTATTATTCTCACAGGAGCTATATTTAAGCACTGCCATTGCTCAGCAAAAGCCAGCAGCGCTTCAGCATTTTGCACCAGCTGAGGAAAAGCTCCATTAATTCAAGTTTGGTTTGAGTTTACTACAAATTCAATGCAGCTTTAATACAAGACCTTAATGCATTTCAACAAGTGCATTTTGAAAAGTGTCTTGCACTTGGCTTTTGGATAAAAGTAAAAGAAGATTTAAAAGGTCAAGTAAGACAAGTAAATAGCATCAATTCCAGACTTTTGTGGCTTTAAACAAAAGTTAAGTTCTGCCATTGTCCTTCAAGCACTGGCACACAAATAAAAGTTCGGCACTAAAGCAGCAAATCATTCACAACAGCATGTACTTTATAATGAAATCTTACAGAGCAATTTGCTAGTAATTTATGTCATGTAGCAGCCAGAATCAACCACTTATGTTTAATTTCCAACAAATTAGAATTGTCCAGGGTAGTAATTCTACCTGTGAAGTGATTCCTTTTAATGTAGTACATGTGTGTAGGCAGAAACATGCAGACATTGGAATCCGGTTCCTACAGAAACCCCGTGGTAGCAGTAGGGTTTTTATTTGTGCCTGCGCTAATAGATCCTCTTCAGTGAATGAAGATATGCAAATTCTTATCATTGTGAAGATACATTACAAGAATTAAAGCGTGATCCCTGCATGAAAATTAAATGGGGTATAAAAATAGCTGCGACGGGTTCTTTCTAATGACTTCTATGACAGATGTAGTCATGATTAATGACGATGCAATAATGCCTGAGCTGAACTTAATCACTAACACATCAGTTAATATTGACAAAGAGGAAATGAATGATACAGAGGCATCTACACCCAGAATCCCAAGAACGGGGCGAATATTACCGAATATTACCTGCTTTGCCAGGCTAAGCCCAGAGGTGGTCTGGCAGCCGTGGGGCTGAATCCCCCCTAGCTGCGCGGGCGCTGGGTGGGAACCCTGCTGGGTTCCCCCTCACAAGGCTCGGCCCCAGCAGCTTCTGAGTCACTCGTGGCTAACAAATCAGCACATCTGCTGCCTGTGTGGGGGTGAATAGAGGCATGAAACATACTGGGAGCCAGCCCTCGAGTCTACAAACTGTCAGGGTACAGTTTGAGGTCCATGGTGTCTATCAGCAGAAGGGACGATCTGAAGTAGCTGCTGTGGCCCCGTGCCTCTGACAGGCTCTGGAATTTAACTCCAGCGTTTCTGTGTCAGATCCACAGCTCAGTGCTGTGCTGGAAGATAGAGACTTTTTCAGAAGATATCCCAGCTCAATATAGACATTTCTGGCAATGAATCCAACCCCATAAGCATAGCTCAGTTGCCCAAGTGATTCAAAAAATGCATTTCATTTTGAGATCTTCTACTTGCTTTTGGAAATTGACCACTCAAAAGTTTACATATCCAACTAATTCATGAATTTTATTTTCTTGACTATATTAAATAGAATGAGCTACTCGAGTCTCCCATGGCAGGGCACTTTTCCCAGCTCCTGAACAGAAAGCAGAGATCCCTGCAGGTTGCACACCCTAACACTGTGTACCACTGTAGTCCCCAATGTCGCCCCACAGGGCTGATGGATGCACCTGGACTGCGAAGGGATGTCACCGAGGATGCAGTATGTGGGCTGATTACAATTAACTTCCATGTATAATAGTACTAGAGCCTGAACGGTTTAACCTGTGACTGGGAAGGACACGAACCTTGCCTTGTTAAAAAGGCCACATCACACAATGATTACATGAATATTAAACAACCAAGCAGTCCTGGCTGGCCTGCTCTAACACTGGTGATAAAGCTGCTCCAGTGAACGCTTCTGTGTGCCTCTGGAAGCTGCAGGTCACACTGAGAAAGGAGACATCTTCATGGGCAAGCAGTTCGGGGGCTCCCAGCACAGCAGGGAGCAGCTGGGGATAGAGGTAGTAGGAGGAGAGAGGTGAGCACAGCACTGAGGGCAGCACCAGCATCACCAGCCGGCATGGCTCCTGCTGCCCACGTGCTTACAAGGCTGTTAAAAAGGTGGAGAGTCTGAGCAAGAGGCAAGAAAATCTGATGGAGAGAAAATGGTTTACCAAGGAGAGAGCCAAAGGGTTTGCTCTGTTTAAGTTCTTGAAAAAAAGATAAAGAAGTGATGGGGTCACACACTATAAACACACCCACAGCGTGAAAATGCTGCGTCCTACAAGGGCACTCAAATACACAGCAAAGGACGAGATGTGCACGGGGCAGATATGCAGATGGGAAATTCAAGGCAGGCAGAAGACAGATTTTAACAGAAAGACCAAAACATAACAAAATGCCTAGCAAAGAAAGGGAGCGATGGATTCGCTGTTCCTTGTTACCATCAGGCTGAGTTATTGACGGCCGGCATTGACACAAACAGGCGGCGACATCCAGGCCAGCAGTGCACGGGAGCCCTGACAAAATGATTTAACTGTGCACTTTGCGCACCGTGCCTCGTTCCTCTGCCTGCTCACACGGATCTCTGCGATTTTTCCAGCTGGAGGCAGGGGAGGTGCAGCCCAGCAGAGGCAGCCAGCAGCAGGCCCAGGTCCCACAGCCACGGTGATGGCACCACGCACACCCAGTGCCGAGGCACAGCCATGCTGTGTGCAGCAGGAGCACCCCAGCCGTGCTGCTGCCTCACTGGCATTCCACAAACACAAAATGCAACCGGGATAAATCTGAAGACACAGCAGGAGAGGAGGCAGAGAGCGGACACGCCAAGCGAGGAGCGGAGTACATCCATAAACACCTGGGGGAGGTTTCCACACAATGGGTGGCAATAAAAAGCATTTTTTACCTGGTCAGGGGAGGTAAATAGATGTTCCTGGTAGAGCAGAGAATATAGAAATGTGAACATAAAACAAGTGTATGGACTTATAACAACTTTTTTTTTTTTTTTTACTGCTGCTCTAGGCAGTGTTTGCAGCAACCTTTTTTTGGCTTGAAACAGGTATCAGTTTCTTCACCAAAGCATTTTATTTCTCTTGTGAATAAGGTCACTTTATAATCAAATAGGGTTTTCTTTTGTTGAACTGTAGCAAAGAATTACCCATAAGCAAGCAAATGTATTTATTTATGCACTGGGGCCGGCTCTGTCCCTGGGAGCCTTTGGGCCATTTCACGGGTGAAGCTCCCAGCATTAGGGCACATTATGCTGGCACCTTTGGGCCAGGTTTGGCTTTCATCTCCTTTAGAGGCTGGGACATATAACAAACAGAGACTGAACCGTGCTGAAGGTGACTAAACTGGCCCTGCTCCTTAAGCAGCCAAGGTCAATGCTTTTAAATTCCGGGGTCAGGAATTCAAACCCTGGAGCCGTCTGAGCCTGGGACACAGTTACAGACAGTGAAAACGAGAGGGAATGGGCTCTGAACTAGAGGACAAATCATCTTTCAGGTTGCAAAGACAACGTCTGGAAAGCTTAAGAGAAAATATAAGAAAATAAGTAGGTGAGAGATTAGTGCCAGAAGAGAACAGCTCAGGGATACTCCTGTAGGATGGGTTCAGAAAAGGAATTCATTAGAGCAGAGCCTTGTTTAATAAAGAAAGCCGAATCTCAGCCAAGGCTGCCACTTCTCCGTTGGACCATTCCTCATGGCCAACAAAGAAAGCAAGAGGAGGAGAATAAGCCCTCAGCAACACGAGCAGGACAAGGTGCCCTCAGCTGAGGCAGAATGACTGGTTTTGAGTGTGTTTACTCCGTTTGAATTGTTTGCCCTCCGTTTTGTAAATCTGAGATGGTGGCACACAAATTGGAATAGGTGGAGAAATAATGTGTTTGGTGCCTATAGCTCATGGGAGAGAAGCTTAAATCTGATCTCTGCAATCCTGCTGTGGGAATTGCTCTGCTGAGCCCTGAAGATATTTAACTGCAGCAGCATATCTTAGGGACAAGGTGAATGAATCACTTTCCCACACACTGGTGGAACAAAATTCCTTGAGAATTGGCCAGGGGCACCCTGCACACCCTCTGTTTCTCACTTGCAAGAGCACAGCTCCCATCCCTACTTCCCAGCTTTGTATTTGTGACTTTCACAGTTAGAAACAGTAATTTATACCTGGGTGAAAACGCCAACCACCTAGAGCTCACTACACTCTATCACATCAACGTATAGTGAAAGACAGATCAAAATCATCATGTTAAGCAGGGAGAGAGACATGGGTCTATCATGTAAATGACTAAAGAACATCAGCAGATACCCCAATATATTCTGACCTGCCTGTTCCAGGGTGCTTTGGTGACCCCTTCACCTCTTGCCATGTTCAGAGTACTTGGGTTGTGCTAATCATAGCATGTACTATGTGCTGATGGTCTCAGCCTCTTCCCGTCATGCCACCTGACTCTGCATTAAACAATAGGTTAGTTCCTGCTACACAGACTTACATTGTAGACTGATGTTTAGGGTGGCTCCCCAAAATGTACCCTACATGTGTTGCAGCAGTTGTACAGGAGGTATTCATATAGTGAAGCACTTCAGAAGAAGACATAGCAAACCTCTTTCACTCCTGCAAAAGCACCCCAGATCCCAGCCGCTTTGTTGATCACACTTGTTCCTGAAGGTATGTGATCGGTGAAAATCCTTGGACACAAGAGGAAATGCCATTGCAAATGAAGGCATCAGACATAGTTTTATAGGATGAAAAGGAAAATCACTTCCTCCCACAAGCATACAGATTTAGTTCAGATTTATTTTATTTTTATTTTTATTTATTTTTATTTTTATTTTTTACTGAGGCAAACTGTTTGGTGCCTTCACTGGAAATTCAGGATTCATTTCTATTTCCAGCCTGAAGAGAGTATCGACATTTACAATTTTCTTCCAGATGTAGCTAAACATCTGCCTCCCCCACCCAAACCCTCCATTCAGTGCTACCTGGATAATTGCTGCCTACATTGCTCCAGCATCACACTGGACAAGCGACTGAAAAATAAACATGTCTGAGAATCAAGAAGAGCAGCATGGTGCCTGCAGCAGGGATCTGTAGGGTATTATGGGATATACCAGACCAACCCCCAGGGAACAGTGGAGACTGCTCGAAACGGCAGCGTACGGGGGCATGGCAGCAAGCTCTGGACAGGAGACATGGAGAGCACCTCCTGCAGCAAGGGCCAAAGCAGCCCAGCAGATGTTTCTAATTGTGGTCTCACACATCAGTGCTAAAGCCTATCCTCTGCACGGCAGGGTCTGTCCTCAGTCCAGCAAAACCATCAGCTCACGTGCTGGTTTCCTTCCCTGCTGCTCTACAGACCTGGCAGATGGATACCAAAGTGCCTCGGCAGTTGCTTGCTAACAGCCCAGAATACTGATGTGCTGGAAAAAAGAACGAGCACCAGGGACAAGATGGGCTGAAGTCATTTCCCAGCTTGAAAGTAAATGGATGCTGTCCTCCCCATCACACACTGTACCTTACATCTGACTGCCAATGTTTGCCTCCTTCCATCCTTTAGGAAAGCCACGCATGTTTTGTGTACGAACAGAGTACCAGACTACCAGGAGTTATACTACTTTTGTAATTAAACTGTTTCTCTCAACTCTTTTCACCTCCTCTGGAAGACACAGAACAGGTCTGGATGATGTGGCCTTCAAGGGAGAGGAGGTAGCACGAGAAATGCTTCTCTGTTGGGCAATGTAGAGGAAAGAATTGCCCTTAAGCCGACTGTTAAACTTGTTCAGTTCTTGCAAGTGCCGTGAAAAATACTAATTTATGCATTTGTTTTAGAACGTGAATATGTGTTGTGGTAAACCAGATTACGGCTCCAGGATGGGCTGCAATCAGTAACTGCATAAAAACTTGATGGTGGGGGTTCAAGAGGACAGGAACTCTCATACTTTTAATTCAGCTATCTTGCTTTCATGCTTTCATGCTTCTTTCTTTCTTTCCTTTCTACCTGCCTACACCTTGCTTGTTGTTCTGCTCAGTTCCCAGCCAGAGACTTTCTCATGTAGGCTCATAACTGCTCAGATTTTGTTGTCAAGACCAAAAGTCCATGTCCCAGCTCACCAAGACAGACCAGAGCTACAGCTCGTGCTCCATGCACAGCCCAGCTTTCACCTCTTCTTCTCTCCTGACCCTCCATTTCCCAACCGCAGCTCCTCAGTCCCACGGCATCTATGGGGACACAAAGGCTGGGTGAACCCCGTCACTGCGCTGCCCCTGCTCCTCCCCTCATGGTTGAGTTTGGTTCACATGGAGCAGTTCGGTTATCTCCGTACTCCCAGAATGCCCCCACTAATTAATTCTTACCATAGTGGTATCCTCAAAGCAATTTCTTGATGTAATTGCATTTTCTTAAGGACAAAGACAACTTTGTGATGCCACTCAGGCAGCTTTTGGAGAGGCTGCTGTGCAGGCTGCTGTGCCCGGCAGATAGCACCGAATTAATGGGCCTGCCCAGCAGACAACAGCTCCTGTCCAGAAAAAAAATGCCGTGTTTTGGGGCTGGTCTTTGCTCTATGTCAGAATGAAAATCACTGGAGAATGGTTGCCTTTTAACATTTTTAAGATTTTAATGCCCTAGGGAAACACACAAATAAGCAACAAGTTTGATCCCCAAAGCTTTAAGAACATTTTAATACTTATATGCTAATTCAGAGCAAAATCTAGGCATTTATTTCTGAAATTTTGGTTTAGAAGATGTCAGTCACTTGTTTCCACCTCCAGCCATTTGGGTTTGAATATCTCTTTTTGTTTTGAAAGGATCTTATCAAAACGACCATTTTGGCTCAGGCACTGCCTGGAAGCACACACCAGGAGTGGAAACGCCCAGGTTCTGCAGGCTGCTGGGCTTGGATCTTATCCTAGGAGTTTCTGCTTGTTCCTGCTTGTATAAACACTCATACATACAAGTGTATAACTTGTATAAACAGCTGTCAGGAAATGTGCCCTAGTAACAAGGACTTTAGCATGAGCAAATCCTTTCTCTGAACTCTGTAATACACAGACTTAAAAATATTAGTCTCCGACCATTAGCCCATGGCTTGGGATGGGTCTTCCTGGAAGAGTATTGAAAAACAGTAACAACAACAACACAAAACCACAATAAAGCAAAACAAAGCCAGCACAGAAATCGGTTTCTAAAGCTTCTATGACACTTTAATCCACAGACAGTGTCTGCTTTGTTAAGATAGCTCGCTGAAAACATCATATTAGATCATCTAATGAGCTGGGGGCTATGACAGCTCCGCTGGTGATTTTGAACATACCATAATTCAATTGAGAACGAAAACACAATGGGCACTGCAGAAAATGTATCTGCTGCCCCCTCTACTGAAATGTGCAGCTCCCTAAAAATAAAACACAGCAAATGCAGGCACAGTACATACACTGGGTATTCCTAAAAACCTGCAGTATCCATTACAGATCACTTCTACCAAGAGGAAAATAAGTCAGTCCTGAGTGGTATATCTAGCAGGTTTGCCCAACAAAGAGCCATTTGCTGGATTTGGGTCATTGCTGTTGACCTGTGTATTTACTTTGGAACATACAGACTCCAGAGAAAGCACCAATACAACAACAAAACTCCCAAAGTTCTCCTTTCCATTATTCACCTCAGGGATTCAAAGGGGAATAAACTATTTCAAATGAAGAAATATTGACAGAGTCACACCGATGGAGGCAGCAAGGCTCACTGGGGGCAGCAACGTGATGTAACAGCCCCAACAGAGACGAGCTGGTGATCCCAACATGGACAGCAAACTTCAGCCACAGCTGGTCCTGCAGCCCCTGATCTCCCAGGGGGCTGGGTATGACCATCCCCAGTCCCTCACATGCAAGTCTGAGCCTACCAGGTCTGTCCCGCATCAGATCCAAAAGAAACCAAGCTGAATAAATTGTGTAGGCTAAAATTTATGTATGTCGGTGCCTACTGTATCTCTGATTCAAAGATGGATTGAAAAATGGGCTTCAAACAATTCCGCACATTTATTTTTAAAAATCCTTTGCCTTAGCCTGCTCCCTGAAGGAGGTAGGATTGTTAAAAGCAATCAGTCTCAGGCTCTGCCTTCCCTCCTGTGAGAGACCAGGGGGACCCATTCTTCCTTCCCCCACAGATCCCATATCCGTTTCACCCCATTTCTGCACATGTGCATATGCTGGCAGATATTTACCACTAGATTAATTTTTGGTGATGGTATGGTGAACTCTTTGGGTTAGCTTATTTGGTTGTTCCCCGTGATGAAAAATGCCCTCCCTGGCACTCCCTCCCTGGAGACCCCAAAAAAGACACAGTAGCTGCAATGCTGCCAAAGCAGAGCATGATCAGCCCAAACCCCAGCACCTAACACAGGAGGTAGCAGAAGGGCTGAGCCCTCCCTCCACCTGCTGGCAACCCCTGAGCAAGCCCCAAACGAGCAATGAGCCCAAAAGCTCCTAAAAAGCACTAAGCACACAATATCCCACGTCTTAAACGAGGCTGAGGCCAAATGATCTGCACTTTAATGGCCGGCATTAAAACAGACACTTGTTCTGAAATGAAACCACTGTGAGAAGATCTGCACTAATATAACAGCACGAGAACATATTTTTAAGAGTTCATTTGTATTTTCCTAGGGATGATTGCTGTGAATAATTTAATCCCCATCGGGAAGACGGCTAATAAGACACTGCCTATTGAAGGAAATGGGCTCTGCTTGTGAAACTTGGGCTAGGATTTGTATTCAGATTCAATTTTGAATAAATAAATACATGCACAAATAAATAAACAAATGCATAAATAAAGAATATAGCCTCTGTTTCTGAGGCTGTGTTTTGGGCAGACAGATTTGTCTCGTGTCCAGCAATTTTATGCAGAAGGGAATAAAGTCCAACATTTAATTGTTTTCTTCCTCCCCTAGGATTCCATAAAATTTTACATTATTTCTTCCAAGTTTTTTTTTTTTTTCCAATGTTTTACACATAATTGCCTTTTTGTTTTCAGTAAATCTATATATTGATATTCTCTTTCTTCCAGCTGTTTCTTCTACTGTTCTAGTTCATCTAGCCTCTCAACCAATTTTATCAAGCTCTGTTTTATCTCCAAAATTGAATTCTCAAGGTTATTGAAGAAATATGTTATTCTCCGTTTTCATTTCCTTTCTGAACTCCACTAGGGCTTGTGTTAGATGTATACTGGAGCTCTGCATAGTTAGTAGCATTGCTGGGTTTATTCTGCCTCATTGCTATGAAAAATGCAGTGGCATGTCCTTCCTGAATGCCTTGTGGTTTCTTTCTTTCTTCTACCACTTCACTTCATAGATGTTGTCTCTCTTTCCCACTAGGTATGGGTTAGTCAAATGAGTCAATTACACAGATACAGACTAAATTCCATGATTTGTAACTCATAAGTAACATCTCAAAATGATAAAGGATCTGGAGGACAAGACGTATGAGGAGCGGCTGAGGTCCCCGGGTTTGCTCAGCCCCGAGCAGAGCAGGCCGAGGGGAGGCCTCATGGCGGCCTGCAGCTCCCTCACAGGGAGCGGAGGGGCAGGCGCTGAGCTCTGCTCTCTGGGGACAGCGACAGGGCCCGAGGGAACGGCATGGAGCTGGGACAGGGGAGGGTCAGGCTGGGGGTTAGGGAAAGGGTCTGCACCCAGAGGTGGTCTGGCACTGGCACAGGCTGCCCAGGGCAGTGGGCACTGCACCGAGCCTGCCGGAGGCCAAGAAGTGTTTGGACACCGCTCTCAAACATAGGGCCTGGTTTTTGGGTGGTGCTGTGTGGAGCTAGGAGTTGGATTTGATGATCTTTGTGGGTCCCTTCCAATTCAGGAATTCCAATATTCTGTGATCCTACGATTCTATGATTTTATATGCATTTTGTAATGCACGGATATGTTGCACAACTGGAGAAGCAAAGCAGGAGGAACCATGTTTTTGGTACTGCTGATCTCTTCTGTAGGAAGCCCTGGTTTCTTGTGGTGTTTGCACACACCAACAGTAGTCCTTTCTGACTGTAACAACTTGTGAGACTTTCACAAATAGGTGCTGCATGCAGGAACACGTTGTTTGACCAATCCACTGCCCAGCTATCATTGTCAGCTAGGTACAAACCCTCCGATAAATCTCACTCCCGTCATTATTAAAAGCCTTCATGCATTTGATCGATAGGTAGACCTCTATCTTCTTGCATCAACAGTGGATTTTATAGCTTTAAGCATTTATTTTCCATTTCTGTCAGCCCCACTATCTACATTCACAGTGCAATTGCATCTCTTGGTATTTCCTGACAAATTATTTTAGTCTTGTCCTGTAACATCAAGTCCTCCTTTGCACACGTTCCATTTCAAGTCCAATCATCACAAACATACACTCAAACACACGGATGAGGTCTTGACGCTGTCTTACAGAAAGGATCAGAGAGATGTTTCTCTTTCCATTGGGTATATACCTGCCAGCACATCCTAGGATCGGGTTTCCATGCTAGCAAGACTTTGGTGATCTCTGGATTAACTACTGCAGCCCGTCAAACCCTTCTCTACGTCCATTCCAAACACTAACAAACAACCAATGTAAGCAGTGCCTCTGTCTTGGTCTCCAAGAACAGTAACTTTCATTTTAACCTACAAAACTTTCTTGCATTTCTGAAATCACCAAGGTCCTTTCTATGTGATAACTTTATTTTCCTCCTCATGAACAATACCTCCCAGGAAGAATTCTGTTAACGGAGAATGATGCAAGTTTGGCATTTGTCTACTGCTGGGCTTTGATCAAATTTACTTTTGAGAATGAGAAATAAAAGCCCAGACAAAGTGCAAGAGTGGTGCAGATAAATTGCTTCTGGCTACCACAGGACAGCTTCAGTGAGTACCTGGAAATGCCCTGTGGCATGTGGACCTTACTGCATGGCTCCAGCAATATCCATCAAAACATGCCCATCTTTTATGCCATCCCCATCACTGAGACGTTAAACGTCATTGTCCCCAGGGCTGCTTTCTGAGGAGCTCCTCCCTTCAGAGTAATATTTCGCTATCAAACACTATCTGTTGCTGTTTCTCTCTGAGCCAGTCACTTTAGTCACCTGTTAGACATAACTGAAATCACAGTTTCCAATACATAAAACAGTTTTGCAGAGTTAATGCAAATGGATATTGCACATCTCCCTTGCCTCAAAATTCAGTTATTCTACCATCTCTTCTTACATTAATATTCGTCAAACCATTGTCACAGTTTACCCCACTTTTCCTTTAACTTCCTCACTCAAGTTAGATTTTCCTTTGAAAGTTTTGCATAAACTCGAGGTTAGGCATGCAAACCTGTTTTTACTTGGATCATATTCATTTTACTTAATCTTTAATATAGTGACTACCTTTGCCATTTTCTGCTTCTGACTCAGTCAGAAGTTAGAAAACTTTGCTGCAGGACCTGAGACCTCATGAATCAGTTCTTGCAGAATTCTGGACACCCCAAACCCCCATCCAAGCAAAATTCAACTCCAAAACTGAGGCTTTGTGAGTTGTATTCTGGTAATTTCTGCTTTCGCATCCTTACTGACCTTACTCATCTGATTTTTCCTTCCTGAGACAGCTTTACCCAATACTGAAGACCATTTCCAAGTATTGACTTACATTTGGACACAACAATAATTTTGGAAACACAAAGGTTACACCACCAGCTCATACACTTAGCTCATCTGCATTACAGTGGAAGGGCTAACTAAGCTCCTCCACACCCCCTGAGAATTCGACTTCGGCCTAAAAATAACCCCCTGATGAAGCAAGTCACTGCAAAAGCAGCAGCACTAATGAACTCTGCTTCTCTTGCACTTTCTTCTCTCTTCTCTATAGATTCTCTGATGCCCAATGTAGTTTCTGCACTGGTTTTCAAATGGGGACAGAGATGAAGTCTCTGTATTCTGTATGTCCAATTATTTTAATGTAATGTGTTTGCTTCAGCTTTTTGTTTCTCTGTCACTAGCAATAAGTTAGTTAAAATTACCTACCAGACATGGAAAGGTTTTATATAGAGAGAAAAATAAGTATAACAATAGCATCCAGATATACAGCAGCCAGAAACAGAACAGACTGTATATATATAAATAACCATAGAACGGTTCAATCATAGATTCTATGATCTATAATATATATAAATACTTTTTTTCCACTTTTTTTTTTTTTTTTTTTTTTTTCAAGACAAAATCAGACTGCATATGTGTCAGTCATAAGGAAATTACAGAAAGTGTTTTTTCAAATGCAAACAGAGACAGGTAGTTGGGCATTTTCCTACCTCCTATAATGCCAACAGCATCAACCTCTCCATGCCAGCTCAGCGTGCCAAACGCACTCACCCTGGACTGTAATGCGTGGCACAGCACCCAGGCCAAGTACATGTGGATATGGCCTTGGGTATGCCACATGATAAAAGATGCTATTTTTTGCTGTGAGAACACGCATGCGTTGGCATACTGAGATCTTTGAGATGGTTGGGAACAAGCAACATTTTTTAGCTAGATGCAATCAGCAAGCATACATTGTTGAATTCTAGTTTGACAGGAACTGATTACATATCAGACATGGATAATTTCTTTCCTTTTTTTTTTTTTTTTTTTTTTTCCTGAGAAACCCTTCTTGATTTGAAAAGAAAATCAAGAAGGCCCTTAGAGTATCCATAAACTGCTAATTCCCTCTTTTAACAAAAGGAAAAAAAAAAATCAACTATCAAAATTTCTTTTCAAGGAGGCATTTTGAAGGACCAGTCCCAGAATAAGTGATATTCTAAGGGCCACAAAGTTTTGAGATGGGTCATGGCAATCATCCTGAATAATACATCTGGGAGACATAAACTGCTAATTACCAATTTTCAGAAACAAAGCTTTCTGAGCTCCTGTGAAGGAGCTTGAATAGAGGATTAGTGAGATATGACTGGATATGTATGGATATGTTCTGTGTAACTGTCTGACATGGCATGAATGGCAGAACCAGGGAAGATGTTTCTCATTTATTTATTTGTAACATTTAACATGAATGCTCCTATTCTGGTTGGCTTTTTCACTGTCAGGATGTCTACATGCTGCCTACACACTGTAACACATCGATGCTTTGATCCACGATCAAATTCTCATGGGTTAGACCAAGTGTGTCAAAGAGAAAAGATGAATATTAGCAATGAAAGGATCTTAGGCTCAGAGCTCCATGAGGTTCAGCGACTGCTAGCCGCATGCAAGAGAATCACTTCAAAGGAGAGGGCCAACAACCTTTCTCAAAACTTTTCATCTCATAACTGACATGTCCTGACAGCATGCAGAACCAAAAAAAGATGAGACTGCTTTTGCTACTGGTTCTACACTTCATTTTTTTTTTTGACCAACAAATTTCATCTGGTTAAATACAAGTATGACAGCAAATTGGATGTTTGGATGGATCCAAAATTGTGATATCAGAAATTACCAAACCAAGTAATATTTTGAAGAGAATCACAGATCTGATCATACCTTGTTTAATTAATATCCAAGTCAGAAGTCTAGCAAGGATTCAGATGAATTACTATAAGGCAAACAATTTTACTCTTGACATTTGAAGCCAAATTCTCTTCTGGCTTAAATGAGCAAAACACCAAAATCACTGGAGCTAACTCTATGCTTACCACTAGGAAATATGGCTTTTGTATCACAGAATCACAGAATTGTTCGAGGAAAGGTTAGATGTGGTAGACATGGGTTTGTGGGTGACACTTGTGGTAGGGGGATGGTTGGACCAGATGACTGTGGAGGGGTTTTCCAACCTTAGTAGGCAGACACGTGCCTACCGTGCAAGCCCAGACACCTACAAGCGGTACCATTGGCACCGCAGCGATGCAGGGAACAGGCCATCCCCTCAACAATACAGCGACAGGGCACCTGGAAAAGGTCACGTGGAACATGTGGAACAAGGTAGATCGGGCTGCCATTTGCTAGGTCCTGCACTTTTGCCACCTAACCTCACCCGTAAAAGTGGCCTAAAAGAAAGCTGGGATTCTATAAAGGAGTGTAGCCATGGAACAAGGAATAATGGCTTGGAGCAAATGGAGGGGAGATTTAGATTAGATGTGATGTGGGGAAGAAATTCTTCACTCGGAGAACAAGCGCAGATGGGAATTAGGTTTGAAAATGCACCTTGCTTCTCTCCTTTTTCATAAAGAATAAAATTACTTAAAAACCAGTGTTAAAAATAAACCCAGGGCACAGGATGGGAGGTGCAGGGCAGTCCGTGTGATAGGGGGCAGCCTTTCTCTCTGGTGAGCCAAATGACCCGGGGAAGCCAGCCCCAGAAAAGGGGCCCTCAGCCCCCAAAACCCTCCTTCTTCCTCCACGTGAGGGCATCTCCCAGACCACTCCCAACACAGCCCCCCAAATTTGGCCACGCACAGGCCCCTCCATCACAGGGGCTTGCTGAGGTCACAGTGGCCACCACTGCCCCGCCTTTGCTGCGGGCCCTATAAAAGGGGCCCCGTGCCGCTGGCCCGCCACTCGCTGAGCTTCGAGGCCCTCTGACAGCCGCATCCGTGGCAGAAGGAAGAGCCAAAGCAGCAAGGCGAGAGGCGGCCCTCGTTGGTGTGAGCGGACGGCAATTCAGTCGCAGCGAGCACCAGCAAGGAAAGCAGCCGAGGAGGAGAAGAAGATGAATGGGCAGAGGCAGAGCGCCGGAGGCACAAGAGACACCAGTGCCCAGGGCAGCTCTGGCACCCAGCCCGCAGACACCCGTAAGCGGTCCCAAGGGCACCGCAACGATGCGGGGAACAGGCCGGCCCCTCGACCATCCAGCGACAGGGGGCCTGGGCCTTCTTCTAGACAAAACGGCGGCGTGAGGCACAGGCAGGACCAGCAGCCGGAGCGCCGCAAGGAGCACAGGCGTGACTATAGCACGCAACGCAGTGCGGGGCCCAGGCGTGGCAGCGTCGGGCCCACACGTGGAGAGGAAGCGCGCAGTGGAGCGGGACCAAGGCGTGGGAGCGAACGACCCCATTATTCGGCACCCCGCACGGAGAGGTCTCCCGATCAACAGCATCGCGTGCGGCCAGGACCCAGCAAGGACGGGCTCACACTTCACGTGCAAGCCGTGCGTCGCCCTTCCCCTAAACCTCACAGCGACTCGGGCCATGGGCCTTACAATGCATGCAGTAGTCGCGAGGGGGGAAGGCAGGAACATCGGCCGGACAGCCGCATGCAGCAGAGGCGTGCCCCTAGCCCACAACACAGAGTGGGACCCAGGCACGGCCAGAAATGGGACGTCAGCAGCGGAGCCACAAGGGGAAATCCACCGCACAGTGGCATGGCACCCAGGTATGAAAGTCGACGACCCCGTGATTCGGCACCCCGCATGGAAAGGTCTCCCGATCAAAGGCATCGCGTGCAGCCAAGACCCAGCAAGGATGGGCTCAACCAGCAGCAGCTCCAAGCCGTGCGCCGTCCCTGCCCTAAACCTGACAGCGACTCGGGGCATGGGTCTTCCAACTGGCGCAGCGATGGCATGGGGCGAAGGCAGGCACATCGGCCAGACAGCCGCATGGAGCAGACACGTGCCTACCGTGCAAGCCCAGACACCTACAAGCGGTACCATTGGCACCGCAGCGATGCAGGGAACAGGCCATCCCCTCAACAATACAGCGACGGGGCACCTGGGCCTTCCCATGGCCACCACAGTGATAAGAGGCAAAGGCAGGACCACCAGCAAGAACGACGCGGGGAGCAGAGGCGTGCCTACCATCCTGAACAGAGCGCGGGACCCAGCCAAGGCCAGAATCCAGTCAGCAGCGTCGCAGCCACGCATCAAAACCAAGCCAACAGTGGCACAGGACCAAGGCGTGGAACTGGCCGACCCCCTGGCTCGGCACCCTGGCCGGAAAACATGACGGATGGAAGGCAGCCCGTCTGGGCAGTCCCGGGCAAGGACTGGCTTAGCCTTCTGCCCAGCACCGTGGAGCCCATGGAGCTGGATCCACGGGAAGACGTGGAGGAGCCGATGGAGGTGGATCCCCCTCCACCAGAACAGAGCTGGGACCCCCGCAGCGCGTCCTTGCTCTCTGCTCTGCAAGCACACAAAGAGCGGCGCAGGAGTGCCCGGACCACCCCCTACTCGGCGTCGCGCAGGCTCCATCCCAAGCATTAGCTTGGGATGGGGCCCCCAAACACCATGGACATGCCGCAGGCTTCCCAGCGAGACGTCCCAGCAATAAACCACTCTCTTGCTGATTCTCAGGGGTTGTGTGAGTGCTTCTTTCCCTTCCTCCAGCCCTTATGCCAGAGGTGGCAGCCCTTCTGCACAGAGCCTCGAGGGAGGGCACAAGAGAGGACCCAGCTCCCTTCGCGCTGCGAAGTGGTGGAGTCACCATCCCTGGAGGTCTTTAAAAGATGTTTAGATGTAGAGCTTAGGGATACGGTTTAGTGGGGACTGTTAGTGTTAGGTGAGAGGTTGGACTCGATGATCTTGAGGTCTGTTCCAACCTAGAAATTCTGTGATTCTGTGATTCTGTGAATCCCAGGGTCCTGAGGGAACCGGCTGATGGAGTTCCCAAGCCTCTCTCTATCATAGCTGAAAAGTCTTGGCACTGGGTGATGTCCCTGGTGAGTGGAAAGATGGAAATGTCATGCCCCTCCTCTTCAACAATTAAAACAAAGAATTGAACAAAGAGCACTACTCTTCAACAATTAAAACAACGAGGAGACATTCCTTCTCAGAAAGAGCAGTCAGGCATTGGGACGGGTTGCCCTGGGAGTGGTCGAGTCACTGTCCCTGGGGGTGTTCAAGGAAAGCTTGGACCTTGGTGCACAGAGACATGATTTAGTGGGTGACACTGGTGGTAGGGGATGGTTGGACCAGATGATCTTGGAAGTGTTTTCCAGCCTTAATATTTCTGTGATTCTATGTTCCAGTGATCAGAGGCTAGAGCCTGAGCTGGAAAAGGTCACGTGGAACATGTGGAACAAGGTAGATCAGGCTGCCATTTGCTAGGTCCTGCACTTTTGCCACCTAACCTCACCCGTAAAAGTGGCCTAAAAGAAAGCTGGGATTCTATAAAGGAGTGTAGCCATGGAACAAGGAATAATGGCTTGGAGCATTGTGGCTCTCTATATTAGAGAGTCTTTCGAGGTTGTAGAACTCGAGGTTGGGAATGACAAGGTCGAGTCCCTTTGGGTTAGGATCGGCAGGGACAACAAGGCTAGTGTCCTGGTCGGGGTCTGCTATAGACCGCCGAACCAGGATGAGGAGACGGATGAGGAATTCTACAGGCAGCTGACAGAGGTTGCAAAATCATCAGCTCTTGTACTCGTGGGGGACTTCAACTTCCCTGACATATCCTGGAAGCACAACACAGCCCTGAGAAAGCAGTCTAGGAGGTTTCTGGAGAGCGTGGAAGATAGCTTCCTGACGCAGCTGGTTAGTGAGCCTACCAGGGGAGGTGCCCCGCTAGACCTTCTCTTCACAAACAGAGAAGGACTGGTGGAGGACGTGATCGTCGGGAGCTGTCTCGGGCAGAGTGACCATGCAATGGTGGAGTTCACTATTCTTGGCGAGGCCAGGAAGGGGACCAGTAAAACCGCTGTATTGGACTTTCGGAGGGCTGACTTTGAGCTGCTCAGGACACTGGTTGGTGGAGTCCCTTGGGAGGCGGTTCTGAAGGGCAGAGGGGTCCAGGAAGGCTGGGCGCTCTTCAAGAGGGAAGTCTTAATGGCGCAGGAACGGTCTGTCCCCACGTGCCCAAAGACGAGCTGGCGGGGAAGAAGACCGGCCTGGCTCAACAGAGAATTGTGGCTTGATCTTAGGAGGAAAAAGAGGGTTTATAAGCTTTGGAAAAGTGGGCAGGCCACTAAGGAGGACTTTAAAGAAGTAGCGAGGCTGTGCAGGTACAAAATTAGGAAGGCCAAAGCTCATCTGGAGCTCAATCTGGCTACTGCCGTTAAAGATAACAAAAAACGTTTCTATAAATACATCAACACAAAAAGGAGGACTAAGGAGAATCTCCATCCTTTACTGGATGCGGGGGGAAACTTAGTTACAAGAGATGAGGAAAAGGCGGAGGTGCTCAATGCCTTCTTTGCCTCAGTCTTTAGCAGCAATACCGGTTGTTCTCTGGATACTCAGTACCCTGAGCTGGTGGAAGGGGATGGGGAGCAGGATGTGGCCCTCATTATCCATGAAGAACTGGTTGGTGACCTGCTACGGCACTTAGATGTGCACAAGTCGATGGGGCCGGATGGGATCCACCCTAGGGTACTGAGGGAACTGGCAGAGGAGCTGGCCAAGCCACTGTCCATCATTTATCAACAGTCCTGGCTATCGGGGGAGGTCCCAATCGACTGGCGGCTAGCAAATGTGACGCCCATCTACAAGAAGGGCCGGAGGGCAGACCCGGGAAACTACAGGCCTGTCAGTTTGACCTCAGTGCCAGGAAAGCTCATGGAGCAGATCCTCCTGAGAGTCATCATGCAGCACTTGAAGGGGAAGCAGGCGATCAGGCCCAGTCAGCATGGCTTTATGAAAGGCAGGTCATGCCTGACGAACCTGATCTCCTTCTATGACAGAGTGACGCGCTGGGTGGATGAGGGAAAGGCTGTGGATGTGGTCTACCTTGACTTCAGCAAGGCTTTTGACACTGTTTCCCACAGCATTCTCCTCAAGAAACTGGCTGCTCTTGGCTTGGACTGGTGCACGCTTCGTTGGGTTAGAAACTGGCTGGATAGCCGGGCCCAAAGAATCGTGGTGAATGGAGCCAAGACCAGTTGGAGGCCAGTCACTAGTGGCATTCCCCAGGGCTCGGTGCTGGGGCCAGTCCTCTTTAATATCTTCATCGATGATCTGGACGAGGGCATCGAGTGCACCCTCAGTAAGTTCGCAGATGACACCAAGTTAGGTGCGTGTGTCGATCTGCTTGAGGGTAGGAAAGCTCTGCAGGAGGATCTGGATAGGCTGCACCGATGGGCTGAGGTCAACTGCATGAAGTTTAACAAGGCCAAGTGCCGGGTCCTGCACCTGGGGCGCAATAACCCCAAGCAGAGCTACAGGCTGGGAGAGGAATGGTTGGAAAGCTGCCAGGCAGAGAAGGACCTGGGAGTGATGGTGGATAGTCAGCTGAATATGAGCCAGCAGTGTGCTCAGGTGGCCAAGAAGGCCAACAGCATCCTGGCTTGTATTAGGAACAGCGTGACCAGCAGGGCTAGGGAGGTGATCGTCCCCCTGTACTCAGCTCTGGTGAGGCCGCACCTCGAGTACTGTGTTCAATTTTGGGCCCCTCGCTACAAGAAGGACATCGAGGTGCTTGAGCGGGTGCAGAGAAGGGCGACGAAGCTGGTGAGGGGCCTGGAGAACAAGTCCTACGAGGAGCGGCTGAGGGAGCTGGGCTTGTTCAGCCTGGAGAAGAGGAGGCTCAGGGGCGACCTTATCGCTCTTTTTAGGTACCTCAAGGGAGGCTGTAGCGAGGTGGGGGTTGGCCTGTTCTCCCACGTGCCTGGTGACAGGACGAGGGGGAATGGGTTTAAGTTGAGCCAGGGGAGTTTTAGGTTAGATGTTAGGAAGAACTTCTTCACTGAAAGGGTTGTGAGGCACTGGAACAGGCTGCCCAGGGAAGTGGTGGAGTCACCATCCCTGGAAGTCTTCAAAGGACGTTTAGATGTAGAGCTTAGGGATATGGTTTAGTGGAGGGCTGTTAGCGTTAGGTTGGAGGTTGGACTCGATGACCTTGAGGTCTCTTCCAACCTGGAAAATTCTGTGATTCTGTGAGCAAATGGAGGGGAGATTTAGATTAGATGTGATGTGGGGAAGAAATTCTTCACTCGGAGAACAAGCGCAGATGGGAATTAGGTTTGAAAATGCACCTTGCTTCTCTCCTTTTTCATAAAGAATAAAATTACTTAAAAACCAGTGTTAAAAATAAACCCAGGGCACAGGATGGGAGGTGCAGGGCAGTCCGTGTGATAGGGGGCAGCCTTTCTCTCTGGTGAGCCAAATGGCCCGGGGAAGCCAGCCCCAGAAAAGGGGCCCTCAGCCCCCAAAACCCTCCTTCTTCCTCCACGTGAGGGCATCTCCCAGACCACTCCCAACACAGCCCCCCAAATTCGGCCACGCATGGGCCCCTCCATCACAGGGGCTTGCTGAGGTCACAGTGGCCACCACTGCCCCGCCTTTGCTGCGGGCCCTATAAAAGGGGCCCCGTGCCGCTGGCCCGCCACTCGCTGAGCTTCGAGGCCCTCTGACAGCCGCATCCGTGGCAGAAGGAAGAGCCAAAGCAGCAAGGCGAGAGGCGGCCCTCGTTGGTGTGAGCGGACGGCAATTCAGTCGCAGCGAGCACCAGCAAGGAAAGCAGCCGAGGAGGAGAAGAAGATGAATGGGCAGAGGCAGAGCGCCGGAGGCACAAGAGACACCAGTGCCCAGGGCAGCTCTGGCACCCAGCCCGCAGACACCCGTAAGCGGTCCCAAGGGCACCGCAACGATGCGGGGAACAGGCCGGCCCCTCGACCATCCAGCGACAGGGGGCCTGGGCCTTCTTCTAGACAAAACGGCGGCGTGAGGCACAGGCAGGACCAGCAGCCGGAGCGCCGCAAGGAGCACAGGCGTGACTATAGCACGCAACGCAGTGCGGGGCCCAGGCGTGGCAGCGTCGGGCCCACACGTGGAGAGGAAGCGCGCAGTGGAGCGGGACCAAGGCGTGGGAGCGAACGACCCCATTATTCGGCACCCCGCACGGAAAGGTCTCCCGATCAACAGCATCGCGTGCGGCCAGGACCCAGCAAGGACGGGCTCACACTTCACGTGCAAGCCGTGCGTCGCCCTTCCCCTAAACCTCACAGCGACTCGGGCCATGGGCCTTACAATGCACGCAGTAGTCGCGAGGGGGGAAGGCAGGAACATCGGCCGGACAGCCGCATGCAGCAGAGGCGTGCCCCTAGCCCACAACACAGAGTGGGACCCAGGCACGGCCAGAAATGGGACGTCAGCAGCGGAGCCACAAGGGGAAATCCACCGCACAGTGGCATGGCACCCAGGTATGAAAGTCGACGACCCCGTGATTCGGCACCCCGCATGGAAAGGTCTCCCGATCAAAGGCATCGCGTGCAGCCAAGACCCAGCAAGGATGGACTCAACCAGCAGCAGCTCCAAGCCGTGCGCCGTCCCTGCCCTAAACCTGACAGCGACTCGGGGCATGGGTCTTCCAACTGGCGCAGCGATGGCATGGGGCGAAGGCAGGCACATCGGCCAGACAGCCGCATGGAGCAGACACGTGCCTACCGTGCAAGCCCAGACACCTACAAGCGGTACCATTGGCACCGCAGCGATGCAGGGAACAGGCCATCCCCTCAACAATACAGCGACGGGGCACCTGGGCCTTCCCATGGCCACCACAGTGATAAGAGGCAAAGGCAGGACCACCAGCAAGAACGACGCGGGGAGCAGAGGCGTGCCTACCATCCCGAACAGAGCGCGGGACCCAGCCAGAGCCAGAATCCAGTCAGCAGCGTCGCAGCCACGCATCAAAACCAAGCCGACAGTGGCACAGGACCAAGGCGTGGAACTGGCCGACCCCCTGGCTCGGCACCCTGGCCGGAAAACATGACGGATGGAAGGCAGCCCGTCTGGGCAGTCCCGGGCAAGGACTGGCTTAGCCTTCTGCCCAGCACCGTGGAGCCCATGGAGCTGGATCCACGGGAAGACGTGGAGGAGCCGATGGAGGTGGATCCCCCTCCACCAGAACAGAGCTGGGACCCCCGCAGCGCGTCCTTGCTCTCTGCTCTGCAAGCACACAAAGAGCGGCGCAGGAGTGCCCGGACCACCCCCTACTCGGCGTCGCGCAGGCTCCATCCCAAGCATTAGCTCGGGATGGGGCCCCCAAACACCATGGACATGCCGCAGGCTTCCCAGCAATAAACCACTCTGTTGCTGATTCTCAGGGGTTGTGTGAGTGCTTCTTTCCCTTCCTCCAGCCCTTGTGCCAGAGGTGGCAGCCCTTCTGCACAGAGCCTCGAGGGAGGGCACAAGAGAGGACCCAGCTCCCTTCGCGCTGCAAAGTGGTGGAGTCACCATCCCTGGAGGTCTTTAAAAGATGTTTAGATGTAGAGCTTAGGGATATGGTTTAGTGGGGACTGTTAGTGTTAGGTGAGAGGTTGGACTCGATGATCTTGAGGTCTGTTCCAACCTAGAAATTCTGTGATTCTGTGATTCTGTGAATCCCAGGGTCCTGAGGGAACCGGCTGATGGAGTTCCCAAGCCTCTCTCTATCATAGCTGAAAAGTCTTGGCACTGGGTGATGTCCCTGGTGAGTGGAAAGATGGAAATGTCATGCCCCTCCTCTTCAACAATTAAAACAAAGAATTGAACAAAGAGCACTACTCTTCAACAATTAAAACAACAAGGAGACATTCCTTCTCAGAAAGAGCAGTCAGGCATTGGGACGGGTTGCCCAGGGAAGTGGTCGAGTCACTGTCCCTGGGGGTGTTCAAGGAAAGCTTGGACCTTGGTGCACAGGGACATGGTTTAGTGGGTGACACTGGTGGTAGGGGATGGTTGGACCAGATGATCTTGGAGGTGTTTTCCAACCTTAATTTTCTATGATTCTAAGAAGATAAAGTCAGTGAAACCTGGATCTGTGAGAGCTGCTCCTCCTGCCTGGGCTCTTCCCATGGTGAAGCTGCCCTGACAGCAGCACCCCACAGCTGTACCTGCACCCGGGGTACAGCTCTTGTTAAACCTCATTTGGTTTCTTCCTGCCCATTTCTCCAGCCAGTCCAGGTCTCGCTGAATGGCAGCACAGCCTTCTGGCATGCCAGCCACTCCTCCCAGCTTTGTGTCATCGGTGTACTTGCTGAGGGCAGACACTATTCCCTCATCAAGGTCGTCGATGAAGATATTGAACAAGACCGGACCCAGCACCGACCCCTGGGGAACACCGCTAGTCACACATCTAAAATCTGTTTTTGTATCTTAAACGTATACACCAGCACACCAGAAAATGTCTTAAAATAAACTTATTCCAGGTTGATGATATTAAATTTAATAAGATGAATTGTTTTTGTTTAGTTTTGTTTTTGTTTGTTTTGTTTGAGACAGGATTTGTTTTGCTTTCTTCTTTTTGATATAAATTTTCTGGTCCAAAGAACACGCAAGTATAATTGTGGATGCACTAAATAATGGATGCACTAAAGAAACTCAGGCACTAAATTAGAATCAAATACGTCCAAAATACAGGAGGCCTCTGGGGGTGTCTCAGTAGATTATAAAGTACTGTTGCCTTCTTTATCCTTCAATCCAATACAAACAGGAGACAGTTTGCTTTTCAAACAAAGCTGAAACAATTAATATACAATTAATAAAACGCACACCAGTGTGGTCTCTTTCATGTTGAGCTTTGGTATTCAAAAAGCAGCAAGATCGTCTGAATAAAGAGCATTTGTGTGAATAAAACGAGTAGTTTTCTTCAAAAAGGTCTGTTACATGAGTAATTAGGAAAAGAAATAGGTTGGCTAACTGTTGTGTGGGCTGTAAGCTGTAACACAACACATCTCTTGAGAATTTGCTGCCCAGACAGTCAGATACTAAGGATTAAAATGACAAAATGCACATCTAACTGGGCTCATCCACAACCTGAACTTCACCCTCAGGCATTTTATCCCTGTAAATGGCCTAACAAAACAGGGAGGGTAGGAGCAGGGAGGGAAATGGTGAGAATTTCTATGATCAGCACCTCCAGGAACTGAAAGGTCAAGTCCAGGTGCCTTGGTTGTTTGCCAGTCAGTGACTGAGAAGTCAAAAAACTGGGGCCTTTCAGGTTCCATGAAAGACCGGAATGAATTTTAGTCTCTATGTGATTAAAGACAAAAGGCTACGACAGCCTCAAATCAGGCTGAGGCAATGAATAGGACAGGGAGAACTTGCCAGTGAATTGACCTTGACATCGCAGTCAACTACCTTTTATGAAAGGAAAAACAGCATCAGAGTGCATCGAAGCTATAACCTCTCTCTGGAAAGTGAAAAGCCAGCCTAGGGCTGCACGCAGGACATACACAAAGGCACATGTGAAGTCAGTTCTGTGGTTACTCTCATTTTCCTGGTGGTGCTCTGTAACACCAACATTTTCTTTGCAGTGAATTAGAACGATCAACTATTTTGTTTGAGGTTTACAACTCAATCAAGCTGTCATAGGAATAACATTTAGTACAGAAGAATCAAGCTCTTTCATTGCCTTGGCACATGAGGATTTTGTAATGGAGCTGACTCTCCCCAAATGTCAGAAGTTACCCCAGCAGGAAGAACTGAGTTCAGGAGGATGTAAAGAACACACGTGCAGTCATACTGGAAGGGCCTGAGTAAGCTTGAGCCTGAAAGGACCGCTGAAATGTCTAGAGAAAACAAGTGGAACTAGGGGAACCAGGAGATATGAGACAGCCATGCAGTGACAAACCCAATCCCTACCTTGAAAACAGGGCTGGGAGGAGGAGGAGCTGGGAAGCTATGGCCCAGACAGCTCCACTTCAGTTCCCACAAACACTGCAACAAATAATCCATTGATGTGTGAGTGCCTGGAAGATAACACCGAGATGAGTAACTGTCATGAGAGATTTGTCAACATCATGTCAAAGTAAGCTAATTACCTTCTTTGAGAGTGTAAGAGAGAGGTGGGGGAGAAAATGCTGATGTCCTGCATCTTGGCCTGAGCTAGACACCCAGTGCTCTTTGCCATGGCATTGCCACATGAGCCAGAGAAGTGTGACCCCGTACAGGGGGGAATCAGGAGCACAGGGTGGTGTAAAGCTCATCAGGCAGCCAAGCTCTGAGCCCTTACCAATGGTTCGTGACCAGATGCAAAGGCCACGTTGCAGGAGCTGCCGTGTCTGGTTCTACCCAGCCTGGGTACTTGGACAAGGAAAAAGAGTTGGAGAAAGCCAGCAGGAGAACCGATGAGTGGGAAGGAGGTCTGCAAAACACCTTGGCTTTGCAACAGATCACAGCTGAACGGGAGCTGTGCCTGCCTCCCATGGAAGCCCCAGGCTCTGCAGAAAAGCTGCGCCCAGCGGCAGGCAAAGATGGGCCCAGGCTTCAGGACAGGGGCACTGCCATCGGGAGAATGGGTGAGGATAGATGCAGTGGTTACTAACAGAGCAAAAGGAGAAATTGTGCCAATAATAAATATGAGTGATGAAATAAACCTGAATAAGCAGCTATACCTCAAGGGAAACCGTTGATTAAAACAGGGAAGCATAAAAACAGCCTTATTGGTAAGAAACTGTATGAATGGACTGAGCAACTAACTACAAAGGAAGCTAGAAAAGTGACAAATATGTATTAATTCTGAATGGTTTGAGTATTTGAGCAGCTTTTCAAGGTCCTGGACTACTCAGAAATAACAGCTGCTCTGAAAAAAAAAAAAAAAAAAAAAAAAAAAAAAAAAAAAAAAGGTATGCTGTGCCTCCTCTTTGTTTACTCTAAAGAATTTTTATTTACAGACCCAATAATAAATGAAAGGTGTGAAATTTCTCTTTCATTATGTGGAAAGCTTCTGAATATAAGAAAGAGAGCATGAGAAATCCCGTTACTGGGAGTTTTCAATCACAAACTTTCCCCAGAAAGCAACTTGTGCAGCTTACTAATGCTGCCAGCAGGCTGCACAGACGCCCAGTGCAGGTGGCTGTGGTCCCCACAGCAACAAATTGAGGTCAGAGGGGTGCATGCATCGCTGCTTTGCAATTCGCATCTCCCTGCACCAAGCAGAATGGGGCTCCCCAGGAATGTGGTGGAGCTGGGGAACCACAAAACATGTGGGTAAAACCCACACCCTATTAAGCCATTGCCACAGGTGCCCAACCTACGTGGTCCCTTCTTCTTTGAAACCTTTAACTCACTGATGATGCTGGCAAAACTCCTTCTATTCTTACTCATTTAGCTCCTAACATTTTTATTATTATTTAGTTTTTGACAGGAGGAGAAGAGTAGAGGAAGATCTCACACAAAACAGTCAACGCAGATTTTTCCAAAGCCTGATGGGAATGACCCAAAGAAAGCTCTTTGAAAAAGCAGCACTGCCCCACAGCAACCAAGATCCCGTTGGCTTTCACAGCATCTCAGTGACTGCTGTAACGAGTCCAGCATCCTCTGGACTAGCTCCATCACAAAAAAACTGATTATGTACCAGCACAATTGAGGTCTAATTTCGTCCCTGCTGCTGAGTGAAAGGAATGTGCCTGCTGACACCATTTTTTTCTCCACAGGCAAAATGATTTGCAAAACTTCAACTTAGCAGCAGTGGACAAAACGTCTGAATAATAATAAAAAAAATCTGCCATAAGAGAGTGCACAGAAAGTAACAACCAGGCCTTAAATACGTAAATTGCCTTGAAGACTTTACGTCATGAGAGTGTTAAAGCCAGAAACACTCAAAAGTTAGACAAGAGGAGCTATTTACTGAGCAAAAGAAATGATCATGTAACCAAATACTTGATGTAACACAGCAGCATTCACAGTCAAAATTAGTTAGCTACATATATCAATCCCTAAGCCCTAAACTTTAAATGCTTCACTTTGCAATCATAGTTTTAATTAAAATGTGGATTTATTTAATTATGGGAATAAGTCACCTAAATTATACACGAAAAAAAAAAAAAAAGCATATTTACTTTGCACCTTCTTCAGTTAAAAAGAGCCAACAGAAAAAAAAAAAAAAAAGAAAGAAAAGAAAAAAAAGCTGAATGGGCAACCTAATTATTCTGCTTCACCTTTCTGTTGTTTGGTTGTTGATTTTCTTATGAATTTTATTTGGTGAAAGCACACATTTGTGCTTGAACTTTGTGTAACACTTTTTGCAGACAGAATGAGAGCGCTACTGGAGAGTATCCTAAATTACTAACAGAGCAGTAAAGAGGACCAAGGGAGGCAAATAGCTTAAGATGCTAAAGACAGGATAAAGCCTAAGATTAAATTAAAGCAAGAACACCCTTAGAGCACTCTTCTCCACTTGCTGCTGGTCAGCAGCAATCATTTAAAGAAGAGAAAAGCAGCAGCAGGGCAGAGAGCAGAGCCCAAAGCACAGCCTGCTTCCAGCCCTCTGCAGGCTGGGGCTGGCTGTGCCTCAGCACTGCAGTGCTCAATAGCTTTTCTTCCATTATTTTGTTTAATCGGTTGTATAATCCATTAATACTTTTGGCCTAGAAAACAATGGGTGAGAAGGAGATTTGCGTGTAAATGTGGTGCCTGGTGTCAGGAGCTGCGTCCCCACTCTGGTCCCAGGGAATGCCGTGGCCCTGCTGGGGGACACAAGGCAACGTGTGCCCTGGCACTGCCCTCCTTGGCCACTCCGAGCTCGGGAGCCCTCCCTGCCTTCCCTCCTCCTGCAGGTGCTATAGTCCCTACATGATATTTGTTGACCTTTTTGGCATTTTCTATCCATGACATTCGTTGTTCTGCTGTGCACCTGCTCCACATGACCATTTCTCATTTCACTGAAGACCACAGGTCCTAGCACAGAGACTCAGATTTTCTTCAGTCCTTTTTCACTGTAGCTCACTGTGTATATCTGTCCATCCTAGCTCTTAATTGTGGAGGTGGGCTCTCTCTGTCATCACATCACAACAAAACTCCTTCAGAATCGGACCTGGCCCAATGCATGATACAAAGACAGAAGAAAACCTCAGTTCTCCTGCAAATACTACACACAGGCACTAAAGCTCCCAATCTTTCTGTGTTTCCATGAACAAACCTGAAAGAACTCCTGTGCACTGCTGGATTAAAAGGTGCCATCCTCCTGAGACTGTCAGTCTGATTGTTCAGCTCCTTGATGTGATATCCATGACATGCAGAGCATTCAGACACCCCTTTCTGATTCTTCATGTATTAAATTTGCAAATGCAATATTTTCAACTAATCCTGTTCCCCCTCTCATTCCTTAAACAAACAAAACCCACAAGTTTTTGTTGTTGTGTCTCTCAGACACTGCTAGGAAATTCTTTGTGTATAAGACTATCTTCTACATGAGCAATTGTTCAATAGGAACAATGAGTAATTCATTTTCTTTCCCAATAACATTCATGTTTATGCTCTAAGTTCTGGGGTACTCGCTGCTGCTCTGTCCTCTGGAATTTCTAAGAAGCAGAAGATCCATCTCAGGAGGTTCTATATATAGCTTTAATATTAAACAAGGAAAAATTCAACTGATCTAATTTGCATTTACAATTTCCATGTTGCCAGTGTTTGCATATTCATTACCACTCCAGGTCATTGCCTTTGGCCTTGCTAAATGTCAAAAAGCTCCCAGTATTTCACTTTGCTGATCAAGCCATCCATTATTTCCACATACTTTTCCTGCCTTGCTACATTCAGATAAATGACATGCAAAGCCATAATTGCTGAAGTGTTATGCTGCAATTGTTCTCTATCATCTTTCACTGAGAACTTTCTCGAAGAGTTATTGAAAATTGTTTTATATAAAAGAGTTTTCCATAGGAGAGTTTTCTGGAAATGTTCTAGTCTAAGAATGAAGGACCTGGAAGATTTACTGCTTACTGACTGGTTAAAGGTAAGGACAGCGTTAGCCACATCTGATACATTAAACGTGTACCATGACAGCACAGAAAATCTTTAGGCACAGACAGGCAACATGCACGAAAAACCACAAAACCACACACACACAAAACCAAAACATTAAAAACAGCACAGAAAGATGTAAGTAGCAAGGTCCAATTCTGGCCTCCTTTGGCCTGCCCTGCCTCCCATTAGAATAAAACCTGATCTCTGGAGATAGCTACCAGCCAGTGACCTACAAAGGAAATACTCCAGAAAGTAACAAACCAAACAGTCTAGGAATATCTTGGGTTATATAAAACTTGCCCTGAATATCAATCAGCTTCTTCTACTCAAACTCACGATCACAAAGTAAGAAAAAAAAATATAAATGTGATGTAAATAATATGAACATAAAACATAAGATGTGGATTTCCTTTGTGATTTCAATGTGCTTAAACACAGGTGTCAGTGGTTATTCAAAAATAAAGACATTGTCCTCACTCAGTTACTTTTCACCTACAGAAATTCCCTGACAACCCCCTTTTTAAAACATTATCATAGCTAAAATTGTATAAGCTGATTTGAAAATCTAGAGGGTTTCCCCCTGGAAGCTTGGCTTGCAGTGCTGATTCTCATTCACGACACAATGTCCTTAACTCATTTACCTCTGCCCAACAATATGAATGAAGGACTTGAATGCAAGAACCTTCCTCAGTAGTGAGCTGCTGTCGTGGCCCCTCTCCAGAGCTAAAGCTCGCCGTGAACTTCCCCAGAGCAGAGCAGTTTCCCCAGTCCCATCCCCTTCACTGCCCGCCTCCTGCAGGGTTTTCCCATCCGGCTTCCCACGGCTGCAAGGCATCCACGGACCCACCTGCACATCTCCTGGCTGGTGACTGACCATCAGCGGCTCTGCCTTTTAAAAAGCTTCTCATGGTTCCCTTCCTATATCTCCATGTATCTCCATGAGTTTTAAGCTAATTATTTCTAGTTCTATTTGTGATGGAGAATATTTAATTCTTTTTTTTTTTTCATTTAAAAATATTTCATTATTAATATAATACATATTTACATATACATATTTCATCAGGCACATATTTAGACAGTCACAGCTACGGCAAATTTTGAGCTGCAAAATTGCCTGTCTAAAGCATAAGAACAACTTTTCAATCCTCACCTGCAAATAACTTCTACAATCAAAACAAAGAGGACCCAACTCTGAGCTGTCCCTGCTGATGTAAAACCAGAAACACTAATTTATGCCCCACTGATTCACTCCAGATTTGGAATGATGCACCTGAGATCATAATTCAGCCTCATATTTCTTGCTAATTAGCTCTGTTCCATTTCAAATATAATCCCTGAAGGACATTCCCCTTCAGTGTGATTTCATTAGTTGCTCAGAATTTATTACCGAGGAGGAACGACATACATAAACCAGAACCCAAACTGAAAGGAAAATTCAGAGTATCACAATGTGGTCGACTGCTCTGCCAACCAGGTTACCAGGAGATATATTCGATGTTTTAAGAGGCTTTACAAGTACTTGGAGACCAATGCATTTGGAAAACAGTTTATATTATAAACAATATTTTATGTAGCACCGAAGTAAAACTACGGCATATAAAGCGCGAGCCCAAGAAGCAGCAATGTCCACTGTGAAAAATGATTCTGTCCTTCCTGCTATCATCACTTGATAAGGTACACGATGTAAACATTTGATTATATTGTACCTGATGGCGTTTTTATTTCCCAAGTGTTTTCTTCCCGCAGTAAAAGCGGTGCATTTAAATTATTACTGGATTGCATCCCGTCTGCCAACAGCAGGCATTTATTTATTTATTTTATTTATCAAAATTTGCACACAGGGAAATGGTCAGTGCTGCAGGCAAGTGCAGGGCTCCGAGCCCCAGCACTGCCCGTAACTCCTGCTTTCTGTTTGTTCCTTCCTGCCCTTCTCAAACTGAGCCAGGAGCAGCCACACTGAGGAGCACGTGCCTAGAGCATCCTCTCTCCTGTCTCACTCAGGGCACAGGAGCCACCTCCCAGAGACCTTCCTGGGCTCATGGCTGGAAGGCTCCCACCTGGTGAGGCCACCTGAGCTTCAGCAGGAGCTGGAGCTCCTCCTGGAGCAGCCTTGGCCACCCCTGAGCATTTTGCAGCAGGCAGTGTCCTGCAACACCAAACGCCACCGCTGAGCTGTTCCCACTCCCTCGTGGGAAGCAGACATTGGAGCCACAACAAAAATCCACTCCCACCCCTCTGAGCTTAGCTCTTCTTGCTCCTGGTGCTGTATTCCATGTTCCTAATGAATCTCTCACAGAAAAGCTAGCAGGGCTCACAACATGTACCAAAAAATGAAGATCAAATTCAGCAAACCCCACAGCCTGGGGAGAGTGACAACAGACCTGGGAGAAAACAGCACAGGACAACAACAGCAATAAGCAAAGGATCCAGGAGTTATTGATCAAATCAGGGACTGCATGTCTTTCATTACTACAGCGTCCTCAGAATCTCATCTCTGCAACCTCTAGGGTAGGAAAATGTTATCTCTATTTTACAGACAGGGAACTTGGACAAGAAAAAACATCCCAGACACCTTCCTTAGGACAGGCTCTGCTGCCTTCTGCGAATGTTTCACTCTCCAAAGCCATGCAGGGAGCACAGGTGCCTAACAACCGGATCATTACGATTTTCAATAAGATTCCTCATATGAACCTTTTCAATTAGTCCTCAGAATGAGCACCTTTTCTGCATTATACCGTTGAACAATTGCTGCAGGATGTGACAAAGATTTTGAGGCGGACTGCACAGCACACCAACCACGTCTTGCCCAGCAGACAGGGGCTCAGAGAGCTGCGTCGTCCTTTACTTCTTGCTTCCCACGATGCATTTGCTTTTCCCTATTAGAATTTTTAGAATTTGATGGCCAACAGGAAACATCAAATTTGCCCATAACTTGAGGCCTAACTATGACACGGCAGAGAAAAAAGCCATTTCTCCTAGAAAAATCAGTCTGGGATGCCAACATCACTGAGCATAGTGTTGAAGGGAAGGCAGGGGAAGAGAGAGGAACAAAACTGGAGAGAACAGAAGAAAGAAAAAGCAAAACTTTGCCCATTAAAATTGGTAGGATGAACTAAGAATGAGTCAAGTTAAAAAAATATCTTTATCTTTGTATTTATCCTTAGCAATCTTTCTGAAGCGTGAACTGACCGGGAGCGGTATTTCTACCGAGAGGTTAGCCCTGTGGAGCAGAGCAGCGACACACAGCTCTGGTCAGACAGAAAGTCCTTCTTCCACATCTGAAACTCTCCTTACACCAGCGAGGATGGGCCAGCATGCAGCTACAAAGGTCCATGAACGTATCTGCTCACACACCCACGTACCGTACACAAATTGAAATCAATGAGTTGAGTATAAAGGGAAGTGTTTCATTAAATATCTTTCCCTGTTTCTAACTAATAGAAGCATATAAAAATACTATAAAATTACTGAAAAGGAAGTGATTTTTATGACAATTGAATAAGTAGTATGCTAGTTATGGAAACGATGCCGAAGTCACTGTGAACACACGTACCTTCCTCCCACAAGAAATACAATCAAAGCACTGCACAACATCTGCTTTGTCCATTTACCTTCAAATTGTCACTCACTGGGATCTGAACAAAGTATGTAGGAATCTGAACAAGGACAGATTAAAGAAAATTCTCAAGTAAATACCTGTTATGATCCTGTTTATTATAACCATTTTCGATTTGTCTCTCATCTCTTTCAGAATACAGGAATTGTTGCTTCTAATGTAGTGCTAAGAATAAATAAAGCCAGAGCTCCTTCCTCCAGTAAAATTCAGTAAAATAACAGCAACCCAAGCACTGCATCCACCAGATGCTGTTGGAAGTCAGCAAGAGTCGTCCTCTGGGTCCACCAAGGCCTGGCTCAGGGCCTGAAGAGGAGGAGGTGCTGGGAGGTCTACATCCTGGGAAGCAGTCCCCAGGACCCAGACCCAGCCATGCCTTCCTCTAACATGAAATGCACGATTACCTCCTTGCTGAAGAAAATAATAGCATCTGCTTAAAAGCTTTGAAATGGAGCAGGATAAATGATGCAGAGCTTGCTGGATAAATTGAAGAGTTTCTATGACTTTCAAAGACTTGAAATAAAGCCTTCCAGGGCAAGCCACGGGACACATCGCAGCTGTTGTACAGAGCCATGTCAAGAGTGCTTCTGAATACTATCCTCCATTGAATTGAGCTTCTGAGGATTTCAGATAAAATAATAATAATAATAATAAAAGCAATGCTGAAAATTACTGAGCTTCTCTTGACTCATAATGCTCCTAAAGACAGCGAGGAGAAAGCTTTGTTCTCTCATAGGAGTGGCAAAGGAAGGCAGTGGGGATGGGGCAGCTCGTGGGTTTGCTGTCTGGAGCTGCTGGAGCAGATTTACCTCCAGAGCTTTCCCACCAAAGCCCTCACTTTAACACAAATGCCCTCCACATGTGCATCGGTACATGACCTGAATTACTCGAAGGAGCTTTCAGCACCCAGGCATCACAACCAGCCTGAACCAGGATGTTTGCAGCCATGCCGGACTCCGCACAGACATACAGAAGAGATGATGTGCTCCGACAAAAAGACAAACTAAACGTGCACCAGTAAGCAGCCCTGATGGAAGCACGGCAGATACCACAACACGTAATCAAGTGCATAAATAATTTGTTATACAACAGACCTTGAAAAAAACAGATCAGTTGATTATTAGCAATAGCTATGGATATTGCAGTATCTCAGCACCAGAGGCCCCAAACGAGGTCAGTTGTGCTGAGCACAGAGCGCTGTTAAAGCAAATCTGCCATAACATTTGGGCATCTGAAACTGGAGCAAATACAGGCTGCACAAGTCACTTCATAAACAAGTGAAAATAAGTACTGAAAATTCAACAGACAAATGCAAGTAAACATCTTCTACATGGCAACAAACAACCACTCATTGTTCCCCATAAGCCATATCAACCCAGGCTTTTCATTTTCCAATAATAAACATGGAGCATTCCAAATTAATTGATTTCCTCTTAAGTTTTCCCTCCCATTCCTGATGTTGACAGTTCACATTTAGCGTCAGAAGCAGCTCTGCAGACCTGCATGCAGATCAGCTAAGATGGAACAGCTCTTGCTCTTTTTTTCTCCTTGTTTTACGCCCTCAACAAACGAGGTCAGTATCAGATCTGCATTTATAGATGTCCTCCTACCTCATGTGCTTGTTCCTGTGTCAAGAAATATAGAGCTAGGCATTGGGAAAATAATCATGACCCTACAGTTTTTTAGTATAAATGGGACTTCTATGTCATTTTTACTTCTGTATTTACATTAAAGCCATGAATTCAGGGAGCTGCAGAGCCAAACAACACAGCACCAAAAATGTAACAACCATAAGACTTTCGCTGCTGTTTATTTAGGGGACAAATAAATCAACTTCTTTTCCTCAGCAAAGCCACACGAAAAGAAAATAAGGGTCTACTCACACTGCACGATGAGCTGTACCAAGGCTTCCCTGGGTTTCACATTAAACCCGTTGTACTGACTGGTCTGGCACCTGTAGGTTCCTGTCATCTCCCTGGACACGTTCACGATCCTCAGGATGCCATCATAGCTCTCCGTCTGCATTGCCCCATCCGGCATCACGACCTCCTTGTCAGCTCGGGACCACAGGATGATGGGTTTGGGCTTTCCTGTCACCTGGCACTGCAGCTCGATCGTGTCCCCTTCCCGAGTGACCAGGGGGGACTTTTCTTGAGGAACAGTCAAATTGGGTGGGACTTCAAAGAGAAAAAGAGACAGTTCAGCAATTAGCGTTACGGAAACATCAGATGGCTTTCTCTCTTACACGGTTGTAACCATATATCAAGAAATCATTTATACACCTAGAGCAATGCACATTGATTGCACATATCAGGAGACTGTATAATCCTACTATATTTACTAGGCAAAGTGCTCGGCTGCCTGAAGCAGTTAAAGAAAGATTTAACTGCCCAAGCTCACCACTCGCTCCCCGCCATGTGTGTGCCCCCCGTGCCAAATGCCCTAACGGTGCTCAGCAGACCAGCGGCTGTAACTAGCCCTTTATCACCAGTAGTTACAGCTTTCCTCGTTATGGGGATTTGCAACTTAAACCACTTTTTTCTTACAGCCTGGCTTCCGATTTTACCCAGCTCATAACAGCAGAGGAAGAGCTGTGCCAGCTCAGAATTCACAGCCTGAAAGCAAAAGGCAGTTGGCATGTTTCTGTCACAGGAAGCTCGTTAAAGTGGTGTTTTTCCTTAGAGATTTGCCTTAACAAATCCGGAAGGAAGATGTGAAGAACTGCATCCCACAGGAGTTAGGTAACCCTGTGAGCACAACACATGGTGCCACCATGCTGAAGGCCCCATCCTGCAGCCTCGCAAGAACAAGGCTTCCTAATTGCCATCAGCAGCTGATTTATCACTCCCAGCCTTGAACAACCAACCTTTGGCAGCCAGGAGAAGGCCTTGCTCACCACAGGAGAGACCTTGCTGTGCAGGGAGCTTGACCAGAACAGAAATCGCTTGTTACCCCTTGCAAAGCCATCAGGGTTTGCATGCCAGGCATCTCAACGAGTTCCCACCGTTGGTCCCATCAGAGGCGGCTCTTCTGCCGCTGGGCTTTGGGTGATTGCATTTGATAATTACAAAGCGCTGCAAGCTTCACAGGCCTGATGAGAACAGTTTTGCCACATCCAATTATCGTTACCATCTCATCATACCTATATTGGTTTTATATCCAATTTCCTCCTCTCTTTTAGCACAAAGCAAATCAAAGTGCCGGCTCCGGAGCTGTTCGTGCCCTCCAGATCACACGCGCTGCCTTTGGCTCTTTGGATGCTTGGATGGGGGGGGAGAAGATATGAAAAGGCCTGATTTGAACACTGCTTTCTTTCCATTTCCCTTTGTGCCTTCTGAAAGCTGGCTATTCTTACAGGTCTTCTGTCTGAAGTCACTGGGAGAGCCGCTTGTTTTAAAACCAGTCCCTTGTAGGAGCATCACCTCCCACACTGTCCTGCCCTTGAGAACCCCGTCTGAACGCCAGGGCTGACAAAACGCAGCCTGCACCAGGACTCCCATCTGCAGGCAGAATAACCACCACCTATTTCCAAGCCTCCAGCAACAGAAACAAAAGACTTGTACCAGTGAGAAACAGTTCTGCTGAAGAAACGCATCTGACAAAGCCACCAGTAATCAGAGTTTATATCAGAGACTTCTGTAGATTTCAGAATGTTGTTTTCAGTTGTTTGAAGGTTTTAAGAACTCTACCTGAATCTGATGGGATGTGCAATAGTGGAAATAATTTCTCCTTTACACTCCTGTGGAAAAAAGGTATCATATATATATAAGAATAAAAAGACTGCTTAATAAAATATTCCCAAGAAGATCCATTAGAGCGCCCCAATCCTGGGCACGGGCCCTGCAGAAGGGCTGGAGCTGCTTGGCTGTGCCAGCCTGGGCTCACCCAGCGATGAGCACAGCCAGTGCTCAGAGAGGTGCTGTGGTTCTCTGAGCTGTTCTGACTGGGTTTCTCCCCCAGCCTGCCCTTCCCTCACCTTTATTTATTTCTACATCCTACGCTTCTGCGCTGAGGTACACGGTGTCTGTGCTGGGCCTGCGCCGGCTGCGTGCCTGTGGGGGGACGCCTCCGCCTTCCCTCCTGAGAGCAAGCACACCAAATAGATGCCGAAAGGCCACTTTCTGAAGCAATTGAAGCACAGGCTACTCTGGGAAAAAAGTCACTGTTCTGAGAAGGAAAGTGCAGTTTAAAGAGGTCTGAAAGCACACTGTGTACTGCCTCCCTGCAGGACGCAAGGAGCCGCCTTCTGAACTTCTTTCCCAGCTCGCCTGGCTTGCGGCTTCTCAGTTCTGCTCAAATACCCATCCTCCTGTCTGGGCCACCCCTAAAACATTTTCTTTGCTCCTGGGGAGCAGACCTTCTCCCTGCTGTGAATGTGCTGTGAGCAAAGCTCATCCCAGTAGCATGGATGCTGCAGGCCCCTTCCTTGGCTCCCTGCCCTTTCATGCCCTTCTAGGCCCATTTCTGGATGCGTTACGCTGGCAGCGTGTTCCAGACTGACACGAGAACAACAGGTCTACAACACTAAGTCCTACTCTGTCTTAGCCTCAAATCACACACCTGGGCAAGGGCTCTAACTTCTCACCTCAGGTGCCAGACCAGAAACAGGGATGGGCTACAAAGAGCTTGAGGAGCTGTTTCCCAGATATTTACAATGTTCTGGTTTAAAAACTCTTTCACTAAGCTTGTCACAGGGACCTGGGGCAGAAAAATAGCCAGGTTTAAGGTGTCCATGAGGTGGACCTAGAAAGGAAGGAGGGCAGAGGTGTGTCAGTGTGACTGGGGGCTCCTGAAGACTTGCTTCCCTCGCAGCCGCACTGCATGGGTGTCGAAAGGCAACAGCTCTGGGTGCAGAACCCTGCTGAATGCAGGACACAGACTGACAAGTAGAGGCGGGTGAAATTCAGAAGTTTGGATGCTCAGAGCAAACTATGACTTACGTAAGGAAGACACCAGGAAGATGGTCACACATAGCTGCTGGCTTCTGAGAGGGAGGAGAGTGAGTGGCAGGACATGGGTCTTTGGGGTGGGGGGGAACATGATGCGTGCAAAAAAAGTCCTGTGCAACAGTGAGCAGGTCATTCACCCTCTCCAACTTAGTTTCCTTGCTGGAGAGCAGAAGACTACTGCAAAAACTGCCCACAGCCAAGATAAACACCACAGACTATGAGGTTTGCAGGCAGGCTGTATCAGTCCCCTAATGGAAAGATACCTCAAAAACCTGACTCTTCCTGGGGCATTTTGCAACACAACCAGCATCTGTCATGCTATAAGCCAGCCAACAGATGATTATGGGTTACTGTATTTGTTAACAGTCTTGTTACTGGAAGCAGAGAAGGAGAGAGGAGAAGCAAGGCCACCTATTAAAACAAATCATCGCAGGGGCAGTGCCGTAAATCAGAAGCCTGGCGGCAGCTTTCACGTATGGCACTTACCTGGCAGTGCCCAGGACAGCGAGCTCCCATGGGGGTGCTCCCCTGCCACATGGCACCACTGTGGCCTCCAGGTCCCCCCTGCTCACACCAATTCCCTGCTGCCTCATCAGGAGGAAACACAGCATCAACCCTGCACTCAGGAAGTGGGTTTGGTAGGCTTTCCCTTTTTATAGCCATCTATTTATTTCCACAAACTTGCAGGTACTTAATTATGCCTGAGGTCTTTATTCTGCTGTCAAATTTGGCTTAAATTATCTACAGGGTCAAAAAATAATGGGGGGTGCCGGGCTGAGCACCTGCCGCCTGACAGGCGCTGGCAGCCCAACCACACACAACTGCTTCCCACAAGCAATAAAGCCTAAAAATAATAATAATAATAAAAAAAAAGTCATAAAAGAAACTCACATCAATATAATGCCTACAGAGAAAGAAGGAAGAAATAAAAATAAAAAAGATGGCGAGAGCTAGAGACCAGAGGAGAAAATAATCACGTCCAGTGTTGCTTTCCTGCACGGCCCAGGAGCAGGGCGGTGCCAGGAGCTGCAGGAGCAAAGGGTGCCAAAAGGTGCAGGAGATGGGTGTGCAAACGAGGGTGCAGGAGCCAGCAGAGGTGGCACCAAGGGGCCAGGACTGCCTCTGACTGTGGCAAACCCCACTCCCGGCAGGTGCTGCTGTGGCACAAGCCAGCAGGGACTCAGCCCTCGGCTGAGGCATCAGCACGTCTCCTGCAGCACCAGCCAGAGTCTGCTGCAAATAAAGGTCAATTCTGTTCCTGCCTGCGCGGAATAATAAATTGGCTATGCCCGATATCTGAAACAACAAACATCACCTTATTCATGCAGCAAGTGGCTTAAAAATAAGTTAATGCTCTTAGCGCTTAAACCTGTTTCCTAAAGCAGAGGGTTATCGCTTGAGAAACAAAAGCGTTGGTTACTCTGAAGTGCCACTGGGTTTAAAACACGTACTGGGATCCTTTGGAACCAGCAGAGGCACACACATCAGAGAGCTACTGCTGATCTATGTCCCCTCCTGGCCTTTAAATAAAATGCTCTCAGACAACCTTTGCCTCTGAAAGTCGCTGACTCACCAAAGGTCAGATGGCAGAAGTATCACTGTATTCTTGTCCCTTTTTTTTTTTTTCCTTTTTTTTTTTTTTTTTTTTTAATTTTAACTGCTCCCCAGGCAGACATGGCTATCTGTAACGAGGGATTGGAAAGCAGGCTGAGCCCTGCAGTCTGACCTCCCGTGGTGGTACTAATGCAATTTTGTAGGATCCTTGATGCAGCAGTCACCATCTGTGGGAGCCCAGGGACAGGACCAAAATAGCTTGCTCAAAGAAAAAGCCAAAACGTATGCACTTAATATATTTACTCACTTTGTATTCTAGGCGGATAAAATCTAGGTGTACTCTAATCTAGATCACTGACATCCTGATGAGCCCAGTTGCTGTCCCTATTTTAAACCTTCGGATAGCTTAATTAGCTGCCCTGTGACTGCAGCAACAAAGAAGGAAAGGGAGAAGCCAGAATTTGCTTACAAGAAACCGTGTGAAGGTGCAGAAGACAACGTGAGAAGGTCAAGAGGGCCTTAGAGAGATGACCCAAGGCAGACTTTGGGAAGAACAGGCTGTCACTGAGCACCTCACTGGGGTTACAGTGGGTGCAGGTGATGCAGGGGTTACCCTCAGTTTTGTCTTTCCTTGGGTGCCTCAGGAAGGAGAAGGGAAACCCCGAAGTGATGACTGCCAACCTAAGCAGTGATGGGAATGTGGTGGCTCCTTGTGCTTGTGGGAGTTGTGGGCTAGAGTGATCGGGCTGCGTAAAATGGACTAATAACCAGTAATTACAGGATAAAGCAAAGCAAAGGAGGGTTTGAGCTGCATATCAAGAAATAATCTGTACTGGAGATTACGCAGAGATAATTTCTCAGAAGTATTGGAAGTCACATTGTTCAAGTCATTTAAAACCAGCCTGGATAATCAATATTGAAGAATCTACACTGGGTAGAAGATAAAGGTGAAGTTATTTGCATATCCTTCTCTAATATTTATGAATCTGAAGGCCTGAATCTCTAATATTAACCATCCTCTGCAAGACACATGCATTGCAGTCCCTGCCCGTGATTCACACTCCCTGAGTGACGGAGGGGTTTTGCAGGTGGGTAGGAAGGACAGCCTGAGCTTTGCTACAGGACACCGAACTGCACACAGGCTGTATTTGAGCAGGACCATTTAGCCTTTGCAGGGCAGCTAGTGACAGCAATTCAGATTCTCAGGACAGCTCTGTGGACAGAATAAAAGTGCTCAGCCTGCCCCTGATGCACATTTCTTTTAAAAGAAGTGTTTGGAAAGCCCGGAAGCAAGTGCTGAGAGGCTCTCCAGCAGTGAGCAAAGGGGAAGAGGACCTACCAGTTACTCACATGGAAGGCAAACCATGAAGAAATTATGCCTTGATTTCACAGTTGCTTTCTCTTCTTGTTTCGGTTGCCTGTGTGCTGTCCTGTACACATGCAAGGGAGAAGAGAAAGCAGTACAGCCCACACCTTCTTGGGCACAAGCCGCTTCCAATTGCAAGCGAAGACATGAGCAGCCACCACGGATTTCATGGTGGAGCTTGCACAGAAGATCTATTTAGACAGTAAAATAATCACACAATCAATACTCAGCTCGGCACATCTCTAGCACCTTAAAGCACCACCTCAGCCTGCAGTCAGATTCTGAAGAGGCTCTCTAAACCTAGAACATACCCCGCCAGCAGCAAATTAGCCAGAATTAGCTCTCAGTGATCTCGTGGGAGTTGTGCTGAGGAGCTCCGTGAGCCTCAGGCAAAGCTGACCTCCGGAGAGGAGCAAGGAAACTGCCACACAGCCACCAAGGAGGATGTCTACTTACAGAAACCGAGCTGGAGTGAGTCCACGGTGGATGGGCACATCCCACAGAAATCAGGTGTCCCAGGGGAGCTGGGATCTGGCAGCATGAGGCTCGGAAATGCTGCTGGCAAGGCAGGCAGCCCGCACGCAGCCGAGGAGCTTGGCTGGCTGTGCTGCAAGCTGTGCTCCAGGAAGGGACCGCGGCTCCCAGGGATGAAATTAAAGAGAAAAATCTCTGCACATTAAGTACTAAAATAGAACGATGAAAGAAAAGCTTTTTAACAAAATCCGGCGTTTATCTGTCCCTTCTGTTCACCTATTCCCTTCAAAGATAAACTCCAAAGATAATGGCCCACAAAAATAATCAATTTGCTGCAATAATGCCAGGTCTGCCTGTTTGCTGGTTGTACCCCGGAAATGTCTCAGGGCTGCCCGTGAACGATCACTCTGGACAGTGCTTAAGGTTTACAAATATCTTAATTGGACCACTAATTATCTCACAGAAAGCATTTTTCATTATGCAAAGAGGCTGCACTTTGATTTTAATAAACATTTAGCACTAAAACGAAGGTCTTTTATGTATCTTCAGAGGAGGAGCAAGATGACCAGAGGACACACACTTCACTAAGGCCACATGTTCTAATACATCAGCCTGGACACTTAATTAATCATTATTTAATAGCTGATTAGTTTACCAGGGAAGCCCCAGTCACCACGCTGCAGGGCAGATGCACGGCCTCATGTACAGCAGTTCTTCAGGAATTACTCTGCCTATCTGGAAGCACTTATGCAAAACAAAATCAGTCTCTTGGCACGACTACCCGGGGTGGTACACACTCTGCACATCTTCATGTTCACCCAGGGACGAAGAATTGGGATGACAGATTTACCACGTCGAATATCTAATCGTCCCCACGCTGGGTAGGATTGGAACAGCAGAAAGAATTCTCTTAGGAAGAGAAAGGTCACCGCTACCTGCTGCCTAAAAGCATCAGCCATTTCCTCCATCCAGCCCATCTAACAGCAGTGCTGAGCAGCGTAGCCTTGAATAAAGTAAAATAACCCCCCTGAAAGAACAACTCACTTCACTGCACAATGCTGCCTCCAGGGGGATGATGAGAAGAGAATAAGCCAGAAGTGACAGATGTTACATCTCTTACTGTACTGATACTGAATTTAGGGGGATGAAGACAGAGTACAAGCCCACACTGAACACAGCACACTGTACGTGACCTAAAGCCTTATTTTTCCTTCTTTGAATACGATATTTAAGGCAGAGAAAAAGATCACATACAAAGACTAACATGCTTTTCTGATCCACCCGTTTTTTGGTTACCACGAGACCATTTTATGTGTGTTTTTGTTGTTGTTGTTGTTGTTGTTGTTGTTGCTGTACTAACAGCCCTTAGATTCCCATGACATGCACACACAGAAGAGCCGTTCTGCCTCTCAGTAGCATTTGCCCTGGGTTGGTTTTATGGATGACAGGGCTTTTACAGGGAAAGATACAACATTTGAGTCTTCATTTCCACTATTCAGTGACCTACTTTACAGAGATGCAGTCGGGAGACTGCTAGGGGATTACTTCAGGTCCACTTATACGAGGCACTCATATGCCTTTCCTGCTGAAAGTACAAAATATCAGAGGGGAAAACCTGCTAAAAGAAGGGTAACACCAAGCACACCAAGAAGCTGACAGCTCCTTTGGATGGCCAAACGTCCCTTGGCAAACTGCTGGAGGCGGAGGGGACCCAGCTGCCTCCCTCCTTCCTTGCTCAGGGGGTGACGCAGCCTCCCCTGCCCGACTTCGTGGCTCCAGGAGGAACTCGTGGATGTCAGGAAGAGAGGGCTCTTTGTGAGACTAGAAAGCAGACACACAGCACAGCACTCAGAACATCCATGCAAGTTCTGGCATTTGGAAAATGTGTTTGTGCTTAGGCCTTATGTTCATAATTATCACAGCAGTAACGATTCCTGATGAATCAGTAATGACCTTCAAATGCACACTGAAACTATTTCAGCTTCCACTTAATCAGGTAATGAAGTCACACGGATAGGCAGAATATCTTTTAAGATGCTAAACAAGGCAAACTCCAAATGCTATTTTTCCCCCCTTTCTGATTTTCTCGAGTGTTACGGGACAGCGAGTGTAAGAGCTGCCATAATCCATCACTGCCTACGGAAACTTTGAAGGGCTTACAGGTACCGTCACCTAACGGATGTTTCCAATAAATCCCATCAATTTCCCCCAAGAATCCCCAGCAAGCACAGATAACACAGCGGTTCCTTTCTGCCAGATGGGGAATGCATTGGCTGCACAAACATCGCTGCCCACTGCGCCCTGTGAAGCAGCAGCAGTTTGCATGCAGTTGCTGTCCATCAGGCAAACTCGGCACCTACCCTACAACAAGTCTCTCTTTGCTACTCACTTCTTTACCTGATAGCAAGATATGCATTAATAAGCCTCGGTTGGACCCACTGCAGTTTAATGAAGCCTTTCTGGTACTGAGGGCCCCAAACTGGACCCAGTATCCACTGGTCTCCATGGCTGGCAGGGAGCAGTGCTGCTCACATCCCACTCACTGCCTGCTGGGACCCCCAGAGCTGCTCCTCCACCAGGCAGCCCCAGCCTGGAGCCCTGCAGCGGGCACAGCCCTTCCCAGATCTCACCCAACTCCCTGCTCTGCTCCAGCACAGCTGCTGGGAAGTCAATTAAAAGTCCACCAAACTTGGCAAGAATATTTCAGGAGTCATCGAGCAGTAAGAATAAATACTTCTGATTTATACTTATAATTTTTTTTGCAAAAAGAAGCAAAATATTCAAGGATCTCTGAAAAATAAGACACATCCAAAATAAACAACAAATAACAAAATAATAATTAGCTAAATTAAATGATTTTTCCTCCTGTCTCTTGAGGTTTGAATATGTTTGCATTATATTTCAGGGTGGGAAATACAGCAGAGATGTGCTGTGTAAACACTGACTGCTTGCTCACTTACATGCATGCCAAATTGGGCTCTGCATCCATGACCACAACTCTTTGCATCTTATTTTGCAAATCCTTCTTACAGCCCAGTCCACCTATGATTCTATGTTTCTACTTCTCTAAACCAGACTTTACCAGTTCAGCTATAAGGATCCTACAAAATCTGCTTTAAAGGTCTTGCTAAAGCCAAGGCAAACAGCTTTCCCCCCCCTTCCCTTGCCCACAGACCCAGGCTGTTCATCACAGCAGCCACCCGGGCTGGGTGAGGCACAGCTTGCCTGTGGTAAGCCATGCTGCCTGCTTCCAGTCCCCTGCTGGCCCTCTGTGCGGATGGGCATGCTTTCTAGAACATGCTCCCTGAGGATGACCGCCCCGTGCTTCCCTGGGTCTCCGTCTTGCCTTAGCAAAGACAGGCCAAAATGTGCATTTTTCCAGCCTTTGTTGGATGTCTTTAAGTCACCATGACCTCTCAAAGATGATCAAGTGGCCCTGAAGGGACACTGCTCAGCTCCCTTAGATACCTCCTATCCAGTCCCACAGACCTACCTACATCCATTTTGCTTCAGTGTTCCCCAACTCGATCACAGGTCAACCTATCTCAGCTCCATATCGTATGCAATATTCTTGATGAGAACCTTCCAGCAGGCAAACCTCCCAGACACGTGTCAGAAGCAACGTGGTGCTGGAGGAGGACCTGTGACCACATACCCCTTGCAGCTCTTGCTCTGCCACAAGGAGCCACAGGGCCACCATTTGGAGGAGCACCTCTCAGCTTGCACATACACACAAGTTTTATGCTTACTTGGAGATGTGATCACTGGGCACAAGAGCTAATGAGCTAAATTAAATCTCCATAGCATAGTTTTGGACTGCACGTATTTGCCACGTCGAAGGACCACAATCACACATGTCGTTGAAAAAGCTGTGCACACAAAACACTTGTAAACTACAGGTCAGCTGAGGAGAAACGGAGTAAACGAGGTCTTCCAAGCTTTCTGCTCAAAACCAAATGAGGAGAGCTTGCAATTATACACCTTCAGTGGGCCTGAGGAAACCCTGCACACTGCAGTTCCAGCTCTTCACTGAAACGTAATGCCAGCAAGCAAAACGCTTCTCCTACCAGCAGCAGTATCTTACTGAGGATGGACGGCAGGTTCAAGTATTAAAATCTAAACAATAATTTATCATGACAGTTGTAAGAGAGATTGTTTAGACATGATATGTACTTGTCAAGCATAACTGATGTTGTAAGAGTTGGAAAATAGAAACGTGGATATACTGTTTGATGCAATAGAGTGCAATTAATCTCTCTGAGAAAGCAGAAAGCACACACTTGAATGTGTTTGGTAAAAAGGGGTCAGAAGATGTCTATTAAACATTTTCTTTCCATGCTATAAAAATGTTTTCAATGCATTCTTTGTTGTCTCACTTCTAAACAGCACACGACACATGCCTTACCCCAGTGAATAACATGCATAATCTGAAGAAAAGCACAGCGATGCTTTACATAAAAGACAGGATGGATACCAGCTGTAATGCTAACACTCTGCCTCTGTGCTTTAACATAAAATAGTGTTCTGAAAACAGAAGTTTCTTGGTTGTTTTTCCCTGTAGAAATCAACCAGCAACCCTTATTTTTGATTATAATTAATTTTGGCAGGAAAAAAATCAGCTTTCAGAATGGTTTTCATTTTATTATTTTAACATGGACTACCATAGTAATTAAATTCAACTCTGGGAGGGTCTTAGAAATATATTGGTTACAAACCAACTATTAGCAAAGTGATAAAGAAAAGCAGACCACCCGTGTTGTGTTACATACTCCTACTCGATAGCCACAACAAGACATTTATTATCAGCCAAGGTAATAGCCACGGTTTTAGCTCATCCAAGAGAGAGATGTTTCAGTCACTGATCTGGAAATATGCATAATAGATATCTTAAACTTTTTCCCTGTTGGGAGTAGCATGATTCACCACCAAGCAATGCGTAATCTTTAAGAAAAAAGAGAGCTCCTTCCGCTGTTGGCACTCGCTGTTCGATGGGAGCAGCTGGATGGATTCAGCCTGGTTAACATAACACCCTCCTACTTCTCCCTGTAATTTCCTACCAGCTATTTTTTCATGACTCCGGATGCCTGAAAGTCCAAAATAAAGGCCAAAGTCCCTTTTTAGAAGCAATAATTTTTCTGACAATAAGAGCAGGCATATCTGAGCAAATTGGACCTTAGCATGTTCTTGGGAGAGAGCATGGCGTGCCGCTTACTCGGTTTCTGTCCTTTAATCACAGGGACTCAGCCCCTGACCTAGGTCCTGCTTGGATATCCCCATGGCAAGAAGTGCTCTGCATATCCACCTCTTTCTCCCATGAGTCAAGCAAAGCCATGCCTTGGTTATACAGAAGTAAAACCAAAATCAGAGAACGTCTCCTTACCCGTACTGCTGGAGATGTTGACATCAATGCTGATATCCGATATGCCACCTCCTTTCAGAGACGCCACACACGTGTATGTCCCAAAGTCCGTGAATTTTAAGTCAATGATGTCCAGGTTTGTGGTGCCAGGTGACACGTCGGGGTCAGTCTGTGTGATGACCATCCGTTCGGAGCTTCGCAAGGGGCGTCCGTTTTTGAACCAGCTGAACGTCAGCTCTTCTGAAGGGACGGCTTCCACCTGGCAGGAGATTTTCACCTCTCGCCCAATCTGGATATTGTCATCTTTATGGTATGGGTCAGGGGTGATCCAAAAACGTCCTTTTTTTAAGGCTGAAATATTAAAAAAATAAAATAAAATAAAAATCACAGCAGTTTAGTCTAATAAAGCACCAATTTTGCACTTTCAGACTTTGCAAAGACATATGTTCATGAGTCACTTTATACCTACATATGATGGTTAGGAAGTCACTAAGCTTCCCATGCACACACTCAGCACATGGTTGTTTTTTTTTTCTTATCATCAGAGAACGTACAATGCTAAGATATTTGTCATTTCCAAAATGAAAAATTGGGACTCGAAATAATTCATGAATCTTTGTTATCCATCTCTGGATGTCTTTATAAGCCCTTCCTCACCCCTGTGGTATGAGAGCACAGAGAAAATAGAGATATCCATCTGACATCGCTAATGCAACCAGCAGCAGCATCCCCAATCTATCTGGAAACAAACATAACCACGCAAAACAGCTTTGTGCCAGCTGGTTAAATGGGAAGAGGTGAGCACACGCCTGAGGCTACCGCCTGCCCTGGCTCACAGCCGTGCCATCCCCCAGGGCAGCCTGGAGGGCTTCTTCTGTTCCTGCAGCTGCCCAGGGGCAGAGGCTGCCATACCCCAGCACAGCACAGGGCTGCTGCCCACACCAGCTGGTTCAGGTGAGGAAACTACTGCCAGCTCCAAAAGGTGACAGGGCTGAGCGTACATCTCCAGGTCCTAGCTGGCAGTCAGTGGCAAAAGGCAAAAGGATGCTCTTCTGGGATGTAACTTCAGGGGAGAGCCCATGGTGAGTACTGTGGGTGTACTTCTCAGGCTGAGTTTCATGAGAACAGAAGAGCCCATCCCGTACTTGCCACAGCAACCTGAGGCTGAAGGCTGCACGTGCAACTCAGAGAACATCCTCACCACTTACAAGGATCTCTATTTCCATGGTTCTTCAAGCTGGCAATACGAATGTAATTAATTCTCTAACCCACATAAAGCAGAAATGAGGCAGTCTCAGCATTTCAGCTTGGAGCCCCAAGGCAGGCAGGGTTCCTGAGGCCATCTCAGAGGCAGGTTAGGCGCTCAGGAGGACCCCATGCCAACCTAGGGCACAGCCTCCCCAGGGGAACACTATTCCCCACTATCATCCTGGCAAGATGACCATCTTTAACTAGCTTTCCCTCATGAATTTACTACTCAGGAGCAAAATAATTCTGCTACTCACTTATTTATTTTTCTTGTCACTCTTTTAATGCATATAAAGCTATCGAGAACAATCACCATTTACACCAGCAAATTGTTTGCAATAAAGCAGAGTTGGTTCAATAGTTATTTTTGGAGGAGTCCCTCAGAGTCAGCCATTGAATTCTTCAAATACACACACGTTTTGATGCACTGGTTGCAAAATGCTACTTATATAATCCCAAGATCCCTATGCCCCCTATATATGTGTGCTTCAGTATGGATGCACGTGTATGGTGTTACGTCTATGTTGATATGCTATCTCCAACTACAAAGCCCCACAAGGAAAATAACAGCTAGAAATGTTACAAGCAAATATCCAGTTGGAATGCAAGTACTGGAAGACAAATGCCTAAATCCAACATTGCTTCTCATTGTGCTGACTTCGTGGTCTATCGAAAAGTTTTCCAGGTTGCCCTGCTTTCCTCTCCTGCTCTCTCTGCCCTCCCATGGACAGCAAGCACCCCGGGTGAGAAGCATTTGACTGAGATCAGGACATACCAGCAGCACTCGCCTGTATTTACCCACTTAGAGCCAATGAAGTGTGGTGTTGTTACAAATGGTGAAGGCTACGAGCTGAAAATTTCCGTGTCTGGATCCCATACTTTGGGTAACACATGGTTTGCACGTGCTGCGTGCAGGAAGCGTAACAGCACCAAATGCAAACAGATGTACAAGGCACCAAGCATGCGAAGAGAGTCTGGTGTGTTGGCTCCTTCCATCTCTGCAAGTGGTGAAAACGCTAATTCAGAACCAATTTTGTTAGCTCAGTAGCTCCTTGAACAGAACAACTCTTTGGAGCTTACAGATGCCTTGCTGAATTAGCACTTCCACAGCTTTGAAAGGAATTAACAGTTAATTAATTAGTTGTGGTTTCTTTTCTGTTTGCTTGGCTTGTTTTGTTCAATGCAGGGAAAACAGCACAGCATCTGGCTACCTGTGGACACCCTCTTGCACGTGATGTGAGAAACTTCTGTTGAGGAAGCTGGCTCCCTTAATCAGAGAACGAAGAGACTTCTATGCTGTGATGAGCAGGTATGGCATGAAACCCATCGGACTAACAACCATGCATTCAAAACCCCAAGAGGTTGAAGTGCTTTTGAGAATTTGTGAAGTTTGAAAATTTCACAAATTGTATCAAAACTGAATTTGCATGAAAATGCAGTAGCCTTTACTCTGCATCTCTCACTGCCTTTAAAAAGCTGTAGCCAGTTCCCCAGGCTTGGACAGCTAACACACTTTGATTCAAGAGGAGGAAGCACACATTGTCTGACAGTTCGAAACTGTCACGGTAAATAACTTTGGAACACAAACTGAACTTCTTTGTTTGAGAACAGAAGAACAAAGACTGCTTACATCCACAACATTCAGCAAATATATTATGCAAATGGTTTGCAGACAAGAAAAAAGAACTCATATTAAGCATGATGAACAGCACATTTCAACGAGAAACATTTGCTAATAACTTCAACAAACTATTTTTATTTCTGATTTTTCTTGTTTTCTTTGAGTGCTCATGCACTCCTTGCAGCAGTTTCTCCTTCCTGCAAAGGATCAGCAAGGGCTAATAGAAAAGTCATATTAACACTCATCGACCCTTCATTACAGCAAGCTCTAAACAGCACAGAACTGCTGCAGAGCACATACCTAACCTGGATATTTTTTGTACATCTAAATACAAGGAGCTTAGAGGAAGGCCATGAGTCAGTGTACTGCATGGAAAAAGTTGAGGAAATTTCTAGAAATTCTGAACTGGAGGAAAAAGTCTCATAAGCCACGTCAACATGCACCCTACGCTCATCATGAACGGCCAGGAGCTCCTCACATCAAACAACCCGACTGTGTAACGCTGCCTGTAGCTCAAAGTCAGGGCACTGCTTTTCTAACCACATCTTCCAAGACTTGACAACCTGCACAGCTATCAACATTTTCTTCTGGTGCCAATAAAATCAGCAGAAAATCTGACTTTACAATGGAGCGTCTGTACAGAGTTAAGCAGCATCATTTAACAAACCAGATCCGTAAATCCCTAATTTCACTTGTCATCAGAATAAACATAGTGATCTCCACAATTAACCTGTGTATCCCGGAATTTCTGACGTGCCATCAAAGCACGTGGAATTCACCGTCCATATCTGGAAGCTGTCACCAGGAAGCCGAGTGCAGGTGCCTGTTCATTTTCCACGATGGGAAGCACCACGAGGTGCAGCACTGCTACGGCCTCCCAGTAATGCCAAACCTCCCTCCCCCAGACCCTCAGGTCCAGAGCAAACAGTGTGGACCTCAGAAAAAGGCCACGGAGCTATCAGACCTCTCCAGAGTCACTGCACCTTCAGCAGTCCTGGGAATCCAAAGCTGCTTCTTCCAGATGGATGCTATGGAGCCTTAGATCTGCACCAGCTGAATGTGGTTTCCAAAAAGACTTGAGAGCTCATCGATCTCTGTTGTGCATCGTGTACTGACCTCTTGGGAACACCTGAGCTGAGCCTGGTACAAGCCCAGAAGGTAACAGAAAACACATTTCTGTTTGTATTCTCCACAAGGGTTTGCATTCATAGTCAGTGAACAGGTTTGGATCTTCCTCCTGTGTAGGTTCTTGGACTGTAATTTGCAGGCATCTCCCTACATAATATCTACTACATTAAAACATACAGTGGGCTTGGACTCCAGTTTTTCACTGCATTCTCAGTTATGTTTGAAGCATTGCTGGAAGGTTTCAGTCACAAATATGGGGTTAGATATGTGAATAAGAGATATAAGGTTAACCAGCAAAATATGGGAGGTGATGCTGCAGGCACGCTAACTGCAGCTGCATCCCGGCAGAGATTTCATAAGATAATCAACACACAGGGCTAGAAAATATCAGCTAATGTGCAAATAGGTCTGTGACTCCACTTCGAGGCTCAGAACGTGCCCAGGAAAGTGCCAGTCTTTCTCCAAAGAGACCCCAAAGAACTATGATGTGATCAAATAAACAAAGATGAAACAATTTTCATCCTCAAACTCTTCACAAAACTCTTCACTGTCTTTGCCCTCCCTCATTAATTACATTTCAAAGTAATAAAATTCATTTCAGTATCTCAACTCAGGCCTATATGCATTCATCAGGTTAAGCCGTATTCCCACCCCCACCCCGATCAACCCAAGATGCTCCTTTAATCCATCAAAACGTTCCTATCTTGCAAATGCACATTTCATGATATGTGCACAGCATCAAACACCGTAATTGAATACATTAGCTGCTGCGCTACTTGCAGGCTTTGACAGAGTGCTGGTGGCCACTGACTGCTTCCCAGGCTGACACAGGGCATTGGGGAAGGCTCAGCTTTGTGCTTGCTGCTGTTTGTGTCTGTGTGCAGCCTGCGTGCAGCAACATTAAGCAGCAGAATGGTGCAAATCACTGATTTTAACCTTGACTAAACAGTTGGGTTCCACATGAGGTTCAATTTCACCAACCAGAAGTGGCTTTGACTAATTCTCGTTGTTCCCCTCCATGTTTTGTTAAGGCTGGCAAGAAATTTTTGGTTTAAACTCTTCCTAGTGAACAAGATGGGAATGTCTCCTGATAACGTGTCAAGCAGACGTGAGGACCTGCACGGGTCTTGAAGCACCATTTGGAGGTTTACTGAACCCAGTACTCAGTACACCACTCGTTTCTGAGCACCCAGAGCTGGCATTTTTTCAAACAAATGCTGATACCTGCACCTCCAGATCCAAGTCACTGCTGAGATCCTCTGAAACTGCTCAGGGTTCCACATTTCAGCTGCATCCTCTGGGTCAGGCAACACGGCAATCCTCTCCTGTGCTCAGATGTTACTGACCCTGGGATGTTTCCCTCTCACATGCACAAAAATAGATTGTGCTACTTGGAAGGATTCTTCACTTTATTTTTAAGGCCAGTGAGAAAAAGGCCAAAGGTCTGATCCAAAGCTCACTACTGTGACTGATGGCCACTTCCATGGCTCCTCTGTGTGCTGGATTAAGCCTTTTGCCTCATTTTCTGCTTCCCCGCAAAGGAGAGAAAGACACAGAAAGCACCAAGGGAACAGCTTGTTTGGAAAGCGAGCTGCAAACCCAGCTTCATTCACTAGAAACTCCAGTCTGTTAATCCAGACACTGGCTGTTTGCTTTAAAAGACTGAGATGTAACTCTACAAGTTACTGCTGTGATCTTTGTACCAAAAGATGATTACTGGGATGATTCATTGGTCCTTGAAAGAAAGATATGAGGCAGACAGCGGGTAAAGAAAGCCAACCCTTATCGCCAGCTCTTCCTTCAATCACACCGGGCTCCTCATCTCCTTAGAGCCTTACAGATGGGAAAAGCAATCCTGCTTTCATATGACTGCAATTCAAAAGATTCACAACCTTACGACAAAGATTTTAGATAGTCCCTAAAAGACTTGTGAAATGCATTCGTAAACCCAAACCTTTTCCCTAATCTGTCAAGGCATCTTGAGACGCCAACTTTTCTCATTGCACGCTAGTGCTCATATATTCAGTCTCTGCTTGTTCCCAGATTTTGCAGAGGAAAATAGAAACTCCACTTCCTTTCCTTCAAGGAGCAACTCAGTTGGATTTTGAATAGAGCCGTGGCAGTGACAGACACGGTTACCTGCACTTGCCTAACTTTAAGGCAATGGCTTTGTAACACAGAAGGCTGGCAATGAGCAGATAACAGTACTTGGGTAAATACAGGTCAAAGGACGGAATTAATGTGTTTAGTATGAATGATGTAAGCACCTGGATTGGTTGATTTCACCATTAATGCATGATCTTTATAAAACTATAGGTATCTTACTGTTGAGAAACAAGGAAAAGCAAAGTAATTTGACTCGCTGTGGTTAAAGGCAGACACCGATGCATAGTAGTAAAATAAGTGATGTTTTCCTGCAGTAATTCTGAGTTATTTATTCTCCCCAGAAATAATCTGTTTCAGACCCCAAGCAGCTGAGAAAATGGCACATTTCAACCTACGACATTTCTCTGATGCAATGTTTCCATGACCTGAGCTTTGTTGTATTACAATACAAATAACCAATTCCAAAGCAATCACAAACTCGGACTAATCCACAGATCTTCTCTGTCAGGTGAAAAAAGCTCCGTGCTTAAGGTGGGAGACTGTGTAATTAGCAGCTGACCGGGGGGGCTGTACCACTGCTGTCCTGTGAGATAGGAGCCATCCGAGCACACTCCCTTGCAACTCAAGTGAACAATAAATATTAATACCTCTGGCTGCTTTCTTAGATACATATTTGTCAAAGCTATCATCCAATATCTACATCTACACCACTGGGATGGGGCTCAGATCTGTGTGTCTGAATGATTAAATGAACAAAGATATGAAACAAAGGAACCTGGACCATGACTACGCCGTGGAAACTGCAGTACAGGCTGTATTCTCTGGGTTGTCTGTTAAATGGAAAGCTCAGCATAAATGAACCTCTACTAAATGAAAAGTCATTCCCACAGAAGAAATAGACTCATGGATTTTTTTCTCTGATATTTCTTTCTTCAATAACACATCTACCTCTACCAAATCGATAGAAGTAAAAGGAAGTTCTTACCATAACCTCCATAGAAGCAGAAACAGAGTCCTTCTGTTCATTTTGGCTATGCGCAGCACAATTTCATGATCTTTGGTATTCTACAGGACGTTGCCTTAAATTGCATTATCAAACAGCTAAGCTGAGTAGAGATAGTTTACCAACTGTCCAAAAGCTGTTTCTCACTGGTGAATATCACACTGTAATCTGTTAAACTTCATTCTGTCACATTAAAATACATTTTGAAATTCTTGTGCAAACAAGGAGCACTGAAAACACTATTTTTCTTTTATTTTTTCTTCCCAAACAACTAAACTTTTGAAAGCAAACTCAAGTCCTGCTTCAGAGCCTAAAAAGGAAAGTATTCAGAATTATGGTTTTCTAGCCTAATTCTAAGCTACAAGACCAAAACCACACTCCTTGAGATCAGCTTTGTAAATATCAGCTCTCCATAATGGAAGTTTATCTAGGTTGCCACATCAGCTCAGTCTGCACACTGATTCTGTACACAGAAGAGCCTGCTCTGAAGTGTCTTGTACAAAATCACATCCACTTCTTTCTGATAAACGACCCTCATCCATCATACTCGGCACTGTTATGAGCATGTAACCACGCATGAAAAATTCCAGTAACAAACAGGAAACAACATCTGCAAACTAAATCATTGTTAAGACCACGCCATTCTGCTGTGACCAGCACAGCCACACCTACACCTGATGAAAAGTGATGTCTCAGCTTTGCATCAAGCTGAACAAAGCTAAGACACAGCATAAACACGAGCTCCATGCCTTGCTTCAATGGAGGCCTTCAGCAAGCAGTCAGGTCAGGGCTAGGAAAATTTGGTCTGGTGAAATGGACCTCATGGTGTGTTGGTAGTTGTGCGTTTAGAGCAGAATACAACTTTTGGGCAATAAGGAATATAAACTTTTACTAGCAGGCTTCGGTTATTGAAATTGCAAGCTTGTTGGACAAAACCTCTGTGTCCAGCTGGGGCTTTAAGAAGTCAATTTTCCAAAAAGCAAGGACAATATGATTAATGGATTTGGGGGAATAATAAGAGCAGAAAAACATTTAAGTCCAAACTCAGAGTTACATAAAGAATTGTACAGTATGGTTAAAATGTCACAATTCTAAAACCAAAACCAGGGGTTACCTTGGGTAAAGCCATTCTTTGGTCAACAAACAAAGAAAAGACCACAGAATGGCTTTGGTTAGAAGGGACCTCTGGGTCCAATCCTGCAGCTCTGTCAGGGACACCCAGAGCAGGTTGCCCAGGACCACATCCCAGTGGCTTCTGAAATTCTGGCAGGGAGAGTCCACAGCCCACAATCTAACAAGCCTAAGATTTAACAAACCAGAAAAGGGGGCAGTAATGAACAATTCATGGCTCTTCCAGTGCCCCTCTACACCACAGAGGGGCAAAGGACACTGAAAAAGCCAGAGATGTTTAACAGCCTGAAGCTGTATAAAGTCATAGTAGTGGAGTCTCACCGCCTCATAAGAAACAAATCTTGTCTCAGAAGATATGGGATCCTCAGCCACAGCTGTGTTTCTACAAACCACCTCATTACCAAGTGGAGAAAATAGATGCAATTAAGAAAGGTTAAAATATACGGTTAAAGGCTCGGGTATCTGCTGATGACTAAATATAATGGATGAGGAAGAGGAAAGCTGCAGTTTACGGGTCCTGCTGCAGTTCCTCATTGTCATTGTGTGCTGAGCACTTCTCATTAGACAGCACCCCGGCGGCAAACGGAGCTGCTCAAGCAGTAGCCTTTGGTGCCTGAGCTTTTCCCTCTGGATATGCTCAGATTTCCACAAGCCCTTCTGTTTCCTCTTTCCACTCTTCACCTCTAATTTCTTGTGCTATTCTGACATTCAGCTACCGCAATGCCAGTGTTGCCCTTAAAAAAAAATTAAAACAAAATCAAAACATAATTGTGCGGCAACAGACACCTCTTTCCATCCAGCTTTTTGTCTCTGGCAGATCTTGAACGCCGTCCTGTGCCACAGCCCACACAAAGAGCCATCTTCTCCCCAAGCTGAGTCTCAGATAACTCATGGCAGACGTGGCCTGGTCTTGCACAGTCTCCAAGACCCACCACAGGGACCAAATCAGTGCTCATTTCAGTGACTCACAAGAGGAAAGGTCACTCCCTCTGGTCTTAAAAGCAAAGCAAACAAAAACAACCACTTCCCCCAGGAAAAAAAATAAAAGAAAAAAGAAAAAAAAATATATGCATATATATGTACATATGTATATCTATATCTATGGTAGAAATTACCAACTTTTGCTTTTTCTTCTGCCAGTTCTCTGGACCTAAAAACTCTTAGGTCAACACCGTGTCTCTAACCATGGACTCCATCTTTACCTCTTAAAGAAATTCCAAACTGGCTGGAAGGAAGGGGGATGGGACAGATCCTTCAGCATTTTCTGCACAGCACCAGCCTGCAGCATTTTTAGAAATAAAATACTCAGAGTCTTGCCAGCTTTCCTCCACAGCAATTGCATCTATTTTGTACTCCATTATTCATATTCAGTCTTGGCTGGCGGGGGACCGTCGGGTCTGCCAAGGTCAGCATCACACTGCTGGTTGAGTTTTCCTCTAGCAGGGAAAACTCCCGTACCTTCATGGTTCATCCATACAACCCCAGAACTGCGGGGTCCATACCTCAGCAAGACAGGGAAACTTCCTGATTCTGAGAGAAGACCTGCACATCTCACTCAAAATTAAAATAAAAATAATAATAAAAAAATCTAACATCAAATAAAATCGCTCCTAAGCTCTGCACAGAGCTCGCCCCACCTGCGTTAGCTGCAAGGAGCGCTGTTTGATGTTTTCACAGAGGAGAACTCTCTCCAGGTGAAACCATTCCTGCCGAGCGAGCAGGCAGGGGGCACCTTGTTTGGGCCATAAGGAGAACTTTAAAATACAGCGTGACTACAGAAGAGAGCTTTTACAGGGAATGCAACAACGCTGACCTCTCTTCCCAAAATTCAGATTTCTTAAATGAGGTATTTCAGACTCTGCAAGATAATTTTGGCTGAATTATGCTGCCTGAATGTTCCCTGTACTCAACTTCCTATACTAAGAAAGACTGAAGTACAGTCCCGTTAAAAAAAGACACATTCTCAGCATTTTACCAACACCTTATTTTTCCTCTGTCAACATGGCTTTAGCTTAAAGTTTTTTTAAAATTTTAACTTTCAGGAGCTATCAGAACAATTAAGTTGTCAAGCATCTTCTACTAGAGCATCTCCAAACTTTTTAATATCAAGCAATTATTTGGCACTTACCAGACCAGATGCATTCACATTTCCAATTTAAATGCAAATACAATGGAGAGATTTCAGGTTTTGTCTCTATTTTTATAAATGCTTTTAATTTCTAAAAGAAAAGGATTTATTATTTTGGAGATGCCGTGTCTTTTTTTTACTTGTGTTCCAGTTACTGGCTTCTATTTCTTTTACTGCTTTTCCTTTTTGAAGGGAGAGGAGGTGTAGACCAAAGCTGGGCAGGTCCCCAGAGATATTCAGGTGAGGAGGCAGCTCAGGAGGTCTCCAGTCCATCCTCCTGCTCGAAGCATGGCCTGATGGATGAGCTCAGAGCTGGAAGGTCTCTGAGGACGGGGGCAGCACAAACTCCTGGCCCCTGGGAGCTGCCCCAGTGGTGTCACACCGTTACAGAGCCGATTTATAAAGTGGTGACAAACTGGCAGCTGGCATTCAGGAGGGTTTGAAACCCCATGCAGAAGAAAGCAAAATAACCAAAAGCATTCCTACGAAGTGATGTTACAGCCTGCCAGGGCACAGCCACGTGCCATCACAGCCTGACCTACGTGCTCAGGGCTATCCCATTCCGCAGACCGCCCACCTCGCAGGCAAACTGCAACTTTGCAAGTCTCATCGCGGGCCAGGCAAGAATTGGGATATAAATTAAACAATTCAGAGAAGCTGACACAATCCCCAGTGGGCTGTGCACTTGCCAAACAAATTATAAATCCTCTGAACATTACAGCTGGGCGTTTTCCAGGGCCAATGCCTTTATAAAGTTTAGTTCTTGTGCCAAAGCTGTCAAAAAATGAAATAAAAAAAAAAAAATAAAAAAATAGCCTCGCTGAACTCTCTTGGATGCCAAAAAGCAATCCACTGCAAATCTTCACTCTTCTCTCTGCCCACACTGCAAACAAAGCTCAGCCCGCAGTACCTGCCTTTCCTGCAAGCCCAGAGCAAAGCCCAGGCTCCAAGGTTTGGGCACTGGATTGTCCCCATCACTGAGAACTTTATTCTACCGAAGGACTTCATGACAGCCTGGATTTGTTCCAAGGCGCGATGCATTTCCCATCAACGCTTCCCTTTTATTTCACAGTTCAATGCCCTAGAAATGAATCAGGATCCTATAGAACTTTCCAAAATTATTTGTCAGAGACCTACCAGCCTCATTCACAGTTGTCTGATGCGATACAAATAAGTACATTAAAACACATTTCAAGGTCATCAAAATGTCAGATTGAAGAAAAAAATGTGGTGTTTTTTTTTTTTTTTTTTTCTATTTTCCTTCTCCCTTCAGGATGAGACAAAATTTTGAAAAACTCCATTATTTCTGTCAAAACAAAATGCTGATTTTGTTAAGACTACGCAGACCTCATCGTGTATTATTCAGTCAAGGTCTAATACCATATTAAACTACAACACCACACCCACACACAAGAAATTACCATGTCTCAGCAGTTCATATTTACTAGTCAAGCGACAGCAACAATAACTTTTTTCCTTGCTCTCTACTGAAGAAAGAGCATGGGCACCTGCAGCAGCCCCACTGGGCCAGAAGGAGAGAGACGAAACGAATGTCACTTCTATCCCTGCTGTACCTTCATAAACCGTGGTGCCTGACAGGCACCACAGGATGTGGCAGAGCAGCAAACTTATTTAAAAATAAGATTTCTGTACACAAAAACTCAGAGAAGTCCTAATGAAAGGGCAGAAGAATCAATAAACCATCTACATTTTTATATGGAACCATTTTATGAACTCGTCCACAATACAGCCCAGCCTGGGAGAGAGCACATATGCCTGAGAGTACTATTGCAGATAATAAAAATAAATGGACTTATTAAACTCTGAAGCCTGACTTTCTCACGCATTCATTCTCAGAGCTGTAAACTTTTAGGATAGTGCACCAGTAACTTATGACTGTAGCAACACGCTGGATGTGCCACGAGATTGGGTTTTCTGGGCAAAAATCCTGTCTGATTCCAACGCCAGTCACAGGGCACGGCTCTTGATGGAAGGATCGGAACTGGCTGGCAATGGCTTTTTGTAGTAATTGGGGCGATACCTGACACTTGGGTTGTCTGGTCTGGAGCAGAGGAGGCCAAGAGGCCACCTCCTTGCTCTCTGCAGCTCCCTGGGGAGGGGAAGCAGTCAGGGACATGAGGGAACGGCACAGAGCTGCCCCAGGGGAGGTTCAGACTGGGCATTAGGACACATTTCTTCACCGTGGGGGTGGTCAGACACTGGCACAGGCTGCTGAGAAAGGTGGTTGGTGCCCCAGGGCTATCGGTGTTCAAGAGGCATTTGGACAGTGACCTTGTTAATACGGTTTAACAAGTCCTCATTAATACGTTTATATGCACTACCAAAATCCAAATCCCACCTTTTGCATAAAACCTGTGAGCAATAGCTCTGTCCTGGCACTGGGCACCAGCCCGTGGGGGCCCTGCTCCCATTTCTGTTATTAACAGCACCTGAGGATCTCCCAGGGGTGACAGCAAAGGTGCTGATGTATAACCACGCAGACGTTATTTTAGACTTTATGTCATGCGATTGCTCGTAGCCAAGAAGGGAAAACCCAAAGAAAAAGCTCTGGGATAAACAGAGCTGTGGTGGGCAAGCAGAAGAGAAAGCAGGAGTACAAGAACAGACATCAGAAATACCAGATTTCAGTGCGTATTTTTCTTTTAAATGTAATAGAAAAGCAAGACAAATATCATTTATTTCACAACCTGGGTCTTTTTTTTTTTTTTTTTTTCAAGACATAATGAGATAGGTACTTCCAGCAATCTCAGCCTTAAATTGTATTTCTCCAGAGTGCTTTTTGTTCAGCAAAAGCTTTTGTGCTAATGTAGAGCACAGGTCATTTAAAATTATTATTTTATATTTAAACTGACAGGGAATCCCACCCCTTTGAAAAATTAACTCTAGACATTATGTTTCCACTTCACAGAAGGGAAAAGTCACAGAGTCCGAGTCAACTGGCATTAAAATAATGTTGCAGTTACAGTGGAAGAGACAAAGGAGTCTCTTTAAAGAAGATAAAGGAAGAACTCACTGAGGAGGCAACAAATTTGAGCTTGTGCACGGTGACACCCTTCCAAATAATATCAGTGCTGCACATTTGAAGACCTGTAAAACATCTCTCTGGTTCCACCTGATGCATAGGTGTCCTTCAGAGATGCTACCCAGCATTTTTGCTCTCTTCCTGGATGGAGGAGCCACCTTACAACCCTCATTAGCAGAAACCTTTATTTCTTCAGTAAGATACTGGTACGTATTGAGAGTTTTTTTGTTTTTTTTTTTTTTTTTTCCCCTTCACAATGCCTTTGGAATGTTTTTCTTCCATGTTCTCATACTTTTCAGTACTGGTTCAAGTCAAGTTGAAGTTGTACAATTTTCCAAAAGCTGTTGGCATATGATTATCTTGATTTCTGCCTCTTTTGACATTTTCAATTGTCACCCAAATACTGCATGGTATTGTGATGATCGTGTTTTTATGCACTGTCTTAAAGCTTATGAGGTCAATATTACCTTTTCTCTACTCTAATGCCTTGTGATATCTTCTTCAAATATGCACCGAAGAATAGAATAGAATTTCTAAGATTCTAAGAGAAATTTTTGAAGAAGTGAAATACCTCCAAGAGCAAAGTCTTTTTCTCACTTGAGTGAGAGGAGTCAAGATCCCCTTAGAGCTTCCTCTGCTTTCTGATGGTTTTGTCTAGAAATATGGTACAGGAAGCTATTCTACTCATCAGTCTGAGAGCAGTAAGGGAAGATGCCACTGAGGAGAATACCCACCAACACTCAGATGCCAGCAGACTTGCAACCATCTAAAGAAATACCGAGAAACTTCCATAATTACAACTGGTGAGCAGGCAGCTCTGCTGAAATGAGATAGTATTTCCTCCTTCTCTGTTTCGTCCTGGACACCTTGACAGATGACAACATATTTGATGGGATGGAGTATTTTGCAGTAACTTTGGGTAGGGTTAAACTGATAATGGCATTCTTCAAAATGGCTGTATTTCACAGACTTTCTCACCAAATGGTGACTTCACCAGGTAAAAAACACGTGGCCTCATTGCAGAGGCAGCTGTGCCACTGGAAAAGCCCCATGCACCACATCGCTTATTTGCCTCTGGTGAGCTCCCACTCAAAGCAAGCGGTGGAAATGGAAGACATTGCATTAAATCTGTGCCTCTGAATAAATGTCATAATGGTACTCAACACAACTGCTCTTCATCTCAGCAAAACTTTTGCTAACATTATCTGATGGATGGAAGAGAAAGGCACTGACTCAGTAAGTCAGCAGAACAGTGACAAAGGAAGCCAACTTTGGCTCACAACTTGTTTAAGAAAGTGGTACCTTTAAAGTACCTTACTTCTTCTGCAAGTGGTACTTTGACTGCCTGAGCAGGTGGTGAACGAGGGAGTCTCTTCCCCAGCAGATGTGCGCACCGCCTGGTGTTTTGCAAGGGTCTGCATTCACATGAACCAAAGAGAAAGTGTGCAGCGTGTTTTGTTGGAAGGACTTAAAGTTCCTTGTAAGATATACAGGCAAAAAGAGGAAAAAAAAGAACATCCAAAGGCGGTTATGACTAAATGGGTTCCTTGCATAAATGGCAGCTTTGGTCTATTTTACTTTCAGAATGTCTTCCATGCCAATGCTCACTGGAAGAAGAGAAAAATGAGTAATGGCAAAGAGATCTCACATTAAATGCTTATGCATAGTAGGAAGATGCAAACCAATACCACTGCTGGCGCAGCGCATAGCAGTCGCAGGAGCTAGTTACTCGCACCCTGGACATTTATGTATTTATGGTTATTTCTTTCTGAAGGATTCTCTCTGATTTTAGATTTATTTATTTTTAATTAAATGTATGGCAGTCATATGGCATCATCCTTGATGGATTCAAAGGAAAGTGTGATGGGTATTTATGAATTTGGGCAGTCAGCCACAAAGACAAGAAAATGCTCAGAAAAAAAAAATTAAAAAAAATCAAGAGCTGCTGGAAGATAAGGCAGCATCAATGGGATGAAGCTCACACAAAGGCATGTTTGGATAAATGCACGGTGAAATTTAGTAAGTTTTAAGGGGAACAAATTTAATCCAAGCCCTGATGGCACTTTTTACAATTTTACATTCCTATCTGTGTAAGATTAGGGGATTATTGTCTAGTCCTAGGATCGGTAGTCCAACCTGAGAGAAGCTGCAAACTCCAATTACCAACTGCTTCTCCTGCAAGGCTTAGTTGCCATTTCAACTAAATACTCTTTTCTCCTCAGCTGCTGTGTGAAAATCCTGATAAACAGCAACAAAAAAAGAGATGAAAGAGAGAAGCAATGAGCTGCAGGCAAAATGCTAAGAAACATAGACACAAAGTAAAATCCAAACTTGGGTGCAAATTTCACTCACATTTCACTGTGAAACCCAGCATCCCTTTTAGTAAATATAAATCAACTAAGGCCAGAGTAAAAAGACTTTTTAAAGACAATTCTTTCCCTTTAACAGAAATAATAGTAAAGGGGAAAAATCACAGCACGCAGCCATGTACTGGGGGGTGATGTTCCTTGTGGTGGTTGCTTCTCAGAATTAATGGCCACACAGAAGAGAAGAAAAAAAAGAATCTTCCTCAAATGTTTTAATGATATTTTGTTCAACATCTTGCAGCTCCTAGGCATCTCATAGGCATGGGCTTCTATAAATAAAAATGTGAGGGCATATCATTATTATGCTATGACTCATGGAATTTGTATCTGCAGGGAGCTAGGGACTTGGCTTTTCCTCTGGGCTCTCTGGTGCTGTCTGCTGGGTCAATTAAAATACTCAGATTTCCTTTCACACAAAACCTTTCCTCTCCCTTTGCTTATTCTGAGTGTGTGTTTCACTCACATCTTCCCTTCACAACCTCATCACCGTTGTAAATCACAGCAAATTAATGTTGATGCTGTGTTCTTGAAACAACACTGCTTTTGCCTCTTGACAACAAAACCCCTAAGCCAAATGTCAAAAATTCAAATGGAAGTACAATATTACAAATAAATCTGTGGACTTCTCCTGATAAACTCCTGCAGACCTAGGCTGATGTGGTGCTCCCTCCCTGACCCCCAGAACAGAAATAGCTTCTAATTCATCGTCCTGCTGAAGAGCATAATATGTCGGGCAATAAGAACTGAACAGGGGTTATGGCTCTCATAAAATATTCACACCACTGGCTCCTTATACAGCAGTTTCTCCTGAGTATGATTAATCACATGGCATTATTTAAAGTTCCTATAGCGTGGGAGTTTATGTTTCGGTAGCATTCATAGATTAGATTATAGAAAATTAGTTTCAGATGAACTGTTTGCTTCAGGTAGATTAATCCACTCAGATGATGCCTACCAGCCAAGTGAACTCCACCTTCAAACCAACTGGCCATGTCCCTGGGGTTACCCAGAAAGCGGTAAACAAGTGGGGAGAGTTTCTTTCCAACTGTCAGTAATTGCTCTGCAAGCACTCTTCTCTTACTTTTATCTAAGACAGACATTTAGTCTGCTATTTAGCATAATTAAAGCATAGATACTAATCTAAAGCTCCTACCCAGGGAGCAGTCGTCTGATGGCAGCAGATTCACAGCATGCACAACAGCCTTAATTTCAGTAACATGCTCAGCTGATGGGAAGGAAGAAAAGGGTGAGGTAGGAAATGATGTCCAGGAGCTCAGGACCCATTAGAGGGAAACTCTGCCATGGCCCCTGCCCTCAGGGCACTGCTAAAAGTGTGTGTGCAGAGGAAGGGCAAACCTTCGCGCTCAAAGGCAATGACACGGTGTCCTTTGGCAAGCATTTGTCCCTGGTTTGCATGAGAGCTGCTGCATCTACATGGTACAAAGAGGCACAACTTCACCCCAGGCACAGCCCCAAGTAGGGGGCTGGAACCCAGCACAAGAGCCAGTGGCTACCCGAAGCCAGCACCAATTCACTTCATGCATTACTAGAACTGACCAGAAATACATCTGGAAATGTAGGATGCCACTATGTGAACAGAGATTAGAGTTCAATTTATCCTCCAATGTAAAGGCTGCTGGTTTGCCAGCTCAGCTTACCTCTTACAATGATGTTGGTGGACTTTTTTGCAGGGTTTCCAACATTGTTATTGGCGACACAACTGTACGTGCCAGCATCTTCCGACGTGATGGCAGGTATCGTCAGCGTGCCGCCGTTCAGGACCGTCTTCTCGGGCAGGACACCAGCGGACCTCACCCACGTCAGGCTGGGGGCTGGCTCTCCACCTGTTGTCACGCAGACCAAGGTGATCGCCTCACCAGGGTTCACCACTATCGGGTCGTCCACAAGAAGCTTAATCGAAGGGGATGCTGCAAAACACAAGAGGAAAAGGAAGGTGTAGTGGGGCAATACCTGTGCCGTTGCTCAGTCCGGCCAAGCACACTCAAGTCAAGTAAGATCAGCAAAGGCTTCAGCTGCAGCACTGCTAGGAGGAGCACACGTCCTCCGAGAAGGCTGCTCCCCATCCTCCTGCTCCACCTGGCTCCATGCGTCCCCTGCTCGGGCACCTGCTTGTCCCTCACTGTCAAACAGTGGGTGAGGATTTATGTGCAGCCGAGCTTGGGAAGTAAAGTATAATGCACGGGATAGGTGCCAGCATGCTGGATTTTCCACCCTGGAAGAAAAGCATTAGTAACAATCTTCTTTGGCACAGACACCACGTTGTTCTCTTCAAGTCAGATCCTCTCCATTGAGAACCAGCCCTCTTAATCCACCCGCCTCCCCGATGAACTCCCCGGGACTTGGCTGCGAACTGAGAGGAATTTGTAGAGTTTGAGTCATGTCTGCCGAGCCAGGAGTCACCCCATGGGACACCCCCAGCACACTTGGAAGCAGCAGAACACAGCTCAGGCCCTTTTATCCTGCTCAGGCTGTGCGCCCAGCAGCCCCAGCCCCGGCTCCATCCCCTCCCTCACTGGCAGGTGGGAGAGGTGCAGGCTAATTAGGCCCCTGCTAATTGCCACACGGCGGGCAAAGAGCCTTTGGGCAGCACCACCACCACGTGAGCTGAACTACACTTGCTAAGGGCAAGATGCTGCTGCTCTCAGAAGGGAGAAAGAAGCCTATGATTAAATTTAATTCTCTCTCCTTGCCTCTTTTTTCCCCTGAAATACCTGCACACGACATACGGGGAGCAGCAGAAACACTCGGTATGAAGCAACACGGCGGGGCAATCCGTTTTAGATGCTGGAACATAGCATGGCAATCCGAGCTGCAATTTTTCTGGAGGGATCCACCCTTACTGGATTAGGGCTTGGCTTGAAGGAGTACTCCAAGCTACATAAAGGATGAGCCAAAGCCTGAACGCACATTGCTAGCACAGAAAAACAGCAGTGCTAGACAAACGTGTGCGTAAAGGTGAAGGATGGAAATTTTGTGCAAAATCTAGGGAAAGAAAACCAGAAAAGGTGACAATAAAAATAAAAGGAAATAAAAATGTTACATTTGGAAGTAGCATATCACTATCACTGTTACTATAGAGATACTCTCATGTGCTCTGCTTTATATGTGAATCTTATTTTGATATTAAAAGAATATAATAATCACTAAAGGCAGGTATAAGTCAACTACAAGATAAGAGTTTTCTTTACTGGGCACTCACCCAGGAGGAGCTGGCTCTCTGCTTTCACAAGCAGCAACACATGAAGGGGAAGCATTTCTTTTACACCCGTCCCCAGCAGAGGGAGAACAGGCCATACGCCAGCCAGGGAAACCCTTCAGGAGAGCAGGAGCACAGAGGTTTAGGGGCAAAGCCTCCTCCTCCAGCTCCTCCAGGCTCAAAATCCCACGGACACTTTCCAATGTCAATTGCTGGGCTCATGTAACTGACATAAAGGCAACAAGGCTGGGTGCTTGGCTAAAAATATGGACAGGAAACTGGCCGCTAACTGTGTAGGTGTCTGAGTGTGAGCCCCCGACCTCAATCTCCATCATCGGCTGGTGCATCCACCAGCTGATGGGCTTCTCTTTGGGGATTAGAGATATGAGACTGGGCAGCATGTCCTATGCTGTGCTGTAGCAGTTATTTGTTCAGAATAAAGTGGCAGAGGCAGGGATCCAGGCACCCTACATCCCCCCGTGCAGTTAGAGCTGAGCTCAGACCTGTGGGGTCATCACCCAATGCAGGGCTTGGGTAGCGCTCAGCTGGCCGCTCTTGCTCCTTCCCTCCCCACCCTGGTAAATGACTTTTCCTCAACAATTCTGGCAAGAAGCTGTTCTCTGCTCTTGCTAAACATCCAGCCATGAGACAGGGAACAAGAGAACCACAAATAACGCTTCAAAACTTCGAACAAAAGATGAAAGCTCCAACGATGTCAACCCAACCTGGTGCTGCTGTTTACCATAATAGCCTCGTAATCCTCCAGATGAAAGGGGGCCCTTTGCCATCCTTCAGGTAGAGAGACAAAGATAGCAGCTGATGTTGATAAAAATGCTGTGATACATCCCTTTCATCACAGCACTCAAAACAGTAAGTACATGAAAATTACGGTTTGCATACAGCAATTTCTCCTTGCTTACACCACACATTTCACTTAACTACAACCTACCCCACCAGGCAAACACAAACAAAAATCCAGCAACACGTTCAACGACTACCATGAAAAGCCTGCTTTAAAGCAAAGAATATTAAATAATTCAGAGGAGATACTAAGGGTTCCTGCAAATGAAACTCACTGTAGCATATAAAGGGTCAAATGTCTATTGCAAAGAGAATACGAAACCCCAGGAACAATGATCTATTATTTTGATATTTCCTTGCTTGAAGTCCTATAGACAATCAGCACTTTATGGCATCATACCAACAACACAGAGCCTCTTATTTTCAGCTTTGCGGTGCAGCCAGTGGCGGGATTTGGTCTGGCTGGGTGTCACACGTGTGCGACCAGGCTGTGGCTGGGGGATGGAAAGGCTGAGAGGCTCCTGGAGCTCCCCTGGACTTTGTCCCTCCATGCTGAGCGCTGCTGCCAGCCCAATGCTTCCCATTTCCAAAGCTCATTTCTGCTCTTGGTGCAGCTAACACTGAGCTTTCCTCCTTCAGCCAGGGATGGGCAGGGGTGGGAGTCAACACTGCTTTTGTGCCAAATGTGGATGTGGAAAACAACAGGGCTAAAGCACTGGTTTAGTCACCTTCTGGATGACTTGTATTAATTATCTTGGGTTAATTAACAGCATGTAGGCTTTCTGCAGGTCTGCTTTGCTGGGTAGCTCTGCTGCATTCCTCCACCCAGAACCGTTTCCCCTCCCAGACCACAGGAACGCCTCCACCTGCTCCCAGGGGATGCTGCAGTGACACAGCCACAGGCAGCTGCCCATCCCACAGAGGGGCAACGCAGAGCTGGGGCACTGGCAGCAGTGGGGAAGGCAAAAAAAAAAAAAAAAAAAAAAAAAAAAAACAACAAGTAACAGGAGGGACAGTAAGCCCTGGACTGTACTGCATAGGGTTGCCACCGAATCCCTCTCCCCCAGATTTCCCAAGCAAATACCTGCTAGACAAAAGGTTTAGGACCAGTTTGGGCTGGGGAAATGGAGCTCGCTGCCCTGTGGGATCTCTCCCTGTTCTGGTTTCAATGACAGAGAGAAATACTGCCAAAAGACAACTCATTATCCATCTTAAACTATATTCTGGCAACCTCCCCCTGCGGTGGCTGTCTCTCCCCGTGGACTGCCGGCAGAGACCAGAGGGCAGCTCAATCACCGCAGGTGACATCCAGGGGCCTGGAGGTAGCTGACACCAATCCAACCCTCAGCACGAGACCCTACAGGTGCTTCAGGAGCCTACAGATGTGAACAGGTTGTTTTGGCCTAACCCACTCCTTAAAATGGATTTTTTGTCTCACTTATTGGTAAATTTTGGGGGCTAAACACACAAAACAGAACTGTTTAATTCATTGCCATGCCGTATTTTCAGTCCAACGTGATTAAAAAATAGAGCAGGCATTTATAAAGATGACAAGATGATCCAGAGCAATTATAATAGTTGATGATTATACCAAAATATTGGTGAAGGACTATTAAAACTCATGCTTCAGGGCATAATTTATTTTTTTTTTTTGGTCAAGCAGGAGGAAAGACTATGACATATCTCTTACACTGCTTTTATACTCTCTCCTGAAATGTCTCAGTGGCTCTTGTTAAGGACAGAATGAGATGTGATCCTAATGGGCTCTGCACATGGTTAAGCACCCCGTGCACTTGCAAAGCATCTCGCATGACTGAACCCAGCCAGGAGAGCCACGGTGCAGCCCCAGCCCAAACCCAAACTGCGATATTTGTTTAGATAGCAGGAAATCATGCAACTGAGTCAGAAGGAAGAGGAGATAAAGACTCCTCCAAGAGATCTGACTCATATTAAAATGACAGGATTGAAAAAGCCACTGCGTGCAGTTGAGTGCTCATGGCACAAGTCTGAAAGACGCTGGAGCTGTGTCTGCCTCAGCCTCCAGCACACAGGTGGTTTCACCCAACAGCATCCACTCCATCTGTGACAGCAGAAATACGAGCATGAGCCACGTATTTCTACAGACCACCCTGCTTTCCCAACACAAGGCTGGAGCCCGGACTGACATTATGCCTGCTCACTTTCAGACAGGCACGAAGAGATAAGCTTTGAGGCTGGTGGAGACCCTCACATCCTCACTAAAAAGCTTTCACGCGGTCTCAGCTGAGATCATTTGAAGAGAAGCATATTGCCGTGCCAGTACGCCAGCGATTTACGCCTCCAATCTTCATTTTATTATACAAGTTTTGCAAAAAGTTAGTTTCAGCAAGCAGGCTACTTGGCTGGTTGCCACGTTTACACAGGGCTCTTCTTACATGAAAGGCACTTTGAGATCGAAGTGCTTCAAAGCCCCCAGAACTCAGCAGGTAGATGTGCAATCAAAAGGGAAGACGCGTGACTACACCAGCCACGAGTTCCCTCTGCGAAGCCACTGCCTCCTGCCATAGGAATAAGTTCCTCAGTTTGTGTTTAAATCTTGATGAGATCCCTCAAAATTCCACGAGAAGGTTTAATTTAGGGACATATTTTATTATTTTCCACCGCTGTATGACTGAATTTTGTTTAATCATGTCATAAATATGCCATTTATTTACTTCTATTCTCCTTGCTCATCCTTCCAAACTGTCTGAAATTTTTCTTCTCCTTCTTCCTAGCCCCAGAGCTCCATCCCTTCATACCACAAAGCCACGTTTGGGTCCTGGAGATATCCTGACACATCCTGCCACACAGATCAGAACTGATGTCCTCAGATTGGTGTAGAGTCAAAGACTGATGGATTTTACAGATTTAAGCACTATTCAGCACTGGTTTAGGAAGTTCAGCATCAGGTCCAACACAACTGTTCAATACCAAAGCTCGTGGAGACATCGAAGGTGCTCACGTGTGAAATCACAAATTTTTAAGGAATTTCTAACATAGCAAAAATGTCCCTGTCAGAATCAGTCCCTACTATGTGGAGTGTGTTATCAACCCAGAGCCACTTCCAATGTTTCATCCAGGCTTAGGTCTCCCTTAGATAACTTCAGCCACTCATTAGACAAACACGGGGCCATCCAGGTGTGGCAAGCAAAGCATCTCCCAGCCAGAGCCTTCATCCTGGCATCAGCACAGACTCAGCCAGGCAACCTGCCCAGCGGAAACCTTCTTTCAACTCCCTAATAGGAAGAATAAACTTTGTAATACAACAATAGCAAGCTTTGGTAAATATTTCCATGGGGGAGTGCATGGAACAAGCTTTCCAAACATCCTATTTGGACACCGCAATGAGAACGGCTCCGTTTTCAAAAGAGCCCCGCGTCTTCGCAGTGCTTTAGAAGCAGGGGTTTCCAAGCGCCAGCCCCACGTTTCCAAGTCATGGTTGGTTTGCCAGGGCACAAAGGGAGCCGCAGTGCTGCTGCGAGCCCTTCCCTGTGAAGAACAAGGCCCTACTCATGGAGAGGGAAGCCGCTCAGGTCCCATTCATATTGCAGCTGCAGCCTTTTTAAAGGGACTTCAGTTCGGAGGCTTTCGCGTGCAAGTACTGCTTCGGCGCCCCGCATATTTCACAGCACCGTGGAGCCTGGCTGTGAACGCCACGGTGCACAGCAGAGCGTCACAGAGCGCTGCTGCAAGTACACCAGGGCAGAAACCAAGGCCCAGTCACCTTGGAGAATTAAAATCAGAACCGAATCAATGTGTTTTTAGTTAGTATTAACATGTGCACACAAGACAAGTTGGGCACTGTTGGCATACAGACAGAGATTAACTACAAAAGGTGTCCATGACATACACCGATCCTCACAGAGGAACAGAACAGCATGCAGCAAGCGCTGCTTTTGATTAATGACTTGAGCCAAAGTTTGCCAGATCCAGCGTAAAGCTAGCAGTCATTAAGTTATCATTAGCACCCTAATATACGTGCTTAACCACATCAGCCTACCAAGCACCTCTGACATGACAACCCAGCTCTACAGCAGTGTTTCCAACGTTAAGCAGAGCCGCCATGGGATCACTTGCAGAGAGACTGGAAACATCCAATTATTGACCCAGTACTGATGTTAACTGAACATGAAAGGAGCAAAGTCTGAGCTGCTGCCGGGGCTGGGTATGAGACAGGTCTACACCGAGAAGAGAAAGACATCTGACACTGATGTAGCACACAGAAAAAACCTGATGCCAAGGTGTGTTATAATTACAATGAGGCAAATATTTGTACCTGGACTGGGTATACGGAACGGAGGAAGTGTCACGGTTGGCTCTGAGCATCACTGGGAAACACAGAAGTAAACTAACAATTTAATAGCCATGTCAAAGTAGAGCAGAAAGTTATGTCCTTGAGAACTCACTCATCTATGATGAATAAAAATGAGAAGACATCATTTCCTCCAGTTTTGTGAATTATTTCATATGCAGAACCAAAGTAATAGAACGTAATTGAATTACACTTTCTCATATATACGTGTGCATGTGCATCCATTTAATTTACAGGGTTGATTTCCTGCAGGAATACAACGCATATGCTCCTAACACACATACACATTATCAACAGTCCCTTGCAAGTCAGAGCAGAAAGAGAGAACACTTGAGGTCCCCACTGTGCTGGGAGCATCATTTCTTATTTACCTACCCAGTATAGTTCAAATATATAGAGAGATATTTAATTCCCAGCTGAGGTCAAGATTTTGAATTATTGGGTAAAAATAAACTTTTTATTGACCACACTGTCACAGCACACTGTGATATTGTAGGTCCTTTCTTTTCATCAATACCCTCTCAGAAAACAACAACCAAACCCACTTTTATGCACCCATCCTCTCTGCTTTTATCCTTCCTGCTTTTTGCCGACAGAGCCATAATCTTGACTTATGTTTGACAGTTCCTCTTGTTGGTCTTGCAAACGACAGAAATCCTGCAGGCAGAACGTGCCAGCGTGTATCGACCCAGCCAGAATAAGACACTCCAGTGGGCCAAACTGTCAAGCAAGCATCCACTTACATGTGCCAGCAGCTCTTCTGCGCTCTCAGCCTGTGCACACTTAGCTAGAAGAAGCAAGGCTTCTTGGGTCAGTTCACCTTGGGCTTGGCAATGAGTTCTTCAAGAAAGGCAAGGGGGAAAAATAGGCAGAGACACGTAAATCTGAGCTCTTTGCCGATTTAGGACTGAAATTCATCACAGATTCCCAGGTTGGAAGGGCCGCTGGAGGCCATCTGGTGCAAGCTCTCTGCTCCAGCAGGGACACCCAGAGCATGTTGCTCAGGACCACGTCCAGAAAGTTTTTCAAGATCTGCAAGGATGGACACTGCACAACCCCACTGGGCAAGCTGTGCGAGCACCCAGTCATCCTCACGGTGAAAATCTGTTTTTATAAAGTTGTGTCAAGTAGTGGCCGGTCACTTAGAGCTCTGGACTTCAGCAGTGTCTCATTCAGCTGCTGCAGGCAATCTGCTGCAGGCAATCTGCATGCGCAGGAGTAGTGAAACACTCCAGCTCTAACAACCTGCAAGTTCTCAATGACTTTGCATTTAGACACATAAAACATATGGCACCTCTTCAGCATACAGATCAATCTTATTTTTTTGTTACTTGCTATTTTTCTCATTTCATCATTCCCCTTAAAATTCTAGCACTTGCCCGGGAAGAGATTTTTTTTTTTGACTTTATACACGCAGTTACAGACATACTATCAAGAATGTAAAATTATGATGTTGCAGGGGAAGCAGGAAGGAGAGTTGCAGGAGAGAAATGAAGCAAAGAATGAGATTATATTTAGCAAGGTCCATTTTCTGCTGGGATCAGCCCTTACCAGACGCAACAACACCCCTGGGTGCAGATATCTGGAGTGCGGGCCCCAGAGAGGGAACAGGTAACCCTTCCCTCTCCCTCCATTCTAAATAGCCTTTTTTTTTTTTTCCTCCCCCAACTTTTTCTGAAATCTTCTGTTTTTTAACCAATGGGGACGCAGCTTTGATGACTCATCTTCTTTCTTCCCAATTTGCCTGGCTGCTTTTCATCGAGCAGCAGCAGCACTTTGATGACTCGCACTTTGCTCGTGCTGCCGTTCACGCACAGATGTGGCATTGATAGCTCCAACAGGGAGGAAGGGAGGCGGATACGTTTGCTATTCAGAGCACTTCCTCAGTGGTTACGCTCTGGAGACAACTACAATAGCTCACAGCTCCCACACTGTATGAACTATTCATTCTGTGGACGTTTTATCAAGAGGGTATGAAGGGGAGGCAGGATCCTCCCTTTAGCAGCAGAGTAGTGTTAAATCAGCTTAACCCACTCATGAAACTGTCCCCTTCGTCACTATATTTAGATGCAAACCTACATTTAACCAATGTAGGTTTAAATTCATCTCTGCTAATTTCAACCACTGGAATGTCAGGCGTGCAACGCGAGGTCATGGATCTTGATGAGATGTAAGCACCCCTAAAGCCCAATTCCTGCTCTCCAAAAATAGACGGGATGAATTGCTCTTCGGAGACGTTTCTCTCCACTGAGTATAGTGCTCCTTGAACAGCCAGTGCAGTACAGGTACTGAAGCTTTCAACATGCTGCAAAGGTGAGACAAATCCTGTCTTTTGACAGTAACAATCACCCACCCAATTAGTGGGTTATGAGTGATTGACTAAGAGGTGATGCAGAGAAAAGACCCTCAGTGTTGTGCTCAGATCGCCATCCACCATAAGCAAAAGTCAGCAGCCATCGGATGGAGCTGCAGAAAGAGGAACCTCGCTGGGAGATGAAATGAGCCCTGCATCGAGCTCCATGCTGATGAGGCTGGGTTCAGAGCTCCCTACGTGCCCTGAGGCACCGAATTCCACCAGGGAGGTGGACAGAGGACATCAACAGGAGCAGTGTGAGGCGCAGAGGATGTTATTCATGGGGAACAACATAAGGAGCTCGGTTCATTACACAACAGAAGAGGTAGAACAAGATAACCACCTTCAATACACAAAACACTGCTGTGAGAAGGGAGAGAGGAATAATCTCCTCTCCATGCCACAGTGGACAGGAGCAGAGTGATGGGCTGTAGTTATGGAAAGGCAGGTTTGGGCTGGACATCGGATAATGCTTTCAGCAGTTGGGGTGTGCAAGCACGGGGTCAGACTGCCTGCCAATAACGCCAAACCTCTGCAGCTGGCAGCTCCTCAACACAGGTCCAACAGACACTGGTAGGACAGAGTTTAGATCCAGTGCATTCTGCCATCAAGAATAGGAATAGACGACTTCTTTGGGTCATTTCCAGCTTTATTTTCTATTATTCCTTCTTACTGTAGCATTAATACCATCTACCTTCAGTATTTAGCTCTGAGTACGCAGCTGGCTGTATTTCTTATCTGAGGATTTCAGGCCTTTGTAGTGCAGGGCCATGTGTCACTGTCGCACTCTTTAGAATGCCAGGGGATGCTAAGAGAAATATTTTTTAAAGTCAGATAATTCTCTTAAAGATGTATTGTCTGAATGAAGAGAAACAAAGCAAATTTGTCATGACAGACTATTGTTTAATGGAGGGATTAGAAATGAATTAAGCTTTTTTCAATTTGATTCCTACTGCACCCCAGACAGAGTGCCAGCTTCTGCTGCTATGTGAATGAACGGTGTCATGCAACTGAAAAATCACATTGAAATACTCATCTTTTTTTGGTAAAAAGTTGCTGGTTTGGATTATTTCTGTGTTAGAAGCTGCCAGAAATCAACCTCAACCTTAAGCATTAATGATACTGTCCTGACACCTGTACTAAGCAGCCTTAACTGTCTAATTCAAACTAATACACATTCTCAAATGAGTCAATGGCCCTTAAATTGCTTTGTAGATCAAGATCAATGTTTTATTTGCTTTTACTCAATGATATTAGAAGAAAATACTACAGGAATCCCAGAATTTTGATATTGAAAGCTGCCTATTTATTTCAACTCTTTCCATATCCTAATGATGTTTGAAATAAACCTTTCAAGCTAGATGTTTGGTTTTATGGGTAAGCATCACACTTTTTCTCTGCCACTTTGAAACAATGAACACTCTTAAAAGGCTCCATTCATATTTACTATTACATGTGAGCATTATGATGTTTATGATGTGAGATTCAGAGTTCACTGTATTTCAAGTCACCTTTTCCCACTCTAAAGATTACATAGCGAGTCACATACAAGCTGGAGACAGATTTTAATATCATCTCTCAATAATTCATGCTTGATATAGAGCATAATTAATGCTTGAAATAATATAATCCCTATATTTCTAAAGGCCATTGTGCTTGCTCCTGCTGAGCATCTTCACACCAAGTGCCTCCGTACCAGTGCAGGGCTCAGGCTAAGGCAGGGTGACAGCTCCTTTGGGCTTTGACCAGTTTTTACACAGACAGGGAGGTCCTAGGGAGAGGAGATAATGCTGAATTCAAACTACCACTTCCACAGCATTGTTTTTCCTTTAAATGTGTATATTTTATTCACAGAACCACAGATCATCTCCATCAGAGAGGATTTCTGTAGGCCTCTGGTCCAACTCCTCCTTCAAGCAATGCCAATCACACCAGGCTATCCAGGCCCTATACAGTCAAATTTCAAGCATTTTCCCCAAGAACAAACCCTGATCCCTCAGACTCTCCCATACGTGATGTCCTCTAGCCCCAGGCCCTCCCAGATTTGACATCATCCAACAACTGGTTCAAAGTGCACTTGGTCCCATTGTTTTGGTCACTAATAAAGATATTGCACAATATTGTTTCCAGTTTTGATCCCTGAGGGAGGACTTGAGTAGGCAACCACCAGCTGGACACCATGCCACCCTTCAAACACAAAGACCCCTCCAATTTTCCACTAATCATCCACCTCTCACCAGCCTGGCTATAAGGATACTATAGGAGATCACGTCAAAGGTTTTACCCCCCCAAAAAAAGGCAAGAGAAAGAAAAGGTGGACAAAGGAATCACAGGGGTGATCCCAAACCACTTGTACGTGGGAGCAAGTGATAAGAAAGGTCTCAGGAAACCATTCCTATGAGAAGAACAAATCTGCAGGGCTGTGCTCCCTCACCCCACAAGCATTTGCCACCAGCTGTTTTTCGTGGTTCTTGCTGTTTCAAACTGCGAGGACTATTTGGAGGGAAAATGTCCCGGGTTTCAGGAATACAAACACAGTGAGAGGTGTAAGAGCTTGAATGGGGAGGAGACACGTGAATGTCTCAAAAACTTGAATGGGGAAGAGGCACGTCAGCACCTTGCAAGAACCCTCTGAGGCTTCAGGGGAGAGATGGGACAGCAGCAACCTCAAGAAAAGCCCCAAGGGTGGAGTAGGAGCCAGAAGCTGCTCAGCCAGGCTGTCTTCCTGGGTACACTGGGGACGTAGTGAGGCAACAAAAACTGGCAACGTAGACAGAAAGTGTGGAGGTCATGACTCAGTGAGACACCCACTCTCGCAGCTGCTCCTCTTCTGACAGCCTGGATTCAAGCACATACACTGAGAAAGTCGTCAGGGTTCCTCCTCCTTGTCAGAATAACCCCTTGATTTTGGTGCAAAGCAGCTGCCTTTCTGCTTTTTCTTTTCTATTTTTTTTTTTTTTTTTTTTTAAGAATTCCTTCTTGCATTAACTTACCCAAATTAACTTCGATGTGCTGATTTTAAAGGAACTCGGTCTACTAAAAACAAATGAGAGCTGCAAAATTAGTCCCTTTGCTGCTCTTCACATCTTGACTTCTATTTCTGCTCCTGCCACTCACCAGCGATCTGACAGCAGGTGAATCATTTCAGAGTGTTTCTGCTTCCCTTCAAATTTCTCATCTACTTGGATAATACACTTGCAGAGTAATAGCTGTCTTTAGATACAAAGTGGGTCTGGGCTCAACAAGTGCCTCTGCGTGCTGCTGTACAATATTAGTGCTAATTGTCTTCTTGGGCTTCAGCATATGCATAGTCACATGCTTCTGAGATGATCTCAGCTTCTCTCATTACAACACCCATTTTATTTTTGTATTTTAAACTAGTCTGCACTGGAACAAAGAAACCCACGTGTCTGAAAAATGATGCTGATGCACTCTAACTCCTGCAGTCTCTACAGGCACACGGCGATGTGTCTACAGCTCCACATCCTCATGCAGAACCGATGTAATTAAGACACTGCTGTGGAATGAAGGGGGTGTGAGTGTACCTAATTATACCTATGTGTAACTCTTTAAGCCTACACCATGTCCAAAGTATACTGATGAATACGTGTTCATCTGATGGCATCAGCTTAATTACTTCTCTAATTATTCAAGAAGGAGGCAGGAAGTTTTCTTTGGATTGGTTGTATCGCAGTAATTGATTGTTATTCTGGTGATGCCATGACACACAATCAAATAATCAGCAAGACAGAGTGAGCACAGAAAACAAAAAGGTCACAGGGACAAGCCGGCAGGCTGAGCTGAGCAGAAATCTCAGCTACTCACCCAAAGACATGCCTAGTGTTCCTCAAATTAGTCTCTCAACTCTGGTGTGTGAACAGGAGTATAGATGTATGAAAGAGCCTGTGGCATAAATAGTAGCAGGAGAGCACTCGGGTTTGCATGCTTTCCTTGAAATGAATGTCTACATTCATCCCCATGTCACCTACAGTTCTTGGCAAGGGAAGGTGGGGACACTCGAGCGTTTCAGAGAAAGAAACAGGAAAAATGTGTTCATGCATCTCTGACACTGTACTCTCTTACAATACAGGGAGATTATCAAGCAAAAGGTTTAAAAAGGTGACTTGATTGTCATCTGTGAAAGCCTCAGTGGCCTGGAAGCAAACAGCACTTAGGGTAGTAGCAGGATACCGTAAGAGCGTGAAGAATTTCTAGGGACACAGTAATTGCTACGTTGGTTTTGTTGCACATCTGTTGGGCGCCACTTCCTCACCCGCAGCCTGCCAACAATCATCATATGTGACAAACCCTCCTGCAGCGTGCCGACATCCTGCCGTGCAGAACCACGCCGTGGCAATCAGTGAGGAGCCAAGGTGCTGCCTGCAGCACGCAGCCTCCCACCACTGTGTCCATCACCTGAAGGGTGAGCTGCTCCATACAGGTGGTCCACAAACCCCTGCAAACTCCATCTGCCTGCTGGGACAGCCCATGTCCCTGAGCAGCCCAGGCTGGGATACGCATCTACGGCAAGGAAAGACATTCCCAACTTTACCCTCAAGCCAGTCAACCAACGGAAGCCTGACAAATAATGCAATTCTGCATCATGCAATAGAAGTCTGAACCCAATGAGCCAAATCACAGCCAAAACAAAGTGGAAACCCACAGCTGCTGTGTTCTTAGCCACCCTCCTTACTCATCTCCCTCAGACAGAACAGCCAACTGAAGCTCAACACCAACTCTCCCTCCAGCTCTGCTCACAGACCTGATAAATGCAGAACAGGCAAATTGTCAGCAATTTTACAATGACATCACATAATTAGCAGCTGAACTTAAACTCACTTGTAGTCACCTCCATTACAAGAAATATCACGCACTTTTACAAACCATACAGATGCTTCTGTTTGTCTCCTTATTGTTTCTATTATACGGACATCTCCATAATATGCCTTCAGCCTTAAATTAAAAGCAGATGGACAGGCTAGGACTACTCAATAGTAGAGTATTGGGTTTGGGTTCTGGTTTTCATTAAGGTGGATTTATGTTGGATTATTCTGTATTTCTCATTTACGTAACTTCTATGAAGTTACTCAAGGTGAAGGTCTAACAAACAGCTACAACAGATGTCATATCAAATGAGAAAGTTCTGTCCCAGAGTCATCAACATATCAGTCATCGTCTTTAATGAGTTATTGCAGTAATTACTATAGCTATTTAATCTTGCTCTTGATGGTAGTTGCCACGAGGTTCTTCACGAGAAGTGTGAATATACATTTTCGGGCTTGTTTACTTGTCAACTATTCCTGAAGAGCTACTCCTGTTAATGTACCGCTACTACCTCCTGGAGAAGACAACTTTCTCCCAAAATAAGCATGATATTCGTACGGTGGAAATAATTCTTTCTTGTGACAAAATAAGACCAAGATCACCTGTGCTTAGTTCAGAATGGCCATGTTATTTCAAGTTTCACCACTATCATAGTGTTAAAAAATTGCTGTAGCAGCTGAGGTCCAACATGGTAGAGGCTGTTCTGGCACCAACAGCAAAATAATTGCCTCTTACAAATGAATGAAAGAAACACTTTGCTGAGCCTGAGATCTGTTTGTGAGAACAGAATGGTCATGGACAATACGCAGGCACTGGGCAAGACAACTTCTATAGCTGGAAAAAGAAGAGCCCTACACCTTCTGCTGAGCAACCAGACTGCAGGTTACAACCCTCAGCCTTCATTCGCATGCAAGAAAGTAGAAAAGTTATGACTAGTGTGGAGAGGAAAGTTGCTCTCAACTATCAGCTATGCCACTCCATGGCAAATGAAATTTCATCTCTCTCCTGGTATGAAGTCAGTCCAAGTAAAGAAAGCCAAAACTCACATTTTGATATATTTTTTTTTTTCTTCCTGGCAAAATTAGTAGGAGAATAAAATGAGTGCTTCCAATATGTTTTGCTAGGTACCTTTGGAGCTGATTGTAATTCCCTTACTGCCAGTGGCAGCTTTAAAGCTGGGCTGTTAATTTGCTTTGCAGTGGGTTGTGCACAGGAATGGTACATAACACAGTTCTGGAGTCCCTGCTGTCAAATCAGAAATTCAGAAAAGGCTGAAGGCAACTCCTTGGAATAAATCCATGAGAGCAGAAATAATGTGAAATGTGCAAGTGCAAATAAAATTCCTAGTTCATCTTAGATGCACTCAGCATGTTAATACCTCAACTGTTTTGTTCATTTGCTACCTGTTTTCAGTGCCCTGAGGCACACACTATTAAGGCACAGCCCAGCATAATCTAACTCGAAGTCTTCAAATGTTACATCATTTCCTGTAGAACAGTTCTCCAGAAAACACTTCTCTGAAATCTCTAATTACTTAAAACCATAAGCCAATGACTTTGCTCTTTGGCTTCAATTCTATAAAGCATTTCAGACACACATCATCTGCTGATCCCGGATGCAAAACCTTTAAGAGATTCAAAATCTATAATTTCCATCCTGCTAGAAACCAGCATTCAACAGTGTGCTTGCACTTCCTGCAACGACCAGCTGGCGTGAGACTCTCCAGATCCATAGCAATGACACAACCACTGAAGGGAGGAAGATGCACAACTGAGCATTTGCTCAGCCAGGACCAAGCCCAAAGAAAAGAGCAAAAGCACGAGAAATGCCACAACATGCAGACACTTTGGTCAGAGACAGATAAATGCCCAGGTAACCTGCTGCAAAGCACTTCAACTTGACTGCTTGAATATTTTTATTTGAAGCAATTAAATCTGAAAAAAATGCTTTTGTTTAAATCAATGTAAGAAGTCAATGTTTCATTCACTGTAAGAATGTATCAGATCAATCAATATATCAAATCAATGGTTTAAACCAATGTAAGAATATAAAAAGGTTGATTTATTTCCCTAAAAAGTTCTGTTGATTACAAATAAGTAGCTTCCAGCAAAATGTTGTGAGAAGCATTTGGGAGTGTTTGGAGGACTTGTAAAGGAATGTTCTACTCTGTGCCTTGGTTGAGATGCCCTTTCCTTTTACCTCGCTGCAATCCCTTCTTTGAAGTCAAGTCTATTCACACCAACAAAACCTTCTGACACTGGAGGAAAATATAAATCATAATAGAGAGTGATAAATACTGATACCAATAAACAAAAAAATCTTCAAATCTTAACTTTGCCAAGGAAAGGGAAAACAACTGAAATAAACGACTTCTACAGCTTGGTCCTAAACAGCTCCAACCACCATAGCTCCTACTATGCAGACACACATTGTAAGTGACACAGCAAAGCCGTGCAACCCTAAAGGCCACCAAAGGAACATGAAATGAGCAGGGACGGTCACTGCTGGAGACCTACCTGTTTTGTTAGAGAGTCGGAAGGACACCATCTTGTCGGGAATGCTGCAGACATTCCTCACCGAGGCGATGCAGCTGTAATTCGCGTAGTCCTGAGGTCGGAGGTTCTTCAGCTTCAGGATCTTCGTTTCCCCCTGCAGGAGCAAGAGAAAGCATTAGGAAGAGCCTGAAGCAGAGGAGCGAGGAGAGCTGCAGGGTGCACTCGGGATGACTTCCAGGAGGTGTAGATGTGGCCAATTAGTAAGAAGATGTTGAAATGGTCCAGAAAATTATTATTTTTTAATAGCAGAAAGAATGGTGGCTGGCATAGCCTGAAGCCATAGCCCACCTTATATATTAAAGGCAGAAGAAAAGAGAGTGGCAAGGGGGGAAATTGTTTTGGCAGTCTTTGAAGTCACAGCATTATTCTGGATAATACGTCGTAAAGTACAATCTGCTTGATGAAAAGAAGCATAAGCTACAGAAATCCTGCTGCTTTTCCTTTGAAAATGAGCTCCTGATGGATTTTATTTTTAGCCAGGGGTGTAAATGATGGAGCATGGACCTGAATAAGATGTGTAATGAAGGAGTGCCTTCTGATATGATCAAGAGAAAACTGTAGTGTCCAAATACAAGATTTCCACAGCAGCTGTCTATGAAATGGGCACTGCAGAGCTGGGAACTCGGGGAAAAAAGTTGCTGAAATACATATGCAAAATCTTGAAGCATTGTTAGCAACAGCAGTAACAGAAAGCTGAACGGGCTGTTAGGTACAACATCCCCTGCTTACGCTGAGCACACAGGGATGCCACGGAGCACAAAAAGCAAGAAAGCAGGTGAGTACAGCAGAGCACAGCAGGGCATCATGCATGACACCGTGACAGTAGAGGGCTGCAGAAACATCAGATACGTCTCCATTTATCTATACATGCACATTATTCATCCTAGCACTAAAATAACAAACTTCCTGCATTTTCAATCTCCTCCAGCTGCCCACTTTCAAGTCTTCGCTTGTGTTTATGCTGATAAGCTAAAAAGGTATTATGTTTAGGACAGGCTGTGGCACAACCTCAGCCCTGGGAGGCTCATAAGCCATCAAAATAAGGCAAATAAGCCAGCTCATAAGGCATCAAAAGAGCAAACTATGAAAAATGTTCATTATTATGTTACTATAAAGCAACTACCACTTCTAATTTCATCACGGCTTGGGAAACATACTGACTTTTTTGACAACATCATGAGCACGTATAGGAAAATATGTGGTCGTCTGTGGAAATGCATGCATAGCACTAGCAAAAACAAAGCAAAACCAAATGAACAAAAACAAGAAAAGAAGATACAGTTAGCAAGAAAAGGAAACAGATAGTCATTAAATCAAGCTCAGTAGATGTTTGGAGCATTGGAACTGAAGTGCTTTGTATGTACAATCAGTCCCACAGAAATGATGTGATTAAAATCAAGCCCATGCTGATTCAGTGTTTGCATGACTGAAGCCTCGAAGGGGTGTTCCTAAAGATAAAGATACTACTTTAAAAAGATTCATCTGGACTAGAGAAGGGCCTGATCCTGGTTAGTGGGAACGCAGCTACCAAAGCCATTAGGTTCTGGATTAGACTGAAATGCAGAGCAGCTCCATCCCACTGATTTGGTCCTTAGCTGCAGACTCCAAGTGGAACTTGTGAGCTGAACTCACAATGGTATTCTGGATCATGTTCCTAGATTGCAGAGATTTGTAAAAATATATATCTATTTTCTTCATTGGTTTGAATAATTAGTCTAATTATGTCTAATTGCATAATTATTGTAAATACAGCAAATTTAATCTTGTGCTCAGACTGTGCAATTACAATGTGCAATGAGAATGATGCAAACTCTTAGGAAAAAATCTGCATCAAGATTTCAGTTTCGAAAAATTCAGTATTTCCAACACTCGCACAGATGAGAATGCACATGTTTGTTCTTTCCCCTCCCTGACCCCCTCATGGCAGCTAAAATAGGTAGCTGATATTACCTTATTCATCAAAAAAAATCTGAGCTTAAAGTTCAAGAATTTCTTTTTATTTTCCCAGTTTTTAAAGTGGCTTCTGTGACTTGATAGAACAAAGCGTAAAAAAATTGGCCTTTTGGGGTACAGTAACTTAGAAAATTTCTTTGTGCTACTGTTATCCCTCACATTTCTTCTGATTTTCAGACTGATGATCCAGCTTTAAAGCGATCAACAAACAAATGCCACCTCAAATTCACCTCTTGGTGCTCTGAAGATATATCCCCTCTATCCCTCTTCACACCAGCTCTTACCGTTTGTTACCATATCCTAAGCAGAACCAAGTCTGCAGAGACGTGCTGTAGACATTTATGATTCTTAAACCTTTAATTACATCTTTTCCTCTTATAAACACATATCAGACCTTGTAGGCACACAGACAAGATACACTAATTCAACCTGAACTCCAAAAAACATAAAAAGGTTATGGATAAGCTTTGGACTATCGCCATGACAATCTGATTTATTCAGATTAATTCGGCCCAGACAGAGGGTCTAGGAAGAATGCTCCCTGTAACCTAAGAATCTTTTTTTTTAAAAAAAAAAAAAAAGAAAATTAATCTAATTTCATATAACATGTTTTATTAGATATGTTCTTGTTAGGTGATCGGAAAGGTATTAATCGTCATTTCCATATCGAGATATTATAAAAGGACCACCTCAAGGGAGTCCCTCACTTTTTAATTAAAGCATAAAGATACTTTCGTTTACACACTTGAATCCAAAGAAACAAGCTGCACATTCGCTAAACTGAATCCATACACGTTAAATTAAAAATAATTTCATCACTTTTAGGAGACCGATAACTTGGCTATGTAATCTAATTCTCATCTCTGCAAGGTTCCAGGCACACATTTCTCAGTAGAATACCTACCCATGGTAGCAATATAAAGCTGTCAAGCATAATAATAAGAAAAACTGAAGGTGCTCTCAAATCATTAGCTGAAAATTATTTATGAAATTTGCAGCTTGCTTTCTGCTATGAAGACCAAATTACCAGGCAGTTTTCACTTGTCTTTACTCATTGTTGCTTGAGACTTTCCAAAATAACATCTTCTCTTTTTTTCTTTTCTTCTTTCTCTTTTCTTTTTTCCTCATACCATCACACACACTTCTCCATAGACAATAGGATATGTCACCTTTTTATTCTGAGACTGTGTAAGTGTGCCAACAATAAATTAATCTGATCTAATCTGACAGACTCTTTTGATAGCACAGTCTGCTTTTATGGCTGCAAACAACAGTAGGAAGACTTATAAAAAGCACTTCTTCCCATTTTTGCCACACCATCTTTAAAGTGTGTAAGTCTGGAACAAAAATCTTATATTCAAAGATGTGGAAGGTGAAATAATAATAATAATAAAACAGGGAGTTGCCTTAGAGTTCAGCCTTCTTGAAAAGCTTTTTAGGCTGCAACTTCTGTGAAGAATCACTTTGCATTGTATTGGAAAAGATTAGGAAATAGCAGTCAAATCAGAGCACTGGGCTTGCAGGCTCAAGGAAAATGACTTCAAAGGGGCTCCTGCAGACAGCACTCACTGTGCATCTTCCCATAGCTTCCTGCTTCCTAATTTCTTTATCAAAAAATAAAACGACATTTTTTATATTAGTAGCTCTTTAAAAACTACATGGGTGGATGTGCCAGGCTGTGGTTCTCTGGAGGGCATGCCCACCAGGCGCCCCAGGAACCCAGCAGGGATGTGCAGACAGACAAGCTCTACATCCAGTTACAAAGTCCCTGGTGCAAGCACTCGAAGGAGAGATAAATACTGCAACTTCATTTCCTACCTGTGTAAAGAAGGGCTCGTAGATCTCAACTCCTTTATCAGAGCCTTGCAGCAGTACCTCCTGGCCGCGTCTCCAGCTGTACCGAACAGGCGGATTGGAGTTGGCAACGCACCTGAGAAACACAGTTCTCTCATAGTAAAACTGCTCCTTTGCTTCCCCTATGCTCTGGTGGACTGTCACTATCGGGTCATCCAAATCTGGAAAGGCAGAAGAAACAACAGAGATAAAGTCAGGCTCCACCAACACTGCGATCCTTACCACTCACATGAGCAGGGAGGCAAAACAGAAGCAGTGCAGCTCTAAATCCCATAAATGTAAGTTTGAAGACTTCCTCAGCAGAATCCAGTTTTAGAGTTTGTTTTCATTTGTACAGCACTTAGTACAACTGGATCTTTGTTCACCACCCTGGCTTATTACAATACACATGATAATGTGACAGTATCTATCATATTTCTGACATGTTTCCATTAATATTTAGGCTTCACCTGGTTTTCATCCCCACTACTGATTTTTTATGTATGGTTTTAATTTAAACATCTCTTGGAAGAAAATAGTTTATCAAGCTTTGGTAATAAATAGTCAGGCTCATTTGCATCCTAATGGCAGGATCCACTGGAATGTCGATCACGTGGATGCATCTGTTTTCCTTTAAAGCAGCAATTTAATACAGTAATTTAACGCACATTCCCTTCTTTCAGTTACATGCATTTAACTTCAGGCAGGTAAATTCATCCCAGGCTTTAGAACACACTTCTCTTGATTAAAATACAGATATCATATAATTACTCCCACCGCTTCATCACAGAGAAAATTAGATCCCCACAACAGAATTCATTCATCTTAAACAGGGAAGAAATAGAGATAGCCCTTGGAATGTGAGTACACTTAATGAATTAATTTAGGCTTTATTCCACCAGGAACAAGTAGATTCCTCTTTGCAAGGGTTTGCTATTGTTTATGGTGAGCTTTCTTTGAAGGAATAATTACACCCAAGAAGAAAAAAAAAAAAGCAACAACAACATCTGTCATCACCAGTTCCTAGCTAAAAATGCTTGGCCAGTGTGGTCAGCAGTTCCTCTCCAAGCTTTAGGGAAAAGTTCCACTACCCAGTGAGCTGGAAGCCAGCACAGGTTGCTGCTCAAGGCCAGCAATTAGAGTACAGCACTGGTTCTGGTACCCACAGAGGAGGACCACAACCCCAGTTATACCCGCACCAAGCCCGTCTGCAGGCACACAGCTATGGCGTGTTTCCATGTGCAACTCAGCCCTGACTGGAACGCCTGCAGAATCTCCTCAGCGGCACTTTTTCCTCAAAATAAAAGCTAAGTAACGCCTTGAGTAGTTCTTAACTAATTACGCATCCACAAATGCAACCCTATTTCTGCACAGGTGAATACAGGTGAGTGCCTATATAAATATAATCCACCAGCTTTATTTCAGGCTACCATTCACCAAAATGCAGAACGAGGGAGCTCAACTCTCATAACCACCAGTGCCAACAGGAATGCTGCCATGAGTGAAGGCACCCACCCCTCCGTCCCTTTTCAGTGGTGTTGGAAACAAGGGCAGTTGTTGGGGTGGGAGCATCACCTGCATTTTGCTCCCACGTCCTTCCCCCAAGTGCCAGCCGAATGCAACCGTAACCACCACAGGATACTGTGCCAGGCAGGCCATCAGTGCAGCAGCTCTTCTAACATTCAGATTTTTGATAGTTTTGAGAAATTAGAGGTCTGGTAGACAAAAAAAAGATTAATAAAGGAAGCCCATCATTAACAATTTGAATAGATTAGCATGTTTCAAATGTCCACATTGAAAAACAGTCTGCACTTAAAATTATTCTTTAGAGGCTTACATTTTGATTTGCATAACAAGAACAAAGCCTGAGAGTCTCTTGATTAATTAGAAACAAAACATGTTCCAAAATTTGGAATAATTCAAGTAATAATACCTTGTAATGGTGTATGGATTTTAAGTAAATGTTACCTTCATTCTACCCTGCAAAACATTTTAGTTAACATCACAGAAACAAATTATGAAACTGTTGTTCCAAATTAGGATGGCATTTTCTAATGAGATTTCATTTTTGTTTTAAAGGTTATTTTAAATCACGGTAGCATTTGAAAAGGGACGGGCTTGCTGAAACGCCATCTTCTACTCATGCAATAGAAAATATAAAGAAGGAAATTAGCTTGCTTCAATTCCTAGGCCCAAACACCTGTTCCCTACGTTTTGATGAACCACAAAACATTTCACACGTGAATGCTCTGCAGTGGCTGATTGTTAAAGCACCTCCTTATGCCACAAACAAGGACGGTGGTTAGCAAAGACCTCACACCCTAAGTCGTGGAACTGCTCCTTGAATCTCTCTCCCTTAGGTGAAGGTGCATCCTCCTAGATGAAATATGCAGAGGTTAAGTCCTGACTCGGTGTCATTTTGATAAAGTTACTCAGGACTAGGCAGACCGAGCCACTTACAGCCCAAACATGGGGTTTAAGGTGGCTGTGAAGCCTGACAGCACAAGGCTGCAATCCACACCTCAACACATGGCAGTATGAGGCTGACCAGATGGAAAACACTCTGCAGAAGAGGCCGGGAGGTCCTGGTGGAGAAGCTGATGTAGGTGTCCCTACACCCACGAAGGCCGGCCGCCTCCCAGGCCACAACAGCAAGAACACAGCATGTCCAGGGAAGTGATCCACCCCCTCCATCCACACCTGTGGGACATCCTGAGCGCCGTGTCCAGGTCTTGACTATCTCTACAAAGAAGAAGACACGGACATACAAGAGCAAGCACAGAGGAGGCCGCCAAGACAACTGGGGGCCGAGGAGCTGCATCTGGCCAGGCTGGAAAAGAAAAGGTGAAAAAGTGATCTAATGTCTGTCTTTGACTGAATACTGCGACACTACCAAAGCAGATAAATTCCTCTAAGAGGTGCAGAGCAAAAAGAAAAATGATGAGCCAACAGGTGTAAGATGCACCAAGAGAAATTCTGCCCGGTTGTAAGTGAAAGCTGTGGGCTCCTCAGTACAAGAGGGACAGAGAACTTCCAGAGAGGGTCCAGTGTAGAGCCACAAAGATGATGACAGAATTAGAGCATCTGTCCTCTGAGGAAAGACTAAGTGAGCTGGGCCTGTTTAGCCTAGAGAAGAGGAGATGGAGAGGGGATCTCATCAACCTCTACAAATACCTGAGGGGACAATGTAAAGAGGATGGGGCCAAACTCTTCTCAGTGGTGACCTGATAGCACAAGGGACAACGGGTATAAATTGAACCACTGGAAGTTTTGTTGCTGTAAGAAGTTCTTTATGGTTCGGGTGATGGAGCACTGAAGCAGGCTGCCCAGAGAGGTTGCGGAGTCTCCTTTGGAGATATTCAAAACCCACCTGGATGTGATCCTGAGTAATGTGCTCTGGGTGACCCTGCTTGAGCAGGGGGGTTGGACTAGATGATCTCTGTTGGTCCCTTCCAACCTCAACCGTTTTGTGAAAGCAAATTCCTCGTGCAATCAGACAAGAACTTGGACATGGCTCCAGAGACACTGTGGGTACCTGTCCATGGAGGCGTTTGAAGCTTGACTGGCCCTGGAGTTGGCCCTGGTTTGAGTAGGGGGTTGGACTAGAGGTCCTTTCCAACCTAAATTACTCTGAGATACCAAGAGATGTGATGCCATCACTTCCTCATGCTGTCTGCTCTCTTGCAGTGGGTGCACGCTCATGTGAACTGACCCCCATCTGGTACCTAAAGCAGCTACCCTAAAACATGGCCCTGTAGTACAGCAGGGGACGGACTTTGACAAGAGTATAAAGAAACCTGAAAGAAGTTGAAGTCGGAAATGCAAATGTAGCCAGCCCTCTGCCAAAGCATTTCATAATGGTCAATTAATACAGAATTTGCACTGCAGAACATGACTGATTTTTCCATCAGCAGTGCTGGAAAGATCTTGACAGCTGCATCACAGCAAAAGAAGCGCTAATAGGAGACAAAATAATGCTTGCAATTGTTGTGAGATTTCACTGAACATTCAACTGCCTGCCCTGTTGCCGTGCAGGGTTAGACAAATGTTTTAGGAGGTTGTTATATAAGACTGTATTTTGCTCAGACAGTGTGAAAGCTGCAAACATAATACAAAATATGCTTTTTCTAATACTGCCAAGGCATTCTGTGCAGTTATTACCATGGAGGCAGGTACCTGCCAAATTCAGAGCCTTTAGGCTATTGCAAAGTCACCTGATCCTGGTGGCATTAATGCGCCTTGTCCAAGCTCTCCAGAACTCCAGCTTCAATGTCCAACTGAATTGTTACTAATTGATATTTAAATTTCCAAACAGTGGCTAGAATACATTGTTTAAATCCCTGTGCATATGTGTAAGTATCCGTGGGTGTTCGTTCTTCGCTACCAGCATTTGAGCAATCAAGGCTTTGGCAGTCGGGTAGGGGAGCTATTGACTTCAGGTATTGCTCACAATTTGCCTGGAAAAGAGAGGAATTCACGGAGGAGACAGAGATCTTAATGCAGCTGAGAAAGATTTAGCAATGGAAAGCTCAACATGGTGGATTTTTGAAGTGCTTGACAAGGAAAAAAAATATCTTAAAGTTTTCATTTGGGGTTGATCAATTTACAAAGAGTTAACTGACTAATAATTCTCCGTATTAAACTGAAGTCATGGGTGTTACGCAGTTAAAGTCTATTAATCAAAATGAAAATAATTACAGAAGTATGTTTTCCACAGAGGTTTATGCCACCATTAGGTTCAATTTTTCAGTCTTTAATCTTTGAATTGAACCAAACACTTTCTGAAGCCCAGATGGCAAATGCATGCTCAACGATGTATTGGAAAAATTCCCTTCATACATCCTGATGCTCTCAAGCAAACCAAAAACCCAGAATAAACTGTTCAGAATAGGCCTAATCTAAATATACCAGGAATTGTAGCACAACCGTCAGAGACCTTGGTGTAGAAGGTGCACAGAAGTGTGGCAGCTGCTGTTAATGTCCTCGGTATGCTGAATTGTACAGTGCTGGAGACATCGTTCAGGCTGTGGGCAGGAAACACAGACCAACCATCTCCTGCAACCCTCACCTGAGCTCCAGGGAGTTTCACACGGACAACCACGGGAGCAGGATCACAGCCTGTATTTGCTATTCCATCTTTTTTCAGCTGCTGGGACCACACAGCTTGCTGATTTCATTTGTTAATTAGCTGCCTTTGTCTTCAGATCTTCAAAGCAAGCAATATTTGGAAGTCAAGATAATAATAAATAAAACACGCATCTGGTAAACTGATCGAAACTGCTTCATCAAGACACCCATAGAGGAGGCAACAGTGATGCATGTATTCCACCTGCCTAACTCGTAAGTTATTCTAAAATAGAAAAATATTTTCTTCCCCCTATTTTCCTTACTTTAGCCTCTTTGACCTAACATAAGCTAACACAGGCTTGAGGTGCCACGTTGTCCTGTATTATATAAAGCAGTTACACCTGACTCAGGAAATGCATAAAATGCAACAAATGGGTATTCTTTGAGGCAAGAGTAATGAAGTGTTGTGCGTGCCATCCATTAGCAGGTAGCAGAGCTCCAAACAAGCTGGCGGGATGCCAGGAACAGTTACCTGGAGCTCTGCGTGAGATATTTTTTTCCTTCCCCAGCCCTTTAAGACATTTCTTATGCATCTGCATTGCTGTACTATGTGTGCAGCAGAGTTACAACAGTGAAAGTGAGCATCATTTACAAGGCCAGAGTCTCTAAGAAAGCCAAGCCTCCTTGCTTACTCCAAAAAGACCACAAGTGTGACCTTGGCAGACCCCTGATGAGCTTACATTGATTTCCAATAGCATTTTGAGAAGATCAAACACATGCTAGAAGACTGGAAGGGTGTTAACATCCTCCAACACAAAAAGACAAACAGAATGACCTTGGCAGTCAACAGCACCCTGCACAGCCGGGGACCATTTCTGCCTTCCATGCTGCTGAGGGTTGGAGGACAGCCACAAAGAATCCAAGAGGAAAAATATAATGAACACTAGCTAATGGAGTCTTATAGAGAAAACACGTCATTCTTCTGATGAAATTATAAACATACCTCGACGAAATTTGCATAAACTACGCCCACTGGATGAACTGCTCGTGCCAGCATGTGCTGATGACCCTAGGAGGATGGCATGCACAGCTCTGCAAGAACGCAGCACTGCTTTTGTTTATCCAAGGATCCCAAACTGAGCCAATGTACAGCATTTATCAGACAAAATTACCACTGGAGTCCCTGGACAGTAGGTACATTGGCACCGAGAGTTTTGCATTTCTAGCACAAGCAGCAGAAAACAAGCAACATTTCCTGCAATGCTGGATTTCTACATGCACAGTCCTATGCAAAATAAAGATCGGTGGCTTTTGCAAATAATGAGAGTGGGATGCTCACATGGAAGAATATGCGTCTAGGAACCCATGATAAAGGCTAATAGTGCAAGACTGTACCCTGGCACAGTCTGCGAGAAGAATCGTACCTAGCAAACGTCCGCACTCAGCACAGTCCTGAAATAGATGGGACTGCTGGGTTCGCTGCTTGCAGGAAGATATAGGGATACAATTTTCTTTTGTATAGAGAATTGGTGACCTGAAAACAGGATCCTAATCAGGTGTCAGCCATTCGAAGAAACATTAAGAAATAAAAGGGCAAAGAGAAAAGCAGCAGAAAAGTACCTACGAACTGGAGAAAGTACCCACTACTTTGTTTTGCAGTAAGAGATGTAAAGAGACAGATGTATTTATTAGGAAGAAAGGAAGAAGACTGAATGGTAATTTTATCATAGGATGTAAGCATCTCACGGTGGGAAAACAGCAGGTACAAAAGAGCTCTTTTGGCTACTGGTTAGATATAAAACAAGCAGCATGAGCTGTAAACAGAAGGAAGCCCAAATTCAATATGGAAAAGAATCAAGACTTTTTACTTACAAAAATAAGTATAAAACTGACAAACATTCTACTTATAAAGATCAGATAAAGAAGGAGACTACCTGGGCATACAGAAGATTCCTCACCTCTTCAAATCAAGACCAGATGCTTTTTAGTGAAATGCAAATGATTACATTCAGTGTAGTAACAGCTGAAAAAACAGATTGGGCTGTGATATAAAGGAGGTCAAGCTGATGGCACTGATGGCACGGGCAATTCCAGTATTATACTTTATGAAAAATACAATTAAAAAGACAAACTTGAATATAGAATTCCAGAACATTTTTATGAAATCAAGTATGCTTGAATGAACAAATGGAGTTATTTAACCTATCCTTTCATTCACCTTGCATTAGCCTACACCCAAGTGTCAGCACAATTTGGTTCCCCATCCTGTAGGACGTGGCTGTGGAAGATGCTGATGAACCAAATGCACACACAAAGAATGTAAGAAACAAGAGCTAAAGCCACTCTTACACTACAAGGAGTGAAAGCACAGGAAGGTAGCAGGAAAGCAGTTATGAAAGAACCCATAAAGTATGACTGCTACAGGACTTTCCCTTCCCAGTGATTTATTTTCCTCTTTTGAACCAAGATTCAACTATAAACATATGGGAGTTGGACACTTCACTCCCAGGAGCACAAATTCGTATCCGATATGTACAGTTGCTCAAGATGGAAAACTGCAATAATCATTTTGTTTTTTCAAGAGGAAGCTTTGCTTTTTAATTCTCTCTGTACCTCTAAAGAAACAGAAGATTACAGAAGAAAAATCAATTTACCTACCAGGCCAGGAGAAACAGACACTGAAACTAAAGGCCTCCTGACATGCATGACCCATTACTAGGAGTAATTGTCACAAATATGACTTTTTAATGTGTTAAGTAATTCTTGGTTGCATAATCTCAAAACGAATTAATGCTTGTGCCTTCATTATTTTAAAGAAAGGAAGCTAAAATTTGGTTCAGTAATAAATATCAACTGCGTTAGGAGGGTCTAGTTCTAGTTCTCCAGCTGCTGGCTTTAGAAAAACTCTTTCATAGACTACTCACAAAGTTTACCTCTCTGTTAAAAACTGTTACTGACTTCCTCTGAATGTCATGTTCTGAAACAGGTACAGAGACATTTTGCTAAACCAAAGAATTATAAATATCTGACAGTTCATACCTATATAACAGAAGTGTTGTTCCCACCTTGTTCCCACTGCATATATGGGAATCTCTTCTGAGGGTCACATTTATTTTCCAGCCTTAAACTTTTTATCATAAAAAATGTCAGTATAGGAATCTCACCAGTGCTCTGCATATTTCTTGCAATCTCTATTCCTAAACACAACCCTATATTTTTTCCATTTTTATTTGAACAGAAGACAAAACTTGCATTTTAGAAGAGGGAAAAAAAAAAAAAAAAGAAAAAAGAAAACCAGTATTGGAAGCAATAAATAAAAGGGAGTGGATGATGAAGAAAGTAAGGCACAGGAAAATATCCTTGGAGGTAAATTGAACAAACCTACAGCAAAGAGGAAGAGGAACCTGCCCAGAATGTTTAGTGCCCACATCTGACCCCAGACAAGCGGAGCCTTTTCAATGACTTGAAAGAAACACCAGAGCCAGTCTGCTATAGGAGTCCATGCAAAAATCCCATCCAACTTGGGAGGGGCCTTAGGAGATCATCTAGTCCATGTCTTCTTCTCTCCATACTGAGAATGCCCATCAATTTTGCAGCATCAGCAAAAATTAATACCAAAACATTATTACGGTATGCAAATGCAGCTGAGTCCCAAAGAGGTGCTAAGAGTTACTTCCTGAGGTAATTGCATTTGACTGCCCATCTGCCAAACCTCCTTTCCCTGAAACCTTCTGAGCTTTTTTGCCTCTTTTAGCAAAATTTCAAGTGGGGATTGAGATCCCAAAGATAATTAACCTCCAGCATGTTTTATAATATTGGGGTAGGCACACGGGGAGAAGCAAGCACTGGAGCAAGGCTCAGAGTAGCTGAGAGAAACACCTCACTGTGAGCTTGGCATGGCCAGCTGGCCTGGAGCCAGGCACCCACGGGTGCCTTCTGCACAGCCCAGCATTATGGAGCTCGTGGGGAGTCCACGGGGAACAGCATTTCCTAGAGAAAGGGAATGGAGATGGAGGTGTGGGGAGGAAGGACGCAGATCTGTAGGAAACCAAGCTTTTTCATTCGCTAGTTTTGCTACCCTTCTCATACAAAATAATTCATGGTTATGCAGGTGGAGGACCTGGAGCTTGGTCAGGTGCCTCCTGCAGCTCTCCTGGTCACCTTGCAGGTGCCGACTCCCCAGGACAGCTTCTCAAGAGCGAGCTCTCCTCCACGCATTTTGCTCCTTAGATAAAGCAAATTAAGCGAGGGAGCAGATTTCTGGTCACAGCAGACCAACCCACATTATGGTTTTTTAGCACAGCGACAAAACCTCACCCTCCAGAGGAGGAGCTTACAAAAGAAACCATACATCAGGGAAGTTTCCAGATGCGTGCAGTTGGCAGAGGGAGAATACTTACAGACAGCAAGAGTGAATTTGAAAGACATCGTAAGCCATAAACTCAGCGCTTTGTATAATCTCAGCCTATTTCTATTAAGTCTCAAATCAGATTCCTGCAAACAGACTGAATGTTCAAGCCATTAATGTGGTCTATCTTTCCACTCGAGGGATATTTACAGCATCAATTATCTTGAACCTCATCTGACATGTACTTATCTCAGACTGATCTAACTACAGCTATTATCATGTGTTAGAGACAGTTTTAATTTAGAAGAGGAATAGCATAAAAGGCATTCAAATAACCTTATAGCACTCTCGCTAGATTTTTTTCAAGGATGAAAATAAAACAGAATCTGCATACGCAGCCAGGTAATGCTACAGAATTAATACTCTAATTAACTGTAAGCTTTTTTTCCGTGGTTCAAAAATACTGATGCCAGGATTATTACATTGAACAAATTCTGCAAGGTACTTCCTCAGCAGCTATTCAGGGCTAATTAAACATCATTGAAATGAGCTAAACATGAAAATATAAATCTTCCTTGGCTGATCCTAATATAAATTGTGCATTTCCATTCCTGCATGCATGATTATTTAATCTCCACTTCTTAATTTTCACAAGCAAGGTTGTCAGTATATATTAGTCAGTGATAATAGCGTGTTTACTGTGAGAGGTCCGTGTCTTTGGGCACGCACAGAAATAGCAAGGCAGGCGGGCGTGCTGTGGCCGCTCCTGCTCCTACCTGACCAGCACCGCTCCTGTGATTCTGTGTTTTCCATCTGTCCTCTTCTATCAATTATCTCTTTTTAATGAAAACTCTGTCTGTCAGTGTTCTGTGCTGAAACATCCCCAAACAGAATAGTGGCAGTACTAGAACAGAACTAAAATTTATTATTCTCATGGCAGTATTCACCAACAACTGGCACAATCATGTGCATGTACACATTAACCTAACTGAGAAGTAATCCAACTTCTGCATCTTTTACAAACTGCCCCTTTCAAAGCATCCCTAGTATAGCAAAACCTTTAGCAGAACTGCAGACAAAAGCACGATGCAACATCAGCTTCAGCTCCAGCCAAAGCTCGGCTCTGGTCAGCCAGCCTCACTGCCTTGTTCCAAGTGGGCTGGCACCATGTAATAGCCCAGGCCAGGAGCTCTCTGTGGTGCTCAGTCTCTGACTCTTGTTGCAAACAATCCCACATTTTGGAAGGGTCCTACCATGAACTGATGAGGGAAGCAATGGCAAGGTGCAGGCAAGAACACAAGAAAGCTCTCAGCAGGTGGAGCATTTTCAACCTCAGTCACTTATCCTAAACAGTTTATTTTGGTTAAGCTGCCACCAGCTAGCCCCATCTCACTAACACGGGTACTCTGGATGAGGTAGGGCCCATTCTTCCTGACGTGGGCTCCAAGGAGCAGATGCCTGGCACAGCCACCTCCAGAGTGCAGCACTCCACACCTCTGTGGCCGTGGCAGCCCCTGAACACTAATGACTCCATGTGCTTTTAAATCAGCAAATGAATTAATATTACCATTACTGCCTTGCATTCGATTTTGCTCTCTGCTGACTGCCTGGGGCTCCTGGGGCCTTCAGCTGGTGCAGTGCCTGCCCCTCAAGGGCGCGTTTCCATCCCTGCTCAGGTTTCTCTACTGCCACACAAAGTTCTCAGCACAAACCAGCACAAACGCCTTCCACATCACTTGCAAGCATCAGTTGTTAGCTCTCTGAGCTGCTCCTGCTGGCTGCCCAGGGAGCTTCTAGAAACCAAGTTTCTGCCCTGCCATTGAACCACACTCACTATTTTGTTAGACGAGGCTTGTTTCAATTTCTGTAAACAGGCAGCGGTCCTACACTTACAAACATGTAAATAGCCCATGATAAATGTGTTATTTCCTGGAGAGAAAAAAAAGAAAAAAAAAAAGAGAAGTATCAGAAACACACTGGGATGCAATCAGACTAATGACAAATGGTAATAGGAGGGTTTGAGAGTCTTTCTGTGGAGCCAAAGGCTCTCTTTGCATTTCCTTTCTGCTACACTTGCTTTTATTGAAATTGCTGTAATTTTAATAAAATTATCTGATAATTTTGAATGTTTGTTCTTATTGCTTCTTGGTTTATGCCTTCCTGTATCCTTCACTTTGTAAGGAACAAGTAAACACAAAAGAAACGGTTTGTAATTCCAGAAAATGAGCACACTGCTCAGGATAGCAAACCCCAGATTCAAACAGTGCAGCATGTTTATTGTGAAGATCTACAGTCACTTAAAACCAGAGCCTTCCAGTAAGGGAGTGACTGAAAATGAAAGCATGGCAGAGCAAGCCCTGGCTTGCAGACAAGTGATTTGGTGCAGGTCATCTGCAGACAGACTGCACGTGGCAGTCACATCCCTCAGCGCAGTCCTGGAAAGTACCAAAATGCCACAGCACCTGTGCAGCTTGGACCTGAAAAGCATCTCATTTTTTTTCCAGGGAATACATGCATAAACATCCCAAAGCTATGCCACATCAGCAGCCTTGCAGTTGTTCTACAACTGTTAAAGGTAATGAAGAAAATCGTGACTTTGCTGCTCCATTCCTGGGCAGTGGCAGCATTGTAAAATGCTACAGAGAAGGGGAGGGAGACGAGGCTTTGGATGGATCCAAGCTGTTCTGTCACTCACCAAGAGCTGAACACACAGCAAGAGGTTCACTGAAGACGTTACAGAGTTTACAGAATAGACTAAGGCTCGCTTGATGAATAGGAAATTCTTTTATAAAGCCAGGAAAAATCTTTTTAATCAAAAGAAAAAAAAATCTGAAAATCAAGGTATTTGTTACACTGTTCAGTGCCTTAGTTATGATTTGCAAAGAAAACAAAAACAAAAAACACACAACAATCAAATCAATCAGAGTGCCATCACTTAACTATAAGCTTTTGGAAGGAGTTTTCAGGGATGTCCTACCAAACTAATATTGGTCAAACTCTCTTTAGAGGTCTTCAGTAGCTCTTTACATACCCTGTGGCTTCTTCTGATTATTCTAGAATTTCAAAGGGAATAAAGGATTAGGTGGTTCCGTGCTACGAAACGGCCATGGAACAGTTAATATTCCATGGAAATGGGCACATGTAAAGCAAATTACACCACAGGATGGAGAATTAAACTAAGGAAAAACTTATATTCCAACCAGAACTTACCTAGAACCTTATTCTGGTATGTTTGACTGCTTGACTAGTCATAGGCTGGCACATTTGATGTTTAACCATTCTTTCTCAGTTTGTAACAGCTTACAGTATTTACTAAACAGCTTCCCAAGATTGATAATCCTTTCAAAGTGCATTTGTAGCCCAAAGAGATGAAAAAAAAAAAAAAAAAAAGAAAAAAAAAAGAGGGACAAGTCCAAGCTCAGACATTAGCAGCTCCAGCTATGCTGGTCTGTTAACATGTAGCTACTCAATCAATACTAATTAGCCAAAGATCATTCAGAAAATGAAATTGAGTTTTTCCTTGCAAGAGTTTTGAAAACAAAGGGAATGACCTTGTGGTTGACAAATGACTCCGGTGAAGCCGGAGAAAAAAGATGTGTATTCACGCTCCTTACAGTTGTTCCCCCTGCCACCACCAGTTGGTATCGGTGTGTACACACAGAACCAAAACACCAGGCCAGGAGCTGACCCCACAGAGCCAGGCTGGGCCAGAAACAGGCAAATTAACACAACCAAAGGGTCACATTGATGAGCAAAATGAACAGAATGTGACTCCTGCACCTGAGCACACAAGACAACAATTTCCAGGTGCCATGAGCTCCTTTAAATGGTGAGATCAGCAGAATTAGCCTGCTTACCTTGAAAAACATGGGCTGCCCTAATTTGCCTTCCTCTGTGCCACCACCCCAGTAAGGGTACAGTGACAACAACAGGAACTGCAGCAACTCCTGCTCTGCCCTGCCTCCCTTGGGTAAGAAGACAGCAAATTGCATCTTTATTAGGGCTTTTTGCATGTGACTTTGGCCAGGCTTACATAAACCCTAAGCAGGGTGCAGGCCAGGATGGAGCAAGTGAAGGTTTGCAAAGGTGCCTGACAGGGAAGTACAGTACATGGAACAGGTTTACAGTCAGAACTTATCAACTGCCATTCACTTACTCCTGAATCAAAGTTAATGAAAATTTTCATTAGAATGCCCAATGCTCAGGACAGGAAGGACGCAGGCACTTCAAAGTTATTTCTTTCACCCATTCCACTTCCATGGACAATGGATGCACTGTGTGATTACAAGTCTGGAAAGATGGAAAGCTGTGATGTCAATTCCTCTTATTTCCGTGGCTGAAATTGAGAGGTGGTCTGTCTCTCTCTGAACAGCGTACGTCCTGCTCCCACCAGCCCCCCAGGTCACAGGACTGATTCTCTGATACTGTGCAAAAATCAGGGGATCTGGTCCATCAGCTGCTTAAGGTGTGATCCGCTGATGTTACTACATGCAAGACGTGTTAGATAGGAAGCTATCTATAATCCCTTTGATCTATTGTGAATAACATTCTTTGGGTAACTCACAAAAGTGACCTGAGTTTGGATTTCATTATTCTGCTCTGCCCTGTATCTCAGCCCTTTCATTTTCCTCCCATTCAAGGAAATTGGAGAGATCAGAGTAATCAGTGAAGAAAAAGACACAGGAAAGCTTTTGATCCAGTATAAAAACAGCAACAAGGTCTTTGCTTCATGTGGCATCATTTTAAATCTCCAAAGATAGCTCACATTTTTCTCAATCTGCTGCTCAATCTAGTTTATAATAGATTACAAAGTGCAATATATACTCTGCATTACGTCAGAAACAATAGGTGAGGCTGGAAGGCATCTCTGGTGATCATCCTATCCAAGCCCTATGCCCAAAGCTGATCATCTACAAGTAAGCTGCTCAGCACCATGTCAGAGGTTTTCTATGGGACCATCTGCAAGAGATCCTTGAAAATAAAGAAATACAAACCTGGATATACTTTTGAGTCAGTTAATCACAGAATTAACCAAGCAAGTATTTTAGATTTATTCTTTATAGTCTGAAGCAGCAGAACTTAGAGGTATCACTGGATCCATTTTAATAAAGGGTTAATTCACATACACAGCCAGTTGAATTATTTCAAAATTTAGTTTCAGGATACTGATTTCACTGAGTTATAGGGATTTAAAAATGCAACCCTACGAAAAAAGTGTTTTTGACTAGCATTGACTTTCCTCAAGGTGACAGCTTGTGCTGAGTTCCTCCCTAATTAAGTTATAGAAATAAATAGAATCATAGCCCAAGCATGTGGCTAGTATTTTTCATATATGTTACTTAACAAAATTAGAAATGTTGATAACAGTGTTCCTTTTTTTTTTTTTTTTTTTAACCAAAGTAAGAGATCAAGTGGTCATGCAAACAAAGCTAATGTTTCCTGAAAATACCCATAGTCTAACATCCTTAATATTCTACACCAGTCTTCCAAATAAGTTATTTTAGGATGGCTCATGCATTTTGCCTGTGTTCCCTATCCACAAAGCCCATAAAAAAGCAATAAGGAAGGTCACTGCTTGGTTCCAGAAGATCCCAGTTAACTGATTAACCCTAAACACATCATCACTTTCAGCTGCTTTTTATTATCTGTGCTGCCCATACCTAATGCATAATGGCTCATTTAAAAAGCTAAATTCAATGATGGTCTAGCCCAGAAAATAATGACTATACTTGTAAAAATCAGGTCATCACCAAATCACCCGTATCACAAGCAGATGAGAATCAGGTGTGGTTGAATGCTTTTGATTGGACTCCAAGCCCCTTGCTGATCTCCACGCCGAGGACAGCCTCAAGTAGGTTATTAAAGCTCAACGTTTGCCATCCCCAAATGATTGACACCCTGGAGTATTTCCTCAAGTAAGGAAGAAGATAGTGTGGATAACAGCACGCACTGAAGGAGAGGCACAGGGGAACGTAGGCTGAATTCCAAATGGCACCCATTGAAGAAGCTTTAGGATGCAGTTTGTAATTCTTGTTTAAAGGGGCAGTGTTGTCACATGCCCAGAGCTGTCCTTTCTTTCAAAAAAGGAACAAAAATACCCCGCCTCTCTTTTATGACGTGATTACCTTGAGATGTTTACATGCCAGCGCTGTTAACTCCACACTTCTACTCAATGTCTCCCAGAGCCCGTTTTCAGCAAAAATTTCAATAAGGCACCAGTGCTGTAAGACTCTCTGGGTTTGGTTTAAGTCTTGTCTTTTTTGGAGAGCTGCTTACTAAAAAGCCAACCCCAAATTCCCAGAATTAGGAAATGAACCCTTCAGTAAAGCATGCCTCCTTGGGGCTCGTCCACCCGACTGAGCTCCTGCTACAGAATAAATCATCCAGCAGGAGGGTGATCTCCGTGTGCTGCTCATAAACTGCTTCTTTCCTTAACGCCCCTAAGTTCCCTACAACAAACCCTGCATTTGCACGCTGCCATCTCTCCACCACAGAGTTAAGCTGCAGTGATGCTTGCTTCGCTGAACCCACTGGAGGGTGTGAGCCATGCCAAGTAGCAGCGGTTGTGCAGATTGCCTATAAACAGCTGTTTTGCTTCTAAATACTCCATAAAAGTATAAGCACCATAAATTACTCCTCTTCTTAGACCCAGGTGTCTAATTGTTAAGTATAAGAGTTACTGTAGAGTTATTAAAAAAGCCGGGAAATGCCATCCACGACACACTGAGCTGCCGTTTACACTAACAGGCTGTCGCACCGAGGCTTTTCCAGGCTGCGCTGGCACCACACGCAGGTTAACCCAGGCTGGGGCCGCAACAGCAGGGAAAGGCAGGTGAGTGCAACCCACCTAACCGTGTTCCCTGCCTGCAGGAGGATGAATTCCTTGCATTCTTGAAGAGCCTGATCCTTCCCACTGCTGCTGGGAGGAGAAGTTTGGACCACGGGCTCAGGCAAGGCCATTTGTACCTGGGCGCACATTCCACCATACACAAATGATCAGGGGTTGTAGCACTCCCGAGAAAACTTTACCATCATGATCCTGTTGATGACAGAGAAACATCCCATGTGAGCAGCAGGTCCCAAATTCTCTTCAAGATTTCTTTTATAAATATCCACGTTTACCATGGGTAAATTCCAAAAGTTCTTCTGTGACACGAGAAGCTAAATGCTACCATACCTTAGAAGAGCATCTTGCTCCATTTAATTGAGAAGGCCTAAGCACTTGATCCAAGACTTGCTTCACTTTCAGCCTCCTTGGCTTGTGGAGTCCAACTTGGAGGTGCTGCAGGAGGGGAGGGCAGCACCTCACCAAAATGGGGTCACCCAGAGCCAGGGGAATGCAGCCAGCCAGGCTGGACTGTCAGCACCAGGTACGAGGCTCAGCGGCACTCCAACAGAGGACTGAAGGCAGGAGGGCTATTTACCTTCCCCATCATCACACATATACCTTAGAAAAAACATTTGGGTAGAAAATTTCCTGAGGGCTTCCTGAAAATGACGTATTTCTTTTTGAGGAGCAAACTACGTCAGTGTAAAATGTAGTGGCAATGAACTTCCCCAAGCCAAGCCCCGTGGCCCTGCCATGTGCAGCTTTCAGGAGGAATACAGGTGGATACAGGATGACTCCTGAGCAGTAAAACCATCCTCCTTCTTGCACAGGAAAGGACTGATTTTCCTGCTGAACCCTTCAGTACAGTCACCAGGCCCAGGACCGCTGCTTCAGGTTTACAGGGCTGTGGCTAAACTGAAGCAAGGGCACAGACCTGCCTGAAGCAGCACCTCAGACATGCGCCCAAGACCATCCTTTTGTGTCCATCCTGTTGTGTCCATCCTTCCCCCTCCAGCAGAACACAGAACAAGTTTACCTCTCCTCACTTCACTCACTTCAGCAGCAGTGCCAGAGAAAAGCTGCACAGCAAGGCGATGGCAGCGAAAATTGACCCTCCTTCAAATTTTTATGATTATTTTTAAGACAAAGAAGGGAAAATGGATGTATGTAGCTAGCTTATAGTGACACTTCAGTCAAGGGTACAGACTGGATGTGTTATTAGGAGGGTGGTAAACAAGCCTCCTTTTTTGAAACCCAACCTGCTTTGCTATTGTCCTTATTGTTGATTCAAATGTTTCAGCTTCAATGTGCCTTAATTAAAATGTTAGTGGTCAATATTTCCTTGAAAGCATCTCAAGAAGTTTTTATTCATGTGTAATTGCTTCACAGATAATGCCAGAGGAAAACAATCAAACAGCTGGCAAATAAGCCCTCTGTTGGGATATTTTAACACATTTCATCTTCATCAGTTTAATTTAAAATCAGCCTGTGCCATTCAGCCTTGCAGACTGCACTGGTGTTGGGCTGTGCAGTTTCATAAACACAGTGGGCCCAACTCCGTGGTAATTTATTTCGGTAGATCTCCCAGATCCAGCACGAACACAATCAGCACTGTAACTACATAGGGATTCAAGTCCAAGCTTAAATAACACACTCAAATTCTTCTCAGTATTGACAAATGTATGCAAAAATAAAGTAAGTAACTGGCCTCTGAGTTGGTTCGAATTTTTCTGCTTTAAAAAGCAGCTGTTTCACTGAAAAAAAAAAAAAAAAGAAAAAAAAAAAAAGAAATGAAATGAAAAAAAAAAATACTAACACCAGCAGTCTATCTGCAACTCTTCTGAGATACATTTTTTTATGATGGATGTATTTTTTTCCCAGTTTGGTTACTTAATGCATCTCTGTGTGTTCCAGTGGACTTCCTGCACTCTCCTACTCGCAGAGAAGCCACCTCGGACTGCAGGTCTCATGGGGAAACCACATCACAGCCCGGTCCCCCTGCCCGTGTCCAGAGGAGGCTGGGCACTGCCCGCACTGCCTGCTCCTGCACTCTGCCCAGGGCCCTCCGTGTCCCCTGCAGGCCCTCTATCTGTCCATCTCTGATATCAAACAGCTTTCTTCTTGCTGTCTAACCCAGATCTCTCACTGCAGCTTAAGCCAATCTGCCTGTCTTATCCTCTGGGGATCTTTTGGAAAAAATGTTCCTCTTCTCTTTTGCCCATCCAAAGGCTCCTACTAACCACACTGCCTGCCCCTCCTTGTGCTTCTCTTCTTCACCCAGACTGATCCTCATAAATTATTTCACTCCTGCACCAGAAACCTTCCTGGCCCACCAGACCCACCAGTCCACTGCTGCCTATTTTCCTCTGTGAAAGCTAAGGACGGAGATCCAGCTGCCTTCTTACCCATTTGTGGCCTGTATGTTTTGGATCTCTTCAAACTTGTCCAGGCCAATTCTGAGTGCAAAGCTGCTGCCTCCCAGGGCCGTGGTCCTTCTCAGTCTGGTGTCACCTGGTGCCACTCGACGTGCACGGACACCAGTCTCCAGAGGAACTCCAGCCTCCAGAAGGACTGGAGACCACGTATAAAGAACCCAGCAGGCACTACCACGAAAAGCTGCCTGGTGTTTTTGTTCCATTTTGGCAACCAGCCTCTGGCAGCGAGTGCCCAACACGTCAGGAGGGAGTGCAGCAGTGCCAAGGCTGAGCAGGAGGGGAAGGGGGCCATAGGAACCAGCTCCTCCTACCCCCGTTTGCTGGAGACTTCTCTCCAGAGCTCATATAAGGGGTCATACCTGCTTTTAATTGATGATATTGTCATCGTGGGTCACTGTGTCAGAATCCTGCCGGGTAATCCTGGGCTGCTCTGGCTCTGGTTTCAGATAGCTTTTCCAGCTGCCCTGTAGCTGAGACTCCCGCACGCCTCCCAGAGCCCCACCAGCACAGAAGCAATACAGGACTTTTGTGTTTTACAAACCAAACCATACATGCACCTACAGACTTGCAAAAAACAAATGGTCAAAGAAGGCCTTACAGTACGGAAACGCACTGAAAGGCAGCACTCAGGGGTGGGAAGCAGTATTCAGGCCACCACAAGAGGCAGTGAGAAGCCATCTGAGATCAGCAGTTCACATTTTGGTTACGCAGAGTTACAGTTTTTCCCTAATCACCATCAGTTTAATTTATGAGAAGTGCCTCCAGCACACTGGAGCAAGATAAAACAGAACAGATTAGATGTGGACACTCACTACACATGCTCTTACTTCCCATTAGGAAGAAGTTCTGGGTGGTTCCTCTGCCCAGCTCACAGTACTAGGGCATCAAGGAGCACACGTTCCAATTTCCAGTAAACACAGGCACTGTGAATATTTCTACGAAAGGAAAGGAAATGTGAACAGCAATGGATTTTGTTCTGGAAACCTGCATGTAATAGAATTTCCTATACATTGTGCCCTGGTGGCCTACTTGACACTTGTGTGCCTGAACTGGAAATGATCTGGGGAAAAAGAGCATCCCCCCAAATCCTGTGAGCAAGACACAAAGCACTTAATACCTGGGGACATTTGCTTACCCATAGGTGCTCTCTGGCCTTACTCTCCCTTATTTCAAAGAGAGGGTTAAGTAAAGATTTTTTTTTTCTAAACAAAGCTTACTTTGACATGGGTCTCCGTCAGTGCAGGCTGCAGTGCAGCCTGATGGACTAATGAAGGCAAAAAATAGCGTAGAGTGAGAAAGAAGGGGCATGAATAGATATCCTGAAAACTACAGATCAGTAGGTAACCAGGCTCCTATTTTACTGGAAAATGCAGATTACAGGAAAGCCTGCCTTAATGCTGGAAAGCTATTTAAAAATCCATCAGAACTCTAAAATATGCTATTAGGGACACTGCAGTCCCAACACCTACTGCATAAAAATCCCAAGCTATTAGGCAAACCAACATCATTTCAGATCAGGCCATCAGCAGGCTGCCAAGGCTTAAAATAGCAGCTGCATTTTAAATGATTTTTAAACAAGAGAAGCGGGAAATTGGGCTGTGACGAAGCCCAGCCCCTGGCCTCTAAAAGGTGACCATGAGCAGAGCTGCCAGGCATGGCAGGTGGAGCGGGACCTTGAAGCCTCGCGGTGGTCTTCTCAGCTGATGGGGCTGCAATTAGCACCAAAACACAGCTCGCTGTGCCAATGAAAGGAAATAATGAGGCTGCACTCCAAGAGCCTGCTGAAATGCTTCTCTCCGCTGCTTCCCTCTTCTTTCCTTCCTGGAGCCTGGCTTGTCAGCCAAATCCCACTGCTCTGCTCCTCTGCGCGGCTCCAGGGCACTCCTGCAAATTGAGCCTTCCTGGAAAAGTCCAGAAAATCACACACACAGACCCGGGGTGTTACAGGGATTGCACCACCTTTGTTCTTGGGCTATAGTACTCCTCTGCTTTCCCATCTCAGAAATTCTGGGGAGGCTCCTCCCCTCCAGAACCATTTTCCCTCCATCCCTACTAACCAGCCCTGTGTTCCCTGCACAGCAGCACACAGACACAGGCCTCCAGCCTCAACGAGATCCGAAATGGCTGGACAGGGCAGTGAGAACCACACACATACAACCCTGCTGTGCCATCTCCCTGGGCCAGCATTACGTGTTCACAGTAAGATCCAGCACTCAGGAGCATCCAGGCAGCTCCCATATTAGCACCCGATGGGGAATCTCCATATCCAGCTACCTCAGTTGGGGGCTGCGTTTTAGGTTGCCCGTTTCAAACACGGAACAGAAGATATGTACACAATTTGCATTACAGAAATGGACAAAGAAACCCATCTAAATGCTGCCCTCATTCTGAATAACGTGGTCTTAGCACACTTGGAACAACTTTCTGTCAAGCACCCTGAAGTGAAACGCTTTTAGAAAAATGAGCACGAACTCGGAGAAGGAGAATGGAACCACGTGGGGCAAAACATCTCCCTCCTTTTCTATCTGGGACTCTGCTCAAACACACCCCAAAGGGACACAGTGCCTGGGGCAGCAGCCAGCTTTCAGGCTGTGCCTTGGGGCTGTTTCCTGGCCCTTCAGGTTCCCACCAAGTTTTAAAGCCAGAACTGTTTGTTATGAGCAGTGAGTTGCAACAGGACATTGTGCAGAGCCTGGCAAAGCATGAAAGGAGCAACAAGAGGTTAAACTGCATGGCTGGGCAAAGCAGGGGTTTTCATACAGCTGAAAAAATTAGATGTACACAATTATGTATATTAAAAAAAAAAAAAAATACCATAAAGGGTTTGATCAGAAGTGTGCCACAAACCAGGAATTTTGCAGTGCATGAAGCACGCAAAGCATTTTATCATTCTGGCTCAATTCTGAACATGCAAGTATTTTGTTGGCATTTTACAAGCACTAAATACAACCTTTCATCAGCACGAACAACATCAGGCTTGCTTTTTTCTTTTTTTCTTTTGCTTGTACAAAGATTTTCATAGTAGAAAATAAAAACGCACACAAGCCAGTAAGGAGCTGATAACATTTAACAGTCACTGCAAAGCTATTTAATTCAGTCTGAATAGTGTGACTGCTGGGGGTGTAAAAAGGTATTGAAATTACTGTAAGTGCTCCACATTTGCATTAATATTTTATGGCACAGCTGCCTCCCTTGTTCCACAATACACAGCTACGTCCTTCCTTACTTTTCCTTGCTGCCGCCGTAGCCCACTACAGTCAATAACGTCCACGGACACAACGCTGTGCTTTGCTCAGCCTTCCTAAAAAAGCTTACTGTCAGCTTCTTACCTCTTGTATCCATCAGGAAAACACCTTCCACTGCTAGGCTGAGCAGGAAAGGTTCAGATGAGATTTCTACCAGCAGCACCTCAAGCAATCTGAGCTGCCACCACCAGGGATGGCCTCTGAGACCCCAGCGGCAGTCCGCTTTGGGTCAGCTCTCCTGGCTCCTGTGTAAATATATTCCAGATCGTGTTTCACAACGACTCCACAAGAGCCGAACCCAGCAGCAGGGAGCCCAGCCTGCTCTCCCACGCCAGGGAGCGAGACCTCAATTGAAACAAGCAACAGCATATTACTGGAGAACACAACATATTGCCTGCCAGGGGAAGCAGAAACCTCTATACCCGCACGGGTGACAGCTATACAGAAAGCAGAATGAACCAGGTCCTGTGCAATGAAAAGTACAATCTTCAGGCATGTTCTTTTTGAAAAAATAAATAAAATAAATAAAAAAAAAAAAGAATAAAAAGTTACAGAAAACTTCTTAAAGTCTACATGGCCATTGAAAGTAAAAAAAAAAAAAAAAAAAAAAAAAACGAAGAAGACAAATCTTTACAAAAGGCATTTCTGCTTGTACGCCTCAGGCAAACTGCTTTTTGGATAATAAAGGGTAGCTCACGGATTTTTCATTTCTCACTGAAATTCTGCAACACTCCCACCCTTGCCTGGGTGCTTTTCCTTACCCTCATGGATAATGTGCACACACATAGCAGGAAACTAATTTCAGGCAAGTACCGCTAAGCAGCCTCTGATCTATTTGTGAGATATCATCATCTGCCCTTCAGCCTCCCAGATGCATCCTCCACTGCAATCTTGTACCTCCTCAGGCGATAATTAGGCAGCTCTCCTCTGTATCCAACCGTCCAGCAAGGATTCATGAGCAAGATCGAGAGGGACAGGCAGATTCTCCCAGGGGAGTGGAAGACGCAGGCACAAGCAATGGCCAAAGTAACGACAGCGAGAAGAAATCTTCCCCAGTTCAAATTTGGTTTAGGGAAAGCCATGATTTCCCTGAGATGCCAACGTCCAGCATGGACCACCAGACAGCAGCACTGGGAGAGGTGGTGGCGAGGAGATCCATGGGCTGGTGGCAATAATAGGTTGGCACCACTTTGAGTCCCATGCACGAGGACACAAATGGCACAGCCACACGAGACTCCTCAGCTCACCATCTTCCTGTCGGCAGTTGATGCGGCTGTACCAAATGAATTAACTACTCACCAGTTAAACTGGGAAGTGCTGAGCTCTTACGTGATGTTAGCCACAGTCCTGGCGAGCTGACAAATCTCTCCGTGCTGCTGCGCTTTGGTCTGCCCTGGGGTTTGTGCTCAAAGACTGCTGGCACCGCTCTGCTGCTACAGCCACCGCAGAAGTCCTCAGAAAGGGGCTTGAGTCCTCAGCCACCCCCTGGCACTGCAGCAGGGACTCTGAACCAAGGGGATGATTAACCAAATAAATTTTTGTATATGTATAAAATCCTTCAACAGCACTGTGTGTCTGTGATTTCCTCCTCCACCACTCTCTCACTGTGCTCCCATTACAGCTGTGTGTGGGTCAGCTCGCACAGGTACCTGTGGTGTTGGTGAGCATCCACTGCAGCAGGTTCAGGGAGCCCAAGCACCATGCACGACGCCTTTTTGTCTGTTAGAGCACGAGTGTTTCAAAACTCCTTGCCTTGCTCCACAGCGAAGTTGCTCTCACTTTCCAAACATGTCCACAGCTCCAAAATCCACATGCTGCCCCTCTCCCACTGCCCCCACCGCCCTCCCAGAGCCCCCAGCATCACAGCAGCAAATCTGACCTCGGACCAGGCATAAGCAAAACCCCCCAGATTACATTTATATTTCTGTCATGTTGAAAGATTACAATTATCAATATCGGAAAGCTTTTAAATGCTTTCCATTTGTATGATATCTCATTTCCAAGTGTCTTCTTTTATTTTATCGTACAAAAAAAGGTGATGAAATATGAATATATTTGCTTTCCTTATATGACAATGCCGATGTTATTGCCTTATATTAATTTTCCTCTTTAAAAAAAAAAAATGCATTCATTATTTCTGATCTCTCCTCCAACCATGTGTATGAGGATTTAAGCATGTCACTGGGCTTCTAATAAATGAAAGGACAGAAAGGAAGATCAAATAACATATCAGTGAATATCGCCAGATACCAGAGATGGAAATTAAAAATGTCACTGCAATACGAACACATGATTCATTGCAGCCAGAACAAGGCAAACACAAGTCAGAGAGGCAGCAAAGAAACTAATGAAGCAGCCGAATTATATTTTCATTCCCCAAATTTTATCTTAATTGCTGTGACCAGGAGACTGATATAAACATCTGCAGAGGGAAATGCAGACGAGATGCTCCACAAACGCGTGGGCTGAAGGTGCCAGCCAAGCTTCGGGGGCAGCATCCCCACTGCAGAGCCCGTCGGGAGCCGGCCGTGTGCTGGGCAGCAACAGGGAACCCTGAGCAGGTGCAGGAGACCACGTTTGAAAGCCCCCTAAACAGCCCAGGCAACTGCAGATTTTCTGCAAAGTCTTGGAAAGCTGTGCCTATGATTGTTTTACAGCAATGTATGTATTAGTGTTTTACTGGAAGCATGGTCTCTTCTCCCTACGTGAGTTTTCTGCACATTAAAAGCACATTTCTGCACATTAAAAGGGATCCTAGCAGCAACAACCACATGCAGATCTAAGAACAGGATGCTGCCAGTGCCTATATCTTACAATCCGGGGGTTATTTAGGATGGAGAAAGTGGAGTGCCTCAGGTTTTGAAAGCAATTTCTTTAGCACTCTCATACAATGGAAACTGGAAGGCATGGGATGCCGAAAGACAAACACGGCAATTATCTAAAGGCATACTGTAAGGCTCACCAGAAAGCACCACCTTCAACACTCTCTTTTACCACCAATGACACTGCATGCATACAACAGGTTTTGGTGCAAATTCCCCCTGTGAAGTGATGCAGGAATTGCTTCAGTAGAATCCCTATAAAAGAGCTCACTTCTAGATATTTTTCTATGTAAGTTTCCCCGCTTTCTCTCCTTCCTGGTGCTGACTGGACTTGGCCACGTACTAGCACTGTAGCAAGAGGGAATCAAAGGGCAGCCTCCTTGTAATTCAACAAGGGTACATCATTATCTGATCCAGAACAAAAATAGCACTCCAGCAGAAAGCATCGCCTCCTCCTCGTCTCACCAAATTTAAATCCGGTTTCTCTGGCTTCCTAGGACCGTGGTGAACAGGGAAGGCTGAGAAGGACGGAGCACAAGGGGCGGTGTGAGGAGCAGCTGGCAGTTTCGGTTAAGTCCCTTCCCCGTTCCCAGCCCTGCGTCTTCATTAGCTTCTCGTAACCTCCCTCACCTCGGTTACCTTCATCACACCTGCCCCTCTGACTCCTACAGCACTGCAGACGACCTTACCAGAATAAATTGGACTGTTTTGCTCTACATAACTAAGCATATCATCCTGGCTGCGTGTGTCTCTATGCCATTAAGGAAGAAATAAAGCAAAGCTAAGGCTTTCCATCAGGCACATCCAAATGCTGTGGTAGTGACCTGCCAGGGCACGATGCAGAGTACTTCTGCAGTGGCCCAGCAAAGAAATTGTTAGGAGTGAAATAATTATTGACATCAAATTGGATTCTCCATGCTAACAACAAGATTTGTGCCGTGGGCAGGAAATTAGGGGTGAACCTGGACTGCTGCGTGTGGGGCCGAGCAATATGACTGCCATTAACGTTAATGCCAGAGACAGAGAGATGTAACTGAATCCCCCTAACAGAGCTCAGCGTTTCCCTGAAATACCTCCTTCCAGGCTGGGAAGGGAAACCAGGTCCATGAGCTCTGAATCAGAGCCCCGTGCTCCCTCTGGATAACACTTCTCATGCAGCCCCGTGGTGGCACACACTGCTCGGGGACACTCCAATGCTGGAGATCAGCAGTTTGATATTTGTGTCATTTAACACACATTATCAGCAGAATTTTGTGTCATCCCAAGCCAGGGAAGCTGTGATGCTCCCTGTCTGCTAAAATAATCTGTCAGCAGTGAACATGTCTCAGTCAGCCCTGCAGCCCCCAAGGTACCACCCCAACTGCGGGGCTGCAGCAAAACCCCTGGGGGATGGCTGCAGCCACAGGAGCTGCGTTGGACAAAACCTCTGGGCTCAGACAAGCACTGGTGCAAGGAAACGCACCTCTGAAAGCAGTGCTCTTCAGACAAAGATGATCCCTATCAATATAAGGGCATGAAGACTGGGCCTGGTGTTGAGTCCAAAGCTCGATCTTGCTTTGATCTTTTCCTTGCTGCCATCATAAGCTTAGGAGATAATGCTGAGCACCCCCAGGCCTTGCTAGCAAGTCTTGAGGCTGTCTGATGATGTTCACGGGTAGCCTAGGACAGATGCTGAACCTGTCTACAATAAAAACTTCCTTGGAGCAATGGAGATGATGGGCAGCAAAAGCAACTGCTGCGGCCACACACCCTGAGAACTGTCTGAGAAGCAGAAGCCACATCAGCAAACCATAAAAAACTGGAATGCGAGATTTGAACTGGGAAGTGAAACAGCTGGGGAAACCTCGCAGATGGTAAGCAGAGACCCAAGATACCTACGACCTCCCCATGCATTAAGCACAGTGAGAGTTTACACGCACACCAACACGTATTTAACTCAGCTGGTGTAAAGGGATGGGTCCTGGAAACAGAGCTGCAACACAGATTTAAGTGGATCTGTGAACAAAAGTAAGGGTTGTTCCTGCTAAAGCCCCAGATCAACCTCTTGATCCTGGAACTGCAGATCTCCCTCAACAAGCAATCTTTCCTGGCAGTGTATCTCTCTCATATACTGCACAATAAAATCTCACCATATCTGTGCACTAAATCTGTTTGATACACATTCTTCCTCCTGACTTCCAAATTCATTTCAGAAAACTTTTAACATAAATTAAAATTCTCTTCAATTTCTTTTACTCAAGTTGTGCAGCCTGGCCTTGTGTCCAACAAGGATCCGTGAAGTAAGAGGGTTAAAAAAACAAAACAAAACAAAACAAAACAAAACAAAAAAAAAAAAAAAACAAAAAACAAAAAAACATTTTCAATGAAACAATTAGTACACTTTTTTTTTGTTAAAAATCTGGTGAATTGTCCTTCAGGAACAAGCATAAAAGCCTTGATAGTGCTCTGCTTCTTTAAATCAAAAGACTTAATTTATACAGTAAGCTTCCTTCCTTATAAAAGGGGAAAGTGTCCTCCAAAACTCAAGCAAAAATGTTCCTAGGAGTCAAGTACAAAAGCTTTTTCTTCAAAGGGGAAAGATAAGATGCACTTTAAAGGGATACTTCCAGAAAAAGAAGAAGAAAAAGAGTTCAAGCCTAGGATGAATGCAGCTTGGATGTCTGCGGCAGTTTCTTCTCCTGGTGGCTAAGCAGGAATGGAAACCTTCCTCCTGAGAACATACTGCAGAGGTGAGCAGGTGCCTTTATCTCAACCTGAAGCAATAAAAGAGATCTTCAGCCAAAGCCAGAAGAGCAAAATGTTCTTTTCTTCGATAGATAAAGTAAGGATAGAAAGTTGTCTTCTAAGAAAGAGACTGTTACTCTTCTATTTACCAGTCCAACCCCGCCTAGAAAGCAGAAAGGAGATCTTTCTAGAAGAAACTAGCAAAGAAAACCAAGTTGATGAGGAGTTGGAAAGTGTTCAAAGGAAGCTCGGTGCTTGCCCAGGAACAGGCAGGGGCTCCTCTGTTTCCAAGAGCAGCAGATGAGATGAGAACTTTGGCAACACGCATTCATCGTTATTTTCCTTCCACTTTGAAACATCGAAATACTTTGACAGCAGACCAAACAGGACTGCCATGTTTTGAAGGTTTGACTTAGATCTGTGTACATTAAATGAACAGAAGAGATCACAGCCTTGTTTAGCATTACCCTTGGTAGCTTTAAATGCAGTAGGCACAGTGTCAGCACCTTCACCTGCAGCAGTGCCAAGACAATTCCTCCCTTTCCTTGGTACATCACTAGGAGTGGTGTCATGACTGAATGCACCATGATGGGAACGGTGCCTCTGTAGGGCATTCCTTGATCTCTCTGAGATATAGCAATCTAGCAGGCATGTCTGATGAGAACCAAGTAAAACCAGCCCACAATTACCTGCTTGGCTGTAAACAACGTAAACTACTCATTCTTCACCAAGCAGTTGTTTTCCCTTCAGTCCAGCAAAGGAATTACACCCCCAGCTATGTTCAGAGTGACTGCACGTGTTTAGTTTAACTTCTTACCTCTGATCCTTACCCATGAATGTAGTTATCAGATGTCGGGGGGGTTGTTTCTTGTTTTTTAATGCCTAGCAGCAATAAAAGAAATGCCCTCAAGCAGCATATAATTCAAAGTCATAGCTAGGTAGTTTTTAGAAAACTGTAAATCAGAATTATGGGACCCCCCAAAATAATACCAAGTAGCCTTTATGCCTCTACTGTACTTTCAGAGATTAAGGAATAAGATACAGCTATGAAGACAAATTATTTACTTCCAAACACCAAATGAACCTCCCCTTCTGGGTCCTGCTGTGCAGTGTGTGAGCAGAGACCTGGTAACCACTATTTGTGGATGGTCCCAAATAGAAACAAGCACCAGGGCAGAGAAAGAAACAGAGGTTTTCACAGGACGTGGTTCCCTCTTGCAGTTCCCAGGCACATCATGGGCAAGACCCAAAACACACCGCCACCCGACACTTGCAGATCTGTGCAAAGCATCTGGCAGACTTCTGCTGGAGCCTTCCTGTAAAAACAAACCTAAAAGTATTTTTAAGACCGCAAGAAGTCCATAAAACTAAAGCAATCTTCCCCTCTCCCCTCACACTGACCAAGGCCAGGCTCCGCCACCATTTCTATCTGTACAACAAATCATTGCAGCAGCAGCAAGCAGGGTTACCAGTGTTGATGAATGCCAGAGCTAATGGGAAAATGAAACCCAGGAAATTACTGGAGAATGATATTTTCCAACCCAGTGTGGATATTACAATTTGCCATCCAGCCAGCGTACCAGTACTGGAGATGAATGAGGAGGCAAAGACTTTTTTGTGGATTTTTTTTCCACAATTCATTTCCAAGCTATACAAATATAGTGCCTTTTCAAATCCTAAATTAGAGGCTGAAGACTTAAATTAGCTCAAAAGTGCTCTTGGATCCAAAACTAGTATAGAATACAACTACAATATGTTTTTCTCTCTTTATGGTGATTTTTCATCCATATATTTTTTAAAAAATAAACTTTTTTTTTTCTTAAAGAGATTTTGTGATTTTATCACAAAATTAAAAGCATTTATTTCTTTCTCCATTGATAAAGTTTTGTGTTCAAAAAGTGAGTATAGCCTTGTTTTAAAGTTCTGTTTTTGAAAGTTACCTAAATCCACAAAGAAAATTGCCTTTCTCTACATAATCCTGCTAAACATTCATTAACACCAAAATAAAAGACATGTTGATATAGAACAATGGCTGAGTACTCTGGACCTTTCTGGTTCATCTGGGGGTCTCTAAGCAAAGCTTCTCATCAGCAATTATTCAAGAAAACGCACCCACACCCAACAGAACCTAAGAGCCCCTGACACAGCATATGGTCTACAGAGCATTGCACAATTAGCACACAGCTGGGGCTGGAGCACCTCTGGGTGCCCCTGTGCCCCCCAGCCCCAGCACCCCCCAGCAGGGTGCCCAGCCCCACGGCCAGGAGGCTGCTGGAGATGTCCCCGAGGAGCCCCCAGCCCCTCCAGGCAGCCTGTGCCAGGGCTCCGGCCCCTCGGCTCCCTCCTGCAGGTATTTAAATGAATAGAAAATCAAAACAAAATATCCACTGATAAAGCAAGATTATTCTAAACTATTTGGAAATTTCAGTTTCCAATGCTTGGATTTCTTATGAGCTTTAACTTGCCTGACTTCTGTGGTGTACGGGGTTTTCTCTCCTATCTTCTTCACAGCTAGATCCAATCTACACCGGTACCCTGAGCGTACTGCACCAGCGATGCCTGCCTACAAATATCTGACCATTAACAGATGACAATACCCGGTGAAATAGCAGCCTGCATATGATGGGAAATCACCTAGGATTTAATCACAGCTGGAACCTGAAGCCTGTTATGTTCCAGAAATACATCTGTATTTGAGGTGCATTAAGAAGCAGCATATGATGTTCAAAACAAAACAAAACAACAAAAACATCATAAATCCCAGACAGCAGATCCAAGAACACAGATTAATAGCTAAACAACACACAATGGGAGGAAAAAGATGCCTACCAGAAGGAAGTCTCAATCTAAGTCTAGAAAAAAAAGGGTTTCCAAACAACCTTTCTAAACCCTTCGTGTTCAGATCACACAGCACCCCAGCCTCCAGACCTCGCTTCTTGCCACAGCCACGCCTAAAATTAAGGATGAAGGAAAATCTAACATACGGGCACTGGAACATGAGAGAGGTGCTTAAATGCCATCCAGAAGAGACTTAATTTCTTGTTCTTGTGGATTTTAATCAAACAGATACATGTGGCTGACCTACAGAACACTTTTAGCAGCCCTGTGTGCCTGCAGGAGGTGGCGGCTCACCAGGCAGCCTGAAGATGGGGTCAGCAGGAGCGGTGGGACCACGAAGCACCCCAACAGGCCCTGAACCCCTCCTCATCCACACTGCAAGCCCCAGGCCAGCCCCGTTACCAGTACCAAGTGCTGTACCTGCTCTGCCTGCTGTGCTTGCATGCAGTCAGCAAGGTCTGTCTGTGTATTTATTGGACTTCAACAAGCTAACGAGCAATTACTAATTTGGTTATTGTTTATAAAAGATGTAGAAATTTGGCACTGGTATGAGTTATAGCTAGTTAAGCAAATCATGAGGCGAAGGGAGCATCCTGACAATTTCTGCAAGGCAAGAAAATCCCCCAATTGCCTTTCTCCACAATCCCAAAACTGAACCACTGAAATCACCACCACATGGGTCTCTGAAGTAGCAAACATCTTGAAGTTCATCCAACAGAGAGAGGGTATTTTTGGGAAAACAAAAGCCCAATGCTTATCTAGTCAGAAGACAACCTTCTTTTTGAAAGAATCAGTTTAAATACGTACATGCATGTGAATATGTTTCTTTATATGAGACTCTTCAAACATATTTTGCAAAGATTTTCCACCTTGAAGTGTTTCAAGCAGAATTTTAACCGTTTTTCTTAATTTGAAGTGTGAACAAAACCACAGCTGCATGAGGGCTTTCAGATCTTTTCACTTTCACACAGCTGAATCCAATCACATAATTAGAGTTAAACACAAAGTTTACCATTAAACCCACAGTGAAAAACTGTCTGACTATGAACTGGAGCTGTGCCTCATCTGACCCTGGAGTTTGTTCAGGTCAGACAGGCATTTTTTTCAGTTTTATTTTCTTTTGTGCAAGCACATGGGATACATTCACTGCAGTATGAACTTTTCATTTGTTTCCTCTTTTTCTATCAGCCCTAGTGACCAATTAAAGCAAAGCAAAATAGCATCTGTGTTTGCGCTTACCAGTTTTGACAGCAAGGGCATCCAACATGCATGAGATTAAGGGCTGCGCTATGTGCTAGATCTTCACCCCATGCATGCTGCTGACAAATCTTCCTCTGATATAGAGGCAGACTGAGTTAGACCTGAGTTTCCTCTTTCTTGCCATAGTATTGTAATTTATTTATTTACTTATTGTTAAGATATACAAGAGCAGCCCCATCTGACTTCAGTGGGAGCAGCCACAAGACTTCTGACCATAAAAGCTGCAGAATCTGCCCTGAAGTGCTCTGGTTTCTAGACCAGACTTCAGAAAAACTAGTCACTTCTTTCTAAGAGAGCATGGTAAGAAGTTCCCAAGAGGTTTACTTACAGTACACGTCCACCCGTATGGACTTTATGGCCGGCGAGCCCAAGCCGTTCTCGGCCTTGCAGTAGTAGCGGCCTCCTTGGTGTCGCTGGATGTTGGCTATCCTCAGGGTTTCATTGAAGACACTCGAGTCTTGAAATCTGTCAGAGGCACTTCCTGCTGTTTTGGTCCACCTGATCTGAGCAAGCACCAAAAAAGATTGTTACTTGAAGCCTGCAGTTTGGAAAAAAGAGCAGAGTCTAGATCTCATCACTGACCTGGGAACCGTGCGCACGGCAGCCAGGGCTTCACATTGGAGGTCCTGGGGAACCTCTCTGGAAAACTGAGCAGCTCACACTTACAATCTAACACTTCATCCAAGAGCCCTGAGACTGTAATCTTGTCTTTATCACCCTGTCTTAGAAATAGTTGATTACTTTTGATGGAAACACCACGCAAAGTAAATGCCACTAGCAGAGATGTGGAGAACAACTCAAGCCACCCTCAGTGACACAGCTGAAACAAGCTGCAGAAAAAATTCCCCGTTAACAAACAGAGCTCACCAGAAGAGCCTGCTGTACTCTTGCACTGAACACAAATATTTTTTTTTTTCTGAAATCATATTCATGAAAGATGAGGGCACACTGGAAAGCACCTTCAAAACAGCTGATGGGTTATCTTGGCAACCATAAATCACAGAATCACAGAATTTCTAGGTTGGAAGAGACCTCAAGATCATCGAGTCCAACCTCTGACCTAACGCTAACAGTCCCCACTAAACCATATCCCTAAGCTCTACATCTAAATGTCTTTTGAAGACTTCTAGGGATGGTGACTCCACCACTTCCCTGGGCAGCCTGTTCCAATGCCTCCCAACCCTTTCAGTGAAGAAGTTCTTCCTAACATCTAACCTAAAACTCCCCTGGCTCAACTTAAGCCCATTCCCCCTCGTCCTGTCACCAGACACGTGGGAGAACAGACCAACCCCCACCTCGCTACAGCCTCCCTTGAGGTACCTATAAAGAACGATAAGGTCGCCCCCGAGCCTCCTCTTCTCCAGGCTGAACAAGCCCAGCTCCCTCAGCCGCTCCTCGTAGGACTTGTTCTCCAGGCCCCTCACCAGCTTCGTCGCCCTTCTCTGCACCCGCTCAAGCACCTCCATGTCCTTCTTGTAGCGAGGGGCCCAAAACTGAACACAGTACTCGAGGTGCGGCCTCACCAGAGCTGAGTACAGGGGGACGAATAAAATCCAACCTGAAGCACTCGCTTGAAACCACAAATGATGAACACCCATTTCTTTGAGTTTTCTTTAACATCTTTTGCAGCAATTACAAATTCTTTTACTCTGACAATTATTACTTGTAACGTGAAGGCTTTTTAAAGAGAGCTTTTCAATGTCAGAGCCATCAAAGTGCCCACACCAGCCTGCTACAACCACAGCTGCCTTCCGAACACAGCCATGCATGGAGGCTCATGTCCTGCAGCAAAACACAGAGACCCTCCGGTACTGACTCAGTAAAAGCTGCACAGCCCCCTGAGCAAACAAGCAAAATTCAACCACTTCAGAAAGTTGCAAGGGCCACACTTGGCTGTAAAGAAATCTCCAGGCAATGGGCCTAATATAATACCCACTGCCACCACCCAACCTGCTCACCCCCAACTTCCAGCAGCGATGTCGGCTGACCTGCAGTCACTGAAAGCCTTTGGCATTTTAAGTCCAGTGGGAATGCAAACCCGCTGCGAAAATTAGACATCAGTGACTTGTCATGTTAACCAGAAAACAGGCCCCAGGTGAAACTCTCTGGAATAAAGTGAATTCTTCCTCCTCCAGCTCCCTCTGAGGCTCAGACCGCCACCACCCTGCTGCTGTGGAACGAAGTCTTTTCAAAGGAATTAGAATAGAACAAAAGCCTGGGTCAGGAGTCATAGGAAAAAGCAACTGAAGTAGAAAGAAATAATAATTTGTATTAGAGGAAGATGGCAAATAAACTTACAGACAAACCACATTAGTGTGTGGAACCATCAGCACTGGCAGATCATTTATACACAGAAACAAATTTAAGGCTTTGTTTGAAAGACCTCTCTCTATTTAGGTTCTGCACTGCTGTAGTACCCACATTTTGTCAATCGATTCTCACCTTCAGCTACGTTTGTTAGGCTTACTGACCTGATGGGAGGTGACAGCAAAGTGGTACGGACACTGCCAACACCCAGGCGAGGTGAGCTGAGCCCCTGCCTGTAGCACTCGGTGCCGTCAGCTATTGTGTGCAGTGCACCAGACCTCCAAAGAGTCCCCAGGTACCTCCTGCTCTGTCAGGTCACACGGATTTGGTGGCCAGGACAGACAACATTTGATTCCAGACCAGAACCTATGCTTTAAGCAGTAGTTTTTTCCTGCATATCCAGGCCACAAATGGGATATTTGCATAAATATGAATTAATGTCTCATCTGAAGCTTCTTGGAGCTGTCTCTTCTCACCCCCATCCGCTAATTCTGTTCCAGGATGAAGGCCAAATCTTCTACAGTCATTCACAAAAATGAGAATGACACAAGACAAGATAAATATTTGGTTATTAGTTCCCAAGCTGTGGTCTCCAAAGATGGTCCAGAGGTGATCAGATGATCAGAAAAGAAACATTTACACGCTGCTCTGATGGGATCTGCTGGGCAGGCTGCCTACCAAGCCACCTGGAGCTGACACTGGCCCAGTCTGTACAAGGCGTTGCAGCCTTGGTATGAAGCTGGGCATGTTGTGCCTCCAGCTCACAAGTGTGCAAGAAGTTGGGTGGCCCATGGTGGAAGGCCAAGGTGGCCCCAAGGTGTCTGGTCCATCTTGGTGGACACTGGCCAGGGCTGCTTTGGCTGGACGGAGGCCATTCCCTCAGGGGGCACAGGCATTAAAGTTGCATCATAGCCAGTGTCAGGACCCCAGTAACCTGCACAGGAGCATGAAGAGGAAGAGGTCAGCCTTCCTCTCATCGGAAACTTCTCCTGGACAGGAGAGGTCTTCTACAAAAGGCATCAAAATTAAAAAAAATCATGACCAGCTGTAGCCTATGTAAATTCTTCTCCCCTTGAAATGAAGGCAGGTGTGAGCTCCAGAGGCTGAAATTAAAAAAATAATAATTCCAAAATGTTTTCTTCTCTTTCTGACTTGTTAAATTCATAAGCCTGAGTGGCTTTGCCCTCTTGCCAGGTGACCTGTATAACTCTCACATGGTTTTGCTGCTCTGGGATAAAGCAAATATGCCCAACTCCACGTTACAACGCTCAGCCTGCATGCAAGAGAGATGATATTAGCACTGCTATATTTACCAGTCCCAATCTGTCTGTACTTCTATTATAAACTCTTGGCTCTTGGGCTTTTTAAATAATCCAAATAAATGTGCTGCAGAATAATTTTGGAACAAACAGTTTTCATGAGCTGCAGAATACAATTTCATCATGTATTTTTCAAATGCTTAAGTATCTTAAAACAGTGTTAAGATGCTCACTGAATCTCTTGCATGCTCTATTTCCCCATTTGTAATCGGAATTATAAAAACACCTCTGTTTGATTCTTAGCTGGAAAAAAAAAGTCAAAAAATGCCAAGATTTCTCTCTTCCTCCCGTTCCTGTCACACAAAATGTTTCAAGACATGGAATACAGCTTGTCCTGTCATAGACCATATAATCTAAGTAAGGCGTTGTATTATCAGCATCTATGTAACTGATAAAATTATGTAATTTATTAAATATATAGAAGCATTTATTTAGGTACTATCACTTTCATCTTTTTTATAAATACAAAAGCCTTCCAACTCCCCCAAGTTTTAACATTGATGTAGTTATCTTCTCCTTTTTAGAAAGCATTTTAACAGGAACATGTTTGGCTGTAAACAAAAGTAGACTTTTCAGCTTTAAAAATACAAATATGCATATGTTTCAGTGGCAGGAAGAGCACTTATAACCAAGTAAATAGTTTTACAGTGTACGTAGAGATGCCTGAAGAATAAAAGAATAATTGACTCGATTTCCTCTTAAAAGATATTCCCCAGAAATGTCACTGGCCTGATTTCACTCAGTTCATTATTTACCTTAGCTTTAACACAACATACACAGGAAAACACGCTGATCAATACCATGTTGTAAATTATTGCATGAGCTCTGAAGACAACTTTATATTATCTTAAAATAAATAATAATTTTAAAATATATTTTCAAAGGCAGTAGATTAAGTGAATGTCTCCATAGTTCAGATAGTGCAATATTTTCACAGAGGGTAGCACAAAACAATTGCTCATCCACGTGCGTTGTATCAGTGTTTGCTATTCATAAGCCCCCAGTTTCTAGCACAGAAGTAACCCTGCATGCTCTGGGTGCCTACTCACAGTGCAAATAATGCGGGAAGGCAATAACTGCTGTTTCACCAAGAAGTCAAAGCCATTTCCACTCATAATGCAAACTTTTAATTGAAAAGTTACATCTACCACTCCATGGCATAAGCAAATAACTAATATGACTAATACACATTAATCCATCACACAGATATGCTTCTGAACACATGCTTCCGAGGACACGGTTCCCCAGACACTCACTGTTACTCTCACTGTTGCTATTGCAGATTTGGAAATCCATCCACTGCCATTACTCTGCCATACGATCTGGGTCTTTAGTTAACAAATCCTTGCTTCGTTTTCTTGTAAAACAGGCGTAAGTCAAAGACTATTTATGAGCAATTCATTTAAAAATTATTCAGTCTTTAAAAACTGACAAAGTTATGACCCATCTAGTCATACCATGACCCATGTACTTGTCTGATTTGTACATGCCCATAAGTTCTCTGAACCATCACTAGCTTTGACAGTATTTTACTGGCTTAAGCAGATGCCCTGGGACACTCAGCCATATTTCACCCTACAGCTTCCATGTTCTCATTGAACCTTCCTGCAACTTGAGTAGGAATCACAGACTTCCCATTTTTTGACTAAAAATGCAGATTTGAAAAACTTCAGTAATATTGTGCTTGACTTTTCTCAGCTTCCACCAACTACTCCTGCCTCAAAAGAAAGCAGCAGATAAAAAACACATTTGACATTAAAAAAATCAAACACTTATGTTTTAAATATGGTCTTTGTCAAGAGAGTATTTATATGTATTATTGTATATATACATTAATATAAAGAAATAATTAATAAACAATAAAATATCTTTAAAATTATTTACTCCAGAACAAAATATTTCTCTTGGTTAAAAAAATAAAATTAAAAAAGAGAGGGAGAAAGAAAGAAAATTAACAATAAAATCAAGGCAGCCAAGCATCAAATTCCTAAAAAATCTGTCTTTTTAGGGTTTGGATTGGAATATACTGAGTGCCTTCATCACCTAGACACAGGGAGGAGCAGCCAATGCTGCTGCAGAACCAAGTGCAAGGGAAATATCCTTTACATATATACACATATGTGTATATATATATACACGCATATATTCCAACAAGTAATCCTAAAAGAAGAGAGATTTCCAGGCCACGATACACAGCAGGCACCTGCTCAAACACTGCCCTGTCCCAAAGGTAGCACTGTTTTAATCAGAGATGCTTTGGCAGTACCAGAGGTTGCTTTTTAAGCCACCATTCAACATTTTCAATACATTTAGCAAGGCATCTTTTCATTCTTCCTTGGAAACAGCTGACAGAAAATGAAGTCTTAACAGTCTTTTTTGTATATTGCAACCCTGATGTCTAACACAGATAGGGTGAGTAAATACATGCCTTAAAATATAGTTAGAGCCAGGGCTGGGGGCTCGTACTGCGCTCCGCTGCCATTGATTGAAGTCACTGCCCTCTGACATCGCTGAGAAAACAAGGATGAGGAGAATCTCCTGATCACTGCTAAAATCCCCAAATCCCTGCCTGAGATTAAAGTCCTCCTTTGTATGCCAACAGCTGTAAGAGAGCTCTTTGCGCAACTTCACTGGGATGTGTGCAACATTTCTTCATGCCCAAAGATATCTGAGCCTTTGGAAAAAGCTATCTTAAAAATAACCCCAGAGGAACAAAAAATATCCCCTCAGCTTGTTTATCCACTAGATTAATTTTGTCCTTAGGGAAGCAATGGTTGGGGCACCAGCTACTGAAAGCAAGAAGCACACACCTTCGTGATAAACAGAGAGGACGTTACGTGATGGCTCTTTTTAGGCTGGGAAGGAGAAAGTGACTTCTTCACCTTCAATTAAAACAAACTGTCTGAAGCAGATTTCAGTGTATGAAACTCCCTGATCTTCTTCAATCTATACAGTGGAGATATGAGCTCACTGCACATGGAACATACTTTAACCCCAAACTGCCTTTTTTCCCCCAAGCTCCTCCTTTCTATTGCAGAGCCAAATGACTGTGAGGCAGATGTCAGCCACCACTGTGGGAGCAGCAAGGATGGGGTTTGCACCACGCTTACACAGCACAGGTTTTACAGCCAAAAGTGATTTAGAATCACAGATTACCCCGATTTGGAAAGGACCCACAAGGATCATCAAGTCTGGCTCCTGAGACTTGGATTACCTTGGACAGGTCTAGAAAACTGTTATCAGTGAGAAACAAGATGCAGAACTGGAGGGTCTTTGCTTTCCAATATATTTCTTCTAACTCCTGAGAGTCGGATTCTTGATAATCATGAGAAACAGGTTTTTTGAAGCATTTAAAGTTTAGTGTTTTTTTTCCCTCCCCTCTGCCCTGTGCCTTAAATAGCTGGCTGTACTGATTACTGGTGGTTGCGTGCAGGCGAGTCTAGTTTATGCATTTATACGTTTATGCCAGCGTAGAGTGGAGGAGCAATGTGTTCGGCATCAAAAGGCTTGATTACTTCTGACTTGTTCAGCTCCATGGTTTCTGCTCAGAACTGCTCAAAGTCCTTGGAATGACGGCCATCAATCACCAGGCTGCTCCAACAGCACCTGGTTTGGATGGGAGCTGTCCCATTCGTGTCCAGGGAAACACTTCTGCAAGGACAATTAATGGGGACAGTCAGACCACATCCGTACCTCCCAGGGCTCCCTTATGTTTTGCCCCTAATCCCCTAAAGCAAACCACGGCTGTCCCTGCACCAGGCCCACAAGGCGGGAGATACAGCACTGATCTAACCCACCACCACTCAGCAGGACTCCACTTTTACTCCACCAAATCTTCCAGGCATTCACCAGCTCATCCTCACCACGTCTGCATGCCTCAATTACGGGATTAGCGACACATATGGATAAATAACACGGGTGGGGGGCGTTGAGTTTTGATTCATAGTAAAACAGGGGCGGCATGATGCACCATGCCCAGTGAGACAGAGGGTACAAACCATCTGACTTTACTGGAATAGACATCGCTATGGGCTAAGAGTATGCTACAGTGCTATGAAAACTTCTCTTTGTTTCATATGGCAGTGTCTGAAATAGTGGGCATGAAAAGGGCTTCAGGTAAAAGCACTGCTGATTGTCTAAAAACTTCTTACGAGGCATATTGAGAGTGGCACAACAGCCGATTCCAAGCACACATCCTTCCTGTCAAAAATGACAACTCCCTGCCTTTGGCAGGGCCAGAAAGCTGTGAGGAACCAAACACAGGGCTGAAGAGCCTTTGATTTCCAGATGTATTTCTTCAAATCTGCAGAAGCTGAGGTGCAGTCACCTGGGGAAATCAAGCACCAGGACTGCTCAAACTTCACAGCAACACCAGAGAGAAAACTGAGTGCTGCCCACAGGAAACAGGTACGTGACCAGTGACTTCCAGGGGAGAGCCTGGGTGCTCGTATTTACACACACACTAACGCTTCACTGGGTTGACATGAAGAAACACGATTTTCTCATTTAAAACATCTATGACAACTGTTAACATGCAGCACATCATCGGTTCTGATTCAGTGCCAGAGATCACAGAAGAAATTATTTTCCAGCTCAATTGCTATAACACGAGGAAAAATAAGTTCCTAGTAAGTTCTAACACAGGAAAAATTGAGGTTGTTAATTACAGAGAATGTAAGTGCCAAACCCATGAAATTATAAGCAACCAGGTCCTGCAAGAAGAATTTCCATGCTTTTTCCATAGTTTACTTTAGTCCAAAACATGGCAGGCATGGCAATGCCGTGAGTAGAGGCTGCACTGAGGATTGCTTCTGACGTTAAAATGCTAGCCTACAGCACTCAAGGAGTTAAGAATAACTGAAGACACCCTGAAATCTGGTTATGTAAGAAAACTAAATGTAGACTAACTACCCCTTCACCTCTGAACTTCCTGCATTTCTGCAAGACAGATATTTCCTATTTTATACCTAAAGCCAACTTACCCAGGAGTTTCCCAAGGCCCATCAGCGTAACTTGGAGTTTTGTACGAACTGACCTCCTGTACAGAAATGGTTCATCTCACAGGTACACGGAACAAAATGCAGCTCCCCCAGCAGCACAGAAACTGAGGTCATCATACTGAGAAATGTCCCCAGCAATGATTTAACACCACCGCAACCTCCCAGCCCCGCAGACCGAGCCACCCACCCGTGGTGGGGCCGGGTGCCAACAAGCCTCAAACAGCCACTGAAGAAAACTGGGAGGCTGGAATGCTGCTGCTTAGTCTGAGGACAGAAAACAATCTTATGTGTAATGATGGGATAACACACTTCTTGAGCAGTCTGAAGTAATTTCTAATTGCTATTAGCACTAATAGGAAGCTCCCAGACGTGAAGGAATAGCTGCCCAATGAAGCCCAAAGCTGGCAGCAAAGCCAAGCTCTGGTACGGAAGATCCTGTTGTTACGCTTGCTGCACCTTTCCCCTCAGGGCTGGAAGCAGAAAGGCTACCATAAAAGCTGCAAAAGCATTTGTGGAGCCTTCCCACAGCATGGCTCAGCACCTATGAACTGTGGAGCAGGGCCCATAGGTGAGCCACAAGGCAGCAGTGATGTGCTACAGCACAGACAGGGCACTCCAGGCCTACACAGAGGAGTAAGGTAAGGAAAGAGAGGCTCAAAGAAACTCATTTTTTCAAAGAAACTACATTTCTGACACAGTTGTTCCAATGCTACAAGTTGCAGGGCAGCAAAGCTGACTTCACTGCTGTGAAAAGGCTCGTGTCAAAGTTGTCCCACCCAACCTCAGGTGTCGCATAGCTAACACGCCCAAACACCAAGAGTAGGAGTGCTGACTTTCAATGTGTAGAGGAAGGATTGCTTACATTCAAAGGCTTACATTCAAAGGATTACTTACGTTCAAAGGGTGAAAGCCTAAAGATTGACTGTACGTAAATGAAGAAAGTTTAAGTGAACTATTTAATAGGAAATTATTGAGCGGATCCTGAACAAAAGAATATTGCAGCTACTTGGTAAAAGCAATGTGCTATAGATAGCTATAAGATGCTGCTTGAGCTATCTAAAGCAAGATCTTGCTTGAGATAAGCAAGATCCTATAGCAGTCCGGGTTTCTTTGTGAAAAGGTAGTATATCTGGGGAGACATCTAGATATACTTTCTCAGAACATCTCTGAGTAACCTGCTAAATGATTAATTGCAGCCATTTATCCTACTTTGACTATAATGTTTTTCCTTATGATTTTAAGAGCTTTCACTGCTTCAAAAAATGTGCACTTTCATACCGAATAATCAATGTACATTTTACTATAAATATCACTGAAAGAGGGAGGTTTTTTTCCAACCTGCATGGCAACAGAGCACCGAGAAGGGCTGAGTGCAATCAATTTCATGGAGCCTTGTTTCCACTGAGGTCGGTACCGTCTTAAAATTGTCGACAGTTGCAGGACATACAAGGGCCTTGCACGGTTTGGCATTCCTGATGAGAAATTATTCACTGTCCATCAAATGAATTATTCAGTGGGTTTCATGAAAAGATCCAAAGATGTGTGAATGATATGTTTTTTATTATTCTCTCAAGATTTTTATTCAGCAGCATTAACTTGCTTCAAAATGAAATATAACTTCACCTTCATAATAAAGAACATAATCTAAGGGCAGAACGAGGCAGACGGCCCCATTTGAATTCTCAGTTATTAATTTTTATGCTGGCCTTCCAACATTGGTATACTATGTTAAATACGCAGAGCCATAAATACAGCCTCATAACTTGGAATGCATGGAAATTCATTCACTCTGCTTCCCCAAAGGTTCAAAGGCAAATAAACACATTTCACTTTGCAACTTTTAGTTAGGCACAGACTTTGTTTTCAAACAAAACTTGGTTTTCACAGCCGAAGTCAGGTGTAAGTGAACCCACAGGAGCTCCCAGAGCTGCCTGTGGGCAAAGGGTAGGTGTCTGGAGGCCGGTCCTTGGATGAGCTGCAGGGAAAGGAGCCAGATCCGTGAGGGCAGGGAGCAGGGATCTCCCCCAGCCACCTGCCCCATGCCAACTCCACCACTACTCCCAACTGCTTGACTGCAAAGCTGAGAGATTTCCTGGTGCTACAAAGCAGGAAATAATCAGATGGATGAGAAGTTCACGTTATCTCTACCTGGATCTGCTACCACTGCCCTCAGAATACAGCCTAAGGCGAGGGCCCCACTCTGAGGGTCAGACTGCCAGGAAGGTGTTGAAGAATGGGCAAGGGTACAGAGCAAAGGCATGGTACTCATTAAAGTCACAGAAATGTGCTCCAGAGTGCATGTCACATCAGCTCAGACCTTTTAAATATCAAGTGAAAAGTCAGGGAGAAGCAATCAACATCTTCAGAACATACGTGAGGGACTGAACTCTGACACCAGATCAGTTTTCACCATTAGAGGCAAAGTCAAACTGACAGTAATGGCATTAGACAGATTCCCCCACATCCAACTTAAGATGTTTACACACGGGATGTTTTATCCATGACGTTCCACTCAGCCAAAGTCAGCAGTGCCCAAGGACCCTTCCAGGAGTGCTGGGGTCTCAGCACAGGGATGTGAACTCCGTTCTCCGTCAGGAACCAGCTCTGTAGACCCCACGCCACCCACTTCATCTGCTGCTGGACCCCCATCACCCAGCACTTCTGCTCAGCTGCCACAATGGGAACCCATGCACCATCCTCACAGCATCCACAGCCAGAGGAACCTATAACCTTACCCTAAACAACTTCTTCTAGCCCAGTTTTTTAAGCAATGAGTCTTAAGTGCTAGGTGGCTGCTATTCTCCCCAGCAGGACCTTTTGGAGCCCAGTGAGGGGCTTCACCCAAGTGAGCCTGAGCACAAGGCCAGCCCTGAAGTGACATGTCCCACTGCTCCTGGTGCCTAGAGGGGGATGGGATGTGGGGTTGTTAGCAGAGGATGGAGGTCTGGGGACACAAGAAGTGCTGGGAAGCCAAAAGCCACCAGCCACTCTTTGCAGAACTGCTCGTCCCCCTCGAGAGCAAAAAGGCATAAAACCATGTTTGTCATTAACTCAGGAGACTGGAGTCTAAACAGAGAAAGGACAAGCTGTCTACTAAACAGGGGGTTTCTACTTTAAAGTCAGTCTTCATAACAGAATTGCATTTTAAATTGACAAAGGCATCTGGAAACCCAGGCATTTTTAAATTGATGCTCCCCCCCTGCTTTTTAACCATCCTTTCAGGTATTGCTATTACACTTCTACTCTTGAGCTCTGTCCATTTTACTTCCCTGCAAGACCCCAGGGAGAAACCCAAGCATCCAGGAGAGGCAGCTTTACAGTGCACAGCCCAGAGGCTGTCAGGCTTACAACAAGTAAACTGATAAAGGCAGAAGGAAATGTTTCTCTTCTCGTCTTTCAGTAATACAAATCTTGACTACTGCCTGCGCCAATGATCAGGGGAGATATTTTCGGGCAGACGTGCAGCCTTGACTGACTGACAAGTGTCACAAATTAATATATATGCAAATAAGAAAACAAAAGCAGCAGCTACTGACGCCAGCACGGCTGCACGCGTGGCGAAAATAGAATTGCAATCGAACGCTATTTCTGTGCAGATGGCGGATGCCACGAGACAGACCGACATACTTCCAGCACAACTGAGCCAAAGGGAAAGAAAAATGCACTCATTTCCTGCTGTGTGTGAAGCGGCCGGCCAGCCTTGTAGCCAGAGCATGCCTGCACCTCCTGAGGCTTCAGCACATGGCGTCCTGGGTGCTCAATTCCCCCAGCCCTGCCACCCTTCCACCAGCCCAGCTCGGGTCTGCAGGGCCAGAAGTGCCCCCGACTGCCACTGCGCCAACCCAGGCATGGTTTTGGCCCACCTCTGCTTCAGCAAATTAAATCCACTTAACTGAACATCATAAACCACCGGGCCTAAATGGCTCTTTTTCCACTACATTGTCTTCTGCAAATAGCACCGAGGTTATTGATTTCCTGCGATGCAATATCAGTATGTTTACTTAAACTAGTTCCCATTTTAAAAACTTCATAAATCGTAATCCAGGGAAGTCATGCTGTATTTCAGACACCACCGATATGTAGCCTTGGTGCATGAAGAGACTCTGAGGAAAATCCCGTCTAAATACCAAATGCTGACGACCAGCAGGTTCTAATTCCACATCCACGTTGGACCTTACCAACGTTTCCTACAGCATTGCCTGCATGGCATCCTGCTGAGATTAAACATGAACACCCACCTCATTTCCAGACAGCTTTTTGAATTAAGCCGCAATCTCTGGGATCCAGTAACGTTAACCGTAACGCATTTTCTTTTCACGGGAACCAACGCTCACGCATGCTGAACGACACCTGGAAAACTCATCGAGCTAAGACTGAATGTGAGATCCTGAGATTTGACTTGTTTTAGCTGTGATGACAAAGAAAGGAAATGACATTTTATTTTGTTTGAAAGGTGGGAGAATTGGGGAAAAGGTGGGTAGCAGGGAGAGAAGGGAAAATAGAAGAAATCTTGAAAAGAGAGAGCTGGCAGCTCAGTGGAGCAGACGGCTTAGTATGAAATGCTATCAGCAAGGTTTAAGAGGAGAAAAGATCAGCAGATGTTGAGTGCAAGCCACAGATACTGCATCAAGCCCACGATTTCTTGTAACGTAAAAAATGGAGGCAATGACTGAAATTATCAAACAAGTTTGGTGCTTCTTTAAAAATTTATTTATTGTGATTTGTTTTGTTTTGTTTTATGAACACATTTTTCTTTCCACATCCAACTTATCATTTTGGTGCATGGATAGCCATCACAAATTATTAACCATCATGAGATCATGAAGACCAGGGGTCTAAAGTGATTCAAGAAGAGAGGATATTCATTCACAGAAATTATACCTATTCATGCCTAGTTCAGACAGTCATCGGTTTCAACCTTTCCATCAGGATATCCCAAAATATCAGACTGTCAGAGGCTGGAAGACTGAACACATCCTGCCTGTAGACCCTAGGTGCTGGACAGGAGAGAGGACAAGGGACAGCTCAGCCAGGATGGAAGTTCCTGGGTTTCAGTTTGAAAGCCCCAGTAGCAGACACCAGAAAATGCCTGCGTTTCCACATCATTTCTGTGTACGTATCTTTTGTTTGTCTCAGAGGATGAGGAAGTGGCAAAGTCTCCTTCAGCCAGTGAAGGAGTCTCAAAAAGGTTCATTAAACAACGTTAGGAAAGGACTGAGTCTCTGCAGTCCTGCACCTGGAAGAGCTGATAAGGATTCTGCAAGACCTTTGCTCAGGGAAATGAAGTTGAGCACCTGTTTGAATCCTACTGATACTTTGAGATTATAGCTTATCTTCTAATCAGAACCCAACAAGGAGAAAATGGATCAAAAATCCAGTAATCACAAATAGCATCATTCATGTCTAGTTGAGTTTTCTTGGCACACCTTTAAATGACTCCCACAAGTGCCAACGAAAGGGATCTGGGAACAGTTCCCACATACCAACAGAACTGCGAACAGACATTAATTGAAAAAAGAACCTAGTTCAGCTTGCAACGGGGAATAAAAGGGCAGGGTTAAGGGAGCAGATCTATAGAGCAAAGGCTGAGGAAAAAACCCCAATATCAAACAACAACGAGTAAAGATTTCCAAAGTGAAGATACCATCAGATCAGTATTTAAAACCAGGAAAGTTGATAGCACAAGGAAGAGGAGCTACAGCCATTTATTCAGCCATTTATGAACATGATCAATTCCCAAAAGCTCCTGTGCACTGAGGAGTTTAATGAGGCTTTAGACATTGCACTACATGTTTATTGCTCAAGCCCTAACCCACTTTTGGAGCTGGAAAGGGCGTGCGGGGCAAGCTGGTGCCTGGGGGCTGGTGGGGTGGTGCAGTGAGCCCACCCCGCAGCCCCAGTAGGGTTCTGAGGCCACCACGAGCACGTGGTTCTTGGTCTATTAAAGTTGCGCTGTGGCATTAAAATAGAAGCTTTGAGCTCAATTAGCCCTGAGCTTTTCCTTCCTTCTATATTAAGACACCACAATTATGAATATAAAACTTTTCCTCCCTCAAAAGCCCACACCCCAATGAATCACCAAAATCTACCCAAGGACTCCGAAAATCACTGCCAGAGACCAAGAGAGCCGCAACAATTACAGAACAGCTTTTTGGGTTGCTTAAATTTTCAACATCTTTTTACGAGGAAACCACAAAACAGAAGAGGCAGCTGAACTAAGCTGCCTTCCACCCAAAGTTACATGGCAAAGCCTTCTCTGGCTATACTCGGCTGGCTGGCTCTCAGGGTTGTCAGCCTGGAAGGGTTATTATTTATTTTTTTATTGTGATTTTACTTTCTTTGGATGGTGTGCAAATTTCCTTGATTTTACAAGAGATTTTTAGTTAATTATGTATTTACCTAGTTAGCATAATTGTCTTCAATTATGTAATTAGTGTTCATATGTGTAATCATTTGAACATGTAATTATATCTAATTACACCATTAAAACGTGCAAGTCATAAATATCTTTATCATTTTGATTGATAGACATACAGGGAGAAAAAAAAAACTCACTTGTTATTTTTATCTCCTGGATCCCGAAATCTGCAAGAGTAAGAGGATTCAGCCTGCAATGTTGCTGTAATTATTTACAAGGACCCATCAAGACTACACCAAGGTTATGCTTCCCAAGCAGAGGTAGAAGGAGTCAGCCCACTCAGAAAGAAGGAGCAGTCACCCAGCGTAGCAGAACTTCTGCGGTAAAAATGCTTACAAGAATAATCTGGGAATCACTTTTTTTGGTGGCTAATTATGAACTTGCTGTTATGCAGAACAACGGCAGCCTCCTCGGTGGATGGCTTTTGCATCCCAGAAAGGAATTTTAAAGCTCTGTGTACTTTTGAGCCACCTCAAAGACAACCTATCATAAAATCGCAGAATATCCCAACTTAGAAGGGACTCGCAAGGATCATCCAAGCCAAGCTCCACACAGCACCACCCAAAAATCAGACCCCAGTGCCTGACCACCTCTGGGTGCAGACCCTTTCCCTAACCCTCAGCGTGACCCTCCCCTGTCCCAGCTCCATGCCGTCACCTCGGGTCCTGTCACTGTCCCCAGAGAGCAGAGCTCAGCGCCTGCCCCTCTGCTCCCCCATTTCCTCACATCATTCCTTCGTCCTTTGCCCACTCACTCTCTGTATTCTCTCCATTGTGGAAGTTCCTTTTTCTACCCCAGCGCTGCCTGAAGTGATTAAGTTCAGTTTTGTGCAGCATCTCTGGTCTAAGCTTGTTTTCTGTATCTAAATTAGTACCTGAAAGGCGCCGGCATGTCAACTGGCAATACCCCATGGCAGCGCCTTCCTGCTCTGGTGCCAGATTTGGGTGTTATTAATGCTGCAGGCACCTCCCGTTCAAAAACTCCATGGTGTTTCAAGGAACAGCCTCATGCATGCACCTGAAACACGCTCCCAATGGTTAATACAAAGCCTAGCAATATTACCTGGAAGGTGCTTCCTAACCAATATAGCCACACGTAACAGCTCCATGACATTTTTAGTTTTGTCCCCCCCAGTGGCTGCCACCTTTTATGCTGTGCATAAACCCCACAGTACAGTATGAGGCCGGGTACCTGGTGAATACCAAATGAATTAGGACAGCATCAGCTGAGTCTTCTTGTAACTGCTTTTGGCTGGAAAGGCAAACATTTGCACACAGATTAAATAGTTAAGCTTATTTGAAGTTCAGCTCCTCTTCTGCAGGTTCAGATTTCTTTTCTTTTTTACAATAAAAAACTGTTTCTTAAAAACAACAACCCCCCCAAAAAATGCATGTGCCTAAGCTGACTACAAGGGCTGGAGAGGGGGCACGAAGCCCAACAACAGCTCACACAACAGCTCTTCAGCTCCTCTGAGGAGCAGGCCATGATTACAGAGCATCCTTCAGCACAAGGCACCTGGTTCTCCCCCAGGTAAGCTCGCTGGCACTGCGTAGAGCACCCAGACAGAGGCACTCAGTTTAGAGGAATGAGGAAAAGGCTCTGAGGAAGAATTAAACTTCGAATGTTCAGGGACTGAACCGCCAGGCACGAAGTACACGCTGGTCTTCCAGCAGTGTCCCCCTGAAGGGCAGCGCCTCTGGAGCCAAACTCTGGAGTCGAGCAGAGAAGGCACCCGTGTGGGTTTGGAGTCACACCGCGCCTCCTCGAAGGCACCAGGAGGTGTCTGCACTTTTGGATCAAACATATCCCATTACTGGGAAAGAACTCAGATGGGTAGCAAAACTACCACGATATCCAACCACTAACACTTCTGGCTGCTATGGGAGAAAACACCAGGAGCTCTCCACTCCCAGGTTTTACTCCCAGATGCAGAACACATCATGCACGATATCCAAAGGAACAGGAAAGATTTCCCCCTCTGCTCCAGAAAAATCACATTCAAGTGTTTCTCTAGGAGTTACCTTTCCACAGCCTGGCTACCCGAACGTGCTGCTGCTTCAGCCACAGATCTGCGCACTCCACCAGATTCCCTGGGTTACCAAATTCTCTCTTTGTTCGACAAACAGATTTTTTCTCCGCTTTCCAGTGAGCAAGACCTCACAGAAGCAGACCCTATTCCAAAACCACCTGCCTCATTTTTGACAATGAAACCAGTATGCTCAACAGCCATGGAGAAATAGCTACTTCTGCAGCTTCCCAAGGTGATTTGTCCATCCTTGCAGCCTATTTCCTACCTTTGTTTGAGAGCCCTTTAGAAAAAGGGAAACAAAAGCTGAGGGTGGACAGCCAGAAGCCAAAGGCTGCAGAGCCATCTGGGGGGAAGACCCAGGGAAAGGAGAGGAGAAGGAGGCGATCCGTTTAGAGGAGAAACATTCATATTTCAGTAAGCCGGAAAATTTTGCTCTTCTCATTCTGACGATGGGAGATTCGTGCTCTGTGTTCTTCAGAAACTTTCTGTAGGGGATTTTTGGCAGCTTTTAAGCTTCCACAAGGGTCAGTATGAAGCTGGTACGGTAAAAATCACCAGCCTGGATATCATTTCCAACTCTGCGTGATTCTCTGATAGTCTCATTTCAGTGATTGCTGGTGCTTTAGCAGCCGTAAGCTCAATATTCTCATCTAAGAGAGAGAGACTGAAATTTATACTTCACTTGCCCTGATGCTGCATTTATCTTGATTTAAAGTGACCTCTTTCCTCCACCAGTTCCAGGCCCTTTTTAGAAACCTGCAAACATATTTCTTGTCAAGAGACAGCAGCCTCCTGGAACCAGCAGAATCTGCAAGATATAAATGCTCAAATTGTTCAGAATAAAACCACCAAGGAGCTTAATTTCTTCATCAGCTTGCAAACCACATGTCTTTTAATCCAGCTTCATGGAGACGATAGGTTGAATGGCTTTAAAACACATTTCTTCCTGTGGCATAGTCACCAAATATTCAGTGGGGCTACGTGCTGTTTGCAGCATAGGGCTGATTTACCACATCAACTTGGTGTCATTCAAGAAAAGATTACATTTTAGTAATTACTACCTACAGTAAACGATGAAGCAAATAGAAAAAAATAATGAACAATAAGCCCTCAGGTCTGGATGTGAATTCGTGGGAACAAAAAGAGAACAGCCCGACGTTTGGCAAACGTTTATGTAGACACAGGAAAGAAGAAGAGTCGTATTTTTCTCAAAACAAAGACCTAGCCCCAAGACCCGAGTGAATAACCACTTTAACAACCCACCAGCAGAAAGCGCTGATGTCGGAGGTTTGGCAGAATTGTGTGTGGATGCAGGTGGTCCTCCTGGTGCCAAGGCCCGCAGCAAGGGAGGCTCCATTCCAGGGGAAAGCCAGCTCAAGACAAAACAAAGAGCAGCTCCATTTAAAGTTGAAAGCCTGCTCAGAAGGATGGCCTGCCACGAAGCTGGGAAGGCTTCTGGACTCCCAGAGAGGGAACAATTGTTGTCTTCATGAGGATGAGCACTCAGTGCAGCCCCACAGGGACGGCCGCGTGCCCCCTGCAGGCACTGCCACAGCATCGAGCCCAGGGGCTCACAGCCTGGGCGCACAGGGGCAGTGAGGGTGCTGTGCCTTTCTCACCACCACCAAATGCTTCTGCACTCCTTGGTGTGGTGGGTAGAGGCTGCACAGCTCCCATGTTACAAGGGCAACTCCAGCCACCCTTTTCTGTGGGACGCTCCTCTTCACAGGCACCAGCAGGATCAACGACTCCACTGAGTTTTTCCTGTGAGATCGCCTCTAGGCAAGAGCTTCAGGTCCAAAACATACTTTGGGGAAAGTATCTTCTTCAGTGGTTTGTTTTCTCTCCCGGCTTGCATTTTAGGAAGGCAAACCCTTCCCCATTAATGCCGCAGTCAGCAGAAATGGCTGGGTCTCAGCACCTCTGACCCTCCCTCCTTGCACTTCACCGCCTCTGCCTGCTCCCTCTCCAAGGTTTTCCAGCCATCATCAAGAACGGCTTTCCTCCCACAGCTCAGACTTTGTAAGATTTACCACTGAGGCAACACAAAGATCTCAACAAATGGAGTTTAGCGGCAAGCAGAGGCAACTTTTGAAACTCCCGCTGCCCACGGGATGTCGGTGAGCGTGGTGCTGGTGCTGCTGCCGCCTTCTCCCAGCTCCATCTGGCACAGTCCTCACCTGCCAAGCAGCCAGGCAGCTCCGTCAGCAGGCACACAACTGGGGCACTTCACAGGAACACCTTCGTTATTTAAAATGCATGACATCGTAATTACTTAGTGCCGTGAGTGTAGCCTCCTCTACTGTTTCAGAGCAGGATCCGACCTTCACCTTATTAGCGTGCGCAAAGAAAGAATTAACGTTTTCTGCTTCCCTGTCCATTAAAATGTAAAGAGCAGCATTTCAGAAAACAAACAAATGAAAAAAAAAAAAAAAAGGAAAACATGTGATGTTCTCTTTGATCAGCTGGAAGCGAAACATGAAAGGCTTCTTTGAGGCAAAGTGGATACTACATTTTCTGTTTTAATTGGTAGGGATTCTTATTAGCTAACTGCTGATGTGGCCAAAGAAAGCAATTTGTGGGGAGGGGGTTCCTTACCCTGAACAGCTGCTTTCCCATTGCCTTCTGCATATCATTATTACAATAATTGCACTCTTGTTAGGGAAATTGATGATGATTTCATGCACTGCTCCTCAGTTCACGGAAAGACTTTACAAATGTTCAGCAAACACCTGACAAAACCCAGCCTGACTCACGACTAAATTAGCCTGCATTTTATGCTGAAAACCCCTTCCTAAACGTTTGACTCAATAAACCTCACATTTAGCTGTGAAAGGCATGCATTTCTATCATTCTTCAGCACTAAAAGAAACGTGATTAACGTTTCCAGGCCGTTTTTTGCCGTTGATGCTACGAACGGTTAATTTGGTGTTTTCTTCCTGAAGTGCTGCACCTGAGTCCACACCTCCGTGGAGCACCGCGCACAGATCGGTGCTCACCATAGCATTCCCCCACTCTGACAGGAGAAACAAACATTTAGGACAGCAATTGCAGCATCCCCACAGTGGGAATACATCGGAGGGCAAGCCAGCAGGAGCCCCGTGGCGTTTCACCAGGCTGCTTGGGACAGAGGTGCTCGTGCATCTGAGTGCATCGCTACGGAGCGCCCGGCATGCTGACAGCGCTGCTCTGCGTGAAGGGGGCAGTGAACCTCTGCACAGATGCTGGGGACAATGGAAAAGGTTTCTTTTTCCAGCAGTAGCAGGTTTTGAAATCAAATATATACAAGGACCGACTTATAAACTGCAAGGAAAATATTTAGTCTTTGGAAGGGGGGAATAAACACAAAGTTTGGCTTATTCCTACCCCTTGCTTGAGAGGGGAAAAAAAAATAGTATCTCCCACCCCAAAATATCACAGTTCTGCTGTCTTGCCTATTGTTTCTTTCAGCAACAGGTTTGCTCATTGAAACCCCACTGTACCACACAGCGCTGGATGATTAAAATCAATCGATTTCTTCGCCTGCAGTCCGAACGTGCAACACAAACCCCGTCACCCCCCCACCATGGAAAACGGCTGCAACAGCGCGGGTGCGAGACAGGCCAGCCCTGCACGGCAGCCAGTCCTGATGTGCTTTGACCTCAGGGGACTCACACACCGCACGTGGTCTGAGAATGTCCCCTGGTAGCCACCACCACTCTTCCTGGAGGCTGGGTGCTGCAGAAGGAGCCTCAGTGCTCACAAATACACCTTGGCACAGCTCCATGGATGGATGCAGGCAGAGGGAGGGCGAGCAGGGCCAGGAGGGCTGGTGGTGCGTGAGACAGCCTCACCTGGGGCACCTCTCATGCTGAGACCCAGGTGCAGACATAGGTGACCCCATAGGGCAGGAGCCTGTGGGGTGCCTCCCACCCTCCAGGAGCAGCTGCTGCCTCCAGCTGCCCCCAGAACCCCAGCACAGGCAGGGGAACAGACACGGGACTTCTCTCCATGTGGCACATTGTGCATCTTGGAACATGATGGGGTAACATAAGCTGAGGTTTGACAGCACATGGATCTGAGAGATGCAGAAAAGATCACTAAGTACTAAAAAAAAAAAAAAAAAAAAGACAACAACAACAAAACCCACCACTGCTACTACCACCACCACCACCAAAAACTAATGGGAATGAATTTCTTTCAACAAACAAAGTGATTATCACTTAGCCTTTAGTGGGCGGTGAGAAATGCAAACTCCCAGGCAGCCCCTGCTCCTTCAGAAGATGCCACGGGGTGCTGGTCAGGGTGAGCCTCAGCCACATCCCTCCACATATATTTGCTCAACAGTAGGGTAGCAGTATGGGAAAGCCCCACCGGTGTAAATAAAATGTCAGCTGGCTAAACCAGCAAACTTTCTACTTGCATCACAGGGGTAGCAGCCTCAGCACAGCCTCAGGTGTCTCTGCAGAGCTGACAGGCGAGCACTGCGCAGGATAGGGCCAGGGGGATCAGCTACGGCTCCTCGCCTTGCAGCACACAGGAACAGCCCCATAAAGCCCACTGACATGCAGCCCCATCACTCACAGCCCACTTCCCAAACAGGAAGGGAATTGCAGAATTCTGTTTAAATAATAATAATAAAAATATATTAAAAAACACTTGTCTGGGTACTACCCTGAAAGCAGTAATTGATGACAAAATAGCTGCATTTGCCCACCCACCATTAGCCTCACCTGAGCGTGGCTGCTGGCATTTTAAAAACTTAATCAAGAAAAATTAGTTTCTATGGCAACTAATGGTGCGTTTAATAGATGAAGTAATGAGCACTGTGTATAAGAATGCTGTGGGTTGTGACTAGCAGCAAAGCACCAAACGCCGGGCAGTCACGGCGCAGACAACCAGTGGGCATGCACTGAGTGCTGGGGTGCTCAGAGCTGTCGGGGTGACAGGAGCCAGGTGACATTTTGGGGAATCACTGTGCACAAGTGTCTGTAATTCCCTCCCTCTGCAGTGCTGACTGCAGCCCCCTATTATTCTCTCCAGTGGGCTCGTTGATACTGATGAGACCCAAAACAATGTAACCAAATTACAGAACTGCTTCCCCTGGTGCCTCCAGCACTGTGCACCTCTCCCAGTCTCCACCTGCCTGTAACTACCTGTATGGAGGATGCTGCAGGTAGGAAACCAGTGCAAACTGAAGGCAGATTTTCACAAGGTCTTCCAAAAAGGTCCTCAGAAACCTTCGTGTGGGTTCTGTGTGCTCACTAGGCAGGCACAGCAGGCATGACGTGTGGGTTACAGCCCCCAGGGCAGTGGCACTGCCCCCCAGCACAGGGCACATCACTGCCAGAGGCACACACAAGCTGTCAGCCTGCTACAGAACAACATCAGTGGGTTGGAAAGGTAAAAGCAACGCCTGGAAAGACAAAAGGAGTAAACATGCACTCCAGTAAAGCCTACAGGAGCACTGACACAAAGGGGAGAAATAGGGGTGCTCCTCCCAGCCCCTGGATGACTTGGATGGTCATCGGCCACCACATCCACAGCCTTCTGAGACTCTTCTTCCCTCTTCTTTTATCCAGGGGGACCTGCAACACAGTGGGAAGGAAAACCAGACGGGCCTGAAGTCCTCTACAGCCAGGCAGAGGGCTGGGTCCTGCTGAACCTCTCCCAAGCTCAGCTTATTGAGAAAATCCACCCAATAGTGCTGGCATCTTCTCCAGCCCATCACCAGGTCTGGCACTTGCAGTCCTGTTATCTGGCTGAGGCCTTAGGGGACCCAGAGCAGGAAAGTTCACATATTTTCCTCTTCTAACCATTCGGCACTTGGCTTTTAATCTGCCTCTCAGCAGTCGTGGAGACCTACTGTGAGCTCAGGATCAGGAAAGAAGGTGAATACAGCTAATTGGCTCCAGTAACAAGAAAAAAATGTCTTTTGTTAAGTGTGTGGTGGAAAAGAGCAAAGCAGGTGATGGCAATTAATCAGTCCAAATGATCTGGTAAAAGCGATGGCGTTGAGGCAGTACGAGCAGTGGTACTGCACACGGTGCACATGTATGCAGGGATGGTCCTGAAGAAACCTCAGACAAGACCCCTCCACCAGGAGTAACCTCAAGGACCCAATGGGTGTCCAGGATGGACATAAGCTTTCCTCCATGAACCAACCATCTCACCTCAAGCACTGTTACCCCTTCACTAGCTTTCTCCCCTCATTTCTCCATACCAGACAGTTTTTGCCTTGCAGGGCCCATGAGCATGTGCAAGACCAAGCCCTGATGGCACGAGCACAGCTGCTGGGCAGACGCCCCCCAGCAATGGGGAGCCAAGTCCATGACAGTTGAGCTTTCAAGCACCTTTGGATAACTTTGGTCTTCCTCCCAGCCTCCTCTTCCAGCACCAGGTTATCCAGCTCAGCTTCTCCACTTACTGTGTTTGTGTTGCCACGTCTCCTCCAGCAGCGATCCTGTGCAGCCTCACTGCCTCTGCTGCTTGTAGGAACCAGCTGAAAGCAACTGAGAGCATCTTGCTTCAGGACACTTCCCTCCTCAGCCCAGATTTTCCCTGAGAAGCATCTGTTTTTTGCTCCCCTTCGCTGACAGTGATGAGAAGCATCCTGTGATCCGAGGGGGTGTGGAGTAGCTCAGTGCTCCCACCCTGGGACCAAGAGGCAAGGCTGGGCTAAAGAGCCTGCTGGTGCACTGAGGTTTGCTTCAGGCTCCTTTATAACAACTTTTTTAATCCTTATTTACTATTCACATGAGGGTTTAATAGTCGTTCACAGCAATAGCCAGACAGGAGTAGAAAACTGGTGGGGGATTTTACAAATGCCTGGCCCAGAGTTGCTTACTAACAGCACTTAAAATAAATGAGTTTCTGGGTTTGCCAATAATAAGTGAAAAAGTTTGAGAAACACATGCAAGTTGAAGAGCATTCCTAAAATAGACACATTATTAACTGTTTTATTATCTCATTTCCTAGGGTCTGATGAAATAAAAATATAACTTATTTTGAAAATAATTTCTACCCAATTTGCAAAGCAAATATGACAACCTTCTGTGCAAAAGTCAGTTAAAAAGAAAGCAACTGAGTACTGGAAATGCTGGCAACCACCTTACAATGTGGATGGAAGGGAGACCAGGGATCATACTGCCAAACACTGCCCCTCAAAGCCCATCTTGTATTGAAGGCTGCCTGAACACGATAATCAAACAATATCTTGTCAAGCTTCCCACACCGATTCTGCTGAAAGAAAAGAGCACTGCTTCAGAATAAATGTTTCACCATCCCTCCCAGCCAGCCGCTGCCTCTCGGTCACAAAGGAGACGCTGCAGAGCTCCCCTGAAGATCCAGGCCCATAAAGCAGGATGTATCCAACAAGCAGTATAACAAAATACCTTACGCTGGCTGTATTTAAAATACCCGGGAGTAATTATTGACAGGTAAGAGGAGTTTTATGGCAGCTGGAAACAGCGAGCTCCAGCCTGCTGATTTTACATCCATCCCCATCTCCTGCCTGAACTCGATCGGTGCGTTTCCCCAGTAGCCCCATTGACAAAAGCAACACAAACACTGGGGAGATTCATCACGGCCTTGTTTAAGAGCCGGCAGATTTTATGGGAAAGGAGTCCAAGGGAATCCAAGGGGCTACAGCTCCCATAAAGGTGCGTGCCAAAGTTTAAACACAGCACTGCACAGAAACAATAGAGCCTCAGCCTTTTTTGTTGTTGTTGTTACTTTCTGGAGCACTAAAATTGAATGGAAATTTAATAGGAAGGTGATAAAAAGGCTAATGTTCAGACGCAGCCCTGCCAAGCCTCCTGTATTTTGCTGCGGAATCACCCATCTGAGACTACCAAAACTATCCCCCTGCTCTCAGGCAATTAATCTGAAAAAAAATATTGCAAGTCTTAGAGAGGTCTAACACGAAAGTGAGCGCAAGAGAGCTGGCCGAGGTGCTGGATGACAAAGAAAATCTATAAACAGGTAAAATGAAGAGAAATCAATTTTCTATCCTGAATCCCAGATGAGAAAATAGAGATTTTATGAAAAAGCAGCCATGTGGTTGCTTTCTTGATAAGAAGCTTTGGGTGTATAACTTTTTTTTTTTTTTTTTTTTTTTTTTTTTTTTTTTTTTTATGCAGCAGCATCATAAGCTTTGTTAGTGCTTAAGCCAGCACCTTTCATGGCTGGTCCAAAGCATTTACTGCCAGATAAGGGCCCTGCTCACTTTGAAGCCACCTGTGGCCTGCAGGGTGGATGGAGAGGGGCCGTCGGTGTCTGCCGCTCCGCGAGGTGCCACACCACAGCTGCCAGGGAACCTTGCTGGGGGAGATGCTCTGGGAAAGAAACATTCTCCAAGGAAGCACACTTGAAATATCAATCTACCTTCATTCTGGTCTTTTCTGCCTGTGCATAAGTGTGCTGTTTATCTCCATGGAAAAGCCCCTGTTTCGCATCTAAAAAAGAAGTTAAGTGGGCCCGGATAAGAGAAGTTTGGGCAGGCTGAGGGAATCCAACAAAGCTCAAAGGCACTGGAAGACAAAATATTTCGGAGGGGGCTGCAGCAGCCCATCAGCCTGGGCAGATCCCATCCTCCCCACAACGAGCAGCACCTTGCTCCCCAACCATAACCACCCCCTCAAGGCAGAGGGTTGTTAAGGAAGTGAGGTGCTGCAAAAATGTTCTGTATAAAACTTTTGTTTTGTAAGGAAGTGCCTGGTCCCACTTCTGCAAGAACTGTTATTGGCTGTGGTGATGGAGATCTTCCTCTTTAATTTTAAATCTTCTTGTTAACTTGGAAATGGCTATGGAGCACGTGGCAGAGGATCAGCACATCCCTCCTGCCTGGAGCAACATCACTTGTCTCTGGAGGATTCCCCTTCCCCAACTCCCCCCCAGCTAACAGCACTTCCCAGCTGCTGGGGCTCAATGTCCCTGTCCTTTGGGTTGCAACAGAGATGTTTAATTTGCTAGTGCACATAGAAAACCCTTGCAAGGTGTTCAAATCTCATACAAATATGTTCACCATGAAACTTGGTTATCCTAGTCAATACCAGTGAACCCTCAGATCTCAGGAGCTTGCTCAGAAGCAGAGCACAATGAGAAGGCACAGCAGAAAAGGGAGCAGAGAGCAGGCTTGGCTCATGGAAAAGACTGAAGGAAAAGATGGAAACACAAAAAAGTTTAGCAGGAGTGAATTAAACATTATATTTGCACAGGGTCCTCACATAAAATAACCCCACAAGGTTCCACAAAAGGGCAAAGGGGGTGGTGGTGATGGGGGGACACCAGGCAGCTGTGCCACAGGCTGACCAGACTCTCTAGCTTTGAAATTGATGCTTTAAAACAGAGCAAGCCCTGGGAAAAGGTGGTTGCTTTCTGTTTAACCTCCATTTTCTGCAGGACCACAGTGCCGTGGTTCAGATGATGGCCATGATGCAGGTGCACGGCAAGGTCCCCCCAGCTCCAGCCCTTTGCTCTGGTGCACACCATCTACCTTCAGTTTGCTGGGTTTTTAGCACATTCCCAGATATTAATAAAACTAAAAAAAAGCTATAACCTTTTCTAACTGCTGATGCTTCTTCTGCAGCCCCCCAACACCCAACCCACAACCCGGACGAGCCCTGCTCCAGCCTAGCACCGAGCTGCGGGTGAGGTAGGCTCCGGGACAGGCAGGGACCGGCAGCGGGGGCTCACCTGTGGCCGAGGATGGCCCGTGACCAGGCAGGTCAGCTCCAGCGTCTCGCCCTCGCGGATGGTGTAGACCCGCTCCGAGTAGCGCTCCTCCTCGATGTTGCACGCCAGGCCCGAGTGCACGATGCGCACGGTGGGGGGGGCTGCAAGACCCAGAGAGAGAAAGCAGGTGAGCACCGCCAGCCCCCGGGACCAGGCTGGAGCCCAGCACCCTCACCATGAAGCAGAGGCTTGGCCAGGACCTCCATGTGGGAGCTGAGCACCCTCAGCACAGAGGAGGAGGAGGCTGCCAGAGTTTTATTAACACCCTGCGATCCCCTGGGCGAAGCCTGCACGAGCTCATTTGCACTTGGGCTATTTTTGTTTCGGTTTCCAAAAGAGCTCTCCGTTATTGTTCTTTTTATTATAGATCTTTCTAAATGTATTACCACGCTCATTATGCAAATGAGATGCCTTAATTAAACCATTAACGTTAAGCAGGAGAAGCGGTGGGGCTGGTGCTGCTGCTTTTCTAAGTCAACCCTGAAATCCGGAGGCTGTCAGAGGGATCAGGGCCTGGAGTTTAAGTTTAGCAGAACCCTTACTTTAATTTTCTTGTAAACTTGGGCCAAACTACAGCAAGTTATGATGGTTTACAAGTTGTACACGTACGAATACAGCAATGCTGTTCCTAACACCACGTGTACAAACTACAGCTCAGTTTTAGCATTTTTCCCAAGGATATCTCCTGGTTGTACGATAATCTTTATTTCTGAAACATGAAACCCCCAATTTTAATATTTTTCAGAGTGTGGATCAATAGAAGAAAGCTGAGTTCCTGTTACAGCCCTGCTGCCAAATGAAATGACAAATTCTAAGCAGCAGAAGAGAGAAATTATAATTCTGCAAAGTTTTGAAGGCCCGGCATTTCACTCTCTCCTCGCCTGTGTGCTGCTCCTGCTTGGTAAAGGTGGACAAACGCTGGTGCCCTAACCAAACCCTGGAGTCACCCACGGAAAGCCAGAGAGCAGAGCAAGCACCAACCCAGAACGATGATGCCACAAGCCATCAGTGGCAGGGCTTCTCCCCAGTGCCCATACACCAGCTGCATGCCCCTGCCATGAAAACCAACTGTGTGCTTTTCCACCCACGTTCCTGGCCCTGTTCAACCCCTTGGCAGACCGACCACATACACATCCCCACCACTGTGCCCCTTGCAACCCCCACCACTGGGTACAAACTCCGCATGTGGTCCCTGACACCCACGGCAGGCACATATGGGACCCCGGGGATGCATCGCTCTGGCATCCCACCAAACCCCCGTTGGCATAATCCCACCTAGGCTTGATGCAAGACTGCTGATAACTCCAATCTCTGACCCTTGCTCTCCAGAAGCTGAGGAAAACGAGACTCGGGCCAAGGATGCTGAACAACACAGTGTCAGGTCAACTCCAGAACATTTCAGGCCATTATGACTAAGCCTGATATTCGCAGCTACCTCACATTGCTCCCGTCCATCTCAGTCTACCTCAGTTAGATCATTTTTCGGCAGCTTGGCCTAGGCTAACCTTTTCGGCATTTCCGTAACCTGTCCTCCCTGCAGAGCACAGGCACAAGCAGAAGAATTTTTGCAGGCAATGGACGGGTGCTTCCCACTCCGCGGCTGTGCTCCCCAGTCCATGGGCACATGGCGACAGCTCCAGAAGGCTGCAGACCAGCACAGACCCAGCCTGGGGGGACCGCAGAGCTCAGCCAGCATGGGAGCAGAAAGCTTCCCCCTGCTCCTGGTCACCCACCAGACGTTAGAGCCTCCCTCTGCTCAGTCCCATGTGCCATTCTCTGACCTTAAAATACTTTTCTGAGTCTAAATTTATTTTCCTAGATAGAGCAGCAGCACTGATGCCCAGCAGTTGGCAGTTTTCCCTGTGCCAGGAGAGCTGCTTCCACTCCACGTGCCTCGAGCAGTTGTAACGAGGGATTGTGCTTCAGAGCCTACTGCAGAGCCAGCACCAGCTGCATCCCATGCCCCGGGACGTGGAACATCCTCCTCGTCCTGCAACACACAGCCATGGCACAACACAGCCGTGGTCCACACCGGGGGCTTTTACTATCTCCCACAACAAAAATCGTAAAATACTGAAACGTGGAAGCAGAGCCATGAGCAGAAAGGTAAAACAAGGTTCAGCACAGATCATGAGACTTGTGATAAAATTAGAAGAGTCAGCAACATTATGCCAACATCCTGCTGCCTTTTAAATTCATATTACATTAATATTACATTTTAATTCATATTATATTTATATTACTTCAAATTACATTTGGAGCATCCTTCGTTTTAGTGTCTGTGCCACTGCTCCATATCCATTAGGATATCCATATGCATTGGGAAGGCAATATAGACCCCCCAAAAATATCCCCCTGGGTATGACTATAGCAAAAGGATACCTTTCTTTAAGAAGAGATCAAATGAATAAAGGAAAAATCAAAAATATTCGTACTTCTTTAAGTTTTAATGTCCTATGGTTCAGAACACACTGCGCCGCTGTGAAATGTCACCTTCCTCTCTGCCACGGGAATATTCATTACAGCTGCTTCTGAAATATGCCTCCAAGGATTTAATACCAGACGAGACATTAAAGTAATATATACTTGGCATTTATTTTGTTTGTGGCATTTTAGGAGAATTTGTCTTGTGATTATACATAGTAAATATTGCACGGAGGAATCCATCACGCCGCTGTCCTGGTGCTACGTGCGCACGACGCAGAGCCGAGCGGGAGGTGGGAAGGAGAAGCTGAACAACCAAACCAAGAACATCCCCTTCCTTTTCCTGAAAATAAGTTGTGTGGCAACAAGAGAGTTCTTCTTCCAAATGAAAAATGGTGCCAATCTGACCTTTCTCCACGTCTCATTATACATTGATGTTGGGTAGGTCCCCATTAGTGGCTGCTCTTTTCCAGTGATTTCAATTTCTTCCCCCTCTCCATCTCCTGCACACACTTACACGCCTACACAAGCAATTTGGTTTCAACTTGCAACAGGTTCCCCAGACAGTAAAGAACCAGGAAAAAAAAAAAAAAAAAGTGTCATAAAATTTCTGTGAAGACAAAATTAGAAACTCCCAAAGTTGAATTCATACGCAGGTTTCTAGATACATTTAATATAATAATAATAAAAAAGGACAAAGCAGGTGCTGTGAGAAATGTTGGCTCAGCCAACTTTCACCTGAAACATGCAGAATAAAATTTATTTTCTGAATAAGTGTTGGCAAGTAGAAAAGAGTTTTTCTAACCAAGCAAATAAAAAGTGAGAGCTAGCAAAATGCTCAGAAAGGAGATGCTTCGTGCCTGGAAGCACATTTGTGTAGCTGTGGCGCAAATAAGAGACCTCGGATGACCGCAGTGCCCCCGCCCACCTTTTTGTTCAATGTGCTAGCACCTCTCCCGACCTTAATCACAAAATTTTCAATAATTTCCTGGAGAAGCTCAACTGCTGGAATTTTATTAATAAATGATTATCGCGGCACATATTGGAAAATATTGTTTTAATCTCAGACCTCACCAGCATGAAACGGGACCGTCCCCTGTGGTGAGGTGAATTCATGAGACATTTTGGCACTGTCTCAGGGAGCCCCCAAATTGCTGCTTTGCTGGAAGCTGGGGGTCTCTGGGAGCCCACCGGTGGTGGCTGAACACTGATCCAGAGGGCTCTGGGTCTGCTTGCCTTCGTTCACTTTGCATCGTTTGCTTTCCCACTCTTGAGGATACATTTCCCTCCAGGCTCCCTGTGCTCCTTTCCTTCCCGGTCTTTCAGCAATAAGCAGAAAGCGAAGCCTTTCTCCTCCTCCTTTTTCACATGCTCCCAGGCACCTCCATGTTTTGGTGAGTTATCCTGGATCTACATGCACGCACCAGACCAAGAGCAACAAAGACACGGCAGAGACCCCTGCAGGAGTTTGTCCCTGCACATGCCCAGCACAAAGCGGGGCACTGCCAGCTTCAGGTGGCCTCAGGCAGCTCGTGGCCACGAGCAGCACAGCAGAGCATGCTTGCTCATGGGGTGCAACAAATTATTATGATTCCAAATCATGTTACATAGGAAAGAAAGCTTTAAAGGAGACAGAGATCTTAGCCCGTATTCATGTCTGGAGAATTACCATGGCCTTATCCCCATCCAGAGCATAGCCAGTGTTGCAGAAACAGATACCAACAGACAGAGACCATATGGCAGAGACCATAAGTTTTTAATACTTGCCCACCAGGAGGAACAATAAACAGCACTGTAATGAGTTGTAAGGGGAAAAAAAATCTGCTCCTAGAAACAGCATTATGGTTCCCCTAACTCAATAGATAGTCTGCTGATAAGCTTTGTAGTGTCAAAATTAGGTCAGTCTGTGACAGTAGTGTTGGGAAGCGGCAGGGTGATTTAATTAGCTCAGAGCCTTCTGATGGTAGTGCTATCAATCAAGAAGGCTTCCTGAACTTTGGAAATGTGGTTTAAGTCGCAGAGATATGGGCAAATATCAAGCAACATGGCAAAAACAGTCCAATCCAGGAGAAGAAAAAAAAAAAAGTGGGCTTCATCCTTCTCTTACAAGCCTGATGAGCAAGGACAGATCAGGGCCAGCTCAGCAACAGGACACACATGACAGATGCTACCATGTGCATAAAGGTGGGTAGGAAGTATTTTGTACTGACAGGCACATCTTTTCAAACTATCAACATCTCTCTGCTATTGCTTTTCTACTAAGGGCACTGCAGGTGATACGTAGCCATAAAGCTATTAGAAAATACTAAAGAAACGATATTTTAAGCACAATGCAGAGCAGACCAGGAACATCACAGCCAATTTCAAATGCCCCTTAGTGGAGCACGGCCCCGCACAGGGCAGCACCACGCAGGCAGCCTCTAGCAGAAGGCTTCCTGCATTAGGTACCTGGCCTTCATCTCAGCTGGGACCCGAAATGAAGAATGCAGTTGATGCCCTGAATATTTATTTAATAAAAGTGAGGTGTCTAACATTTCCCACAAAGAGTACTACACTTCCTAAAAATAGAAAAAAGCTGGTCCGATAATAAACTTATCAGCCAAGTGAGTATCACCAAACCTCCAGCTGGAAAAGGAAATGTCAAGTCCCACGCTACCTGTGGTAATACACTCCAGACTCTGCACTGACGAGAACTGTTGCCACAGGGCAGTACATTCATCATGGTAATACCACTGAGATTCCCAGTCATTTTATTTGCAATTAGCAAAATTAAGAGCTGATATGGGTATTGGAAAACTCAATTTTGAGAGTTGTGAACATCTGCAGTTACTTTAAATCTTCTTTCTAAAAATAAAAATAAAAAATTATTTCCTCCTTATTATGCTGCAGAACTGCATGAAATTCACTGGAGACTTCACTTGGTTAATTTCTTGTTAATTGGTTTTGCGTGGAAAGGCTCATGATGCAAGGCACCGCTGCAAACCCATGGGCAGGATAACCAAATTACACCCAGGCACAGCCAGGGCTGACAAAACAGCAGCTCATACTGGGGGACTACTGCTGGCCCTGATGCTCTGCAGGACATCCTCCACACGTAACACGTAGACTGATTATCAAACATCCCAGCTCTGGAGCACACCCAGATCTCCAGCAAGTTCTGCACCCATGCAGGGATGTGGCTGCCTGGATCCTGCTGTAGGACTGGGATAAATACTTTCCTGGAAGGGGTAAAGCAGATTAGTCGTGATAAATAGACTTTTCTAACAGAATCATTATGGGTTTCCTCTTTCACATGTATCATCTTTAATTACATTTTAAGTAATCCTGCAAGTTCCACAAATCATGAAGAACTTCTCATTGCTAGGACTGAAGTAAATAATTAAGAGCTGCTGATTAAAGGACCTGAGTTCTGATGTTGCTCAGAGTCGAATTCTCTCACTGTTGTTTTCCAACAAGGTCTCAAACAAATCTGTTTAGGGAAGTGGAACTGCTCACCAGCAAGTAACTGGGGCCAGAGATACTTAAATTTGGGATGAACGGTAGCACTGAGGCTCTCCATGCCTTGCAGCAGCCCCAAAGCAGATGGTTTCATCTCACTGGTGCTGCTTCAGCCTTCAGCTAATCATGGAAGCACAAATACAGAGCATTCTGTGCAAAAAATCTTTTAATGCAAGCTTTCTGTGAAGCTTAGAGAAGGGCATAATTCCTGAAAAGCGTAATAGAGCTCTGTCCATCCAACAACTAATTCTTGCCCAGCGCTTATTTGACTCTAAACATTTATTTATGATTTTTGCAGATTGTCCTGGAATATCAGAGAAGAAAATGATTCTCCTGATGTCTCCGCATCTCCTGCAGTAACTCTGCCTCCTTTTAGCTGAGCAGAGCCATCAGGCAGCCATCCCCATGGCACCATCACCGCAGGAGCACCGGGCTGTGCCGCCTTCGTGGCGGTTACCACGGGGTCACAACCATGCGTCTCTGTGAAGGCAAAGAATTAAGAATAATTTCCTCCATGCTCTTGCAGGAACTCATCTCCTGTCTGACCTCTCGCTCCTTCTGTCGCCCCTCGAGGGGTCAGCTAATTCAATCCCAGCAGCTGGACTGCTCTTCTCCACGCTGCCGAGCTTCATGGAGCCTGCCTGCCAGACTCTTCTCCCACAAGTCTGAGGACAACGCTGGCAGCTCTGCTTCAGCCAGGCTGCACATGGGATGTACTCATGGCAGCAGTCTCTCTCTCTCTCTCTCTCTCTCTCTCTCTTCAGCTTGGAAATAAAAACTGAGTTGCTTGAGTGCCAGAGCTAAGAATGCATCCCACTGTCACAGGGCTTCCAGACTGGATTTCTGAGGAGTTTCTTTGGGTTGTTTTGTTTTCAAACTGGGTCCTGGCTGCAAATAAAATGTCATCGAGACACGCTGCCTTCTAATTCTCACTGCTGCTTGACTCCCTTAAACTGGCAATTAAAGCTCATCACAATGGCCACTTTTCCTACATCACATTCCACTCTTTCTATGTTAAAATAGTGGCCTCTGGCATTTGTTATCTCTTATTTCCCAGCCTCTTATTCCGGCACGCTCAGAGGAGGACACCACCACCACGTCTCAGTTAGCTCACACCATGCCAGGTGGACTCCATCCTTTGTTCACAAAAGTGGCATCTCTCCAAGACTGCACTCATTTGGGGGGAACCGAGAAGACAAATGTGGAGGGAAACCTTCCTATACTCAGTCCTCCTCCCTGCGTTGCTTCTTGAGCAGTTTGCAACCTACAGATTTCAAGCGGTGGGTTCAATGAATCTTCCAAAATAAGAAAAAAAAAGAATGATCTGCAAGTGACGGGCTTAATTGAAGCAACACTTTGTTGTTCCTGGCATCACAAAACAGATGATATTGCCAGACCTGTTTCAACAGTACTATCATCTAGCAGTAAACATGTCTTACTTATTGCTGCATACTCAGAACAACCAATATGTTGACTTTACCCAACGTGAATAGTACATACACATGATAATTAAATGTATTAAAAATCACCTCTTAAAGATGAATCCTGAATACTTATATTTGTATACTTTGAAACATCTTTCAGCAATGTCTTTCTAACCAGGAAAACTCTGGTAGGACAGTTTGTGAGAAACATCACGACAGAAATGGAGTCCTAAAGAAACTGCACTGTGTATAGGGCTACAGAAAATAACCACGGGTCCCAAAACAACGCAGAATCACAGAATCGTTTAGGTTGGAAGAGACCTCCAACATTGCCTAGTCCAACCTCTGACCTAACAGTAACCAGTCCTCCACTAAACCATATCACCAACATGGCAAAGGCTGCATTCCAGTTCGGAAACTGGAAGTTTCATTAAGCTGAGGTTGTGATAATTCCTGCAGTTACAGGCAGGAGGGGATCAGGAGCATAGGCTGGAGCTTTAGGCAGGCACCAGACCTTGCCAAGAACCAAGAATGATCAAAGGAGGTCAACTCTGGACCTTCCTCCCATCATCCACGTTCTCTCCCCTACCCTGCTGTATCAGCCCAAACTTCATTTGCTGCTGGTACAGGCCAGCAGGGAATTAGCCAGCCTCCATCTCCCACCTCCCCTGCAGCCAGAGCAGTGAGGGAAGCAAGAGCTGTGCTCTCTGGGGCACAGAGGTGCCTGGACCTATTAATCTCACAGTGCCACACACTCACAATGTGCTGCTCAAAGCCGTGTCGAGGTCCGTAGCGCAGACCATCTGTAACAGGCCATTTGCTGATGAACCAATGGAGCACAACCGAGCAGAACAAGGCTGGGGCTCGCTTCCAGTAAGAACATTAAAATGCCTTTCCCCAGGTCTGTGCTTTGACTTAATGCTAAGTCTTGGCAGCCCAAAAATCGCTGGCTCCTCCGTGGGCCTGTACGGACCTCCAGGAGCAGGTCCTCCGAGCACAGGTGGAAGAGCTCCAAGCCCCGGGTTCCCTGGAGCCAGCTCAGGCTGGAGCTGATCCCGTCCTGGCTTGCCACCAGCAAACAGCTTGGCAGCAGCAGCACTTGGCAGAGCGATGCCGAGCCAGCACATGGCCAGCCAGGGCACCTCACCGGCAGGACTCCTCCACCAGTAGGTGAGCGGTGGGATAAGGGTGGAAAGATTTCAGTGGCACGGAGCACAGCTTGACCTCAAAGACACGGGATGGGGATTGTGCGGGAGCTGCTGGGTGCTTCAACCAGCTGTGGGGAAGGGACAGCCCGGGAGGACTGGCTGAGGGAGGCATCAATCTGTCTGGGCCCAGCTGAATACAGCCAGCCTGCCTTGGGATGGGGCAACCACGGCTCCTCGGGGCAGCCTAGGTCTCACTGCCCTCTGAGGGAAGGATTTCTTCCTTACTTCTAATCTAAATCTCCCCTCTTTTCATTTAAAACCATTACTCCTTGTCCTATCTCTACACTCCCTGACAAACGTGGTCCCTTGCCTCCCCTAAAAGCCATGCGCAATGCTTGAGCAGTCAACCTAGGCAAAAGGAATAGAAATACTTCTGTGGATGCCCCAAACCAGAGGGATGTGCTGCGGGTGCCACCAACCCTATGTGACTGCCTAGAGCAGGGATCACGTTTCCCCAAAGAGAGCCCGTCCTGGTTTGGCTCAGCCCTGCCGTCAGGATGAACATTCCCCTAAATGTACCGCGGGCCTCAGCAAGGGCTTCACTGACTGAAGAGACAGTTTAATATTAAAGAGGAATTTGAAAACACACAACCTTAACATGAACGCAAACAAAAAAATGCCACTCTATAGCACTAAGCAAGAGTAAACAGCTTTTAAACAACAATTTGCATTTCTTGTGAGATAGCACAAATCTGTCCCAGCGAGCAGCAGCTACCAAGACAACACATCTCCTTTCAGGAGGAGAAATATGACTTCTCAAATTAAAATGGTGTTTCCTGTACTTCAATGTCTCACACCTAGCTTTCACATCTTTGTTTTGAAACACTGGGTGTAGGAGTAACAGCTGAATGACGGGAATATGTTCCATTATATAAAGCCAGAAACCTATTACACCAGGTTTTATATATTCTAGGCACTACTGCAACTTGTGTCATTCCTTTTAGCTTCAGTAAGGAAAGAGGAATGTGGTTTAAAAAAATATAGATGGTGTAAGCGGCCAGAAAGTGACTCATTTTTCTATTACCTCCTGTGCTCCAGGAGCTCCCCAGTGCCCGAGCGCAGCAAGCCCAGGAGCTCGCGGTGCTACCTGACCATCAGCAACCCCCACCAAAGGCACCAGCTCCTGAAATGGCCTGGAGGGGACATCTCAAGTGGTAGTTTCTGCTGGTGGGACTTCTGGAAATGTTTCTCATTGAGAACTTCTCATTGGACAGAAAGTGCCCATCTCTGCTTTGCCCAGGGAGCACCTCAATGCCAGCAAAAAGACAGCGGAGCTCTGTGCATGCTCGTGTCGTGTGTGCAGCTCAGTGCAGCCCTGATATAACACACTAAGCAAAAACATGTATTTTTATAACAATAACGATTTTCAGGAAATCCACATACACAGAGCTTAGCAGCCGCTGCCTCACTCTCTATTTCACTTGTGTGCTTCGTTGTGAGGCTCTGTTTGCTCTGAACTGATCCATGCCCATTGCGTTGTGGAGCTGCACGAGCTGGGTGCCAGATTGCCTACCCAGGAGCAGGCTGAGCTCAAGGGACTAGAAGCAGCAGCACATACTTTTCCTGGAGGGAACAAAGCACAGCCTCATTCCTGACCAACATGCTCTTTCAGTTTCCCTGAGAGAGGGGACAGAGCTTCCCCAAGGCAAAGTAAGAAAACCTGACAGCAGGAGCAGGATTAAAATGCTTCTGGGGGACACAAAATGGGAGCAGGTGGGAGAAAACAACGTGCATGTGGCAAGGAGAAATCCATCAGGTGAGCCATGTGCTGCAGTTCTCATCTGCTGAACAATCTCCAAAGGGTGTTTAAAATTAGTGACAGCTCTGAGAAGGGAGTGCAGATGGGCACGTCGGCGCGATGGCCCTCAGCAAGATTTTGTCACCAAGAGTTCACAGCCTCCACCTTCTGCACTCCAGTGATGGTATTGGGGTTTCCTTGGAAGACAAGCACAGAAGAGGGGAAAAGCATGTTTAACACACAGCTGCTCTAATGAGGGCTGTCACCTGCCTGGGGACACCGAGTCATCCAGGCACAGCTCCCTTGGGCAAAAGACCCACCACCACCAGCCACTTCAGGGCCAATGCGTTCACCCAGTGCCCACAGGTCACCCATTCAGTACCACCCCCCCGTAGCATTTAACACATCAGTAACAGCAACTTCAATCCCTTCAGGTTGGACAAGGCGATTTCCCCTAAGCATGCCCACCCCCATGGGGCCCTGGCATGGCGAGCGTCACTGGGGTCCTGCCAGCCCTGAGCCTTGTCTTCGCAGGGAGAAAATCTGGAGCCCCAAGCTCTGACTGCTCAGGAGCCTTTCCAGGCAGCCCAGGGACAATCCTGTCTCCTCACAGCACAGAGCAGTGTGGTTCCAAATTTCAGCCTAAGCACACCACCAGCCCAGGCAAGGGGCAGTGAGAGAGCACCCACTCTCCCTCCCTCCTTTCAGCTGCACAGGCACAAAGGACAGATGCAGAGAAGTGCTTGAAATAGAGGGGCCGAGTTCCCCAGATGCTGTTTGACACTTGTCATTTTCTGTCTCAGCTGACAGCGGCTCAGGACCGTCAGACCCACCACGAGCCTGCATGGAGGAGCTGCAAAGAATTAAGGAGCAGATGTTTAAAGCACCACGGCTTGCAGCAGCTTGTCCCCCAAGGCCAAGCTCTGACTGAAGCTCTCCCGGTACTGGGGGATTCCCAACATCTCAGTCCATCAGTCCCTGCTTCCTCAGCCTTGTGGTTCCTTGTATCTGCTGCTCTCCCAGCAGAAGCCCAGCCAGGGCACTCCTCCCAGCCCAGCCATCCCTGCACAGGATATAGCAGCCTCTGAGGCTGCTGCTTCATCAAATGGGCTTCAAACTGGACAGCACTTCACATACTAACTGGGACTTGGATTTACAGACAGACCCGCAGAAACAGAAGGTCTCTTTTCCTCAGGAAGCCCAGCTAATAGCTCACTATTGAAGTCCCACTGAACGTGCAACTTGTTCCCACAGTTAAGTCAGCACTTCGGTGTCAGCCTTTCTGATTTATTTCAATAAAAGTCAATGAATGATCAACAAATCAATAAAAATTAATGAAGAAAATTAAGCTCCCACCTTGGTGCTCATGCAACATTAGGTTACGTGTTATTGTTTATATGATTTACCCGTCCCTGTTCGGTGGCTGATGACATCTCCGATTTTATTAACAGAGCGCAATTAGCCATTAAGTTTCATTACGGAACTGCTCCTTTCATGCAAAATTTGCGTGAGCCTGTTAAAGCATTTAGAGTGGGAAATGTATCTCATTTCTCCCAGCCAAAATTAATCACCGGTGCTGAGCTGCTCAGACTGTTACACAACCCTGCCGGTAGCAGCAGTGCCTTCCTGCAGCGCCACATCCACTGCCTCCATCTCGCAGTGACTTGCAGGGGGCCGAGCTTGGTTCAGGGGAGCCCCCAGCCATTGCACTGCATGGGCATTTGCAGATGAATGAAAGCAAAATGTTATCAGGCAGAAGAGCTCGGCTCTACTTCAGTCAGCACAGGCTCAGCGCAGTGAAACTACAGCATTGGGGCTAAGGAATAGGAATAAAAGCCTGGAGATAAGGCAAAGACAAGGATATTCCTTGCAGCCTCCGTATTGTCAGTAATACCCTCTGCCACATTGGGGATGTGGCTTTCCTGTACGTTACAGACCTAAACACTCAATTTTTTGAGCGTTTCTCAATTTTTTAAAGCTTTAATTCTACGGTCTGTAATGAGCTGTAATGCAGCCGACATCGCACAAATCGGACTGCTCATCCCCTTAGGACTCACTGTCACTAAAGGTCTTGGCCCAAGAGCATTTTAGATTATTTGCAAAAGATATTTGAAGATATAATTCATAAAAATTACTAGAAAGTTACTCATGAACTCTTAGTTTTAAGTACCAAAACATCACAACAAACTCAAACACTTCCTCTGCAGTAAGCCTGAAATTTATGCTTTTACCCATTCCTGCACCTTAAAAGAACAAAACCAAACAGTTTAAAAACTCCTTTTACAGCTGAGCTCTGCTGAGCAGCATGCGGCAACGCCCCCGTCCTTTATGAACAGAGGGAAGTCAGCATCAGCCCTCACCACAGACTGCGTCTGCAAATCCTGCAAGCAGTCCCCTCCCCGGCTCCATTTCAGTTCATACAGAAAAAAGACATTTTCTATTTCTTTCATGAGGTCATCTACTTGTGGCACCAGATGTCCGATAGATGCAGCCCAAGCAGAGTGACGGATCCTGTAATGGGTGAAGCTGAGTAACTTCTCCATGCCTCCCGGGTGTGGGTTTCTTAAGAGGAAAAATATATCTGCTGCATATGCTGTCACTCTGCAGTTGTGTTTATTCTGCTTTAAAAATCTTTGCAGTCGCTCTGATGACAAGTTTAGATGCGGAAAGCAAAAAAAAAGAAACTGAGATGCAGGATTTAGGGTTTCTGAGGACAGGACTCGTGTTTGAGCTGATGAGGAACAAAGGTCAACAAGTGGCAGCCAGGAGCTGTGTGCCTAACGGGGAGCAGAGCAGATGGATGCAGGAGGCAGAGAAATGGCAGAAAAAACAAAAGTTTTCTAAGCTTTCCTTCCTTCATTGAAACAAAAGTTTTGAATTCACTTTGAAATCCAGAACACTGCGATTAACCTTACACTTTGTCAGCTTACTGATTTTTTCCCCACCATCAGGCCATCAAAACATTTTAAACTTATTTATAACTTAAAACATTTACAGCAAATGAATTATGGGTAAGCAGCAGCATCTTCCCAGGGTTTCTGTGTGGACAGAGACCTGGAGCTAGCAGTGTGGGAGCAAATCCCTCTGAGGAGGCCAGCACCGCAACAGCCACAGGGAAACCTGAAGGCTTCTCCAGATCTCCAGCCCAGTCCCTCCTCTTGCTGTCTAAATACAGAGGGCATCCTTTATGTTTTGATATCAAAGTGGATCTTATCACCATAAAATCATTTCCAGAGTCAAGTACCAATTGGTATCTCCATGTGAAACTTCCTGGTGGAATCAGATTCTGGTAACAGGCATGGTAGTTTCCATCACATCTCTCTCCTTGCATCTATCACAAAGTCTTTTCATGTGAACGAGGCCTTGGTTAAAAGGGTTTACACTAGTTCTTTTTTGCATATTTCCCCAGGCAAAGCAATAAATTCTCGTTGCAGACAACTTCAATGCACAGGCAGTGGAAAAGCTTCACAGAAGAAGTGTGAAGCTGCAGCAGATGAGTTCTGCAGGGCCCTGCTTTGGGGACGGCATCCTCAGCTGGAGGAACTCAGCAGAACCAGAGCAACTTGGCTGGGAGTGCTTTGATTTACAGCAGCTGACAATCTTGCCCTTAGACTGTGGCTGTGATCTCAGAAAACAAAATGTTTGAGAAATACAAGATGAAAATGGAAAAGAAAAAAAAAAAAGTATAAGCAGATTTCTTCAAAACTATTAGATTATTAGCTCTTTAAATGCACTCCTAATTAGTGTATCATAAGCTGTCCTTAATACATTTCTCAGCACAGTGAACTGTCAGATTATATGGACTCCTGGAATCTGAAATTAATTGGAAGAGCTAAAGATAGTGCTCAGTAATGAAAATATCCACATATGCTTTAAAATGTTTGTAATAAAAAATAATGATCGCATACATTCTTCTTCGAACTTCAAAAAAAAAAAAACACGAATATGGCAGCCTAATATCCTCCTCATTATCTAGGTCCTCGTAAGTCATGAAACCATTTCATAGCTTTATATCTTAAATTATAGCCGATTTCCTGAGCGTTTGTCTGATGTTAAGAACAAGATCCAAAGGGCTGCACATCTCACCGCACACACGCGAGCACCCAGCCTACACAGAGACGGCCGCAAACGTAAAGCAAGGTTTAAAACATCGCTCGAGGAACATTGAAGGCTTTGATCAAGTGATGTTCAGCCACGGTGTGAAATAATGCATCAAAGGGTGCTGCTGCCCTACTGGGGGAGCCACCAGTGGGTGGCAAATGGGGATGCCCTGGCAGGTTATGCCTTGCATGGAGCTGCAATGGGGGCAAACAATAAGGGGGGCTGTGGGGTTTGCTTCCCTTGGGAGCAACGCCAAGGTCTCTCTGAGGATGAAAGGCTTGGGGTCAGCTGGGTAAGGAGCAGGGGAACCTTGTGTAATGAAACCAGGGATTTCCATACCCCAACTCTTCTCTGGGAGACAAGACCTTAAGAATCCAAATATCCTATCAAGCTTAAGTTGATTTGGTACCAAGCCTAGAAATGAAACCCATGGCAAAGGCAGCCAGAGTTCATCATTTTCCTGGCATACTTTCTGCAGTGGGGAGAGGCAGACACCCTTCGGACAGTGCTGCTCAGGGGGACAGGGAGGGCCAGAGACCCCCACCGTGACACAGGGCCTGTAGATGCCTCCAGAACACAGTGCTCCAAAAGCACACCCAACCAAGATCCACAGAACCATCATCCACTCTGGTTCCTTCATCTCCTCACTACTATTGCTTTATGCATCACCACTGGCAACTATTGGAGTTCCTCATAAAACTGAGGAAACCTTAGGAGACTGAATACGCATCTATCCCCCCACACTGTGCATATACTAATGTGAAATGACTCCTTCTTGCACTGGATGCCCCCACTCAAGGCCCAAGCAAACCCAGAGAAACAAAATGAGATCCTTGCCCCTGTTCTTCTGGGAGAAGCTCGGAAGAAGAGAAGCTTCCCCAGCTCGGAAGTTGCTTATGTAAGTAAGGAAGATCAAAGAGTTCTGCTGACAAAGAGGCCAAGGGGAAAAAAAAAAAAAAAAGGGGAAAAAAAGCCTTTTTGGTTTAATTTAAATGAAATTTGAGCTGAAAAGATTCAGCTCTAGCAGCAAGCTTGTGTTTAGCAGAATTTTTTGCCCACATTAACAGCAAAAAAACTAAGTCAACAAAGTTTTTGTTTTTTGTTTTGATAAACGTCTCCTGACCATTTTATTTGCACACGCACACAGAGCAGGGACGAAGCACTAGTTTGGAATTACTGTAAGGGTCAGACAATACAACATACCCTATTTTAAATTCCCGAGTAATAGGGGACTTGCTTTTTCATGATTTACAGTGAAAATAAACACCAACGAAGTAAAACTGGCATAAACAGGAAAGAAATACAGCCTTGTATGTGCAGTATAAGCATCAGGACAAAGTCCCTGATCACCTGGCCCACAAGCACATTCCCATCAGACTCCAGTGAGGTCTCAGCTTATGGCAATAGGATGCTCGGCCTGCCCCACCTGCAAGCCCCTCTGTGTGTCCTCACAGCCTGATTGCAGTTGCAGATCACACCACAAACTAATGGTTTTCCTGGTATTCAGGTGAGACCTGACAGAGCAGGAGGTGGTTGTTCTTCTAAAGCACGTTGCAGGGTCCCCACAGAGACATCCCCCAGCAGTCGGCCCTGGCAGGACAAGGCCACAGCCACTCCTGCCCCGCACCACATCTGGGAGCTGCTCACTGGCTGTGGCTTCAGGGAAGAAGCTCCTCAAAACCTGTCCAAAGCAAGATGGGAAAGCGACTGCTTCCAGTCCTCAACTTCTGGCTCACAGCTTTTATGAACCTTCTATAAAATGAAAATAAAGGCTTTGGAAAGTGCTCCGTATTGTAACGAGACCATTAATCAGATGGAAAGAAGAAGGGACAGGAAGAGGCATTGACTTTTAAGCTGTACCGAGCAACTACGCAACTACAACCACACTTCAATAGTTTATCTGAAGTCAACTCTGAATCAATTAAGCTAAACTAAATGAAGTCATTCTTAAAATAAAAATTAAAAAAAAAAAAAAAAAGTTGTCCAGACTGACATCTGCTGCAAAGCAGCAGCTCAAATTCTAGAAGATGTATTTCTGATGCAGAAGCTTCCTACATCACATAGCACTGTTACATAAGGGATTCCCAAGCTCAAATTCGCAGTGCCTGGGAAGCTCAGATCATGAAACCACCCAGAACTGAGGGGCCGGTGGAGGTGGTCCTGCAGTCTCTGCTCTCCCACAGGACCTGCAACAGCTAAAGCCTGGGATGAACAGGCCTGGTTCTGTTCCAGGGGGGGCTGAAAGGCAGAACCAAGGTGCCACAAAGCCTCCAAACTAGCCAGAGCAGCTGGAAACACAGCCATCAAGCCATGGGTTGTTTAACTGCAGCTTCTGCACATCAGCCGAAGTGCTGCAGACAACCTGCCTTCGTTCCTGCCGGCAGCCGCCTCTCCAAAGGAATGCTCTTTCCATGGACTTTCACCTGGGGCAACTTGTCCAGGGCTTTCTATATTAAAAGGCAGTATTGATTTTCCCAGCAACGCCGAACAATTTAATATGATGAACAAATGTGATCTCAACGTGTGTTTGCCCGTGTTTCCTCCCAGAAGAAAAACCCGCCTGACATTTGCAATAAAGATGCCATTCAAAGAGCTCTCAGAAAAGCAATTCCCCTCCATCGAAGTATTAACACCAGTCCTCGGGCACCACGGGCTGGCAGGGATGTTACCCCCGCACAGTACAGAAATGACATCCCGCAGCAGGACAGCCTTGCTGGTAGTGTGGACAGAAAGAGGCAAGGCCCATCCCAAGCAGCAGCAAGGAAGACTCTCCCCAAAAAGCGCTCTGCCCTCTGCTTATCCATGTGCCTGCCCCAGACAGACACCGGGGGACTCCAGGAACAGCTCAGCAGGGATACAACTCAGTCTTTCCACTTTCTAGTGGCTGCAGGATAAGCAGCCGCTTCACAAAGGGAAGAGCCGCATCTCCATGGGTTTCTCCTGAGTTTTATTTTTCCAAGCATTACAAGGCGCTGCAGAGCTGCATCCTGCTCTGCTGGGAAAGTGCCTCCTGCCTCCCACCCAAGCAAGACAGATTTCCATGGCACAGCTCAGTTCTTGGGCTGCACAAACGTGCGAATGTGGTGTCAACCTGTCCTTATGCTGTGATCTGCTCCCACTCCTGCTTTTCTTCATTTCTGTTCCCTTGGAACCAAGGGCCAATTAACAACACATGACATACAGAATGAGCATAGATCACTTCAGGACTGGAATCAGAAATATTAGGTGTTAATACAGAAAACCCTTGAGATGCTCAGATACAGTGTTTCTGTTTGTCCTTATTGACAGCAGAAATTCATTCTTCCTGATAAAATACCAGATTCACTTGAGCCCATTCTCTTTCTTACAGTGTTTCCCTGATGCCCCACGTCCTTCCATCCCTCACCCTGCAATGCCGCTGTGCAGAGCCTGCTATCCGGCTGACCCTGCTCTCCAACGCTCCTTACCTTACAGAGACCATCCAACAATATGCTTTTGTGCTTCTGAGCAGTATTTCAGCCAGCATAGCCATTATTTACCTTCGTGTGTTGAAGGTTTCTTTTCTGACAGCCTTGATACTACCAGATCTGTTTATGAACCAATTCTGCGTATCTGGAAGCTGTTTGTGCCCCACCTACACCAGGCATCTAAATGCTCAAAGTCACTGCTGAAATCTACTCAACTTATCCTCAGAAACAGAGCTTCAAAAACCAGAATGGTAAAGGCGCCAGCACCAAATCCATATTTTATAAGATGACGCATAAGGATGTACAGCTTTGCATAGGCAAGACCAGTCTAGAAGATTTCTGCCCAGATACTCCGATATGAGCTGAAGCCAGATGGCACGAAATCCCTGTGGGCTGCATAATGCTAGACCATTACTGCCTTTGAGGATGAGTTAAGCAAATTTACAGGAATACAACTTAGCGTCCACCAGAGGACTTCATCTGGCTGTTACCCCTAATCTCCACAAGCTCTGGCTACAAAGTGGATGGCAGAATTTCTCACATCTCAGCTCTGCAAGGCAGAGCACTTTCTCTCTGAGAATTGCAAGGCACGTGCCTTAGCAGAAGAGCATGCCTGTGCAAGGGGCTCCTCCATGTGCAGCTCCAGGGGGTCCTGCAAAGCCTTGGTGGGACCATGAGGGCCAAGCAGCTGGGCCCCGTACCCCATGGCACAAACAGCACTGTGCTCCAGCTCCGCGCTGTGCTATGGGGGCTTCCACCCAGAGCTCAGCCCTCCCTTCCTCCTTCCACTGTGGCATCAATATTTGAGTGTTTGCCTGTCTTCAAATGACTGTGGCCCACAAAATATTTACTAGAATAGCACAAAACAGAATCCCCAGTGTCACTTGTTTATTCCACATCACTTTGAACTTGAGAAAGGGAAGCCAGAAAACATGGTTTGATATCAGAATAATGTTAAAATAAAGCAGACATGCGTATTGATAAATATTTAAATCCTTTACAAAGTTTAAAAAAGCCTTGAACTAGATTGCCTGCTCTTCACTCACATTACATGGACGGGGAACCTCACGCACTATGTAGCAATGCTCATTGCCTGACACAGTAAAGAGGATAGTTGTTAGTCATTGGTAGCATTGTAGGTTTAATATTCCTAATAAACTGCAATTGCTTTGCATACTCATTGGCAATGGTCATCTGTGGGTGCTTAAACAAGAGACACATGGGGAAGACTGAGCTTTGACCAGATTCAGCATAGCAGGTCAAAAGATCCCTTAAATCTGGCCACAAACAGAAGGAAAAGAAAATTCTGAGTAAGTGAATGATGATGCTCACAACAGCTCCCTTCAGGCAGGATAGAGGAGCAGACCATGGGTGCAAGCTGCAAATGTGAGCGACTGAAATCATCTGCTTCAAACACTGAACGCCCTGCATGCTCAAGGAGAAATGAATTACCAAAATTAATCTGCAAATAATTTCAAATAAACAAACTTGTGATGACCGAAAGCTGTTTACACACAATTAGCAATCAGAGAAAGAAGAGCAAGCAGAACAGCTCTCATTAACTTCAATAGGCTCTAGATCAGGCCTTGCGAATGAGCTGGTTATTACAAAGTTAACTGCAAGAGTTATTCACCCAGCACTGTTTATGCTTTCAGACAACACGCTGATAACCCTCTCTTAGGGATCATTAGGAGGGTGGGAGGTAAACCAGGACCTAACAGAGCTCCCAAAAGCTTCGGCAGCCCCACTGCTGGTAGCACCATGGAGCAGCCGGCTGCTCAGTGCCACACATCGCTGCCTTCCCTCCGAGCACTTCTCAAACCGTGCTCGTACCAGCTGCTCCAGGGAGGTGCCACCATGCACAGCTCGGGAGAAACCAGGGCTTGTATCGTGTCTGCTGTGAATTTCACCCAGAGACACGGGGTAATTCAATGAAGAAAAGCAATCAGCTTCGTACAAAAGAGTGCAAGAACAATGAATGGAGCCTTTAGTCTTTTCTGTTAAAGCTGTCACAAATACAGTGTGCTCCATAGTCAGATCACCTGCCATCGAGACAGAATGTGACATCTGTGAATGAGAGCTCAGTTGGAGTTTATTAGACAATAACAGCTGAAATGAGGCTGACGAATACAAATCTAACAGTGCTTTCTTTCTTCCTCTTAATTCATTTTGTCAGAAGGCAACCACAAGGAGAAAATGGAGGCAACACAGCTTTCAACCACCCTTGCTCTTGCCCCTACAGTTACTCACTGGTGGGGACCTGCGTGCAGAAATGATGCTTTGCTGACCCGTGAGATGCCATCCTTCCTCCCAGCCAGCTCGGAGGGAAGCCAACCAACAACATTTACTCCTTCAGAGGAGCACCTTCCTCTCACCACAAAGGTAAGTGTTGGAATTATTAAAAAAAAAAAAAAAAAAAAAAAAAGAAATCAAAAGCTACAGATTAAATATTCACCTAAAATAAGGAAATTTCTCTTTAAGCAAATAAGAATATGTTGACTTATTAATATTAAAGCTGCCTTTTTTTTTTTTTTTTCCCTGGCAAAACCAGTAACTTTCTTTTCATGAAACAACAGAATTAGAGTAAGGTCATGTTATTAAAATTTAGTTGAATAACATTAATTCCTCATATTGATATATGTGCTGTAGAAAGTGGCATGGGGTGGGAAAGATGCCATCAAACTGTGAAGAATTGCTGATATATCTCTATATTTTCTTTGGGGCAATCTAGTTTGACAACGACCACACATGGTGCCTTGAAACACCACCACACACACGGTTATTGGATTCCCCACCACTGCCAAGGGGATGGATTTACTTTATGATATTCAGACCGGTGCCCCCAGTCAATGGCACCATACCCATCTGTTTCCACATTTCTGAAACACATTTGAGCTTCCCAACCCACAGCTGAACAGGGATAGGGTTATTGCCCACAAGTACAGGAAGTAAATACCAAGAGGAATTCTCTCTACTGTGCAAGAGCAAACTATAATCAATTAGCTGGAAATTAGCTCAGGAAGCAAACGGGAAGGTCCCATCCCAGCAGGTCCTGGAATCGCATCCCAACAGCAGAAAGGGAATGGGCAGAAGAGCCAGAAGAACAGCCACCTTCGGGCTGCAGTTTGGCCCGTTGATGAAACCTGATGATGAAAAGCTGCCTGCACCGACAAGGCACTGGGTTTGGTAACTCAGCATAACCATGGTCATCCCCTGATCCTCCCTGGATTATACATTACTGATCAGAACCCACCCTTCTGAGAAGCCCTCAGCGCATGCACCAAGGCGTGCCAGGGACTGGAGGGCTCGTCCTCCCCGCCTGGCACCAGCCACAGCGGCTTGGCGCGCGCCTCTGGAGCCTCTCCCAACTCGCCTGCAGGTTACCCTAAATCAGATTTTCTGTTGTTGCTCTAATGGTCTTATTATCCATCATGGCAAGTTGAAATGCATTTTGTCGCCCTTCCAAAGGTAATTCTTATTCAACAGAAAAATTTACATCTCTTTAAAGAAGGAAAGGAATAAAGGGAAAAAACATCTAAGATGGCTGATTGCATTCACTTGGCAGGATAGAAGAGAAACACTGTTTTGACTTTTATAAACTGTCATTCCTGATTTTTTTTTTACTCTCTCATACATAAAACTTCCATTTCCAAAGTGTAGCACAGCTCTTATTTACTTATGCTATAGGATACTTCGCTCCCATTCCAAATCTGGACCCTGCTGTGCAATTACTTAACCGAGTTTAATCCCACTTCTCGTCGTAATCCAAACAAAACATATCTATGCACATATATAAACCTAGGAGATAATTTATCCTGGTGATCCATCACGAGAAAAGATGATAATGTTCTGAATATATTACTGAACCATAAATTCAAATTAATCACAGAGATATTTGCTTGTATGCTTAAGCACAATGCATACAATTAATTTATCGTTAAGAATTACTGAGCTAGGTTCTCTCAGCATAAATCAGGAGTAATTCCACTGACTTACAGCCTGCTCTCAGTGGCACAATGCTGCCTTGCATTTACCCATCAGTACTAAGCAGAATCTCACCTTTATGCAGACAGACATTAAGACTTGAGGTTATGGAGACCAATTTTAATCTAATGCTTCATTAAATATTAAAAAACTGCAATATTTAGTTATTTTAATCAAAAAAATATTCCTGTAGAATAGCTATTAGGCTTTTTTAATCATCAGCAATTGTACTTTTCTGAACTTTTAAGCAAAAGTACTGTTGCTGGCAAATATACCAAGCTTTACCTCAAACAGTGCCTTCCTGCCTGCAATGGGAGGCAGTGAGCAGCGTCATCCTGCACCGTGGCTGCAAAGCAGATTCCTGGAAACATTTCTTGCAAGGCTAAGCTATAAAGGGTTTACACAAAGGGAAAACGTTCTTGAAATGATTAATAGATGCAAGATTGATTATAAAGAGCTTCAAAAATTATTACCTCAGTAAACTTTACTGATATATTACTGTTTCTTGTGGGCTTTTGGTGGATGTATGAGATGAATTGTTTTTGTTTGTTTTTAATGCACATCTTACTGTATGGCATAAATTAATAGAAGTGTGAGTGAGGGCTATTAGGGGTAAAGATGCCACCCAAACTTGGGGAGGGTCAGCACCGACGGTCTCCAGGAGCTGGAAGATGTGGTCCATGAGGTCTCTGGAACAGAGATCTCGAAGCACCCAGCAGGGGCTCAGCACACTCCACACCTCATCACGCTCTGATCAGGGCAGGGTCTATAGGGGCAGCTGGCTCCGTGTTGGTGGCACCCCCTGCACCAGGGCCTGGGGTCACATTATGGAGTCACTTCAGGTAAATTCATCACAAACACCTGGATATCAAGTGGTTGTAGCATCTGGATGGTGATATTATAAATGAAATCTCAAAAAGGTATGAATGGCAAACCTGAGTATGCCTATACAATCAGAAAAGGTAACAAACAATCCTTTAAGTTCCATGACTTAACAGTCTCCATTTTCCATTCCGTTTGAACAATATGTCTTGCTTTAAGTTGTCAAGCAACTCGGTCTTCAGGCCTTCTGTATCCCGTTCTTCCCGGATCGGAGAAAAGCATATCCATCTCCTTTTCAAGGCCAATAGGCCTGGGTCAAAAGGCATGTCCAGGTGCCAAAGGGATGTAACAGCAAAAGCCTTCAACGGCAGTAGCAGCAGAGGGGCCGATGGCGTAGCAGTCAGATCAGTAAAGGAGCCCACAGCTCCCTCACTGTCTGGCAAGCCACATGTTTGTGATTGTGGCTCCACATGGCTCTTTAAGGCCTCAGAGACTGCTCGCCAGGTGCCGAGCAATCCCACTGCAACCTCGTCATTTTTAGTTGCAGAGTCCCACACCTTGACCTCAGTTTGGTCCCATATTTCAGGCTCATAAACTGTCCAATTGTTAATAAGGATAATGAGCTGTAAGGTTACCGGGACAGTCTTTGTTCCTAAGGACGTATGATTCCCCATAATGCGCAACTGCTTACCAGCGAGGGGCAGTTGTGTGTGTGGGTCCGCTTCTCTCAGTTTGAGCTTCTTCCCAGCTCTGGTGCCCATTTCCAGCAACTTTCAGTACGAGCTTCTCTGAGCAGTTTGCTGAGTCTGGCCGAACCTATCTTCATGAGGCAATCAAAGTGCCTGTTCCCGTCCTGGTCTCCGTTCTGCCAGCCTGTTCCTTTCCATTCCTTCTTTCTACTTCTTTATTGATGACATAACTTTATTATATCATATTGCCTTTTTTTTTTTTTTTTTAATCTTGAGGGCAGGCTCCCCTCTTATACCCCTCTCCCCTGAGCAGTCCTTTTCAAAGACAACTTTTCATTGGTCAAATAACTTTGCATATAACAGCAAACACCCGGAAACTTCCATGCCTCAATGGCTGGAGAACAAGAAACACGAGACTGCATGGAGTCTACCGAATCACATTTCTTGGTTCCCTCTAAACTCTTTTACATTCCTGATGGCCTCATTGTTAAGAGTCTGATGTTATCATCAACCACGGGGCTTGACAACCCCCATGGCCACACTCCCACATCTCCCCCTTCTTTATTGATATCAACCATTTTCTCAACACAAATTACCACTTCATATATAACAGTGAGCTAGGGTAACAACAGATATTTCCAATGGGTACAAAAATTATATTTGCTGTAGCACCCTCCTGGAGATCCGAGGCTCAGCATTAGCAAACAGGGCAGCAGTGGCCCAGCTCCAGCCCAGTGCTACGTGCAGAAACGCTCTGCTCATAGCATAACCTGACCACTGGCTCCCCGTCCTGCTGGGATCCAACCTCCATTTACAGTTCAGACTGATAGGGACAACTGCCAGCACAAATTTATAAGAAAAATCTCATATTCGTTTTTTTTTTTTTTTTTCCTGGATTTTTCCATATTTCTCTGCCACCAGCCTCAGAAGGGGGCACTGCTCCCATTTAAATAGCACTTGCACAAGAAAGGTACCATTTCTAATGGGATTATCTATTTCGGCCCATTTCAAATAGCAAGAAGTAATTATAAAGTGCTGTTGACAACTGAGCAACTTCCAGAGCACCAGCTTACCCTAAGAACATTTCTTAAACTGAATATGTTTAAATTAAACATGACTGAAAACCCTGAATGTTTTGCTTATTTTTTAAGGAGGTTCCCCAAGTATCTGCCCAGGTGTTTAAATATCTGAGGTTTATCAGAGATGGCTTGGTTTTGCTTTTCCCACATAAGACTATTTAGAGGAAATACAAGCATTTAGGGCTTCAAGTCAACTGAATGGTTTTGTTTTGTTTGTTTGTTTTTTTAAGCAGAACCCTTCCTGTAGGACACACACAACCTGCAAACAACTTCTCCATGCACCCACAACACCTGTGGGTGACCAATCTTTAGGGCATTTTTTGCAAGCATTCCCCACTCTTTCCCCAACAGCCTTTAAAAGTACTGAGGTCTGCCTTGAAGACCCCGCTAAAAGCAAATAACTTTAAGATCATTTTGCTCTCCTGTGAAGCAAGTCCAATATACCCAGACTGCCATCCACCTCTGCAGAGCTCCAACCAGCCCTGCTCACCGATTGCATTTGTACCAGATCTGCTTATTCTTAAAACAGCCCCTGGAGGGGACCCCTGCCTATAAGTACCTCTGTGGGTGCAAGCGGTCACACCTTCCTCCTGTTCTGCTCTGGCTTTGTCAGAGTCCTGCAAGGAAATGTTACATGTCCTGAACTTCTATATATTTTATATATATAAAATAAATCTGAAGTATTAAAATATATAAAATTATTTATATTATATATTAATCATAGACAGATAGAATGGTTTGGGTTAGAAGACACATTTCAATGTGCTGCTCTAAGAAACTCCAAGTCTGTAGGTAAGGGGATGCCTGTTTGTGAAATCCAATATTCAGGCCAAAAGGCTACCCTGCACTTCAACACATGGATACCAGCGCTATTTGAAAGGAGGAGAAATTACAGACAACTGAAAATGGAAATATTAGGGGAAATATACAGCTTCTCATTTAATTTCCTTGAGATCTTAAAAAAGAACGTCATTATACTCCAAAGCCAGGCCTGTGACACACTACAGTTACGTAAGACAAAGCTGAGTCAGCACATCCCTTTCTAGGCCAGTGAATCTGAAGACTTTGATTTGCTTCCCTGAAAGTTTGTCTGTGTGTCCCTCTAGTTTTGGTGCAGCAGCTTACTGGGCAGTTCTACCCACTGAGCACAGGCAGAGCAACAAGGGCACCCACAGAGGGTGACTTCCAGTCCTTTGGACTCCCAGTACATCACCTTTTGGTAGGCTGGAGGGATCGCTTTTAATTAGAGTGATATTTAGGTTCTAGGTCAAACGACTCCTGATAATTCAAGTTCAGCCTCGCAATGGATTTAGCTTTGCCAGTTACACTCATAACCCTGCAGAAGAGAGAAATTCGGTTTGCGTAACAGGACTGCTTCTCTGTGGCCAGGTAAATGCCACGGATAATGCTCCTAACCTGTGTATCTGCCCCAGCTGAATGCCATACCAGAGTCACATACTCAAACTTTGATTTTACCTTCAGAAAATCATTATTTTCCAAGAAACACAGAATTTTATCAATAAGTTACTCATAACATTTAGTAGGAAATATCTGTAAAACAAAAACAAACTGAGAACTTGTGCATTTTACAGAAAAGAATAATTATCATCCTGTTCCAGAACAATGGATTTAGAGAAATACTTTTGCTCAAAGCCAAATACCAAACTGCACAGAGAGGGTCATCTCTACCCAGTCCTGTTCCATACACAAAGTCCTGCAGCAGGAACTCATTTCTGGTTTGGGAAAAAAAAAAAAAAAAAAAAAAAAAAAAACTTATTGAAATCATCTAAACCTACCTTTCTCCTGCTTTGTTACTTTTATTACTTTTCTGGGTTACAACCAGGTGCCCTACTTGCACCATGAGGCATTGGCAATGCCCAAGCAGAGGGCTGGGCTCTGCTCAGAGTTGTGCTCCTAGGCTGCTCCTCTGCTGGGGAGAGAGCCACAGGGAGTAAGCTGGGATGAGAAATACTTGTACAGCTTTGGACAGATCTACAGAGAAGCCAGAGCACAGCTTTGAAAAAGTGAACCCCTAATTTTTCAGAAAATGGTTAGCTGAATCAAGGCCTCAAAACAAGAGAACTGAGAGATGAAGGCCACATATGTGCATGATCGCATGGCACCAAAACAGCTCTCGCATCAAAGGATAAAGCAACACATTGCACATTACACTCACACAGAAGAAGGATACAAGCTTGAAAAGAAAGCAAAACAACCCAGCCCAGCTAAGACCTGGGGAGGGATCTCAGGAGGCCCCCCCTCATTGCACAGTGCCCTGCCAGCACACACCCAGCTGCGGCTCTGTGGGACACTCAAGGCTGCTCATCTGTGAGCTCTGCCAGCACTCAGAGCAGCAGGTGTTGCTTCTTGTACCTCGCAGGCATCCCATTCAGACTCAAAAACTCTTCGACACCTCATCTGCCCATTTGGAAAAGCCAAGAAAGTGGCGGTTCTGTAAGCAGTGGTTCAAACCAGAGATATTTTGTGTTTGTGCACGGATACGAGTCTGTGCTCTATTTGTGTGTAAATAACATGCGGGTATTGATAGATTCATTCACAGCCAGAAAGTTAGACCACTTGTAATGGTTAAGCACCATCAGAAAACAGTCTCTCAAACCTGTGCTATCTGCAATGAGGGCTGTGGGCCAGGGCCAGACCTAGAGACAACCAGAGCAAAGCAGCAGGCAAGGAGAGCTCTTCATCTCTTCAAAGGGGATGAGCTGGATGGACACCAGAGATACCAAGCACTGACTGCTGTTTTCGTAAGTGGCTCATTTTCTTACAATGAAAAATATCTTAAGTCTTATTGTGATAAGTTATCCTATGGAACAAAAAACCACACACGCACCTTTCTGCCATTATTCAAATGACTGTAACATCAAATATATCTTTCTAATATTCCCAAAGTCAAACTCTAAGTGTAAAATGACTCTTTAGTCTCACATGAAAAGAGTATTACCCAAAAAAAAGGCTTTTAGTGGCATTTATAGGATTGTATTTTGACTATATTGTTCTTGGAAATGTTGCATATTACTACTGATGCAGTTTCTTGAGGGCTTAGACATTAAACAGTGGCCCATAAGTACTTTTTAAAATGATAGTATTTACCTGGAATAGCTTATTTCGTTTCCAAAACTCGTAATTTCACAGGAAATAAAATTTTAAAAAATAGCTCAAATTTCTTTTTGCTATTTTCTTTATAAAACTCCTGATACCTGGGCAAAAGTAACATTCCAGGAAAACGTTGCTTACAATTTTCTTGCAACTATTTCTAAGTACTAGATAGCTAAAACCAAGCCAGACTACTCCTTTACTCTTCCCTTAAAACCCATTAACCATTTCCTAAGCATTTTCCATAATAAGTATTCTTTCTAGGCTGTATACACCCTGCAATACACCCTGTAAGGAGCATACTTATGAAATCTAGCAGCCCACTATGCCCCAAAGCATCACGATGGCTAGGGCCAGCTGAAGGTATGCTGGGCATCTTCAAGAAACATCGGCCCCATGGCTTGCCAGCATCATTACACGGCACGTGCTGGCTGTCACATAAATTGCACTACTATAAATACTCACCTGTCTAGTGTGTCAGTGGCAGAACCTGCTCTCCTTCTCTAATCTCTTAATTTAAGAAAAGCAAAACTCCCCAGCAGGGTAAAAAAAATTATAATACATTTTTAGCTTTTCCACCCCATGCATCTGTCACATTTACATATAATCCACCGAGGATTTGAAACACAGCACAATAGAGGAAGGACTTTAGATTATAAATACCTGAGATGAAATAATGACTTGGAGAGAAGTGGGTCAAATTTAATCTCTGGATTAAATTATCAGCACTGGAAAATGATTTTCTCCCAAACACCCCCAAAAACATCTTTTCTAATCAGCGTTCATGAGAAACTGAAGGGTAAACAAAGCATTTAGAGATTTCAACTATTAATGTTCTTTCTCATTAGATTAATAATTGCAGAAAATTATCCGCCTCCTATTTTAGATGATCCTAGAGACTTGGCATGGAGAGGAAAAATAGTTTATTTCACAGCTTGCCTTCAGCTTCTAAAGCACTGAGGTTAGCACTCCTGCACAGCAGAGGCACAGACTGTGCAGGAAGAGAAAAACAAGCCATCGTGCTGGATTTCATAACCTTCTCCAGCCGAACCTGGGCTCACTCTACTCCTTACATCCTACAAAACCACAATGGAGCCATGCAGACCATCCCAGCTGTGCATGGTAGAGTACACACCAAAATAAAATGTTGAATTCTGAGCTAAATAAATCTGTTTATTTTCTGTAGTAGAGTCCCAGTGGTACGGATGGTTTAAGATCATCAGCCAAGTAAAGGCCAGCATCAGAGGTTTTTATTTCAGATTTTATTTCAGACCTCCCACAAGCCATCTTCAGCTCTGAAGGAGAAGGCAGGCTTAAGCCTTGTTTTCAGGAATCAGGAGAAACCCTCTGGGTAAGGATTTTTATTGCTTATACCTGGCTGAGATAATCGCGTCTGCAGGGAGGTATTTGGGGAGACGGAGTGGGGTGCAGGGAGAGCAGGTGGGTGCAAGAAGACCACGAGCTCAGGCAAACAGCAGGAAGGCAAATTTCAGCTTTTACCAATTCTATGTCTACTCTCTCCCCAAAGATTGTCCGCTATAAAAAATGAGAGAAAACCAAGCTACAAGTTCAAGAAGAAACATCTGCTGACAGTTTGCCCTTTGTTCCTGCAGCTCATCCTAACCCTGCTTAACACACAGACTTATTATTCTTGTACTGCCTTGCCAATATTCCTGAATCTCCTTCCATGTCCTCGTTCCTATTCACCATGTAATTCTCAAAACACCAAAGCTTCCCCTTGGACTTCGTGTGTTTGTCCTTTCAAATTCTGACAAACAGACCTGGAGCTGCTCAGCCCTGTGAGAGTAACACACTGAGAAGTCAGTGGCTGCGTTCCCTGCTCATCCCATCACCACGCAGCGTGAGGCAGCCCAGCCCTTGCCCTATTTTAAGCTCTACTCCTCAGGTAGGGTGTCCAGGAAGACTAATGCTCTGTGACACCCCAAGGGGCCGCAGGGCACTCACCTTACAGCTCACTTCGTTTCAAATACCTTGGGTGAGGAGAAGCACGTGTGGAAAGAGGTCCTTCTCCACTCTGAGATGGTGTTTAAGCAGACAGATAGCACAGGCCTAGCTGAGGCCACAAAAAATGCGGAGAGATGTCACCATTCAGGTCACACTTTCAGATTCAGACAACCAAATTACAGGCCTCTGTAAAACACTCATTTCAAACATGATGAAGCATTGACTTCTTGTAGTACTTCAGCAAGGATCTCCACTTGCTTGTGGGGAAGATTTAATGATACCATAACACTTGCACCATTTCGCGCCATCTTGTTTGTAGAGCCTGGAAAGAGTTTTCTCTTAGCTTTAAAAATAGGATTTGAGGATTTTATTTTTTCTTCTCCCCAGCAGTTCTCTGCACTAGTGATTTGTTATCAAATATGCATATGTCTTAGCTCTGGAGTAAAAATAAAAACAAATAGTTGACTTCAGATGCAGACACCCCCCAGCCTCTGCTGGGGACACATCAGGGCCTGATTGCTGCTGTGACAGCAGCCCTTGACAAACTAATTCGGGGCCCAACTTTTCAACAGCTCATGTCTAAGCATAAGTGGTGGTGAATTATGTGTATTTACTGTCTCCCCCAAGATGCTCACTGAAGCAGCTGCAAATGAGCACAAAAGTTACAGGATAAAAACACCATTACAATTCAATTCTTTATCAAGGAGCCGAGCAGCTCTGCACATCAGGATAAGCATTTTAAGAGGCCTGGGCTACTGTTTCAGCTTAGCCCTCTCATTCATAAAATAACCAGCTCTTAAGATCCATCCTTCTAATATAACTGATTTTGGGAGGCTTATATTTCAACTTCCATACCATTTCCATTGCTCTCCTAATGCTGCACCATCCCACCAAGAACTTCAGCTAAAGCTGCCTCCAGCCCCTCCGAGGGGAAAACACGCTAGGGACAACTGGCATCAAGGTGATCCGTGGTCACATCAGACCTCCATGGCACAGGCAGTGCAAATGTCCTGAGCTCCACAGGGAGCGTGGTGTGTTTGTGTGAGGTGCGAAGGGCTCCAGTCATCATCCATGAAGGGCTCATTTGGGGCCTGATTTTAGACGGTTCTTACCCTGCACCCTCAAGTCAGACCTGCTTTGACAAGCAGTACTGTACTCTGAAAAAAACCCTTCCTTTTTCATGACAAAATACAAGGTTGCACACTGATAAGAAGGAACTGAGAAGAGAAATAATTCCAGAATAAAATGAACACTTAACAGCTGTTTGGAAAGTCACCATACCACATAGGCTGTCCCACATTTCAGGAAAAATTAATTGTTTCACTCTAGCCACAAGTAATTGTGCATTTCACACATGTGCCTTTAAACATTTGGCCATTATTTTATTTTATCAAGTTCAGCCCTGACTTAAATTCACACAGACGTATAAAAACCCAGCAGCACTACAGATGCTGAATAAAGCCAAAGGTAAGTGAGAAAGATAACATCATTAGACCTTACATAACCCTTTATTTATGGGCATTCTCTTAATTTTAGTGCACATAAAATGGCAAAATTATCACTGCCATAGCACAGTTTCATGTGGTGCTGGCACTGACACTTTATTATACACTGCTGAGAAAGCTCCCCCAGAGCACCCTGGAAGAAGAGTTGCCTCACTTCTCATTGAGGAGTAACATGGGGGTTGGCAGCCCTCAAGTTTTTAGGGGACAAACAAGCAAGCAGTCCTGGAGATGTCAAAAGTCATTTGGTTCTAGAAGCTCGTGAAGACTTGTGCGTTGTTTTGTTTTTAATGTAGAGAACTGACATCTCAAAAAAAAAAAAAAGACCCAAAAATTTACAGCCACAGAGAACAAACCTACCTAAGCACTGATCTACAGGATTATCTTTTGATAAGTCAACTCATCCTGGTCCTAAATATATATACATATATAAATAAATGAACAAATAAGCCCTGAAAGCAATGAAGTCCTGCCCCACTGGTGCCCAGATACAACCTCTGAGGAAGCAGGAGCCATTTCCTCAGGCTGGAAGCCACCACTGCTCCACTGCCCCAGCTGCTTCTCAGATCTCCAACCACAACTGCTGCAGAATGGTTTATTCCTGGTCTGCATCTCAGTCTTGCTCTGTCCATGTGCTTCGAGCTGCAGAAAGCTCTTGGAGTCATCTGACCTGCCATGATTGCTGGAAACCCTTCTGACACTGTCCTTTGCTCATCAAGCCTGCCTTCTCCTGGAGCATTTCCAAGGGCAAGCCAGAAGAGACATCCCAAAGACCCAGATGAGACTTCTCAAATGCTCAGTTACACCCTCAGAATGCTTCATGCAAAATTTGGGCAAAGATTTGTACATCTGCAGTGCTCATCGACAGAAATCCTAGGGAGCAAGAAAAAAACTTGAGAAAAATAGGAACCTTGAAAAACAATGACTGAAAGAATGAAAAGAAATGGAAAAATAAAGGGAAAGCAGCAGGTAACAGCATTAAGTTTATATATGGAATATAAATCGCTTATTCCTGTGTACTTTGTTATTGTGTCATGATACAATATACATTGACACAAAATCCATGCACGCTTGCACTAACACGTGAATAGTTGCAGGCTCATGGTAAAATGCCAGTGGGGCTCTGGGTTTAGATTTAATACCAGTTCCTTGGTCAAGTCTACTTGCTGGATAAAAAAAAACAATCTGTCCTGCTTCCAGCAATTGGCATTAAGGTAATCTTCTGATCTTGAGAGAGTAAAGTACCCAGAGTATTCCTGCTTCCATGCCAAAATGCAGGAAGCAGCTTAATCTGCCAGCTAATCTTACCAGGAGCAGTGCCCAGCCTGCAGGAGATGCCAGGGCTCTGCATATGCAGGGAGTGCTCTAGGACGGCTCCACTCTGCTGCGAGGTAGGGTTGGGGTGCTCAGACTGTCCTCGTATTTATCCAAGGCTGCATTTTCAAATGGAGCATTTCACATTTTCAAAGTGTAGCAGTCTGGCTACGTCACCTCCCAGAAGACAGACGACAACTTTCCAGCAATGCATTTTCAGCAGTAACTTCTTGCTTAGACATTTCATGTTTTTCCTCAAAAAGTCTGTGTCAGATCCTGTTTTTTGAGACATTTCTGTATGAACAAGACTACTTTACCCAGGTACGTGAACATGAAACAAGACAGTAAAATGTTAACATGTTTGTGTTATGCTCCTCCGTCCTCCTTACAGCTTGGCTTCTTCCACAATGCCAGATAATTATTTCATTTTATTTTTTATTTTTTTTAAATCACTGGGTACACTGAGGCCAACTGTTAGCATTGCTTCCAAATTTAAAATGTCTTCTGAGCAGTCAGTTCTGCCAAGCAGGAAAACAGAGGATTTAGAGCTCGCAGCCTGAGTCAAACCAGCAAGCAGCAGCGAGCAGAAGCAGAGCTCCCTCAAAACCGAGGTGTGCTTTGGCTGCGCTTAGCTGAGGAAAGCAGGGAGGAGACAGCGATGGAAGGAGATTGAACTAATGCAAAATTGAGTACAACGTTGTTGCTTGCTTCTCATAGATCTTAAAGGAGTGTTGTATCTGGCACAGACTGCCAGCTGCCTTTAATCGGGTTACAGCCCACCCTGAAGCCAAGCAGCGTTATACCTGTGATTGCTTGGGAGGCTCATTGAGAGCCACAGGAAGATCATAAAATATTTGGGACTTCAGGGCACGCTTTGAATCTGTGCTCAGACACAAGGAGATGTAGCAATGAGTTTAACACCACTGTGCCCTGAGCTTTGGTCCTGCTCAGGGGAAAAGCCCCACTGCCAGCCCAGCTCTGCCTGCCAGGGCACTCCATCACCCTGGCACCGATCATTTTAAATCGTGGGGAAAATGTGAAAGCTGCAACTTAGCTCCTCCTAATTCAGTTCCCTTCCTATAAGGCAAACCAAATGATCAGCTACCCAAAACCTAACAGTTTCACACTTTCCCAGGGACTTGAATTCACACAACATTTTTTCTTGACGTATTATTTTGCTTGCTGGCACTCAGTATATGTTTTCATCCACATTTAATTGTTTATTTCTGTCTTCTGATTTATTTTGTGCCACTAAAAAAATTGGATGAAGCCACTCACTTTTTGTGTTCCTGCAGCCTTGGCAACCCACTTGGCAGGGATATATGCTTTGTTTCTTTCTGCTGATGTCTTCTTTGTGTCGGTTACTCCAACAGTGTCTGTCTGCGGGACACCTTCCAGCTTATAATGAAAGTGCTGCCCAGCTTATGTGGCAGCACACGTACCAGGAGGGAAGAAGGCCAGGAAGGTAGATGGAAATGAAGGAGACCACAACTCTTGTCCTTCCCTTTTTGCCCAACTGTGGATAAACCCCTGGATCATGGGCTGGTTGAGGCTGCAGCTCCCTGAGGATGAAGCCTCTGCAACCTCCATGCTACCTGCTCTGTGGGAACACAGAGAGGTTTCTTCAGCTAGGAGTGCTCTTCCCACACCCAAAGCCCATGTTCCCAACCTACAGGCTCGTGCACATTAGCTCAGCTACCTGCACTCACTTCACCACCACACACATCTGGCCTTTTGGAGCCACACACAAACGTCACTCAGCAGACCCACATTTCAAGAAGAGGTCCATAAAGCCTTGGAGAAAACTACAAAAAATTCCCCAACTGATGTTTTCCTTGAGTAGAAAGGCTTTCTCAGGAAGTTCTCGGTGACAGAACAACATAACCAGCTCTGTTTTCCTGGAAGCCTTCCTTTTGCTTTAGCCCATCATCCAAATACCATATGCCCAAGGCATTTTTCTCCTCTCATTTTTATTCTTAAAATTTACTTAGCCCACTTCTGTCATGAAAGTGCATCCTGCCTCATGCAGCTCAGTTCAGATTCGATTTACACTTACGTTGAAATGCTTATTTTCTCAGCCATACATGGCTGAGAAATTTGGTCTGTACTTTGCTGTATTTCCCACCCTAAACCCCTCAGATGACTAGAAAAGTAGCCTCAAAGCCAGGCAATTATATTGCTCTCACAAAGGGCACAATTTGTAGTCATTTGCTTCTTTACGGCACCTTCAGAAGCAACTCAGCTATGGAAATGGGCAAGCAGACAGCAGCAAGACTGTCCTGGTATAAGGGCAGGACTACAGCAGGGTAGAAGGTGAGAAATCATCACTCAGGGGTTGATCCTGAGCACTACTCTTTGTTGCAATCTTCAACCAACCCTAACCCAGCCAAGGGATCTAACTAAGCCTGCAGAAGGATGAGACAGTGACAGAGTGAGAAGTCACTCTGGATGGCTGAGAGGTGCAGAGCACACGCAGCTCCCACCAACTTCAGTTTGGGCTTCTTGGAAAACCCATTTCCTCATTTTCAGCGCCCTGTTCTAGAGGAAACAAGGAGCACTGTGCAATGCTTGCATCTCCCCCAACTGCATGGAAGGCAGAATCATGCTGTGCAACCAGGACACATTCATCTATGAGGGAACTCAGGACCTGTCCTTAGCTTCAGACACCTAGTTGCCACAGTTACCATCCCATGTGCACTCTCCATAACCCTCTGCTTCAGACCTTTGGAGAAGCTAAGGAATTTTAAGTTCCAGCTCATCGTTTGTATAACAGAAGACAATGCATAAACTTCTAAAAGGACAACACCTTTGCACCAACTTCTGGGCAGACAAAAACAGCCAAGACATGTTCCAGCATGTGGAGCTGCTTTCGTTCTTCGCCGTTCTGAGATGCCAGCAAACTTGTGAACATGCACGTGTGTCAAACCATTTTCTCTACACTCTTCCTAACACAGCCCTCTCAGCATTTCTCGAAGCGGTACATGATAAACCACAGCCTTTTCTCTACAAGAGAAATCTCTGCAGACAGAAATGGGAACACCAAGGCTGCTGTTGACCTTTCGATTCATTTTATCTCCACTGGCAGACCTAAGAGTTTGTATTCTTTTAAGCAGCGCTCCAATAACCAAAGCACCTCCCACAAGGCTTTATTAGCATGCCCCCAAAACCTCCAGGAGACTTAAGCCAAAACGACCTCTACTGCAAATAAAGCAGGGCCCTGAGAGGGTTTGGAACGATGCTGCCAGAGAGGAGCAGCCGGGAAACTGCTGAAAGCAAAAGGAACAGCACAGCAGGGAGCAATCGGGGTTTTAGGAGAAATATCTGCAATACTCCTGGTTTGCTGATCAAACCCTGAGCTGGTGCTGGGGGCTGGAATCAAGGTGTCTGCCCATGCTCTGACCTGCTGCATGCCCACGAGGTTTCCGCGCTGGCACCACTCCTCATCGGAGGGGCTTCCTCATGGGTATCAGCAGATACCAGGCTGTGAAGATGCAGGGTTACAGCTGCCTTCTGGTGCAGGAAAAAAAATATATATATAAATAAAAGCAGGTGATTACAAGCCTGTTGCTAAGGCCAGCTAATGACACAGGAGACAAAATACCTTTTTTTTTTTTCTCAGCCTCTTCAGCCCAACTTTAATATCCTACTCCCAGGGAAAGGAGAATGAGACTAATTTAGGGGCTAATTCAAGTAGAGGAGCAGGCAGGGCTGGAGAAGGCTGTGTAAGAAGTACAAACAAAAGTAAATCTACCCTACAGCAGAGATTAAAGCTAATGCCAGAAGATGCTATTTTGAACGTAATGGACTCTGAGCTGTGTATTAGCAATGGGTAACCAGGAAGTACAGATGTACCTCTCACAGGTCAGGTTTTCATGACCTGACTTGCATGGGAGGCTCTAGAAATGCAGCCCAACTTTGTATTTTCCTCTGGTAAAGTAAACCCTTTCCTCTCAGGAATAAGCCATTTCTCATTAAAACTATCATGCACATCCTCTTTCGCTGTCGTATTTGGTTCATTTCACGTCAGTGCAACTTCACAGTTTTTCAGACAAAGACTTAGGTACAAGAAACACGAGCTAAGAGCATATAGCAGGGACAGAATTATTGTAATTATTGTTAACTTCCAAACCTACCAGCAGTACCCCAGCATCCCCTTCCTGGGGAATGGAGGAGCTGATGTGAAGCGCCTCTCAGGCTGGGTGGCTCTATGCAGGACATGATTTAGGGCCTTCTGAGCAGAAATGCTGGAGCTGGAGGGACAGATGCCTGAACCCACACTGGGGTGCACTATGTACACAAGACAAGCTCCAGTGCAAGTGCCTAAATACAAAGGCAATTGGAATAAAAGCTGCTTGGACCTCACTCTCCTGGGCTCTGTTAACACTGCAGATGTGTCCTCACATAGCCACTTCTTTGCACAAACATCATGAAAGTCCAGAGCTGGTTTTCACCTCCATGCTACTACCATTTTTTTTCCCTAGAGCCTGATTACAAGCCTCCTCCTTAATTGCAGTTTCTAACATCTTCCTGCTTTGTTTTATATTGATTTGCTCTCGCACAAGTGTTGCCCTGCAGCTGCAATGTCGACACCACCACTTCAGGGCCATTTCTGCTGCGAGTGCTGGATCTCCCCTCACCTTGCAATTTGCTGAGCTGAGGCAGCCAAGCTCAAGGAACAGAAAGGCTTTAAAAATAAATAAATAAATAACAACAAAAAAACACACATTTCCTTGCCTTCCCAGTCATCTTTTTCTCCCAGCACAAGCTCAGCTCCCTTTTGGCATTTAGTGATGGCAGATGTCAGCAGACAAGTGCCAGCGGGAGAGCAGATTTAGCGCAAGGCCAGATCCGTCTCGCTGCAGGCAACCCCACCTGTGGCTAAACCACATGCAGTCCCCTCAAAGATTCTCAGTACAAGAGGGTGTGGTGCATGCAGGCTGGCACACAAGATAGAAGACCCCATTTGGAATAAAAACAAGCTAATTAGGAAGAAAAACCAAACTAACAGGTAGTTAACCATCAGGGCCTGGGACATCACCCAGCTAGCCAAGAGGCAGAATTACGGCTACCAGTATTACTGCAGGGAAAAGCACGACTGGGAGGTTTGTGATTTAAGGCTGAAATAAGGTCCCCAGAGACAGGGGGGGGGTCACAGCCAGCTCACAGCCAGCCCCCTGCCTCGCACCATCCCAGCACACAGCCCCCATCCATCACCACCTCGCTGCGGGGACACCACCCACAGGTGCAGGATAACAGGAGGTACCTGCGGCGAGCACACCACTCCCCAGATTAACAAACTTTAATGACGACTGATCAGCTTTTCATTGAGCCTGTCCTTCCTCATGCTGTTCAGAGCTTCGGCAAATCTCTACATTAGCGCACGCATTAGCTTGCTCCGCAGCAACACAAGAGACCTAAATAAGCAGAGAAAGCTCTGACCCTGCTCTGAATAACAAATAGATGGCTTCATTACCCCCCTCCAGTATGTTTGCCATGCACGACTGTAGCTTTGTTCACTTTTCAGAGGACGAGGCTGTAAATGACAGTGTCACCTCCAATCCCCCACAGCCCTGCCTGCCAACTCTTCCCGCAGCTTTAACTTCCCAGGTGTCACAGACGCCAGGGCTGGGTTGCAGTCCTTCAGCTCTGTGTCACCAAGCAGCTATTTTTCAAAAGACAAAAGCGTGCTTTATGGGGGAACAGCACTGCAAGCCAGAGATTTCTGCTTCTAATAAAGAAATACCTCTTGTTCCTGCAAGGAAGCAGTGGAGGGGGTTCACACGGAGCATTACTGGTGTGCTGCGCTGGTCTGTTGTTTTCTCCCAAGTAGTATCTAATTGAGAGAGGGGCAAAGGAAGGGCACCACTATTTTTACTGAGGAAAAAGCAAATTCAGAGATTTTTGCGGGCATCTGTGCAATTGTGCTGCGATTGGGGCTGCAGAACAGAAACTTTCATTGAGAAAAAAGTGATTGCAGAGACAGTTTTGCTACATAAAATCAAGGCACAATTTTGCTTTCCCCACGTGCAGCCTTGCAGCCGAACGCTGATGGATGTGAGGAGGATGTGAGGAAGGACTCGCACCATGTCACCCAGCTCCTGGGGTCACCTCTGAAGGTGTTACCTGGAGAACGGGTCCCGTTCCTACACGTTCTCCTTGCACCCGTGCGGTGCCAGCTCCAAGATCTTGCCCCTCATGGCCCCACATCAGCCCTGCATTGTGATGGGACCCCACCGACCACACCTGGCACCTCCGTACACCCCATGACAGCACGTGTCCCTGTCACCAGGCACCCTGCCTGATGTCCCTTTCTCCAGCTGTACCAGCAGAGACCTGGACTGCTGCTGTCCCCAGCAGTGCCAGTCCACCTTGCTGCTTCAAGGAACACAAGCCATGGAGAACAGAGGTAGATTCAGCAGCACCCTGAGCCGGCTTTCCAGGGCATCTCAGCTGTTCTTTAGATCCCCCAGTGTATAACGCCTCTGCTAAGGCAGCCTGACAGTGGTTTAGGTCACATTTTAATTATTTCTCTTCTTTCCAAGAACTGTGTCACTGCATTGAATGACAGACAGGCGTCTGACAGCTATCCTGTTGTTGTGGGGCTTGCAGAGCCTGCAGACAGCCACCCCGCAGCTGCCAACACATGCTGTGGGACCTCGGCCACCCCTCAGGTCTTGTGCTGGAATTCACATTCAGCTGCACTTCCACACTGCCAGCTCCTAAATAGACAGCACCTGTCATTACTTTAAGACTTTAGCTCTTCTTCCTTAGCAGGGGCTTGTTCATCACCCAGCCCCAAACTCCGCCACATGCTCACAGGTCACATCTCAGCACCATCACGGGGCTGCCCTGAGGAGCACCCTGCAAACCCTGATGGCCCTGGGCCGAGGTCCTTCCACCAGTCACAACCCTGGCAGCTTGCTCACAAGGCAGGGCACGGGTGTAGGAGACTGCCAGGGGCTTACCCGAGCCGAGGGCTGCATCTCACTGGGCTCTCCCCAGTCCTCCCAGCTTCACACACACCTGAGATCACCCAGGAGCCTGCACCTGACCTGCTTTGGTGGCTGGTTCATATTGATTTCCTTCCCTTCAGGATGCCAGCTATTCTTCTACCTTTTTTTTTTTTCCAAAACACATTTTTGTAGCTTGAAATAAATATAAATATGAGGAAACAGGCATGCCACTAATTATGGCAGCTCTCCCACTGGGCTGAGTGCAAACGATCAAATTCCTCATGAAATATAGACTAGAGAACTACCGCAAAGATACTCCCAAACATTTTTTTTTACCATCACGTCTCCCATTCCCCACACATTAACTAACACTGTACCCTTGTGACAGGCAGCCTCCCGTGCACAGTTTGGGAAGAGATTCCTGAGCTCTTGCTAAACCAGCGTGGCACTCACCAGCTACTCAGATGCACGAGTGCTCAGAGAAATGAAACTGATTTGGGTTCATCTGGCAGAGGACCAAGTAACCCACCGGCTACAGGTCAGAAATGTCCCCAAAGCCACTGGGTGCAGTGCCCAGGGTGGCACGGCTCCAGCTGCAGCATGATGAGGATCGCTCATCCCCTCCCTTAACGACAGCAGCGGAGGATGTAGCAGTGGTGTCTACTCTAACAGGCATTATATACACACACACACTGTAAATACATATAGTTCCCTTAAATTGAAAACTGACTTCTAGTGGAATGGCCCACAAGCGCTCTGTAATAAAATACAGAGAAACTGGAAGAACTTCTGCATACGTTTCTCTGAGGCTTAACCAAATTAGCTACTGCTAGGCTGAGCGCATCCCATTCCTGCACAAACACACAGATTTCAAGCATTTCTTTAAACTCGCATCACTGCCATGTTTTACAGCCTGAAGCTCCTCTTCCCCACAGAGCAGAAGACTTCAGCCCAACACAGCTCTTCGTTGCTGAGCAAAGTGTGGTACCAGGCAGCCCCATTATAACCCTTACCATGCCTTGGAGTAAATGCACGCTAACTTCTCATTAACCAGTACTCCAAGACTCTTGGGAAATGCAGCTTTCAGAAATTCATAACACATGGTCAATAAAAATTGACCGTTTGCCTGGAGAATTGTCCAAATGTATGCGCTAAGCCTCAGCATTAGAAGGAACAGCATTCCAGGACATGTGCACCTACAATGATGACTCCACGTGCAATGGCAATTATTCAAGGAGAGTTTGTTCTCTTCAGCTGATTGCCTTACGAAAGAAGAACATCTCAGGCTGGTTTTCCAGCTTTGGCCCAAATCCCAGTGCTACAAAGCCCCTCAGCATATTGCTTCTGTAGGTAGCTGCATTTGTTTAAAGAAAATACAAATAAACATTTTTGGAGTGGAAGCACCTTCCTGGCTCATACTGCTTCTAGACAACACGGGATGAGAGCCTTTATCAGATATTCCAGCTGCAATAGAAGGGTTTTGGCTCAACCCTCATGTCTGCAGCAAGCAGTGAAACAGGTCGGTGTGCTAGCAGGAAGGAAGATTTGGCTTAATTAAAACTGAAAAGAAGGTCAATCACATTGATTTTTGGAGATGTGTTTCCTTTAAAGATATGATTGCACCTTTCTATTAACAAAGCTTATCCCAGAAGTTTTATACCTCCTTCAAACAAATTAAAGTGTAGGTTGCCCTGCTGAGCATGTCTGGAATCTACACACCTGCATTTAGCTGCTTCCTTGTAAGCGTAATAGCCAGGTTCATAATAGCAAGCAAGCATCGTGGCTGGGCAGGGAAGGAAGCTGAAAGACTTCATGCTTTGGGAGAGAAAAACACAGCACTTGATCGGGTATGCAGATAATTTGGTGGTGGGTACTGCTATAAGGCCACAGAGATTAAGGTAAAAGCATGCACATTGTACAGAAGTGGAGGAAAGAATGGGAAGCACTGATTACGGTGTGTGTGTTTTTTTTTTGTCTTCATTTTAGATTTATTTTCTCGTTATTTGCTATGGGTAACATTCAACCTAAAGCAGCAAGGTGCAGGAGCACAGAGTCTGCTCTGTGCTCAAAGGCAGCAGCGCACCTGATCCTGCCCTAACTTTATCCAAACATTCCTCAGATCATCAATTAGGATTTCATTTCAATGGAGAAAGCCATGCAAATGAAAAACAAGAATGCACAACAACAACAGGAGAAAGGAGAGAGGAGGAACAAAGATTTGTAATGGTCCTCCAGAGACAGAAATCGCAGAATGAGTGGCCTTGCAGGTAAGCAGCAGCTATATTGCAGTTTTCATGGTGTTTAAAGTGCGGGAACATTAGCTAATGGGCTGCTATGTAATTATTCTTAGGTGCAGGTACTTGAAGTCTTGGTAGAAACAATAATTAAAAGGGAAGCAGAGAAGTATCTGGAATGTGTAATTAAACACATCTGAGATAGGCGGAGTGTGGGCACTGGACTGGTGGTTTCTGTTACCCCATGCAGAAAGCCCACAGCCTCCCTGTTGCCTTACTTCTGGGTCATGTGGCTCATCGCGCCTCTAAGACACCGACCATCATCACCTCTTCATCCAGCATCTAGCACAGAGCAGCCCTAATCCTTGATCAGGAACACAACCAGAACAGAAAAGTATGATAAACAGTGCTGGAGCTGACAAAACAAGGCCTGTGAGAAGAAGGCAGCCAATACACAGACTACAGCAATCCCAGAAGCTTTCATGGCCCAAGCAGCTCAACCACAAGCAGGCATCTTTCCTAAGGAGCTGCCCCACAGGAGATGATCCATCAACAGTTTACCTCCTCTGGGCTTGGCAGGGACTTCTTGAACAGTAACGTGGTTTATTTTGTAATGCTGGAACGTTATCCCAAGGCTTGTTTGCTCAGATGGAGTTCATACCTGGGCTTTGGCCACCCTTTTCTATGATTCACCCCAAAGAAGTGAACGAAAATAACAGGATCCATTTGAAGAAAAGAGCTCTTATTCCAAACTGAGCATTATAAGAGAGCTGGGTTCTGGTTGCTGTGGACAACTATCTCAGTAATCTCCCATTATGTGCCCACGTGCTGCTCTTCCACCAGCACCCATTCCGGGAACAAGACCTCACTGATTTCTCCATGTCGCCTTCACGCACCTGGGCCCTAGCTGGTATTTCCTCTGCATCTTCCCATTTTTCACAACAGAGGCATTCATAACCCTCTGTTTTTTGTAAGATCATCTCACTGCGATAGATTTTAAAGGCACATAAAGGCACAGACGCTTATCTATTGGTATCCAAGTAACCATGTCACCATCAAAAATCAATAAAGATTAGACAACAAATTGCTTCTGAAAAAAAATCCTATCTGTGCTGATGTGCATCTCCTTTAGGCCCAAATCCAAGAAGAACATCATGTTTCACAGTACCTGATTCACAGATAGCCAGGAACCTTGCTCCAAATGCCTGTGCCTTATCAGCTCATCCTTTAAACACCTCCCAGCTTCTTCTCAGGTCCTACCACCCTACTCTTCACCCTCAATGGGCTCAGCGTGACTCTTCCAACACTTGTTCTCTCTAGCTTTGAATTAGAAAAAGCTCTCATAAGGCTCCCCTGATCACACTGAGATTCTCAGACACTTGTAACTTGGTCAAATACAAGCATCTTTTACAAGAAAAGCATATTCCTTATGTGCCTCCATTAACTACCACGGCACTGCTCTGAAGCCTGGAGGAACAGGAGCTGTCTCAGGAAAATGGCTGTAAGAATATCTTTTAAGATGAACAAAATGACATCATTTTCCTCGCTCTCATTTTGTCAAATAACCGAAACATATTAGCTGAAATATTACTGAAAACTTGAGTCCTTGGAGGGCTCTCTAAAGGGAAAATTGAAGCCTGAAGAGTTGAAAATGTCACTCAGTTACATGCTATCAAAACTCAGATGTTGTAATGGGATGTATCGGGCAAACTCAACCACCAGGGCCATTATAAAGCAGTCGAGCAATTGGTCTGGAGATGGCTTCTCCAGCACGCACTCTGGATCAGCCCAGTGCTGTTTCAGGGGAACTGCTCTGGCCCAGCCCAGCTGGGGAGCTGGGAGCAGAGATCCCAGCTGGATCACTGTGTGTGTAACCCCATTTCGTTCACCTAGGCAGCACCCCCATTAAACATGAGCTACCATTTTTTTCAAATGCACATGAATAAAGATGAACTGTAAGGTCATCTGTGTGGTTTCTGTACCCGTCTGCCATACAAGCAGCCACAACATACCAGAAACTACTTTGACCTACAGATAATGCCTTCCTGAAAGCCCCCATATCTGAGCCTATTAACCATATACCAGACTTCTAGCTACCCTGAGAAGCCTGCATCATGCAACTCCTCATATCTTGAAGCCCCCTCAGGTGGATGACAACCACACTCATGCAAACCTCATTACGGTCCTATACACCATACCCCACACAAGTACTGGTTTCCATGCTGTAGCAGTCTCCAGCTGTGATGGAGTCCAATAGGGGGGTAGACAATAGCTTTTTTTTAATTTTAATGAAAATAAAAAAAAGATACAAGATACTTCTCAGAGGTTCCCAGCAGGGGAGGACAGAGCTTCTATTTCTCCATTCTTGGGCATTTCGTTCCTTTTGCAAGGGCACAAGGAATGCCCACCCCTCAGAGCATCCCCTGGTCTAGGTGCCCGCACTCAAAGCCTGAGCTGTCTTCACCAGTGCGGGCAGGAACACAGCTCTTATGGATCTAGAGCATTCGTGCACACCTAACTTAAGATTTTAAACAATAACAGAAAGCAACTCTAGACCTGAATGCAAAAAGTTATCACGAGATATTACCTAAAATACACATTCCATGCTTTTTTAACCAGCAATGAGAGAAGCCTTCCAGAATCTTGGCTACCAAAGGGATGCTGCAAGGAGAGCTTCGGCAGCACTGGGAATTGCCAAGGCACCACAAATGCCTTGCTCTTCCCATGGGCCAGAGAGAAATTTATCTTAATATGTCAATGGACACGTCACATCTTGATCTCAACTGTTTGAGCAGAAAAGTGACTTAACTTTCAAATAAATCCATCTCACCAAGAAGCGTGAGGTTTCTGTTCTTCCCAGAGCCCTCGCAGCACTTATGCCCCTTCTCCAGGCAGATATGCCCACTCCATAACGCCAACAAAATCTTTCTAGATGACTAATTTTCAAGTTGAATTGTCTTGATAAATAGACTGACTCACTGCAGAATTTAACTATTCATTAGGTCCTATTAGTGAATTAGGCCTTTTTGTTTTGCTCCAGAGTGCTGTCAAGAGCTGTAACAGCTTTCCTGATTAATGAAGAGGGGAGAAAAGTTATTTCAAAGACAAGGGCAGACTAGAATTTTTTTTTTTTTTGTAACTTTAGAAAGATAGAGTATTAAATCAGTAAAAGCATCAGAAGATGCCGCAGGCTCTGGCATCAGCCTGATCCATGCTGCAGATGCAGGACTGAGGGGGGCGAGACACCTCTGCTATCTGCTCTCAGTCCCTGAGCTTTGATCCAAATTATGTGAGCTCTGTCACAGGATCCCTGGTGGTTTCTGACAGATGATTTCTGCCTCCTCTTGCCCCCAAGCTCGTACATACCACAGGATGTTTCATGATGAAGCTACCCATTTTGTGAAACATCAGAAAGTGGTGTTACATGAACAACACAGGCCTGGTTTTCTTGCAGCTACTGGCTCCCAAGGACATACGAACAAGCTTTTTCTGCACCTCTACTCTGTACTAGCAGGCAGTCACTTGTCCTATCTGCTTGCAAACCCCCAACATAATGCTTATCACTTCATGCAGATAGCATTTATTTTCCACCAGACAGCATTAAGAGGTGCCCGCGAATTTCAGAGAGGCACAGAACGGCAAGCCTGGCACTCCGAACACAGCATCGATCCTCAGGGCTCTCTGTACTGAGGGAACTTCATCAGCTACATCAATGGCTTCTTCATCCTGGTTTTTAATGTTTCCTCAATTGATTCAATACCAGTTCAATGAAGGTTATGTTGTCTAGAGCATTTCTTTGAGAAAGGAAGGGGTTTTGAACTTCTCTTCAAACAAGCCTCAGAGCACAGCTGTATCAGTGGCTCATTTCCCCAGGCCCCCATCGCTCCACCTGAGGAGGAATGGATGGAACCTGAAATCAGGAGACATGACCAAAGCCAACCCATCTCCTTGGGAGCTCCTGCACGGGCCTGAGCCCAGGCTCCAAAAAACTAAATCCACCCTGAACTGAGGGGTGCCCCACACCAAGAGAACAGGATGGAGTTTCTTCTATTTCAAAAATGTGCAGACAGAAGTAATGGAAAATGAACAAAAGGACAAAAAGGAAGGAAAAAAAGGCAGCAGGGGAGTCTGAAGGCTACAAGCCTCTCCTCTCTTAGGACTGGCTTTGCACCAGTTGCTCACACTTAACAAGGGGATGGTGAGATCTTGCCAGGGTCACTGCTCCTCAGCAGATCAGTGGCAGTGGATCAGCCTACAACATACAGCAGCAACATCAGCCACTTGGTCCAACACCAAAACCCTTCAGAGGTTTCACATACAGGTCCCACATGACACATGGGCAGTCCTGAGGCTTCTGGGCCACCAGAATCCCACTGGGGTATCTTCCAAGGCCCACAGCTGACGTGGTTGGGCAGCACCTCTGGAATTCCCAGCAATAACTTATCTACAGCTGGTTTGGTCAATTTGTGCATGTGCCAATGCTGCCTTTTTACCTAGATTGTGCTTTTTCCTGTTCCATATTGACACAGATATATTTAGAGACATCAGACAGATCCTTCCATGCCTAATGGTCCCAGGCTGTAATTCAGAAACTCCTCACCTCTCACTATACAACTCCTTGTCTAAAGGTACACAGAGAATCAAAGCCCTTAATAATGGTCTCCTGCAGGTCTGTCTTAAAACAAAATCCACCAGAAAGTCTAAAAATGTGTTTCCCTTCCTTTGCTTCAGGAAAAATTGCATCTGTTTTCCCCTGTATATACTGCTGCCTATCTACATTCTCCCTACTTTGTTAAATATTACCTGTGCCTTTCCATTCATGTTTGAAGTGCCAGGCACAGCTCCGGTCCTACATAAATAATAAACTGTGTGACACCAGATAAGGCAGTTTAAGAAACACAGCTGACAGATTCTTCTCCCTTGACATTTTTATTATGAATTTCTGTGCCTTTGTCATATGACTTAATGGCATCGCAAGATTACATAACTCTAATTATTCTTTAGTTTCCATTAGGATATAAACCTGCTGTTTCACCAGAATAACACTGAAGGGGAGGGGAGGCAGGAAAGCAAGAAGGAAGACCTTCAGAGCCAGAGTGGTTTCTTGTAGGTGGCTGTAACAGCAAACAAATAGGAACAATAAAGAGTCAGAAAAGGAATTCAAATCTCTTAATCCTGCAACAGGGAGGTACATGATAAGTAGAAGACCAACAGGATGCTGTTATGCCCCAAGGATGTGATTATAGACAGGTGATATAGGACCTCCTGGTCACAAAACTTTCAGGCCCTTAACAAAGTGACTGCACTTCTGGTTCCACCTCCACCACAGCTCCCCAGTGAGAACTGTCCAGCTTCTGCAAACCAGGTCTGACCTAGATCTAAAATCCTAAATACTAGTTAAAAACATCCCTCTCAACAAACTAATTATAGATCCCAGACTGACCAGCAATCCTCTGACCAGACAGAATTACTGCCACCCAGCACTTCTGAAATGTCTGGAAACATGCCCAAGCCAGAAGTTGCTATGTCAGTAAAGTCTTGTGCATTTATGTACGTGACATTAATTTATTCTGTTTTATGTGAAACCAAGATGAATCCACACAACCAAGATTGATTAGCAGAACTGGGGCTCCACCAGCACAGTTCTGGTCACGACAAACAGGCCTGCAGCACTCAGCTGGGAGGGATGAAGGGAAGCAGTCCATCAGCAGCATGGGGAAGGTCAGTCATTAAGAATGAATAAATTGAACCCAAAGCACTGTGCAGCTGAAAGGTGCTGAAGGAAAAGTGCTTCAGAAAATGCCTCAGGAGACCATGTATTTTTGGCGTATATTATGTGGAATTATTTCTATGCACCTGTCAGCCCACTAGTTTAAGTGAAATTATTCCTAATTTACCCCAAGACTGAAAAGTGGTCTTTCTGCTTTCAGAATTTGGCATGAAACTGCATATTTTGACCCAATTTTCACAGCTCCAGTTTTAAGACTCCCATTTGCCAACTTCTTTGAGTGGACCAAGATCATTTTGATTGTTGTACCACCACTCTGACAAAGAAGGATTTCAGGGAGCTAATAATAATCCACAAGCACCACAAAACCATCAAAAAAGTATCCTTTGCAGAGACTCGCTGGAAAGTTTCCCAGCCTCCCACAAGGAGCACTGCTGCTACTGTCAGTACAACAACTTCAGTCTTGAGATTAAAGTCTTTAGTCTTCACTCTGTCATAAGGCAAACATGGATCTTGTTACTTCTGACAAATGCACAGAATGGTTGAGGTTGGAAGGGACCCTCTGGACATCATCTGGTCCAGCCCCCTGGACCACGGGGGACCAGGACCATGCCCAGGCAGTTTTGGAAGACCTTCAAGGAGGCAGGAGACTCCACAGCCTGACCACTCTCTCAAAAACTCTCCCCGTACATTTTGATCACTACCCACTTAGCAAAGTGCTTCTTCCATCATTTATGAGCAAGCCTTTTACCAACTTCACTTCCTTAACATCAAGGACCAAACCCCTTGAGAGCACAACTTAATCTTTCTTTGCCTTGAAGGACGAGTGACTTTGACCCAATGTTTGTTTAGCAGTGCTGACAAGCCAGCTGTCTCCAATTAGCAAGGTGCAGAATCACCAATCAATAAATCAAGCACCAACTGATAATGCACCTTCCAAGTTCTCAAGTATCCAACTACACAACAAGCTGTCTCTATCAACTCAGTGAAACTGTGTGCTCTCTGTAACCTGAGATTACTGTCAAGGCTTTACCCTTCACACCTGGACACACACTTAATAGGAGATAGTGGAAATCTTACTGGCAAACACTCAAGGGAGATCCGTGTCCCACTAAAGAGAAAGAACAATTATTTTAACACAAGCAACATAAAAAAAAAATAAGATATGGCCACAGCTGGCCCCTTCCCTTCAGCTGGGCAGCACCCACAGCCTCCACAGGACAGAGGTGCCAATCCTCACCGTGCTAACTGGGGTTTCCCCACAGCTGAGTATCTGCATTTCTGATGCCATAAGTACAGCCCAAAGGGGCCGGTACACAGCTCTGTATTAAGATCCCAACTATTTCCTGTTTAGTCTTAATTTTAATCCCCCATGTCCCACTGGTTCTGAATCCCTGCAAGTCTTTATGCTTGTCAGGAAGAAGCAGCTCACATCTTCCTTCTGACGTTCATAGACCTTTTCCTAACAGGACTATCATCAAGTGAGCTTACAGATCGGGGAGAAAGCAATCCCTTCCACAGGTCAGGGAGATGTTTCCTGGTTTGTTTCTGTAATTTATGTGATCCCAAGAGACCTGAAGCAGCTGCAACCATGGATTAGGTCACTAAGTATTAAACAGCAGTGTTAGCATCAACCTTGGCTTTTCATCATCTTTTACAGATATAACCTCTGTCTCCTACAGAGCCAGGCTCAATTATTCTCTGCAAAAAGGGAAATAATTTGTCTGTACCTTTTTTTCTTCTGCTGCTTCTTATAGTTCCATCTACATCTCCATGGGTTGCTTGCTTCCTTCCTTTGATGCCAAGACATATCAGATAACGTTAACTGTTCTGAGGTGAAGTAGGGGTTGTCTGCACAGGAACACTTCATATCTGTTTGTCTATATCTAGATACCGTCTGTGGTTAGAAACAGGACTCATGGGTAGAGTTCAATATTATGTCCTTATGCTGCTGGGTTTTCTTGGATGCATTAAAATTTGTTGCTCTGCAGTGCAAATTGCTCATTCCTTGAAGATCTTAGTATCACTTTCTAAAGAGCTGTTATCTGTTTACCTAGCATCACCTGCAATGAAGCTGTTAAAAAATGTTCTTTCAATTTCTTCAATTTTTTTCCTCCTAGCACATATTGGATGCTTTATTATTTCATTTATTTATTTATTTAAAGCTTGGATGTACTTTTTATACTCCCATATTTTCAGAATAAATTGACTCCTAAGTCTGAAAGCTGCATATTATATTGAGGGATTCGCAGACATCTTTTGCCAAAATTGTTTTCATTTAAATTTCATTGCAATCTCATTTGTCTTCCACTGAAGGTTTCCTATTTTCTGGCTTATCACCTTGAGCATCTGAAGATATAATGCCAACAAGCAGCGTGCCAAGACAACCTCAGCCCTCTGGGATAACCCAGTTCTTACGAGCTGGAGCATGATCAGCTGTGCTGCCAGTGACCTTCTAGTTTGACAGGTCTCATCTCAACATCCTCAAAGGAAGCTACACAACTGTCATCTTTGATCAAGCTCCTCAAATTCCTTGTGTACCTGAGCAGACCACAAGAAGTTGGTACATTTCTAAGGGAGAGAAGCATTCTTTTAAAATGCATTGACACATCTAGGTGGAAGCCCATGGGATGCTAAGCCAGAAGCTCACCAGGGAACAAGACCTCTGCTCTGGTAGGTCTTTGAGATGTGCAGCTTCCTCTAGCAGTGCCATGAGATCAGCAGTGACCTGATCCAGCTCCTGCTGAAGTGACCACTGATAGACTGCCATGAAATTTCAATAAACCAATCTGGTTGCAAACAAGTCCACTCTCTGATTTTCACAACCGTGTTTCTTTCCCAGTAGTGCCCTCTGCCTCCGCTGACACCTCTGCCAGCAGGACCTTCACCCACGTCACTTCCACAGGCTCTTCTAACCCCATCGACACAGCTCCTCAACCCATTTCTCCAGACCATAGCTTTTCTCTCATCAACTGCTTCTACCTAGGTACTGCCTGCCCATAGACGGTTGTTCCTGCACTCGCCACCAACATATCAGACCAATGTACCTCAAGAATAGGGAACAGTGGGTGCCCAGGAACAAAGTTAGAATACAGCAAGGGGTAGTGAGTTAACCAGGAAAAAAAGAAAAAATATACACCCCCTTAGTCAAAACCATCTTCCTACATAGGGACCACATTGGTTAGTTCCATTCACCAGTTACTTCCATCAATCTATTGCTCACCCACCAAACGATGGAGTGGATGGGAGCAGCTCTGAGATCCTGGTGGCACACAAATAGCTCCTGTATGGTTCATTGATTTGCTGTGGATGTTCCTCATCACTTCAACTGCAGCTATGAGCAAACCCCGGCTGGCAAGGTGAGCTGCCAAGGAGATCCCCTTAAGGGACAGGAACTCCCAGGACAACCCAGGACAAGTCGGTGCCCTGACACACCATCAGGATCCTGTGCTTCAGGAAGTTGCCAAGCCACATCCACACTGCCCTCAATGCTAGCTGTGACTTCACTTAACCATTCCCCTTTGGGGCCAGACAAGCACTTGTGCTGCAGAATGGGGTCAGGCAATGGGGCTGTGGCACAGCTGAGCCAGACCCAGAAACCCCAACCTCCAGCCCTAGGGAAGACAAGAAGTCCCCGTACACAGGGACAGTGGGGCAGGATAGGATGCGGAACACTCCAAAATCCCCTTTAGAGCACACAAAGAAAGGTTTCCCTTCCCTCTTCCCATCTTCTCTCAGCCCCCTGCCTCCCCATCCGAGCAGCCCTTTCTGTCCCCGCCTGCCCTCCATCTCGCTGAGCAGAGTTAATTTTGGCACTCCGACTGCCTCTCCTTTGTACTCGCCAGCAGCACTGTCCTTGTGCAGCACGCATTCACGCCAGGCACAACTAAAGGTCTTCATCTGGGGACTGTGCGCAAAACCAAAGATCATGCTCTTTAAGTCATGCTGTGTGACAGAAACAAATGGAAGACGAGGGGAGTGAGCACACGGCCCTGGCTCCTGCAGCAGCTCAGGCTGGCTGGGGCATTTCTCCCAGTAATTCCACCTCCCACGGGGATGTCAGGGCCGATGGAGCCCCAGAACCTTCTGCAGCTCCCATCTGAAACCACCCCAGTTAGCTGGGGATCCAAGAGGTCCCCCCATGCAGCTCGCAGTGCTCCTCTTCCCTGTGTTTTAATACCTGTAACTCCAGGGAGCTCTGTGGAACAGCCAAGACCGCATCCTCTGTACGGCACAGCTGGAGAAACCCAAGCAGGTCTTGCTTTAAATGGGTGCAATGTACAATTTCACTATGTATTCAGATGTTTCTTTGTCACATAAACACCAAAGCTTTTTAATCAAAAAGGACCAGCTTCAGGCCAGCCTCTCAGCATTCCTGTCCTCAATCCAGGGGAGAGGAACCGATGCCATCACCTACTGAAAGCCACGTGCCCCTGTGGACATTTACACCATGGTGGTTCCTGAGCTGTTTTACATCTCCCTCACCCCAACACAGTGTTGTTGATCTCACAAAAAGCGTTGTTGCTTCATACAAGTGCCACGCTATCGATTTACTGATGTTTGGGGGATTTATTGTGAGAAGTGAGAACAAGAATTGCTCTTTGTGCAGAAAACAATTTGCATTGCAATCCACAGCATTTGATGTTTCTGCAACATTTAGGGTGCCAGTATTTTTTTTCTTTTTGATCTCATGAGTGAGCTCCCTTGTTCTTTTTCTATTTCGTCTCAAGTTTAAATTGCAATTGTTTTGTTTTTCTTTATGAGGAGCCAAGTTTGCTATTCCCCCACCACCCCCTGTAGAAGCACAGCTCAGATATCCATTAGAAGCCAAATGCCTGGCCCAAGCATAAGGCCATACACGTAATCAAATCTAGCACAGCATAGGGAGGATCTTATTACTCTAAATAACAGGGTAAGCAGGGAGAAAAGTTTTATTCCACTTATGGCTAAGAAAGTCAACCTAAAGAGTATTACGTGCAGGACAGAAAGGAGGATGCTGAAAGGAACACCCAAGCTGGGTTTTCTCCTCCTCTTCAACAGGACACGCAGAACAAAGAGAAAAAGCTGCAAGCAGCAGCAAGAGAAGTAGCAAGAGAAGTGCAGTTGCAGGATCTGCCCTGCCCCAGGCCAGCCCCAGCAGGATGAGGCCAGGCAGGATGAATGCAGTGATTGTGGGAGGCAGGGGTGGGAGCAGCCCCCAGCCCCTGGCCCGGCTCCAGGCCAGCGCAGCGAGCAGCACAAGAAAGCTGGGGTTTGTTCCACCCAAGAGAACAAGAGCTGGGATTGGGATTACTCACAGACATCTGAATGCTCGTTATGCTCATTAACAGGGGGTGCAAGGGGAGCTCTCCAGCCTCTCATTCTGTAGGGAGGCAGCAGCCACCACAAAGCCCCCTCCTGCCTGCCCCATGTCATGACCCGGGCAGTGCCAGGAGCTGCTGCTCAGCCCCACCATGGGGGAGGTGAGCAGGATATCTGCTCAGATGGCAGAGGGCATCTCTAATTAACAGCCACATCTCCAACAGCAAAGCAGAGAGCAAACAGGCCAGACAAATCAGTATGGACAGTCCTGCTGCCAGGTTTGTGCAGAGACACAGACCTGCAACAGGCTTGCAAATCCCTTCAGAGGAGGGAACTGGAACCCAAAAATAACATACACAAGCTTAAATAAGCCTTGCAATCACAGCAGAACCAGGGAAAAATGCAGCAATGTGAACCACAGCAGGGATGTGGTGTTAAACTGGGTGGGTGATCAAACACTGATTGAAAGGGCTATTAAAAATCCCACCATCTAACCTTATTTATAAATCCTAAATTGGCCCTACACTAAGGCTGTACATCAGTGTATTGCACAGCACACCTGTGCTTAGGGCCACCCTGAGGAAAGGAGCTGCCCTAAGACCTCGCTCCTCACCAAGGCGAGGTGTGGGGTCATGGAACAAAGCAGGAACATGAAAGCTAAAGCTGGGGGATGGCGCTGGTGCAGAAGGTGCCATGCACCAACTGTGGCATGAGCTGATACCTGAGTCTATCAGGAACTGTTCCCATGCCCCATGTTTCTCCAGGTGTGGTTTCAGCTGCCAGGAGTGTGCGTGCAGATCCTCAGGACATGCAGCAGTTCCCAGAGACACCCAGGGTGCTAGCTCAGTGCTTGCTGATACCAGAATGAAACACCAGGGCCAAGGGGCAAAGCACTGAGCATTATTGCAGTCATTCCCTTCACCTGCAGGGCTGAGAAAAATGGAAACCCCTTAAAAGGGGTTGAAAACCACATCAACCTCATTCCCCACTGACGAATTTCTAAATCAAAGTGGCTGCAGCAACATCTGTGCCTGCAGTGAGGATGCAGTGATGGGGATGCAGCTCTGTGGGCCAGTGCCCTCCACCCCTGGATCCTAAGCCCAGCCACCTGACAGCAATTTGTGTCCCCACATGCCAGAAAGCCCTTAATCAGAGCCAAGGGGAGTAAGTTTCTCTTTGAGGCCTCTTCAGGAAAAGATTTACGAGTACCATTACAGCTCTGATGTTGATGAAGCATGTTAGTTTAGGCCAAAATTAAACCGATCCCAAATGATACTTAAAATCAGTTGAAAATGCAGCCTCACATCCTTCAGCAGGGAGAGAGGATTTCATCCCCCGAGCTCTGGAAGGAGCAGCACCCACAGGCTCCCCACACCAGCCAGGGTGCCAGCGCTCTGTGCCAAGCCCACAGCGAGCATTTTTAACAAAATTTCCCCTGGGGCCTGGGGTAAAGGATTAATGCAGCACAGGAAGCTTCCCAGCATTGCCAGCATTGCTATCATGCAGCAGGATGCCTCTGAACCAGGTCACTGTGCTACAGCAAACACCTGCACAGCTCAGTGCTGCCTGGCAGCTCGCCCCTGAGCAGCACTGCTCCAGAACTCCCTAACTCAGCTGCTCAGAGCTCTTCTTACAGCAATGCTTGTTAATCACTGCGGTCACAATACCAGAAAGGTTTCAAACCTTTCATCTTGAAGCTTCACACAACCAAAATCACACTAAGGAGGCCTCTGGGTGCTCATCCATGGGGTGCTAGGAAGTTGAGATCACTTACATCAGATCAGGACCTGGTTAATTGTTTTCAAAATGAAGTTATACAGCAACACACACAGGTTTGGTGGGTTTCATATACCAGGCACAACACAAGCAGCACAGTCTTCCTGCAAAACAGAAGATGATTTGGCAGGGCCACTGCATCTCCATGGCAAATGTTCACCTGGAACCTGCTGGTGCTTCCACATTCGGCCCTGGTGCAATGGTCCCCAAGCTGTGGTTTTATTAAGAGACACACAAAGTTCCAACTACAAAGTTCCTACTGGCATTTAAACTCTTCTTGCCCAGGAGTCCTCTGCACCAGGAAGGTACTCCCAGCATTTCCCGGTTGTGTCACCAGCAGCATCTCAGCCCCTGTCCTGCCCAGCCCTAGATTTTGGGCTGTTCCCCAGCCAGCAGCTGCCCCACATGGGCCCCAGGGCTGGCCCAAAGGCAGCACCAGGCACTGCCCATCTCTGAAATCACCAGCCTGGGCACCGCTGTGCCAAGGATGAAACACAAGATGGTGATGAAAACACATGCATTAAAAGGTCTAGGTTGCAAGAAGGCAAAACGCATTTACTCACACACCATCTTCCCAACCCCAGTGTAACTAGACCTTAAACACATCCCACTAACTTGGTTGCTCTCCTGCACAGAAGTGTGGCAGCTCATATTGCTGAGGCACTGCTAAGAGAACTAGTTTTTGCAAATCCATCCTGGACCCCTCTGATAAGCTCAGGGACTGCAAGATTGCTCCAGGAAAGCAGCGATTCTTGATAGAAATAGCAGGTTCCAGGCTTCATGGAGCAAATTGTTGTGCACACACTTTAATAATCAATCCCATTTTCATGAAGTGGATCACCAAGGTCAAGTGGCAGCATCTCCATGCATAATTAGTATTTGTTTTGATACAGCCACAACTGGCTGTTTGGTTAGTTTGTTGTTAACTATTAACCTTGGCACGCAGCTCCTTTAACTCACAACTAGCGGCTTCTTTCATTTAATAATTGTGTTAAAATAGAAACTGTGCCAGCCACAGATTAACTTTAAAAGTCTCAAGGGGCTAAAAATAATGAACTAATCTACATTTACTGGAAGAACACATTTGAGATGATTATTCCCCTTTTCAGGATGCAGAGGGAGGAAAAAATGTTTGATCTTCAAGTTCTACCTTACTTGTGATGGATTTGCATTGAAGCTGATGACTGCAGTGGCTCAGGTGGGAGCATCCCCCCTGGGATCTGCTACAGCTGTGCCCCAGCATCCAGCAACACTTGATGCAATGGACAAGGAGTTCACCAATTTCTGGCAGCCAGCTCCAAATGCAACCCTGGAGAAGCTGAAGATGCAAGCAGGAAACTTGCTGAAGTGGTTGCAGAATGATTTACAGCCTTGCACCTGATCTACACCCTTGGGACCAGCTGGGTGATTATTTCTCTCTTACCATCCATCTGACCACAAGAACACAAGTCAAAAGCCAGCCACTAGGGATGCACAGGGTCCTCTGCACCTCGCAGACCCCTCTCATTTCCCTTTTTCCCCCCCACACATGGTCTCAGGGCACTGTGGAGAAGCTGCTGAACATGTGTGTGTACATACAGAGGACTGAACCCAAAGACATCAGGCAGAGGCACACAGCAGCTGCTGTGGCTCCCTGGCACTAGGAATTCATTACAACACATTGCAGCCCATGCCTGTGGGTTACATGGGTGTCCATGGGTTAAAAAGCCTCCATCAGCACCGGGAACACTGCTGCACTGCTACACAGACTCACCATGGTACAGTTTGTCTGATAGAAGAGCAATAACCTATATTGTTGAGCTAATAAAAGGCTCCTTTCTGCTAATGGAAGTAGAAATCTGCAACTTCCAGATAAGCAATTATCTGTTTCGGTATTCAAACGGTGATGGCACTATGAAAGAGTTGTTAAAATAGTTTTGAGAACGGGTCAGAGCCAGGAAGCTCAGCATCTATTCCTACCCAAAAGCTGGCCCCAGTGCAGGCTGCCCAGCTTGGGGGCACCCCGCTCCTGGTACTGGGAACACAGCCAGCCCAGCTGCTGCCCCCAGCCCTGCTGCTTTATGGCACAGCCCTCGCTCACCTCTGCTGAGACTGAGCACTTGTGGGGACCTGTGGAGTCACCCCTGTGTCCACAGGTCCTGTGCTACAGCCGCCCCTTGGGTTAGAGGTGATCTCAAGCTGAAGATGGATGCCATGCAAGCAGCCTCCCAGGGAAGGGGCTGCTGTAAGCAGCTGTGCCGTGCCCTCTCGGACTTGTGGGACTTCAGAGCAGGCTCAGAGACACCAGACACGGAGCTCTGGGTAACCAGTACCAGTAAATAGCAGTAACTAAACCATGCAAGTGCAGACAACTCAGCATACTTGGCTCTTACTTGGTTCCAGCCTTCCCAAAGTAAACATAGAATCTCATTGCTGGCCATGATCTAGGATCAGCTCCAGCTGGGTTCTCTGCTCAGCAGAGCCCCGACGAGCCCCAAGGGAGCCAGGACAAGCCCAGCTCCTCCTGCAGCCCAGCCAGGAACAGCCCCACACATCTGCACGCTCTCACATGTCCCCCGAAGTCCATGAACCACATTCAAAGGAGGCACAGCCCTAGCAGCAATTTTCTGCCATAGCTTCAAAGACAAGCCCACGAGCCCTGCAACAAATCCGCAGCAAACAAGGCAGCCCGGTGACACTGGTAGGAACAGAAGTGCCGGCATCCCATGGCTCTCCCGATTGAATTTCAATAGGAAAGCCGTGGGGTGCCAATCTTCAGCCAGGCAGCACTGAAAAGCTTCACCTGAAAGGGCACTCAGAGAATCATCTCACCTCAAACACTTGCCCTGCTCCAGAGTTGAGAGAAATGAGTTATTTGCTGAGGCTTGACAAATTTAACCCAAAACATATTTTTCCTAGCCGCTGAGGCTGAGGTGCTAGGTACAAAAATACCCGCTCCAGCGATTCCTTTGCTCACTATTTCCAGAGCTGCTCCGCACCCTCGCGCCTTCTGCAGCTCAGAGATGCAGAGCAGATGTCTGCAGCTTATCCTGTGCCACACGAACTCCTGTTATCAGCTTCCCAAATGAGAAATATTCCTGGTGTAGCACTTTCATTACGCTGCTGCAGCAGAAGGGATGCATGGCAGGACAAGGATACTGCTCGTTCTCCCCACGGACTGCTCTGGTGTTAAACCTTTAAACCTGAGGGTTCATTCACCATCCTCTGTCTGGCCTACCGTACAGGGAGGGCCAACAAGAAAAAGGGTTGAAATGTCACAAAATATTCCTTTGCCAGAAGAGCTGCCAGCAGCCCCAGCCGCTCAGCAGAGGGGCAAGTCACTGTCAGGAGCTGGGCGCTCCTCCGGGTGCGGACAGCCCCAAGGAGTGGGTGAGCCTTTAACTTAAATCCATTCCTAGAGCATAACACTATTTCAGAGGCATAACGATTTTAAGAGAAGCCTTCTCTAAGAGGATCCTAGGCTCCACAGGCATGCACACACACACGTGCACACAGGTCCTGCTGCCAAGAGGTAGCTTGTGTGAGTCAGTGGGACAGACCGGCCCTTGAAGATCTCTGCTGAGTCAGGCAGATGCACAAAGGACAATCCCTGGTGCCCATCCAGCATCCAAACCTGCAGGATGGGATGCGCTGCTGCTGCCTCAGCCAACTGAGGCCGTGTCTCGCCTCTCCTCCGGTTTCCATCAGCGCTTTTCCCCTTCCCAGGAAAACCTGGTAAATGCTACTCCCTCTGGGAGCCTGCAGAGCAAAATGTACAGGAGGGAAACGCTGGCCTTCTGCGAGTCACTGGTGGTTGGACTCAAGAGCTTCCTCATTTCTACTGACACCTGCAAGAGACTGCAAAATTTACTACCTGCTGTCTTTTCAGATGATTTAAAAACAGGTTATAAAACCTTCAGTTCTTCACTGCGAAGCTAATTAAAGCAGCTCCAGGCCACCCCGATCACTTCCTGAGAGGCACTCCCCCAGAGCCATGGGATCAGCTGAAGCTGTCCTACTGCCTTCTCAGGACCACGAGCACTCGGTGACATGCTGCATTTTTAGGGGGCAGACAGGACCGTCCCCTGCCTTGGTTATAGGAATTCGAAGTCATTTCTGCAATTACCACCTTTGGGGGCAATTGCCACTACTTCGTATTCAGAATGGGAACAAGATGAAAAGAGATGGTGAGCACCTGCACTCCCTGCTGCTCAGTCCCAAGCCCTGGTCCCATCTCATGTCCATCCCTAATTATAGCAATGCCACAGCACCCACCCTGCCGTGTCCCCGCCACCCTTCACACCCAACAAGTGCTTATTGCAGAGGCACTGGCAGAGCAGAGGACTCGTGCAGGGACTGAACCCAGATTTCCTCCAGCCCATTGAGACTGCAACAAGCCAGTGGTGACAGCTCCCACACACACATTTCTGGGCAAAGCATGGCCAATGCCCATCATAAAACAGACAGGGGTGTAATTCATCACCTTGCCTACCCAATATGCAGCTCTCAACACAACTCTTCCTGCACTCAAAACACTTAACAGGTAAAGGCAAAAAAAACACTTTCCAAAAAAAATTTTGGATACAGTTCCCTTAACATCCTCAGTAGGTTTGGTGGGATGTGCATTTTTTCCCCCTCTTTGGTAATGCCATTTTTACATCTGACTAAGTCACATGAAGACTTCTGCCTATTGCTCAGAGGACAGTTCTATCATCCTGTAACACTTCTCACCACAGTTATTTCTGGTTAGAAGAGCTGCTGCTTCTCGTGCAGTGATTCAGCACGCTACTGGGGTTCTCCTGCAAGGAAGCACAGAAGCACTCTCAGCCAGACTCTGGGCACTTGCTCATCATCATGACATCAAGTTGATCATTGTTGAAGGAGGACATCAGAAAACCTTTCAGAAGTTTTCCCCTTGCTGATCTGTCTCCAGCGTACCACAGCCATCACTGAATCTGCAATTGTTTAACCAAGACATTGGCTCCTGGCAGCTGGAGGAGGCAAACCCCTAGGACACATGAACCTCTGCTTTCCTCCTTTGAAGTATATGCCAGTGACAGATGACACAGGATGGGGAACCCAGCTCATTTTCATCAGCCAGACCAGATCTTGCTTGTTCCTTCTTTAGATCTCAGTGTGGTAGGCACGCATGGGGTCCCTGAGCTCCCAGCCTGGGCAACTGCCCAGGAACATCAGGGTGACACCAGCTAGGACTAAATGAAGGTCACCATGAATCCCTTCTACACCCCAGAACTACATATGTGCAGAAGAAAATGCATTTCCCTGAAAAAAAAAAAAATTAATCACCATTTCTTATATCAGAAAGACTTGTCTACCCCATGTGCCAAAATTATGCCACCAAGTTTTCAATACACAATATTTTTCTGCAAGATTTGGCAAGAAAAGGCACCTATCACCTCTAAAGCCTGCATTTCATAAGGAAAAAACATGCAGACAGGAGAGCAAAGCCAAGCTGAGAACTCCAACATTTCCAACATTGCTCACATCAGATCAGGAGCAGACTGGTTTCTGTGTTTCACACTGTCCTCAAGGACTCAAGCCCTTCTGAAAAAATAAAGGTTTTCTGCTTGTTTTAAGATACAGAGGATATCAGCAGGGATTGCAATGTGCCCCATGTGATGTCAGTCCAAAAACTTTCAGGTTAACACAGAGCTTTCCATGATCATTATTTTGCTCTCGCCTGCCAGACCGACATCCTCCAATGCTCTTCCATGCACTGCCAGGGGAGATGAGCCGCTACCAACATGTTGCAGGAGCACCAGCACCACCCTGCAGAGCTCATGCCCAACTTTTGCTTGTTACTATAATGCTAACAAGTTCCTTCCACTTCCAAAAAAAAAGGAAAAAGACCAAAACCACAGCTGGAACAGACTTACAGGGACCCATTACATCTCCCCAAACCACAAGGTTAAAAAAAAGCTATCAAAGCCTTGAACTCCAGGTCTCTGTACCTTGTCCCCTGGCCCTCCTCCCACTGCAGTGCCCCTGTCCCAGCCCTGCAGACCTCAAGACCACAGCAGCCCCGAGCCATGCACATCCATCACCTGGTCACTGCCAGAGAGCTGCCAGTTCCCCAGCTGGCATGGGGGTCCTGTTTTCTCTTTACACAGCAGTGGATTGTCCCAGAAGCCTTCATTAGCCCTGAGATGGCCTCTTCTGTTGGTTAGAGCTGGTCTCGTTTTGGGTTTAAGTGTTTGTTTGTGTGGGGTGGCCAAAAGGCAGAGGGACACATGGCGAGCGGGCCAGCTGCCTCCGAGCCAGGCAGCAGTAAGGTAGGGGCTTAATATAGGCTCCATCTGCCAGGCTGTAGCTCTGGAAAGAAACAGCAGGTAGGAAAGTGTGTAAGCAAGCTCTTCGCTGGACATTCACAACCACATTCCCCTCACGGAGTAAGGGTTTCTGCAGACAACTCGCTCACTACCCAAAGGCTGGGTTGGGCTCAGCCATGGAGGCCCCCATCACTGAGGGAGCAGAGGCTGCACCCCTCAGCGGTCACTGGGGAGCAGCAGATGTCTGCTGGGGGCTCTGGAGATGGACCTCTGAGAGCACAGCACCTCTCCCCAGCACTGGGCTGCCAAAATGAGACTCCCCAGTCACCTCCTGCTGCTCCTGGAGCTGCCCGCTCCCTGCCCTCCATGCCAGGCATGGGGGCTTCTTCAGGCCTCAGGGGCACTGCTAAGCAGCCTCAGGTAGGACCAAGAGTTCCTCAGGTGTTTGGGGGCTCCCACAACCTAGAAGTTACAAGAGACCCATCGCCTCGCCTCCTTGGTGAAGATTCTGCCACTGACTTCTGCTGAGATACCCAAAAATCGATGACCTTTTTGAGAAGCCCAATGTTTTATAACAGGCTTGAAAACAATCATTAAATGCATACATGAAGCTATTTCAGAGACTTCCTCCAGTAGAGCATCCCAACTTTAGGTATCTTAGCCAAATAGTAATATTTAAAACTAATTCATTTTGTTTACAAAACAGATTTAGGTGGGACTAAGCACTGGGCTGGCAAATGCCTTGTAGAAGGCTCATGACTAAGGAGCAACCAACTGGTGTTACATACTTGTCATCACTTTAAGGAAACTTTGCAAGTCAATAGCTTTGTGCAAGAAAAAAAAAAAAACACACACAACAATTTAATCAAGTTAGGCACAGAAAAATAAGCTTTTTGGCATCATACTGTAGATTAAACTTGATGCACAAGCTCTCGGTGATGTCACTGCTGACTGAAATAGTCTGATTTGGGTGCACAGGTTTTAGTAATATACTGTTACAAATACAGTTGTCAATTTGAAGTGTTTAGGTCTGCAGTTTTGTGCTTAGTGAAGGGTCTCACAGTGCTGCACACTGAGTTTGCTGGGGTCAGCCCCCAGGTAGCACACATACCACAGCGAGCCCCCCTGCCACAGGGCCCCCCAGGAGCCCACCATGCTGGGTCCCAGCTACCCACAGCAGCCCACTGAGAGCCACGTGGGAGTCACCAGGAACACACAGCAAGATCCAAGCAGCTGGCACAGAGCTAGTCCTGACACTTGTGATCATGAGGAAAAGCTTCAGAAGCAGCACACACAAAGGCGGCCCCCAAAACAAGCTTACAAGAAAAAGAAACCACGCTTAGAGTCTCAGGAAAAAGGAAATTAACTGTCAAATTCTCCTCCCTGCAGAATCGTTCAAGATTTCTGTGAAGTATTTTATTCAAATCACAATGCTAACTTGGTATAAAGGAAGAACCGCCTGTCACTCCGGCACCTCATGCTCGGTGCTGCATCCTGGCTCCAACACAGTGACCTGGTGGCTGCTGGCATTGTCAGGCTATCACACATCACATTTGAGTCACATTAGCCTATCTGCAAGTCTTTTTTTTTTTTTTTTTTCTAACAGCTTGCTTACACTGAAAGCCTAGATAATTCTTGTAGAAGATACCCTGTATTAAAAGCATGTTGCAACCATTCGGTTTAATCCTTTTTTTGTTGTTTGTTTTTCCTCCCACTTCTCTCTGCTTTTTACAGTCTGTTGAAAATACCTTGCACTGTTCCAAGGTATCCATGGACTGGTGCTCACTGCCCAGCTCTGCTCCCTGCCTGGCAAGCACTGCTCCCTGCCTGGAGCATGCTGTTGCAGGATTTTATCCCAAGCACCCAGACCTTACAGTAAACCTATAGCAGAAGGGACCAAAGGTGAAAGTTCCCAATTCAAAGTGCTTGCTCTAACCTCAAAGAATACGTATACTGTTAAGTTCTATACCTAGAGTTTTCCTTAGCTTTCTATTTATAAAAAATACTAGCAGACTATCTGATGTTTCTATATATCCTAAAGGAAGTTAGAGGGATTTTTTTTTTATTCAAACCAATTCATAGAAATGTTTCAGTATGTCTATAAGCAGCAACAGTTTGACAGGCCATACTCTGAAGAAATATTTTTTGCACACACACCGGAAAAAAAGATTATCAATAAACCAATAAAGATGTCTTTGAAGTCTAATAGACAATTCCTAGAATGTGATTTTTCCTAGAATGTGATTTAGCATGATGAAAAGTCTGATGTAACAAACCAAAATTTAATTTGAAATTACAAGTAGAACTGCTGTTTGTTATAAGTAATGGAGACAATGCTGTTTGGTGTAAGTAATGCACTGAACCACTCCGTTCAGCACTAGCCGACCCAGTGTCTGAGTGGCACAGGACCAGGCTGCTAATCACTGCAATGGAGTACATGGATATTTTTACATCTCAAAGTATTTTGGAGCAAGCTTTGCTCTTGGATGCCCTTCTTGGCTCAGTCTCAAACTGGCCACAACCTGGCCAGAAAACTGCTTCTACAATGAGTTTACAAACAAAAAGCTACCACAAAACACAAGGAGGTCTGTCCTGCTTTCAGAGACATTCTGGCCCTGTTATCACCCATCTCCCAAAGACATAAAAGCACCTCCTGGGTTTAGACAAGGCATGGTGGGATACCCCAGTCCTGGTGCAAGTGCAGAGGGGTTTAACACAGTACAGGGAAAGTGCAAGGCCTCTTCCAGCTGAGCAAGAAGATCTTCAAGCATATGAAGAACAGGAAAGGAAATTAAAAAGGACAACATGAATAGCCTGAGGGCAAAGAAGAAAGCTGCATTAAGACCTGGAGCAGCAAGAGAAGGGATGACCTCTAGTAGCGAGCTTCATCATCTGCCGACAGACCTGGCAGGGTAGCTGGGGCTGGCTTCAGTTTGTCACGTGCAGAGACTGGGGACACAGGAATGAGCTGGTCTGCTTTTCTCTGCAAAATAGACTGGTAGAAACAGTTTCAGACAAAATTAAGTGCTCAACAGTCCCAGACTGAATGTTTTGCTTTTGTTCCTGGAATGACTTTGTTTCATTAAAAATAAAGGCTCATTTTGACATGAAAAATGAATGTGTTCCCTTTGAAACAAGGAATTTTGCTTTTAATTACTATGTTACCTTTGTCTTACTATTTACTGAAAGTAACCTGAACTTCAGTAATTTGTTTTACTTTTCATGCTGAAAGTGCCTTGTAGGAAACGGTTCATGTTTAAAAATTGCTCGGCTATCACTAGATGTACACAATTTGTATCAGAAAGGTGGAAACAAGAGTTTGCTTGTGTCTTGAGGAGTTCTATTAAAATAATTGGTTTGACTTTTGGGGGTCATAGTGCTGGGAATTACACTTTGTTGTACTGGACCTTGCACACCAGCTGGTGCTGTCCAGGGCACAGCAGTGTGTGTCAGGGGGCAGGGTTAAGCCTCCCTTTAGCTGCCGCTAGATGCGAACATTCTGCTGCAAGGGGAGAAAAACAGCAACAGGAGACTCCTGGTATTGTTTCCATTCAACAAGAAAAGGCAGCAAGATTTTGGAACATCTTGTGAACAGCATCACCTGAATCCTCAAACCAAGCCTTACTGGGCCTCTAGTATATAAAGACACACTTGAAGTTCGCCCACCTCCCTGATGAGGCTCTTTGCAGCCCTGAAGACTACAGGTCTCCCCTCAGCCTCTGCTTCTCCAGACTAAACAACCAATTCCCTCAATCAGTAAGTCTTGTTTTCTTGTCCCTTCACCAGCTTTGCTGCTTTTCTCTGCACTCACAGCATCACTTCTAGACACAGCATTTAGAGGTTGCAACTTCATGACCTCCAATTAAAGCTTCACATTTGCTGCTCCTATATGAGTTTGTCCCCAGAGGCACAAACACACCCAGAGCATTTGTCCCAAAGTTACAGGCAGCCTTCCTGGATCACTGCCCAGCCACAGGGGTTCAGCCCCAGTGCCCCAGGCAGCTCACACAAGGCAGCATGGGGACCCATCAGTAGATACGGGCTGGTGCCTTCACAGGAGACCCCTTCCACTACCAAGGTTTGGAGAGTAAAAAAGCCAGGAGCCTGTGCCAGGCTGAACAAGAACCCAACATCCAGATCACAGAGTTCTGTGCAGCTTCATGAGCAGAGATCTGATCTTTGGGAATCGCTTGATTCTTCTGGAGGCATCCCACCACAAAATCAGGTCTCCATAGATGCTCAGAACCACGTGAGATGAAGGAAGAGTTTTGAAAGCCCCTTCCCTACGCTCCAGTAAGAGGAATCAAAGCTACTGATACACAGGGTTGTCCGGAGCCAGACACAAGGGGCACTACAACTGCTTAGCCATGGCTGCAACACTGGGTGGTATTTTAGAGCATCAGCATGCATACAACTGTGCACTGCCTAACAAAGTGGGGTGCACAACAGCAGCAGGTCTCTTGGCTATCAGGGAGTGCTATTTTTATTAATGTTGACTTGTTCACTCCACATATACAAAGCAGTATAAAATAAATCCCTTCTACATCTGCAATTTTGGGCAATTTGCAGCTGCTTCACATCCAACTGGGCTCCAGCAGAAGGGCAGCTGTCACACAGACTGATACCTGTTCCCTATGAGAAAAGGAAATTAAATACAAAAGCCTGTTAAATTCTTGTTAAGGATTTAACTGCATCTGACAAAAACAAGGCAGCTCAGGTTCAAGGATGCTCTTCTGTCCTTAAATCTCCTGTTCGGTATCATACCACATCCAGCATCCAAGTATATCTCCTGCTGTATCTGGAGGCAAAGGCTGAGCAGAGGACAGCATCTACCCCTGGATTTCTTCGCTTCTGCCTACTTTAGCTAGCCCCACACCACAAATGTTGATTTCAGTTTCCCTCATCATCTGCTCCCAAGCATCACAAACTATTTTTACTCTTTTGGTACCAAAAATGTCACCAAAAACACTGCAGCTTGCAGAGCTGTCTTGTTGGCCACATCCAAGTACAAAGAAGTGAGCTGGACCTGCAGCTGTGTCCCCAGCTAAGATACAGGTCACCCAAAGGTCCAAGGGTCACCCAAAACCCTCCATTTTCCCCATTTTTGCAACAATAACACTACATGCTGGCACAGCTCTGTGAAGTCCTTGCCACCAAGGCTCAACGAAAGGTCCTTTCTAACATCACATGTATGAATTAGCCCTGTTCAACCAACTTGGACTAATCTTCCTCCCAGCCCTCTTTGTCTAACATCTTCATAAGACCTTCTTCCCCCCACGAGAAAAATCACAGAAAGCAGATTTTGGGGCAACCGTCAGAAAAGCTGAGAGGGGAGCACAGTACAGAAAGCTCTCCTCTCTCCAGCATTCAGAACGCTTCTGCCAATGTGACAGCCCTGACCCCAATTGCAGTTGTCACTGCTCCTCCACTAAAGCAGGTCTCAGCGTGGGGAGGGGGTGGGGAAGGTGTCCTGTTCTCATACGAAGAGGCAGTATACCTCTGACCCACACTGATTTCTTGCACTTAAAAAGACCCAAAGTGCATTTTTCCTAAAACAGCAGCAATGCTGTCTGCACAGCACAACGCAAGCAGGAGCATGAAGTGATGCTGGAGGAAGGATCGTGAACCAGGACATGGGCTTCATGCTCATCAGTTGAGCAAACTCTGCCAGAGCAAAGGGGAGAAGCTGCAGAATTTCGAGAGGGGAAAAAATGGATTGGACAGAGGTTGTACTTGCCAATCTGGGGTTTTCTTCATTTCTAGATACTAAAATGAGACAGGTTCAGAAATAAAACCTCATTTCTGAGTAGCAAAGTCAAAGTGTTTCCATTAGGAATAATCCATTAAAAACACACTTCCTTTTTAAAATCAGGTAAAGAGTCCAGAATGAGTTTTGAAATAATTCAAAGCATGTGATTGATCAAAATACTCCACCCTATTAGCATGCCTAAATTTACACAAGATAAACACTGACCTGGAGCCTTACTTATCTGATTGAATAAAAATGAACAAATCCCATCTTATCATAGGATACTCCAAAATATCTTCCTAAATAAAGCTTATGCCATGATGGAGGGCACATGTGAAAGGCCATACACCTGCGTGACAGACATCTGCGGTCAGACACAGCAGAAGACATCTGCTGCCCTCACCTGAGAGTCACCACCGTCCTCCCCTCTGCTGCCACACACGGCCATGTACAGTCTAACAGTGACACAAAAGGACCTAGAAATAGCAATTAAACCAACAGTTTTACTTATTGAATTGGCCTCTACCTTTCAGGAACCAACAATAAGAGACTTATGAGGACTCACTGTTCTGTGGACATAGTCAACTTCTCTCCACCTACATGGTGGCCTGTGTATTTCAGCTGAGGACACTAATTCAGACTTACAGCCTAGTGTCTCCCTCAGGAAGTGGCAGCATGATGCTGAAATTATTGATGGCTGTCTGTGGTATGTGAGGACCCCCACAACTGGGGTACCGCACTAGGAGTCTGCCATCTTCAGGCTGGTCAAAGAAATCAGAAGTGGGAGAACTCACCACACTTCTCAGAGATGTCATTTCCCCCACCCCAAGCTGAACGCACGCAGATTAAGTCAAGGCTTGAAAGAGCAATCACTCTTCCTGCAGCACCAAAGAAAATGCTAACAGTAACTCGCATTTCGGATGACTAAAGTAGAGCTATTTCAAGGGTAACTCGGGAACATAATCAGACACGAGTGAGTCGCAGCCTGCGTGAAGCAGACAGTGTTTAGCAAAGAGACCAGCCCTGAGAGGAGCTGCAGGGAAGCGTTTCCCCATTGCACCGCAAGCCCCTGCATCTAAATCAAACATGCTCACCATGAGAAAGAGCTGAATCACACTAAAACTCCAAGCTCAACTTTGAGTCTTAAACAGCAGACAAAATTTGAGGCTGAAGGCCATTCACACAGTTCTCTTCTTTCCCTGCCTCTGGGCTTTGACCCAAACCTCCATGTTCTGACACAGAGGAACCAGGAGCCTCCAAGATTTGTCTTGTGCTTCTCCCTGTTGTGCCTCTGAGCAGGAGACACCTTGTGCTTTCTTCCCAGGGACTTCAGCAAAGGCTGATTATTCATTTCACAGCACTGCATCTCCAGAACAGCCTCAGTGAGAGCTTGTGGTTACAACCCCCTGGGTACTGGTGCATTTGTATGGTGAGGAGACAGACTCCTACAGGCATCACAGCTGGAGGAAATGTTAGACACACACACTCCTTTTCACTTCCCAGCCATCCCAAAGGGCCACCTGAACTGCACCTACAGCTCTGGCTGGGCCATGCAAGGCCACTAGCACCCTCACTTGATGCTTGGCTGAGAGGGCCTCCTGCCCTCCCCAGCACCTCTTTTCGATGTACCAGGGGCTGAAAGAAGTCAGCCTGCCCACACACTTTTCCTCCCACAGGAACTGCTCAAAACCACAGGATTTAGTGCTATCAGTATGTATATCGACTCCTGCATTTCATTACAGCATGCTGGACTTCTACACCTGGAGGTTACCAGTTCAAATTTAAGAACTTAGAAATTTATGTAATACTAATAATTAATGGCTGGTGTGTGTACAACACACAGAAGGTGGACTGTGGATGTCTGTTATGTGATGTGCCCACTGCAGGGACGTGACAACACCCACAGAGCAGTACAAGTTTGCCCAGGGGACTCTCCTTGCTGGTGCCCACATCCACATGGGATGATTGATTCAGTACTCCATGAGAAGTCTCAATGTTTCAACCTCTTGCCATTGCAGTTTCCCAGCAGAAATAAATCACACTCTACTGAGTTCCTTTGAGTTCTGCCAATCTAACAGTATATCTTCATTCCCACTTTGTCAGAAAAAGGATCCCAGTTTTCCCTTGTGGTGGATGACATCAACACACAGACCTGGAGCAGAGCACGTTCACCACCAGGACACTCACAACCTACCAGCACAGCTCAGATATCAGCAGATGATCTTCAAACATCAAATATTTTCCTATTGCGTGTCTGCTGACTCCTCGTCAGACTGAGAAAACATCAAAGCTCAATCACAATTCATTTGGAACAGGACTTAAGAGCACATATTGAAAAGACTAAAAAGGATGTCTATATATGTCCCTGTATATATATATAAATAATATCTATATATAAAAAGCATGCCTGCTGAAAGCATGCCTGCAGCTGCATTTTACAGATAACAGAATCTGACTGGGATGTGGGAGTCAAACAGTCATTAAAATCAAGAGAAGTCAAGTAAAAAACCACCTGGCAGATGCATAGGGAAATTACAACATGGAAACACATCCCTCAGAGGATGATGGGTGAAATTGTTGAAGGTAAAGATGCAGACATTCATCTTGTGCTTTTTTAATCCTATATATAACCCCAAAGCACAAGAGAAACAGAAAAAGCATCCCTCGGTAGCAAAAGGAGATGTAATGGAGAAGCTCAGGGGAGAACTGCAGTTATGGGCAGCCTATGCCATTTATCCCATCATCTCCCTAAATGAGACATTATCACTGCAATTAAAGCCCTTTTCTATATATTTTGTTCCACAAAACATCTGCTGCAAGGGGATGTTTTGAATGCACACTCAATTAAAAGATAACCACAATTTAAAAAAACATACAGCCACCACCAGCAGTTAGGGTATCTGCTTCTCCAAGTCCCATTGGCAATGTGCTTGTACATTGTGTTAGCTGCAGCTTAAGCAACATGCCCATGTTGTTTAAGTTTTAAAGTAGAGGGGTGTAAAACCTACTGATTTGATGAATTTAATGGGAATCAAGTATTCAAATACCCCAGCTGGTAATTCTGAAACATTCTCAACTCCCAGGAACTGCTGGAGTGTTCAGGTTTCTGCAGGAGCTGCCCTCTGCTTTCATCGAGAGTTTGTTGGGAAATGCTATTCATTTTCCTTGACCAACTGTGTCAGAAAGAAACTAAAAATAACTCCGCTGGACTCCCTGCTAATTTTGTAGGGTACGTTTGTGGAGACGTAATAAAAAGATCAGCAAGCAGAACAAATGTGCTTCACTCATGTTAATAACCAAGTAGAAAATTACAGAGAATGACAACCATAAAATCATTCAAGTACCTTCCTGCACCTAGCACACCACCAGCTCTCCAGATAATGTATATATTCATTTACAACTCAAAACATCCATTGTTATGCATGGCTTTTGCATAAAAGGGTAAGTCTTAATTTGTCAACATTACAGTTTGGATCAAGTCAAGAGAAAATCCTGTGCTTCTAGCAAATGCTCTGTGCACTATGCCTATGGCCAGCTGCAGAAGATGCTGTCCAGGTGCTACAGAAACCACCAACTAAAGGGATACTGACCCTTTCCATTTTATGAACAGCAAATCATCCTCCCACGCTCTGCATCTGCTCTCAGCTACCTGATGTGACCAAAAGTCTGTGGAGAAAACCCAAGCCTGCTGTCTTGCCATTGAAAGGTTTTATGATGAAGTTCAGTTGAGCTACTGATTCACAGGAGATGTGACTCCTTGCTTAAGAACTGGACAACCAGCAGTGTTTGCAATCTTTCCAAGTGCTCAATGCTTTATTTAGAAGCTATGTGAGAGGACTTCTAATGAGCTTTCACACAGCACATCAGGCACATCTCCCAGACCACTGTTTGCTGGGCACCACCTGGGAATCTCATAGACACAGGTGGCTCCTCTTCAGCCAGCACCCACACTCACCCCCACCACATTGCTCCTGGCTCTGACCTGATTCCTGTCTAGTCTCCTTGGTCACAGAAGCGAGGCTGAGGTCAGCAGAAAAATCATATAGAAAACCCCACAGGTATTATTTGGGAATTTGGGAAACAGATGAACGTCTTACTGGTTCCTTAGCCTGTGCCCTGGAGGTTGTAACCCACACTGCAGTTTGACAGAATAGCCTGTTCTGTTTCCTCTTAACAGATTTTATTGAAGAAAGAATGAATGAGCACATACACACTAAGCAAGCACATTTCCAGGCTAATGCAAGAAAAACTGAATAATGATCAAATTGTGGTTATAAACAAGACAAAAAACAGCACATTTAAGTAGTTTTAAGTGATCAAATCACCAAATTAACACAACACAAACTGAGTTCATAGAATGGCTCAGGTTGGAAGGGACCTTAAAAATCCCACAGCTCTAACCCCCCTGCAAGGATGTCAGAGGCAGGGACACCTCCCTGCTGCTCTCAAATTCTTCCCCCAGCCTGTCCTTGCATCTGGGATGGCCCCAATGGTTCATGTGGGCCCACATCTCAAGCTTGTCTAGGGAGTTGTGAGGCTGAAAATGAAGAAATTATTTAGCACTGGTCATGTTTTGGGGGGAATGCAGGAAAGGAAGCTGATGTTTAAATCTGAGACCTGCTCAAATGACTCCTCACAGCCAAGGAGGTTCTGCTGCAGTTTCAGCACGTGATGAACTTGAAACCGCCAACAAAAAAAATCATTGTTAAACTTTTATTCAAACACTGAAAATGCATTTTTCCTTGACAATTCCTCCAGCAACCTTATTATTTCACAAAACATCCTTTATAAAGCTTTCTTTTAAAAGAGAAACAGAACTAGTACACAACCATCCTTTGGCCTCAAACACGTGTTTAATGGGCATAAACTCATCTCATGATTAAGTCATTAAAGTTCTCCCAGGTACAAGTGAAGCTTGGCGTGTTTCTTCTGCAGGGAAGCAGTAAGTTGACTCCATCTACCCCCAGCTAGGCTAAAAATTCTCCCAAAACAGCAAAAAGTGATTTGCATAAGAAAAAAAGGAAAAATAGATTATCTTCTTAACAAGTTGTAGCTCCTAATTCAGGTGAGATGTCTATGCCAGGCTGAGGTCTAACATGTTTTGATGTCCCTCAGAGATGACCTTGTCTGGGAGCAAAGCAGCCTCAGCCCTGACCTGCTGCTAGCCCAGCACACACACTGCCACCTCAATTTTCTCCCCTGCGAACAGGGGAAATGACTGATTTTCTTCCGTAAAATATTTTGGCATATGCAGACGAACAATGCCACAGTACCACGATGCTATATTTATCTGTGCTGGCTGGGTGCCATTCCTGAAATACTTCACCTTTTCCAGCATAAGATGGCATTTCAGACGTCAGAGACCTGAGTCTCAGTGCCCCCAGCCACAGGGACTGGCCTCCAACACCAGCACGCTCAGCCCTGCTCACCTCCAACACCAGCTCCCCGCAAAGAGGTGACTTCCACACTGTACCACCATCGCTCCCCACTTCTGCCATCTCCCAAGGGAAGCCCAAACCCAGGCTGACTCATTTGCAATGCCATTAACTATATCAAAGATTACCTGCAGAAATCTCCTTAAGGGACACCCATTACAGGGCACAAAATGATTAAAAGTCCACACCTCTGCTCCAAGCTATGTTATTTTAAAGAAGTGAAAATAGCTGAAAGCACCCCACAGTGCTGTGGAGGAGCAATTGCTGTGGGGAGCAGAGGAGGACACGCAGTGTATGAGGTCCAGAGCATGATCCTGGCTCTGCTCGAGGGTTGGAGCCATGGAGGGACGGCCAGCCAGCTCCTGGAGCAGTGCTGCTGGTCACCCTGCTCACTGTGACCACAGCTCCTCCAGCTGCCCCCTGTTCCCCAGGTATTTGTAGGAGCCAGAGCAGCATCAGGACAGCTCCCACACAGCTTCAAGAGCCCCCAGCTCTTGTCCCCATGGCACAAGCTGTCCCCACAGAACGCAGTGCCAGCCCTCCAAGCATACACACTGCGGTGCTTTGGGCACCTGCATCTGCCCTCCCTGAAGGGTGTTCACAAAACACCTTTGATCAGAGCTGCACAAGTTATTTGGGGGCAATACATTTGCTCCTGATAGTTACCTTTATGATACAAAACAGACATAGATCACCTCTTGCAGGTACAGCTCAGCAATGCAGACAAGTTGATAACACCTCCCAAGAGAACAGAAGCCACAGAGCCCATTCGTGGCTGGAACTGTCCCAAATCCAACTCCTTCCCCTCCTGCCACCCCATGCCTCAGTGTAGTGAACTAACCCAAGCTCAGGCAGCACCCTGAGGGCAGAGCCCATCAATAACTGTAGGCTGCTCTGGGGATGAGGGCTGCCCCTGAGCAGCACAGTTTGGGACAGTCGGTTTTGCTCTTTAAGTACAGTAACAGCTCCTCCCCTATCCCCCACCCTCACACATAGGAGTAAGAAGGGCATCCTTGCACCTTACAGGCTAACTCCCGTGCCATGAACAAGCTCAGGTAGCACAACGAGAACAGCATTTCCAAGCACTTTGTCCCATCAGCTGCCAGGAGGTACAACTGCATTTGCTACCTGGATGCAATCAAATGGACATGAGCTAAAAGGGATACCACAGAGGTAATTAAAATATACTCTCTGGATTATGAGATTTATTACATTTAGCAATAATAGCAAACAGTTTTATGGCATGCTGTGTACCCGCTCTGGGCCAAAGCTGACTTCATTGACAGGCCCAGCAGTATTTGTTCACGCAGGTCAGGACTAGGGGATTTGTGGACTTTGAAAAGCCTGCTAAATGCATGCCCTTGTGAGTTATGATTGATTAGCACTCTGTCAAATTAAAATCCAAACCAAAATAAAACCTGGGTCATTAACTAATTTGCTGTTAAAGCAAATCAAGCCGTGTTTCATTGTACTGCTGCTTTAGCAAAGGACAGGAATTTCTAAAGAAACAGCCCCACAAACACGTGGAGAGCACACGCTCATTCCATTAGCCCACTGGCATCTGTTTTGTCCTTTGGTGAAGAGCAGCAAATCCCAGTTTGTACCTCAGACATTCATTAATCTTCTACTGACTTTGCTCAACAGAACATTAAGCGATTAAAACTTCAGTACTGCTCCCTCAGACAGAGGCATCCTTCTCATCCGCCAAGGATAAGCAGTTTGGCTGCCAACTGAAGTTAAACAAAGCAACAGGAAGACTTTAGGTAAGCAGAATATAATGATCCAAACTGAAATTTGGCCAGATTGCCAGAAGTGGCCCTACCGTATTTCTAAATTGCCATCTGGTCCCACAAGTTGGGGCAGCAAACTGATTTTCCAGACCACAGCGAAGTGGATAATACACAGCCTGCACTTCACTTGCACTTTGAAGTTTGGTGGCTCATGAAGATGTTCCTCTTTTGGGCAATGAAGAAAGGGAGAAGTGCTGCTGAAGAAGGTCTCCAGTGGGAAATTCCTTTAGAGGTCTTCAGATGCATCCCTTAACTGACCAGGCAGGAATGGCAACCCGACCAGCTGAAGATGTTGGGTGGACCTCTATTCTCAGCTAGCTGGGACAGAGGCTACCTGTGACAGGCTCAGGTAGAGATAAAAATATGGATGGGACAGATGAAACTCAAGTACTAAACCCCACAGAAATCTTCCACCGTGTGCAGTAAGCTCTGGATGTGTGCTGCTCTCATGAAAGTTCACTGCATTGAGGACCTTCATGTTTGTTATAAATAGGCTTTAATACACGGCTAACACACTCAGTCTAACCAGAATGAAGTGCTTTGGGGTCTGCAATCCCTGCAGACCCCACCACCCCGAGGTAGCACAGCTCCAAGGGCTCCTCAGGCAGCCGAGGCCACCACCAGTAAAAACCTGCCTGTGTCAGCAACGCCGGCGGGTCTGAACCGAGCACACATACAGTACTGAGCTGGGTGACAGAAACATCTCTGAGTGCTGATCTTGAAAAAAGCCAAGCGTACATGTAGTTGTCAGCAAAGTGTCAGTAAAGTTGCAGGTTAACTGAGGCAGAAGGCGAGAAAAGCCCTCAGGGCCCACATTTCCCACCTCCGAGGTGCCCACACAGGGCTATGGCGATCCCCCAGCACACCGCCCGCCTTCCTCTCCCTTCTGCCAACGCTGCAGCCACGCACATCAAGGCTTCAGTGCCTGATCCAAACACAGAGCCATCCCATCCCCGACCCTGTAGCAGCCCGTCACATTAGAAACAGCTTTGTGCTTTGGAAATGAGACAAAAGCATCCCCGTTTCTTCCTTCAGCCGCTTACAGACTGAGAGGTGTATCGAATGGGAACATAACGCCACCACCGAAACATTTATTTCCCTGAAAACAATCTTCACACAGCGGAACTGACAATGTTTTTCAGTAACACTTGAGGACAAGTCAAGGACAAAGATGCAGTCTAATTTTTTTTCCCCAATTCACCTCCAGTAGAAAATACTTTCAAATGTAAAATACCTACTTCGCTAACTTCGTTACACAAAGCACATTTGGGAAGAAACATGTTATTATCACTTCAAACCAGAGTGAAGTGCAAAGCTTTAAGCTCGGGTTATTAGAAGATGCAATCGAAGGTTTGAAAACTCTACAACAAAATGTTTTTATAGCAAGAATAATTACATAGCATAAGCTGAGAAGAATGGCAAAAAGGCATGGGACAGTGAATAACCTGAATATATGGGCACTGAACAGGAAGAGAGTCCTTGGGACCCTCTGCTCAAGGTCTGCTCCTGCACCAACATCAACTCAGTGCTGCTTGGCACTGCCAACTAAGGGATGCCACGGATGCTTCCAGATGAAATTTTGCATTTGTAGATCAGCAAAAGGCATCTGCATCCCATATCTGCAGTTATCAGCATAGGGTTGAAAAGCCTGAAGAGAGCAGCTACTGGATTTTAAGTGTTAATGTATAGAGGGAACAGGTTCAGATCGCCATCAGTACACTGCTTTTGATCAAAAAGGCACTACAATGATCTCCCCAAACCAAATGTTATTCCCCCTTGCATTGCTCCCTCAACCTCTTTGCGGAATATTGGACAGGAGGTCCTGGGGCACTCAGGTGCTGTACTCCTGCCCCCAGCCACACACTCCAGAGCTCTCATCCCAGCTTTCAGCAAGCCCCCCTCATGCTCCCTCACTACCCCACTTCTGTGACGCAGGTCAGCAAGGACCTGGTTCCTCCAGTGCTCTTCCTACAGGCAAAAAAGAGAAACTCTCCCTTCCCAAAGCTTCCTCCTCCTGCACATGCCCAGGCCCCCACTCACACCACACAGAGGAGCAAAGGCAGCTTTAAACCACCTCAACAAGAAGGCTCCTCTCCCCCTCCATCATTAAACTTAAACCACTGCCTCCTGCACTGAGGTGGCAGCACTGGGAGGATGGCACCAGCCAGAGCTGCAAACACGATCAGGGAGGACCAAAACCATGGCTGGGTTCTGTGCCACTGCCAGCAGCGCAGGAGGCAGCTCAGCACCACAGATGAGACACAGGCAGCCACCCACGGGTACCATGGAGCTCAGCACACCCGAGGAAGCCAGCCAGCCCTCCCCAGCAGCAGCACATCCCCACGGAGCCGGCTCCAGAGCTTTGAGCACATCCCCGCAGCCACCCAGCTCCATGTAAAAAGTGAGCTGTACCCATTGCTCTAGCAGGCTAAGCTTTGAGGACAGGCTGCAGCTACACTGTGCCCAGCACACTGACACCGGAGCAAGTTAGAGAACAAAAGTTTGGTCACCATGGAAAAAGTTAAAGGCATGGGGAAGACTGCTTGGAGGAAGACCTCCTCCTTGCAGCCATCTGAGCCAGGCAGAGCTCAGCCTCTGCACAGCAGCATGCAGCACCAGTGGGTGAATTGAGCACAGGCAGATGGCCGGCTTGACTAAGCCAGCCTTAGTTTACACTGGAGCTGATCCATCCATCCCATGCCAGAGTTTTATGGCTCATGTCTAATTCAGCTTCACTACTCCATAAATTTTGGGAGACAAACTTCAGAGGGTAACCTTTGCTGTTCCATATATTCCCAGTGCAGGAGCAGTGGAGATGAGCACAGGGCTGGAAAGCTGTCATGCGAAGGACGACCTGCAGAAGGCCAGCAAGGGAGCAGGCAGAGGAGGTGCAGGCAGCTGGAGCTCAGCACAATGGGGCAGGAACACGATGAAGCTCAAGCTGCTGCTGCTGAAATGTACCTCGCACACTTAGAGCTCAGGTTTTGTTCCTACATCTGCCATTTGCAATTTAAATCGCAGCACTCAGCTATGCAAATCAGTATTTAAAATAGATGAGAGATAAGTGTTACGGAGACTCATAGAGCTTCCTGAGGCCTTGATAGTATATTTTTTTTAAGTGTATGCAAATGTGTGAATAAATGTGATAAGTTGCACATATAGGTATGTACAATGCACGTGCTCGCACCTCCATTTCTTCACCATTTCACTGTCTGGCTACTCCCTGCTGGCTAAATAAAGGCATGGATGTACAGATACACACCAAACAGCTATAACGAACAGGTTGGTGTTTATTTTTTATATAGTTACAACTTACAAATATACACGATTTCAGTGACACATCCACACAAGTCATTTTTATTCAGTCTCTCCCAGACCCAATTTCATTTCACTTTCTAGAAATGTGAACAAGAGTGGTCTGCTGTTTCCAAGAATGACAGGAATAGAAAAAACTCCCATCTTCATATAGACAGATCTAATAACTTTTCCTGTATTTTTAAGCTTCCTGCACCTTACTGCTGAATCCAGTAGAGATGAGCAATCTCCAGCCTTCATTCCCCAACACCACAGCATCCCCCTCCAGCATGCAGCTCCTCCTTCCAGCCCAGCCTGCTTGCATAGCATCATCTTTTAAAGCTGTCCTTATCCCAGATGTAAGGAGCAACCAACACAAGCTCTGGGGAAAGACCACGCTTAGAGAAAAGTTAGCATGCATTAAGGGAAAGACAGAAGACTGCACTTGCAGGGTTTTTTCTCGGTTGTTGTTGTCTGGAGTTACATTAAAAAAAAAAAAGAAAAAACCTGCGATTTTGAGTCAGCCTGAGGAAGATGTCAGCAACCTCCCACTTCTGTCTGAGTTACAGCTTGGGATTTACTTTTTGTTTCTGGGTTTTTCAGTGTGACTGTAAGGGTTCAGCCTGGACTCCCCATTAACCCCAGAGGTGAGACCACATCAGAAGCCACCCGGGAGAGGCTCCAGCACACAGGGCTCCACTGCACAGCACACAGCAGTGAGCCAAAGCCCTCATCCTATCAATAACCCCCTGGGAATGGGGTTTATGCCTCATGCTGAGGACTTATGGCTGTTATAAGTCCAAGGATTACTCGTGTACCTTCTCTACTTACTTCCAATATGCCACACAGGCTTTCAAATGAGATCAAGCTACCCCCCCTCACCCCAGCACACCCAAACAGTGGCCACCAACCCACACCAGGTCTCAGAGGAAGCAGAGGTGACAACAAACAGACACGATTATTCTGAACCTTCTGTCATTAAACCACATATAAGCAACTGCTGGGCCAAACAGGTTTGCCATGGTCTGCATATCCACATGGGTGGATGGGCAAGAGACATTACTCCTGCATTTAAAAATATAAAAATCCCTTATCAATCAGTGTTAATTGATTATCATTTTACCAGGCCTGCACATTGGTTTCTGTGCTCCCTTTGGGCAGACTTTGTGGCTTTCAAGAGGAAACTTTGCAGCTCCTGTGAGAGCCATTTCCAGCTCCCCCACACCCTGGGGAGATGCTGGGGGAGCCTGGGGTCTGCCCAGGGCCCAAAAGGCCACAGCACTAACAGCACAAACAGCAGAAAACCCAAATCCTGCCTTGGCAGAAGATGAATCCCAGTCTCTAATGGGACCATCAGTGTCACCCTGCTGGATGGGACACACTGTGCAGTGAGGCCACCTCTGGCCACATTTAATATCAAAAGCCTACATAGGAGCAGCAGAGTTTCTGGAAAGCTGATTTCAGAGCTTTAAGATGCCTTTCTGGCACCCATGCGACAGGCTGGAGCCAGTTCTAACTGCAAACCATAAAATCCATGGAAATTAATTTTTCATTTCTAGAGGAAATCCTGACTTTGTCACAGGCTGGGCAATCATTTCAATTTATGCCACTCTGTATGTGCAGAGATTAGATGAGATTACAGGGAGTGGCTGTGGATGTGCACAGATTACCTGGGGGGACACAGGAGCAGTCACTCAACCCAGCACTACTTGCTTTGTGTGCAGTCTAAGCATGTTTGTGTACAGGCTGCTGTTAGCCCAAATATAAGGTCCGGGCCCTCTGAAAGTGCCATTTTTTTTTTTTTTTACTGTGTATGTTGTTTGCTATGTATACTGAGAACTAATGTCTCACAGAAGTACAAGTCAAAGGAATAATATTTAGCAACTGTTACTGCAGCCAAAAATAAAATAGAAATCTGAAAATCCCAGCATCTTTAAATGCAAGGCCTCCAACTGCTAATCGAATGCTGAATACCAAGCACATGTGCCCATCACTGGACTCTGCCAAGCCAGCAGGAGATGCAGGAGCAGCTCCAGGAACCTAAGTGCTTCTTAACAGGGCTCTGAACCCATGATGAAAACAAAGCCTGCCCTTCTCTCAGCTTCGATGTAAAGGCACACTTTGAAGCAATAACATTTTACCAGACCCACCTTACACATTATGTGTACATAATTCAACATTAATCGCAGCATTTCAGCCAGCACCTGTGCTAATTGAAGGCTCCCAGCCTCCCATCCAGAGCACCCGGGCCTAGCTCTGACACACAGGGGCAGGCAGTGCTGGGCCATGTCCTGTCACTGAGAAACAGGGGGAAAGCACCAGCCCAAGCTGACATCCACATATCTACACTATTCTGCAAGCTGAGGGAGAAGGTATTTTTGTTGCTGTCATAAGCCACTCAGTGCAAATTAAACCCATAAAATACCACTCAAAAATATCTTTTCCTAAGAGACAGCCTGTTTACAAGTCCCAGACAGGGAAGATATCATCCTAGCAGAGCCTGCCTCGATGGAAGACAAAATGGGGTTATCTGAGAGAAACTGGGGAAGTTTTGAGCAAACCAGCAGCTAGGCCAGCACTGACACATGGACAAAGCATTACCCTGTCCAGTCCCTAAAGATCCTGCTTTTAATTGCCACCTCCTGCCCCATATGAAGCCATGTGCAGACCACCAAGGCAGACAAGTCTGTTCAATGGCCCAATAACTCAGTGCTGTTTTCCCCCACCAAGGTTGTATATTCCCTGGTTGTCCCAGCTCTTACTTGGATTGGGCAATATTAGGATGCAGAGTCCCAAAGTTATTCCTTCAGACAGCCCTGCACTTAGCTAGAAGCATTACAGCTATGGAAACGAGCAGATGAGGTAACGGAGATGAACAGGGAGGATGCACCAGCACATTTCCCATTGCAGGTGCTGGGCACCAATACCTCTGGGATGGAAATGCTTCTTCTGACCCCCAGCCTCACACAAGCCCCAGGATCTGAGCACACACACAGGGTCTCTGCATTATTTAATACATCCATAAAAAACTCATCCACTTTCAGCTTTCAGTCCTGGAGACCAAAACATAAATAAGTGTTTAGCTATGCAGGAGGAGCTGGGTGTGCTCAGTGTGTGTGTTCAGCTCCTAGCACTGCCACCAACTGCATGCCGGAGAAATCGTTTAATCTTTTTGACCCAGTTCTAGAGCTGGGCAAATATTGATTTTTTGGTTCACTTGCCAAACTCGGGGAAAAAATGATTTGGGCTGAGTTGAAACAGTGTTTGTTGTCACCACCACTGGATTTTGTGTTGTTGAAACACCACCACTACAATTTCAGATCCATTTACTCAGACCCAAAATATTCATGTTGTTGTGCTCTGCTATAATCCCCATTAAATATGAAAAATCCAAATACGAGTTGCAGCAAAAAACATTTTTAATAAGAGGGAACTCTTGTACTATTCCAAATTCTTTTCCCATTTCTCAGCTGCAGCTATATCCAAGAGCAATTTTCATGTGCTTAAATTATTCATGGGGAAAAAAAAATGAGAGCTGAACTCTGTTCTGATGCCCAGCTCCAAATGAAGGCCAAGTTTTCTGAGTTTCCCTCTCACCCCTTTGCTTTAATGCTTTTAGTTATACCAACTATGTATTTTAGGAGGTAAGCTATATATTTTATATAAATAAATGAAAACACTGCCATTAGCTGTAAGCATTGGTGGAGCTGCTTGTGCCCCAGTCCCAGGTGGTACCTTAAGGCACTCACACACCAGCCCCACACCCATCCTGTTTCAGGGCTGCAGCAGCCCCCAGCACCTCCACAAACACACCAGCAGAGAATTTCACATACCAGCAACGCAAGGTTGTTGGGATCAACCCCCCAGACGAAACAATGGGAGCCTTTTGATAACCATTCATTATTGTGGCACCCATCTAAAAGGAAAGCCACGGAATAATTAGTGATCCTTGCATGCAGGCTCAGGATGTCAAGCAAGATGTGCAATTATGGCTTTGCTGTTGCACTCAAGGGGTGTTGAATGAGTTTTTGGTTGAACATTTGTTATTCTCTGAAGCAGTTGTCAACACTTCTATTTCAAGAAAATAATCCCCCCCCCACCCCCCGATTATCAAAATGTCTCCACTTATTCCATATGCCAGGAGACAAACCAGTACCCTCCTAAAAGTTACGGAAATGATTCAAAAAGTGAAGATAACACTGAAAAATGGCATCAGAGCTCCCACATTGAGATATTCAGGAGACGAGCGGCTTTGGAAAGCCACAGAAGCTTGTGGGTGGGAAAACATAAGTTCTGTCACCGGTCGTTTAATGTCACAATTATTTTTCTGATTAATTCTCTTCAGCACTAGAGGAACCATGCAATGTTGCCAGAGCAGTCTCAGTACTTATTGCATAATGCCTCCACACAAAAAGCCACCCCAAAGCTGCATTTTCCTGCTCAGCCCTTGGAAGCAAGGCACATGCTGTGCAGGGCAGAGAGCATGGCAAGCCCGAGGAGCCCAGACACAGCATCATTTGGGGCAAAGCTTTGGTGCAGCTCTGCAGGGACCAGCTGGCTAATTCACTACAGCAGGGACATCACCAGGGGACCTCCCTTGCTCCTCACCTGCACAGGGGGGTTGTCACCCACACTGTTCCATGCCAGCAGCACTCCTGGGCACACCTAGTTAAGCTGTATTCACTTAATTCAATATAGGCTGGAAATCAAGAGCATCTGTGGGGACCAACTGCTGTTATGAGGAACCCAAGCACCTGAGCTGGAGCAATGCATTTGTGCAACCCATTCTCCTTTTGGCTGAGCTTTGTCTCCCCACCTGCACCCCACTGTGCTCATTTCCTGCCCTGCTACACCTCAAACCTCTCTAGAAGCCACACCAACCAGGTGGAGCATGTGATATACCACAATTCCTGGCCAATATTCAGCACTTTCCCCCACTGCCAATGCACAGGCCCACAACGCATCCCATTGTGGAGAGGAGTCTTACAGAGCAAATGCCCAGAGCAGGAACTGGTAGCCTCAGCCTTTTCTTCTTCACAGCAGCTATAAACCCTGACTCAAGAGCCAGAAGGCTGATCCGGGCTGACAGCAGCACCCCGTCCTCTCCTCAGAGGATTTGCAACTTGCACAACTGCACTGCAGGTTTGACCATCGCAGGACACATCAAGTTGGGTAAGTGCCTAAGGCACTTACTGTTAGGGCCAGTATTGCACTCACCAAGTTTATCAGCTCTCCAGCCTGACCTCACTGCTGCTGGTATTTCAGCAGCTTCCCCATGGTCCCCCATGTGTTGCCCTTCCTGAAATCCATTTACCTCCAAGGAGGAGCCAAACCACCCCTCTCTGCCCAAGCAGGGTCTGTGCTGAGCCTGCTTCTGCAGTCTTCTCAGGATCTTACTCCTTGCTCTTATTTCCAGCTTTCCCTCTGTCATTTCCATTGACCTCAAGCTCTCACTACCTCCACCAAGTCCCAGCTGGCAGGTTTGGGGGCGTGTGATATACCACACTTCCTGGACAATATTCAACCTACAGGAAGGGCCAATGCATCAAGAGCTCTTAAAAGTAAATTTTAAGTTATTGCTTTTCAGACCCACAAGAGTCACATTGTCAAGCTCTTCTATGCTATCAGGAGAACCATAAATTTCCTTTAAAAGCAACTGAAAAGCCCCGATGCTATCTGCACAACCGTCCCAAGCCTTTAAAATGGAGCTGACAGGGTCTTGAGAAGAGAAAAATACTGCTAGTCCTTCCATAAATTCCTAGAAGTTAGCAGCAGCTATAGCTACTGTTTTTTTTTTCCTGCCTAGACTTCAAAGCACCTTGTAAAGAACATCAGCAAGTGCAGAACTTGGGTTCAGAGGTGGGACCTGCACACGGACACCAAGCCTGAGAACAGTTCAGAGTCTTGCTCTCTCTCTTCATTTGAGGAAACAAATAATTAAAGAGGCAAAAGAACCTCTTAGATCATTTAAAATCAAAACAGAAATATGCCAAAAAGTACAAAACTGTACCAGGAGCATCACTTTGCCTATCAGGTTTTCCAACTCTGACTGCAGGAAAATTCCACAAATAATCATGCATTTTAAGGCCTTCATATTGCATTGGAAATTATATCAGAGGACTTCACAAGTTGCTTCCAATCAGTCTACATGCATATTTTCCTGCCAGAACATGGAGATTTGCTGAAGAACTCAGTCCCATTCAAACACAGAGGGCTGCACACCACCCGGTATGCTGCATGAGCACTTCTGTTGTGTGCTGGAAGAACCAGCATGGGGTCTGTTACACACACACACTGCAAAGCAAAGCACCAGCAGCAGCAGTTATTCCTCTGTTCAGCTTCATTTGATGCAGCAGAGTCTCTTAAAATCATTAATATCATGATGACTTGGCAGAGCGAGCTTGCACTGTTTTCCATAACACAAGAATTACGAGGCAGCAATGAAATTGTGTGCCTGCTACTTCATGCCGCGCAATGAAGTTGTACAGCCTGCTCTCAGAATATTTTGGAGGCCAAAAATAGAAAGTGTTTCAAAAGCACTGCAAAGACATGCAGGAGGAAAGGCTCACTTCAGCCTCCTGAATGCACGGATGTGTACGCAGCCCACAGGGAAGGTGCTGCTTCCAGAACAGAGCTCATCCTCTGCCACCTGCTACGAGCTCCTGCAAAGGGACAACACTGGGCACGGGTCTGACCAAGGGAGCCTGTTCTCAATTCATGCCCTGATTCAGGGGTAAGTCACAACTTCTGCTCCACCTGCTGCATGATAGCATGGAAGGGATCCCTGGCACATGCACAACATTGTCATTACATGAGCAGCCATCACAGAAGTCTGAAGCCACTCTGAAGCCTTTCAACCTCAGCACAGCACCAGGAGAGATGCCAAAACAGCGGCCACACTAGCTGTTCAGCCAGCCTCCCACTCTGCCCTGACCTCCAGGTGTTAAACTTAGACATCCCCACTGGGTAAAGGCACCTGGGTCCTGCCCAAGGACTGGTGGATGATGCTGTAGGGCTGGGGGTGCTGACCCACAGCCCTCCTGTGGGGGCTCTCTGCTGTGCCCAAAGCAGCACCACCAACACAGGCAGGACCTGGACACTAAAGCCCTGCTGAAGGAAACCCACAGCCCCAAAGACAAGCTAGCAGCTGGAAAAGCTCCTGAGGGCCCCTGGCAGGATGAAGAGGTGGCTTCCCAAAAGGGTGATGGGTACCCTGCTAGGAGCACAGGGCCCATAGAGGCACCCAGAATAACCAGGGTGTGTTGAGGCAGACAAAGATCTGTGAGAACTCCAAGTAACTCACACACCACCTGATGATCTGAACTATTTTCCTGTAAAAGTCTTGATTGTATTCTTTATTTAGCACTTATGTAACAGGAGGGTAATTTTAATGTTCAGTCTCCCGAGCTTCAGAGCCCTGCACTCCACACCGAGAAACAATGTGCCTTAAAATAATCTTCGGTTTGACTTTTTTCTTGCTCTCTCCCTTGAGACTTTAAAAAGGACTTTTCAGAACTGATCTACCTGAAATATGTATGGTTAACAGTCTTCAACTCACAGCTGCTCTAGCGAGCAATTTCATTCATGTGCTATAAAAAGCCAGCACACTGAACTCGTGCAACTTTCCCCGTTACCATTTGCTTAAGCAGCATGATGTCATCCCGCACATTTTTTATTCAATTCACACAAAATGAAAGTTATTTCCCTGTGATAAAGGAACATGTCACAGCTCCACAAAACCTAGCTGCCACTGCCAGGAACACGGGGGAAGAGTAGCTTGCTTACATAGGGCTAACTTCTGCCATGCCACATATCAGTGAGGAAGCAATTAATGAAGCACCCTAACAAGATTCTCACAGCTCCCACCTGACACATGAAAAGCAGAGCTGTAAGGTTCCTGTGACTCCCCACACCCCAAAGTAGATGAGACTGCACAGAGCCTTTCACAACACTGGATTATTCCTGAAGTCTGTCAGAAGGGAAAACCCACCCTCCCTCCTTCCCTTCTGAAAGGCTCATAAGAAAGGTCTCTTCTGATAGGAAAAAGCTGGAAAAGTCCCTTCCCCCAGTAACAGAGCACAAGGGAATGGCACCCCCAAGAACATCCTTAACTTTTGGTTAGCCCTGAAGAGGTCGAGCCATTGCACTACGTCTCTGAAGGTCCCTCCACACCAAACCATCCTGCTCTGAAAAGGAAAACCCAGAATACCAGAAACAAACCGAAGGTTTCCAGCCTCTTTTCCTCATCTGAAGCTTTATGCAGAGCTTGATCCCACACGGAGACCCCCCCGAGCTGTCCAGCTCAGGGCATTATGGCAATGCCCCTATGGAGTTCATAAAGATGCAAGGAGCACCACTGCATTTGTGAGGAGCCCTTGCACATCAGCACCCCTCCCTCCCCCTGCACCCATACCAGAGGAGCCAGCACATCACTGCACAGCCTCCCCAACCCAGGGGATGATTTAAGAGTGTCAGGGGTGCCCTTTGCAGCCAGCAGGCTGAGCTGTGCTGTCCCTGGGGTGCAGCTCTTGCTGTGGGGGGACATGAGCACAAAGTGGGAGCACAGACCCATTTCCTGATGCACCTCCTCCAAACCATTCAGCATTGCAACCCTATAAATACCCAACTTTACATGTAACTGGTGGTTATAAATCACAAACCATGCAGTTCTCCACACCTAATGCCTCAGTTACTCTCCATACACTGCACACACCATGTACACGTTTAACCTTACTCCTCAGCTCTCCTGTCACATCATGACTTCCAGCTCACCACCACTGCTGCCTGCCCATGCCCAGTGCTCACAGGCTCAGAGGACTCCTGACAACATTGCCCTTTGCCTTACAGGCACAAGAAGCTGCATTTTTTTTGGTTCTAGGTTTAATATTTTGAGAACTTGGGGAAAATGGAGGATTTCTGTGCAGATTTCCCAGCCCACTGTTGCCAGGGTATTCAGGCAAGCAGATACAGATTTGGTGCAATAAGATGGAGAAAGAACAGGGAGGAGCCTTGCTCCATACACATCCCACCCTCAGTTGGCAAAGCCTGAGGAAAAGCCCACTTGCCACTGGAAAACAGCAGCAAGAGACAGCAGCAGCCTCACAGTGCTCCTCAGGAGCAGATAGGTGCTGGGACAGCTCAGCAAACCCCACCAGGACCTGATCCCGGCTCATCTTACTGGGCTGAGAGCAGGTACAAGGGACTTGGGGCACTGCCTGCTCACCAGGCAGCATTTTGGGAAGGAGCAATTCTCCTACATGTAGATACAAGGCTGAGCAAGAAGTACAAGCAGCCAGAACCTTCCTGGGAATGCTGCTCCTCTTCAGCAGCTAAGCAGCTTCTCTCCCACCTCAGTCCTTGAAGCAAGGAGCAGACTAAGGCCAAGTTTGAAGGTTGCAAGTGAACAAAACATGTTTTCCAGTGTCACCAGATTAAGTGAAGCCTTTCAAGGAGAAGCTGGTCCCTGCTGCAGGGCTACATGCCATTTGTACAGTGCTCTGCATTGACACTACAGACAACACAGTATGTAAAGCCTCCACCTGCTTGCCACTTCATTTAATGTGCTGCTTTTGCAAGGTATAAAAGGCTGCTTTACCTTAGGGCAAGTGTTCAGGTTTGCTAGATGGAAGTCTAAATCTAAATCCCATTAGCAAATAAGAGGATCTACATACAAAAGGGCCCCATGCGGCTGCACATTGTGCAGCTCCCCCTGCTCCAGGTCTTCAAGGACTTGTGCTACACGACAGAAAGGGACTACGGCATTGCTTGCCAAGGCATTTATAATGCAGCAATCAGTTGTGCCTACTGGGATACACTTGCAAAAAAATGCATGACAAATGGGAGCAGGAGCTCCCCTGGCTCTGAAGATGGACTGGGGCTGGTGCAAGTGAAGGTGTGCAGCAGCAGGGCTCTGCTGCACTCAGCACCCATTCCAAGCTCATTCAGGCTCTCAAACTCAGGAAAAGTACCCAGAAAGATGCCTTTGTGCCTGCTGCAGGCCACCAGGGATTCCTGGAAAGTGCAGGTGTGTGCATGTGAGCAATGCCATGGGTGCCACTTGGGTTCAGGGGAGCCTAAAGCCAAATAATTGCTGCTGTTCATTACAGGTACCATGTAGTCCTTGCTTTAATCCCTCAGTTCCACCACAGATTGAGTCACATTTGTCATAGACCACGAAAACACACTTTCTTCCACATTTCACAGCATTACATTTCTCAACAAGATTTTTGCATTAAGATCTTAAGACAGGGCTGTAATTACACTAAGCTTAACCCCCACACGTGGTGCAAACAGTGCACAGGCTCTGTGGATGTGACTTGTAATGGCTGGGTGAAGCCAGCAGTGACTTCCAGACCCTTGCAGGGAAGACAAGAGCTGGGAGCCCGCTGCCTTTGCCCTCCCAAGGGACAGCCCCAGCTCCCACAGCCATTAGGCCAGCACTGGGAGAACAGGCTCCAGTACCAGCCCTATGGTAGTGCAGGGACTGGTATTTTCATGCCTGCAGTGGCTCTATAAGTTTTTATATTGTTGGGTATTGAGGGGTTCATGTGGTAGCCCGGTGGGGTGGCTGCCTTACAGCAACACCAGGATTAACCACGAGGTGAGGCCTGGCTCTAGTAAAGCAGCACAGACCTCTGCTGGCTCGGTCAAGGTGAATTTCTGGGTGACCCAAATAAGCAACATGAAGAGAATACGGCATGGGGAGCCGTGAAAAGGCAATCTGCAGTGCTGCCCCCATGAGGCCTGCTCTGCCCGCCCCATGGGACCAGCTCTGGTCCCACACCCCATCCAAACACCCTGCCTACATGACGTAAATCCCTGGCATGGCTTCCTCCACAGCCTGAGGCTTTCATTGCAACAGCCCTAATTAAAAATAAGCCTCAGACAGAGCTCTCAGTACTTTATATCTGCAAACCCAGAAGTGTTTTCCACAAGAAGTTGACCCCATTGTTTGTTTCCAAAAAGGTGCTGAGCTGCATCTTTCCAACTGGAACCACACTTCTCAAACATGCCACAAACCACTCTCTCCCCCTTCACCAGCAGTAACTACCAACACCTGAGGCAAAATTCACAGTTCAAGCTTCCCTCAGTGCTGGCACTGCCTTGTTGCCCTGTGCCACATCCTGCCCAGGTCTGTGTCTGGAACAGCCCCATGCTGGCACAGGGAACAAATCCTGCCCGTGATGCTGAGCAAGCACCCGAGCTGCCACCCATAACCAGCTCAGAGCAACAACAGCAAGCCAAATGCTGCACATAACTATTTCTGGTGGTACTGGAGAGGTAACAAGGTGTAGCAACAGATTTTGCAGGGGGCAAGGAAGGGGACCCACATGGGGATGCTTCCACCTGCATCTTCACTCCTGCCCTGTAATTTGGGTCTCCTCAGTTCAGCCAGAACAGCCATTTGTGAGGAACCATGGAAGCATCTCTGAAAACACCCAGGTTAAAGACAAACAAGGTATTTCAGCACATTGGACAGGGCAGGAAACATGAGAAAGCCATGAGAAAACTCCTGCAGTGCCTCTGCCTCCATCAAGACCCTCACCTACAATACCAAACATTTTTTAATGGAGCATCTGTACACTTTTTAGTTTTAAGAGCTCTTAAAATGCCAGAATGACATGTAATGTAAGAACTCGTGCTGAAAGCATCATCTAGCTTCTAGAAATACATGATGAGACCACTGACCATCATGCAGGTGGGGATAAGAACTTCAGAGCATACTCAATTTCAGTAGAAATACAGCTTTTAGTGAAATCAGGCCTAGCCAGAACTACTGTAACAGCACTGCCAATTGAAGTGTTCAATGGGCTTCTCCCACAGCTCCCATGAACCATGGGACTCCGGATGGTATAGACTCAAGTGTTTATTTGTTTTTTTAACCTACCACTGTCATTAAGCTCCAAAGCAGCCAGGTTCACATCGACCTGTGCAGGAAAGAGTTCCCTGGGCAGGAGGGCACTGGGCATTTTGAGGTATGTGTGCTTAGGGAAAACCACCAGCTGAGTCAGAGCTTTCCAGCTCTGAGCCAGCAGTGAAGAACAGACAGGATGGCTGAGTAAGCCTCATTTTCCTAGGACATTGAGCTAATAAATCACCTAGCCACAACTGTGCTAAAACCCAAAGTGCTGTTTTCCATCCAGACATAAGCACTGCAGTGGTCTGTGCCTCCTTATACGCTCCCAGGAAGCTCACGATGCTCTGGAGGCCTCTACATTTGCTACTACCTGGCAGGTTAGGACATATTTCTGCCCTGAAAGCTTTCATTAGCAACTCTGCACCAGGAAGAAAAATGAAATTCTCTCGGCTGAACCAAGTTCTTCTAAAAACCACTGCAGTTCCTGCAGGGTGAGAAGTCCAGGGGACATTTCAGCTGGGCATGGCACAGGAGTGTAAGCCTGTGCCAGACTAGGGAGCAAAATGAATCAATGCAACACAACAGCCCTGAAATGCTTGCAGAACAGCTGGTACTCACAGAAACCAGGCTCAGACTAATGAAGAGATGAACTTGAGGATTCATTTTAAAATGAAAACACACAAGCAAACCCAGAAAATGATTTCTCCCTCTTCTCTTGACACCCCTGACCCATGTTAACTCCCCCTATTGCAGGGATAAGGGATGTGCTCATCCCCTGGGGAACACAATACCTAGACATGTGCAACAGGACAGCTTTACATTTAGGTTTATTCGTGTTTCATCATTTCATAACTCTTTCAATATCTGAAAGCTTAGCATTGCTGTTTCTGGGCTGCTTTCCTTATCCCCCATATTGTACCCAGCCCATGCTGATTTATTACATTATTTTACCACTAAGGCACAAGACTGTCCTAGTCACAACAGGCAACATTTTAACAGAGGTGTTCAGAAGGTGAACAGTTGAAAGAGGAGCTTTCCCAATGCAAAGAGTGATTCAACAGAACCCTGTCTTTCCACTGTCAGCACATGTCAATAGTAGGTATTTCCCTAGAAGAGCATGAGAAAGTCTTTTTCAATAAGCTAATTAGAGCAAGTACTTAGCACTAACCCCCCAGCACCTGAATCAGATGCCCAGACTGCTCCCTCCTTTCCCACTTCTCACTCTGTTGAGAGTTTTTGAGGACTTGCTCTGCATTTCTTTGATGCACCTAGGAGATACTCCAAGACAATTCTGAAAGCCATCACCATCCTTCCTTTGATTCCCACTTCTTTCCTCTGCAAACCTCATTTTCACCTCCCTGTTTAAAAAGGACAGGCTTGTAAGCCTCAAGATCCTGCCATAACTCCCAACCTTCCCATTTTTGATCTTTTTAAATATACAGGCAGTGGAAGCGTTCCCCAGGACCTTCTCAAAACTACCCTGAAGATGCTGAGAGGTTACCCACAGCCAGGGCTAACCCTGCAGGAAGCTGCACTGTCCCTGCCCCTCTCCCCTACACACCAGCCACAGGAATGGGGCCAGCACAGCTGAACTGATGGGTTTTACCCTAAAATGGGCTGCTGGTGTCAGATCATCTGACAATGGTCACAATTTTGAGAGAGTAAGGTGATCATTTAGTGCTTCTTACGCTGTTTCTGCTTTTGTCCCACACACACACTAAACACTCCAGTGGCTGTTTCATAAGGACATGCTAATCATTTACATTGCACTAAAGACTCAGAAATCCTGCCAGGAGCTGTGACCCCACTGTGACAGGTGATGCACAAACACAGCACCACCTTAAAGGCTCTGCAGGCCAAGTAAATTTGCCTCAAAGCCACACAGCTCTGTTTCTCTGCCCCTACCAAAGCCTGTTACTTGCACATCTCTCCACTTCCATCCCTCTCATGGTCCCCCCACCCTACACTGACCTGGGTGGCACACTCTGAGTGGCTTTTAGATCAGTAAGCTGGCTTCCTTGCAGGCACCCAAGTACTCCAGGACCGGGTGTTTCCCCTGCCCAGGGCCACCCAAGGACGGACACCTCTGAGGGCACATCCACAGCACACCCTGTGCTAAGGTCCAGGCACAAGCTCTCAAGAGTTTTGCTTTAAACCCCAGCACTTCAGGTAGATTTTATTAACATTTTAATGAGTAATAACAGTCTTGCAATTAGGAAGTTAATGACAACCACGCTCTTAAGTGGTAAAATGCATTTCCTGCTATAAGTGAGCAGCTGTAAACTTGAAATTTTAATTGAGAAAAATCAGTGCCAAAGCGATCTTAATCCCGCATATGATTTCATTCTTCCTTCAGTGATTTCAGGCTACTTAAAACTCTGAACTTCTCTAGCACACCAGACAGCAGCATCTCAGCTGCACGCTGTGCTGGTGATACACCACGAGCAAACTCCTCAGGCAGCACAGGTTAAACCTCCAGCACAGAACACACAGAAAGGGCCACCGGGTAGCTCAAGGTTTGGGTTTGAGATATGTCCAAGATAGAAGGTGGAGAAAAGGAAAAGGTCTTCTGAAGTTACATGGGGATTTTTAGTCCTCACAGCAGCAATGATCTCTGCCTGTGGAGGGTGCTGCCCACACCAGGATTCCTTAATGTGCAGCCCTTGGCCCCTCTTAGACTCCATGGGAAGCACACAGGGACAGCCCCATGCTGAGCAGGATCTCAGCCTGACCCTCTGCACACCAAACCCTGCTGGATCTGTGCTGTGAGCACATCCAAGCACACACAGACATTTATGTGAAAGCCACATTGCCCAGCTTAGTGACAGCACACCAGCACTAAGCTGAGCTCCTAGGGATCTTATGTTAAGAAAAGCAAGAGAATAACTCCTCTAAAATGGATAAGTTATTCCATAAATGCATGATTTTACAGCAGAATACCAACTTGCTGAGCCCTGGCATGAGCAGAGTGCTTCACACCAGTAGATTTACTGCTTTTAAATGAGTTTCCCTACCTGGCTGGCTCACAGCAGCATGAGCCATCTCACCAAACCTTATCCTCCCCACCCAGCCCCACAGCACTGCTGCCTTGGGACAGGAGCAGCCACAAGCACACCCACAGGGAGACCTCAGCTTCACTAGTCTTACTCAAGAAACACATAACAGCATGTCTAAAATTAGTTTTCCAAGGCACTTTTGACCGTAATGTTTTGGTAGAGTAGAAAATAAAGCCATATTCTTCGGTTCTTATCATCCTGTGCTGCATCAGAGAACATGCCAACATGTGCTCTTCCATTAGTTTTGCTGAACCTTCCACTTGGAATATGGACATCACCTGGACTTGCCAACTTTAGAAGAAAAACATGAAAGAAGCAAAAAAGAAACATCCAGATCCTTAGCTACAACAGGAAAGCAGGGCTGTCCTAGCAGGCACTGCAGCTCCCATTGGGATCACTGCTGATGAAGAACCACAGAACATTTAAGGCTGGAAGTGGTCTCTGGATATCATCTGGTCCAGCCTCCTGAGTCCTCCCCCTTCCTGGGGCTGGAGTAGTTAAAGACACTTTTAACCCCTATTAAACACAAGGCCCTATGAACAAGCTAGGGTTTAAATAGGGACAGTGCCAGACAAGTCCCTGCCTGGCCATATTTCACACCATAGCCAGTTTGTGGAGCAGGTTTAACACCAATCCTAGCTGTTAGGATTTAATTTATTCCTGTATCAGCTACAGCTGTGGAACTCAGTGGAGCACAGCTGACCCCCAGATTAATCTCCAGCTGCCCCCATCACCACAGCCTCCCACCTACCTGCACAGCCACCCCTCACCAGGCAGGAGGAGACCACCAAGGGGAGGTCAGCTCTGCTCCAAGCCCACCACAGCCACACAGTTACACAAACCAGGGACAGCACCTCCAGGTTTGGTGCACATGGACCAAAGGTGACAGCACCAGGACATCAGTGGGGATGCACCACAAGGCTGCTGGGTGCTCCTAGCAGCAGAGGTGATAAAACCTGGTGCAAGTACCAAGGTGCAGCCCCAGGCCCAGCACTTACCACCCCCAAGAGCTGCACATCTGAGCACTGCTCCCTGCACCAGGGCCACAATTCCTGCAACAGGCATCCTGAACCACCCAGGGGGCAAAAGAGTTCAGACCTTGCCTGATAAGCAAGGCAGGAATGGGTTTACATGCCTTCCTTAGTTAAAAACACTCATTTCTAACACTGACCTCAGGTTGTGCACCCCTTCCACAACACACCACAGCCCCTGAAGCACAGATACCCAGGCAGCCCACTCCCTCCTCTCCAGCTCATCGCATTGCACCAGGGAGAGGGCTCTCATGGGGCTCCCCTGCATGCTGGGTGGGAGGAGAGCCCATTAGTAAGAGAGTTTAGTTGCAGGGTATTGGTTTTACATTTTAGAAGCCCCTGCAGTTTGAGGACTCTCCTTATTTGAGCATGGAGTAGCTGTGGGCAACAAAACGTTCCTTTTATGAGAATATTTCGCCTCGGCAATGAAGTCTTTTTTTGTTCAGCTGCCGGAGGTAAAGTTAAGCTTTCCTATAAGGCAAAACACATGCATTAAGCTAATTACAAATGTGAGAGCTTCTGCCCACCAGAGGAAGATGAGCACTCACAGCTCCCAGGGGAACAGCTCTGGCCCAGCTGACCACAGGTGACAACGCAGATCCTGCAGGGAAGCACCTGGCTGGGGCAGGCACTGCTGAATGGTCACAAAGAAGGCAGCAATGCCAACACGAGTTAGATTATGCCCCATGAACTTGGGAAGTGATTGCTTGTACACGTTGATCATTTCAGCCCCATTTTCTGCTGACACAGGCAGCCCAGCTCCTGAACACCAAGGGTTACCGCAATTAGTTGCTCACCCAACATCCCCATTACCATTCACAGCCACATACCATGGATTAATTGATAATCAATTAATTAGTGCTGCAATACAGCAGGGCACCATGGGCTATGCAAAACCTAGCTGGGGCCATGAGTTAGACCTGACCTCTACCTGCAAGAGCAGCCTGGCAGTTAAAGGAGAATTACTCACCTAAAATAGGTCACTTCATGTGCCAATACAAATAGTACACATACAGACATGAGGAAAGGAGAAATTACTAAAAAAAAAACTTTTTTTTTTTTTTTTTTGCATATGATTGGAGATCAGCTCGTTTCCCATCACCCTAGGACATGGGACAGAGCACACCAGCCGTGGCTCACCACTACACCAGCTCAGGTAGGACGTTCCTTCCTCCCTCCCCCACACAAACCTTTTTCCTCACCGAAAAATGTAAATTCCAAAGCCTGACACATCCCACAAATTCCTGACAGCATTTTTTGAATAATTGGAAAACATTTAAATGTTTTGACATTTTCTAAGTGAAACAGTTCAAGTTTTTCGGTGTGAGATGCCTATTTCCGAACTCCTTTCTGCTTGATATGGAAGCGTGCATGCAGGTAAAAAAAGCCACAAGTCAAAACAAGCTGCAGCACATTTCCACTTAGTGGAAACACGCAGACCAACCTGGGGTAGCTCAGGCAGCCCTTGGAGGCTACAGAAGGCACACACTTCTCCTTGCTCCAGGTCCAAGCTCAGACCAGGCAGATCCCCAAAAGCCAGCTCTCCTTAAAGAAGCATTTCCATCTCCTCCTTGCCAGGGTTCAGTCAGACACCACACACGATAACCCACACAAGCACACAGTAGATCAGAACCAGAGGTACAGACACAGTGCAGGGACCAGGGCATCTCTGCAGACCCACAAAGCAGCTCCAGCAGCTTTGTTCCCAACCCCACAGAAGAACCAAGCAGCACTACAAAGAAGCCACCTCCCCAGCCACATCTTAACCCACCCGTACAGCACAGCCAGGAATGCACTGGCTGTCCCCCCAGCACCTTTTCCTTCCCCTACAGGAAAAGGGTCACTTCAACAAAAGAAGAGGAAAAAAAAAATAAGGAAAAACTCACATTTGGAAGAGGAGAGCAACCAGGGCACCCAAGCTTTGCCAGCTCACTCCAAGCCTGCTCACAGCCCCCATAGGAAGAGAAAGCAATAAGCAGCCTGGCCTGGCTTTAAGTAATGACCACAATTAATTACAGCTGAGGGGCTGCAGACGTGCCCCATGGAAACAGCTCCATGACCCACTTTGCACTGGGGGCTTTGGGGCTGGGCACTTCATAGCAAGGCTTTGCAAAACCTAGGGGGAGGCGGCAGGGTTGGTGCACAAAGTTCTCCCTGGCACTAGTGGCAGGGATCTGGGGGAGAAACACTGAAATACTGAGCTGTACCTGGCAGCTGAGTGCCTGGGTGGTGCCAGCTGCACAAATCGTGGTGTTTCTCCCATGTCTGCATCTCTGCAGGAGGAAATGCAGCAGGTTTGCGAGGAAGGGGGATTTTGCTGCATCGCCTGAGGAGGCTGAACGCTGGGGCAAAGCTTGTGCCACAACAGCTACTGACCCTTGCAGAGCAATGCGCCCTAGTGCTTTGCATCCCATCAATATAATTAAAAACAAAAGGAAAAAAAAAATGCACAATGCAACACCCCAAAAAGCCAAGTGCCTCCGCCTCCAGAAAACCAGCCCCTAACCAGTTCCTTCAGCCCTCCCAGCAGGAAATAACTGGCTCTTGGGCAAATCCTTTATTTTTGCAGATACCTAGCCACTGTTTTTTATTAAATACCACTGTTGACTGCAAACCCTTTTCCTAAAGGGGTCGCATTTATAAGATAAAGGGCCGTTAAGGCTGGAGGGGCTGGACAAAGCGCGTGCATTGTTGCTGTAGACATTATCTCCATGACATTTATTTAACCAGTCCATCAGACTGGCTCACCTTTCCAAATGGCTGACCTAGTCCAGTCCCAGCACGCAAATTGCCCCAGTTCTCTCCATTGCTTCATGCCCATCAAGCACGTTTGGACAGCCAGCCCTGGTTCGAGCATCCATCACGCTGCGGGTCCGTTCACAGGGATCTTCAGTTTGACAGCAGTGCACTACGGAGCCAGGCATTCAAGGGGAAAATCTGCCATCAAAACACCCTTGTGTTCTTCAGCTGCTGGCCTCAGGAACCCCCGAGCTGCTCTGAGATGTGCCGTCTTCATGGGGTTCGTGAGCAATGGACGTCCTTCTTCCACCATTCCCAGCCTGGGGAGCTGGGAGAACGGAACAGGCTGTGCTGCCAGGGATGGGGCAGGAGCCACAGCACCCCTGCACCATGAGCTCTGTCCCCTCATGCTCAGAGTGGGGTTTTCTCTTCCCAGGGGAGGTGCTCAGAGCACGGTGGCACCCTGAAGGAGGGGACAATACAGAGACGTGGCCCAGGCACACAGGGAAGGGATGGGGAAAAAATAAAAAATAATAAATAGATAAATAAATAAATAATATCAATAATAATAGCAATAATAATAATAGCAATAATAATAATAATAATAATAATAATAATAATAATAATAATAATAATAATAATAATAATAATAAAAGCAGCAGGAGCCCCACAGACTGGAGAAACGGGCTGAGAAAAACCTCCTGAATTTCAGCACCAACAAATGCAAAGCCATGCAGCTCGGAGAGAAGAACCCATGGGACAGGACAGGCTGTGCCAGCAGGAGCCCAGACAGCGAGTTTTGGGGTGTCCAGCCTGCAGGAGGGAAGGTGCAGACACCATCCGCTGTCACCACACACCACCTGGATGGCCCTGGAGAAGGCTGAGCCAGCCCCTTCGTGGCGTTGTGCAGCAAAAGGGCCACACCAACAGGCCCAGCTGCGGGACGGGAGCTTCTTTCTGGGTGCAGGGCACAGCAGTTTCACAAGGGGCTTGCTCAGACAGCGGGACGAGGCCCCAGAGTGGTGTGGATGCCGCTCCGATGGCACGGGTCCACCTAAAATACACAACCCCTACACATGCTTTTCTGACCGACCCATGTACAATGCTAGTGAAAGGCTCAGGTCAGCGTTCAAAGAGCTGGAGCTGGAGCGAGGTAGTGTGTAAATGATCAAGGAATTGGAAAGAAGGACTTCAGCTGCCACATCCTTGCAGCCGTGCTCAGCCGACACGTAATCTTAATCCTGGGAAGGAAGGTGGTGACCACACGGCGCTGCAGAAGGAGCACTTGAGCTGAATTTTTATTCCCCAGAAGTAGGTTATTGTGCAACTGTGTCAAGGTAGCTCTGTAGATCATTGTGGGCGTAACAGGAAAGGACAACGCCGGGCACAGCAGAAAACCAGAGCACAAGTCCGGGGAGATGTGATCACGGCGGCTTAAAAAAGTGGGATGGTGGCAGGAGGGACCTGGAAGCCTGTCAGGCTCCCATCAGACCTAAAAGATTTCAGGACAGCAGGGCTGGACCAGGGAAGGAGTCACGCTACGTGGACATCCAGGAAACTTCTCAAGAAATTGCACTGAGATAACTAAAATCAACAACTTTTCTAAAAACTTCCTCCCAGACTGCTTGTGAAGGACTGCAGAGCATCTTACCCCCAGGAACATCTTATGTCGCGTCATCTCTCTAGGAGGGAAACACTTCCAAGTTCAATGTTAAACTTCCCTGGGCTCAAATATCCACAAAACAGGAACTGCACCAAAAAGGCTTCACTCCACTTTGAGAAATGAGACAGGGAAGTGGGACATGAACCCTGGAGTTATCAGCAACCACTGATGTGTGTACGCAAGGAAGCCATCACGAGCAGCACTGCAGAGCACCTTGCCCAGTGCAGGAGGAGCAGACGCGGCTCCTGCCCGTGTCCAGACCCGAATTAAGCATCACATTAAGCTGGAAAGGCCAAATGGATGCTTCTTGGTTGGCTCAGGGCAGGGCTTTCACCTCCCTCCCCCTCCGATCCCTACCCCTGGTAGCCCACAAGCCAGAACCAGTGAGCGGAGCGATGCCAGGAACAAAACTCTCAGCAGCTTCGCGTTCAAGGTGATGGCAAAGATTTTCTGGCTGCCTCCCGAGGGCTGAAGGCTCCTGGGCTGGCCGAAACCTGCCTGCAGCCTCCAGGATGGTGCTGCCATGGTTGGAGCCCCAAAGCGAGGCAGAGAGCCCAGGGAGAGCAGAGCAGTGCTGCGGGGGTCACCAGCACAGGCATGAGCAGTGGGGGCCCTCCCGTCCCCGATCCCATCCCTCCCCTTCCCACGCTGAGCTTCCCACCGCAGTGTTTTAATCATGTAGCGTCTTAATAACGTAATTAAAGTCCAGGCCATTTGCTAAGTAACATATATTGCTCTGATCATTGCTTTGATATATTAAAAATAGATTAACTGGTTCCTCAAGCTTGGGGCCAGGAAAGACAGCGGGTCTCCCCGGCATTGACCTCCCACACATCTGCCAGCCAGGGATTTCCCCCAGCAATCCCCACCTATATGAACCTCACCAGTTTCAGAAGAAACATCTGACTGTACATTAAGGATGTTCGACATCAGGGAGCCCAGCACATCTCTTGGTGAGCTGCTCCAGCAGCTAATTACCCCAGCTGTTAAAAGCCCTGAGCTTTATTTCCACCATGGGCTTTGCTAAGTTCGGGTGATCACAGCTGGCTCCTCCAGCACCTTAGGTGGCTGCTTGGAGCTGCTTCACCGCGCCTGCCTCATCCTTCCTGAGCTAACTACACCGTGCATTTATCTTCTTCATCTCCTTTTTTACCTGCCTCAGTTGGTCTCTAGCACCTTAACGCCCGGAGCAGCTCCAGTCCCCCCTCACAAGCGCTGCTCTCCACACCACAAACCTTCCTGGTACCCAGTGATGCTGGCAACGAGCAACGGGGGCAAACGGGTGCCAACACCCAGCTGAATGCATGTGAGCCGGCGAGGTTCAAGGCAGCCACGTGCTCCTTCAGCCTTTCAGCGATGTGAGAGGCACTGACGGGAGGAGGCAGCTCCCAGCTTGGCCACCAGTCTGCTCCCTGCCTCCCAAGGACGTCCTCCTTCCCGAAAAGCCCTGGCTGGGAGCAGTGACCGCCCTCTGCTTGCTGCTATTTAGGCAGGGTGCACGTGTACGTGTGCCTATAGAGGCTGGCACTGCAATGCATGCAGAGAGCAGGTCGTCCCTTACCCAAAGGAGGACCCAAAAAACATTGAGGAGGCTGAACAGCACCAACCTGAGCTGTAATCATTCGTCTGCTTCCTTCCTCCCCAGCACTCCATCTTACTGCTTCTAATTAGACAGGATTTTGCTCTTCCGAGCCAAGAGAGCGTTTGTTTTATTTGCTTAAAGACTGTTTCCTTGCCACCAGCTTTCTTCCAAATCTCCCTCACATGGACTCAAAGGTAACGTTTTTACCAATATGCCAAGAGCATCAGCTGCTCCCGGGAGGGCGAGAGGCAGCGATGCCATCCAACACAGCACAGACAACTCGCTGTGTGCCAGGGGGCTGTTTGGGGCTGTCACACGTCCTGGGACACACAAAACCTGATGAAAGTTTCTCCACTGGAGCCCTGGACACACCTGGAGTCAGACCCAGTGTGGTTCAATCTCCACTGCCAAGCATTTTTACTCCATTTGCACCCCTAGACTCCAATTTGTTGCATCCCAGGGCAAAAGCAGAGCCCCAGAGGCCCAGGTGTGCACTGTGGGATGCTGCCCAGCCCCTTACCTGCAGCATGGCCACGATGCATGGGCACGGCTTCAGTCTCAGCCACCAGCAAGGGGAGCACGGCCGCGTCCACGCCTCCCCAGCTCCGAGGTTTGCCTTGGATCGGCCGTTCAGCTCAGCCCCAAAATCCCAGCGTAAACATCTGCAGCGCGCGAGGGAGGAGGAGATGCCTCCCCGGGGCTCAGGGAAGAGTTAACGCTCTCACCGCTCGCTTGGCTCCTGCGAAACCTCCCGGAGCCGGCAGCCAGGAGCGCCCAGCTGCTCAGAAACGCCGGCCCCTGCGGCACCGCATAATTCCTCCCCTGTTCCCGGGGCTGCCGCGCTTCCCTCGCACAAAGTCCCGGATTGTGTGGGCTTCGGGCGGCCAACACAACGACCCCATTCACGGCCGGCCGAGCTGGGCAGCGCCGCGGAAATGCCCTCTGTCCCCACGCCGCTGGTGACATCTGGGGCTGCTGACCCAGCCGCTGCCCTCGCCGGCAGGACCGGCCAACCGGCCTTTATAGCAGGGAAAATGCTCCTGTTTTAACTGCTTTTTCCTTTTTTTTTCCCCTCCCTCCCTCCTTTCTTTCGCCCTTCCAATCCACTTGTTGGAGCAGGGAGGGGTAGGGAAAGGCGAGGTCAGCAGCAGGCACTGCCCGCCCGGCTGCTTAATCCCCCCGGGAGCCGAGTGCACCACCAAATAATCATCCTCATCATGAAGCAGCTGCCGGAGGGGCTGGGAGACCTCTCCCTGGCCCCTGTGACCCTGTGCGCCCTCCCCATGCACACGCGGAGCCCTTCAGACCCGCAGCAAGCTGCCTGCGGGCAGGGAAGGCGCAGCTCCGGGTTTCGGCTTCCCAGTTCCCAAACCTGCTTCCTTATAAAACACACAAATGCCCTAAAAATCGACGCTGCTGGATGCCAGCTCCAGATTGGCACGAGGGAGCAGGACAGCCTGCCTGACATTTAACGTAATAAATGCCTGTGCTTCGACATTACTTCGTAGAAAGAAGCCAGGTCGTTCCCGTAGCCATGGCCCCTTCCTGCACTGTGCACATCCACCCCACACCCCGATGTGGGGCAGAGCCCTGGGGAGCTCCTGGCGCATCCAAGCACTGTGGATGCTCACTGCGTTTGGGATCTTGTGCCTCCAGGAGGCATTTACAGCTGTCCTAACGCTATCCACCCCTTCGGGAGGGGTGTTCTGCCCTGTGCAGTCCAGGAGCTGTGACAGAGCACAGCGAGGGGCGCACGGACGGACGGACACTGCCCACACTACGACACGCCCGGGTTTTACAGAACCTGCCCTGCTCATTTCCTGCCCGGGGGAGGAAGGCAGGCAAAGCCACGGAAAAATGACAAAAAGCTCTGCAAGGGGTGGGGGCCCAGGGAAAGCCGTGCTGCAGAGGGGGCTGCTCAGGGGGGGCCACCCGGCGGCGGCTCCCTCATCACTATGGTGACCCGTGCCTTTGGGAGCAGCATCCCCGAGTCGGAAGGTGCCGGCTGTGCTGCGGGAAGCAATCACTCCCCGCAGGGCCCCGTGCTGGTCCGTCGCTCCAGCAGCACCAGCAGCATCCATCCTGCTCCCCAAGGACCCCCCCAAGCCCCCCGTGGCGGTGGCAGCGCTCGGGGACCCCGGGGACACCGCGTGTCGGCATCTGAACCCAGCACCCGGTGAGCTCCCAGCCAGGGCAGCTCGGCACTGGGGAAATCTGCTCTCCAGTCTCACAGAACTCCCACACCTTTGATGAGATGCCACTTATCTGCTTAAAAACACTCTGTGCCCACGTCGGCCTTCTCATTTAGGCATTTATTCTCTTGTAACTTGAAGTTTGGTGAAAGGATAACCATCATGTTCTGAACACTTATGTTTTCTGCTTTATTAACCATGCAAGTCATGCATAATTTAAACGGGAGGAAAAGTGCATACAGCACTTGGGCTTTTCTAAAGCCTTTTTTGCCAAGAAAACAAGCCGGGCGAAGCAGAGCTGAGGAGCTGTAAGCCTCGCCAGGGATTTCAGCAGCCCTGCTCCCCCCCAGTCCCTTGAAGAAGCAGGAGCAGGGGACGTGGCCTGAGCTGTGCCTGCCCTTGCTCCATCGCTGACCTGCCGAGTAGCCTCGGGACACTGCTCCAGGTTTCAGTGTGTCAATTCTCCCTCAGGTTCCTCGGTAAAAGCAGCCAAATTTCAATCCCAGCTTTACTATTCAGAAGCAACAGAGGAAAGTTTATGGGGAAATGTATAGCCGGATATCAGGGGATGCTGATTCCATTTCTGTATGAGCTAGGGATAGAAACGCGTGCCTTTGGTTCACGTTTCAATACAGAAAGGCCCCAGCCAGCTCTCGAGGGCTGCTGCTCTGGGTGGACACGCACACAGCGGTGCCAGGGCTGCTCCCCACCTCCCACAGCAGCAGCCCCAGCTCGTGGAGCCCTGGAGCTGCCGGGCAAAGCATGGGCAGCACATCCCAGCCGGGCCCAAACCAGGCACCGCTCCTCCCACGGCAGAGACACAGCCTCGGGGCTTGGGGTCTTCACTAAGGGACACGACATTTGTTTGGGTAGCACCAGCCTGTTTTGCCAAAGCCATAAGGACTAAGCAGCTTCCCTTCCCCAAGCCAGGGCTCGCTTTTGCTATTGCACCTCGGGGCAGCACCTTCCAAGCACCTCTTATCACAGTGACCGTGGTGGGGATCACGGAGGGAGCACAAATTCACACGAAGCAGGTCCGACGGCAGCGCAGCCACCAACGCCTGACCTCCCACCACTGCCCCCCACCCTCCCACCAGCCCTTCGTCCCCAACCGAAGCGAGGCACCATGGTGAGCAGGATGGAAACGCACCAATGCCAAGGAAAAGTCTCCGTACAACCCCGTTGGGCTCCGATGCTGGCGTCCAACCTAGGGCAGGAGCCCCCTTTCCTGCAGGTCCCCCCGGAGCAGCGTTGCCCAAACGAGCCCTCTCCTATCCGCGGCAGCAGTTGCTGTTCCAGCGCCTCCGACAATCTGTGACTGGGCACCGGGGGAGGCAGCGAGCCCCGGCGCTGCGAGCATCCCCTCGGCGATCCAGCCACGGCCAGCACAGCCCCTCGGGCATCCTCGAGCCCCCCGAAATTTGGAAAATTAAAAAAATAAAAAATAAAAGGGGGAGGGGGGAGGGCAGAAAGTAGAGCTCGACCCGGGTGGGCAGCAGGGCTTTGGGCGCGGTGAGGGGCGCACGGGCAGGGGGGTGCGGGGGTCGCGGGGTGCGCTCAGAGCCGCAGACCCCGGGCTCCCCGCACCGCCGAGCCCCCCGCGGCCCCGCACCGCCGCTTACATAACCCGGGGCTTCCAGCGCACCGGGCGGCTCCCCCCCCCGCTGCCCCCATCCCCGCCGCTTCTCCCAACGGGGCCAGCCCGAAGGGTCGGGGAGGGGTGGGGGGGACACACACACGACCCCCACGGTCGACCGCAGCCGCCCAGCCCGGCTGCGCCCCCCCCGGGCCGGCGCTGGAAGCGGGGCAGGGGGGGAGCCCCGGGCCGGCTCGGCGCAGCCCCCCCGCGCCCCGCAGCGATCTGCAAGTCACCGCCCGGGGGGAAAACGGGAGGATGGAGGGTTGGGGGGATGGAGGGGGGCGCCCCCTCCTCGGAGCACCGGCAAGTTTGCGGTTCGCCCCCTGGCCCTGGCCGCCAACAAGTGCGGCGCCCCCCGGCCCCCCCCAGCGCCCCCGGCCCGGCTCTCGCCGCACGGTGCCGCCGTCTCATGGCAACAGCGCTGCCTCCGCCGCCTCCCGCGGCGCTCAGCGGGGCCCCGCCGCCCCCGCGGATGCTGAGGACCCCCCCCATAGACCCCTCCGACTCCCCCCCGACCCCTTCTCCCCCCCACCCTCCCCGGCTCGGCGACAATCGCGACAAGGTCACGGCGCGGCGCCGCACTCACCGTACACCCCCTGCCCGGAGCTGCCCTCCAGCAGAACCGTCAGCAGCCCCAGCAGCCCGATGGCCACATCCATCTTCACGTGAGCATCCACATAGCCAGCCCGCCGCGGGGGGGAGGCACGGAGGGGGGGGGCAGCGCAGCGCAGCGCCCGCCGGAGCCCCGCGCTCCGCTGCGGCCGAGCCGCGCACGCCCGCGCAGGCAGGGCGGCGGGGGCAGGCGGCGGGCACCGCTCCGGTCCTCCTCCTCCTCCTCCTCCTCCTCTCCTCCTCCTCCTCCTCTTCTCCTCCTCCGCCTCTCCTCCTCCTCCTCCTCCTCCTCCTCCTCCTCCTGTGCAGCGGGGGGCGCGGGGCGAGCCCCCCTCAGAGCGGCAGCCCCCTCAGGGCGCTTCCCGGGGCCGCCGCCGCTTCCCGGGGCCGCCGAGCGCCTCCCGGGGCCGCCGCAGCCGCCTGCGCCCCGCGGCCATCAGATGCCATCGCAGCGCCGCGGGGCCCGCATGGGGCGCGGGGTGGGCGCTGCGCTGCGCGCTCCTGCCCTGCTCCGCTCCTCTCCGCTCCTTTCCTCCGCTCCTCGCCGCTCTTCTCCTCTCCTCGCCCGCAGCAGCCCTCAGCGCGCCCGCCGAGCGGCGGCCGGGTCCATGGCGAGGTGCGGGTGCGGTGCGGGAGCGGTGCGGGTGCGGTGCGGGAGCGCTGCGTGCGAGCGGAGGGCGGCCGGGACCCGTCACGTTGTGCTCTACGTGCCGGCAGCCGGAGCCGGGGAGCCGCAGCCCGGCGACGTCAAAGCTGCGTGGCTCGCTGCTGCGCGCCTTCCTCCGCCTCCTCCTCCTCCTCCTCCTCCTCCTTCTCCTCCTCCTCCTTCTCCGCCGCCGACCGCCGCCGCCTCCCGGGTCCCCGCCGCTCCGCCGCCGCCGCCACCACCGGGCGCGCAGGGCGGCGCTCCGCTCGGAGCCGGGCTGCGCGGGGCGGTGCGGGGCGGTGCGGAGCGGGGCTGAGTGGGGCCGAGCGCCCCCGCGCTCCTGGAGCTCCCCGCGGGGCCCCGCTGCGCCGTGCGGACAGTGCGGGGCGCCCTGAGCACGCCCTGCCTGCGCGCCCCGCGCCGGGATGCTCCGAGGAAGGATGGCACGGCTGCGGTACCGAGCAGCCCCCGCCGGCCACGGGCTGGGCACCCCCAGGTTGGGCACCCCCCGGTTTGTCACCCCCCGCTTGGGCACCCCCCGCTTGGGCATCCCCCGCTTGGGCACCCCCGGGCATCCTCCCAGCCCCACTCCGCCCCGCACCACCTTTTGGGGACCCGGCAGCAGCAGCGCTGCACTCCCCAGCTCCGTGCGTCCTCGAGGCGCACAGGGGGCAGTCACCAGCCCGGGGGTGCCAGGGTCTGGTGTGCACGGAGGTAACACAGGGAGGGGGTGTAAAGGGGGTAAAGGTCCAGGGGGAGGCTGAGCACACCCAGCTGCTGCCCACTGCAGGGTTTCCATCTCATTGTGCCTCCCTCCAGTTCTGGTGTCTGGCCTCCATCAAGTCCCTGAGATATCCCACTGGTCCCAGCACCGTTTCCAGCTGCCTGAACATGTCTGTACGTTTTAGGGTCCCATGGGACCGGTGCTGGTGAAGGTCTCTCTTTGCCTCCATTTACCAGAGCAAACCAAAGCCTTGTTGGCAAGTGGCTGTCTCTGTCCTCTCTCCTTCTGGCATGGTCCCTACAAAGATCGCACCAAGACCATGAGAACCCAAGGCAATCCAGTCTTAACCTGGGCAAGGAGGTTCAGCATCTGCCCCGTCACACTGACATACCCATGAGCTGCAAAACAGGGCTCAGCCTGCAGTCCTGAAGCGCAGTGATCTGGCCATGTCCAGTTACATTTACATGTAGTTTCCTCCGCTGCCTGCATCAGTTAAGGGTTGATGCTCAAGGCCCAACTAAGTAACGTGCTCTGGAAGAAGCAATTGCGCTGTTGGGGTTTCTTGTTACCCCACTGGCATGAGGAAGGACGGTGTTAACAATGCTCTTCCAGCTTGTCTGGGGCTCTCCTGGCTGCCGGTGACAGGGGCAGAGCTCCTTGGCGCTGCCCTTCTGAGATGACCTAGTGCCTTGCTCTCTGGAGCATCCATCCCTGAAGGGCTCACAGCAGTCCAACCCATCATTTAGAAATATGTTGCGGGATACAAGGGGCCAGATTTCAGTTCCATGCCAGATTTCAGTTCTGGCAGGGGCTGTTCCCTCTTCTCACCCAGTAAGAAGGCAGAAGGTGGAAGGTGGGAAGGGCGCAGCCCTTCTTCATGCACTGGCTGAAGGCTGGGGTGGCTTGCAAAGATCCAACCTGGTGTGTAGCTACGCACTGAAATCCGTGTGGTTGCTTTGCTGGTAAGGCAGGCAGACAGCGACACTGGCAAATGCAGGGGGAGCCTCCAGCCTCACCCACACCTCAGGCCAGGGTGTTTGGGTGCAGACCCATCCCAGGTGGGCATCAGCACAGGTTGCTCTATGCAGGACACCAAGCCAGTATGGCTTTGTTGCTCCGAAGATGCACTGGAGCAAACAGCAAACCATCACCAAGCAGTTTTGTACTTGGCTGTAGAACATGGCAGCAACACAGTGCGGGTTTCCTCCTGCTTCACCTTCTCCCAGACTTCCAGGTGTAGAGGATCCACTCACCTGGAGGAGGTGAAGGACTTGGAATTTGTGGAAATAACTCAGAGGCTGAAATTAAACCGGCGCTTAAATCTCTAGGTTAAGTGCCTAAATGATATGAATACTGTCGTCTGACAGGGCTTTTTTAGAAGTATCTTGTTCTTAATGATACAACTAGTGCAAAGATCTGCTTGAAGGTGGCGAGCTGCACACCTAGACCTGGCCATCATGCTAGATAGAAGCTTGCTTGTTGAAGGAAAAAGGAGGAATTAAAATAATTCGACCAGTCAGAGCTGCCTGACAGCTGGTTTTCTGAGTGTCCAGCTTCTCCAGCTTTCACGGATCACCAAAAAGGCTCATGAGCTCATCTGTCACCTCTAACCCCAAAGCAAGGTTCTGTTTGAGTGCTGTCCCCTGCTCCCTGACTGCTCCCAAAGCCACGAGGACCGCTCAGCGAGGCAAAAGGGCAGCTGGAGGCCTACAAGGAGACTTCATGCTGGATCGGGCCACAAGTCCAGGGGTTGGGGCTAGAGGAGCAGCACATCCAGGCCAAGCCTCATGCGTGCCCCTAGACCCTTGCTTGGGGTCCCCTGAGGAAACCAGGAGCTTCATCCCCCCCCTGCAGAGCCCCTCGGTGTGCACCCAGGGCTCTGCTGACCTAAGCAGAGCATGGTCCATCGCTGCCTTGCTGGCAATGCTGCTGTGCTGGCTGATGCAAAACATCCCCACGTCAATAAAGCTGACTGCGCTCTTCGCGCCCCCGAAACGGGGAACCATCAGCTCAGCTCCCCGCAGCGAGCTGATTCGCGTTTCTCAATATCGAGGCGGTGCGTGGTTATACGCAGCACCAAGTGCCTGCTGCAGGCCCCTCTGCTGTTGCAGGAGGAAGCGAGGTAAATAAAATAAAATGAAATAAATCAAACTGAATTAGGCTAACTGCTCGAATAACAAAAGTTCTGGGAATTTAATGCTTCCGCCACTTCAGTGGCCATTTATTTCAGAAGCAAGAAGTGTTTCAGCTCTTTTCTCAGCACCTTTTTCACTTAATCCAACACCAAACAAAAGCAAATTATTTTCTCTCTCTCATTGTTGGGAGCAAGTCTACAAATAATTGAGATTTGACTAAAGAAGACCATTAAGTAGCATTAAGATTCTGAGTAATTTGGTGGTGTCAGTGAATTGTGCGTGTTATTGGAGCCCCTCCTCATGAGCCACTCTGCCTGGAGATTTCCAACAACTGACAAAAACACGGCAAAATGAACTGATTTAACTCAGTCTCATAATTCTGCTGAATTTGGGGACTGCCCATAGCATGGAAGGCATGTTCAGAGCACAAACAGATTATACGTAACTATCAAATCATCCTAGGACAGAGAGCCCAGAAAGGGGCAGGAAAGCATTTGTCAGGTCCCTGCCACAGGCACGGCGGTGCTGTCAGAGCCCTGGTGCAGCAGGAATTGCGCTGTGGCATGGCACTGCCCACCCCTCCTGTCGGCATCACTCTGCTGTTTGCTTCCCAGGGAACAGCCCGTGCACACAGAAGGTCTGGGGCAAGCATCCACAGTGCCCAGCAAGGGGCCTTGTGGAGCAGGGGAGCACTGCCCTTACCCACCCACAGCCTCGAGCGTGAGGCCAAATGGTTTGGGATGGGTTCAACCAGCATGAGCTGGAAATGCACATGGGGAATCAGTGCCATCCTCACCTTTACACCAACACAGACATTGGAGCCTTTATCTCTGTGAAAATGTTGGTCTCCCATAGCCAGGAAAGAGTCGGCTGTCAGCTTTGCCTGTGCATTGCACTATCTGGTACTTTTGTTAAAGTTCCAGCTGCTGCGGTTGCAGAGTGCTGAGAGCTCCTTCACTTTCACAGGATTTTTACATCTCTCCCAGATGCACGCACTAAATCTCCCCACCATTCCTGCAGAGGAACAAGAAAGGAGCACCAACACCAAATGCTCATCCTTCGGGCAGTGCCAACTCTATTCTGAGCCCATGGGTTTGGCTGCTACATCCACGAGGCTTTCCCTCGTGTTCGGGTCGGACGCTAGAAGTGAACCAGCCCCCTGAGGCCAGTTCAAAGCAGTAGCCCCACATCCTCCGGAGGTTTCTGCTTGTGCCTGTTCACACTCTCTTGATAAGCTGGAGTTTGTTCTGAAAATTGAAACAGGCTCATTTAACAATGTTTAGGGCCAAACCTCCAAGGGATGGAGTTATTAGATAAATAACTAAGTGTGACGGACCCTTTAGACACACCTGTTATCTTCACTGGTGCAGTTTAAGTCTCAGAACTATTATAAATTATAGCAAACTACCTAATTTCAGGCTAGGTCTGCTCCTCAGGACTGGTGTGAATTGAGAAGAATCCTCCAGGCATCGAAGAATTTACATGGCTGAAACGATTTGAGCCTCTGGTGGGAGATGGTCCAAGGTCAAATTAAATGTTATTGTGTGCCTCGGGCTTTCTCTCCCTGGTGGGTTTCTCATTTGTTCAGTTCAAATGCTGTCACTTCTGGTGCCCACACTCCCCAGGATAATGCCACTTCATGGTCTGGGTACTGCTTCATGGCTGAAATTTGTTTTCTGGGTTATTGCTCTGGGTCCTGAAGGATGGCTGCAGAAATGCCCCTGTGGTCAGTGCCGTGCATCCCTCTTGTCCTCCAGCCTTACACAGAGGGAGCCCTGCTATTAACCACTCCCCTGCAAAATCTAGATTAAGGTCCATCTTCCCTGGGGCCATAGTACAGCCCAGACAACCCAAGCAAAATACTGCTTCCCACTGACTTTCAGTAAAAGCTTTAATCCCATAAAAAAAGTAGAAAGAAGCAAACTGATCTCCTTAAGTGCTTCAGTGGTGTTTGGTTTCTTGGGAGGGAGCTTCCTGAGACCTTCACCATGCCAGACTTTGTCCAGGAGTAGAGAAGCAGTGATGCGTGGGTATGTACTTGTCTGTCTCGGGGTCTGGAGACATCTCGGTACACACCTGGGCAGTTTTTTACCAACCTAAGGGGGGGATGTCTTGTCAGCGTGGTTTCAGGTTTACCCTCCTGGGACAAAGAGTTGAGATCGAGGTGATGCCCCTCTGGTTTTTCATTCCTTCTGTAATGCATCACTCGTTCTGTTTTAGTCTCCAAAATAAAGACACTGAGACTGTAAATGAAAGCCATTAATACTTGCCATAGGAGTAGGGTTTTGCCGTGTTCTTCAAACTTTGGTGCACCCTTGAAGCTTTCATGTGCATCAAGCTGTAGTGGTGTACAGATGTGCTAGTACCATCTACACCACACATGAGCCTCCCTGGGCTCAGTGAGCCACAGGACACTTGAAAACAACAAGAACAGCAATTCTATGCAATTAAATTGTGTTGGTTTATTTTTTGTGTGTGCTTGTTCCCTGGATAACTCAGCTTGCTGTATGCCCATGAGGTCTTCATCATCCTTGCGGAGAGAGGAAGGTCTCCAAGGCTCCAAGGACCAGCAGTTGTTGGGCCCAGAGGTGGCAGCATGATGGTGACATGGAGGATGCTCCAGTTAGATTAGTTAGTCTGTATCTCAAGGTGGGTAGAGGTGGCCTAAACGAAGGAATTTCTACATATCTGTGATCCACTACAAGTGAGTGACAGGCTGGTAGCCAGAGCCACAGCCCCTTTTCCTTGTGGAGGAGCAGGGCTGTGCTGTGCAGCAAGTACCAGACATACCATGGAAAAATGTCCCCTCGGGGTCCCTGAGCTGTGAGTGGCTGAAACAAGCCCTGCTCAGGTCCACTGGTTTTCCTTCAGACGCCTGCAGGGCCTGTGTCAATCTGGTAGAGAACCATACGCCCGGCTGTGAGATGCTCTACGGCTGGCTGCCTTGCAGCCCTTTTCCAGCCTCTCCACCCGCTGGCAGGGAGGAGCAGCCACACGGATGCTCACTGTCCCCAGAGCAGGGAACATTTAGTTCATCCATAACTCAGCTGCAGGACATCCTCCCATCAAGGTCCCCGTCGCCCTGGGTCAGGAGGACAGGAAGATGCCCTCGTAGATTCTCGTAAACCCAGCGCTCCTACACCAACACACCAAGTCCCTCAGGATGGGCCAGCCAAATTAACTTTCACCCGCTGTGGGCAGACACATCCCACTGCCTGCTTTTGTCCTCCTCCAACAGCAACGCTGTTGCACCAGCAAGACGTGTGTGTTCTTGTTTGTGCCCAAGCGTGCACGCAGTTTTGGCTGCAAGAAGCGGCACTATTGTATCAAATAATCAAAATAATATTCTGCCCTGCTGCGCTAACACTGACTGGCATGTGAACAGCGATTCCCCGGAGTGGAAGGGAAGGATGGCATGAAAGAAGTGGGTCACGTTTAATTAACCAGTGACAAACAGGGCTGCTCAATGTATTGGCTACATTGCGACCACAAGCATCAAATTATAGGCAATGGAAGAAGTTGGACATCCTGTCAATAAGAAACAAAATGCTAAAAATGCAGTCCTTACGTTAGCCTGGCTATTTTACAAACAGCCAGTGCGCAAAGATAACTCCAATAAGGCTGACATTCAAAAAATAATGAGTGTCTTGTGCCTTATCAGCAGGAAAAAAAGTGAATTCTTGTTAAGTTAAAGGGAAATATTAATGCACAACACTCCTGCTGGTGAAGTTGCCCCTGTTGCACTATGGAAATGAATCCTGGGAATTATTTAAAGTAACACAATCAGACTGAGTTTATTTCCCTGAATAAAATAAAATCCCATCGGAGTGTCTCTATTCTTCTTCGTAATGCAGGGGGAAACAATTAAGTTTCAGTAGCTCCTCACTACAGCCGCTACATATTAAAGACAGGATGGATCTTATTAGCAGGAGAGGTTTGCATGAGCTCAGGATGTCTTTGAGTGCACTCTGCTGGCCATGGGCCGAGGGAGGAAGCATTGTGGGCTCTGGCTTCGCGTTCTCACCCCAAATCCTTGCAGGACAGCACTTCCCTTTCCAGTGAAACCCACTGCAGTTTATAATCAGCTGTGGTTGAGGATCAAAAATAGTGCACTTTTTATTTTAGGTTATTCTGGGGGCTGTTAGGGGTTCTGAGCCCCCGGGCCCATCCCTGGGACACAGACAAATTTCCTCCGTGCATGATGCTCATGGAGTGCATGGGGCAAAACCCCCTGGGGAGGTGCTAAGGGATGGGCTCTGTGGCTCCCACACTTCCCAGGAACCACGGCATGAGCAAATTAATTTTTCACTGGGCTATTAGGCTGCGAGCATCGCCGCCAATTCATGACCACGGACAGGGAGCTTAGAGGTGTCTGGTGGAATTGTTAATAACATTTCCGCAGGATGAGCACTGCGTGACTGTGTCAGATTTTGGAAGATTTTTGAGCAAGGGGACCAGCTGGCCAGCTGGTGCAAGTCAGCGTGTTATCACTTAGCAGAGCAGCTGCCCCATGGCCTGATACTGCTAACAAGAGGGCGGTTAGGTGTGCATGGCTGAGGCTGCTGCATCAACATGGGCAAAGCCATGTGGCCTTTGCTTCTTCATGCTTTCCTTCTGGAGGATGTGGAGTTGCTTGTGGTGGAGAGGTGGGTTATGGCTCAAGGACAAATACCCAGTCTGAGCACCAACCATGGCAGCTCCTCCACCACGCCGCTGACCCCGCACGCTCCCCAGGCAGGGCCGTGATGCTCTGCCAAGAAGCTTGCAGCTGGCTCCACTCTCAGCTGGACCTAAACAAGCCTGTTGAAGTTTCTAACGCCAAATAGAGCATTCTTAAAAGGGGGGAAAATGGTAATTTTCAGAAGTGTGGTCACCCAACTCGGTATCATCCTCTTTAAAATGATAGCTCCCATCAGGCAGCAGCGCAGCAGTGTAATAACAGGAGATACTTCACACATCTCGGGCCCAGTAATTGCTATTCATGCAAAAGAACAGCAATCAAACCAAGACCTCCTCTTAAAGGGTTATATTGATTTTTTTTTTAAAGCACTCCTGCTGTAGACCTCACTTTTTGTGTCCCTGATTACCTGCCCCTCCTCGAACCTCTAACTTCTTGTGATTTTTCATGTTGTTTGGTTTGTTCTGTTTTTGACTCAGACTGAACACCAGTGCCTGCCTTGATTAGCTTGAAGAAGCCCCAGAGAAACAGGCTTTCAACAACTGTGCAATGTGCTTTGTTGCCTCAGAAATCTTCTGGTAGCAAACATGGCTTCGTCTCCCGAGAAAGCCTGGTTGGAAATGCTTTGATTCTAAGCTAAGATTCATGGCTGGCAAGGGCACACAAGGCTAGAAATTTGCATGACAAGCTTGAAAGGAGAAAAAAGCCTAGGATATGCAATGACTTTAAATGACTTTATTTCCCAGCCATATGTTGATGCCAACTGAGGATGGCAGAGCAACTGAGATGGAGAGCAAGAGGCCGTGCTCACTTCTGAGCAGGAGCTCATCCTGGACTGGTGCTCCCGTGTGCTCAAGGCTGTATAAATGCAGGGAAAAGAGGAGTTCTCGTTTTGGAGCACATCATGTGAGAAACTGCCCTTCTGGGGAGTGACTCTCACTGACAGACTGACAGTCTCGTCTTCACAGTTGATATTTTGCCTAAGTCTGCAGGTTCCCTAGCTGCCACATGGACTTTCACTGGCCATCAAGTGATGGATTCAGGGTTCAACATCTTCATCTTATTTATTCATCTAACTTAGGTCTTGTACACAGTGCATTAAAAAGCTCATGGAGGCACACAGATGTAGCCTAGTCCACTTTCATGCTAGCCATTGCTGGGGCAGAGTCTGAGCACCCACCACACCTGACAGCTATGGCTTCATCAGCAAGTGCTCTAAAGGTCATTTTGCTACAGGAAAGGTCAGATCAGCATGGCCACAAGCAGACCCAGGGCTTTGGGGAGCCCCATGATCCATGATTTGCTGGATCCCTTCCTGCCATGGGACAAGTCCAAGGAGCACCTTCTTCACTTCCCTTTGGAGACCTTGACCCTCACCTTGCCAGATGAGGACAATGAGCTTTGGTGGTGTGGCACACTGCTGCTGAGCATCCAAAACTCTTTGCCATGGCCTCAGGAAGTCCTTGTGGAGGACCGCACAGTCCATGCTCTTCTCCGGAAAGCAGTTTTAAGCAATGTTTCAGATTTTTCCAAAATGTTGTGGTGATAACAGTCCATTCCCTTGGATGCCCATTCAGATGGTTCCAGAGTACCAAAGGGAGCTGGACTTTGCTGGAGATATGTGACAAATGTACAGCTACCGTGTACCATTTTAAGACCTTTAAAACACTTAGTGTAAATGGTAGGGGAATGTGCAGTGTCTGGATTAGCAGGGTTTGTGTGAAGATTAACAGACAATGGTCTGTGCCAACCTGGTGAAATGGGAGAGACTTACCCAGCTGCCCCAAGCCCTTGGGGCTGAGCTTCTTGGAAATATCTACTTGGGCTATGCTACGCCTCCTAAAGTGCAACAAGTGCAGCTGTTGCACTTCGGTGGCCAGTGGGCTTATGAAAGCCCAACATACCTGCGCCTAGAGGCGTTTTCCTGTATGAACGGGAAATGCTACAGGGTGGTGCACGGCTCCTGGACTGGCTCTTGTCAGACAGAAACTTATGTCAACCACTGCAAAACTCTTCTACATTGAGATTCTAATTATTTTTTCCTGATTCAGGACAAAGAAAGGAATTTGAGACTAAAATAGAGTGGAATTTGGGACCAGATGCTTTTAGAGGCTCAGCCTGGGTGAAATCAATAGAAATGGCTCCTTGCTTTTTAAAAGGGTTGTAATTGCCTAATATGCAATCAGTTTCTGAAAAAAAAAAAAATATTTCCTTTAATTTATATCCAGTTTATTAGGTACTTCACACACCTGTCTAATAATTTTTAAGAATAAAAGGCTTTTCACCTCAATAATAGCTTATGGCAATGAGTTTTGCAGGTGAATTCCAGACAAAAATTACTCCTTTTTCATCTGTTCTCAGAAAATATGCTTTTCTCTTCCTATTTCAGTTGAGTCAGACTTTTCTTCCCCTTCCATTATTTTCTATGCTCTCTTTTGCATCATTGCCAACTAGCTAGCAAGGTGGGCTGAAAACTGGAAGTGATCTGGGCTGAGCCACAAACCCACTTTACTTCAGGTCAAGTGGAAGTAATGTGAAGTTACTCCCATTTGGAGGGGCTCCATCCTTTTCTCTGACTTATTTTACTGCTTCTCCAGTGGGGAGAGCAAAAAGCCAGCAATAGGAGTAGGGAGCCATCCCCTGTAGAAACTCTAGTGCCTGCTGTTTGTCTTCTGCTTGAGTCAAATTTATTGTCTGCTTTGTTGAAAAGTCATGGCTGAAAAAAAAAGTTGTACAGTTCTTAATATGATGGAAAAATTAAATAAAATTTCAGGCATATCAAAATCACTAGCTTATTTAATTTATGTCTACAAGCATGTTTTCCCTGTGTCTTAAATCATTGCTGTGGGGTTCCCAGGGTTGTTCTGCCTTCTGCCTGGTCCTTGGGTATGCAGGAGCAGGACCAAAGTGGGAAGATGAAGGTGAAGAAAAAAAGACAATGACAGCAGCCTGGAAAAGGAAGGCCAAGGGTTCAGGTTGCCTTTGGCAAGGTGAAAGCAGTGCAAAGACCAGTTACTCTCATCCTTGGAGAAACCTTAGTGTCAGATCTGTGCCAGCACCACTTAATAGATATCTGCTTTTACCCTCCAAAAAGAAGAGACATGAAGTCCCCAGGAAAGTTGGAGCATCCCAAACATTGTTTCGGTGTATGCTGAGGGCCTTTGGCAGATGGTCGCACTATCAGCATGAAGGTAGTTTGGGGCCATTCTGGCAACCACTGGTCTTTCTGTACAGGCAGCTTCATGGAAGTGGAAGGAAAAAGGCACAAATTGGTGGTAGAAGCATTGCAGGAGCAGGGGTAAGAAGTCTAATAGGGGACTTCAGCTATTCTTGTAAGAAATTGCCCAATAAATTAAAATATCAAATATTCATCCAGTAATCTGTTTGACATTCTATTCAAACTCATGCATTTTGAGGGGAATACATATTTGGCCATTTTATTAATAACATATCTATTATTTATATTTGACTGTTTAATTCATAAAACAGAAAAATAAAGAGTGTTTTTCGATTGAAGTGTACACGTGGGAGTAGAAAGAAAAAAGAAAGTCAACCATACAATAATTGTATGAGGATTACTGAAATTTTTAAAGATACACGCTGTGGATCAGATTTCTGTTGGGTCATCTCTCCATTCCTCAGGAGGTGGTTTTGACTATTTTCATTCTGAACTAGGAATTTCAAACCAGTTGCTGGGATGAAAGGGATAAATTTAGGATTTCAGCCAAGTTTCAGAGGAAAAGGGCTCATAGTTTGCTATCCTTATTTTTTATTCAACCTTTACTGTTATTTCAGAATATCTTGAATTCTGTCTCAGGCTTTACACATGCTAATGAGGCACGATCTGCATAGAGTGGTAGCATTTTTAATTGGTTTCCATGCTACAGGTAGGATACATACAGAACTCTGCAGTATGGGCTCCAACATATGTTGTTTCCTTATTCCTTTAGACTAGCACAGATTTTGAAAAGCTTATCAGTGGCAAAGTGTGGGGTTAGTTCAGGTACCTCTTTTAGCACCCCACCATGTGGGAAGACTCCTAACAAGAGGCACTTTAAAAGGTTGTAGTTTGACTCTCGCAGTAATGAATATGAATTTCTCCATTTCTCTCTTCTGGGTACAATGCAGGTCTCCACTGGGTGATAATGGTGACACCGTTGACACTGCACCATAACATCTACCACCAACACCGAAATATTGAATGACTATTGCATAGAGGCAATGGGAAGAAATTGTATGGGCTATGTGAGCTCTCTTGTGTTGCTGCTTATGGGGTCTTTCTTGATGAAGAAAAAAATGCGCCGAGGCTAGTTTTCTCTATGCAGTGAAATTTGGAATTGGTCTCAGTAGTCCAAATCTGATTAGTCAACACCATCTCACCATCAACATCTAGTAGGATGGAAAGACGGCTCCCACAGTTTCACCTTGGTGAGCAGAGCAAAGGGCAACTGCTGACATTCACATCGAAGTACAAACATTTGGAAGAAAAACAGTCAAACAAACAAAAACCACCAATGCCCAGAAAACTGCTCAAAACATGTTAGTGAAAATGTATATAAGGATAAAACTGTAAGAGGGGTATTGAAGGACAGAGTGACTTAGCCATAGGAATGTTTTGCCTCTTTTGTCTTTGATTGAAAGGATAATAAAGGATGTTCATAAAAGCTATTCTCAAGCTGGGGCTGATAAATAATTGTATTTGACTGCATTCTGCTCTTGTGAATTCCCAGTTGTGACTGAGAGTTGAGGTTGTGATTTTCTTTTTTGCTTTAATTATACAAATATGATAAGAGGTGCTTGTTCTCCTTTTTCCCAACAGGGAGAAGGAAGAAGCTCAGAACATTAAACAGTTTACAAAAAGGTGCACCTTTCATTGGCCTCAGGCAGCTACACGACTACATCCAAGATTAAAATACAGTAAGTGTTAGAAAACAGGCCAAGACTTTAATAAACCCAACCCAGCATTCGCTTTCCAGTCACAGCTCTAAAGCAATGCGAAGCACTCAGCCTTATATGTTGGTGTGAAACCAGAGGCTTCGTGGGGTTGTCTCAGTAATGGGGTGCAAACACAGGATTATGTGAGACAGGCATGGCTGGGCAGAGTCAGTGACCTGTGGAGCAGGCAAGTTACTGAGTCTGGGGATGTGTCACGGTGCAAAGCTGGAGCTGGGGGCATGTGGACATCAAGACTGCATGCTTAGGTGCTTGAAGTGCCTTCACCAGAGAAATCCTGCAGGGAGCTGGGCAGTGTTTGCACGGCTTGTCCCAGCAAGGGCATGCCTTAAGCATGAGGTGCTCTGCTCTGCTCTGCCCTACTGAGGACCGGGTACCTCTGTGCCTGCTCAGCACCTCTGTGCATGGGAGGCCTTTACGACAAGGACCAAAGGAGCTTAGGTGACACCAGGGCAGGGAAGCAAACAAGCAAAGGTGTCTGGATCACAGATTTAGACTTAGTTGTCCCCCTAATGTACATTTTTATTCTTCCTTAAAAAAAAAATAAAAAAAAATACATATTTGTCTTTAACTAGGTGAAGTGAAATTCATAGTGGTAAATTTTGGTGAACGCAATGCCATCATCTTAGGAAATTTTACTGAATATAATTTCAAATTACAGAAACAAGTAGCTTTCCTAATTACTGTGGACAGTATGTTCATAAACTGAGATGATATTTATCTTGCGATATGAATCATCTCTGTGGAATCTCTTTGGTTTAACCAGAGTTAATATTTAATAATTGGAATGAATCCCACAGTAGGGTGGTGAGTTTTGAGAAAGCTGCTGGACTTTCACAAGACCAGATGAGAGCCCTAATTCTGGAAGAGCAGTTGGGCACTTGTTTTCCCTCCCTCTTAGACCCATGTTTTTATCCTAATCTAAGTGTAATCAATTTGCTTAGGCCTTTTCTGTCCTAGATATACTACCAGCCCCTTCAATAGGGACAGCGTCATGGGGAGCTTCACCGCTGTGCCCGAGATGTCCTATATCCATTAAATGGCCCTGGAATGAGCTTGTCCAGCCTTTTAAAGGAGAGAAACTCATTTCAGGGCTGGTGATTGATGGTGAGTAGCCGCTGACCAGATGACTGATGTGCCAGTGTCCCTGTGCTCACAGCGGGCAGCCCCGAGCCAGCAGGTCTGGCAGGGCCTCTCCAGCACCGGTGAGGTTTGCAGATGCCAGAATGACTGAATGTGTGCAGGAAAAAACAAACTATTTAGTCACTGCAGTTCTTCAAGTTTTCTTACCTTTTCTTTATGGAAAAGGAACAGAGAGAAAATAACCCTTCCTATAGATGAGGGCAGATCTGCAGCACCGTGATATTTGGTGAAAGCAAAACAAACATCTCACTCCTTTGATGTTTTCAGTCATTTTTCCCTTGCAGGTAGCTGCAGTTACCTGCCTTGCCCTGAGGAGCAAGAACATCCTGTGGGTGCAGTGGTCCGAGGCCTTGCTGCTGGGTGTGCTTCCTTTTGATGGGCTCTGGATAGAAAGTCGATTGCTTTTTAAGGTCATTTATGCTTCTGAAGTAGGAAGGTCCTCAGTGGTAACAGCAGTCAACAGGCATGAGCTGCCCCTGTCTGAGGCTCCTTTTGGAGCCCTTGCCTGTCCTTCCTTCAGCTTGCACATCCGGTGAAGAAAATTATTTGAATGCCAACCAGAGAGCGGTTCTGTGCTAGGCTAAGGTCATTCATAAATATTCATTTATCCTCTTGATGTGCCATTTATGTATGTATCCCTATGAATATATATTCATATATTTGGGTCTAGAAAGCAGAGGTGAGTATATCAGTGCACGTATACAAACACAGGCGTATATACTCTAGACAGATATACACACAGAAATGCATACAGACAGTCATGAATACATGATTAAATTGTACTCTGCTGTCAATATTTATATCAGCTTCCAGTCCTTTCCTGAATCCTGTTAATTTTTCTAGTTTCTATAACATTCATTGGCCATTAATTAGACAGAATTATGTGTTAATTAATTAGAATTACGTGCTAACTTCTTGTATTTACATAGACTTTCCTACCTGTTCATTCCTCATCCTGCAGCCAAGGCAAGGAGAGGAGGGCTCCCACCGCCACCTTCTGCAGCCTGCTCATTAGTTTGCATAAGCTTATTATGCTCCTTGCTGTTGGTCTCCAGTGTAAGGGAAATGAACCTAATTGTGAAGAGGGGAGGTTTACAAAGTCTTCATTCTTCCTTGGTAACTCTTGCTGCACTCTCTAATTCCTCCTTTACATAGCATAATCAATACTGCATGCAGACGAATCGCATGCGGGAGCTGGCAAATTGTGTCTGCATTATTTTCTTTGTACAGGCTGTGTTTGGCCATGTTAATCAGAGCAGTGTGTTATGCTCTGTGGTAGCCCTGTTAGCAGTTCCACCACTGGCACAGCAGGTAGAGAGGCTGAGATCAGCCGGGTGGATGCAGAGGAGTCGAGTCCTGTACCTGTTCTGTGTTCCTCCAGCCACTGTCTGGCTGAGGCATGAGCTGCCCGGGCCATACAGCAGCCTCAGAGAAGCTGTGAGGACACCAGAGACTCTTCAGGAAACAGGAGGAGATGTCTGGAAAGGCACACTTTGCCTCAGAGATCAGAAAGTAGAGAAGAAAAATCAGAGTGGCCAACTGCCTGTTACAGCAAATTGTTTGATTGCACGCACAAAAAGGGCAAAGTAGAGTGAACATTAGGCATAATTGAGAAAAGGCCAAATGTTGAATGAATTTGCCTGTTTTCAGTTAGGAGAGGGATGTCCAGGAGACTGAACCCTCCATTTACATATTGGAAATGAAAATGGCTCAACAGAAATTGAAAAATGCAAACAGCAAAACAACCGCCAGCTGCTGCATGCGAGCATCCTCTACCTTCAGTACTGTAAAAAAAAAAAAAAAAAAAAAATCATCATTGATAGCAAGGCTCACCAAGAAACTGAGAGCTTTAGTGCCAGTGCTTTGGGTTTTTGGCATAGCACTACAAAAAATATTGGGGATGGGCGGTAAGTGGGGACAACTCCAGCCTTGGTGGTTTGAAATCTAAGTTCTCCTCAGTCCGCAAATAATTCCTGAAGAAAAGGCTAATTAAGGATGTGGAAGCAAAGGGTACACCACAGGATAAATTATATCGTGGTCTTATCACTAGTAGATTACAGCAGCAACATTTTGTATCTTTTTTTTTTTTTTTTTAATATATGAAAACAGTTTCTTAGATAAGGGAAATGCAAAATGCATCAGATCCGGGCTATCAGATATAAGTAAAGCATTTGACTTTGTTTCCCACAGGAAATTATTACTAAAGGTAGAGCTGCTGGTGATTAATACCTATATTACTAGCCAGCTAGGGAGCTGGCCAAAGGCAGAAATTCTCCCCTCAGAGGGCGGTGAGGTCCTGCCCAGGCTGCCCCAGGAGCTGTGGCTGCCCCATCCCTGGCAGTGCCCAAGGCCAGGCTGGATGGGGCTGGGGTCAGCCTGGGCTGGGGGCAGGGGGCCCTGCCCATGGCAGGGGGCTGGAACTGGGTGATTTTGAAGGTCCTTTCCAACCCAAACCATCCCTTTTTATTCTATGAAGCTCTCTGCATATTTCAAGCAGCTGTCTCTTGGGACAGAGAGGTGACGGCCAGACATCGTTGTGGACAAGTCCATGCCAGGTCCTGTTTATATGGTCATCAGTGACATCAGAGAAAGAATTAGATGTCAATAATATTTGCAAAATATTTGAGCATCTAGACCATGTGATTCTGCTGAGGATTTTGTCTCTTTATGGAGCTTCAGGGAGAAAAGCGTCTGCAGGGTAAGGCAACCTGCTGCAGGTCCAGTGACCAGGGAAGTGCTAGGGTAAGTAGTACAAATACCTCCCAAAGCACATAAAGCACAAGGATGCTGCCTAGGTAAGAGCTGTTGTTAGTAGTGAAGAGGACCAGATTGTTGTAAAGGAAGGAGGTGACTTGAAAAGCAAGACATTTAGCACAGGTCACTGTGGCAAGGGCAGCTTTCACTAGCCCAACATGAGACAGATAACAAGAGCTTTGTAATGGTCCTAATGATTTTGCATTTCTTACTAACGAGCTGAAAGAGCCATCATATTGCCCACTTCCCCGGGTGTATCCAGCTGTCTGTGAAGTTCTTCAAAGTCCCCCTGCATGCAAAACTGGTAGCCAAAAGGACTGCATGTTTAACACCCCGCTCAGTGCAAGTGTTTCTCTTCACTCTTCTAGTTAGGCCTTGGAAATAATGAAGCACTTCTTTATTAGATTAACTTTCTGTTTTTACAACACATGAGAAGTACCTTTATTACAATTTTACAGCCGGTGACATTTGCCCAGATATTAAATTAAAGGAATTAGAGAGTAATTTAGAGTGGAAGGGACCCCCAGAGGTCGCCTGGCCCAACCTCCTGATCCAGGCAGGCCAGACACAAAGTTAGAAAGGTATCTCAGGGTCTGGGCCAGGCGAGTATCCCTTCTTACACAGCTATCATATTTTTTCCTTTGACAAGAGTCAGAGCTCATTCCCTCAGGTGTTTTCCAAGGAAGTGAAGCCTCATGCCCAGATAATGGGCTAAAATCACCTGTGTCCCCAGGTGACGTGATACTGCCCAAGCTCACGGTGTCTGGGCACGTGGGGACGATGCCCACCAGGGCTGTCCGGTGCATTTTGCCGTAGGGAAGTCAGACAAACCATGCTCTGCTGCTGTGTTTGATGCCTGGTCAGTCAGAGATTTCTGCAGAAGTATGGATTACAGAAATTAAAGCTCAGTTGTGAAGGTACCGGTGCTCCAGAGCAGTAACATGAAAACTGAATGTTGTGTGCATTGGAAATGCCACCGTGACACTTGTTCATAAAAGCTGCAGTGCAGGGGCAGGCTTTTGGTGTAGTAGTCACCCCAGGGCAGAGAACTACTTTTGGCTGTGCTCATCATGAGTCCATGGAAGCAGAAAAGGGACACATTTGTACAGTGCCCCCACACCACAGCTCCCCTGAACTTGCTTTGCTCCTCACTCCTGACAGAGGCTCCTCTGTGACCTGAGCATGTCCCGCTTCTTCTGCCTCACTTCTCTCAGCAAAATGGGGATAATATTTCTTCCCCTACCAGGGTAAAAGCACAAAGCACATTAACGGTGATGAATTCGTTAATGATAGCTCTCAGGTAACTATGGCGATGGAGGCCATGGAAGTACCTAAATAAATTAGAGGGGCTGTGCCAGAACACGGCCCTTCTCCTACCATTTGTAACAGCATTCGGGCATATTGCGCTCCTCCACGACTGATGAATTGTGCTCTGCAACGTTAAATCTACTGCAGAATACAAGGAGGTTAAATAATAAAAGCGATCATTATGCTGAAATTATATACATGTCAAAGCCACCAAATTCTTGAGCTGTTAGCACCTGAAGGCAACAAGGGCTGTGCCGAGAAGCTCGCTTGCTCCCAGGGCCTGCAGAATCAGGCTTACCTGGGTGAAAGCTTCCTGGCTGACCATGCACGATGAAAACAAGGCTCTTGTGGTTGAACAAGTGAGAGCTTCACTTTTGTCTGTGCTCTCCCCAGCAGCCTGCAGAGGCTTGGAGCCTGTGCACTGCTGCTTGCCCAGGGGCTTAGGTCTGGGGAGCTCCTCGCATCTATACGTTCCTCATTGGGAAGGGCAAGGAGCAGCCATGCAACCCTGAGTAATAAGCTGTTACAAACTGTGTGGTTCAACAACACCGACTTGCATAAATACCTGGAATTGTGGATAGGGGCTATTTAAATCATTTGCAGTGGCCTAAACCTGCCACCGATTTCAGGTCTGTTTTCCTCTTCATTTCGGTGGCGCTGATGCTGCTGCCAAAATGCGATGATTTAGGAACCTGGTTGAAATATTGGCTCACATTTCTTCCTCGGTTGCCTTGAATGCTTTCAGCATGCTATTCCTCAGCGAGTCTTGTCAGAAGGATGTCTTTCACTGTATTATATCTCTCTGCAAATGAATGCAGCAACAGATTGTTAGTGCCATTCAGAAACCTTCCCTCGCTGTGGTTATGGATGAGAAAACTCAGGCACCTTCCAGAAATGAAGCTCCTTTGAAATCTAAAATAATTTTCTGGTCTACTGATACCCTTTAGTATAAAGATGGAGTAGAGTGGTGAGTGGGTCTGTTTTTGTTAAACAATCCCCTAAAGGGGGGAAGGCTAAAGAGCTTTAATACTTGCCACCCCAGAGCTGCCCTAATGCAGTTATTATTGTATATCTTGAATATTTACACCTGTACTGCTTGAGAGCAGCAGAAACCAACAGCCTTGTTCAGCACAAAATGGCTCAGCTCCTGTAGAGTAATCACTTGAAAAGAAGCTGTGTGACACAACACGGGAGGCTATACGTCATCCCCCGGGGCTGGTGATGTTCCTGGCTGGTGCAGCAAATATTTCCCAAATGACATGACGAAGCTGTCACTTGAGAGTCTATTAAGGTGGGTATCGCTGAGCTGCTCAGGTCCGTGACCCCACAAAAGGAGGTATCCAGGAGCATCCCAAGCAGCTCCCTGTGGTATAAACAGGAGACATGTCCAAGCACTGTGCGAGCTGGGTGCTACCTTGCATGGCCCAAGGAAATGAAAAACACATAGCAAAGGGCAATTCTGGCTTCATTAATTAAAGGCTTGCCATGGACGACGTACTCAGCTAATGAAGAGAGACACTTGATAGGCACTGGGTGAATTAATATCCAAATGACATTATTGCTGAAGCAAGGCAAGCTTCAGAGGGAGCGGCTGGCAATGGAAATGCAAAGCAGCAGCTCATGAAAGCATCTCAAAATAAACTTGATTCATTTAGACCTGTACTTGTTACAGGGAAACCAGTCCCAGTCTGCTCCGAGTGCTGTGTGCTGGGGGATGCCGGAGCAGTTCGATGCTCAGGGATCTGGTGGGTGGGAGCAGTTCCTCACTGCCAGGGGCTTCTTGGGGGAATTTCCTTGAAATTAACATGATTTAAATGCAGACTGGGATTTACCTTTTTCGGGAGATGCTCTGCTTGGAAGGGAACTAGTTTATTAGCTTTATTCAGGATGGTTTTGCAGCTGTTAAAGGCAAACATACGGTTTAATCACTGGAGCCATCAGCCCATGCTCCTGCAGGACCCCTGGCTCCCTGAGCTACACAACAAAGCACGGGCTTTTCCAGCTTTTAAACTCACAGCAGCAGCTAACAACAAGTGATCAACCACCCAGGAGGTTTGCAGACATAAAGACAACCTCAGCCACCACTGCATGACTCTGTCCTGCCAAGGAGCATCCTTACCCAGTGTGCCCTAAACAATCATCCCCATGCTGAATTGCCCTGAAAATCATTGCAGTGTTTCAGTTCAGAGCCTGAAGGGAAGGGACGGGGTTGGGGAGTGTGCAGAACTTCTGTGGGTACACCCATGCCAAACTAAACCACTGCCTATGCAGCCGGGATGGTGCCAGGGAGCGACTTAATCCATTGCTGCAGGACTGAGCCCAGCCCTGGCAGCTGGCTACAGGTGCCTGGATGCAGAGGATTTGATTCATCTCCCACTTCTGCCAGGGTGACTGGGGAGCGTTTCCTATATTTCAGAGGGGAAGCAGGCATGTAACGTGGTGGTGTGTCAGCAGGCAAGGCTGAAGCCATTTGCTCTGTCAGTTTTAAGAATTCAGCAAAACCCTCTCTGACCTGAAATTTGATAAATAGGGATGTTGGTGAAGCGTTTGGAAAGGGCAGTGGTTAAAAATACCTGGCCTTTAAAAGGAGTCAAACCCAGCTGAAGAAAACCAAGGGCATGATTAGCAAGAATAAATGTCCGTGCTGTATTAATGCTAATGCTGCATTAAGCATGCCCCCAAGGATGGCATCTTGGTGCTGCCTGCTGCTCCTCACACGGGTCCCTCGGTGTGTCCTGGGAGGGGTTCAGCTCTGAAACAGGTCCCTATCCTTGGCATTTGTGCTCACAAGCAGGTGGCAGGACCTGGGAGAACATGCCAAGGGGTCCTGCCCTACCTGAGGCTGCTGGGTGCAGGATGGAGATGGAGATGATGGCACCTTTATTTGTAAATATAAATGACTCCAGCAACAGGAAGGTCCATCACAGGATGCAACTCTTCTTGAACTCTGCACCAGGTCTGCTCCTCTTTCATGCTCCTGCTTCTTTTTTCTCCTCTTTTCCCAAGCTGCCTGCTTATTAATCACCAAAGAAATGACTTCCTTTTGGTTGTGACTACAGAAATTTTCAATTAGCCAATGTGATTGGCTGCATGTAAGAAAATTAATGTAACATATGCTAAGTGTATGCATGACCTATTTAAAGTGATGGATAATCTTTCCTGGTAAAACTCTTTTAATGGTATGTGCCTGCTACACATCAGTGAGTGTAAAATTTTGATTCTAAGTAACATTACAGTTTGTTCAATGGCACGGAGAAGCAAGGCAAAAATAGGAGCCAGGTTCTTACATTATGCAAATCAATACTAGTTATTTTTAATTAAGAAAATGTAGAAATAACCTGAAGATACCATGGTTTGAAGGACAAAGTATCTCAAATCTTGAGTGCAGCCAGCTGGGCAAGGCTTCTAGGAAATGTGCCAGTACAGTGACATCTAACGAGAAGCTGAACTTTTCAGCAGAGATATTGCCCTGCTCTTGGATATCGTTAAACTGCTGAAACTCATGTGTTTTGTTGTTGTTGTTGTTGTTTGGTTTTGCGTGTGTTTTATTTCCCCAAAATTCAAGCCCCTTAGATGCACTGCAGGCTATTACAGTGAATAAAATGTTATTAAAAAGAATTAAATATTTATTGCATTGTGTAAAACCTCCTCCCTGTTGTTGAAAATTGCTGAAAATATGCCGTTTGGGGGATCAGAGAAGTCACTGCTTGTAAACCTCCAGCTGGAGCCGTTCTGGCTTATGAGATGGGTCATGAAAAGAGCCAAGCTCTGGCCTCCCTCTTCTGTCAGAGGCCCCTGCCCCAAACATCGCCTCAAGCCTGTAACTTCTGTGGATGTCAGAGCTCCCACAATCATTTCCAACCTTGATTCAACACCTTCAAGTGGTGTCAGAGATGCTGTCAGATTAAATACATTGTTTGAGTGGCTAACTACCTTCTTGTTAAAAACTTCACCTCATTTCAAGTCTGAATTTTCCCGGGTCCAGGTGCTAAATATTATCCTTCATGATTCCTTTTCCTTTTGGATGACAGAATCCTCTCATCAGAAAATGTGTCACACACAGGTATTTGTAAATGATGGGTGAGCCACTTCTGTGCCTTCTCTAAATACACCAATTTTTAGTCTCATTGCAGGCAGGTTTTCCAGTCTCACACACTCCCAGTGCCCCTGCTTCCCAGTTCTCTGCTCCTCTGCCTCATGCAGCCACCACTGGGGCCCAAGCCTTCATCCTGTGCTGTCCTGTGAGGACATCCAACCTCTCAAGACCTTCATCTTTCCAAGGCAGCAGGCACCATTTGTCTCTGCCACGTTTGCAACTCCATTAGGTGATTACACAGCTTCACAGGGAGGCAACTTACTGATGGAGCAGAAATTCCTCAAGGGTCACCGCATGCAGGAACAGGACTCTCGTTTCGTTTCTGGGTTGCAAATGGCTGGAGAATGGGGTGCCCAGGCAGGGGTAACATGTGTTTTCCTTGCATGTTACTCCTCCAGAAGCATCCACTTTTGTCCACCAGGGACAGGACACTGGGTTAGCTGGACTTTTGAGCCAGAGCAGTGGCTGAGCTGTGTCCCTGGGGATGCGCATCCCACAGGGTGTCACATCTATGGGTTCCTGGGGACTGGGGTGCTCAGGTAGGTCAGCTTTGCTCCCCCACAGCTCAGGGCCTCTCACCCTGCAAGGAGGAATAGCGGCATCGCTGCATCTGGTGGACAATACTATTGCACAGGGGACAGTTTTTTATAAAGGGAAGTTTTCACTTCCTTTAAGTAGAGTACATGAGGCGAGATGAGACTCTCTGCAGGACAGGCTCCATGCTGGCTGCAGGAGAAGCGGGACCACTGACTGTCTGCTTAAGTAGGGAAGATTTATGTTTCTCTGATATTGGACAAATCTACTCAGTTTCTTCCCAATTTCTTTCCTAAAGGCCAAAGTTAACTTTAAAACAAGCAACTAAATAGCTCTAGTGGGATATTAAATTTCTACCAATATGAGAGAAATAAAACAGCTGTAACTGTAGCAATTTATTTTTGTGTTATTGTTATTTCCCTTTACTGTGTTATGGCTTGTGTTCTGGGAACTGATTGCACCAATTTCCAACGCTGTTACCTCTTGATGTTGTAAGCACCATGCTACAAGCAGATGATGAAGGACCTGTCTTCACTATTAATATAATGGATGTGCTGCTGACTTTACTCCAGGTGAGATTCTAGTGAAGACAAGGGAGTTTTTAGCTTTCATGCCTCTTCCCAGAGGTGTTTTCACACAGCCCCAAAGAGACGTGCCTTCTCCATCAGGTGCTGAGGAGCATTAGCCATCCTCTTGTGAAATGTAGGTAAGGTATTTAGTGCTGCCACATAGCCAGCCAAGGAGATATCGAGGCACGTAGTGCTGGCTTCATCTGAGAACAGGATGTGGCACTGATGGAGGTGCCTTAATTCATGGGGATGGTACAAAAAATGTGAGCTGAGCGTGTGGACTCATGATTGAACATGGCTGTGTCAGGTGGCAGAAGCAGGTATGGGCCCTGGAGAGGTGTTACACTCCTGCATTTTCCCTCTCATTTAGGGAAGGCTAATTTGGCCAAGCTTGGTGGGGCTGAACCCTTCCCACTGGGTGCTTTAAGGTGTCACTCTGTAAAAAGAAAATTATTTAAAATGTGTAACAGTTTCAAAACAATTATAATCTGCTCCTTTGACAAAGAACAGTTGTGTTTTTTTTTCTTTTTTTTTCTTTTTTTTTTTTTTTTCCTTGATAATATTTTATTTGGGGTTAATTAACTGAGTTTAATAACATGTGTCCAATAGGGTGAAACCAAACTGTGAACAGGAAAATGACAGAGTCGGAGAGTTACACCGAACTCGTAAGAAGGCAGAAAGCAGAGGATTCCCGTGAAAGGGAAGATTGCTTTTGTATTTGATACAAAAAAAGGAGAACAGATTTGGAGTAAGATTTCTGTGCAATCTCAGGATCCTGTGCTGCCTGGGGTGCTCCCAGCTTTGGGCAGAAAGGTGTTTGACACAGCAGAAAAGGGAAAGCGATGGCATGGGTGGGAGCCTAGAGGCCAATTACAGTGCAAAATGAGGCTCGCCCCGAGGGAATTTGCCCTCTGGAGCAGGTCTCAGCCATGTGGGCAGTGCCAGCATTTCTCTTCCTCACCTCTTGGCTCCTGCAAGGGGCTGTGGACAAGTCCAAGCTGGTGGTCACAGTGGGAGGGCCACAGAGAATTATAATGTGTCATACGGCAGGAGAGAGACAGTGATTAAACATCATCTTTATTGGCCATTTCCACATGGGGAGTAAATCAGCGTGGCTTTGCTGACTCTGTAGATTTATGTTAGTTCAAGGAAATCGATCTGGTGTATTTATGTTGCTTTCTGCTGGAGGCTGTAAGTTCTTCCCAGCAGGGGCTGAGGGACATCTCGTGACACAGCTGCATGGACTGGCCTCAGCACATCCCATCTTTGGCTGGTGGCTCCAGGGGGATGGTGTTGGCCTTCTTGATGAGATTCTGCTCCCTCCTGGACTGTGGCACTTCTGTGTGATGGAAACACTAGTGGGACACTCAGCAATTTGCCTAATCAGGATTTCAGATCCTCTGTCCTGAGACCCACTGCCAGGCACGTGCGGCCAAGTTCAGGGTCAGCTTTTCTGTGGAGGAACACACAAAATGCAGACATGTAGAAAGCCAAAGCATGATGACAAAGCTCATTACCTTCCCATGTGGATGCTCTGATTCCCAATTAGGACAACTATTATTGAATGCAGACCCTCAGAGGAGTTAAAATTAAGCCACAATGAACTCAGGCCAGTGAGTGCCCACAACATACATGTATCAGCTTCATGATGATTATTTACATTTCCCATTCACTGACATGGAGAGTAGCCTGCGATATTTATCAGCATTGATGACCTGGAATAAAATTCATGGGATTTTTCAGCATCCTTACCAAAAAAATGGCTTTGCACTTTGCAACACAAACTTATCCAAGAGACAGGCACCTATTCCCTGATTTTTAAAGTGGGAAGCATTGATCAGCTTCAGGAATGTAGCTTTGCTGTTGGCCTAACAGCTGTCAGGATAATCAGTCGTCCCTTTTCTGTAAAGCACTGTGGTTTGGGGAGTGTTTTGCTCTGCCATAGACTCCCTGAAGGAGCACAGCCATGCACTGAATCCACGCCTCAGTTTCTCTCTCAGAAAAGATGGCCATACTCACTTCATGTTTTTTCTTTTTCAACAAGTAAAATCCTCAGGGCAGGAGCTGCCTGCTAATGTATATTATGGTACTTGGCCCAGTTTCTTAGAAGACCACAGTTTTAGTAAAATTAATTGCTATTAATAGTTATTTTGTTATATTTCAGGTAAAGTACTTACACAAGTGTTGCCAAAGACAGACAACTATGGTTTTGTGTGTGTGTGTTTTTCTTCTTAATTTTGAAGCAGAGTGGATCAATTTTTATTATTGAGGAATGAAATCAGACAATTGTAGAGTAATCTCTAATTCTATTTCATGTAAGCAATGCATTGATTTCAGATTAAGTAATAGTAATTGAAAGTGTTTCTTTAAAATTGTGGTCTTCCATATCAAGCCTTGTTCTGAGATGTTCTGTAAGATTAACTCTGGAATTACAAAGTGTTGAACTATTCCTCTTTCATATGCCTTCTTATGTCCAGGAATATGACTGCACAAGTCCAAGCCCTTTGTCATTCAGAACTCTGGGGTAAAATCTAGAAAATCACCACTGATGGCAGCACCATTTGCCCTTGCAGTGAGTGTGGGGCTGGTCCCTCCAAGTGCTCAGTGTTTTTATCCTCACCCTGATATAGGAACAGCCCAGGAAAACTAGACCCCAAGCACAGTCTGTTTTTCAGACTGGCGTGTTTTGTGCCCTGTTTGTCAGAAGTCAGTTGAAGATATTGATGGTCCTTGATGTGCTTTTACTGGGGTTGGAGTCCACGGCCTTTTGGCAGCACCCTGAAGCTCTCCAGCTCTGGTGCCCTCACATTGCAGAGAAGAAGCTTCCCATGAGCTATTTGAAAATGATCTCGAGGCTCCCTGTCTAGGCTTCAGCAGACAGCAACATTTTCATCCAGCGTGTGGCTGCAGTTTCCTCCTCAGCCCTCATTAACAGCAGTTGAGTAATCATGTCGTTCCTGCAGTGAACACCTCCTCCATTAATGTTATTTTCCTTAAACAGATGGCGCTTTGAATGCTGGCAGCATGCCTTGTCACTCGCTGCAGGAATTAGGGCTGTGCTGGAAAGGTGCGGCTCCAGACCTTCTGCACGCCTCGTGCCCACTCCCTATTCCCAAAGGAGCCACTTTGTTATGGCAATAATTGTGCCCTAAAGCTTTGCTGCAGCGAGCCTTGCCGTGAGAGTCCACAGCAGCTGAGTCTGCTCAACTTAAGTAAAAGCAAGGTTAAGAGTTGATGTGAACACTGTTGAGAGATTTCTGCACAGAAAGACAATTGTGAGAGTCATCTTAAAGTCTGCAGAAAAAGGTAAGGGAAAAAAACACCCATCAGTTGGTGGAAGAAAAGCCTGACAGAGAAATTTGGACTAGAATCAGGGCACAGATGTTACGCTTTTTTTTTTTTTTTTTTTTTTTTTTTTCAGGAGAGAATCAGCCCTTGAAGGAGTTTTCCTAGAATCAAAGCACATTCTGAAGTTCTACAATTTTTCCTTGGAGTTCAGGTGCCCCCTGTTTAAAGCTATTGCTGAACCACAGGTTAGGATTTGAGGAGTGCAAGCACGTGGTAAAAGACGTGGTTGATACAGATAATAGGCAAGACTTTCTGATCAGAACACTCTCTACTGACCTTAAAAATCAATAAATCCTGGTGATAGGAGGTTATTGTGCAGCAGGGGTTCTGAAAAGCCCTCACACCTGGGACACATCCTCACGGTGAGCCCAAGAAGGGGCTGTGCTGTGCCAGCCCAGGAGCCAGGAGAGACTGGGCTCGGAGGCAGCTATGCCACGGTTCACTCAACTTTGGAAGATGTCTGGGGGGGATGCAAACAGTTTATGTTAATTTTGTATTGTTTACTAACATACCAAATCAATATCTGACCTGTGAGAAAATGCCATGGCTCCAGACCTCAGCACTACCCACTGAGTGTGCGCTGGGCATGGCTGTTAATTGAGAGCTACTTTTGGACACCACTCCCGTGATCCTATTAAAAAAAAAAAAAAACTCAGTTACCATTACCTTAGCAGAAAAATAACCAAGTTTTGTAGTGAGGGCAACACTCATATGCTCATTTGAGGCCTGTGCATTCCTCTCCTGTGGAGCACGAGGGCAAATCTCAGCCTTCAAAGATGTGTGGACATGAATGATGGAAGATTGTGTCACAGGACAAGGGGGTTCTTTGGGATACTAAAGCAACAATGAACCAAATGCCACGTTACAGGGATTTTATAGTAGCAGTGAACCTGAGCCACACAAGCTTCTATTTCTAAATGAAATATAAATGGTTTAAACATAAGCACAATGCAAACACGATTACATTAAACAGAATGCAAACAATTTAAACACGAGCATAACAAAGCATATTAAAGCAGGGGGAAAGGCACATTTGTCAAAGTGACAAGGGATGGCACCTTTAATGATTAATCTCACCCGCTGATGAATCAGTTGAGAAAGTTTCAGATCTCTTGTATTCTCCATCACGATGCTGGATGTCTCCTTCATGGGGCAGCACCCTTGGAGCAGCCAGCGAGAGCTCCTCCGAGCTCCAGTTGCAGAACTGCTCTTATAGGGCTGTTGTGAATTGCCTCCCTTTGAGGAATGGCTGTATGGATGCAGAATAATGCATGGTGATTACAGCCTGCCACTGGATTGAGTTACTTAGAGTATAAGATGTAAATTTATCCCATGAAAGATACAGCTGGGGTTCACAACTCTGAGTCTTTGGAGTGCCCTTGGGGATGGGCACAAAGGGAAGGGCTGAACAGGGCCAAGAAACAGAGGGAGAGAGAACCAATGGGGAATTTTTCAGCCATACACAGTGAGAAAATACAAGGGGCCATGCATTTCCCTCTGCATCATTCTCATCACCTCTGCAGCTGCAGCAGTATAATTGCAGTTAGGACACGATGTGAGTAGGTTTTCCAAGAAAATGTCGTGGCTCTCCTACCAAAAATCATGTCCAGATGCCATGGAGAACTGTGTTTTGTGAGCAGGGTTCCCATATACATTTATCCTAAAGCTCCTTTTAACTTTCCAGGACACCTGAAAAAGCTGTTGATCCCCATGATGAAGACTTTAACACTATTGCTGATAACACCAAATTGCACACATTTTCCAGATGAAGTATTTGGGACTGATTGCAATCTGTTACGTTTGTTGTACACCTTTGGGATACAAAACCATGGTGGCTGAGCAACCTTTTACCCTGGAAGTAAGCTGAAATAGTCTTTTTCAGACATGTTTGTACGTATTTTCTCTGAGAATCAGTCTGACCAGAGGAAAATGAGTAAATCAAAAATATTTTCAGGTTGCTTTGTCAGCACCAGTCAGTCCTTTCCAGGGCCCAGATGACCGTGGATTGCTACCTTACAGCATTTTCCCCGGTCATGGCTGATGGGCACAGATCCAGAAGAACTCTGGAGCTCTGCAAAACCCACTTCTTGACACCCTTCTGCAAGGGCTTGGTCCTGAAAAGAGCCTTAGTTAGCCCATAGACAGAAGCACACTAAGCATGATTTTGCATAGTGTGCTTGGAGAGGGCAATCCTATCTCATCAGAGCCACAATGCTCTCATCTGGCAGTAGGCTGGGTGTTAGCAGCAGTTACTGTTTGCCTTAAGATGATTCTCAGCTTTGTGGTTGGTCTACAATGAAATAATGTTAGACATGAGCTGTATGCAGAGTTTTCCAGCTTATTTAAATTGTGATAGAACAAGCAATTGGGGCAGTAAGGAGGGGAAGCACTTTAGGTGCCGGTAGTTATCTACAGCATTACTCTGCTGCAGAGAACTTGAGTTCCTCTACAGGGCCTCAACAGTGGGCCATAAAAAAGGAGTTGCTAATACTTTCCATGCTCATAAACGTGTAAGTTGTAATGAAGCCATGAAAATTGTAACACTGCAAGACACGCTTTCCGGGAAGGATGAAATCAGATAAAATGGCAATTCAATTAACTCCCCAGATGAGGAATGAGCCTAGCAAGAAAAATCATCATATCACTGGACTGGTGCATTTCAAAAAGCAAGACAGGCGTAAACAGTCTGAAGTGATGCTTTATTTACATTCTCACAAATATCTGAAAGAAGCAATATGTTTCACTGAAATTAATAAGTAAGGTGAAGAGAAGGTGAGAGCTCTGATTAAATTAATTAGTTCGCTGGAATGAGTGTTGGGTCCTAAGCCCTGCTTTGAAGACCTGCATGCATCTTTCTGGTATAAACAATGGGACAGGGAGGACCTGAAAACTAGCACTCCTTTGGAAGGCTGTGTCTGTGATGAGACCTATTTCTGAACCAGCCATTAGCCTTTTGTGATTAAAAGGCTGCCCCAAGAGCATGTTATGTGACTTAAAAAAGCTAAGCTGTCAGGAACAGTTTAAGTTTGCGTTCTCTCATTTCTGTGCTGTCTTGGTGTAAGTACATTTCCAGGTTTGTATTACAAGACTCAACCATTTTCCATTACAAAAATAATATACGTGGTTTTCCTTTGAAATTACATTTTTATTTATTTATTTATTTATTTATGCTGTTCAGGTGAAGCTGAAAGGGAAAGAAGGAATGGCTTTTTCTGAGCCCATGTATCCTACATTTGTAACCTATTTCCAAACCTAATACCAAGGGGTTGTTCCAAAAAAAATTTTGGCCTGGCACTGCTGATGGCCAAGAATAAGTAAAGAAATCTTCCTTGACAATCTTCCAGTGCTTCTTTGAGTAGAGCCATCAGTGGAAAGTTTATCTACAGCTGCAAGATTAAAGTCCTGGGCAAAGCTAAGAAGGAGGGAAGGGGATGTGAGCAGAAGATGTGTTACAACCAGGACCTCAGCGATGGCCTTGGAGCACCAGCAGGCTTGGTAACTTTGCCGGCACACAAGGCACACCTCACCCAAACCAACATGAGCTATGCTAACAAAGAAAGCAGGTTGTGAACAGAGTGGAATGGGTCCTTCTGTGTGCTCCTGGCATGCTCCCTGCCTCACCTTGTCCTGCTCTCCTTCTCCTCTCCCAGCATCTGTTGCCGCTGGTGGAGCTCAGCAGGCTCCTTCGCTATTTGAGATCTGTGTGCTTTTCTGGAGAGAGGCATCAGCCTGAATAGAAAGCTAATAAGTGCTTATTATATTGATTATCACAGTGGGATTAAACTAATCCTCTGAAGAATCAATTCACCATTGTTAACTTCCCAGTTCCTGACAAATTGAAAATGGCTGATGCCAGGTGAAGTGATAATCCAACCCAGGAGGTACAGGCATCTCCCCTGAAAGGTTTTCACTTCTCCCTTTACTCTGAGTTCCTTACCTTCACCCAAGGTTGACTGCAGTGCTCCCCTCCAAGGGCTGGGACACCTCCCTGGGTGGACACGTTGGTTCTCATTGTGCTCAGAAGCAGGGACCAGTGTTGCCCTGCCTCACATGGCATTTCTGCAGCCCAGGGCATGCATGGAGGGTTGGACATTGGGTCTTTGAGAGGGTCTGGATGTGAGTTTGTGCCTGGAGAGAGCAGGGGGAAATTGCCTGAGAAATACCATGGGGAAGTCTTGCCTCTTTGCAGGTATATAAGAGGCCCTGGCTGTGGTTGGAGTCACCTGCTGCTCCTAAAATACAGGCAGGGAACAACAGCATTGGAGGCACAAACCTGAGCAAGAAAATCTTATATATAACGTAATGCCACTCTTGGTGCGTGAGGAAGGAGACCCCTTTGCTGAGACTGTTGAGGAGATGCTTGAGTTCAACATTGGTGATAAAAGTTTTAATTGAACAAGAGTGCCAAGTCCAGCAAATTCTGCACAGAAGCTATTTTGCTCTTGCTCTGTTGTGTGAATGTGGACTCCTTTGGGATGTCTGTGTGCATTAACAGCTGCCCTTTGGGTGGTGTCCCCACTGGTGCCACTTCCACAGGGCGTTGGCTCCGGTGTGGCTGGAGCATGGGGAAGCATCACCAGGTAAATGTGAGGTGCCAAACCCAGGCACTAAGCGCTGCATGAACTGAAAGGGAGCTGATGACCCCCATGGAAATCTGCCTGAGATGCATCTCTGAAATACAGCAAGCCTCCCAAGACAGACGCAAAGCAACAGCCAGATGCTCACAGTTTTTCCTGCCGATTTTCCCATCTGCCCATTCCATCCCTAAGGGCCCTCGCTCCTGGTTTTGCTGCAGCTCAGTGAGCAACTCTGGATCCAGGTGCCTCGATGAACCACTGCCCATGTCACAGGGTTGGAAGTCCCCTGGGATGCCACGGCAGAGCTGTGCACCACCATGTGCAGGATCAGTCTGCCTTCAGGTAGGTTGGAGGGCAGATGTCAGAGATGTGGCCTGTTTCAGTAACCTTGTCCCAGAAATGCCATCCTCATAGTGTGCTACTGGTTTTCTGCCAGCAGCGAAGTGGTGCCACAGCCTCTGGAGGTGAGTGGAGAGGTCCTGGTTCTCCTGCGCTCCCCTGAGCTCACTTTTGTCCTCAGAGCTTCTCCCAGCTCTGGGACCAGATGGCCCTCTCCCAAAGGCTTCCCACGGCTTCTCACTAGTGCTGAAGGTCTCCTGACATGAATTAGTCCCATTCACCACCATGGGGCATGAGTAGAGGGACTGAGACGCCCTTAGCAGAGCTTTCCTTTGTCACAGAAAAGCCATATTCTGTCAGAAAAGAGGGGACACAAGTGCCTGCCAAGGAGAGTTCCTATATTCCCAGTCCTTTCACTGTCTCATTGGATGAGGAAGACATAAATCCTAGATGAAAATTCATTAGGGTCTTACAGAAAATCTGAATTAACGGGATTAATTAATCTCATTGTTCTGTGAAGTAGGTTATTTAAAGTGATGATGAGATGTGTAATGACAAAATTACTTGCTATAGATTGCATTCGAAAAATCACAGTAATAGCAAATGATTAAACAGCTCTTTCCCCAGCCTTCATCATTCTGTCTTTTCACTGCGTTCTGTTTGGGTTCGTATGTTTGATTTCCTGTGAAATCTTTGCATCCTACAAAGTTTGATTAGAGAACTGAGGCAAGTGTTGCTCCGTGCATCGGGGTGTGAGAACCAATGCCTCCAGCCCCCGGGAGCTCGTGGGCAGTGGGCAGGGGTCAGCCCACCCTAAAAAAAGTGCTGCGATCCTCTGTTACTGACACTGACGGAGCCAAGGAGTGGATTCATTTTACCTAAGTCATTCAATAAGGGATAATTGGCTTTGCTCTCATCCTATCTACAGAGGGGAGTAAGACTTCCCCAAGTCCTTTACTGCTTATCTCTGACGAAAAAGGCAGCCGAGCCTGCTCTGGTTGCTCAGCTGGGCTGAGAAGTTCCCAAAATGCTGACCAAGTGCAGCAGAGTGGTGTTTCCCTCACTGCAGATAAAAGTCTTCAGGCACTGAGCAATAAGCCAAACATGCCTCGAAATTCCCCATCAGCTGGGGAGCAGGACGTGTGGGTCCAAGGTGACCCCTCCTTGCTCCATTGAAGTCTTTATATTGACCTCTGCTAATTGGAGTCCCCTGGAAATAAGCTCCCTATGGGCCTCAGAGGTTTGGCTAGAGAAGGGCAGAACTTTCTGGAGAAGTTGGTAGGCATAACTGATTTTTTGTGCTTCAAGGTGATGATCAAGAAGGGAGTGAAGGCTGGACAGAGGGGTGGGGTGGGGATAAAGTGAGCCTGATGCTCTTGGACAGAAAGAAGCCAGCTCTCAGACCGTGAGCACAATGGCTGGGGGAGGCTGTGAGCACTGGGCTTGCTCTGCTTAGCACTGAGACAGGGCTCTGGGGCCTTTGGATGGACAGGTGCCATCAGACATGAGTGAGCTGAAGTGGCAAGATGAGTTTCACTGAGCCCAGACTGGTCTGCGAGCAAGGGGAGTGATCCAGGCTGAAGCGTGTGGCTCTTGGAGACCCTGCTTGGCTGTGTGACCGCCAGAGGCAGAAGCAGATAGATGTGAACTAGATTAGAAGTTTATCAGACTTGGCTGAACTGGAACATCCCACATGTTTGCTCAGGAAGCTCATGAAATTCAAGCAACCAATTAGTATCACAGCTATGCAGCCAGGGCTGACGAGCCATTCAATAAACAAGTGATCCTTGCAGTACAAGAAGTCAAAGGCAAAAACACTTCACATGCAAACAAAGCTAGGGCTTGAGGCAGTCCCACAGCAAGAGAGGAATTTTCAAGTTTTGCATTAATTGGATTTTTAATGGTTTTCAAATCTGTCTTGATCTGTGAAGTAGTCAATAATTACAGAAGATTAAGGTGACACTTTGAAAAGTGGGTGCAGGAAGAACATGAATGAAGCAAACCTTTCTTTGGCCTAATTACAGATAAACAAGAGATAATGCAGATTTGATAATCCTCCAGAATAAATAAACAGGAGAAACAGGCTCTACAGTGTTGTTTTTTTCTTTTTCATGCTGGTAAATAAACTTTTAATATTGGTATTTGCTAGCACTTAGAGCAATGGCAACAGCCAGAGACTGCCCTGCACTGCCCACAGCTGAGCCAACAGCTCCACTGGAATTGACTTCAACAGTTTTATTTCCTAGAAGAGACAATGTTATCGGCCTTCTTTCCACTCAGGTAGTCTGTTGTATGGAGGAAATGTAGCAAAACGTATTCCTTTGCTTCCTGGTGGAGGAATATGTGCACAATAACAGCGGTGTTGTGTAGGACACCAAGGACACTTGCACTGGCCAACTAGCTAAACCCATAAAAACTTCTGTGCAAAATATTTACACTACTGCCACAGTTAAATGTGCAAGCTATCAGATTGTATCCACACATGCCTAATTATCCATTACGCATGCAATTACGTGATTTTAATGTGCTCTCATCGTAATTACAGTAGCAAATTAGGGGGCATAATTGCACATGCAAATGTGCACGCCTGGCTTTTATCTTTCTTTTCTTCTCTAAGTGTTGTGATCACAAACAGATAAAGAAAGGTTGTGGCTCAGTTTCATTCTGTGTATTTTTAGGAGCATTTGAAGTAATAAGCGGACCTTAAATATTGAAAAGTGGTGGCTTCAGCTCTTGTTGGGAACAAAGCTCACAACAGAGCAGATGCCTGAAGACGGTGCAAGCTGCTGCTGCTGAGGATGCCTATCCCAGACCAGCCATCCCAGATGATGGTCCATTCCTTGTGCCTGCTTCCCTGTTGGGTTTTGCTGTTGGTGGTTTTCTTCTGCAGCATTTGCTTCTGCTTTTCTTTTACCTGGTGCTCAGAATGTGATTAGGAAAAGGGACAGTTTCCCTCTGTCCTCCTGGCAGCCGGACCCCAATCTGCAGCCCTGCTTCTGAGGGAGAACCTTTCACAGTCCTCCTGTCCAATAGTTCCTGTGTTCTGCTTTAACTCTGTCTGAGATCCCAAAATTGTCATTTTCAGATTAAACTCGGGTTACTGGGTGAATCATTTTATTTATTTATTTAAAATTTGTTCACTTCGTTTTGCTTTCCTAAACCTAGGGATGAACAGTGAGGATGAAGCCGATTATGATGTGGGATATTTTTATTCCTAGAAGGAGATTATAACGTGCATTTCTGTTGTTGTGCTGCAGCTGGCAGAGGTCGGGATGCTGTACATTGCTTGCAAGCTGCAATTGGGAAACTGGGAGCAGTGTCCAGCTCTTCACCAGTGGAATTGCTTTCTGTCCCTGAGCAGTTTTTGTTTTGTGTCCTGTAACAACGTCTCACCCTCACTTCCCACTGCGTGATGATCTTCGTGCTGGTTCTGGATGGAGGGGAGTTTTAGTAGAAGTGCATATTAAAATCTGATTGTGTGGATTATTTTCAGGTCTGGAAGCCTGAATGATAACAAAAAGTAGAGTAAAATATAAATAAATAAATAAATAATGAAAGCAGCTGTAGTGACTGCCTCCATCCTTGCTTCCTTGCTTTTTGGTCAAATAAAAGGAGCATCCTTAACCCCTCCTGGGGAAGGACACTTAAGATGCTCTCCTGGAAACCTGGAAGAAAGCCCTGGAAGCATCCCTCCACTCTCCTCTGCTGGCGGGGCTTGGTGGGATGCATCCTGCCCTCATCTGCACCCCCAAAATCAAGCAGAGCCGCAGCTGGAGCTTGGCTTTCCAGAATGAAAGAAGCCAAGAAATGACTTTTTGCACCGTAAAGGCTCCTGGTGGACTCTGATACAATTCATAATGAAAGGAAATATATGTATTTCTTAAATCCTGAAACAGCCCCTTTGTTTTTCCTTAGGCGGCTGGTGGAGTCAAGCTGCTCTGACAGCACCGGTGCCCTCATGCTTTCATCTCCCTGGCGTGGCTTGAAAGCAGCAGATCATTGTTGTGCTTCAGAAACCAGTTGCTAGCCTGGGATTTTGGAGCCAAGCTATGAGAAATAAAGGGAACATTTGATAAAACTTCTCCTACCCTGGCTGCATCTTGGGACCGGCCAAAAATGTTGCCTGGCACTTCAAAGGGCACAAAGAAGAGTTTTAAAATTGCCAGCTCCCCCCTGGAGAAATAAATGAGCAATGCTTCCTTGCAGACATACCCTGATTAACCCAGCCTGCATTTTGCCTGGGCTGTGGGGTACATCAATGGGGCTCCAGCAGCATCTCCCTGTTCCCTGCACCCTGTTCTGGGGCTGCCCAGGCTCCCCTGCTCCAGCCGCTCCTTGCAGAGGGAGCTATCTACAGGGGGTTCTTCGGGGGGTTCACTTTACTCTGTGCATTCTCAGAGGTGTCTTCTTTGTGGCTTCTATATTATTTAGGATACCATGAAGCCTAAAATTGGCAGAAAGGAAGGTGTGTGTTTGCTTGGTCTGAGCACCTTAAGGCTCTGTCCCCAACCTGCCTTGGTTAGGCACAGCAGGACATCTCCCCATACACTTCTGTGTCCCTGATGGGGCTCTTGTTCCCTTGGGGCTGCTCCTGTGGGAATATTGGGGTGGGAATTGCACCCACACCATGCTGCCACTGCACCTGCCACACATGCAGTGACAGCAGGGGGACCCTCTCCTGGCTGCCATTTCCTTGAGCATCCATGTTCAGGGCCATCATTTTCCCTGCACTGTCCCAGCTGCCTCCAGCCCCCCAAAAACCTGTCCTGGTACCACAGCAAGCCTCACCCTCATGGCTTCAGATGCTTGTGGATGCAAGCTTCATGGTCTGAAGTTTGTCCACAGGACCTGTTTGGGTTTTCCTGGACAGCAGGCTAACACAAACATGCCTGTGGGCTTCAGAGGTGGGCGGTGCTGCTTTCTGCCAGGCTTTACCTGACAGCAACGTCATATTCTTGGGCTGTGCAACGAAGCCTGGGTGAGGCTGGCAGCATTTCTCCTATATATAACTAAAAACTCTTACCAAGTCATTAGTGGCATTTGTAAGTAAATATTGCCGCACAGGTGGATGCAGGCAGCTTTGCCTAAATTACTGAGTTTACTCAGTTACTCAGACAGCTCTGGCACGCACGGGGATTAGCGTGCTGGGTGAATGACATTTAAAAGCTTACATGGGACAATGTTTATTGCAGAGTTAATGTTACTGCTGCTCAGACTGGTAAGAACAGGCTGAGACTTTTTTTTCCCCGTCTCTGGGAGGAGATGGCAACATCACCTGTACAGCAAGTTCATGCTACAGCAAATAAGTCAATAAGCTTAAACAGACATGCCTGATGCTGGAAATCTTATTTAAATCCATTTATTCATTGCAGTCAACTATGAGTAAGACAAATAAAGAAAAAAGGAACATCGTAAATACAGTGCTTTTTGTCATGTATTCTGTACATCAAATGTTTGTTTTACTGCAGGACTTCACGGGACACTTGCTGCAAGCTGTCAGGGAATTGCTGGTAATTATTTCTCTAGTATTTGTTTAAATAGCCCTAAGGTTTAACATTGTCTGTTGCCTTCTGAAAAGCCCTGGGAATGCAGAATTCAGATCTGTGCTTCTTCCCAGAGAGAGGTCTTATTTTCCAGAAGACAGGGGAATAATGCCATGTCACTCAATCCCACCAGCAGTGGCTGGGGACCTTCTCCCGGAGCAACATCATCTGTGTTGGGAGCACTTTGCAGGTGGGGCAGTGGGACTGTGCCATGTCTGCAAGAGACAGCATGGAAGGGATGAACAGTATAGATAGAATAGGTATAATTGTCTTTTTTAGATTATTTTATATTGATTATATATTTTGAAGTAAACATTTAGTACTTAAACATTTAGATTATTAAAGCTATATCATCAATAAAACTGCAGGATTGCATGGCTCTGAGTACCCATCCATGGAGGAGTCAGCTGTGGGCAGTGGCAGCATGGCTGCTGCTGGTGGGATGAAAACAGCCTGAATGAACACAGACTTTGAACTGTATTCAAATAGCAATAGCTGAACTTTATTATATTTTACATTTAAAAATTATGTTTTTTCTTGTAATTGAACAGAAGTCCTTCCCATCCCTACAACCTTAGCCTGCCCAATTCACTACTTTTGAGCATTTATATATAGATTTGTACATATACATATATCTACACACAGAACTGATATTTAGTTGATGACTTGAGGTTTACACTTTCTGCAATAAATTAGGGTCAATCTGGAAGGCACGTATTTATTACTACCCTAAGAACCATTAGTAGCGCCTCAGTCAATAAAAGATTATAACTCTAAGCCCAGGAAGTGGTTTAAGATCACAACAGATGATTTATTGGGTAAGGAGGGAGGAAAAAAATTGGGGCTAGGAGGGAAAAAGCTTGGTGAGATGCTCTCACTGAAGTCTGTTCTACCTGCAGTAACACATGTGTGGGGAGATTTAGGCTTTATAATTCAGAAGAGATTATTGGTATTTTGCAGCATGAACCTCATCATGAATAAATGAGCTCTGAAAATGGATTCTGTTCAGCACATTTCCAAAACCCAATCACACATGAAATTGGTGGTGTTCGCAACGCACCCAGGAAAGCACAGCCCTGTGTACACAGTGCTGTACACCCGCATGGCAGACATCGGGTTAGTGCTCACAGTTTGCAGTTTTTTAGCCTTGGTTGGGAGTCTGAAGTCAAATCAAGATTTCTTGGTGGTCTTCCTGCCACACGTCTGTGTCAGCATTTGTTCTCAGAGATTCGGCAGCGAACCTGGCAGCAGGATGGTCACTGGTCACCAGGAGTGTCCTGGAGCGTTATTTTGCCTCCTTAGCTCCTGCTGCATTTGAAGTAGCTTTCTGTAAGCCCAATATTACAGAAAACCACTGTTAATTCACTTAATTCACTCCCAAAGAAAGAAAAAAAAATGAAAAGAAAAAAAGAAAAAACAACATTAGACAGTTTCAACTTCACAGCAGAATGGAAAAAATATATAAAAATATATATTAAAACAAGTAAAAATCCACGTGTGAAATGAAAACCTGAATAACTAAGCAACAAGAGAGACAAATTGCAAAGCTAGATCTGGCACCTTGCACCTAAAAACAACCCACCAAAACAATCCCACTGGCAGCATTCCTCTAACTGGTTCTGTTCATATTCTCCCATGGGTGGGTCTGGAGTTATTTTGGTGCCAGCACCAAGTAGCAGCTTTAATATACCTCCACCTGCTCAGCACACCATGTCCTAAACGTCCCAGTTGTGGCGGGCACAGAGGCTCCATGCCAGATAACATATATTGGCCCTCAGGTGTGGTGTACTCTGCTGATTTCTGTGAAATAGCACCAGGCAGTAAGGGTTGTACCCACACAGTGCCCAGTGCCCACTTCTGCACCCCCAAAACTGCAAAGTTAACAGAGCTCCCTCCCAACATGATGCTTGCCATAGCCAGATGAAATTCCTGTTGCACACCACTAGCCCCTGTGACATGAGCTTGTTTTCAAATTCATGGGTATGTTTCTAAACCAGCTGAGATCTAACAGCGCCAGTTCCAATCCTGTTGGCTTGTCTTTGAAACCTGAAATGGCATCTGGCTCCGTCTGGGGAGATGCAAATTGCAGAGGCCAAAATTTTCACACTTCTCTCATGCCCTCGCCTGTGAAAGAGCCCCTGCCTTGCCTCCCCTTCTCTGTGTGAAATGCTGCTCTGTGCTCAGCCCTCCTGCTTGGCCCTTTTTTAATCCCCTGTGCTCCATCAGAACAGTGCAAAGACTTCGTGTTTCTATTAAAAATAAATAAATAAATAAATAAATAAATAAATAAATAAATAAAACCCAGCTCCAAGGATCTATATGTTAAACTCCTAACGAGTCAGTCACTTAGCTCCCTTGGGTGCCTGCAATAAGTGACATCAAAGCTGGCTGTGGCTCAGCATAATTGGGCATCTCATTAAATAGCGGGATATTAAGGTCACCAAACAGCTCCAGCCCCCTCTGAAGTCAGTGGGAAATGTCACTGATGGGGTGTGGGAAAAGCAGGGCTTTACACAGATGCCCAAAAAATTAGTTTAAAGAGGGACTGGGGATTTGTCTGATGTTTCCTTTTTTCCTTTTTTTTTTTTTTTTTTTTTTTCAGGTTATTTTTAATAATTTAAGATATAGGATAGGTTTTGTGTCTATAAGTTGTGGAAGGTTTATGGTGAGCCATGCAGGGCTCTCCTTGCCCTGGTGGAGGTGACTGCACCAGAGGTGGTCCCACAGTGCTCACTGAGCACTGACCCCACTCCTCTGAGCCCTCAGAAACTGAGCTGGGCATGGGATGGGGTCAGCTGCCATGGGATGGGATCAGCTGCCGTGGGAAGGCATCAGATGTTGTGGGTTGGGATCAGCTGCCAGGTTTTTCCACCAGAAAGCACACGCATGGCTCAGCTGCAGAGGAACACTGTGTTTCAGTGCTATCGGTGCAACAGGAACAGCCTCACGGTGAATCATAGTAACACCCGGGTGGCACAGCCTTGAAAATTTGCTTTGGGGGGGAAAAAAAATCAAGACTTCATCTCTCAGAACAGAATGAAATGAGAACTGCCTCCTGGGCCAGGCTTCTGGTTTTGTGCTGTCCCCTGAAGCTGCTAACTGAAGTGGTGAAGCAGAGACCCCAGGAAATCAGCCTGAAATGGGATGTCCAGCTATCCCAAGAAGCAGAAATCTGTCCTGGTCTTCAGAACAACCTGGCAACATCAGTCCCCAAAACCACCTCCTTCTGGTTTTGCCCCTCTGTGAGACAGGGACCTGTGTTACTCTGCATCCCTTGTACCAGCTGCGTGTCACAGCCACGGGGCAAGACAAGCACCTCAAAATATATTTATTTGTACTTTGACTTCTCTCAGAGCTTCCACTTATTCACCTCCAAAAGTCTGGGCAGAACCCAAGGGCTCTCTTCCTCCACCAAGCCCAAGTGCACGCAGCAACTTCAGCCTAAACACACTCACAAATATCATCCTGGTGTGAGGAGAGAGGCAGGGGAATGCCAGACGAACAGCAGCTCGGAGAAGCCCAGAGCCCTGGGAATCACCTGCAGGACAGCAAGAAGCTTTTTAGGCTGCAAACAGAAAACCAAAATGTTATTGGGAATGGCAGGGAAAACAGCAAGGGACCGACAGCAAGGAAGAGCCAGGGTGATGTTGCCAGCTACTGTGTTTGAAACATCCAGACCTGTGTTTTCCAAGGGGAGTGCAAACAGTACCGAAGGCACCACCAAGCCCAGTGAGATGCCGGGACCTCGCTGCCTGCTGCTGAGCAGTAGGACAGGGGCTCCTAAACCACCCAGCAGACCTTTCACCATAACTTCTGCACCTGGAAACACCCAGACCCTGGAAGCGGTGCAGAGCCCAGGGAAGCTGATGGAATTGCTTGTGTTGGATTTGGGAGCAAGGGGCCATCTTGGCACTCCTTTGCTCTTTTGATCTGCAGTGTTTCTTATTGTTAGGAGGGACATTTGAAAGAACAAGCTCGGTTCGGGCAGAACCTGCCACCTTTGGGGACACCTTTGGAGTATTCCATCTCTGGCAGGAAAACTTATCACAGAAAAGGAAGTCTGAGCCCATCATGAGCAAAGCCATAGGAGGTGCTCCCAGGGGCACAAGGAGCAGTGCCAGCAGCTCCTGCGTGGCAGGGACAACGAGGACGACGGTCCTGCTGTTGGCAGAGGAAGACTGGCAGTCATGGGCAATGCAAAGGGAGCCTGGCTATGGATCTGCAGCAATTTGAGTAATAAGGCTAATCAAAAGACCATGGCACAAACAATTTGCCACAATTCCAGATGTAATGGTATTTAACTTCTTAACTAATCTCGTTACCTTCCACAAGCAGTGTCTTGCTGCTTTCAGGGGAAGTATGTATTGATCTACAGCTGCCATCAAACGGCAAATTCGATCCCATTACGGAAAAGCACGGATTGAAATATTCGCTTCCAAATGGGTGATTGCTTAGGAAACAAAATAAAAAGGTGGAAATGGTTTCTCCCTTGCAGGCAGGACAGCCCTGTGTCGTGGCGGAGCCACCAGCTGTAGGATGCCCTGGCCCCTTGCACCTGGGTGGTGAGACAGGGGTGAAATGTCCCTGCAGGGCCCAGGAGGGGCAGGAGAAGACTTCTCAGTTTTCAGCTCTCACCTCTCACCTGCCCCCAGCCTTCCATCCCATCTCCACACTTCCAGGGGACCACTCGTGGGTGAAGCAGGAGCTGCTGTAAAGCTGCACCAGGGTGCTGGGGTCTGTTGGAGCTCTGAGGCAGGAGGGCAGAGCCAAAGCTGCTGCTCATGGAGGTGTTATGGGGCTGAGGAGCTGCAGCAGTGTCATATAATGGGATTTGGTGGAGCAGGGAGGTCTCACGGCAAACCTGCCTGCACTACTCCAGGTAGGACCCGAGCACGAGGGAGTTACTTGTCCCAGCTGCTTCCCTGCCCTGCTGTGCTGCTGTCACTGCTGCAGAAACCACTGCAGAAACTACTGCAGAAACTATTGGGATTACTGCAAGAACTGTTGCAGAAACCACTGAGTACTCTGAGTAGTACAGGAACTATTGCAGAACCTATTGCAACTACTGCAGGAGCTGCTGAGAAACACTTCTGCTTCTAGGTAGAGATAGAAGCCGTCAGTCCAGTGGGTCCTTCAGTCCCGTATCTTCTCAAGGCTGCTTACTCCCTTGCTGTCCTCGGGAAGGAAGCCTCGGGAAGGAAGCCCTCTCAGGCTTCCCTGGTGCCATTGCAGGCTGGAAGTGGTAGACAACAGAAGAGACTTCTGGCTTCTGCCCCGTGGGATGATGGCAATATAGGGGACATATTTTCTGCCCACCCTCCTGTCCCAGCAGACTCACGGTGCTGCCCCAGGGTCTGCAAGGGGACCCTTGCAGGGGATATGGGTACAACCAGCCCCTGGCTCTGTCCCCTGGCTCGGGCATTGTGGTGACTGAGAGTCCCCATGTCACAGAGCCAGCAGCTCAAAATGTTGTGCCTGCTCCCCTGAACGCTGCTGTGACAGCTTTCAGGGGTGTCAGATAGCGGCAACGCCTTGGCAGAGCGAGTTGGTGTGCAGTTAAGCAATTCCCGTGATTACAGTGGAACTGTTGAAAGGCTGCAAAAAAAAAAAAAAAAAAGGAAAAAAAAAAAAAAGAAAAAAAAGATAATTATCTTAACTCTTCTTGTCTTCAAAGAATCTCACAGCAATCAGCTGTGTTCCTATTTCGGGCAGAGACTGCTTGTGCAAGGCGCCAGCCCGGTGTGCAACCAGGGGGAAGGGAGCATCCCAAGCCCTCCACCTCTGCAGCCTGGGTGCAACCACAAATGAGCTTGGTGGGGTTTTTCCTCTCCGAGTTTCCCTGCTGCAGGGGATTCAGCTACCTTTTATTTAGCAGCAAGAAAACGGAGCAATGGCTGAGCATCAGGAAGGAGAGGTCAGGGTCAGCCCCACGCAGCTGGGCCTGTCCCAATTTCCCTGGCAGAGACCTCAGCACCTCTGCCACTCCCAGCAGGATTTTAAATTCAGCACTAGCAGCTGTATGCTAGTAAATTGGTTGAATAGTGTAGGAAGAAAAAATAATAATAACAAGGAAAAAAAAAAGACAGGATTGATTTTTAAGAGGTTGCTGGAGAAGACTTCAAAGGAGGAGGAAAGGAAAAAAAATGGGCATTTATCCAAATAAATGCTGAACTTCCCATTTTGTTTGCAACACTGCATGAATCTAACCGTACTGCTGGGATTATCAAGGGCCTGATGATTCATTCATCAGACAAACCAAACATATGCAATAATCTGGGTTTATTTTAGGATCGATGTAATTCTCATCCTACTAACTACAGTCATGAACTAGAGCTGCTGTGAAATGCAGTTAGTGGGTTTGTCCATCCTGGTAAGATTCTGGCCGACAGAGGGAAATGGCCTGGTTCAGCCCCTTTTTCTGTGCCTCGCCTCCTGCAGGTCCCCAGAGGTGGCGTTTCTCAAACCCTTAGTTGCTGTGAACAGCGGGCTGAGAACCAGCAGTGGGGAGCACTGTATGCCTTAATAACTGGGCTAAAACCACAGATGAAACAAGCAGGGGAACAAACGTGGCACTGGGAGCAGCCAGAGCAGAACAGGGAGGGTCAGAGGGGCTGCAGTGATGGTTGCACTCCCTCAGCTGTTTATGGGTGAGGAAAGAGCAAAGCTCAACCCAGGGAAGGAGCGGAGCAGGTGAGCAGAACCTGCCACGATGAAATGCTACCTGGCAGCAGTCATTGGCCTCAGAGCACATTGCGTGGATTTTTCATAATTCCTGGTTTGGTTTCATATTCAGCTGACCTTGCAGAAGAGTCTGAAGATGTTAACACAGTTTTGAGACTTTCTGTAGTGCTTCTCTTCTTTAAAGATTTCATTTTGGTCTTAAATCAGGTGGCCAGTGTGTTCAGCCATTCCTGCCTAAGGAGCTGTTCTGTGCATCATTTTGTTCAACTAGAAAATTAGCTGCCCCGAAATGGCTACCCTGATTTTTTTTTACTTCTTTTTGGTAAGGATGAGCTGCATGTGAGCACAGAGCATGCAACAGTGGAGACTGGTGGCATTCAGGATTACCAGGGGCAGCTCTGCTACAGGCTCCTGCCTGCTGAAAACTGCCTGACCCAGTCCTCCTTCCCCGTGGCAGCTTCCTGGGCTTGCAGTGGCCAGGATAACACCAGAAGTCAAAGCAGGAGAGCATGATGTGAGGAGATCTGAGCTGAGGGACAGAGTAAGTACAGGTCCAGGTGTCCAGAGATGTGTGCACCTACAGCCCTGAGCTCCTGCCTGGGCAGCTCAGCAGCACTCCCTGGGCCACAAGAATTGGGTATAAGGGCACAAAAGGCAGAAGCTCACCAGTGGGTTATGCTTATTCCTTTCCATCTACTTGCAAACCATTTCCAAATGGACTCATGTTTGGGGAATAGGTTGTGCCCTGCACTTCTGTCCAGATTTGCTCCTAGCTATGTCAAGGTCTACGCAGTAAGGAAAAGACATCAGGCTACAGCAGATGGAGGAGATACGAGCTCTCTGTAATGTCCTATCCATCTGCCATCTGGATGGGGAAGCAAGGACAACAGCAGTGCTTTGTGACAATCCAGTGCAGAGCATGGACATGAGCCTGAATGGGCTGTACTGTCAGGCTCAGATGCAGCCGGGGTCAGCGGTCATCGGCTGTGCCTGACAGCACTGTGTGGCAGCAGCTGGCACACTGCTTCACCCTCTTTTCATGGGAACTGGCTGTTACGAGCAGGAGCTCTTCTGAATCTGCAAAGAAGAGGACAGAAAACACTTTTTCTTGGCACAACCCAACCTCTAACCCTTGCAGATGGCTCTCCGCTTCTGTTCCCAGCGGTCTGGGAGCAGCTCCCCTCCTCTGCACCCTCCTGGTACCCATGGGAGGTATCACCTTCTGCTCACAGGTTTTCCTGGGGTTGCGCTGAGCCTGATCCAAGGCTGGTGGAAATCAGCATCTCTCCGTACACAGCCTGTGTGCAGCCTGCACATGGAGAAGAAAGCCCAAGCCTGTGCTCGGTGGGAGATGTGTGCACAAGAGCTGACGTGTCTGGGTGCTGTCCTGGTGCCCACAAGGACAAGTTAACCCTAACTGTGGAAAAGTGCATGCAGTAAGCCTACAGCCTCACCCTCCCTGCTGAAATTCCACATTCATTAATTGTTTTGGAGTGATGGATTTAACAAGCCACATTTAAAAGCATGCTCTTTTTCCAATGACTGCATCCCCCACTTGCTCTTGTCTGGTTCCTAAATGCTCTCCAAGAGACGTGGCCTGGCTCTGCTCCTCAGCACTGGGGAGCTGATGAACGTTTATCTAACAGTGCAGTCAAACCTCACTCTAGCTAGAGAAAAAATTTGGAAAGACTCCGAGCAGCCTCCTGCACACGCACACAATAAACATGAAATGTCACTTGCATTCCCAATGGGACAGGAGCTTCATCCCAGTAAGGATTAAAAAGGTACCACATAGGGCAACCCAAGGTGAGGCTCGGGATGAAGTTCCACCAGCCTTGTTCATCTGTGTGATTTGAGCTCCTGTAACATCCTGTGTCTGATTACAAATTCTCCTCAACTTTCTGTAGTACAAAAATGGATGGTAAATCAAATGAATCCTACTGACTTTCTTACTTGGTCTGGAGAAATAGATATTTATGGAGGCAAAAGTCATGGCCGGTTAGAAGAAACCAGAGATTGCAACTTGTCTTTGCTGGAGGCTGATGGCAGCTCACTTTCAAATAGCAAAACCTGCCTTAGGCTTGACCACAGAAAGCAATAAAAATTAGTTTTCAGTGGGAGGGAAGGAGAAATAGAACTTATATATATATATATATTCTTTTTTTTTCCCTTTCTAAATTTACCATATTATTCCAAATTGATCATATAACTGATCATACCAGACCCCCAGGGACCCTGGAATGGCACAGGGGTGGCTGCTTTGCACCTGGGTTTGCACATGTGTGTGCTCAGAGCCATCCCACTCCTGCAATCCCACTGTCAGGTGGGGGTACAGGTGTCCATCCTTCTCCAGCCCTTCTGCAGCTGGTGAACAAAATTCAAGAAGCAATGAGAAGTTTATTTTTCTTGACCAAGAAGAAGCATCCATCTGCATGGGCAGAAAGCTGAGCAGTGAATTAAAGACAGTTATTCTGGAATGTCTTTTTGACTCATTTTATTTTGCAATGCTAAAAAAATAAGAAAGCTTTCTGGAGGTTTTGCAGATTGGAAGTGTGGGGTGAAACCTGGGATTCCCTCAGTAGGTGTCATCTCAGCTTTCAGCGTTTAGAAAACAGTCAAAGCTCATACAAAGCTGAGTATACATAGGGTTGAACGTGTGCACACAGAGGCTGGCACAGTTTGCTTTGACTTCTTCAGGAAGGTTTCAACTCCGTTCCAAACTGAAAAAGTAAAGCTGGATGTGAACACTATTTGGAAAATATGCTGGTGGTGTTTCATCATCATTTCACCAAAGCAGTTTGTAAAGCAGCTGTCCCCCGTCCCCAACAAGGAGTGGACCCAAGGACTAGACCCAGCCTTGTTTAATATTATCAGTGATATGGACAATGGGGTGGAGAGTACCAAGAGCAAAAAAACAGCACAAAACCAAGGGGAGTGGCTGGCTCACCAGAGGGACAAAGACATCCAGGGAGACCTGGATGGGCTGGCAAGTTGGGCGTAACAAGAACTGGACCAGAGGCACCCAGAGGTGCTCCAGCCCCAGCCATGTGTGATGCTGCGATTCTCTAAGTTTTGTTATCTGATAAAAGAAGGAACTATCTACAAACAATGGTGGCTGGTATGTGACATCAGGACTGGTTATGTGCTTGGAGACAAAGAGTGAAAATCAAATACCAGTCTCACTGAAATAAAGAAGAAATCCATTACTGGCTTTGTACATGCGAGAGGCTCATCCAGTCTGGTGCAGCGCCTGCCTGCGTTGGAGCCCAGCTCTGCAATGACTGTTCCCACCTCCTTTGTTTAGCACTGATAAAATATTCAGAGCTTTACAAGCAGGTCAATAAAACGATGAAGAAAAGTTTCGGGTCTGAGGCCATGCATGAATGGTCCATTCACCAGTCATCCGGTTTTGCTGTCTTTCTACCCTACGTTTAAGCAGGGATGGAATAATCAATTTATTATGAAGTTTGTGCTGTCCAATATTCTCAGTAATTTGGTTTGCCAGATGGAAGCATCCAAGTCATTAATCATCTGTTTTGTACTTGGTACTCTTAATATTTAACAACAAAAGAATGCTTTTGTTTGTTTGCCTACATTGGGAACAAACAAGCTGTGATATCAATTCAATCTAAACAAGAAGGATTGAAACATCTTTTAAAACAGTGCTTTAAAAAGGAGTCTGTTTTTCTAAACATAGCAGAGACACGAGGTAGCCAGAATAAATCAAATCAGACTGAAGCTTCAGAAATGAGAAGCGCAAGTAAGAGAACAGCACTTTTCACTTTACTCTGCTAATGCCTGCAACAACTTTCTCTAAACACTGTATTTCTTTATAATTGCATTGCAATGCAATTCCAGGCTAGGGCTGGGTTCGCTGTAAGTCCTGTGCAACAGCCCCAGCTGTATAAAAGGTGGCTATGGGAGAGGCTAGGAAGTTGCCCCCACATCCAGCAGCTGCATCTCTTGGTTGAGGTCTCAGGAGGCAAACCACTGACAGAAACGATCCCGTCCAGCCCCAAAGGAGGGAAGCAAGTGAGGAATTGTCATGCATGGGTTCAAAGCTGTGGGTTCTTGAGCAAGCTGCTGCCTCTGTACAGCCTGTACAGCAAACATGTACTTGGTGATGGGAAAGGACATCATCCTACCTCCCTGCTGAGAGGCACAAATACTGCTCCTTGCGTGCAAGTAGCGGCCAGGATGCAAGCAGCCTTCAAGGAGCTGCTTGGTTCTGGCTGCCCTTCATTCAAGAAAGAAACCTTGAAAATCCTACCAGACCAGGGCTTCAGTTCTGGAGGATCAGACCAAATAATGTTGGCTCATCAAAAATGCTGTTGCTCAAATACCCAGTGCCCAGACCTTGTGCCTGCAGAGCTGGAGCCTCCATGGGTATGTCTGCATGTGCCAGGTGGGATCCTCCAGGGCACGTGCTCAAGCACCGTGTTGAATCTGGGCCTTCACCACAGTTCATCCAAGGACAGACTGCGAGCAGCTTTGTAACAAAACCACGGCTCACGTTTAATTAGCTCAGTTCCAGACTTCATTATGGATTTGAAATTCAAGCCAAGCCCATCAAGAAGTGTTTGAAGGAACACAAGCTTGCAGTAAAATTAGTAACACCTCCCAGATATGATGGTAATCCTGGGGAGGCATGAAGGACACCAACAGATTTTACTGCTTATTAGTGACTGCGTATCAAAGGCCCCATTTTCTCCCAGCCCTTCAGACGATGCCCATCACTGGGTGGAGGACACATGCTAGCATGTAAGGAGCAAGTCCTGCGGGTGTCAAAACACTCTCCAGCTGGTGCAACACCACAGCAGACACATGGGATGCTACCATGAAACCAGGCATTTGTAACGTTCAGCCCAGCAGCTGCTGCGAATCCTTCTTTCTGCTGCCCAGAGAGGATGGGTGCATGTGCAAGGCTGGCCCAGCCTTGCTTTAATGATGGACAATTAGCAGATGTATGTGTAATATACACTTACAGGGCTGTGCTGCAACCAGAGCTCTGCAGGGAGAGCATTTGATTTCTCAACAGGAGCCATTTATTTTGTCCTGGGGGGAGAGGGGGGTGGGAAATGTAATATGAATGTGAGAATACAATTACCATGATAGGTTGTACTGCAGGGAATGCTTCCAGAAAACAAGTGAGGTTGCTACCCCAAGTAGCATTAAATGAGGCAAGAAACAGGGGCATTTAATGTTCTTTGCTTCAAAATAAAATCCCCGGGAAGAACAATAATAATTCCTTAATTCGTTATTAAACTATCCTAAATATTCCCAGTCCTTCTATTTTGTTCTTTATCTAGCAGATTTTTTTCATATTTGCAGCCACATGAGTTATTAGATGCTATTTGGAAGCTATGATTTAAAAATCTCTATGTAATTCGTCCCTGAAAGTTCCATTTTTTTCCCCATCATTTGAATGGCTGGAGTAAATGACTCGTCTTAGCTCTTCCTCTAAAAATATTCTCTGTGGTTGCTCTCCCCAGAATCAGAAACCTCAGCCAGTGCGAAGGCAATAAAAAGGCAGGAGGAGCAGGGAAAACATTTCAAAATATAATTCGTTTTGGGGAAGAAAAAAAAAATAAAAAAAAAAAAAAAAAAAAAAAACACAAAAAAACAGATGATGTTATCCATAGACATTGCCCTTAATTCCCATATTTTGAAAAGTTGATTAAGACACAGACAAATGAATTGAACCTGTTGAGCTACTGTGTAAATCTCTTAGATTTATGTAAAATGATAGATTTGCCCATTCTCCCCATTAGGAGAAAAGCTTCTCCTAATGAAAGAGGCCACCTGCTGCCACAATACTAATCCTGCCTGTGGGTTAAAAATTGCAACTGCAGCAAAAACTGCATGGCTCAAGGAGGTCTCTTCTAAGGGTCCCCTGGGGACCTGCTCCTTTTGGTCATTTAAAGCTGGGTGACATTTATTGTGCCCAAAGAGCTCCCAAGCCCTGAGCACTATGGCTCAGTTGGGAACCATCGAGCTTGGTTCATTTTGTTTGCAACTTCCTACAGGAGAGAGAAAAAACAATATGGAAAAGTTCAGGATTTTCCAAAACTCTGGAAATCACAAATGTTGATCCACAAGCAGATACAGCCATGTAGAAGAAGCAAATGCCATCCTCACTGTCTTCTCCTTTGAATCTCACCTCCCAGAGCTGGAGAACAGATTACACTTGCCACATCACACACACTCCTTCTTCGTTTCAGTGGGAAACCAACGACCAGTTATCCTGTCGCTATCTGCACATCCCATTATGGTAACGAACAGAAGTCATCAAATTATAATACTCTTAATCACACTAAATAACACCTCGCACTACAAGTTGCCCCATTAAAATCAATGGCCTATTTGTAGAGCGGAGAAGTTCTCAGTGTGAGTAATGACATTAAAATCCCTCCCTGCCTGGGAATAAAATTTAAAACTCCCCGGTGTCTCCCAATCTACCTAACAAACAACGGGGGAAAGGTATTGACTGTTAATGTATCCATGCATATGATGTGTGTTTGTAAAATAGGGTTGTGACTCAGATTCAACAGATGAAGAGCATTTAATAGGAAAGGATGCTCGCCTATGTCAGCCTTATTGATTGTGGGCACAATGGTGTCTCCTGCTGACAAAGTAAATTATTTACCCAGGCACGGCAGCTAGAAGAAAGCTTAAACATCCTGTTCAATTTCTACTGGTTTTTAATTTTCCCTGGGGAAGATGGAAAGCACAACAACACTGGACAGACCACAAGCAGGGAGACTTGGGATAAGGAAATGATATGGTGGCAGATCCCAGTGACGAGCCACTTACCTTTCCTATGAACTAAAAAGAGATCACCAAAAGCACAGTTTGATCATTTTGGCAGAGAGCTCCTGGTGTAGCTGCGACACTCATGCACTTTGGGAAGCTCTGATTGCTGTCAAGACCTGCACAGACCTCTGGCTGCATTACCAGAGGGGTGGGCAGCAGGGGAGGGAAGGGATTGTGCCCCTCTGCTCTGCACTGGTGAGGCCCCACCTGGAGCCCTGTGTTCAACTCTGGGCCCCCAGCACCAGAAAGATGTGGGGCTGTTAGAGCGGGGCCAGAGGAGGCCACAAGGATGCTCAGAGGGCTGGAGCACTTCTCCTATGGAGAAAGGCTGAGGGAGCTGGGGTTGTTCAGCCTGGAGAAGAGAAGGCTCCGGGGAGACCTCACAGCAGCCTGCCAGGGCCTAAAGGGGCTGCAGGAAAGCTGGGGAAGGACTCTGTGTCATGGGGTGGAGTGATAGGATGAGGGGGAATGGCTTGAGGCTAAAAAGAGGTAGGTTTAGGTTAGACATAAGGAAGAATTCTTCTCTCAGAGGGTGGTGAATCCCTGTTGCAGGCTGCCCCCAGGAGCTGTGGTTGACCCATCCCTGGCAGTGCCCAAGGCCAGGCTGGATGGGGCTGGGGGCAGCCTGGGCTGGGGGCATGGGGCCCTGCCCATGGCAGGGGGCTGTAGTTACATGGGCTCTGAGGTCTCTGCCAACCCAAATCATCCTGTGATTCTCTGATTCTATGAAAATAGAGAAATTAAAGCTGCTCACAAGGACCAAAGAACTGTGAATGCCAAATCCCAGGAAGATTAGCTCTGGGGGGTGGAGATCTTCCAAACCCCAGTGTCATTTGTTTGTTTGTTTTGTTTTGTTGTTTTAATAGGATCTAATTGTAAGCCACAAAGAGTCACAACAGCTTGGAGTGCATGATGGTTGTGGGGGGCATTGCCTCCTTACCCCATGTAAGCAGCACCCAATACCATGCAGGTTTCTGGGGTCCCCAGCACCTCAGGGGACGCTCGGCAGCATCACAGGTCTCCAGGCTTGGGGGCTGCAAGGTGGCAAGAGAGGGAAAAAAATGATGCCAGATGACACTAATGCCTTTTCATTATCCTAAAAGCTTAGGAAACTAATTCAAAAGTCAAAGAGGGTTAAACAGGATTAGAAGCATTCTTCTCTTCACAACACAGTTAAGAATAATCAAATTGTTATTCAAAACAGGGAGTGGATAGTGCTTAATATATCAAGCGTGCTCTTCATGAGGGTTTTCACCTCCCACGTGCACTAATCTCTGGGCTATCAGGCTCACTGTCACTTCTGTTTGAGAGCCTCTGAGGTGGGCTGGGGAGACCTTGCCCCACTGTCATGGCAGGGATGCAGGGTCAAGGAGGGGAGGAATATGTGAATGTACCATGCATGGGGCAGCGATAAACCTTCTCCAGTGTGCAAGCCATGAGGATATTCCCTGCACTTCTGCTGTGTTTAGTGCCAACAGCTTTTTGTCAGTTGGCTACATCTGTACCTTGCAGCCCAGTCTGCCCTCCCTTTCCAAAAACTTCAGCTCTCAAATTGGTGCATAAGACAAGCAGCAAATCTGATTCTTGTCTGCCATGCTCAGCTTACCTCTTGCCTGTGACTGTCTGATTTCAAAGTAATATCCGTGTCTTTAAAAAGCTGCTGAAAAAATGCTGAGGCAGACGCATATGTAATGGCATCAGGTGCTGCTGAAGGGCTCACAGTTAAAGTGGGTAGAGTTTCAGCTGAAAGTTAAATTCATGTTTCTTCCTCTCTGTTTCCTGCCTACATTTTTTACTGAAGGACTCACTGTTGTGACCCGAGGCATCTACAAGGCATTCAGACAAATAAACTTTGAAGAGCAGGTTGCAATGTATATGTCTACACCAAGACAAACACAGCAGGAAGCGCAGTAGAAGTCCCCACAGGGTACCTGCTGGTGCGTTCATGCCAGGTCACTTTGGTATCATTTATTGCTCAGACTTTCTGGCTTTGTCCACAACTTAAAGGGAATCCTGTGGTTCCTAGTCAATAAAGGAATGAATCAAGCCTTTCCAAGCTGCACAGTGTAAAGGCTGCGTGTGAGATGTAACTCCAGCATTTCTCTTGATTCTGCAGCCACTGGTGTCACTGAATCTCTCCACACCTCAATTCCCCCAGTGGCAAAAGACTTTCTTAATAAATCTTGTGACCTGAGCTTGAAAAAAGCAAAGATGAAAATGTCTCAAGAGGTATTGGAGTAAATTTCTCCTGAAAACAGGTAGGCATTGGTGGCAGTGATAAAGATCTTGCTTTGCAAAATACATTGGGTTCTGCAAATACTGTCTGCCTAAATATGCTTTTTACAAAGTGTACATTTAATTAAATGATACAAAAGAAAGTGGGTGTCCCCGGATCAAGGACATATACCAAGGCAGGGATGGGAAAAATGACCAAACATCAGCTGCCCAAATTCCTTCATTGTTGTGTTCATATAGTGAACTCCCCAACAGCATGAGCTCCAAGTACCTCCATAAATGAGCTTTTCTGCACAATATGTTTGTGCATTTGGCATGAAGAACTTAAACTGAGATCTTTAAGCCTGTCCAGCAACTTCTGGGCCAGGTGAGTCTTTCTGAGCAAACTACTCCTCAATCCCATTCAATGAGCCATATGATCACATAAAAATGTGACCCTATACAGTGCTAAGCAGAAACATCAAGTCCTGACCATGCTGTCCTGAAGTCAGCACCAGCAAGTAGTCTGTAATTTCAAAGAGGGGACTGGGTTTGTTGTGAGAAAGGGATTTGGTATTACTCGAGAAACAAGAAGAGGAAGTTCACTGCTGGACTTCATTGCACTTTTTTTTTTTTTTAATAGAAAAGTGACTTTGGCCTGGCAGTTTTAGTTTCTTTTCAATGGAAACCCAATCTCAACATGTCATTTCATAGCTCTGTGGAAATAGGTAGTCACAGAAAACTTTCTAATCCTGAACCTGGTGATTTTCCCTGATAGACTGCTTATACCTGGCTATAAACCTGTGTGCTGATCTCTGCAGGGTGTTTTTCTAGGAGGAGAAAATAAAAAGAGAAAAAAGAAAAAGGAAAATGAAACAACCCATGAGATGCCAGGCAGACTGTCACTGCAAATGTCATTGTCTTTGGCTCAGGCACGGGTTAATCTGAAGTCACAGAAAGAAACCTCCCCCCAGGGATGTCGGTGTTAGCTGTGCAAGCATGTAAGTGATGTTTCTTGTTAAAAATTTATGGTGAAAAAATATTTGTATTTGGGTTTGATTGTTCACAGCATGGAGTCCCTGAGTTCCTTGTTCAAGTTGAGTTCTGAATCTAACATGAGTTTTATTGGTGAAATAATGAGCTCAAATTGCAATATTCAGACCTGAAGAACATTCAGAACTATCATCTCCCTCCTCCTCCTCTCCCATGCTACTTTCCATCTCCTCCACCTCGGGAGCACAATTTTGGGTGGATATGGACCACCTCTGATGGGCCAAACACACTTCTTTTTGCTCCCTACCATGTTACTCTGCTCCTTGACAAAGGCAGACCCTTAAGTGTGGGGTAGACCTGGGTCTCCCCAGGGCACCCATTCTGGGGTCTCTGATGCCACCCCATTTTATGGGTGCTTAATGCTGGTAACGATGCACTGGTCATGTTCTTTCCTTGAACTTCCAAAGACAGAAAATTCAGCTCCTGTAATTCCCAACACAAGTTTTGTCTTCTGGGGTCCTGGGAACTAACTTACTGCAACACGCTGCTGTGTGAGTTGGGCTGCTGCTGAGCATTTTGGCACATTCTTACCCGTTTCATTGAAAACAGCAAATAATGAGACAGATTTTTGTCAATGGATGTGCACTGGTTGACATCAGTAGTGTTATAATTGCTAGAACTGAGAGTATATGGTTATTAACAGCAAAACTAAAAAGAAGCCTAGATTTTTCTGGCCTTTTGTAAGTGATAAGTCTCTTATCCTCTTTGAACCCAACAAAAATGAGCCGGAGAACTGGAGAAGAAGTGCTTTGTGCAAGGGAAAGAAACACAGCCCTAAATGTTAACCTGATGTTTTTTCATTTGAATCCATGCATTATCAGCAGAGCTCAACCCTTGTGCAAGCAGGTTTGGATTTTAAATAGGGCTCAATGGGAGTTTTCAAAAGCATCATTTTCAGTGGATAGTATCTGCCAAAACCAGAGCCTTTTCCAGGAACAGATGAGTTTTGACAAGTTCCAGGTGTGAAGCGAGAGCAGGCGTTAGTCTGGCAGCTGACGCATCCACCAATATATGGGAAACACATTTTCAAGTTTCTGCTCGACCTGGTTCAGACTGAAAACTTGGACTTGACTTGCTCTTGTCACGGGGAGACCAAGCTGCCGCCTGCTCTGGTGCATGCTATGCACCCTTTAGGAAGGTTTCTGTGTTTCCACTGGTTGTCTTACTGCGGAGCAGAGAAGGTTTTGCAATACTGAACTCCTCACCACCATAAAAACCCATTTCTTCCCCACTCCTTCCCCCCAAAACAATAATGGTAATAGTTTCCTTGCACTTCTCACCAACTATATCGCCTTTGACTTCAGGGCACAGACAGCCTATTTTAAAACAAAGCTTTTAGGATAGCTTTAGTATCAGCGTCATTTCAGGGATATAAAATTGCACATAATATCAATAGGCTCTTCCTCCCTAACCCATCCTAGGCTCCAGAGATAATCTTCTTATGAACTCAGGGTCAGATGGAGGCTGGAAAACAGCTGGCCAAAAAAAAAAAAAAAAAAAAAAGTAATAAAATATTCTTAACTTCTGCCCCAGTTCTGCAGAAGTTTTAAAGAGCTGCATATGCCTGGTAATGCTGATGGCCCGAGAGTGATACAAAAAAGAGGGATTTTCTTTTTTTTTTTTTCTGCAGTCCTGAGGGATGTGCAGTTGTTACTCACTCATGTAGGAGGAACGTTCTCAATGTCTGGAAGCATCTTTTTAATTCATACCCTAAAAAAGAAGGCAAACTGATGAATGAATTTGTTTCTTGCCTTGTTTTACAGGGAACAGCTTCAAAAGAAAGCACACCCAGCACTTTTACATGGAATTCAGGTCAAGCGTGCATAGAAATTCATCAGATGATGGGTTTCTCTGTCTGGCATCAGAGAAATTGTACAGGCTTTTTGACTGCTTCGTGTTAGACCTTTGCTATTTTGGGGAACAAAGGAGAAGTCTTATTATTTCCTGCTACCTATACTTTCCCTTGTCCTCTTTGGTGTCATTCATGTAAAATGGAAATAATAACATCTTGCTGCCACCAGAAGCTGAGGAAATCAGCAAAAATAAAGGGTAGGAATGGGAATGTGACAAACAGGTTGGGTTTCAAAACCCCACTCCTCTATTTTTTCATCTTTTTCTCTCATGTTGCTGTGGCACAAGAGTTATTTGGGTGCTGCACGTGTCCCGGAGGAGAGGATCCCTCATGAGCTGCAGTGGTGGAGGAAACCCAGAGGAAAGCAGTGAACTTCCCTCATGTTTACATTCCTAGAGCACGATGTGCTGCAGAGTAATTTTTAAACTTCCAGCATCTCTTAGCAGTATGTTTTGGTGAACAAACATGTCCCCAGCGGACTCCCGGACAGAGATGAGCATAACAGATCTTGGCTTGGGGATTGCTCTCTGAGACAGCTTAACAGTTCCCCCTTGAGGAGGAAATTCACTTTGCTCCTCAAAGCATTGCTGAAGAGCGTCCTTTGGGGAGAAACCCGTGAGTTTCTGCAGTGAGAATGGCAGCAGTTGGGGTTCCTCAGGACTGTTTGGGATGTGAGTGCACCTCTGGGGTGCTGCCAACACCTTCACATGCCCATGGGCAGTCCTAGCACTTCTGCAACACTGGGTCCCTGCACTGTGCCATGGCCCCTCACCCTGTTTATCTAGGAGACCCTCTGGAAAAAAAAGAAACTACAACAACAAAACGACTATACTGCAAGTCCATCCATTTACTTCAAGAAACCATCGAGGTGTGATCAAAACCTGGTGATAAGGGGCACTAAATCAGTCACCAGATATAAAACAGCCATCCAGATGGCCATGCCTCTCTGGGAAACAAACATTATTTGGGTTATTCCCTTTATCACCTCCAGCCCTGAAACTTGGTGGGATGGAGCCTGGGCATGCTGAGGGCTCAAGGCCAGGGACAATATCAACCCATGCTCACACAGCTCTTTCTGGTGCCACAGAGCAACATCACTGTGTAATTACCATGTTGGTTAGCCTGGATGAGAAGACAACTACAACATTAACCCAGTCAACCCACTGCTTTTGTTCTGCTGTATTGTTTTGGAGGCAGAATGACCTGGAGTACACCTGGATGATGCTTGGTGGTACATAAACCAAGGTTCATTGTTCATTTGCTTCCAGACCCTTTGCGGTGGGTTTGACAGGAAAACCCCAATCGATGGGCACAGAGAGGGCAAGACTTCAAGAAAAGCACTTCAGGGAAAGCCGGACAAACTCTTTTCCCCTGGGAGTGTTTGTAGCTAAACTGTATTGCTCAGTAAAGATCAAAATGTTTTGTGGGAGGATGTCAATTCTGACACCATTTTCTGAAGGGAGAATTTGAAAGGTATCATTTCAGCTCCCTCATTTTGATAAAGCTAGAATGTGCCAATAATAGTGAAATGTTTTGATAATCTCTCCAGAACATTCCTTTGGATAAAACTGTAGATGTTTCGACTCTCCTAGCAAGGATAAATACAGATGCTTCCTTGTATGCCTTTTGTCTATTTGTATGTGCTCCTCTTACATGCTGAGCATCACACCAGTGAATTCCACACATCACTCAAGAAACACAATTGTGTATAAAAAATGGCTAAAAATAAGGAATGTGTTTCCAGGTAGTTTACTATGCATTCCCATTTGCTGCCAATTGTTTGGTATCCCAGTTCTCACATCACACAGTGAGCAGGAGCCATGGGTACCAGCCATCAAGAAACTGAGACATTTTGGAGACCATAGCTCAATACGGCCAACTCAGAATGAGTTAGCAGACATTTCTTCTCTTGAAATTTAATCAGAAAAAAAGCTCAATGGGGGATTAAAATGGATGCTATCTTTCTTTCTTTACCTCCTGCCTGGTATTACAAGGGCCCTGCCTAGGTATCTGTACAGGCTCGGCAAAGCCAGAAGGATTTTTTTCAGTTACTGAATCAAATCTAAGCTCCTTCTGTTCTAAAAATATATGTTTAATAAAATGCTGTGATTTTTTCCCCCCATATTCAGATTTGAGTAATTTTCATTCACTGTTTTGTAGCAAATGTCCTGCTGCTTGCCATCTATCTGGCAAAGTGGTCTGATTTTGAGCTTCAGTGGTCCCTCAGTGGTACCTAGCTTTTCTCTTCTCTTTGGAGAGGGAGCTGAAGGGTTGTCAGTGGCAACAAGGGCAAAGAAAGATGATGGCCTTTATGTTTAATCTGGAGAGTAATTTTAAAGAAATTCCCTTAATTTAAGCATAGGCTTGAATCAATAAAGCCATTACTTCTAGTACATCCATAACTGGAGTGTGGATGCTTCCAAAATATGTCTGTGTACATTCACACGTGCATGCAAAACCCTGGTAATAAAAACAAACCAACCTGTGAAGCACTTAAATATAAACTTGGTTAAAAAAGAATAAAAATCTGCAATAAACACATCATGTGCTTATGTATGAGATGAAATTCATGCCTTTTCTTGGGTTCAGGCACTTGGGTGACTGGTATCCTTAATCATTTGTGAACCTGAAACAAACACCCAGGCCCTCAAGGCCCTTTGAATGTGCTGGCTTTCCAGCTACCACATCGGCAGTTTTTCAGTCTGTACCATCAGAAAGTCCAAATCTTGGTGTATGCTTCAAGCTTTGAAAACTGTAGAAAAACAAAACAAAACAACAAAACAAACAAACAAACAGACAATAATCAGTGTAGGGAGATTGCAGAATCAGATTGTCTATTTTGGTATTTTCTGAGCCCTAGTGGATGCATGACAGCAACTTGATCATATTTTTTTCCCCTCAGTGAATGAAAGCAAGCTAGTTGAAGGGTTGGTTTTTTGTTTGTTTGTTTGCTTGTTTTTCTTGTTTCTCCTTTTTTTTTTTTTTTTTTTTTCCTGTTGTTGGAACTAGGAAAATTGGGAATACTTCACAGAACTAGCAGTAATAAGTGCCATAGGAAAAAGGCAATAGACCAGTTAATTTATCGTGGCATTTGTTTTGTGATCACTCCATTGGTTTTTAGATGTTTTACAAAAGAATTTGTGCTCAGACAAACAAGTAGTTTGCTGGTGCCTGGATTTCTTTCCCCTTGGGCTCATTGGTAAAGAGGGATTGTTTGCATGAGTGTGGCTTTAATTAATATTTTGTAACATGCTGAGATGCAATTTCATATCACTAGTTTTAAAGACATTTCTTCCTTAAGAAAGAATGGAAATGCCACCACCGTAGGACTTTTTTTTAAACAACTTCTCTAATTAAGAAACCCACTGAGCAAAGCTTACAAACACATGATTAAGTCCATCTGTATTCAGCCAGGCACATAAGCACATGCATAAAGTTCGGCACGTGTTTACTCAAGAGAAATTGTCTGATGAATTGGGACCTAAAAGAAAGCAGGGGAGATGCACTGTGCTCTTCTCTTAACGATGCAATATTTTGCATTCTTGTAACCAGCTTTTTCCCTTCCTTCCTTCCTTCCTTCTTTCCTTCCTTCATTCCTTCCTTCTTTTCTTTTTTCCTTCCTTCTTCCCTCCCTACTTTCTTGCTTTCCTTTTCCCCTCAGATATACCTCAAAATAATATTTCTGTGCTTATTTTGGACAAACTTCATTTTGAATATTAAATGGATAGGCTGAAAAAAAAAAAAAAAAAAAAAAAAAAAAAGGAGCTGTACATTTCAAACTGCTCTGAGAACACAGAGTTCAGCCCTCTGCTCCTGACAGGGATGACAAAGAGGCTGCCCTGAGCATCTCATATGTTTCCATCTAATATGAGATTCCACAATCAGCATCAAAGTGGGAATTTTGCAAGGAAAGGTATCCCAATGTCCTTCACAAGCTAAGTCAATTTTAATTTTTTAAGCCCTTATTATTATCATGCAGCAAAATGTGCGGTGCATAAATCTCATCCATTACCTACGGCTTTTGTTTCATAAATAATCAAGTCAACTAGATTCATGGGCAGGCAAAATAAGATAAGAAAGTGAATGTCCTTTGCAAATGGCCACAGGTGCTAACACTTCGAGCTGGGCTGACCCCACCGCACAAGTGGATCCACCTGGATTTGCACCCTCTGAGGATCTGCCCCAAAGTGCAACAGGCATGTGATATCCCAGAGGGACCCTAAGGGGATCCTCCTGGAGGTGAGATCAATTTTTTCTTTTTTTTTCCTGGGCTTTTTGAAAGTCCTTTATCTGGGATGTACAGTTTAGCAGCCTGTCATTATGGGGGTGTGACACCCATCGACAGAGCTGGGTTCAGGCTCGGTGGGCATTGTGCTGAGAGGCAAAACTTCCCAGGGCTATGCCAAACCCACTGGCACCACAGCCTCCCTCTGGGCACCTGACATTTGCATTTTATATTCCCCATTTCCTTTTGGACATCCCAATTTCCATAAGCCTGAGTGATTATTTCAATTTTGAGAAATTAAACCATCACCTTCCCAATTTTAATTCCCATAATTTATTTTTATGAGGCGGTGCTGAAAAGGGCAAAAATAATGAATATTTTGAATGATGTGGAAGCCAGCTCTGTGCTTTCCCTGAAATCTGTGCAGCCTGTAAGAGATGCAGGAATAACCATTGAAAAAAAATAATAAAAAAAATAAAAATAAAAAGTGACCACTAAAACATATTTCTATTAGTTCTGCAAATCGTAATGAACATTTTTTTTTAAGATCCAAGCTTCTAGATAACTGCACTGGCTTCTTGTTTTCCTGCAAAGAAGATCCTGTTGGATGAAGGATGCCATTCCAGTGAACTACATCTGCCTTCTCAATGTGAGAGAGTGATGAGAAAAGACCACTATAGGAAAGCAATCTGGATTTCCTGGAAAAGCCAGCCATCATTAAGCAATGTTTTAAAGCAGTGACATGCAGATAGCTACAGGGAAATCTACAGCTGCAGGTGACAGTCCCTCCTTCCTCACTCCAAGTACTCCCTTCAATGGCCAAAGCAAACCATGTTGGCATGAAACCAAGTAACGCTGTGCAAGAAGGGGAGAAAGAAAGGGGGCAGCATGGTCTTCATGTGCAGGAGTAGGGAGCAGGAATGCAGGAAACAATACCCACCCTGTATACAGCATTAATGAGTCCAGTACTGTAACTGTGGGTCCAGTTTGGGCATCTGCTCCCTGAAAAGAGATTGATAAATGGAAATGTCTGCACAGAGCTGCTATCAGAGGGCTCTTTACAGACAGACACTAAATGCATTCAGTTGCTTAAAAAAAAAGAGAAAGTTTGGGGATAGCTTGAGCAGTGTATAAATGGTTCAAGAAAGGGTAAAAACATCCTTCTTCCTGATCAGCTCTTTAATTCAGGACCCTGAATCCAGTGACTCCAAATAAAAGCCAATGGAGCTACTTCGGTAGGAAAGGTACTATTTGTGTTTGTCTGTTTGCTTGATTGCTTGTTTTTCATGAGGTTTTAGGAACAGATCAGGAAGGGATGTAGCCAAATCTTCAGAGCTTCTGAACTGAGCCCAGCTCTCCCTGGAGCTGTTGTCTGCCCTGGGTGCTGTGGAGCCACCACAGTGGTCACCATGGCCATTCCTCTGCCACCCGTTGATCAGAGCTGACCATCCTGGTGGCCCTTCATTTCTGAACATCAGAATCTGCTTGGTACCTGTAGGCTGGGATGTAAAAATGCAAACATGAGCTGATTTCTGGCTCATCATTTATGCTATAAGTGTTTTATAAACCAGTTTATTGGCCAGGACACAAGAGACATGAAGTGAAACCTGCCACTTAATCCACAGGTAGCTTCTTTAGACAGATGTAATACAGTTCAAAATTTCAACATCAGATGTTAATGTGCTTTTGACTTAAAGGCTCTAGCCCCAAAATCACAAAGAAGGCATACAACTGGCAGCAAACTTGGCCAGTATCACTAAATCAAACCCAAGGAGGGATGCGGGACACCGTGATCAGTGTCTGCCTGCTGCCTCCAGCACTGACTGCATTGGACTAGGCAGGGTTATCTGCTGACCCATCCAGAGTTGAATGGAGTTTCTAATCAGCTTTTTGGAACAGGCCTCAAAATCACTGTCCAGAAACATGCACATACACACCCCAAAAGAGAAGGGAACGCCTTGAATTTAAATTCTCAAGGGCTACTCTTGTTTGGGGAGATGAAGTTGCCATTGCTCTTTTGCAGTTACTCTGCAGCTTTAGGGCTCTTTTGACCAAAGTCTGTCTGGGAAAAGTTGTCCTGCTTCTCCCTAATGTAATTTTGCTGAGACACATTTTGGAGTGATGATTGGAGCCAGTTTTTGCTTATTTTTGGAAACCATTTTTCACACCTGGGTTTTGAAGGACCCACAGTGTGAGCTGAGCCACCTTGTACACGGTCAGAATTGAAATGGCTTGATTAATGTTGTGAACGTTGTCAGGGGGAGCAGAAGGCCAACAGGTTATTGGTGGTAGCGCTGAAGATGTCTTTTAAAGTTCCTAAGTAAAAAGAAACCTCAAACCCACAGCATTAACAACACAGAGGGCTTTACTTGTGCTTACCCTCAGGTCATTAATTCCCCCGGGTCCTGCAATGTCCCTGAACTTTAAAACCCTTTGTACTTTCAGAGTGGTGTAGCAGGGCTTTGGAAGTACTCTTCACAATTAGGTATATCTTTTCTTGAATCTTACTTCTAGTAGCAAATTAGCAGTTTTGAGCTACTGGGGAATATTGTCATTACTGAAAAAGAAAACCACACACAGCAAAATGCATGATGGAGTTTTTGAAAAACAAATTATTTCAGAGGTTAGAAACACAAACTTCATCAAAATAACTGCTAGGCAATCTGCAGCTAAGACTATATGCAGGTAGTATGCCAGTGGAAAATAAGTTAAACTGTGTACTTTTTCTGTTTTACCAAACTGTGTAGTACCCACCATAGCAGTCTATGTATCACCAGCATTCACACATACGCACACACAAAATAAAATAAATAAAATAAAATAAAATCAGAAACCACCTGTACATAGGAAGGTAGTTAGGGTTTTGATAATAAAGGTAAAATTCATTGTACCCAGTACACCTCTGGTCGGTGAAGTCCCATGAGATGCTTCAGCCCAGAGAAGTTACCCTCCTCGTGGTTCTTCCTCCTTAATATCGGTGTGAGCATCAAGTGTTTGGAGGCTGTCTGGGGTTTCATTTGCAACACAGTGGAATATAGAGCACTGCTGCATTATTTCTTCTGCCTGAGTCTGTTTCCATGCCTGTTCCCTGGAAGTCTTCATTATCACCTTACCAAAGCTCTGCAGCAGGCCCCAATCTGCAGACCCTGAGCTCCTCAGAGGATGTTGCACACGCTGATCCAGTTCTTGGGCCCCAGTTTGTAGCTCATATCTCTTCCTCTTCATGATTTGCATGCTCAAATGCCCTCAGTTTGCTCAGGAAGGCAGAAGTTGAAAAAGATAAACAGTATCTACCTGATTCTCAGCTCAAGGAAAGAAAGAAACCCCGGCAGAAAGAGCCAAATGTTAACAACATGGTTGAGAAAAGCCCCCCAGCTTTACAGGAGTACATCTCTTGCAGGAAATATATGAGAAAAAAAAAATACAGAAACCAGATGAAAAGGTCATTGAGAAACTGGGAAGAGTATTAGGATGAAAGACCTCTGCTCCCTTGCAGGGAGAACATGCTCAGCACTTGACACAGCTTGCTACATAACAAGGCCAGCAGCAAAGAAATGTCCTCCTCAATCACAGCAGGGACTGAAGGTGTCTGGCAGAGTCTGTGTCAAAATGTGTTTTTTTGGTTGTCAAAGACCAAGCAGGGCTTTTTACTCTGCATCTGAACCTTCAACATAGCAGGAGGAGAATGGAAACAATCGTAGTACCATCTGGGCATTCCTCCTTTGAAATACTCAAATCCTTTATTATTATGTGATCAAGGTTTGTCAACACATGGCAGCAAATGAAACTGTGCTCGTGAAAGGTTACTTCTTGAGTTTGCCTCTCTTCTGAATACAAGGGGCATATTTCAGTCCGTACCAATTGCACAGTGATTTAACTCTCCTGTTTTCAGGAAATTTGTCTCTGCTTTATCCTTCTGTAAAGGGGAATCTTCAAGCCCAAAATCTCTTCGTGACACAGGAACAAAGGCTCATACTCTCTGCCAAAACTTGTTTGTGTGTTTAATGTATTAGCATGTACTTGCAGTGAAATCAAAAAGAAAAAAAAAAAAAAAAGCCAAATAAAATATCAGGATAATAATGAAATGTTTCTTGTAGGTGTGAAAACATTTCTTTGAATGGAACTAGAAATGTATTCAAAGTATCTAAGTCCTATCATCTGGTTAAGAATACTTTATTTTTAATATCCTCATTTAATAGAATTGGATAATTTCTTTAAAAACTGACCTTAGCCCAAAAAAACTGGGGGATTTACCAAAGGAAATGTTGTGTGATGTTACAAAGACCAGAAGGCCAGCCTGTCTGACCACAATGCTAATTCTCACCAAAATATGGGTGGCTCTTCGGGGTTCCTAACAGTGTTACTTAGTGATAGGCAATAGACAAAAAGGAGACACTTCACTGAAAAATTCCTTCCACTTCTCAATGACAGTGACAGGACAAGGGCTAACTGTTTTAAACTGAAAGAGGATAGGTTTTGATTAGAAAGGAATGAAGAAATTCTTCCCTCTGGTGCAGGCTTCCCCAGGAGCTGTGGCTGCCCCATCCCTGGCAGTGCCCAAGGCCAGGCTGGATGGGGCTGGGGGCAGCCTGGGCTGGGGGCAGGGGGTCCTGCCCATGGCAGAGGCTGGAATTAGATGGGCTGAAAGGTCCCTTCCAGCCCAAACCATCCTGTGATTCTATGATTCTAATTTATTTTTTTATTATTTTTTTTTTTCAGAATATTGGTCACTTTACCAGTTCTGCTTTTAATTCCAGGATAAAGACCTTGTTTTGTTTCCAGTAATAATTTCAACCTTAATTCCCTGCAGTTAAGCTAGGTGCTTGTTTTCCATCATGACAAGTTCCTGTTCTCTCTCATCCTGACAACAAGCCAATACCTCATCTTCTGTGTCCTTCCCAACTCAATTCCTTAGATATAACCTATCTGTTCCTGGGCTATGGGAGAAAAAACACAGTCATCTTTCATCATTATCCCACTCAGAAATACCAAAGAAATTCAGCTAGTAGGCCCTGTATCATGTCCATACACTGCTCTTAAAATAATTCTGAAGATAACATGCTCAGGATCATGTAAGCTTCCAAAATATTGATCTGTCAAGTTGTTTTTGAGTTTTCTTTGTCATTCTTTCATTATCACTAGGTCATTCATTATGTTGTAATGAGAACACTTGCATAACAAAATTGGACATAAAGAATAAGTGCTGAAAGTTGCAACATCTATTCATGCTTTTTGCAGTAAACTTTACCAAATGAGGCCTTTTTTGCAAAGTGAGAGAAGTAATTCAGAGGAAAGAAATGTTATAAAAACAGGCTGGGGAAAAATGCAGTCAGATTAACGTGCCAAGAAGCAAAGTCCTTAGGTCAATACAGAGACCACTCAAGAAGAGGGTCACAAATGAAACTGGAGACAAGATGGAACATCAAGTGAGAAACTTCAAAACCAGTGTCTCTGGAAAAAGTAGCTGATAAATCGCGTTGTCTGGTTTTTAATCTGACCATATTTCTGTTAGTCAGTTCATTTCTATTAAGGGGATGGACCTCAGGGTAAATCAGAAGCAGTTCCATCAATCTCACTAGAGTAACATCATTGTAAAATTGGTCTGAAATCTGAATCAGATTCAATATCTGCTGGGTAAGCATTAATCAGCTCTTACCACTAATTTCTTTTGCAAAGCTACACATCACCTGCCATTTCTGATAACACCACTGCTAAAGGAACAGGGAGAACTTCATTATTTTTTTTTTACCAGAAAGTTGAACACAAAGTGCCAGGGAAGGCTGAACAGGAAAAGCCAGATGATGAGAGGGGCAGAACATCTTTCCAGGAATACCCTACTAAAGTTTTGGAAATATCCCTCTAAAGAACTTACAATTTCAGAACTGAGGATAATGCAAAATGAACATTATGAATAGATGTGATAAGGGGGTTGACTTTTATTTTATTTTAATTTTTGCAAATAGTAATTTTAAAAAGTGAAGTAAATAACCCTTTCATCACTACTTGGAAATAACATATCATCTTTACTAACCTTGCGGAAACTTCAAAGCTCTCACAGCAGCTAATGGGACTCTAACTGCTTTATCAGAAACTGTATTATAGTTTTAATACACAGTTTACTATAACTGGAGCTAGAACTCTAAAGACACTTAGGTACAGACACTCATAGAGACGTACGATTGGTTTTATAATGTAGTTTAAACTTCATCGCCTGCATTTGACCTTTTGAAGCCTAACTCCTATATTCATCCGAAATCCAGCAGACATCTTTATTCCCACCATCTTTTTACACTCACGTGGTTAAATCAGTTTTGTGGGTGGACTCATTCACCTCTGTTGCAGCTGCTCCTGAATTTTCATGTCCTTTCTGTTGTCAGCCTTGTCTTTGAGCAGCCAGCTATGAACTGAGCTGAGAGTCCAGCAGCTGAGCAGAGCATGCTCCTTTCCACAGCTCCTTCGTACCCCCTGCACTGCCCCAGCAGAAGCACTTTCCTTTCCCAGCAATGCCGTCCTTCCCCCCCTTGAGTCATTCTAATGGAGATTAAAAGATTGGCTTTGTCTCCAGAACTGACAACTGTGACCCACAGGGTATGGTGACATCATTAGCAGATGATTTCCCAAAGATTTGAGGTATCCAATAATTTCTGTCTGCCCATGATATTAGATTTAGAAGGTAAAAGTTAATTTCAAAGGGGTTTAATTTCATTTAATAACTAAGTGCACTGATTTCATGGTGAATTAGGCTATTTGTAGCAAGATACCAGATTAAAATAAAAGATAATACAGTTTAAGCAGAAGAAAACACTTCCATTTCCACCAGCATTTCCAAACAAGTTCTGTGCTTTCCCTCTCCCTTCGTGTAGATTATAAATAAAATCTGCAGAGCTGAAGAGCTGTCAGGAAAGGCAATGGGAGTTTGCAAACACAAAGGCTTTTTGGCTAATCTCATATCACATCAGGGGCTCACATTCTCATTTGATTTGATACTTGATGAAGTTCCAGGAGGTGAAACTCTCCTGCTGACAGCTCCGGTGTGTGCAGCCCTACACGGGCAGCACAATGCCTGCTGTCCTAGAATAGCTCACTTACATCAGAACTGGAACAAAACCCCTCACAGATGGGTTACAGGTGTAATAAATGGCTAAATCCCAAATAGGGTTACAATCAAAGTTTACATTTATTACACAGGGACCCAAACTCAAACAGCATCCACATTCTTTAGTAACAGAAATTAAATGACCAATATTTTAATCCCTGTTTCTACCAGGATTTCCTTCCTTGTATTTTATTAAATGTGTCCTTCATTTAATCTCATTGCTTCTAGTTCTGCCATGAGGTACCAACAGGCATAACCTTGTGGTGACACCTGAGTGACACCTCAGCCTGTTAAACGTGGTTAAAGCAAGGCTGTTAATGCAGACTTTCAGCCAGACTACACAACCTAAGCTATATTGATCTTTTTTTTATTTCACCCAGCAATTTATTGTTGACTTCTGTTGTTTTTCTCTTGATTTTTGTTTCCATAGCTCTTACATTCAGATATTAAGTCTCTCAGATAATAATACATTGTGCAGAAGTGGAAACCAGAGGCTTTGTGCCATAAAATCAGAGCTGTATTGAAATTCCTGTCCTGCTCCAAGTTACACTGGAGCGATTGCTGCTGTTTTGCTGCTGTACCACATTGAAAACTTGTGTTTAACTTAACTTATGTGTCAATATTGGGGCCATGATTTTCAGCTGGGTGTAATCTGCCTGCCAAGTACTACCTGAGTGTATAACCTTATGGCTCTGGCCCAAAAACATCTCCCTTCCTTTATCTAAAACAGACTCAACCCTGAGGAAGCTTCAGGAGATGGAAACCTGGGTTTTCCATCCATAGCAGTGATGCTTTCCTTGCTGGCCATGCAGTCACATACAGCTTCTGTGCAGAGCTGGACCATGACCGCCTCACGCAGGCTAGATCTCCTTCCTCTGCTCACCTCTTAATGCTTTCAACAGCTTTAAGGAATTGCTGGGAAATGACTTATGTAAAGCAGGCTGATTAGACCTTATCAACTAATTCTGTGTGCTTGTGTCTCTGGCTATTCATTTTTATTTCAGCCAATATAGATACGATGCACTTGTCCCAAGAAGCCTAGGACACATGCTGGGTACACGTACAGCTTTCTGGCAGTGGCTGTCTGGCCTCCAGGTCACTTGGCTGCGCATCTCCTACAGCAGTGCTTCTTTGCAGGTTTCTCCTGGTCATTTTTCACCACTCTTTGAAAAGTTCCTTGAGTTAATGAACAGGGGTTAATAAGAGGTTTTGTGTAAATGGAAGATAAAGTACCATATAAAATCAATTCAGATAGTCTTCCTTATGCACAAGACTAAATAAGAACATGCTTTAGCTTTTAGTTGTCCAACATCAAAAGCCTAATTACCATAACTAGTTTTTTTTGCTTCAATTTGTTATCAAACAGGCAAGTCAACAGATGGCTCCTGGTGTGTCCAGGCAAGGGAAGAAAGAATGCCTGATGTTATTCTGTTATTCCTCTTTTCCTGTCCATAAAGCCATTTCATCTCATCAAGGGCTCAAAGCACTGTCCATTGAATTGGATTTCTGAAATGGATTTTAACATGCATATGAAAATTTACATTTTCATATTTCATATTTTAACTTTTGCATATTTAACCTTCACATAATAACACGTAAAACACAGAATATGCAACTCACAATGAGACACATGGATTACCTGTGTATGGGATCGTCCTTCATTTCAAGATAGCATACCTATCATTGAAATACAGGATACATTTGTTTAATGCTGTAAGTGTTTGTTGGGTTTTATTTTTTAACAAGTACAGTTGTCCTTATTTCACATGCTCTTTCATTACTGATTTTTTGTTAGAGGCCTATTAATATAAAAGTAGATTAATTAGTGAATCAACTAAAATTTCATCAAAAGGTTTTTTGTTTATTTGCTTCAGTGGTTAATGTCACAAAATGTTCCCATTCTAGCATCATTTCCTGTAGAAATAAAGTTAATGAATCATATTGTTTGCATGCATGGCCTCTCTTTACTGGGCACTTTGTCTCAACTTTCAGATTTGTGACCAGTTTCAGCCATTTTTAGTCTCAGAAGCATTAACATTTGAATGGCTTACAGAAAACATTCAGGGAACATACCCCTGATGTCTGCATGAGTCCCTGTACATGAGGCAGTGGGGATTGCACAAAGGCTGTAAAACCACCCCTCAGTTCCTAGGATTTCTGTTTTCACTTTGTTTTCACCACAGAGCAAGTCACCACAGCCAAATGCAATGAAGTCAGGTGAGCTTTTTTCTTCACTTTCTTTCTCAAGTCTGTAGCTGATGTTTTTGCATGGGAAATCAACTCTGAAATATCGGTACTTGCAGGTAACAAAGCAATGCATGTGCCATGCCAGAATGAGACAGCTCTGCAGTCCTCTTTAAAATGCAGAGCTCCCAATGGGAGCATGAGGAGGCCTGGTGGCTGGGAGGAAGGCAGAGAGTCCTGGTGCTGCTGGCTTGACTTTTCCTTCCATTCCCATCTCTTCTTTTGTTAAGACCATACTCAGATTGTCCAGGCTGACTCATTTCTGTATTAGGAACATTTATCAGGATGGTGGGTGAATTTCATAACTGCGGCACTGATCATGAAAAGGGTGAGGTCAGTCCTCTCACTTAAGCACACTGATGGAAGTTACGACTACCAAAATCCCAATCACGGTGCAATTGCATATCACAGGTATTACAAAATAATACTTTGGTGCTCAGCACTGAAAATAATGATTGGTCTGACTTCAGTTCTTCCATAAATTTTCAGTACTTCTGACTCACAAAGCAAAGATCTTTGCAAAAACTCAAGATAATGTTCTGAAAATTGTATTAATATGAAACCTTGTCAGCCATGTTTCAGGATGTTAATTCAGCTCAAAGCCTCATTTTCTCTTCTTTAATGCCCAAGGATTTTCCCTAGGTAAAGGGTTTAGGAGGGTTGCTTTTGCCTTTTCCCAAGGTGGAGAAGGGAAGGTATTACAGCCAGGTGGGGATCATCTGGAGCTGTGACTCCAGGCAGTAGCACAGTGTTATGGACAGAAAGCAGCAAATTACTTGGAGGCAAGAAACTCCTCAGGGTGCTCTGAAGGTGCAGTTTTGTACAGTTGGGCAGAAATCATCTGGTGATTGAGGCCAACACACACACAACACTAATTATGGTACGTTTGCTGTGTTGCACTAGGGGTGGAACATTTCCAGCTTTGCTGAGCCCACTTCACTTTTTCTTACACTAATAAAGACTAAAAACAAACAAACAAACAAACAAAAACAAACAAACAAACAAAAAACAACAACACAAGAAAACAATCAAAAAGCTCCTCTGAATTCCTGAACTTCTCATCCCATTTTCTAAATCTGATCATGATGCATTTACAGCAACAATTTGAACGTGTGAGCTGTAGCAGCACTTCCCCTCTTCTACACACTCATTTCTTTTCTCCATACATCTCCCTGCACTGAACAGAGCAGGCCATGTGGTTTTGCTTCCTTCAGATTCACCTGTGCAATAACTCAAGAGACAGGATGCAGAATTGCAGGTTACCTTTATAAATAGCTCATGAACGATGAGTAAACAGTTAGAGGAAATCAATTAGGGTGATGTTTGACAGAGAGAATTTATCTTTACTAATTCACCTGGGAAAAAAAAAAAAAAAAAGAAGAAAAAAAAAAAAAAAAAGGAGTAGATCTAATTTTGGAATTTTGGGGTAAATACTTACATCCTCGTTGATGTAAATAGTTACAGCTGAACCCATTACCTGAATTTTGAATTTGACCCAGCAGAGATGATAATATGCAAGTACCGGCATGGAACATATTTTCAGGTATTTCTTTAGTTCTTGAGAAAATAATTCCTTCTCCTTTTGTCTTAAAAACAGGTAGTTTAGTTAGGTTCCGGTGAAAGCCCTTCCTTATATAAGAAAACATTTTAGATCAGATTTTTAATAACACTGCTCAGGGGAGTGCTGTTGGGCCATCAAGGGCATTCCACAGAGCAGGACATTGCTCCCTTGTGCCCAGGTCCTGCACCATGCCCTGGGAAATGGCCTTTTCCCTTTGGGCCTCTGTGCCTGGTGATGAAACAGAAAAGACTTTCAGGGCTTTTTCACCATGCTGGATTTTCCTTCTCAGCAGGCAGAACAGCACTGCAAGCATCAAGATGTCCAAGAACCAAATAACCAGATAAAACAAGTGAACAAACAAACAAAAAACACTAAACGTGACATTAAAAATAGAATAAAATTATGAACTGATAAAGTGGGTACCTCTGCTGGGTCATTTTGTAAAAAAGAAGAAATTTATAGCCTTGAAAAAACCTGCTCAGTTTTCAGTGGATATGGAGATCATTTATTGCTTCTTGCCTTTAAGTAAAAAGTGCTTTATGGTCTCTTCCTCTTTCCACCTATTGCTTCGTAGTGGGAATTGGGTAACAGCTGCTATTTACAGGTATTAACTAGATCACAAAACCAATGGTTCTTGATCCCTCCCTTTGAAATCTGATGGGATTCATGGTAACTTAATTAGAAACATGGAGAAATAAGATCAGAAGAGGCAACCGACCTACAAAGCAGGTTGTGATAAAATAACCTGTTTTTATTAAATATCATAGAAACAAAGACTTCCTGAAAAGGGACAATACTGAGACTTAGCAGATGCATTTATGCTCCTGGCTCTGCTGCATCTCCCTGAGACCCAGGACCAGACATAAAGCCTGTGTTCCTTATGCTGTAAGACAGGTAATGATCCACTCACTCCTCCGCAACACCTGTGCAGCAAGCACACTGCACACTCAGCAGGACATTTGCTTACCTTCCTTCGAACACCTCTCATAATATAGCAAGTCCCTGATATGAGATGTTGGCCACAGGGCTCCAAACACTGACCTGAAGGTTATAATAGAGGATTTTTAATAGCTGAAGGATGTGATGGAGGCCAAAAGGCACTGGTGGGTGGAAAAGGGTTGGCAGATGTGTGGATGTTCTATTTATTAGTGCTGATCAGGATATAGCCTCCAGCACAGACAGTCACCAACCTGCTGGGCCCAAGGAGACAGAAAGCTCACAGCATCCTGCCCTTACCCTGAAAATTCACTAATGACTGTGTCAAGAAGAGGATACTGCAGGGGATGTGGCTTTGGTCTAAATTAAAATGACCTTAGGTTCCCTCTCATCCTTACACAGGGCTCCTGGAGGAACATATCTGTGTACTGTGTGGTTAGTGGGGTTTGTTTCAGAGATGCACACAAAGGCAGGACACCCTATGGAGAACACCTGGTCAAGTGCCACCGAAGGATCTGCAGGTCCCTTAGCCCCTGGGGAGAGGCAACAGCAATGCTATTGATCCCCCAGACCTCAGTGCCAGGAGCAGCACTGGATTCCTATTAGTGAGACAGTGCAGATATATCTGGCTGCTGGCTGGATGGTGACCAACACAACCTGTAAGCACAAAGTCTCATCAGCAGATGAGCAAAACTGCTTTAAGCCAGGAGGACAAACTACAGGTACATCTGGATGTCCCTTTCCATGACTTCAGAGGAGGCTGGAACCATACCTTTTAGTCTGTATCCCCCACAGGGACTTTCTAAAAAGGGGACCCCCCACATAGGAAGTAAACCCCCTGAAGGTTTTAATGTTCTTGGGGGGGAAAATAAATAAATAAATAAAAATGTTTATGGATGTATGGAAGTTTGTAATGGTTTCAGCTGTAGCTTGAAATTACTGTCCTAAATTAAATCCAAGGGCAAGCAGGAAGGCAGATGTAAGGGCTGCATTAAACTGTTAATAACATGGAAGTGGTTAACGAGCAAGTACCAGGTAGGAGACCCGCACAGCAGAGGGGGACTCCTCACTTCAGCCTCGTGTTGCAGGATTTTAGGGGCTCTCGAGCATCCTCCTGCTCCAGTGGGGTGCTGCCTGCTCCCTGCTGAAGGTCTGGAGAACTGTATTGAAATGCATTCCCTACTGGAGGCTGTTTTAGTAAACGCCTGAAGAAATTAACCCAAATCTCAATTATCCCTTACATCCTCATATGCATAATATTATGGTGTGTCAGTGGAACTAGGATCTGGATTTTGCAGGGGTCAGGTAGGTTAAAGAATTGCTCACAGTCTAGTGTTTTTTATTAACTGCTTGGTTTTCATTGGCAGTTTTGGATGAAAATATTTTTTGAGCTTTGCAATGAACGTTTGAAAGAAAACCATACAACTGCTGCAGCCTGGTGCTCCTTTTAAATCATTCTTTCCATAGACATTACAGCACTTTTTGATTGGTAAAACTTAATTGCTAGGCATACTCCTCAGGTTTATATCAGTTGGGTGAATTATTGTAGCAAGCTGCCATTTGTTTCCAGGGTTTATTTTTCATGATAAATGCAAATTACTGTGTAGATTGATGGCACCATCCTGGCACCTTGTTCTTCAATGTCAACCTTAGGGCAGCCCTGGGAATATTGCTGCTGGTTACTAGTGCGTCTCCCGATGTTCAGATGTTTTGAGAATGACACTAATCAGAACTGTGGCTTTCTTCCATCAGACTCTCTTTCATTTTTCAGGAGGTGATCACGAAACATGCAGCATGATTGCTTTAGCCCTAATGATGCTATTTATTAGAATTCTTTGTCTTTCCATTTTGTGAATACTATTTTTTTTATTTTTTTTTTTCCCCTTGACAGCATTCATAAAATAAAATGTGCCTCTGCAGTGGGACTTTAGACCATTTTCAAGCGATTGGCTGGTGTCAGAAGTTGGGGTTTTGGGGCAGTACCTTGGTCTGCATCTCGACTGTAGAAGCCACCTCTGAGTGCTGACGTCTGGCTGGCCCCTGCTGGCTCAGCTGCCCACCCTGCCTTCTCCTGCTTCACACAGAAAGTCAAATGTTCTCAGGAGTGCTCAGCCACCGGCTGAGAGTATGGACAGGACTTCTACCAACTGTGGATTGATCGTTTGGCATCTGAAAAATACATTGCAATCCTCAGACTGGTGCTGTCACAGACTAATTGAAGGCTCCGTAGAAGCTACAGTAGAAACCTACTGGTCAAATTAATTCATGTTTGGGTCATTAACTTGACTGACGTCACAGCTCAGTGAGACGATTTGAAATACGTGACAAAGCTTGCAGTTTTTAGGACACTGAGAAAAATGAGCTGAGAAATAATAAGCCAGTGTCTGCTAGCATATCAAAGCCTACCACCAGAGGCCATGAAGAAAGATCTAAACAACGCTGTGGTATTTTGCTGAAACAGTTCTCCCTCACTTTGTATTTGGAATAAAAAAAATCAGTGGGCATGATTCACAGTTCTGCACGGCCCCACCTCGATGTGCCTCAGGTGTTCATGTAGGAGAGGGACAACATGCCATCCCCTCACAGGGGTGCGAATCTTTTATCCTGTACAAAGCACGGAGCTCCTCCAGAAAGGGCTGGATGCTGACCGTGCACGCACCCTTCGGTACGGAATTTCCTGGTATTTGACTTGGCAGCATTCAAAGAGCTGTTTGGGGGCAGATTCACAACCATGTGCCTCTGCTCACACCGGCCAAGCTGGGCTGCAGGAGCCCATGAGGAGAGGGGGCAACCTGCACTGGGAACAAGCATGGCTCACTCTGGACCACGGTTATTTTATATCAAAATCCATCACATTAATCAGCCGGTATTTAATTAATAGAAAAGATCTGTCTGATTAAATTTCAATTAAGCGCCCGTTTGAAGCGATGACATTCTGGATGCTGTTGGACAACCTTGCTGACCACACAGATGGCAGGCAATGAAAACATTAGCCAAATATTTTTACCATGACTGGTTGAACAAAATAAAGTACATCCATTATAATGAGCCGTGTTATAGCACAACCCTCTGTGGTACAGCAAGCAGAGAAATTACCACCATAACAGATTGCTGTTCACTCCAGCATATGCTGACTCTCCAACTTATTCTGTATTTCTGTGCATAAACAAGGATATACAGACGAATTAAGTTCTTTGATATGTAATGAGTGCTGTGAATCCACAGGTTCCTGAACAACACAGAGGATCCAGTAGGTATTATATTATTCAGATACGTCTTTTTTTTTTTTTCTCATTATCTGTCTTTCTTGATTCTTATTAAAATACCTTTGCAGTGGAAATTTATTAAAGAGCCTGTTTAGCTAATTCATCAATAAGAAAACAGCAGCCAAAGAAAAGTCACCATCAGTGCTTAGGCACACAGACATTCATTGCAGTGACAAAGCTTGAACATAATTACTTAGCTGTGTGATGTGATGACTTTATTATATGACTCTGAATTAATCTGACTTTGAAATGACAAATTTCACAGCAGTTTATTAGGATGTGACTGCTAAATGACTGATATGACAACGACATGTGTAGTAATCATAACTTCCTAATATAGTTGTACGTTTTTATCCCCCAGATGTAGCCCTGATAATGGCGCTTCAGCTGATTCTAGGAACCTAAGGAAATTTTACTGTATTGTATTATAAAAATACATAAAAGCTCTTATTTTAACACAATAGACTCACACTACACTGTGCTGTGAAACTGCAGTAGTGGGTATTGATGTTGAAAGTATTTCCATGGGGCTTTACAGTGTAATTAACCGGTAACGTTAATAGAATACGAGCCTGCACTAGCAGCAGCCTGGATCACCAGTAGGCACATAGAGAGGAAAATCACTGACTTTTGAAGAGGGCTGAGGGCATTGCTGAAGATTTTCCTGTGTTCATCCCACCAAGCCGTGCTGAGCACCCCTGAGCTCCGCCAGGCTTCTGATAGGGGCTTTGTTCAAAAATTTTCCCTGTCCTTTTACTATAGCCAACTTTCAGATGAAGAGGAAAGGTTTTGCAACTTGAGGGATTCATGGCTTGTGAGGAAGCTAAAATGAAAATTAAAAGGCTAGTATAATGTTGCAGGGCCTGGAGGAGTCAGCAGATCTCACGCCTCTCAATTACTCTCTTCTAGGTCCTTGTGCATGCTGAAGAACTGCTTTAAAGCAAAGCCTGAAGGTGGGACAGGAGCAGGAGCAGGTGCTGGGCCCAGCCTCTTCCACCAGCACAGAACTGCCTCTCTCTCGCTCCCCTCACCCTGAATGGCCCCAGTTCAAGGATTAAGTTAGCTGGGATGCCCCTCTGGGCATCAGGGGGTGATGTCTTCAGAGGTGGTACTTTTTGGGAGTGTAGAGACATCTGCCCTGCCTTGAGCTGTGCTCTGTTCTTCACTGTAGGTAGAGGGTAAAAAAGACAAGAGCTAACGTACTGTCTGCATGCAAAGATGTAAACTGGATCAGCCCTTGCTAAGGGAACTTTCTTTCCAGTCTCCCCATTAAAGATGCCTTCCATAAATTCAAAGGAACAATCCATGGCTCCAAAACCCCCCAGGCACCCCTCCCTGCAGGACCAGCCACCTCCTGTCCTGCCCGTGCTCCCTGTCTCTCTTCCACCTTGGTTATTCCAAGCTCTCCATTTTGGAAGTAATGGGCTGTTGGGCTACAATCTGCATGGAGAAGCCTGCTGGGCGCCACCAGGGCTTTGAAATACCTAAAAGAAAGCTTCTGGATAGGGCAGACACAAAACCTCTTTTTATACCAGGTCTACTTCAGGGGAAATAACTATATTTAGCTGAAATTTCCATTGCTGCGGTACCTGTAAAAGAGCGTTAGTATCCTCATTATTCAATTAGACAGATACACTGGCAATAAAATATTCATTTTTTTGCAGCAGAAGCTGAATGATATTTCCTTGAATACCTGCAGACATATTCCCTAATTGTTGCCTCATATATCTTAACTGTATTATTTCTGATTTGCAAGTGTAAATAAATGTACTGCTTGGGATGATCATATTTCACACCAATTTATTTGAATGACATTAATGAGTTCTCTCTGCCAGTGAGACCTTGGAGAGCTAGACTGTGTTTTGCTACCCACTATCATATATTAAAATTAAATAAATAAATAAAACCCAGCTATGGGAATGCCTGAAAGGATTTAATTTTTGTTAGTTATTTGCATTCCTCAGTTATGAGCCTGTGGCACCATTAACAAACAAAATAATAATTTCCTTAAAATACTGGAGACTTGAAAGTGCTCTCAATAAATTTGAAGGTTACAATTGCTAACAAGCCACACTTTGCTGTTGGAAGCACTCCACAGGTATGGCAAATTTAACACTACAATCTTGGAAGGCACGAACAATGACATTTGATAGGTTTCAAAAAAAGGAATTATGTTGAAAGGTGGAATATACCTTTGGTATATTTTTAAAAAATATTTATTCATTGACTGAAGACCCAAATCACATCCACATTCATTGTAGGTTCCTAGCAGAAATGTCTCAGTACAGTCCCTATTACATTTGCCTGCCAGTTTACACCATTCCTGAAAACTACATCTGGAAATCACCATCTTCTAGCTCATGCACAAGGTTTTCCCCATGCCAGGAAGAGCCATCTTCACTACAGCTACATGCACTTCCTTCTGCTGATGCTTTTGGTGTCATCTTGATCCCAGAGCAGGGACATGACTCCAACCAAACCAAGTGTTCTACAGTCAAGGTACCACCTGTACGAGCTGCTGTATGGAAATAGAAGAACCTGTCTTGGCAAAGGGTTTCTCTGTGATGACTCCAGATAAGAGTGATGTAGGAGCTGCTTGGGATGTTAATGGAGATGTATGATTTGGGGTTCCATTTTTATGTTGCTACAGTGGGATTTGGGGCCATTGTCTCAGACTGAAGTGTTTTTAGGTGCCTAAATAGGCATGCTTGAGGGCAAGGTCTCAAAGGTCTCTTGTCATGTGGCCTGTAAGTGCCACTGACAGGCAGATTGGGAAGAAGATGATGGCACAGACCACATCGGGTTTATTTCCACTTAAATCCTAGAGATCTTGCTTACCCTTGTGGACACCACTGCCCAGCCTCGTGGTAGCCACCGAGCCCTTTCTGTACGAACACAGAAACCTTCCCCCAGCCCAGTCCTTCCTTTATGGACCCACAAGGCTGTTCCTGTAACGCTGTTTGTCAGCAGCATTTCCACAGGGCGCTTGCATCAGCATTCCTGTGCCACCAGCCTGCCCGCTGAAGCATAGTATATTCTGCACTTTATATTCAAGGCAGCTGAGTGCTTCTCCTTCCTTTGAGTGGCATACTGCCACCCATACATTACAGAGAGAGCAAAACTCGGAGGAATCATTGAAGCTAACCATACATTACATGCATGATGGGCTTACCAGATGTCATTTCTTACATTGTTATGGTTTCATAAACTACACTGACATTGTCATTATGCTCAAAAATTTGATCCCACTCTGCTATTCTTAAAATGGATGATTCTGAAGGTTGTTGCATTAACAAATAGGAGTATGCAGGAAGGTAGATTTGCAACAGGAGTTTGTGAATGACTGGGTTATAACATTTGCTGGAAAACGGCATGACAATTGATTCATTGCTGGAGACAGTAACAGAAAAGGCAATGCAAATTCAAAGGTTAAAGGATCCATAAAGCTTTAAGAAGAGATTTATTACAGTAGGTGGACATATTTTGCTCAGAAACTGGAATTGCAGCTGCCTTCCCTGTATTTATGAGACATTTAATTAATCAGTCATAACAAGTATGTTAAAAACTAAATATCTCTTATTAAGATCTACATTTGTCTCGGTACTTTCTTCATTTCTGCTTGTTTGTGATAGCAGACAAATTCGTGTCAGATACAAGAAGAAGAATCAGCCCTTTTCAGCAGGGCTTGCAACCCAGAGCACCCAGAACTTGGGAAAAGAGAAAAACAAACAACAAAAAGGGAGATGCTTAACATATATGGGGAAACTCTGTGCTTGCATCCATATCATCTGAGAGGGGGAGATCTGGATGTGGATGACTGGGGGACAGCAGAGGAGACAGTGAGCCCACAGGCAGTAGCATCATGGACCTGCTCTTCACCAAAACTGGGGAATTTGAAGCAGGGAGGTGCAGAGACTTTGCTGAGCAGTGCTGACAGGCACCGCAGAGAACTGCAGTGGGGAGCTCAGTCTTGCTCCAGTTTCCAGTCGTACATCACAGAAATGTCTGTCACCTCCCTGACCTCCGTGAAAACTGGAGCTACTGAGCATCTCTAAAATAAGGCTGGGATGCCTGCAGGCAACAGGCAAATGCAGAAGTAGGGCCAGTTTCTTGACAAGCTTGTCTTTAGAAAATGCATTGATTTCTGCAGGTCCTTCCCCATTTATACAGTCAGGGAATTTGGCCTTGTGCCTTTCTAAGAGGACAAGGACTGGGTATTTGGGGTTCTCTTCTTTTCTTCTCTGCTGGCTTCCTCCCTCTCTTGTCTCACAATGAATACACAGAGGACTGCAACAAGGAGCACAGAAACAAGAGAGGACCCCAACAGCATACATTATTAACAATGTCTGCATTCTTTAGTGTCCTTGCTGCTAAAATTAACACAGCCTGCATGGCACCCTGCCAAACCGAGCAAAGTATGCGTCATAAACAATACAGGTGGGTGCGATCTCGAACCATTTGTCTGCTCCTGTAAATGTCCCATCACGTCCTTCTCAGCTTAATAATGCCCTGGCTAACTAAACTGAGTGATAGTTTTCACAGGCTAATAACGACTCATTTGTCACAAAGTCTGACTTTCATTTGCAATAGCATCATAAATTTTCTGCACTATATGGCATGCCTGAAAAGCAAATGCTTTTTTATTTTTTTTTTTTCTCTTGCAGCCATAGTATCATGTAAATTTTTTCTGTAGGTGTCCAATGAAGGATCTGGAAAAATCCCACCTTAAGAGTAGTGCAGAAACTGGCTCCATTGCCTAATCATGAAGCACGGGATAAGCCCAGTAAGGTCTCCATTTCTGGAAATAAAGATCTGAGTCTGTTAGGGAAGTTAGTACAGCAGAAGGCTGAAGTACCAAAATAGGTACCCAAAAAAAGGTCAGAAATGGTGGAGGACTCAGATCCTTTCCCAAAAGTTCCAATTTAAATCTAAAGGAAAACTGGGATCCCAGGCAAGCTTGTGCAGAAAACAGAAAATGCTATCAGGATATAATGTGGAGTGGCAAATTTTCTTGTAATGCTCAGATGCCTACCCCATGTTAAGAGCTTTCCCTGGTTCATGGGTGTGTGTGGGTGCTGATGCATTTGCATGAAAAGAAAAGGTGTCAAACTTCGTCTACCAGCCTGGTCTGTCATGTAATTCCCAGCTTCTGAGCTCTGTCAGTTCTCATCATCAGGGATGAAAGGTGGAGAATGATGTTGAAGACCAGACCTGGATGAGCAGGGAGGAGTTGCTCCCTGGAGCATCTTCAAAGAGGCAGAGAGTCATTTCCAGCCCTGTGCAAAACCACCTGCTCCTGAAGCTCTCTGGACCTGAGTTACTGCACTCATTTCAGGCTCAGCAAACCATGCTTAATCCACCTACATCCTCCAGCTCTGGGTGGTTTAGAGCTCCCCAGACAGGCAAAGAACATCAGAAGAAAAATGGATATTCTGATTGATGGAGTTAAAGGATTCTGCCCAGTTTCAGAGGCAAACAAATGGTCCTTGGTCTTTGCTGGCAGGGCATTGTCAAATGGGGGACCAGAGCTGCCAGGCAATAAAAATCAGAATTATCACGGAATTAGTGGGACTAACATGGATTTCTAACAGTCAGGAGTCTGGGGAGGTCCCTCCTGACTGGAAACTAGCCAATGCTATACCCATCTACAAAAAGTGCATGAGAGAAGACTCAGAAAACTACAGACCTGCCAGCCTAACCTCAGTCCCTGGAAAAATTATGGAGAAGACTGTCCTGGGGGATATGGAAAGGCACTTAAAGAACAAAGCTGGTATCAGGCATAGTCATCATGGGTTCATCAAGGGAAGGTCCCGCCTCCGTAATTTAATCTTGTTCCATGATAAGGTCACCTGCTTGGTGGAGGAAGGCATTTGATACCATCCCTCACGGCTTCCTTCTGGACTCATTGTCCACCCATGAGATAAATGGGTCACACTATGCTGGGTGATGAACTGGCTCAATGGCAGAGCTCAAAGGGCTGTAGTAAATGGGGCGATACCTGGCTGGGGGATGGTCACCAGCTCCGTCCCCCAGGGCCCAGTTCTAGGCCAGCTGTGTTTAACGATGTTATCCATGGTCAGGGCACAGGAGTGGAGTAAATCCATTGATTTCTGAAGGTCCCTTCCAACTGCACTATCCCATCCCATCTCCTGCAGTCTATGCGTAATACAAAGAATAACAAATCACGTACAACTGCATCAGTACAGGTACATGAGCTCTGAATTATCTTAAGAAAACAGAGTATTCCACAAGTGTACTCAGGCATTTATTTATGTTATAGCAGAGCATCATGGAATTTAAAGAAGGTGAAAATTATGCGCGATGGCACTCCTTTAAACAGCAACACACCTTGACTGTTTCCAAAATAAGCCTTATGGTAGCAAAGGACTTAGCAATTTTTAAGCAACAGAAGCTAAGAAGGTGAAAATTGGTAAAGTTGCCCTGAAATCTGGGATGTCTCTGAGTCCATTCCAGCAGAGGACCCAAACTACATTTTGTCAAAGACTGAAGAATACTCATTAGCTTTTATTGTGCTGTACATTTCACTCTCCAAAACTTTTTTATGAAAAATAATAATAATAATAATAAAAAAAAATCATGTAATTCTTAGGCCTCAAGTCTTAGTCACTCAAGACTATCCAGACAGCAACTTTTCTTCTCTTTTAAGGACATGTAGAAAAGGCTCGGTCTGTCTCTTTGCACTGCAGCTTACATTAGAAAGCACGAGGGACTTTTACACTTCATTTGTTGTATCTCACTTGCAAAGATCTATCAGTCCTCAGGGAAGCAGGAAAGACTAAAACATCCAGTGTAAAAAATATGTGATACGGGACTCTCACTTTGTTGCAAGAAATAAAGGAGAAAGGGAACGGCTGGGATCTAAAACTGTGTTCTGCCAGGGAACAAGGAAAGCAGGATGTTCAATTGTTTAGGCCCAGTTAAACTTGCAGTAAGGATAATAACTGGATAATAGCTTCTCTGGAGTTAGGGAGTTAGTGGCAAAGAGGCTGTGTTATCCATAGGAAGGAGCTCTAAACTTTTTCTGTAACTTTACAGAAGGAATGACTTTTGCTGATGTCACAACACTATGCCAAGATGCTAGACAAATTATCTGTAAAACTTAATATCGTTAATCACTGCTCAGGGTGAATGGCTGTGACAGTTGATAAAGGTATGTACCCTGTCTCCAGAAATTCTTGCAAAGGATTTCAGCCTCCGTGTAACTGTGGACTCACAGGACTACATACATCTCCTGAGTTTCTCAAGTGATTTCAGCAAAATTACACTAAATTTGACATTGGCCCATCTTGTCTTCTAAATATTCTTCTCTGAGACATTAACAAGACCCTGTCTTTATCCTCCTATCATGAGATGGCTCCAGTCCCATCTTGTCCAGTGATTGCTGGAAATAATTTTCCGGTAGTTGCCCTCTTTGCTCTTGATCTCTTTGTCTGATCATCACATTAGTAATTTTTTTCTTCTGTAACATGAATGTCCAGTTCTTTTTCATTCCTATGCAGCTGATACCTAACTTAATTTCTTATTCTATACCATATTGCCCTCCTGAGCTCTCTATGAACTTCCATGGCCTTCCACTAGTAGTAATTGAATATCTCTAAATTTCGTAATGTTCTTCTCCTTTGTACTGTAGAAGTGAGATGACCCTCACTTTGTGCTGGAGTGCCTTCCATACATGATTTGCACTTGTTCTGAACAAGACGCTTTGTCTCTTGCAGCAAAAGCTAAATATATGCAATCTGGGATGCGTTTAATCATCGTGGAAGAGAGATTTTTCAGGTCAGCTGATGTAGCCTTTGCAACGTTGCTCTGATTAAAAATTGCCTGAATTGGATTTCCAAGGAATTTTTGAACTTAATTCACGTTATTACTTGGTGACTAAGTGTGTCCAAAAATCTGGTATTTATGGGCATCAGATGACAGTGATTTCTTGGCTTGAAAGCTTGGTAGACTACATGAAAAAAATAAAAAAATAAAAAAATAAAAATTACTACACAGTGTGGTGAAATAATTACCTGCCCTGTACACTTTGAAGGAAATGAACCCTCTGAAGGCAGTTAGTGAACCATGAGTGTAAAGAGAAAAGACAGCAATCACCTTGCATGCAGTGGGGTGGGAAAATCTACCAACAGCCAGCATATATGGTTGGGAATTCCTATGTTCATAGTTTTCACATCTCATAAATATGGTACTAATACTGAGGTGTGTTGTCTCAAGTGAGATGTGTCTGGTCTCAGATATTTGTTGACGGTTGTGTTTTTATTTTATCCCCTGGATAAAGCTTATCTGCAGCATTTACCAGTCCATGATAGCCAATATTTATTTTATCACTATATGAAAAACTTGGGATCAACTTTGCCTTATGGCAAAAAAAATACATAATTATTTATTTTAACAGAGTCATCTCTGCCAATGTTGAGTCACAAATTAGCGTTCAGTTAATTCATCTACAGCAGAGGATAGGGAAGGAACATGTAACGGCTCTCAGATTTTACAGACAAGAATATATAATAGTCTCACTGTGACACAAAAGAATATATATGTGAATGCATTCAAGGGATATATGTGCCACAAGCACTACAGAAATTCTGCTTTTTGTCTAAGATTTTGAAGGATCTTGGAGAAATGTTTCTGTTTGCTCATAAATACAGTTTTACTTTAGGAACACTTGAACCTTTCACAGAGTGATAGGCTAATCTCTTGCTGCTTGCCATGTATTTTTAATAAAGCCTAGACAAAGCCACAGCTGAATTTTGTTATTGAAGAAGGCTGGGCAAAATGATTTAACACAAGTTATTTAGTAAATCAAACCTTGGGAAACAGTTAAAAGGATTGAAGAGCTGAGCGAAGGTTGATTTCCACATCAGAGTGCTAAGCAATGAACAATGATAAGGCAGAGTTTAATTTAGTAATGAACAGAAGTTATCAATAACCTACTGGTTTTACACCACTGATAACAATATAATTAGATTTGAAATCAAAAGATAGAGATGAAAAAACTCAATTAGTAAGATAAAAAATGTAAATGGTGGAAAGTGCAGTTTACTGGATTAAAGGAAGTATGAAAGGTTAATTGGGAGCAAGAACTAAAGGAAAACTATTAGCAAGAATCTGGAACTGTTCAAAACAGTGCTGGGAAAATTACATGATAAAGCTGGGAACTGCACACCTAGGAAAGATAAGGAAATTACATACAGCCATCCCCTCTCTGCACAGACTAAGGAGGAAAGATATTATACAGCAAAAATTCTATCTGTGGAGAAGGGAGGGTGGCAAAACACCCAGCCAGCTAGGAGACCTGCCCTGGGCACTGCATCCTCCCCATTCCCCACTGCAAATCCTGCAGAGCTTTCATCCCTGAGCCCAAGATGCAAAAGAGCTTTGCTGGGGTGGGGGCATGTCCTGCACCTGCTCCTGGCTGGTGGTTCACAGTGGGTGCAGAGTCTGACAACAGTCAGGTGAGGACAGGCAGACCTGCAGCACCGTGTGCCCAAGCTGGGTGGCCACAGCTGCTGGCTGGGGGCTGCAGCTCAAGCATATGAAGCCACTCCATTTTTTCCTTGTCTCTCCCTATTTTATTTCTCTTTCACTTTTTGTTAAAATAGGGATGATTGAAGGAGGAAGGCAGGTGGAAGGAATGGAATTGAATGGATTTGGATCCATCTTCCTGAATAAAATCTAACACCCCCTTTCCCAAAGCTGCCCAAACAATCAGTCTTTTCTGAATTGAAATATTTCACAATACCAAAAAAAAAAAAAAAAAAATTATGATTTTTCATCCTATGGAAAGTTCATTTCACTAAATGTGGGAAAACTCAAGACACAGCTGAACTGAAGTTTCTAGTTCTCTGCTGATGGGAACAGGAAATTATTAAACCAGTCAAATCAGATTTGTCTGGGAGAGAACTCAGTCTTGCTGGGGTTTCCTTCCAGCACAGAAATGATCTCTCCAGTGTAACTGGAAGTGGCCATAATGCATGCAGAGATTACAATAAAATGAATTTTTGACCTGGCCATGAAGCTCCAAATGTAGTTATGGTTTGAATTTGTGGACCTTAGCATATACTGCAAAACTACAAACTTCTTGTTTCATAAGGCTTGGCTAAGCAAAAAATTACTTATAAATATAAGGTGCAGTTTCACTTCAGTCATGAAAAGAAATAAAAAAGTAAATGTTCCCTGCAACTCACACATTGTGAAAATTACTTTTCCAGGTATTTCTCATGTTGAGATGAGTTTTCTAAGCCTAAAAACCTCAGACTCATAGAACTCCAATCAAAGCTCACATAAAGCCTGAGAGGCAGGTCCACATGAACCTCATGAAATTCAACAACTGCAAAGTCCTGCACCGGGGCCGGGGCTCTCGCAGGCACAAATCCAGGTCTGGCAATGAGTAGATAGGGGGCAGCCCCACAGAAAGGGACCTGGGGATGGTGGTTGATGAAAAGCTTGATGTGAGCTGGCAATGTGTGCTTGCAGCCCAGAAAGCAAACCATACCCTGGGCTGCACCAACAGCAGCGAGGGCAGCAGGGTGAGGGAGGGGATTGCGCCCCTCTGCTCTAGTGAGGCCCCATCTGGAGCCCTGCACCCAGCTCTGGGCCCCCAGCACAAGGATGTGGGGCTGTTAGAGTGGGTTACAAAGATGATTAAGGGGCTGGAGCACCTCTCCTATGGAGAGGGGCTGAAGGAGTTGGTGTTTGGCCTGGAAAAGAGAAGGCCCCAGGGAGACCTCACAGCAGCTTCAGAGACCTTCAGTGCCTGAAGGGGGCTGCAGGAAAGCTGGGGAGGTTCTCTGTGTCAGGGGGTGTGGTGATAGGGCAAGGGGGAATGACTTTACACCAAAAGAGGATAAGTTTAGGTCAGACATTTGGAAGAAATCCTTCCCTCAGAGGGTGGCAAGGCCCTGGCATAGGCTGCCCCATCCCTGGCAGTGCCCAAGGCCAGGCTGGATGGGGTTGGGAGCAGCGGCTGGAATTAGGTGGGATGCGAGGTCCCTGCCAACCCAAACCATCCTGTGGTTCTGTGAAAGTAGCACTTTGTTTCTGATGACAGGAATTTATAATAGATGCCTCAAAGGAAAGCTGGAGTGTGAAGTAAACAGATGAGGAATAATCTGCTCTGCAAATGAGGTTTTACCTTTATAGCTAGGGATTGCTTTGAGTGGTAGAACGTGAATTTTCATCTCTTCCACAGCATTTTTGTTATAACTAATTGCAGCCACTCTGGATATTCCTAATATTCATCTTAGCCACTAATTCTAGGTCTTGGCATCTTCTTAATTTCATTGACTCACTTAAGTGGTGAGTTCCATGGGGAAATCATTTGTTTTGCATATAAAAACATTTTTTTTTCTTTTTAAATTCTTTGAATGTTTTCATGCTGCAGTGTTGAGATGGGGAAATAAGAATTTCCCAAGCTACCTTCTCCAGGCCATTTGTTATCTGCTAAATGCTGATATTCCCATGACATTTGTCTCTTTTTCGGGGTAATCTGTCCTCATCTTTTTAGCCCCTTGCTCAACAAATCTGTTATTTATTTTTTTTTCAAGCCAGAATTTTATTTTACCTCCTTTCCTTGAATCCCTGCCAGTTTTGCATTTTTCTTCTGCAATGAGGTGTGCCAGGCATATTCCATGTGAGTCTCACTGTACCTTGCTCAAAAGCCTTTAGTTTTTGTCTGGTTCACCCTTCTGACCATTACATACTTCAGCATATCTGCTTTATGGACCACAGACAAACATCAAGCAGAGTTTTCTATTATACTTCAGTGCAGGTTACTTTTTTTTAAGAACTTTCCAAATGGATGGAATATGATTTCCCTGATTGTTATATAACCTGTGTTGAATGAAGAAATTGTAGTCATTCTCCAGAAGAACTGCCTATATTGTAAGAGCACATTTTATAGGTGTTCAGCATGCCCTTTCATCATATAGAAGTTACAGGGATTGTGGAGAAGTGGAGACTAGCATTTGGGCATAAATGAGCCATGTTCAAACATAACAGCTACATTAAATATTCTCAATACCTTTTCCTTTCAAGTTATGAAGCCCTTTGAAAAGTCCTTCTGACTTTTATCACCTCCTGACGCTGTAGTAAAATGCTGTGAAGAGCAACTTTCTTTAGGCTTTTCCTTTGCATCAATAAACTTTATTTTGAAAAGTTTTGTCTAAGAATATTTCAGGCAAGACTATATCAGACGTTAACTCTTATTTTCTTGCACTGGTGTTCAGATTCCTCTTTGCTGAACTTAGGCCACAATGGAAAGAGGAAATGGAGAGCACTATTTATTTATTTTTTTTTTAAACAAATTACCAAGAGCATCTATGTCTCCAGAGCTACAGCAATTCACAGCATGCCCTCAGAGGTTCTCACGTGGAACATAAGAAAGCAAACTGTGCTAGAAGCAGGCTAAAGCACATAATAAAATCATAAAAGACTGTTTCTAAGGAGAAATGGGAGGGCAGGAATAGCAATGTTTTGGAGCATTTGGATTTACTTGCAGGGATATAGACATTTTAAAAGTGTCACTGTTCATCTATCTACTCACTTAGTGAGGGAGACACAAAAAGGAGAGACAAGTAAACTCACCAGTCAGCCTGATCTTCCTCTCAACCCACTGGCCACCAGCCCAGCTCCTCCGTGAGCACAGTTTCACAGGTCCTTCAGCAAGGAGCACCCACCCTGAGTGGCACAGCTTTGATACCCCAGGTACTCTGGGAAGAGATGACGGCTTCTGTTCCTGGCTGATGGCTACGAGGGGTGCCTCAGCTGGAATCATTGCTGCTTTGGATTACTCTAAGGCAAATACAAATTTGGGCTTAGTTAGTAAAACCCCATCTTAATTCTTCTGCAGACACCATAAATATGTTTAAAGAAGAGAAAATACAACTGTCGTCATTATACTTGAATAAACTAAGCTTAAATAGATGCAAAATCCAGTGTGTTATGCAACAGGCATTTCTTTCATTATTTAGTTGGACCTGTTGGCTATTTACATTTAATTTGTCCTTTTTATGGGAGAGAGTAATTAACCCAAGCATTCTTGCCAACCAAATAGTGAGGACTTTGTACTGGAGCAGAGCAAATTAAACTTTGATGCGACAATGATGACTGCCAGCTACTTAAAGGTGAATCATAAAGGCTTTAAAAATCCTGCTCGCAAGATTCTCAAATGTGAACAGAAGCCTTTGGCTTTAAATGGTAATTAGCACTGTAGTTAAACAGAATTTGAAATTAAAATGAGGACCCACACATTTTCCTGGAAGTTGATCTTCGCTGCTCCAGCCAAGACAACTATTTCATAATAAACCTGCTGGAGTTTGAAATAACGTTTCATTTCCAACCCAGGGCTTTCTGCGCCTGGGGATTAAAACCTGGTGGCATTTGTCTTTGGTCTTTTAGGACAGCTGCTCACTGCATTCAAGTGATTCCCTGCAAAACCAGGTCCAGTCTGCAGGAATTTCAAGATCAATATAAGAGCTATCCTGTCTCCCCTGCGCTGCCAAGCACCCTATGGGCCACGGCTACACCTCACAAAATTCACCCCTTCAGAACAAAGCACACTTGGCACTTACTGGAAAGATTGGTGGCCTTATGTCTGTGCTGGAGACATTTCAGAGGGCCTCCAATACGATGTCACCATTATGTGTGCACTGGGGCTCCTGGTGCAACAAATGATGCCATTGGCATTTATGGAATTGCCACAGAAAGTTTTCCATGCAGATAGCATTCCCATTTTGATTCTTTGGAGAGCAGTGCTATAACTAGGCCCAGATGCTGCTTGTAAACAGGCTGTTTGTCCATCCCCACATAGGGCTCACACTGCTTGCAGATTTCTGGGTGGAAACCTCATCTCCTGCTCTCACAGCCTGCCTGGGTTAGCCAAGCAGGTAATGTGAGTAGACATTATTACTAACAAGGTTATGCATAAAGTGACAGTTTGCACACTCTGCGAGTCTTCTATGAATACTGCTGCCTTCGCTATACAACAAATATATACTTCACAGCTTAATGAGTGATAGCTGAGCGTGGTGAAGCAGACAGCACCATCAGCTGGGAGATGGCTAGCTTCATCTCCAGTTTGTGCTGTAATTTCCTTTGGGCTTTGCACTACTTAATATCATCTGGGATGATAATAGCATCTGAGAATATTCTCAGTATTCCTCTTGTTACTCTGCTAGTAGTGGGCTCCATTGCTTTTTCACTGCTTCCCATCCAAAACTGCATGCTGAAGGCAGCTTAGTATTAATATTTGCTTGAAACTTTCCCTAGGATTGTGCCAGGATCTGTAGAAGTACTTGTTCTTTCTTCCAATGCATTTATCACCTGAAGACTGAGCACCACAAGTACTTCTGCATGCACTGAGGTGTGTTTTGAGACTTAGAGACCAAACACTAGAACTCCAGTCCAAAGTGAGAAAGCAATGATGCCCCATGGTGGAGTTTCAGACCCAAAGGGAACTCGATTACCAAAGCACCTGTTAAAGCAGCTTTGAATCAAGAAAGAGAACTGCAACTAGGGTCTTGGATTAAAAAGAAATCCACTTTACAAAGCGGACAAAGGTTTAAGGGGCAGATGAAAAAGACAAAGAATGTTATGTTGCCCACATTTTTCTGTGCTGAAGCTTTCCAGAGTGGGCAGGTGAGCTCAGGCTGCACCACAAGCCTTTGACCTCTGTTGGCAAGGGCTGAAGCAACTCTTGAATTCAGAAACAAAGTTTCAGAGTTTCAGAACCCAAGAGCCCAAAAGCATAGCAATAAACAAAAGAAAAGAGCTGAGAGCCCCTTCAAAAGACAGCAATTTGCCAGTGCCAGCCAGGCAGATCCAGTCCCTGGAATGAGCCCAGAAGTTTCTAAATCCGGCAGAAAACTGCAGGTGGTCCCCTTGTGAATCACATCTGCATTTTGACCTGCTTCTCAGCCCCATGCCAAACCTGATCCTGCAGTGCCAAGCAACAGCTCCAAGACTCAGACAGGTTGAAGGGATTTTTGCTGCTTGAAGGCAGCTTACGCATCTACCCCAGATGTTTCACATGCCCAAAATGCCCATTGGCATTTTTTTTTCAGTGTACTTTGTAGAGGAGACTTTCTACAGAAGTTAAACCTTTGAGTTTTTCTCCAGCTCTCCCCAAACAGAATGAATCTGACAGGTGAAATATACTCAGAGCCATATACTATAATTTTCAGTGATTTACAACATGCGCTCTGAACTGGCTGGGCGCCAAGAACATTGAAGATTAAGGAATAGGAAAGAATTAACAGCATTATAGGGCATAATTGCTTGCTCCAGCCTTGAAGCTGAGGTTTGACACACTTCACTAGAGTTGTTTTTTTCTTCTCCTTTGCGGTTCTTGACAGTCAGCAGTGTTCCTGCATTATTTAAATTACCAGAAACAGCACTAGTTGGAGGCACCAGTAACCCCAACTTCACCATTTAGGTTTGCCTGGATTTTTTTTTGGCATTTGCTTCACTCAGGACTCACCCCCAGATGAAGGACCTGTCCCTCACAGCCCATAGTTCAGGTGCAGTGCTTTGTGCAGCTCCGCATGAGGCTTGCTGCACTACATCAGCACATGAGCTGCCTGCATTGCTCCCATGGGTGCTGCAGTACCCAGGCAAAGATGCAGGCTTGTTCCCAGGTAATGACTTCTTCCCCTTTGAAGGAGATAGCAGAGCTTATTAATAGGTGATATGGAGACTGTTGGAGTCTAAGCACCAAGCCTGTTCCAAGCTGGTGAGAGCTGCTCCCAAAAGGCATAATCTTTGGGATCTGCTTTGCAGACACACATGCTGTAAAAGGGAGAGTCTTGCTAGTCCAGGAGGGAATATCACAGCACTAAGTTGCTTTCACATTCTTTACTCATTACAGTATTAATTGCATAAATGTAATTGCAATGACCAAGGTGAAAGCTTCTTCCACCACTTCACCAAAGAAGATGCTTCATTATACCCATGCCTGGGGGCTCTTGCCTAGATTTTGTCTGTCTGCCAATGTGTGCTGGCAACATCCTACCAAGGCAGAGTGCCTTTCAGCATTAAACATCCAACAGTGTTTTCCACTTAAAGTTCTCTACTCACTCAGTAGAAACTAGATTGCAACCAAGAAGTTGTTTCTCAGAGGTTATTATCCACCACCTATGAGTGCTTCAGTTGACTGCTTAGGATAATGTTCAGTGCAGCTAGAGACCCAGACACTAAAAACAGAGCTCTCTCCTTTTATTGCCCCCCCCCCCCCCCAATATAACATTATCTTCCACAGTGCTCTGCCTTATGTCTGCTCTAAGGTCAGTATTTAGTGTTCATCAATGTAGTCTAGTGATATCCTCAATTATCTCTTATTTTCACATTAATGATCTTTGGAACGGGCTCTTGAGACATAAAGTACCAATTTAAATATATATTTTTTTCCTGTGGCTTCCAGGAAAAAAAGCTTCTTTGCTGTTTTATTGTCTTACCTTGCTCTCCATCTGACCCTCCACAAACAAGCACACACATTTTACTCATTTTATGGATCATTTTTTTTCCCAACCTCGGGAGCTCATGACAACTGTAATTTTTGTTTTTAAATACAAACTTCCTTACAGGTGAAGATAATTTAAAATGTCTGTCTGAGGGTGATGAAATTACTTGCAAACAAACAAGTGAGAATTGAATTTATCTCAGGATATCTGAGAACTGATTATCTTTCATACGCATCTTTTGTCCTACCTCCAGAGTTGCTTTTGCTTGCAAAAAATATTTACCAATTGGTCCCCTTCTTATTCTTGTCTTCTACTCTATGTATAATTATTTAACTAACAAATTAGTTTAGAAATACATCAAAGCTCTTGCCCCTGTTTTCAGTAGTTAAATCATCCTGATGAAAATGAACTGGGATATTGTTTTATAAATTTGATCTTTTCACTTCAACAATTTGACTCACTAATACAAAAACAAGTTTATTACAACTTCTTTGGTTATGGACTGAACAGTATTTTCCCATTTTGGCAGTAAGTATTAGTTTGTCTAATTGTTTTTCATTGTTTTATTTGAAAATAGAGCAGGAACATAAAATAGGAAATAAAAATGTTTTATTAACTATCCATTCTAATAGGAACAGCATTTACTATTCATAGCAATATTCATAAAATTACTTATCTTAATTCCTCAATCATCCCCTGTGCAAATGCTTGGAAAATGAATGAGCTAATTAAAGTAGATGTTAGTGGAACAAGGACATTGGGGCTCACTTTGAACAGGGAAAAACTTCATGCAGCTCATTAAAGCTCTGAGTTTTGAACATGGCTGGGGGAGATACCTGTTTCCTGAGAGCATCTGCGGTGCCTATTCCTCTGGTATGTGCACCACCCAGGTAACGTGGGCATCAGGAGCACAGCAGGAAGAGCTACAGCAGCAAAACAGCTCTGCTGAGTGACAAGCAACCTCCCCAGGCATCCCCTGGGCTGCCTACCTTAAAGAGAGCTTGGATCCTGAAGACAATTACAGACCACTCTATGACCAGCCACACAGCCCAAACTGAAGATAGCACAAGCAGCACTGGGAAAACTCAAGTAATAAGAGAAGGGGATCTAAAACATAAAAGGACAGCAGCTTCTCAAGGCTAACTCTGTAAGTTTCTGGAATTAATCAGAGCCAAGAGAGAAGCATGATAGTTGCTGGTTTGGCACAAACTGTGCCCAGCTTTGTTCCACTTATTAGAGACATAGATAGGAGGAGGGTGAGAGGCCAGCCACCCCCCTGCCTGCACCAAAGGCAGCTGGATCACCCCTGCAGACCCACCTCTGGGCTGGCACAGGCTGCAAGGACAGCTGAGGTCTCTTGGGAAAGACCCCCAGAGAAACAGAAAGCCAGTTATTTCATCAGAAACCTCCACAGCAGCCCTTGCATCTTCAAACTGAATTTAGACAGAGCTGAAATAAACCTCCAGAACTGCTTTAAGATCTATGGCTCAGCTGTTCTGCTTACCAGAAAAATATATTCCTGTTGAGAAGAAACAACACCCATCTCTACCAGCCTGTAGAAGAAGCTCCCTCTGCCATATAGCAGGCTTTATAGCTGCCTGAGCCCCACCTCCTGTGAGTTATAGCCAACAGCTGACCAGAGGGTGGTTTTAAAATAGATTGCTAATCAACCATTTCTGAAAGCAGTTTCCTGGTTTTCACTTGTGATGGAGGATACTACAAATCTAATGTAACTGTCCTGAAAGAGTCATCTTCAGTAATATTGTGGGCAACTCATAATTAGGACAAATGAAAATTTGAAAGCATAGGAGTCTTTCATTAAATCAAGAAGCAGCTCTGAAAGTCTTATTTACCCCTTGTCTGGGTGGGTAAGAGCCAACCAAATATTGCATGCTCTGTGGATTATTCCTGTTGCTGCTGAGCCTCACGTGAGGCTCCATGGTGTGATGGACAAACTGAAGTGAAACCTGGCTCTTCTCTGTGGATCTGCTTAGGAATTGCTTATCCTCTGTGAGCATTATTTGCTCACGTATTAAACTTGAACAATAGGACAGATCTGTATTTGTGAAAGAATTTATGGGTGAAAAGTCTTCTATAAAGACAAAATATTGCTAATAGGTTGGCATGGAAATTTCACAGTGGTATTCAAATATTTTTTTTTGAGCAACAGAAATACTCAAGAACAAAGATTTATTCAGTTAACAACATCCTGGTCTCAATGGTGATTTGGTTGCACTCCCCAGGCAGGCAGTGGAAACATGACTAGATAACAGCTCTCAGGATGCTCCCATCTGAGCCTGTCAGCCTCAAGTCTGTCTTTAACCAGGGGGTATTTAAGGTGCTCTTCCACCTCCAACACCTGTATTGCAATAGGAAGTGTTCTGTGATGGCATTCCTCAGGCTGTGAATTCTAAGGGAAATCTAGATGACAAGGTGTAAGATATATATATTTGATATCACATATGCATATATGTAGACATCTGCTTTTGATCAGACAAGTCCCACATCTTGTGCTTGATAGCAGTACTTTAGTAACATAACTCTCACAAATTGTCCTTGATAGGAATGCACTTTAATAGAGGATCAGGAGATCCTCAGAGGTAAAAATCTATCTGAAAAATGAACACGAAGAAACTTGTAGCTCACCATAACCATAGTATGATGACTCTTTGTCATAACTCACCTACTTGTAGTCAATATTAATACAAGCTAAGATCAGTCCTTATCTCTTTCCAGCCTATAGATCACGATGAAGAAAACACAGCCGATACTGGAAACTGGTAAAACAGACATTAAGACAACCCTAAGATAAAAAGCTGTGAAGGCAAGACAAAGAAAAGAGTGACCTTCATTTAGCTGCTGCTCATCAAAGTGCCTCGGAAAAGCAGCCTGGAGAGGAGGACTTCCAGCACCTTTTTGAAAGATCGCCCAGCTCCTGCACAAGGATGCTGTCATAGCTAGGAGTAAGAGTGGGCTGAATGACAAAATATGCAAAATGCCATAGATAATTGAATAGTTAATATGCTCATTTATTCAAGTTCTGTAAACCTCAAAATAGCATTTTCAAGTGTTTTAATTTTTTCTTCATCAGTTCCACACAGACTCCTTCTGGACTTAAATAGCTACTGAACTGAGACTATTTAAAGGGAACAAGAAGTCTGGTGTGCCTGGGGCCCTACAGCCCTGCCCATACAGAACCACAACTGCAGCAACCTCCAACCTGCTGCTCTGCAGTGAAGGTCTGTGGGGCTTGGTGCTCTGCTCAGAGCATCAAAGAGATTCACTGCACACAGTTTTTTGGAGTGAAACTCTTCCATCAGTGACGTGGATAGGTTTCCCAAATTTTATTTCACTTTTATCTCTACATATTAAATCCCCACTTGCACATGAAGATAAAGTAACTGTGCACTGATGTAGCACATCCATGTGCAGATGCTGTTTAAGCATGCACCTACCATGCTGCTCCACACCAGCGAGCACATTTCCTTAATCTCACATGCATATTTATGACAATATAAAACACAAATGGAATATATTTAGTTCTTTGTCATAGAGAATGACTCGCTTAAGCTATCTGAGGCGCTGGTCTTTTGTTTTACTTAAATCCTTCTGCTCAATTGAACGGGCAAAAGCTCTGACCTGCAGGATCTTCAGCTTCGTGGAGCAGGCTGGGAAGTGCTGTGCATGCATCCGCACTGGGAACGTGATCATGCGTCATGTCCCAGTGTGCTTGTGGCTCTGCTTCAGTGCTGGCTGCTTGCTGAGGGATCAACGCTTTGGAAAAAACAAACCTTGCTTTAAAATTGAGGGCCCTGCATCTTTCTAGAGTGGAGTTACAACAGAGGTCATGGCTGGGCCCTTTCGCTTCTGGGCTGGCACCCAGCAGTGATGTTGGTCCCCTACAGGGTTTGCACTGCTCAGGGGCAATGGTGAGTACTCTCCTATCAGTTGGTTTTGAACAACTGAAAATTCAGGGAAACTTCTTAATTCATATTGAAACCATGAAGTACATTCTCTTCTCCTAAAAAAAAAAAAATGTTTAAGATTGGTGTAAAATTGAAGAGATTAAATAATAATAATAAATAAAAAAGCATGAATTCCCTTTTATCTACTTTCTTGTTCCTCGAGGAGCATGGTTTCCATCTGCAGACTTTGTCTGAAAGGCAGGCTCAGGTGATGACATACCTGCAGAAGCTGGAGCTCTGAGGAAGGAAAAACACCCCCCAGCTAGTCAGGCACACATGCAAGGCAGAAGGGCTCAGTATCAGTGTGCCCTTCACAGTTAGGTTAATAACATTTTGGGATGTAGAGTAGGACAGGCTGAAAGCTGCCAGCTTCATCTTGCACAGACACACAATGGCTTTAAGGGTTTATACCAGATAGAGCTGGTGAATGATCCTGGCCTGGGCCCTTCACATGGGGAAGAATTTCATCTCCTGAAGTTAAATTTTTGTTGCCTACTAGCCAGTCATATTAAAGTCTTCTGATGCTCTGGTTCAAAGGGCAGATGTTCTCCAGCAGGCTTCCTTAAGAGATTTTCTTCTACCCTGAAGGCATAAAGATATGTAGAGGGCCATAAAGGGGGATGGATGAGCTTGGGCAGAAGGCAAGCCCAGCAGAAGGCCATTGGCAAACCCTGCTCTCTGTGCCTCCTCATCTTTCTCTGGCGTTGATTGCAGAGAATTGCTAACTGCAGCTTAATGTCCTGGTTAAGAGGGAAAGAACACTGACTCTGCAGGCAGCAGTGCTCTCCTGGGCTTTGAATTCCTTGAATAGTTCGGTGTGAGAGAATTTTCTGTGTGTAAATATTTACCTGTCTATTCTCCTGCTTGGCAGGTGAAAATTAAACCAGCAGTCTGGGTGTATAGCACAGGTCTCCAGAGCCTTCTACTGTTCATACAAGGCTTGTCTGTGAAACAAGTGCCTTGTGTAAAGACATCACACCTGTGGCATGAAGGAAGGACAGGTTAACCAGCCCAAGAAGAAGCCTTTGAGAAGCGTGTCCTCTCTGCTTGCTCCTGTGGCCACCAGTGCCATGCCTTGGCAGCACTCACCTCTGCCAGGGGAAGCAGCTGGGATGCAGTAAACATCCCCTGCAGTAAATAATGTGGACAGTCTGCAGTAAATATGGGGTTCACAGAAGCCTCCTCACTCCCCAGTGCACCTAGAGCAATGTTTTCCAAAAAGTGCATTGCTTCCATGCTGGAGAAGGGTATCACTTGGGTAGGATGAGACCAGATCTCAGGCACTCACGTATGTGAATACAGGCAATGATTTCCCTTGCTTCAGCTTCCCTGTAATTCCTCTGTGTACGTGTGTGTTTGTGCAGACACCAAATGCAGCAGGAGAAGGTTGTGCAACTTGCCAGGGTCAGAGCAAGTCTGCCCACAGCCCAGCCCTCAGGGCAGGCTGCTGAAGCAGGTTTTGATCTCCCACCACAGGGCCCTAAACCCTGACCAGTTGCACTCAGTTACTCCTCTTCCCACTCCCTGATCCGATGAACGATGCCCAGCACACACACATGGTTAAGCCCTTTGAATGTTCCCTTACTACAGATGAGGGGGAACAATTTGAAGAGAGAAGTTTGGATGTGGCAGGAATGGATTTTCCTCATTGTTAGCCATTGGGGAATGAAAGAGGAAGAACTCTTCTGCCGTGTAATGAATTATGGCAAAACAATTGCACAGAAATTGTACAAATAATCAAAATAGCTAATGTTAGCAATGACAAACTGAGCTGCATTCTCTTGTCTAGGATCCGTGTTCATGTTTTGCATGGCTGAAGCTGTTTGCTGAATTCAGTCTGAACTCGCAAATAGCTGCGGCCACTCCGCGATTGCATTCCTCTTGAGAGATTAAGTGATAAATGAGGAAATAAAAACTGTCCGACTGCATCAGGAGGTGAGGTTTGTGCTCAGACCTGAGTGCAGAGCTGCTCAGCATCTGCATGGGGTCTGCAGCCGCCCCAAAGCAAGTGTCGGTGTGCGAGGTGCTGGCAGGCTGGTCAGGCACTGACAGGTGTCAGGATGCACTTCTGAGCCTCTTAGTTGTTCTTGCCTTGCCTTTCCATGAGCTGTACTTTCTGTTAGTTTGTAATTGCAGGGAGTAGATGGATTGTCAATAGGAGAAGCTTCATGGAGACTTTTGCTTGAGTCATAGGGAAAAAAAAGTTAAAAACATAATAATATCAAGCTATGATCCTGCTGTGATTTGCAGATTTGCAGTGCTTTTTTATTATTATTTAATAAAAAATTAAAATAAAATAAAATAAAATAAAATAAAATAAAATAAAATAAAATAAAATAAAATAAAATAAAATAAAATAAAATAAAATAAAATATTAACAAGCCATCATGCAGAGGAAACTGTACCTTTTGCACCCCAAAAGGTGCTGCTTGGGCACCCATGGGCTACAGGACCCCAAAGGGAGACCTTCACCTCTACCTCCACTAAGCCTACACCAAGGAATATGCACGTCCTGCACTTACATAGTGGTATGCTCTGAAGCACAAATCAAAAGAAATGCTAGATAAAGAAAATGCCAGATAGCTCCATGTAAAGCTCCATGTATCATGCATAGGACCGAACAACAACAGAGTTTGGGCAACAACCCAAAATCCAACAACAAATCCAAATCCAAATCCAACAACAGAGGTTAGGATATGGTTTTGTGGGGACTGCTAGTGTTAGGTCAGAGGTTGGACTCGATGATCTTGAGGTCTCTTCCAACCTAGAAATTCTGTGATTCTGTGATTCTGTGATCTTGATTGAAATTCCTATTTTCTATCATGCACAACTGGCAGTAGCCAAGCCAATGCGCACTGTTGGCAGCCTGATCCCCTTCTAATGAGGGTTTGCTTCTTCCTCCTGAAACAGTTTGCAGTAAAAAAATATGTTCCTTAGGCTGAGATTCACAGAGACACTCCTGGCAGTAAGGTATGCAAATCCCACCACATTTCACCTAATTCCATCAGGCTGGATTGAAAAGCCCTGTGTTACGCCACCCACACCGGGATTCAGGCTGTAACACCTGACCTGGTGCTTTTGAATCCACTGTCGAAATGCAAACAATCCTAAAAATAAGCAGACATCTCAAGGACAATACCCGTCCTTGTGTGAAATTTAGGGATCAGGTAGAAAGACCTGTGTCAGTAGGCGCACTGAGAGAAAGGAGGCAGAACTGTTACGTGCTGTCAGAAATTGTGAGATGTCTCACGCAGTTTACCTAGTTAGAAACAGTTGTGGAAGGAGACAAATATGAACTGCCTGATTAGTATCAACCTGCTTCAGACTTGTCATTAGACTGTTTCTTTTCTTGTCATTAAGGCTGTCACAGGCAATGCAAGACCTTGGATGGGCATAGATGTATGTGATATAGGAAATCAACCTTCCTACTCATAGATGATGATGATGATTGTTATTAGTGCTTGTGGTCCTGTTTTGCTATTATTTGTCTAAGAACAGTAGAAAAAAATACTACTTTTGACCTGTATTCTTGCAATCTTAATGTACAATGCAAGAGGATACCTGAAAAAAAAGAAAAAAAAAAAAAGAAAAAAAAAAAAAAAAGAAGAAGAAAAAGGTCAGAAAAGGTAAAGATGGGTCATTAACAACATTAGTAAGTTAGGAATAGATGTAAGTGTGCTCCAAAGCTTACGCTGATGTACTACAATGGTTCTTTTTTACTTCAATGGTATTTTCTTCAGAGCTTTATATCCCTGGGTGGATCCAGGTATGTCTGAGTACTCTGAATAATAACAGCTAATAATAGCCACAAAGAATGTCTATGAAAACGAGGAAAAGCAGCTCATTGTGTGCACTCCTCATCAGGTATTATTAGAATATACCATTGATAATACAAGAAAAGATTTTCAACCACAGAAGAGATGAAAAAACTCCGGATGTGAAAAGGATAAGCATTAATACCAGCGTGCTGGAGCCTTGTACCACACCGCAGTAACACCTGGAAATTGGCTCTGCTGTAGCACTACTGAAAACAACAGCGGTGCCACCTCCAGCACAGTGGCTGGACTCACTGGTGCCTTGACCTTGCGAAGACCTGCCTTATCATTTGCTTTCCAGTTAGGTGAGAGGAAACACTAACTGCAGCAGGACCCAGAGCTTAGAAACAGACATTTCTGGAGCCTTAACCAGCCACCTCCAGTGAGAAATGTTTCACGTGGCGGTGGCTGTGCTGATCTTTGTTGAGCAGAAGGGAAGGAGGCTGTTGGCAGGTGATGTTCAAAGGTCACTTAGCAGTTGCCAGCAGTTACCATCCACCAGTGTCAAGCAGGTGACTGTTGGACAGACACACCATAATGTGCTCAGTCTCAAGAAATAGATGGTTATTACACCTTCCATGAGACTAACAAACAGGGCTGTGCAAGGCAGGGATTTATAGTCAGTAAGTGCTCACATCTCATTCCAAAATACAGACAAAAGGCTGACATTTCCTCAGTCCCCATGATTTTTGTAGAGATCCCGGGAAGCCCCCCTCCAGATAGCATGCTATGTGCCGATGAGTCACTCGGTTGCACTGGTTGTCTTTGGAGAAGGACAGAAATAATGTTCCCACTGTCCCGTGAAGAGAGCTGGAGAGGAAATGTCAGCCAACGGCATATGCAGGGTATTGAGCATGCAGGCACTGCAGCCGCGTGGGGACCAGACGGGCCCAGGCATCTGCTTGCAAAGATGAGGCCAAGCAGAAATGAATCCTGGCAGATGGCTGGATGGGGTGCTCCATCCTCTCCTTGTGTGGCGGCCCTGCCAGCCACACAGAAGTACAGAGCCCAGTCTCTTGGAGACTGAGAAATGAAGCAGCTCAGCACTAGGAACACATTGCCTCTGCCACTGGCAAAATGGGTCAATTATTTATCATTCATGTTCTAAGGTTGAGCACAAATGTGTGCTACAGCTTTGTTTAGCTCACAGGAAATTGTTTTCATGAGCGATGCATTGAAGGTCATGGTTTATCAATCATGAACAAGGTAGAGATAATACAGTTGGTTGTAGCAGCTTCCTCCTGTAAAACATTCCAGGGGAAAATGATTGCTTTTGCCATGTTCTGCGGGAAAAGTGATAGACTAAGATCACTCTGCTCTATTTAGTTGTGCTTTTAGCTCCTCACTGTCTTTCCAAGTTCAGTTCACACTTTCTGAGTCTGGATCTCCTGTACTCAAAGCAGCATACTGTAAATATTTGAAAATTTTTACTCATGTTTTCTTCAGCACTCATTTTCAAAATCTTCTATTTAGTGTCTTGCCTAGCCGTGATCTAAGTGACTATGCCAACCTCTTCCACTTAAAATTGTTCATCAAGGTAGTAACTCGAGAGCAGTCAGTAACAGAGATAGTGAATATATGAAGCTTAGGAAAAAAAAAAAAAAAAAAAAAAAAAAGTCTCTGAATAATTAATTCTAGCATGGAAGACAAAGAGTGATTCATGTTCAAGAAAGGACCAATGTGAGCAGTGTGTATGATGATGGAAAAGCAGGGTGATTACAGAAATGACAGAGAAACCTAAGATGTGTTCGCATTCATATTGCTCAAAGACATGGAGTTGCTTGTAAGGCTTTTCTCTTGAGTTTTTATCAAGGGAATTTTCTTTGCTTTCCATATATTCTTGTGTGAATGGAAAAGAATAAACAATGTCAAGAAGATGATAAAATTATTCTACGTTTGTCTTGCATCCCATCAGGTTCTTATTTCTTAGATACAGTGCCTAACAGGAGAGGATGTTGATTTTCTGGCTTTCACAAACTTCTCTTCCAAGGCTGAACAAACTTACAACATTGTCTACAGGGGAAGTTCATATTCACCAGGGAGCTTATAGCAAATTCCGCTCTGGCAGTCACTGAGGGCAGGTTCAAGGAGAGCAACCACAGTTGGAGGACCATTACTCAACCCATCTAGGCAATGAAATGGCTTCTCTGTGTGAGAACCTTTTTGTAGAGGGATTCGTAACCGGTACTCTGTCTCTGTGATATTAACACATGTCTATAATTTAAATAATAATTTAAATAATAATAATTTAAATAATAATAATAATAATAATAATAATAATAATAATAATAATAATAATAATAATAATAATAATAATAGAAGAAATTGTTGTAATTGGCTTTGTGAATAACAGCCAATGGGTCCTTTTTTTTTTACATCCTATTTAAAATACAGTGTATTACTCTGTAAAGGATGTACCTTTAGAAATTTGCAATGGTGGGGAATTCAACAAAGCTCTTGTGAAATAGTTCCAGGATTAATCACCTCAGTGTTTAAAAGTTCTGCCATATTTCTAAATTTGCCTCATTTATTTTCTAGCTGTTGGAATAAAGAAATCAACTCCTCCACAGAAATTCAACAGATATCCAACCAAAAGTATGGCATACATACTTTGTTCCTCAATGTCTATTTATTAGGCTGTATTAAGCTGCTTAATTTTTGTATTTAACTTTTTTAACCATCTCTGCAACAGCTTCTCATTAGTGCTATTTGTAATTTATTCGTAGTTGTAATTTGTCATTCTATTTATAATTTAATAATCTCCTAATTAATGTCATCTGTAATCTTACTTACTGAGAATTTAGGGTTATTATTTCAAATATTAACATGGTCAGGATGTAATATTAGGGATATCAGTGAGAGAGTAACTTCTTGGCAGCCAGAAAGGCTTCAATTCACTAATAACTGCCCGTGCTGATAAAGTGTCATTCTATTGATCTGAAGGTCAGGTGGTACGAAACGCTTTATGGAAATCTAGGGATCAATATAACCAGTCGTATGTACCTAGCTAGCTCAGATATTTCTAGCAAGACAACCACAGAAGTTGTAAACCTTATCAGGTAGGCTGAGTCTACATTCAGGTCACTGTCTTCTCAATATTTAATAAAATTGAAGGTTACCTCCATAAACCTCTCCAAACTTTGTGAAAGAAGAATGGAGATTTCAAAGCTAATCAGTGCTGAAGCATGGCCCAGAAGCTTCTAACCATGATTAGACCAAAGCTCATTCTCAGGTGATACCAGTCATTTGGTAGATTTTAAACACTTCTGGTGTAACCCTCTCAAAAAAAAAAAAAAAAAAGTCTCAGCAATCTCCTTGAGTCCTCTGTGTGATGTGTGATCTGAAAAATGGGTCAGATTGGATGTTAGGAAGAGAAGAGGCTTTTCAATGAGAGGGTGGTCGGGCACTGGCACAAACACCCCAGGCATGTGATTATTGCACTGAGCCTGCTGGGGTTCAAGAGGCATTTTGGACAATGCTGTCAGAAACAAGATCTGATTTTGAGGTGGTCCTGTGTGGAGCCAGGAGTTGGACTCAGTGCTCCTTGTGGGTGCCCTCCGTCTCAGGATATTCTGTGATTCCGTGAAGGCAGAGTACGATGCACATGCACTCCAGAGTCCTTCCAAGGTGTTATGTGTCCCCTGTGTGACAGCAAGCAGCTTCTGTTTTCACCATACTAGAAAGTGAAGTTACAAAATTGTAATTGTACAGTAAGTTTTCTCTTCTTCATAGAGAAAAGAAATGATTTAGATGCCAGATTTTGCCACAGTGCATTGTGCCACTTGTTCTTTGCAAGGTGAAGCAGACCCAGGGAATATCCTTGCATCTAAGCAGCCAGGCTTTCTTTGGCAGTTTTTCCCCCTCATGTTCTCAAACTGACCAATTCTTTCCTATAAAGACTGTTCTCAGTGATACAGGCATCCAGTAGTGTTTTCTTTGTAGGTGTTATCTTCTGCCCTTAAAAACAAATTAAAAGGAGTCTTTCTGATCCCCACCAGTCAACACAGCATGATTCATGTGGGTATGCAATATTCCCAGCATGGTTACATTGGCTGATTCTGTCTAAAAGCAAAAGGACAAGACTCCCAGTTGAAATAGACCCATTGAGTTAAAGGAGGTGATGTGATCTGCTGTAAGACAGAGTTTTCACCAGGGTAAAATGGTTAGAAGGGGTGAAAAGGACCTAAAAAAGTCATGTCTATCTCATCTTAATAGTATATTGCAGAGTCTATGGGGCAGGGACCAGCCTGGGCTGGATGTCTGCATTGTGCTAAACACAGCTGGGTACTTGCCTCCAGATGCCATTAATATACAAGGATGAACTAGTAATCACTTTAGCAAGATAGTGTGGAAAAGAAGCCTGTTTTCCTCTAAAAACCACAAGAGCCTCCTGTCTGTGTTCAGGTTAGAAAACCTTCTTAGGATTTTATTTTTTTTAGACTAGTTTAATCTTTATTAAAATTCTCTCCAAAAAGTTGAAGGTATTAATTTCTTTTCCCCCCTGCCAGATATGACATTTATCCCTTGGCAAGTCTGAAAACCTCAGGCATTTCTAATGAGAGATACATTTTAGTTTCCTGCAATGAGAGAGGCATTATGTTTTGGTCCGTTTCAAGATGGACTTGTTTTCAAGCTTTCTAAAGCAGAATTAATCAATAATTACAGCCATCATCAGCATGTGAGCCCCTGGAGTTTTATTTATACTCCAGTCACATTGCTCTGTGACCTACAGCAATATACAGTAGTTTTGCCTGTTGGAAAATAAATCATATTACATTTTTGCATGCACATATAGTTAAGGCTTATCTTTAGTTGTAAAGGAACAGAAATTTCTTCTGGAATTGCCTCTTTCATCTGCATTTAGTAATCTTAATATTTGGGACACAAAATGATTTCCAAGCCATGTTTGCCAGTTGGGTTTAATCCTTTGAGTTTTTAATTTTGAAAACTACATGACTATGTTAATTTGCAGAAGTGAGATTAAAATAAAAACATCTCTGTGTTTGTACTTAAAGTGCAGAGATTTCCATGCCTGAGTATCTGAGTGAATAAATAAATGTTCATTTGGATTTCTGATCAGGAAATTTTCCACAATAGAGAAAGTCTCCTTTCTCATTAACTTTCTTAAATAAGTTGAAGTATATATTCAGTATAGGAGGTTAAAAGTATTAAAGACATGTTTCCAGACATTGAAGTTGGAGAATGAGGTAGGTAAAAGAAGGAAAAGCAGTTGTCTCTGATACAGAAAGCACCTTTAGAAGAGCTGCAAGAGGTGATGAAGTGAGTGAGAGGTTTAAATGCTGTGTCTGTTTCAAATATAGAGAAAATAAATATGCAATAAAGGTCAATAATAGTAGCTGCCATTCTCTTCCATGGCCAGGAATGAAGCTCACTACAATGAAACACATTGTAGAAACCTTACCAGGCGCCAAGTGGAAGTGTTATCTGGGTTTATGAATGAGTGATATAGCAGAGAAAGAGTGACACAGCATTGCACTGAGGCTCCAGTCTCTCTCAAAAAAAAAAAAAAAAAAAAAAAAAAAAAGTACTTCAGTTTATTACAGGGGCTAGCCCTACACTAGCACATACAGAAATGTTACTGGGACAGAGGCCCAAAACTGCTGCCGTAAGGATTAGTGGTGGCTTTCTTGGTCTCAGCTGTCTTAATGATCTGAGGGAGTAAACCATGGGGTTATATGTACCTGTTTGCAACACCAATGTTGCAGGTGGATCTGAAGGAAAAGAGACCTTGAATGGTGGAGATATCGGAGCAAAAATACAGATGTTAGAAAGCAACTATTCCAGGTGGCTTCTTGGCAGCTCAACCAACCATGAAATGTCACATGGGCAGAGAGTGATAGGACAAGGGGGACAGGTTTTAAACTAAAAGAGGGTAGACTTAGATTAGATATAAGGAGGAAATTCTTCCCTCAGAGGGCGGTGAGGCCCTGCTCAGGCTGCCCCGAGGAGCTGTGGCTGCCCCATCCCTGGCAGTGCCCAAGGCCAGCCTGGGCTGGGGGCAGGGGGCCCTGCCCATGGCAGGGGCTGGGATTAGATGATTTTTACAGTTCCTTCCAACCCGAGCCATTCTATGATTCTGTGATGTTATCTTTCCTTTTACAAAAGCATTGTGCTCTTTTTCTGTTTGTTGACTTGTGCATTCTTCATAGATTTGGACTTCTTAGAAGGGAAACCTTTCCTGTAGTATCAATGAAATTGGATGGCTTAAGCAAGGACCATGATTTCCACGCTACACTAGCAGTGTTTTGTGATCCTGTGTCATGATTTCATGGTACAGGCTACTTGTTCCATCTCTACATTGACACTCTGACACCAGGAATAAGCAGAGCCTCTGATGTTGAGGATTTTTCTCACTGCACTTCAAATTTTCAACATATCACAGCATAGGAACTGCTAGACGTGTCCAAGTAATTCTGTGGGTGACACACTGAGGCCTCGTTGGTCCAGAGCACCCCCTGACTCCTGGTGGGCAGGACTTTGGTTTCCAGGAAGGGCTGAAAGAGGCATGGAGTTTCTGCCATGCATTCCAGAGATCTTACATGGTCCCTGAAATTGTCCTTGCACCCACGCAGATCTTCCAAGTCCTCTGCACTGGGCTCATGAACCTGCACCCAGTTGTGTCACTGCAGCAAGCAACCAGTCTGCTGGGGACCTGCAGCAAGTACCCAGCAGGAGAGGGTCAGTCAGTTAAACTTCTTTTGCTTTATTTCAGCTGCACCAATGCCAGAACAGGCCCCAAACAGATAAAAGTGAAGACTGAAGGTGTCCTGGGAAAAATGTGTCTGTTCTGCTCCATCACCTGTGCCATCGGAATGATGTCCCCCACTCTGCCCTGGACAACAGAGAGGTGAGCAGCCCTGCTTGCTATCCTCATGCTCCCGCCAGGGAGGGCTGCCCATGGCACCAGCCATCACGGGACTGAGAAGAGCTCAGGTGGAAGAGCAACGGCTTTGCAGATGGGCACTGCAGCAGTGGGGGATCCTCTGACGGATGGAAATATAAAATATGGGGCTAATTAGACAAGCTTGACTGGCTTGGGTAGCAACCCCTTGGGCTGAGCTTAGGCAATTCTCTGCTACTTGTGTGATCAGAGCTGCTCAAGGCATGCTGCAGCGGAGAAATCTGGAAAAATGTTTCACCCTCTCCCCTCACACTTGTAATCCTCTCCCTGCACAGCTCGCCCTTCCTCAGTCAAATTAGTGCATCAGATTTAATACCTCATCGCGGACCTCTGCTAACAAAAGAGAAAGTAGACATTGATTTCCTAGGCTATAAACACTTCGGGGTAGAATATTTCTTTCCCAGTAATTTATTCAATGCTAGTTGGAGTTCAGTAAGTTAGGTGCCAAACGCACTGCCAATATTCAGAAAAATAAAATAAAAATCGTCAGTCAGAAAAAAAAAAAAAAAATCAAGAAAGAGCATATATTTTCTTGGGTTATGTGGTATAATGTAGTATCGTGCCTCGTGCGAGGCTCCCTCTGAAGCCAGTAGCACTACACGTTAATGCGATCACGAGGAAAACATAACAAACCCCATGACTTTAACTGCAATTCTTTATTGTTATTGTTACTATAATTAATTAATTTGGATGTGTAGTTCCCCAACAACTCCACCACCACCAGCAATATATATATATATAAATTGAAAAGCAGTGAGCAAACCAAACCCAGATTGTTAAGTCAGAAACTTTTTCTTTTTACCAAGAAAAACATTCTCCCATACTGGAAAATACATTGCTTCATAACTAATCCCCTTGAAAATGAAATACAGTGCTGCGGTGTTTGAATAAATTATGTGCAATCGGCATGCACAAGGGTAGTTAAGATACCGTGGTCTGAAAACAACCAAGTTTGGCAGGAAGTCTGTAGACCCTCTTCTTTATTGGTCTTAAATCCGTGTGCTGAAACGTCTGGAGCTCCCTGGCAGCTCTTTTCAGGTCACCCATTGGTCCATGACAAAGCTGTTATAAAGTAGTTTTTAGCTTTTTTATAGAATCATAGAATAACAGAATCACAGGATGGTTTGGGCTGGAAGGGACTTTACAGCCAACCCAGTCCCAGCCCCCTGCCATGGGCAGGGCCCCCTGCCCACAGCCCAGACTGCCCTCAGCCCCATCCAGCCTGGCTTTGGACACTGCCATGGATGTAGAGGGGGAGTTTATAGTCCTGGGAACTGTTGTTTTCTTTTGTTATTTTTAAGAGGGTGATTTAAAGGCAAGTGAGTAAATTTTCACATTTGACAATATGAATAGCAAGATTTGCTATAATTCTCACCTAATCTGGGCCAGGCACAATCATTAATGCTATCACCAAGTGCCTTGATTTAATATAACTTATGAAAAGAAGCTTAGTTATCAATATTTTTTTTCTTTTTGTAGATGAAAGCCTTTTGTGCTTCAGGAATATTGCTACATAAAAGTTAATGTGGAATAGATGATTCAATATCCTACAGCAAGTATAGAAGCAAACAATGCCTAAATATTTAAACAGCAAGAAGATAAGAATACCACAGCATGCTAATATGGTATGCACATATCCCACATCTCTGATCCATATTTTTTAAGCCTATAAGAATAGCTATGAATTCTTTTATTTACCAATTTAAAAGAGAGCTTCATAAAACCTGATTTAACTGCTAAATGCTGAATGAAAATCTCTGTAGGGGTTATATTTAGATACTTGTATTTATATTCAAGCAAAGAGCAAAATGCCTCTTCTCTGTGATCTCCAAAAGCTTTACAAGAATGAAATCTGTGCTCTATGTTTTCAAGTGCCTTGAGACTAATTGGAGGTAACTGATAGATGGTCTTTCCTGCAGGCTCTCTGCCTCCCCTGGTGGCACTTATATGTCTGATACCCTTGTCACCACCGTATTTCGCAGTATCTTCCAAGTCACTGTAATTTATCATGACGGTCTTATGGAGCATGAACAAAAGGGAGCTTTCTTATCCTGCACTGATCCTGCCTTTAGAGCAGGTAAGATGAAAAACAAGGTTCTTGGCACAACACGCCTTGAGCAGCACCAGCACCTCCCAGATGAGCTTTCCCCTGGAGTCAGGGCACTCAGCTCAGGGAGGACCCCGTGCCCCCTCATGGCTTTAACAGAAGGCTCCCAGAAGGCTCAGACTTTGGACATTTAGGTCACACTGGAAGTCTGGAGCAAATCTGCAATATTACTGCTGAAACTTATCCCAGGAAAATCTAAGCTCAGCTTTAAACAGGAGTTGCTTGTAAGGCTTTCCTATAATGCAGATACATGCTGCACCCTAATCAATGTGAAAGTTGCATGTTTCACAAAGTATATTGGCAAAAAAAGCTTCTAAAGGAAAAAGAAAAGCAAACAAAAAAGTTAAATAATGCTTCTGAGAAGAGCAATTTTCTTTTTTTTCTGCCAAAGCACTTAGTGAACAGAACACCTTTGGAAACTCCTGAATGTTTACTGTTCCCATCTACATCACTGGTTCCTTGAATCTTTGAGATTGAGAACATTGAGAAAAATTCCTAGTCTGGAAAATGAGCCCAAATCACTTAAAAAGAAGATGCATGTAAGCAATACTAAGCACTTCTGCTCTGCTTCTCTGAGGTATAAGTTGATCACAAGACCTGACAACTAAGCCATGTGCTGGATATGACACATTTAATCTCAGAAATTTTCAAAAAGATGTCAGTTTTCTAAAAGACATCAATGAGAGTCATTTATAAGAAAGAACTGCTGATCCTACTATGGACTGTTTGAATTTAAATGAGTTCAGAAGAAAGAAAACGTTCAAAATTTACATGTTTTTGCTTTTTTTTTTTTTTAACGTAATGAGATTTCCTTTTTTTTTTTTTTTTTTTTTTTTTTTTTTCCTTGCTTTTGATGTTGCATTAACTTCTTGTAGACAATGTCCTTACCGAGTCCAGAACAGTTCAGGTATTTCTACCCTTCATTTCCTGAATTGCAAAATGGAGTGCAAAGTCATGTCCTGATAAGAGAAACACCATCAGAGGTGGTGAGAGGCTCACCCAGGAGCAGGCAGAACTCTGTCAAATTGTTCAAATTGTCAAATTATCCTCCCCAAGTCATTGCACCATGCCTTGCTGTCCTGGTGAAAGCCAATTCACTGATGTGCTGTGGGTGACCACCTGGGTGTGGATGATCACTCCTGCACATATAGCCCCAACATGCAGAGGTGCTGAAGCTCCTTGAGCCTGGCCTTGAGCTGATTAAAGGCTGGTACATCTCCATTACAGTCAGCCTCTGCTTGCCTGCTCCCTGGCTAAATCATCCGTGCCTCTCTTGTTGCGGTGCTGTAATTGGCTCCAGTGTGAGAGATTTGGTTCACTGATGCTTCACGCAGATCAGAAATGCTGAACTCTGCACTGGTTCAGCTGCTGTTGAGCACAGCTTTGCGAAGCGGTGATCAGCGGCAGAGCAAACCCTATGAGATGGCCTCCTAAGAGCCTTTAAATACCACACCATTAAAAAAGGTTTTGGTCTCTTAAACAGAGCTGCGTAATCCTCCAGTCTCTTTATTGTTGCTATTTTTAGTTCATAGGTGATCTGGTTAAGCTCCAGAAGCTTATGTGTCTTGGTAATATTTAAAGAGAAGCAGTCAGGTCTGGAGGAGCAAACTTTGTTTCCAGCAGTGTTGGAGGAGGGAGGACTCCGCTCTCAGCTGGGATTACTTGAGGGAAGGAAGTGATGGCTCACTGCATGGGGGCATGGCAATGAACCCTTAAAACAGCCATTAAAAAACTCATCGCTGGCAGGTTGCAAAAGTGGATGAATAGCGGCTAGTGGTTTTTGAGTTCAGAGGAGATTTTCAAAAAGATTACAAAACAACTGGAAAGAAAGGAGTAAACGATTATTTCTTTTCCTAGCAAGAGTACATCATTTTCTGTTGCTGCAAGGATGATTTGGGCTATGCACTGGGAAAAACTTTCTGGTGTAAAGGGTAACAGAGCGGTGGAACAGACTGGTGGAGGCTGTCACATCTCTGAGGGTCTTGGAGCACCTTCTGGCACAGTTGCGGATCTGTCAGAAAAGGATTGGAGATGGTCCTTTCTTGAACCTAAGAGACAGATTTACATGGATGATGTTCAGAGTTGTGATACAGGATAAAACCAGTTTAGTGGGTGATACTGGTTGTAGGGGGGTGGTTGGACCAGATGATACTGGAGGTTTTTTCCAACCTTAAAAATTCTGTGATTCTATGATTCTGTGATCATAGGACTCTGTGACCTTTGCTGATTCATCTAGAGATTTTCCTTAGATCTCAAGTCTTTAGGTGTGATTTAGGATTTTAGAGACTTTTGAAAGCACAGGTGGTTTCTTTTTCAGCAGAGTACTTTCTTTCCAGAAAAAGGAAATAGCACTCCTTTGATCAAAACAGAGAAAGATTTCATTATTTGTAATTCTTACACAAAAACTGCCATTGTATATTGTTTTCAAAATGAGTCAAAAAGCCTGGAGACCTTACAACACAGGTTTTAAAAATGCCTCTCAATGTGTATAACTATTCTGCACGAGCCCTTACATGCACTAATGCCAACCATGTGGTTCCAGCCCTTGGGGCACATATTCCAATTGCTTTTTGCTTCGACAATGAGCCGATAAAACTCCCTGATTGTTGCTTACAACTCCTCTCCTATTAATAGAAATGTTGTCACCGGGCTCTGCCCATTGTGCTCCGCCGTGGAAATACAGAACCGTGTTTCAGATCCGAGCGATTTGTGAGTTGCGTGCTCGCGTTTTAACAATGCTATCACTCTGTTCATCCGCTCCGAGTGTCACCAGAGACCGTAACTCATCTTTATGGAACGTTCATCCTTGTATTTTTTTTTTTCCTGAAAACATTGCCCTTTTTTTTGGCTCAAAGGCTACATTGCTTTACAGTTTTTGATGCCAGCTGGAGCAGATATTCATTCCAAAACATCTGACAACTGTGCTTTACTGTCAGAATATATTACTCAGGAGCTGAAATAGGTCTGTGCGGCGTGGATTAAAGCAGAGGCATCTCAGGCAGTTGGAGCAAGGCACTTCGCCCACCATTGCACATCTCCATGGCAGTCGCACTCAGCTCTCCTCTTGTTGGAGTGGTGAAAGAGGTGCCCTGGTGGGCAATTCACCATGCCTATGGAGGGGATTCCACCAAAAATACTCATTTTTCTCCATGGATTTTGAAGGGAGTCTTGACAATTAGCTCAGATGCCACCATCCACATTTTTTCACAAGTGAATCCCACCCTAAGTATCTATCCAACTGATATGGTTAGGTAAATAATGGTAAAATAATACCATATGGTTAAATATGGTTACATATACAAAAGTTATTTATACAATGGTTAAAAAATACCATATGGCACCATGCTGGTGCATGCAGAGATACGAAGTAGCTGGTGCTGAGGAGGTGAAGGAAAGGATTGGATTCAGTGAGCTGCTTTTAATCCTAGTGATAGCTTGGCTTTGGTTGATGTGTCTGAGTCATTTTGGGCAGCCTTACTCCTCGGGTAAATCAGTGTCACTTTGATGATAATGGGTCTACGCTGATTTACATCAATGGAGGAACAGGCTCTGCATATATAAAGAAACAAGACAGAAAACTTCATCCATCAAACCTTATGGAAGACTTTAAGCACTTGCTTTCCTGGCCAAACCTGTGGTGCTGCCCAGTGCCTCCCAGCCAGAGCTCTGCCCAAAGACCAGCGTGAGTCCCTGCCAGGTGGGCAGGAAGGTTTTCCAGCAGCTCTGGGCTTTGAATCCCATCCTGGGGCCAGGTTACATTTTGCAAGCCCTGAGTGATGTCTACACTGTGAGGTCAATATGTTTTTTTAATGAAGATTCAGCAAAGGAACTTCCCAGGTGGATAGGCACTTTTGTTTTGTTTTGTTGTCTGTTTGAATGCTTTGGCTGGTGGATCACCTGTAAGCACTGCACGACATGCACACACCTGGCTGGAAGTGCCCAAATAAATGAGTGCAGTCAAAGGGATTCATAAAAATCCAAAATGGACCACAATGAGACTAGGAATGCACATAAAACCAGGCATGAATTCAGAAGCTAAATTCTAAGCAGGTGTTAGAGTATCTCACTAAAAGTTGGCCCTCATACCAGTATACATTTACAATATATGAGTGTATGTGCATGTATATGCAAATTTGCATGTGTGCATTTTATTTACCAATCATGTTATACAAACTCTACAGATAATCAAGTCATGGAGATAGCAATATTCATTGGATGGAAGTGGTTTATTTGATTTTCTATGTAATGAAGAATTAATAATATTGCAATTGTTGTATTTGAAAAATAATTCAGATCAGGTGTCACCCGTATATTAAGTTTTGAGTAGGCTAGGCAGTTTAAATTAGACTCCAGCTACACATGCAGACTATTTCATTTAGAGAAATCTCTTGTGATCTAATATTCTTAGCTTTAAAGTCATACTGCATAAATATTTTATTACATATTTAATAATACTTTTTCATAATCAAGAAACTAATGCATATATCTAAAATATGTGCATTTAAAGAGCTGCTGACATGACATGGGAAACTTTGAAAAATATTCTATTTGGGAATTAATTCAGCTCGGGGCAAAATTCAGAAATAATATTTAAGTGAGGGGAGCTGAATACATTACACATTGCCACACAGGTCTGAAACAAAAGCCCGGTTTCATTCTACCACTTATTTTAAATGTAAGAGTGTATTTCCATGCAGTCAATTCATATTCATACTATTACAAAACATTCCTAAGCACCTTAATGAATCAAGACTAAAGTAAAATTTGAAAGAAAAGACCAGGCCCAGACAACATAACCGAGTATAAATGTTTAATTCAAACATTAATTGCTAGGGGATTTTTGTTTAAGTCCCACATAAAAACCCCTTTGGGAGAAGCAGTGGGGAAGTCACAGTGTAATTTACCACTACAAAAGCACAGTTATATACTAGCAGCAGTAGGGAAAAAAAAAAAATGTAGCAGTGAGCAGAGAATGCCCTTGATTGGAGAGTGAACCCAAAGATGTGAAGATGCTTTGCTAAACCACAGCAGGTCACAGGACCAGCCAAGGACAGGGACAGCTGCAATGGCAAGGATGCTGAATGTCTTCCCCTTTCTCCCCCCATAAGTCTCCCATCCCTGAGCATGCAGAACCCTGGAAATACAGGCAGGCTCTTCACAATGAGCAGAGTTTGTGCCTGTTCTTTTTCTTCTCATTGTCTCTGTTTTAAAATATCTATCAATTCAGGCCCTTTTTTTTCCAACTTCAGACAGTGAGAGTAGGCACTGAGGGGGCAATATACTTTCATCCTGATTATCTTCAGGAGTGTTGGACTTTTGTCCCTGTTGCAATGTTTTAAGAGCACAGGTACCTAATATTATGGAGGGGTTATTCATCTAAAAACAAAAACAAACAAACAAAAAATATTTTTTCTGGGAAACTGACACTAGACATTCAAATGACACATAAGGGACATAAATTTGAAAAAGTATGAAAATAAGAAGTAAGAAAAAAAGTATGGAATATGGTGGTCAGTAGCTTTAAATCAAGAAATTTTGATATAAAATTTCTCTCAGTTCACCTTGAAGCTATTAGGGCTCGTGGACAAGCTCATAGATGTAATTAATTGCTGATATATTCATAATTGGGGCTAAAGTCAGTAATGCTGGACTAATGCGTGTGTCCATGTCAATTAAACTGTTAAACTGTGTTAAAACAGGAACCTTCACACATATGCTCTCAATCTAACTCTACTTATTTTAGTGGCAAGTGTCCTACATGTGGAAAGGACAGAGAGGTTTGCTGTCCATGCAGTATTTCCCACTCCAGCACACAAGTAGCGCAGCTGTTCATGACCCTGGGGAGAAACCAGGTCACTTTTTCAACAACAACAAAAAAATTAAAGTAGATATTTTCATCCCTCCCCAGATGTGCAGAACACCAAGTTTAGGGAGACTGTCTCCGGTTGGACTTTCAGTGGGTATGAGTGGCCCTGCAAAGTGTACTCAGGTGGATGTGTGTGTGCAAGCTTAATTCCAAACGGCTCTGCCTCTTCCTCATCACATGCCCTTCTTCTCACGTCAGTGAAGGTAGAGCTCAAAATGTATTAAATCACTCGTTATGTCTGTCCTACTCTCTATAATTTCACCATGTATGATCATAAAGCACAAGTTTTGAAGCAGATATGTAAATATATTAACTATCCTGATCACACTGTGTGTATGATTCCTTCTATTCCTTTTTTTTTTTTTTTTTTTTTTATTTATTTCGTAATCAGTAGTTTGCTGTTGTTTCTCATTTCAGTTTGATGGTTTTATTATAGATGATATTAGTAGGGGCATTCTGCTATGGGGAGAACAAGAGGCTACTCAGAGGAGATATATATTTCATATATTTTCATTGTTTATAAAACTGGACAGAAAAATCAATTTAAATGAACATTTTCGAAGCATTTCTAGTGGACTCCTGAGGTAAGAAAGAGTTAGGAAACAGAGTCAGCAGATGTGAAATGACAGAGACACACATTTTCTCTAAATGATTATACAGATGCTAGATAAGCCATCATCTTTACTTTAACAAATACTTTGCAGTGGGTTTCTGTATTATTTTTGGTCCTAAGTGTGGAAGAGATGCTCCAGTGGGGTGGTTTATCACTAGAAAAGAAGGCATATGAGTTTGAACAGCTTGCATAGTAAAATTCCTTATGTACTATGAATGGAAAAAGCAATCTGAGTGTGACAATTATAAAATGAGAGTTGTGAGACAGTGTTTTGAGAAGCAGCCATCTTTAGTTTTGTTTTAGTCTGGAACTTTCTTAAAACATCTTGTTGCTGCCTTCCAAGTGCCTGCTCTCTTTGTCAGGATGGAGACATTGCAGGAACTGCTGTGCTGGGGACCTCACTAAGCAACAGTTTCAAAGTGGGATTTAACTTGGATCCATCTGTGTCTGCTGCCTTTCTCTTTTTGACAAAGTGAGGCAATTTTGAGTTTTACTTCTATCTTTGAATACTTTTTTATTTTTCTTAGATTTTGTATTTCTTCCAATGAAGCAGTCTTAGAGAATCGGAGAGACACCAGGAGTAGAGCAAAGGGTTTCTTACCACCCTACTCTGAAAAACTTTTACTCTGGGAATTTCTAGAGAGCCCAAATCTCAACTCCTGTTAGGAATTAAATACCAGACATGCAGATGTAGGCATTCAGCTCCAATGAAATTATGGTAAATAGTGAGGTTTAATATAGAAATTTGTAGTTGTTGAAGCTATCCCAACCTTCCAAGTCTTTACATCTCCTTGGGTGCCTACTATGGACGTGATGGACTTGTCTGAATGCTCTGCAGATCTGGGCAGTGCTCAGGACAGCCAGGAAGGGGATCATCCTCATCATGGAAATGTAGTAACAGTTTAACAAGTCGTTGATGCTTTCACGAAAGAACTACCAACATTGGGGAATTATCCCCTAAACAGAGGTCTTGTCCCCACTGTGATCGGTGCCTACTGCCCTCATCATTCAGGAACAGAGCTGGAATGTGTTGACGTGTCTGAGCTTTAGTTTAACTTTATGCAGTTATGTGCTATGATTCCTGTTGTTAATTAATAGCTAGCAACAAGCAGTTATACTGCACGGAGTGAGCTACCTGTGGCCCTGGGTCTGACCCTGTTTTTTCAGATTCCCATGCCTCCAGCACGGGGGCCATCCCAGTAAGCCATCCCAGCTTCCCTGTGCTCAGCTCTCACAGCAGCCCCAGCCCCAGCTGCCTTCAAGCACAAGGACTGCAAAGTCCCACTAAGTTTTCTGGAAGTTTTTTATTATTATTTCACAGTGCAGGAAATTACTGCTAGCCCTAGAGAGAGGAGATTATTACATGAACCCTCAATCCAAGCAGAGAGCACTAAAAAGTTATTGTGAGAATAATTTGCTCTCTTATGTAAATAATTTGAGAAAGTGCAGAGGCATCAAGGAAGGAATTAAAGCAACTCAGCCAACACCCATTCACACACACACACAAAAATCAAAATAAAAATCCTGAAGACAGGATACAACAGAGCTGTTATATTGTCAGGGAATCACTCCACAGCCCTAATCCAGCATCTGTTATCTCTAAAAACATACTGCAATGAATTCCCTGTGCTCTAGAGGCAACTGTGATTTGAAAAATACCACTATTAATTGATTCCACAAATTAACTGCTAATCCAAGAGTCCTGATTATGATTAGTCTGCTAATCAATTTATTTGATAGATAGCTTTTTAAATTTTCCAAATTGCAGTTCAGCTCTTCTCTCTCTCTTTTTAACTTGTTTCATCTAATTAACTGTTTTTCCTAGCAGTGAAAAGCAAGATCTTCCCTGCTTAATTGCCTCTTGACCCTTTCTCACTCTCCAATGTGGTTGCCTTTAGAGGTTCTTCATCATGAGAAAATTAAAATGCTATCAACGAATTAAAAATATTGTTTGGCCCAGAGGAAACTTCCCAGCATGTCTGTGAATGCTTTGGAGTTCTATTTACACAGCTTTGCTGGGGAAAGTCTGACTCCCCAATACGCTGGATTGCCCTTCAGTTAATACATGCAGATGAAATCCTCCCCGGTGACTTTGCAGGAGCCGGTTTGGTAATTGCTGGTTGCAACAGCAGCTGCGGGAAGTCAGTGGTACACGAGGAGGAGAAAGCAAGGAGCTGGTGTGTTGGGGTGCTGGTGTCTGATCTTGGGCACGTGCATGGTGCTGGAGCTGGGGCTACAGGGAGCAGTGCCTGGCGAAAGTAGGCAGAAAGTTTCTCTGCTTTCAGGAAATGGAAAATAAACCCGGTGCATGGCTGTCACATCCACGTCTGATGGCTGGTGGCTGCTCTCACCTTCAGTCTTCACCAGCCTGGTGGGTTTCCAGAGGGCACTGAGGCTTTCCCTGCTGTTCCTCCACACCAGACCCCACAGGTGGAATTTCCAAAGCAACCTGTTATGGAAAGTTAGGAAAGAGCTCCTTTTAAAGATGTTGTCCATACTGCAACATCCTCTCTACTTGCCCATAGCTAAAGGTCAGCTTTGAATCATGAAGTCACAGAAATAAGAGAAAAAAAGAAATTAAAAAAAAAAAAAAAAAAAAAAAAAAAAAAAAAAAGCAAACCTCTATCTGAGCATCCAAGTCAAAGAGCTAAATACTCGGATGGATGGGTGGTGCCCATCTGTATTGGATTTGTAGTTACTTCTATGCATATCTTAACCTGGTGTTACATCCTACTGGAGCAGCATCAACCCAGCCTTCACATCTGCTCGTCTGCTTCGTGAGCAAGACTGGAGCCAGCCCTGCTTCAGCATTTCCTCCCCAGCTCCTGCTCCCAACATGAACAGTCTCCAGCCTCTTGGTGCCATGGCTTTACCTATCGCCTTGTCTTGCACTTGTACCACGTGGGCACATAGCGCTGGAGAACATACATTGTCTTCTCAAATGCCTCTCCTCACTTCTTCAGGGAAACACTTTGATTTTCTTTTTTTTTTCCCAGCAGAGCCCAGAATAGCTATTGCACAGCTATTCACAGCCCACATCCTCACCAAGGGATCTTTTCTTGTCTGTGAGTACCATTTGCTGCTGATCTCCCAAAATCCATATATCTCCCAAATTCCATAGGGTGAGATCATGTGTGTAGGTTCCTTCTCCTCCTTCCCCTCCATCCTCCTTCTCTGGAGACTGGGAGATTTCCATCACTCTCAGCCCTGCTCTGCTCCTGCATCAACGCAGGGACATTTAACTACAAAACCCTTTCTTGATGCCTGCACCTTGTGCTCTCCCCCCTGTTGTCATAGGGGCTTTGTCTGGGTCTCTACTGAGCTGAAGAGGGAGCCCTCAACCACAAGGCACGCTGCGGGTGGAATACGAGATCTTTTCCTCCAGAAGCATTGTTCTTAGGCACAGCAGCTACGCAACAGGGCTGCACTCTTTTGGTGTCAGTTTGATGTAAGTGAGCAGTGACAATCATCATTAAAAGAACTTTGGATTGTTTCCAAAAGTACCAAGTGCTCCCTCCGTTTTCTTTACAAAGTGGTTTTATAGTAGGTGGGCGATTGAAAACCCACGTGAGAACAATTTTATACATATTAATGCACATTTTATAAAATAGCAGGATGTAACAGCTGAGTGATGACAAATTTATGCTCTTTATATATATATTTAACATATCTCTTAGTGCAATTACGAGGCCATGTCTTTTTCCCCATGAATGGAGAGCACACATGCACTCACAGCTGATGGTGGGTGCTGTGTTCAAGTACTCCGTGATCAATTCCAGCTGAATGGAAGCTGACTCCTCCGGTAGCCATACAAAATACTCATTGCAGCAGGGTGCCAAACAGATTTTTTTTTCCTTGGCACAAAGGCCAACGAACCATGATGTGGAGGTGAGCAAACTGCAGGCCATTCCATGTTTATGCACATTTTGTCCCAGGACCTTCCTCTTTCAGCAGGATTTAGATGGCTTCTCCTGAGAGAAAATGACAAAAAGATTATTAAGATTCCAAGATTCATCTTTATTTCATTTTATTTTTTTTTTTTTCCTTTTCAGTGACTGGTTTTCAAATGCTTCTCGCCCTCTCTTGTCTGCTTTCCCTATTCTCCTCCCTGTTGCTGCGTTATCCTCTCATTCCCACTTGGATGACTCCAATGTCTCTCCTGGCTCTTCTCCAGGAAACACAAACAAAATTTCTTCTCTCCTGTCTTAAGACAAAGCAAAAGCTTGCCTCTGTCTCTGCTTGCTTATGCAGCCACTGCTCTGTCTCCCTGTTTTTCCTCAGCTTGCTTTCTTCTTTAGTGCTTTATCTGCTTGGACCGTAATTTCTTCAGGACATACGCTGCTTTAATTGGTATTTGTATAGATCCAAGTACAGCAGCACTGACAGCTTTCCTGAGGCACAGAGGTCTAATATTAATAGTATGGGAACCCCCCAACTGGTGACTGATGAAATTCTGTCTTTGACAGTTTGTCACTGACTTCAGCTGAACTTTGGGAGCTATTACTTTCGCTCATTTTTAAAAACTTACTTTCAGAATTAAAGTAGAATGAAATAGAAAATAGAATGAAAATAGATCAGAAGACATTGGTCTGATATATTAGTTACATTATTTTTTAGAGCGTGACTGGCTGATGTGTCATTTAAGATTGGTCAACAAGTACAAACAAATTTTAAAATCTGATATGATAAGCACGATCTTAAATTCCTCCTGGGCAACTGGAAATATCCTCCTTCCACCCATCTACTCATTTTCACCCCACCTATGTTTCAGCTTGCAGTTGCTGCAGCAAAGTACTTGCTTACCTAATGCTCAGGCAGGGTATTGGGTTTCCCATTAACATTAGGATTGAAAAGTCACTCATTGATTTAGCTTCATTACAAAGATAATGAGAGGTATTTTTCATTCAGAGATGTGTAATGAAAAATGGCTTTCCCATTCATTAAGTTGTCAAATTCTAATGGGCCTGTATTTACAAGAATCTCACATACAAAAACCCAGTCCCCGCCTGGTGTACGTGCCAGTATACAACGCAGTGGATGCCACAAAAGCAAACTCAGCTCTCTGTGAGCTTGCTTGGATCCTGGAGGAACACCACATTAAAGCAAAAACCTGCCAAGCTCATTCTACCCTGCCTCATCCTTTTCAGACAGCACATGGTGGGCCCTGCACCTGATGGGATGAGATTATACCTGATGTGCAGTAATCGTGCTTGCTGTGCTGGGAATTAAGCTATGTGAAAAACTGAAATTAGACACTCCTATTATATTCAGGCCTGGTGTGGTTTGCACAAATGCCAAGAGCCTGTCTATTATGCTGGTACATTAGTGTATGATTGGTAAAGATGTATTAGAATGCAAGCTCAAGGTAGCTGAAACATTAATTACCTCCTTAGGAAGTCAGCACATTTTTTGCCAGCCACTGAAGGTTGTGAGGTCCAAACAAGTCCATGCACACCATGCCTCTGGGAGAAGGGACCATGGGGTGAGAGGCTGTCTGAATGGGACAGTTACTATTGGTGTTGTTGATCAAAGACCTAAACAGGGTGGTAGGTGGGAAATCAGATGCAATTCCCCTTTAATATTTCTCGGCCAACCTTTATTTCATGAAAAACAACAATGACAGCAAAACTACTTTCCTCTGCTCTCCCTAGACAAAGAGTGGCTCACCCACCACCTGTAGCAGCCTGGCATGAGATCTGGCCTCAGATCAACCAGCATCACTTGAAGGAAGTGCTCAGAGTAATGGCGAAGGTAATCCTTCAGGCATTTTGAAACTGTAAACCCAGGAGCAGCTACTGTGCTACCTGGAGCAGAAAGTAATTTGATTTTCAATTTCTGGCCTTTGTAGCATGGTGACTAAAGAACTCTTTTCTGGGAGAAAAGCTGTGACTGTACATACAGGCCCTGACTCTTATGAAGATCAGCAGTATTTTTGCCAAAATCACTTGACTCAGAGCAAGGCAGAGTTAGTGTTAATGAGAGCAAAGAACCACAAAGCCCAGGGAAGCAACCCAAATCCTCTATCTTTCCAAAATTTAGTAATTGATTCAGAGACAACAAAAGCAGTGTTTTATGGAGAAAAATACAATTCTTTTTCCTTTTTTTTTTTTTTTCTCCTTCAGGTCAGTCTATCCCTAAAGGGAAGAGACAAACTTCTCCAGTCCCTCCATGCCGACACTGAACACCCTCCTGGACGTCCCTTTGGCTCCTCTCTTTTTGGTTCTTTCCTGACAGCAAATGCCCTCCTGGCCCTCAGCAGGACCTGCTCAAGGAGCTGCTATATCTCTTGTTATTTTGACAAATCAAAAAATATTTGGTATTAAAAAATACCAAAATATTCCAGGGAAATGTGACTCCCCGAATAAAAACAACCAATTTCCAAAGAAGTCTCTTGTGCACTTGCTCTGACCTTGTCCTCCTTGTAGCCTCTCTCAGCATAATTTCTGAACACATGGATCATGTTTGGTACCCAGCTGCTTATGTCTATTTTGCATGCAGTCCTCTGCACTGAATTAAATCACTTCTTACTCTGGTTTCTTCTTTCTTCACCTTTCCAGGCCTGTGCATTGCCCAGCAGCTCTTTTTCCCTCCTCAATTAACCTTATGTTATTTCTTTCCATGGGCAAAAATTCCTTATACTGCAAAACAAATGTCTCTTCTTACACTGTTTGCACTTCTAATAATTACTTCATTAAACTTTTTTTCCCCCTATTTTTATTGGATGTCCAAAAAAAAAATCCTCCAAAACAGAAAGGAAAAAAAAACCACACACACACACACACAAAACCACTCTGGCATTATTAATTAAATGTCGCCTTAAAGAAACCCTATAAAATTCTAATAATATTTTTATGTGCAAAATTTATTTTTTATTGATTTTCACATAGGTTAAGTCAGTAAGCAGAAGTAAGTTGCATGTTTTTTAATAAGAACTTTATTTTCTCACTGAGATGGTGGTCCAGGATCATAAAAGCATAAAAAATGGAAAGCAACAACAAACATAAGAGTAAAGCAAATTGAAGGAAGGAAATGAAATACATAAGGAAGCTGCATGGAAATGTATATGAGAACCTAAATTATTATTTGCAGGCACAGGTAATTAAAAGAAGGAATACGAGAAGAAATTGTTTTCTTATTTTGATTTTAATATATGTTAGGAGGAGAAACCCAACTGTAATAACATAAGTAAATAAACCAAAAAGCAGCCTGCTGAGAAATTAATTAAAATATCTTATAATTCAGGTGGTGGTGCCACAGTATACTTTTAGGACCACTGGTATCTTGTATTTTGGCCCTTTACATACCTCAATATTTTTACTTCCATCAATACTAAGATAGAAATGAAGAAAACAGCAGTAGGATGATATATATTTATTAGCAAGTTTCGTGATATGGATTAAGGGAATTACACAAAGTGATACTAGCTGAGGATTTGGTGCTTGAATCTTTATTCGTATGTGCTATATATAAATATGTATACACGAAGACAGAGGTGATGTATAGCACCATGTATATGCATTTATGAAAAGACCTGGATGTTAACTTCACAGAGCGATGACAATTCACACCAGCTGTGAATCTGCTTGTGGTAATATATGACAGCAATAAACATGTGAAATATGCTAAGGCTTTTCCCTAGAGTAAGCATTCAGGGGATGGCAGCATCAAACGGTGTAAATCCATGGAGCTGTACTGACAGCAGGGAAGCTAGGCTATTAAAAAAGGTATTAGTTGCAGCTTGTTCTAGCTTTTAAACCAGGTTTCCAGCTCTGCAAGGAGGGACCTGTCTGGCCTCTCCAAGCTGGAAATCTTGCATCAAAACACCATAAGCTTTCTTAGTAAGTACCAGCATGGTTGCTAATCACATCGTAGTGCAAGCTGCCTACCTATTAATGTGTATGTACATGCACACATATATAAATATACACATACATGTATACACACATATTGATGTATGTATTCATTCCTATACATCTCTCTATACCTGCTGATGTGGGCTGCAGCCTGTGGGCATGCAGACAAACTCTCGTTTGACTTTATCTGTTGACAGTTTCCCACTTGTGGGGCTTGTGGGATCAGGGCCCATTTTTTTGCAGCTGGAGGAACATTATAGCCTTCTTTGTGGCTATAGGTGAATGCTAAGGACCACGTTTTATTTTTAATTCGTACAGGCTGTTGTAAAGCACACACTGGGAAAGGGTTTACTATGCAAGCTGATGAGTGATTAGTTATACAAGGATGTTTTTATACTTCTGAAGAGATGTTAGAGTGGCTGCAACTGCATTTTGATTCGATAATTGGGTTTGAAGGACTCTTAAATCTATGAAAATGCTTTTCAGTCTTTAAAAAGGTGGTTTAAATCCCCTTTATGTTTGATTTTGACAGCTGCTAGAATCATTGCAGTAAGAGATCAGATAATCAGCTGGGAAAGTTCTTGGGAAGTTTGATGGTGCTGTTTGCCAAGGAGATGCTACCCACCAAGAGTCTCTGTGTGTACTGGGTATTTATTCCATATCACCTATTCACTATAATAATAATAAAGAGATTGGTTTATGTGTAGTGGCCTGTGAGCGACTAGGATTCCCAGCTGTTTTGTAGTCCTGCTGCCTCACCCCGCCTCTCGTGGCCATGGGAAGCCAGCCCTTAGTGAACTGGTAATTCTCCTGTACTGCTCTCAGTGGGAACCATCCAGCTCTAGGTGTGTTCCTGACAATAAGTAAAGCTATGGATGCCCATTTGTGCCACAGACACCAAGAGCCACAGGCAAGGGAATGAAGATACATCACTGCTCTCTTGGGTGACCATGGTCATGCAGCCCATTTGGCAGGGACAGGCCAGGTGGAAAACATCTCCTGGGGCACGTTTTATGATATGGACATTTCAAGTTTTTGGAGGTACAAATTCTCTTGATAGAGTCTTGCATTTGCTCTGGATGGTGCAAACTCAAACTGCTGGTTCCTACAGTTTTTCAGACGGAACTACAGCCCTCTGGTTACACTTTCTTCTTGGAACAAATTGGATTCTTCTTTTTCCAAATAGAACAGAAAATCTTCAGTCTGGGGGAGAATTAAAGCAATAAATCACATTGCATGGCTGAAATTCTTCAGTCTGAATGATAACATTCACTTCTGCTGCACGGGGCTGTCTGCACTCAGTGAAAGGCAGTTACAGAAAGAGCCACCAAGGTTCTGTAAATGCAAAAGCACGTGAAGAAGTGTGACTTTGTTCCAAATCTTGCAGGATCTGTGCCAGATCTTCAGCTGATTAAACTAGCAAAACTTCATCAGCAACCCTGGCAACAAGGATGCCCGATACTCTCAAAATCAAGATTTTTGTGAAGTGCCTATTGAGGGTTCCCAGAGGATCTAGATGCTCTACTGTGGAGGAGAGAAAGATCTCGAAGGTCAGCTCATAGACCCAAACCTTAGGGGCAAACTAATTCCCCTCTCTGGGGGACTTCACCTGAGGGATGGAGACCAGTCAACAACCAGAAACCTCCATAAAAGAGCTGAGCAGGATAGGGTGCAAAAGTAGTGCTGGGGCTTTGAGGACTGATCTCAGTAGATTAGCTGGATAGCTCATTCAGTGCTGAATTTCATGTAAGAACAGCTGTTATTCTTAAAATCAAACATAAGGAAGGAAATCCCATCCAAGTGTGTGTATGTATACACATATATGTGTATATTCTGCTTAAATCCCTGGAGAAAGAGGTTATCACTTACTACTTCTTCAGCTAGACAAACATAGTATATTTCTAAACACTAGAAAAGCAATCTAGTGGCAGGATGGAAATCATTCCTAAAAAATTACCTGGGGAGGTAGCAGAACTTCCAACACTGATTACCAGGAAAAATATCCAGTGTGTACCTGTCAGGAAGGATGTAGGCAGAGTCAGTTCTGCTGGAGGTGAGAAGGACAGAGAGCGATGGACCAGATGTCCTTCTGAGGTACCTTTGGCATGCATTTCCTCATGTTCTTCATTGGGATTCCCACCCACAACTGCAAAATAAATAATAAAGTACAAAACAGAACTAACCTGATGTCCTGTGTGCTAGTCCTTTCTCAGTCAATACCTATAAAAGCTGTTTTATGTATTATAAAAAATCAGTATTTTATATAATGAACAAGAAGAACAATTATCTTTCCAGTGCTCATATTCTTACTAGCCATAAATCAGCTGAAGTTGCATTATTTTATATCATCCATAGTCTAGATGGATGTCTGGTCTGCCATCTACTTGAGTCCTAGCGCTGAAACAATCAAAAATAGCAGATTGCCTTGCACAAATTAAAACAATTATGGTGCAGCTCTGGATCAGAATTTATATCAGCAAAAGCACTCAATTGTTTGTTTGTTTGCTTGTTTAACTTCTTCTTGCTCCTCAGAATGAAACTCAAAAATTACTCGGTTGACTGGCTGCTGGGCTGTGTTCTTCTGCACCTCTGCAGGACAAAAGTTCCTCAGGCCCTGCCTCTGCACTGCTGTTTGCTTAAAAGCTCTTTTCCTTATTAGTGAAAATGAGGAAACTGAGCATATGAGGAGACTGCTGGTGGGAATGAAGACCAAAATCATGATTTAAAGCATGTGTCATAGACTGTGCTCACTTCCCACTTACCATGGAGCATGGTCTTGCTGGATGCTAGGGCTGGAAGTCTTCTTCTTCTCCCCTATCCCTTGAACTTCTGATCCAGGCTAGGCAGGGAACAGCTTGCTGCTGCGTTTTGAGTGTGCTTGAGATCATTGCTGGCCACCACTAACACCTCAGAGTTTAGGCTGTAATTCGCATGCGAAACGCATGTATTATATGTTGCTTTTATCTTTCCCCCTGGCCCAGGTAAATGTAAATATCAATAAAAATTTTTGTAAAGTTTGTATCTGTCTAAGAATTTCTTGTGCTGCAACACATCCATTTTTCTATCCAGTTCTTCCCTAGGTTCTTTCAGGCCTTATCCCAAGTCCTGACCAAAATACTTGCTTGGGTTTTAATTAAACCAAGGTGTTTGTCTCCACACTCCCTCCTGATGGACGTCCTGACCATATCTTCCTGTCCATTCAGCAACACAAACTGCTGGGAAACTTGCTTCATGCTTAAGTTACTATAAACACAGCTCAGGGGCTTAAATATATATTTAGCATACCATAGCAACACACCTTTCTGTTTGATGGGTGAGAATTTTTTTATATCTATTTATGGTTAAAAATATAAAGAAGATTCAGACCATAACTTCTGATATTTTTCGTCAAGGAAATCATGAAGGAGCTCTGAAAAATGTAGTTTTCTTTAAAAAAAAAAAAAAAAAAAAGTAATATTCTTCATTTGGAATTTAGCATCATCTGGTAGTGTAAGACTGGATTGCTCATTTCATTTTGATTTTTTTTCTTTTTTTTTTCTTTTTTTTCTTTTTTTAACTTCTGAAAGGACTGTTTGCCTCAGCACACTGTCATAAACAAGAAAATAAATAAAATCATATTGATATTTGGGAAGGTGGATCGCAGCTTGTCTGTTTTTCTCCCTAAAAGAAGGCCAGACAAAGACATTGATTCTTTTGTTACTAAGACATAATCTGTTGAACTAATTACACTTGGAAACAAGGTACACTTTTCCTCAGCTGTAATAAAGAAATATTTCACACCCCTCTGTTATTTCCCTAACACAGGTATTGCTCAGTTTTTTAACTATTTTAATGTGCTTTGATTCTTTGTGCTGAACTATCAGTCAAACAATCAATACTGGGCAATACATTTTGCCTTCAGTCTTCTCTCATCCTTGAAGAACAGCCTCACCAGCATTTCCTTGAAAACACATTCAACAAATACTCCATAGCTTTACACTTCCCTTGCCGTGCCTGAAATTAGCCTCCTCAGAATGTAGGCTTTGCTTGAATTCAATTACACCTAACTGGTCTCTCCAGCCTTGTACATATGATTTGAAAGACTTGATGATGGTGTTAACGAAAATAAACAGGTCCACAACATCTTCAAACAGTCCTGCTATGTCATTGAAATAGATTATTATTTCATTTCAAAGAATGCTTAAAAATACTGATTCCAATATCTTATCTTTTTTTTTTATAGCTGCAATTTAATGCAAGCTCCACGAGTTGCATATTTTTTTGCTGAAGCTGATCATTGCCCAAGGAATCAGGGCTGTTTTAATCATTCCATAACCCAGCGTGTGCCAGCCATCAGCTGCAGCTTCACGAATACCTGACTCATGTAAAGAAAGGAAATGATCATGTTCTAGAATGGGAAAAAAAGAAAAGCTTTATGATTTTTTTTCACACTCAAAATATTGCACCCCATAGAGCACACACTCCCCAGAGAATACTCCCTTCAAAGCTAATCAGGATGTGCTGTGCATCCAGATTTGTCAAGTGTCCTGACATGTTTGATGAGAGGGTCATCCAGTTGGTCCTGGCAATTTGATAAGGAGAGATTTTCTGTCTTTATGAAGAATTTCATCACCACTTCAAAATGTACTCAACTCCACAGTCATGACCGATGATTAAAAATATAAAATAATAGTAAGTAATAAAATTATCTATTGCAAACTGAAATCAAGTGATATCTAACTTCTGTGGAGCATATGCTAAATGAACATTTTTGTTTTGCTTAAAGCAAAATGCTCCCTCCTGCTTGGATACTAAATTCTCTTGAGAGGAACCTTAGCCCATCTCCCTCTGTACAGTCTTCAATTGTTTAAAGCAATGGGCTAACTGGGGAGTGACTCCAGATTTCACATGTAATGTGTACTGCATTGTGATCTGTGTTATGGCGGTCTTCTCCAAGTCCAATATCTCTGAAGCCAAAGCAATACATCCATTGGTAATAATTTTAAAGTGTTATAAATATTTCTGTTCATAAGTGAAACTTTTTATTATTATTATTATTTTAATGACCTGCTTCATTATGCCCCTCTCTGCATCTAAATACATCATTTTGAAATTTGGGATATTCCCTAGCTTACAAGCTAAGTATATTCTTTGTGGCAATGGAAACATTTGTAGGGAATGGGGAATCTTTGTGCACACAGTGCAATAGCAAATGTGTTCACAATTCATAGCTATGATGTACAGTACATTTTCTCCATTCAAAACAGTTTTCATTAATTTCTGATCTTCTTTTTCTAAAATCTGAACCAGGTGACCATGCATAGCTAAAGTTGCATTCTCCATTCCACCAGTCTTTTTCCTCCCCCAATACTTAGGATGCATCTGATTAAGTCAATTCTAATATAAAAACTCAATTTGACTTCAACAGATTTTTATCTTTTCCATTTCTTTTCCCCTTTTTGCATCTCCAACTGCATATGGACTTGTCAAAAAAGGTGATACAATGATACATAAATGCTGATAAAATAGTGGCAAAATGAGAACGATAATAGTCAGCCATAGATATTCTATGTGCTACCGGCAATGTGTAAATCACTGCAGGCTAAGAGGGGTACATTCAGCAGTTTAATCGCCACAACTGGGTGCTTGTAATTGTTTGATCATTAATCAAACAATTGATAAGCATGAGCACACAGGGAGCAATTTTAGTAGTTTGGATAATTTTGGATTTGTCCTTTCTGAATGCTGATGCACTCCCGAGTTCAGGGGCTGCTCCTTTTGCTCTGTCCATACACGCCAGGCTCTGTGCAGGGTCACATCCTGCACATTGTCAACCTGCCTGGGCAGCCCTTTCAGCTGGGACTGATGGTGTCTTTGCTCTAAAGACAGGATATAATGGCAAAGCTGACACATGATGCTGCTTTTATAGTTTGTGTCACTGAGCTGTCTACCTTTAGGAAGGAAAAAAAAATAGTAGTCATGCTATATCCTAGAGAGCTCCCACAGGTTTGTAAACCACCTGGTTTATATGGAAAAACAATGCTGGTCTTTGCTATTCCTTCTGCTTTCACAGTGTCATTATTTCTGCTAGGTAACTGTAAATATTTTTTTATATATACATAATATTTATCAACCAAATCTTTAAGATGTGATAGGTAAAACTTCCAGGTTTTATCTCAAAATGCTGCGTGAGCAATTTTTCTGAGGTACTTTCAGTTTGGCCTACAACAGTAAATGAGACCCAGGTTTACCAGAAGGTTATACTGGTTTTTCATGGCTGTCAAGTAATTACATTGACTCATGGGTTTATTCACAATGTGTAAAATTAAATACTTGGTTAAATCCTGATGAACTGATGTCTGATTTGGAAGTAAAAGAGAAGACCTTACCCCATAATTAATGTAATGCTAGTGAAATAAAGTGTTAGTTCTAGCTCTTTATGCAGGTGCTTAATAAGTATGGCTGTGAACATTACTTCAATGTAAGAATCTGAGAAGGAATTTGATGGTTAGCAGCTAAAACAATCAGGAAAAAAAATACAGTTTTCACAACCCCTCTGTATTTTAAAGCTATTTTCTAACTGCTATAGTATATAATCTTTGCTTGTTTAAGCAAAATTTTCAAATTTAAAAAATCAGTGAAATCTCAGAGCAGCTTATAATTTTTCATTAATTTTCATGGCTCCTAGCTTGTGACAAATCTATTATTTTTTCAGCCATCTTGTTTAACTATCTGCATATTCACTTCCTACTTATTATTTTTTACCTCAAAATAAATGAGGACAGATTTACAAGATACTTAGAACAGTGAAAATCACTGGGTTTAAATGGTTCATTTTCTTGCTTCAGTATCCAACTAAACGACAATTTTTCATTTAATTCAGCAGTTTCCATATGATGACAACATTCTCTGGCATGAGGCTACTAGATAAAAAAAAAAAGCAAATAAAAAAAAAAAAAAAGCCCATGACCTTTTACTTTTTGTTTCTCAGTTGCACTGTTTCTTCTCATTTTGAGTACTTCAGAAATATTAGAGCTGGAAGACATTCTTCTTTTCTTATACTCCAAGTACTTTTCTTTGTAAGAAACTTTTGGAAAATGGAAGGAAGAATGCAAAGGGCAAATCATGAACAAATAGCTTTTTCTACTTAAATGTAAAACAATTTTATTCTAGCTGCTTTTGGGGTAAAAGTTCACTTCAAACCACCAAATCACAGTGAAATCTAGGCAGAGAGCCTGAAAAGATTCAAATAAAACCTGAAAATTTGCCTTGTACAAGACTCAGAACTTACAATTTATAGCTTAGATTACCTTGATGCTGCACCAGAAGCACATAGCTATTGCTTTGCAGGGTGTCACTAATAAAATGCAGTGAAAACTCTTATGACAAATAAATAAATAAATAAATAAAATAAAATAAAAACAACACAGGAGCAACTGTCTGTTAACCTGTTTCAAATCCACCAGTTGGTTGTCAATGGGAACTTCACTCCTCCTTAATCGCCATGGGCAAAGCCAACCTGAAGGGCCCCATGTTCGCCTCAGGCTGGGTGGACACAGATGCTGCCTTCAGCTGGTGCCTGGGGACGTGCTGATAGGTACAAATCCCATAACACTTGCTGTGAGTGCATAAATACTGATCCAAAGGGATTTATATGAAATTAAATTTCTGAACACCCAGGATGTGTGCAAGAAATAATAACATAAAGCTAATGCTGTGCTAACTTTCAAACACTTCAAACTTATTTAGTCTGGAGAGGAGGACCAGGACTTATTGCTTTCTACAGCTACCTGAAAGGAAGGTGTGGGGAGCTGGGGGTCGGCCCCTTCTCATGGGTAACTAGTGATAGGACTAGAGGGAATGGCCTCAAGTTGCACCAGGGGAGGTTCAGGTTGGAAACGAGGAGGCATTTCTTCTCAGAAAGAGCAGTCAGGCGTTGGGATGGGTTGCCCAGGGAGGTGGTGGAGTCACTGTCCCTGGGTGTGTTCAAGGAGAGTTTGGACGTGGTGCTTGGGGACGTGGTTTAGTGGGTGACATTGGTAGTAGGGAGACGGTTAGACCAAATAATCTTGAAGGTCTCTTCCAACCTTTATGACTCTAGATTCTGTTCTATGATTCTATAACTGTATACATCTGTGTGTACACAGGATCATCAAGTCCAACTCCTATTTCCATACAACAGCACCCAAAAATCAAACCCTATGTCTGAGAGCATTATCCAAATGTTTCTTGAGCTCTGGCAGGCTCAGTGTCTTTACCGGTGGCCTGGGGAGCCAGTTTCAGGGCCCAAAATGTGCATGCATGAGGATGTAATACACAGAGAATGAAAGAATCACAGGATGGTCTGGTCTGGCAGGGACCTTTCAGCCCATCTAATCCCAGCCCCTGCCATGGGCAGGGCCCCCTGCCCCCAGCCCAGGCTGCCCCCAGCCCCATCCAGCCTGGCCTTGGGCACTGCCAGGGATGGGGCAGCCACAGCTCCTGGGGCAGCCTGGGACAGGACCTCACCACCCTCTGAGGGGAGAATTGCTTCCTTATATCTAACCTAAACCTACCACTTTTTAGTATAAAGCCATCCCCTCTTGTTCTGTTACCACACCCCCAGACACACAGTCCCTCCCCAGCTGTCCTGCAGCCCCCTTTAGGCACTGGCAGGCTTCTGTATCGTTTTCCCAGGGCCTTCTCTTCTCCAGGCTGAACAACCCCATCTCCCTCAGCCTGTCTCCATAGGAGAGGTGCTCCAGCCCTCCGAGCATCCTTGTGGCCTCCTCTGGAGCCCCCCTCCACAGGGCTGCTCTCAATCCATCCATCCCCTAGTCTGTCCTCATGTCTGGGATTGCCCTGACACTCATGCAGCACCTTATATTTGGCCTTGTGTAACTCTGTGACGTTCATGTAGCCCAAATCTCAATCCTGTGCAGGTCCCTCTGGATGGCATCCCTCCATTCTGTCATGCCAACTGCACCACTAAGCTTGGTGTCATCTGCATAAATACATATGTGGGTATGTGTGTGTTTATAGACATACAGTAGTGAGCTGTCTCTCTCCTATTTTGCACTCCAACTGTACAGTCCTTGCTGAACAGCAGTGGCAGTCTTAGTTTTCATGAGTTATTTTCAGGCTAGCCACACCAGCTGACAATACCCCATCACATATTTGGAAATATTTTAGGTTTCCAAGGAGTTCTTTTTTTTTTTTCTTCCCTGACACAGATATAGATAAGAATTTTGCTTTTCTCATGCTGACTGTATTTGTTTTTCAGTCAGTTTGAATGATTTTTTTTCCTTCTCCTCTTGTGATGGTTGAATAAGAGAGAAGATTAATGCAAAAAAGAAAATGAGATTGCTGCTGTTTCCAATTTTGTGCCTTATTTATATTAATAATTGAATACATCTAAGATTACTTTTATTGAGGAAACAATAAATGTTTAATAAGTGAATGAGCAGTCCATCATAAAAGTAAGTGCCAGTTAGAAGGCTTTTTGGAGGGGGGATTGTTTTTGCTTTAAATCATCGCAGGGACATTTTATTACCATTGCCGTGCCATTAACACCACACATTATTCCGCAGTGGGATGAGGTAACTACAAAGATATAATGAGATTTTAGCAGAGACAATATGCAGTATCATAAAATGTGTGAGCTTTGGTGCTCAAATTGAGCTCGGAGGCTGATATACAGTAATAAAGCTTTTTCCAGGCTACAGACACTTCAGCTTCTGTGCGTGGATGGGAGGTACCACCAGGCTCAACCCCGGCTGCTATTTAGTCTAGAATTAAGCAGACATCTCTTGTCAGGGCATCGCATGAAAGGTCTAAGACCTTGATTTGGTGCAACAGTAATGTGGTTAATAATTGAGGAGGTGAGGAAAATGTCAATACCTGGCAGAGGCCAAGGCAGGCGCTGGAGTTTTGAGCCGGCGTTATTGTCAGGGAACAAAAGGATGAGCTGCAGCCCAACAAAGCAAGCAAAATAAATTAAAAGCACATTAGCAATGTAAAGGATTCAGAAACATAGAGATAACACGAAGGCAAACATATTGGTGTTAAGTCCCTTTTTGAATACTTTCTAGAAGGATTTGTCCTGGAGGTTAATACAAATATATGGAGAATATATCCACTACAAACAGCATGTTGGTAGGAAACAGGTTCAGAAAGAAGAGAAAGTAGGTGCCATTAACTCATCACTCTCTAATTAATGAAATAACTAGTCCAGGATGAGCGAAGGACCCTCTCAGTAGGACTGATTCATCCTATTAATGGATTTCCAGCATTTTGCATGTTCCACATAAGGACGTTACAGTGCACAAACCCATCCCTGGTGCTGCTGGGAGGACAGGTATGCCACAGAGCACAGTTTGCAAAGGGCAAGTTTTGGGGTGTTCTTGCCAAGATGAAAGGCTGCTGATTGATGTTACTGGTTCCCCCAAAGGCAAGAGTGTTGTGAGAATGAGGTCCAGCAAAGCTTCTGGCAGCCTATGTTGTGGCAGTGTTGGTGTCCTGTGGCCAAAAGCAAGGATGTGCAGTGGCCACAAGCAGTCTTTTGCTTGGTGTCTGCAGACAGGGGACCAGTTCTGTGTCTGGTACCACTAAAAATGCTTGGCAAGTGCTCTGAAAGTGTATTCTGACTTGACCCCAGGAAAACAAGTAAGATGTTTGCTACCAGAGCTAATAGCCCAGGAAATTGCTGCCCAGGGTTGGACAGTTTAGAAAGCCAGCAACTTCCCAGCTAGAGTAAGGGGGAATAAGAGCGGTGATTACAATAAAACAGAAACTTCTCCCTGCTGTGGCTCCTCAGCAAAGTGCAGAAAGGAATCAGGTCATAGAGCCATTTGCTTTGTGTCATCAGGGAAATAGGTGCCCATCAGGAGAGGACCTGCTGTGAGCCTCCGTGGCAGACATCAGTAGATCTCATTCCTTTGCACTTTTGTTAAAAGAAGGAGTTCTCTGACAAAAAGGTATCCCTGCATCAGTCCCAGCTCAGAGGGTGGGCTGGGAGATTTTGAAGGACTGGTTCTTCCTCCAGCTTTCCAAGATTTTCTGAATGCAGTGGTCTAAGAATGACCTCTAAGAGGCAACGAGAGGTCATTCTGGAGGTCGCTGTGATTGGTAAGTTTAGTTCCATATGTGGGGGCCTCTGGCACCCAGGAAGCAGGGAAAAAGGTAGGGAGCCCTTGTCTTAGTGCCATGGTCTTTCTGATTATCTGAGGAATCACTAAAACAGAAGCTTTAGAAGTTAAAAAAGTGCTTATGCCATATTTAAAGATGACTGCTGCAGCCTACTGCAGATCAATATGTACAGCACTTTCTTTTTGATCTGATCCAACAGAAAACATAATCTACAGAAAGTCCTCTGTGATCATACAAAGAAGGAGGCATTTTTGTAGAGCTGCAACAGGTGAAATGTGCAGTTGTAGGGTTGCTAGGATGCCATTTGGCTGTGAAATCCTCCTTAAAATTTAAAATTTTAAAATTTAAAAAAAAAAAAAATTTAAAATCCTCCTCGCCTCCATTTGCTGAGGCGATCGGCTCCGGGGCAGACGTGTTCTGCAGCGGAGCAGGGGACCGAGGCGGGCAGGGCTTTTTGTCCGGCATCGAGGCCACTCGGGGGAGCCGCCGGAACCCGGCTGTCCTCGCGAGGGAGGCTGACGAGGCGAGGGCGGAGCCAGCAACGTCAGTGGCGGGCTATTTAAACCAGGCGTTGCCACCGTTTTAGAGCCATTTGCTGAGGCGATCGGCTCCGGGGCAGACGTGTTCTGCAGCGGAGCAGGGGACCGAGGCGGGCAGGGCTTTTTGTCCGGCATCGAGGCCACTCGGGGGAGCCGCCGGAACCCGGCTGTCCTCGCGAGGGAGGCTGACGAGGCGAGGGCGGAGCCAGCAGCGCCCCCTCCCAGGCTGCTAAAAGCTGCCCCTAGGGAGCGCGAGCGACCAGGAGCGCGGCGAACAGGACGGGCAAACAGGGCGTGGCACGTCGAAGGGCGTGGCAGTTTGCGCGGCAGTTCGCGCGGGCAGGCCGAGCGGGGGGCTCATCGTCGCTCTGTTGCAGCTGCCTCTCCCTTCGGTGCTTGTAACCTGCTTGCGTAGAACCTGACCATGGTATCAACCAGGCAGAAAACCGTGGCCTCCGCATCTCGTGAGGCATCTCCAGCCACGGTCACCAGTGTGGCTACTCAGACGGAGGGCTCGGGGAAACACGCAGCCGTCCAGGTCCTGGGCTGCAGAGTGTGCCCCAGCCTTCTGTCGGTCTCTGACAGCAGTGGTGGGTATGCCTGTGGGAGATGTGCCCAGGTTGAAGAACTGCTCGGCCAGGTAGCGGAGCTCCGGGAGGAGGTGAACAGGCTCAGGAGCATCAGGGAATCAGAGAGGGAAATTGACTGGTGGAGGTGCGCTCTACCCTCTCTGAGGCAGGTTCACGAGACTGCCACGGCACAGGCGTCTCCTGTTACGCAGAAGACGGAGGTTCACTCCTCCAGCCAGGCAGCGGGAGGAGACCTAGATCAAGGGGGGGAATGGAGGCAGGTGCCTATTCGGGGTGGTAGGCGAGCCCTCTCTCTGCCCACCTCACCTTCTCATCTACCCTTAAATAATCGATATGAAGGACTAGAGCAAGACAATCTAAATGACAAAGTAGACAAACACCCGTCCCAGTTGGAGGGGGCGCCTAAGACAATGCGACCTACACGTCGCATTGCCACATCATCCTTCAAAAAAGAAAGAAGGGCTATTGTTATGGGGGGCTCCCTCCTGAAAGGGACAGAGGGACCGATATGCCGACCGGACCCAACCCGCAGAGAAGTCTGTTGCCTCCCTGGGGCTCGGGTGAGAGACTTTGCCAAGAAAGTCAAGCGCCTGGTACGGCCCACTGACTACTACCCGCTACTGGTCTTTCAGGCTGGTAGCGATGAAGTAGCAACGAGAAGTCCGAAGGCGATCAAAAGAGACTTTAGGGATTTGGGGCGACTACTTAGAGGATCAGGGGCGCAGGTGGTGTTTGCCTCTGTCCTTCCGATAGGGGGGATCGAAGCTGAAAGACGTACTGTTCGCATAAACTCGTGGCTTCGAGACTGGTGTGACCGGCAGAATTTCGGTTTCTTTGATCATGGGAAGGTCTATGCTACACCGGGCCTGATGGCACCGGATGGGATGCGCCTCTCTCGGAGAGGGGTAAGGATCTTAGGTCAGGAGTTGGCAGGGCTGATAGATAGGGCTTTAAACTAGAGTCGAAGGGGGAAGGGGCTAAAACCAGGCGAGCCGGTGAAGACCTAAGGGATGGTATGCTAGAATCAGAGGGGCTGTGTGCCAGTGGGGTCCTTTGGTCAGATCCACAAGGTGCTGAGTGTAAGGAGACGCACCTGAAGTGCTTTTACACAAACGCACGCAGTATGAGGAATAAAATAGATGAGCTAGAAGTCCTGGCCCAGTCCCGCAACTATGACATCATCGGCATAAGCGAAACCTGGTGGGATGAGTCCTGTGACTGGGGTGTTGCGATAGATGGTTACAGGCTCTTCAGGAGGGACAGGCAGGGTAGGCGAGGTGGTGGGGTGGCGATGTATGTGAAGCAGGGGCTGGACTGTGTGGAACTTCAGGTCGGCGATGGCAAAGTTGAGAGCCTCTGGGTAAGGATCAAGGGACGAACGAATAAAGGGGATGTCGTTGTGGGAGTCTATTACAGACCGCCTGGCCAGGACGATAGCGCCGATAAATTATTCTTTACAGAACTAAGAGAGGCCTCGAGATTAACTCCCCTTGTCCTTATGGGGGACTTCAACTTGCCGGACGTTAACTGGGAGTGCCACACGGCTGACACGAGCAAGTCCAGGAGGTTCATGAAGCACCTAGATGATAACTTCTTGGTACAGGTGCTAACGGAGCCAACTAGGAAAGGTGCCCTCCTAGACCTGTTGCTAGAAAACAGAGAGGGTCTGGTGGGAGATGTGGTGATTGGTGGCCGCCTCGGTCATAGCGACCATGAAGTGGTTGAGTTCAAAATTTATGGTGACAGAAGGAAAAGTGCCACCAAAACCTCATCCCTAGATATGGGGAAAGCGGACTTCAGGCTGCTCAGGGAACTAGTCAGTAAGGTCCCCTGGGAAACTGCTCTTGAAGGCCTCGATGTCCACCAGTGCTGGTCACTCTTTAAGCGATGCCTCCTAGAAGCACAAGATAAGGCAATTCCAAAATATCGCAAGTCAGGCAGGCGGGGCAGGAGGCCGGCGTGGCTGACCAGGAACATTCTAATGGAGATTAGGCGAAAACAGAGAGTGTTTCGCTACTGGAAGGAGGGCCAGGCGTCATGGAAAGAATACAGGGATGCTGTTCGTGTTTGTAGGGAGAAAGTTCGAGTGGCCAAAGCACAGCTAGAGTTGAAGCTGGCTGTGTCTGTGAGAGAAAATAAAAAGGGTTTTTTTAGATATGTAAATGGAAAAAGGAGAACTAAAGAAAACATAGGGCCGCTCCTTGATAGGGAAGGTCTCCTCACAGACGATGACGTAGGCAAAGCAGAGACGCTTAACGCCTTCTTTGCCTCTGTCTTCAATGCCGATGATGGGCTTCGGGACCCAGGGTGCCCTGAGCTGGAGGACCGGGACGGTGGGGATGACAAACTCCCAACTGACCCTGAACGTGTGCGGGATTTGCTACTCCACCTGGATCCCTACAAGTCCATGGGTCCGGATGGGATTCATCCCCGGGTGCTGAAAGAGCTGGCGGATGTCATTGCGGAACCTCTATCAATTATTTTTCAACGATCCTGGGAATTTGGAGAGGTCCCAGTAGACTGGAAGCTGGCAAATGTTGTGCCAATTTTCAAGAAGGGTCAGAAAGAAGACCCTAGCAATTACAGGCCTGTCAGTCTCACGTCAGTGCCTGGTAAAATCATGGAGAAGTTGGTTCTTGGACTCATTGAGGCGCACCTGGGGGACAAAGCAGTTATTGGTCCCAGCCAGCATGGGTTTGTGAAGGGTAGGTCCTGCCTAACTAACCTGATTTCCTTTTATGATAAGATCACCCGTATGGTGGACCAAGGGAAACCAGCTGATGTGATTTTTTTGGACTTCAGCAAGGCTTTTGACACGGTTTCCCATAGGATCCTACTGGACAAAATGTCCACCATACAGCTAAATAAAAACATCATACGATGGGTGAGCAATTGGCTAACGGGCAGGGCCCAAAGGGTTATGGTAAATGGAGCTGCATCAGGCTGGCGGGCGGTCACCAGTGGGGTCCCTCAAGGCTCCATTTTAGGGCCGGTACTTTTCAATATTTTTATAAATGATCTGGATGTAGGAATAGAGGGTATTTTGAGCAAGTTTGCTGATGACACCAAACTTGGAGGAGTTGTGGACTCAAGTGAGGGCGTAAAGGCCTTACAGAGGGATCTGGACAGGTTGGAGAGCTGGGCGATCACCAACCGCATGAAGTTCAATAAGAGCAAGTGCCGGGTCCTGCACCTGGGACGGGGAAACCCTGGCTGCATGTACAGACTGGGCGATGAGACGCTGGAGAGCAGCCTAGAAGAGAGGGATCTGGGGGTCGTGATAGACAGCAAGTTGAATATGAGCCAGCAGTGTGCCCTGGCAGCCAGGAGGGCCAATCGTATCCTGGGGTGCATCAAGCACGGCATCGCTAGTAGGTCAAGGGAGGTGATTGTCCCGCTCTACTCTGCGCTGGTGCGGCCTCACCTCGAGTACTGTGTGCAGTTCTGGGCACCACAGTATAAAAAGGACATGAAACTGTTGGAAAGTGTCCAGAGGAGGGCTACGAAGATGGTGAAAGGCCTTGAGGGGAAGACGTACGAGGAACGGCTGAGGTCACTGGGCCTGTTCAGCCTGGAGAAGAGGAGGCTGAGGGGAGACCTCATCGCAGTCTACAACTTCCTCGTAAGGGGTTGTCAAGAGGCAGGAGACCTTTTCTCCATTAACACTAGTGACAGGACCCGCGGGAACGGGGTTAAGCTGAGGCAGGGGAAATTTAGGCTGGACGTCAGGAGGGGGTTCTTCACAGAGAGGGTGGTTGCACACTGGAACAGGCTCCCCAGGGAAGTGGTCACTGCACCGAGCCTGTCTGAATTTAAGAAGAGATTGGACTGTGAACTTAGGCACATGGTCTGAACTTTTGGGTAGACCTGTGCGGTGTCGAGAGTTGGACTTGATGATCCTTAAGGGTCCCTTCCAACTCAGGATATTCTATGATTCTATGATTCTATGAAAATGACTAACTGTCCTGTCACAGTGGCCACTGGACTTAATAGGAGCCTGTGGGGTGCTTTATAAGTCCTGGGGAGTCCGACATGAGGAACCAGTGTCCTGACACAGCAGTGTGGCTGCACAGGCCATGGCCAGAGGAAATGTCATCATCAAACTCTGCTTGAGAACATCCACTTTGCTGGGTGCTCTGTGACAGCCTCCCTTCTGGCTTGGAAAGACTGTTCTGACCTGCAGTACTGTCCCTAGATAATATGCAAGTCAAAGCCTGCTGGTACAGAGGGAATACAACCACTCATTTAGGAGCCCATCTTTGCACACTCTTCCTTGGATGTGCCTTGGATCCTGATCACTACTGCCAGATTAGATCTGCTTGGGAGGGCTGAAATTTGTGACAGATGCTTCCTGATGCTACGAGCATGAGCCCACATATGCTGCTCCACAGGGACTTCTCCAATGTACTTTCATCACTTATGTCAGGTTCCAGATTTAACTACCAATACGGTATTTTTAATGGGTCCCATAAATATGATTTCACGGCCATCAAATGTTGCTATTGGTTTCTGTAGTTTTGGAAAGTAGTATAAGAATGTTATGAAGATGATAAATCTGTAAATCTGCTGAACCATCTAAAAATGCTGGAAAAAATAACTAGATGTGATGTATGCATAAGAATTCACTGCCCAGAATAGATGCAAGTGCTGCTGGTGGCTCTTCTTATTACTGCAGACTGTGGGAATCATGCAGAAAAGGTCCTAAACCTGACAGACAGAACTGGTGTCTTCCAGCTTTTGCAGATAGCAGGCTGAGCTGCCCTGCTTCTCTTTTGCTCTCCTGTGTCTAGAGGAAAAAGGGAAGTTTGCTGTAAGATCTCTCCTTCCACCTTATTCTCACTTCTAGGGCACTTCACTGTAATCATCCTTATGTGCTGCACCAGTGAGAAGTGTTCTCTCCATTTTATGATGAGCAAACTAACAACTTTCCAAGATAACCAACAACATAGAAGGACCCAAACCCTTGTCCTCAAAGTCCTGAGTAATTGTAATGAAATATTTTTGGGAGAGTGGATAAATAGCAAGAGTGGCATGTAACAGGGAATTGTGAGAAATCACCATTTTAGTGAAGCATGCTATATCGTATCTAAAACAAAATTAATTCCTATGGCTTGCTAGACCACCAGAACAGAAAATCTCCAGCACAAGCCATCTCCTACCACCACCCCTCTACAAAGATCATTAAAGTGCTAAAAGCTATTACATTCGGAAGTGTATACACACTTTGACAAACATGTTTCAGCTTCATGCTTCGACAGATGGCAGCTTTTAGCTGTTCGGTAAGACACATGGGTGTCCCCCCTGACTTGTGCCTTTCCGTTGCTGATTTTCACATTTTTTGTATCTTTTTTATCTACTGGTCCTGACTCATGCACAGGTGGCAGCATAGATTGTGATGGGAGGAGACAGTGAATGTACTTAATTAAGGACAGGCTGGAAATGTCTTTCAGTGCACTCAGTCTAAGAAAGGCTGATCTTGTTTTAGGGTAGGAGGACATGCTGGATGACCTGGTCTTCTGACTGTTTTCTAAGACTCTGCAGATACAAAAACGTTATGTTAGAGGCTGAGTTTCTGCTATTTCTATTTTTAGCATAAGCATCTAAATATGGGAGTACAGTCAAAGTGTTTTGACATGATGCTCTGACCCTCAGTGTCTTTTTCCATAATCTGTGCTAGGAAAACCAGTTATATCATAGGGAGTCGTAAAAGTAGAGGAAAAATTAGCTACTGGAGAGAAAATGACTTATGCGGACCAGAATGATAAATTGGTACTGCCTTATACATAAATTCAGCCCTTCACACGTATTAATATTAAATATTAATTAAAATATTTGAATATTTATTGTCTAATATATCTCATTTCAATCTACTGTTTTATTATTCTGAAAGGTAGCAATGCGTTTGCTGTCACAGTTTTCATGGTTTGTGCCACAAACGTGCACCTTTCTTTAGCAAACAATGACAGCTTTGGAGACTGGAGTTTGATGTTATGAAGCAATATCTGGAGATATTTTATATATTTTATTATATAAAATATTTAAATATTTTAAATATTATTACATATTGCATATAGAAGCTTGCAGACATGGGCAGCTGGTTTTGGTTTGAATGGTTGTCCATAACTACCTTTCAAAATTTATGTCTAATCAACCCCATATACCCTTCACAGGCTTTGGCTGCAGAAGTAAACAAAATAATCTGTAATGAATTCACCAACTTGAGGGTTTATTTTAAGATCACTTAGAGTTCATGAGTACATGAGGCATTTTGCCTGTTTTCTAGAGGTTACATAGCTCTTCGCCTTAACTTTGAACCAGAAATTCTTGTCTCCAGAGCGATGTTTCTCAGTGTGGGGCTTCTGACTCTACTGCTGGGTTTTTCCCCAGGAAATGCATTTTTATCCCATTTTATGTAAACTTGCTTTTGGTATATCCTCACATTATCTTTTCTGCCACAGCACTCTTGATTTTCCATCCATGCCTGGAACTGGAACTTGCTGTGATTTATGAATTAGTCCTGAGATATCGCGGGCATCTCTTCCACAGTGATTCAGCCACAGCTGACCTCAGCCAAGAAATAAAGATATCTTCCTCCTAAACCCAGGGTGTTTTTAATGAGCTCCCTTCCTTAAGGCTGGCAGCTTATTTTCTACCTATCATCTTCAGCCTCTGGAGATTGATGTTGTGACTACTTGGAGGTGAACCAAAGAGCTAGTGTTGAAACTTTCCAGCACAAAACACATCGCTAATGCTAGAAGTGGACAAAGAAACAGGAAAACCTCAGGAATTCACTCCACGGGAAGCCAACTTCTGACAGAAGTGGAAGTAGTCATGGTCTCTGGAGCAGTAGAGGCTGTGAATAAAGGACATCACCTTCTGCCTTCGCAGCCAGCAGGGAACAAACACCACTGGGTGCAGGTCTGCAGCACACTTGTGTTGTCTGCAGCATCACTGATCTGAAATAGGTTTTCTCTAGGGGAATGGTCTTTTCTCTCTTGTTTGCAAACAAGCTAAAGTTTGGGTATCGCTGTTTATGATTATTTGATTAAACAAGGTCCTGTCATCCCAGGACAGTGAGCACTGGATCACAGAGGCAGCAATCAAGTGCAGATATGCCTGAACTGAGAAGGATGAGGCTCATCTTTTCTCGAGAACATAATAAATTAATGTCCACTCATGCCACAGATGAACATTTTCAAGCTGCCCCCAGAGACTTATGTTTTAAGACCAGCTTATGTTTTAGGAGATATAGTCCGACTCATGTGCTTAAGTTATTCCTGGAACACTTTGAGATGAAACTTCTTGGGTATGTCCTTATGTCAAGAGCATTTCCCGAACTGACACCGAACAAAGATGGATTATTACTATTTCTTCCATTTCTCCCATTCTGATATTTTGCAGAATGTTTCTGGGAAGTACCAACAGGCTACGTCCACCCTCAAAATCTGAACTGCTTCTGATTATTCAGAGATATTTAACTGAATTGCCATGTTCAGACATGCAGGGGAAACACAGACAGGTATTTAGTATTCATAGGACTAATCAACCCTTCCTCAGAAAAGCCCTGCTTTGCCTCACTCTGTTTTGTGGCCTTGATGACAATCCATCACCGGTGGTTTTTCTATGGCATTGCTGACTGCAGCCAGAAAAGATGAAGGAGAATAACTTACTTTGAAATGTCACTGGGGAAGGGTGAATAAATTCACCAAGGAACACTGAGGCCTGTAAGCAGAGCTATCCCACAAGTTTGCCAACATAATTCAGTCTCATTTCCCAAATGTAAGGCATACAGTAATAACAGGCAATGGTTACTGTCTGCTGGCCATGATTGCTTTTTTCAGAAAGATGTTTACTGCACTCCATCGCCTTTTTTCCTCGGCCATTCAGCACACCAGATAAACCGAAGTTAGAGTAAGTCAGTGATACATATTCTTGATTTAATGTAGTCCCTTCAAGTCTTCCTGTTAAACAAGACCAGAATATATCTGGGGGAAGTGTTACAACCAGTGCAATTGTCATATGACACAAGTTAGCCCCCAAAACAGGCTGCAGTGACTTGTGTTTGCTCCTGGGGACTACCCTATGCAATTCCATTTTTCCCTTCTGAAAAGAGATCATGTAAATTCTCCACCACTGATTTACATCACAAAGGTGCAGCCTTTCCTTGTGTCTTGCTGAGATGCAGAATTTCAGTGACTGCAATGAATGAGAGAAAAGATTACTTTATCTTGTCAGTCTATTTGGCAAATAAGGCTGTAGTTACTTGTACGTGGCAAACAATCAATTGTTGTATAATTAGTTATATTTTGCACCATTGGCATTAAAGTTCACCAGGTCTGAACTTCTTCTCTGTCCTTCCCCAATCATTAGAGCTTCATTCACATTCCTCATGGAACAGCTTAGTTTGCTTTTTACTTTTAATTAAAAAGGCAAACTTTTGGCATCTGCATGCACTGAAAATGCAAACAGTTCTTAATTAAAGTGCAATATAGTGCCAAAAATAAGCATAATTAGTTGGGCAGTGCAGCGGTTAATAATGTTCTTCATTTTGTATATAGAAAACCACAAGAAACTGCAAAAATAAGAGCAGAGTTTAGTAAAAGGAACAAAATATCCATAATAAATCAGTTCTACTCAGTTTTTAAACTCTTTATTTCCCTCATTACAATTATTCCTGTGAGAATCATATCCATTCTCTCATGGTATTACATTAAAATCTTGATAGTGTGTCTTCATACTCAGTGTTACTAATAATCATGCAACAGCATATTTATCATTGCTTATTCACTCACATCTAATAGAAAACTTGGATGCTGACTGTATTAGAGTGCTATATTACATTGCATTACAGCAATAATCATGTCTGTAATTTCTGCAGTAGAAGATGGATCCAAGCTGCAAAAGCGAGATCCAGGAACTGAATTTCTAAAGCCCTTGGTAGATGGAGCCAAGGCTTTGCTTAGACTTATCAGTGCAATTTACACATCTCCTTTATATGTTAAAGATTGATTTGAACTTGGTTATAAAGAATCTGGGGATAATTGCTCATCTCCTCAAATATCAAAATCCCGCTAGAAACTACATTATCTATGAGCCTCTAAATATGCAATTTCATTTCTAGGTTCTTCTAACTCTGAACTCAAACACAACACTAAAAATACTGAGATTTTTCAAATGCTGTTAAGTGAACATTACCCTTTCTGGTAAAGAACCTGGTATCTTGCGCAGCAGAGACACATATCTTCTGAGTGAAAGTCTGAGAAATGTCAACTTCTTTGCATGTCACTGTTCCTCCATATTACATCTTTCCAGGGGTATTTGCTGATTAGATTTTTTTTTATTAGTTTGCAACAAATTCATTGGGAGGAAAAAAAAAAAAAAAAAAAAAAAGTAAAGTGCCTCAACTGCTGTTCCACTATTGTTATTGTTTGGGCACATCCATATATGTGGTTATGTCTCTCTCTCCCCTGACTACTTACGGTCGAAAAATATGCAAACAAATTCTAAATCCAGGCCACCCTAACTACAGGAGACTAGCTGGTGTACAGGATCATAACTCAATAACCCTAAACAGGCTTAAGCCAAACTAAGAAAAGACTTTATTTCAAAGTCTTGTAATTCTTTCTATAAGCCCTGAGTTCAAAACCCAGGCTGCTCATATAAAGGCTTCCAAATAGCCTTCCTGGAAAATGAAAAATACACATTTTATGCTCTTCTAGGGTTTACTCCAGGATTTACTCCTTGCTGTGGACATAATCTTCAGACAGGTCTCCCATGGATATCCAGGCTAGCTCTACAGGGATTCAGTACAAGGTTGGTATGCTCCAGATCTCCCTGATGCTCTTTGAATGATACTCACCGAGAGGTCTACTTATTCTTCATTTTGTCTTGGAGATAATTGCATGTGATCTAAAATCAACGAAAAATAGTGGAAAGGCTTTTACTGAGAATTGGTTGTGGACTCTCAAACATCCCATGACAATGAAAACTCTTGCCTCTTACCACCCTTCTTTCACTTGGCTGTGAAACCAAATGAAGTATTGCTGGGGTAAACATACACTTTTTCCCAAACTGCAATTCTTATCCTTCCCCATGCACTGATGAAGGCATCGCTTTCCTTGTCTAAATTCCACTGCCCCAAAATAAACAAACTTGAGTAGCAGCAATCTGCTACTGGATCCTGTGCTTCAGAAACAGTGGTGGCAGCAACAATGTGCTTGGAATTCTGTGGTTTATTTGGTTATATTTTAATTACATGCTCATTTATTCTGAAGTTAGTCCGATGACTAACTTCAAGTCCGTGAATGTCCAATTCACATTCTGGTGAAAAATATTTCTAACAGATGTACTGACTTCAGTCTGAAACCTTACTTTACTCTCAAGATCTTTATGGCACTGACTGTACGGCAGGCAGAAGCTTGAAGTCAAAATTAATTTTTGCATCTGTATTTTATCAGCTGATATTTTCTATTTGTAACTGCTGGAAAGAATAAAGTTCCTTTGCACTCAAGAATGCCCCTTGGCCACTTGAATTAATAACTGTCTGATTTACACATGTAAGCGTAGACGTACAGAAACACTTTCAGCTACCAGATGCTTTGAGCGGGAAAAGAGGTCTGAGAGACCAATCCAACAGAAGTTAATTATTTAATTGATTAGGACATAAAAGTTCATAACCCAAGCATGATTTAAAAAAGCAATTTACCAATTTTTATGGTGCTGAAGGAAGCAAAATGGAACAAACAACATAACTCACATAGTTGCATTTATACCCCACTTTTCATTTTTTAATTCAGATGGCTCTATAGCTAACTTTTGTGTGCTTATTTTAAAGCAAATAGAAGAGAACAGTAAAGGTCCCACATGAATATTGCCATAGTCATTTGGCAGCTTTAGAAAGAGGGAAGAAATGTACAAGGACAAACTAAGCACCTCTGTCTGGCACAAAAGAAATAGCCTTCCATGAAAACATTTGAAATATACTTTGCAAATCTACTGTTATGCAGTGTTTAGCTAAGCCTCCTAATACAAGCATTTCAGCATTATGGGAGGCTGGTTTACAATTTAGCAGAACACAGAAATTGTCATCATCCCAGTAAAAACGCAAGGTAAAATAACAACCTAAACATATATTACTGCTTAGCATAAGACAACCTAAAACATAAAAGCACTCTCTAGCAGCTCTGCCTTCTCAGCTTTTAAAAGAGCCTCTAAAAATACAATAAAGTATTTCAGATGGAAGACAGATTAAAAATAACTGCAGCACATACACTCCAGTCATATAGTATATCTCAACAGGGATATTGCCAGGTTTTTTGGGTATCTTCCTCTGGATGACTGGCATTTTCATTAGAAGGTCCAGAAATGCCCATGATTTCCTCCTCTCTGAAATTCCCACAGCTCTAGAGAAACTGCGGTTAAAGTTTAGAGGTGACAATACCTCCTCTTCAACCTGCATTTCCCTTCACAATTACATTTTTCCCTTGGACCTAAGGAGAGGGCAGGCGATTTCGAGTGTTCCCATTAATTTTTCCATGGTCTCGGCCAGCAGCACCGGGTGCTTCGGGACACCGCAGCCACTTTGGGGCTCACAGACAGAGAGGCAGGTTTGCTGATGAATGTGTCTGCTTAATGCGGCTTTATAAATCTCCTGTCCTTCCACGTGGCCTGGCCTGGCTGGTCTGAGCAAATACTCAGGCCAAAGACTGTTATCAGCTGCAAGCATACAGTGAGCAGGGAAGAAAGGGGAAAACTCGATGTTGCCAGAGGGACTGGAACCAGGGGAAGGTGCTGGCAAACTGAGGGAGAAAACAGATCCAGAAGCAGGTGCTCCCAGTGCTGGTCTGCTTGGATATTTGCTAATGTGCTCCTTTCCTTTCCACTGCAAGAAAATAAAAACTTTACAGCACAGCAGGTGACACAGCCGAACCAGGACGAGTGGAGGGTCTGATTCTGCATCCTCTTACTGAAAAATCACAAGCTGGTGTTTTGCTTGTGATGCAGCCTTAATGCAAAGACCAAAATCTGGCCCTTAGTGCTCTGGAAATGCAAATATCTTGGCAATATCATTGCCAGAACTTGTTGCTGCTGCTGTAATGCAGAGCTGCAAGGACTTTAATGTCTATCTCCAATGCTGAACCTCTCTGGATGGAATGAATCATGCCAAAAGGGACGTGTCACTTCCCATTGCAATGAATCAAAGATTTCTTCATACATTGCATGTTGCTAAAATCCACTCTCATATCTATATCACCCCTGAAAACTTCTTCCATTAACTACATTGAGATCCCAGTGAGGACTCCAGCTCGTAAGATTTTAGCCAGTTAACAGGTCTGTCTAGGCTCCTTGTGCAGTCAGTGGAGAAATAACAAAGATCACCCAAAAAAAACAGCAAGGCCCAGCAAATAAATAAATAAATAATCAAATCTTTTGTGCTCCAGCCCATGGCTCTTTTTGAAGATCCTTCCGTATGGGGAAACCAAAGCCCCAAACCTAGAGTGCAGCCAAAATCTTCTCACCATACTTGTGCTTCCAAATCCTCCCTACACTGTCAGCCTTCAAAGTGTTTTTGTTTCATTTTCTTCTTCAATAATAATACAAAATTCTTCACCAGGTTATTTTTGTGACTAGTGTTTGTCACTTGCTAATGATAAGCCATTCAGTGTAACTCTTTGCTCTCCAAAGGTGATACGTGAGCTGAGTTAAATACTTATGATTTGTGACCTTCATCATAAGGTATGACCAAATATCTGTAGTTGTCATTGTGAGGGTTTGCATGGACAGTGCCAAAGTAGGTAATTTTGAAAAGACTCAGTAAGCCTGTTCGCATTGCACCAAACTCTAGGAAAGGTTTCTCTTTTCTATTTGCCATTTCTCTAAGTTTTCAACAATTAAACCTTGCTAGGCTCCCTCTGGAATATGACCTCAAGGGCCAATATAAATCCAGTTCACTTAGATGTATGTTTGGAAATACTTTCCTAGCATTTTCCATACTTACCGCTATTACTATGAAACTTATATCTGATCTGATGTATGTGATTTGTAATATTTATTATGTAAGTCAATATCCCCCTGGGCTGGAGTGGGAAAGGATGGGACTATCCTGGACTGTAGAGATGCAGTATAGCTACTTGCTTCTATGGCAGCTGAACATTTTTTTATTTTTCTGAAAAAGCCACTACCAGCATAATGAATGAAGAATATAAAACAGTGAATTTAGAGCTTGTGTTCCTCTCTATTCAGTCCCCAATTGTATGGATATGGCTTGTGGAATCTGAATCTATATGATGCTAGACTAACTCATGATATACCTTTATCCCCAGTTTGGACTTCTTGTAAATAATAATATTATTATAAAGTAATAAAAAGACACAAACATTTCATTTTGCTGCTGGTCAGGCTGCTATTTGGAGCTGAAGATATTTCCTATTTTGCTGACTCCTGTAATAAAAAGAGGTGAAAGCATGGGAAAATCACTGGAGAGACAGTGGTTTGGGAAGCAAGGTCAGTGCAGGTTTAAGCAGTTCATGTTCTGGCTTTTTAAAGACTCCTGATCAAACTTCAGTAATGCACAAGCCCCAGATTTCGAACATATTTTCAGTTGATTCTGTAGACAACTGTGTGTGTCACAAAGCCATTGATCTTGGGTATTCTTTACTCGGCAAATTCCTGAGATTGCTACCTCAACAGTGAAGTTAATTAGGACTGAGTTATCAGTAGATGTGGTGACCTTGAAGTGTCTCTAAGCACAAAAGTGAGAAATAAGGAAAAGCAGAGTGTACGGTGTAATTATAGCTCTTCCTGGTGCTAACATTTTACCCTACAACAGTCACATAACTGGTACTTTTAGAGGAAAAAGTAGATAGGATACTTCTGAGACTAATTCGTATATTTCTTTGCATTTATAGGATAAATATGACATATTCAATGCACATCCTATGCATACAACATTATCCAGTCCTTAAAAAATAATACTAATTGGACCTGGGTTCTGAGATCTGGTGCAGACTAGTGCCAAGTTTTAATATTAAGTCTTATTCCTGGGGCGCTTTGGCTTCTTGCAGTCTTCCTTGAGATGTTTGTCAGCTACTTTGCAATAAAAGTTGATAACAGGGCCATGTACAGCCAAGTCTCATCCCATGTCTGTGGTGTTGTCCCATTTGTAGATGGGATTTGTCTTTGGAATGAGTTCAAGGGGAGTGCGTAGGCTGCATGTGCCATCTGAGTGCAGAGAGGCTCAGTTTTCAGCATGATGTGGCATGGAGAGACCCACTGAGCCTGAGAAGCTTGTTTCTTGATGTTCAGGGATGAGAGGAGTTGGCAGAGTATTGGATGTGTCAGCTACAGCTCCACATTTCTTTCCCTCTGGGAATGCAGACTAAGTGTGCCAAGCGCTTCCAGCACAGCCCAGGGCAGGAGACAGTCTCTGATCTCCCACCTTCTGCCTCTGGAGACAATGAGATTAAAGCCAGTGACCTCCTGGGAAGGAAGGAGAGGGACAGGGCAGGCTTTGTGGCACAGGGCATTACTTGCTTCGGAAGAGAAACCCGGGCTGAGAGGTACTGACAAAGCAACACCCACCCAAAATTACCCCGAGCACCGAGCTCCGTGTCATGGCCTGATGCTCCCAGCTGTACACTGGAAAGCTGCTCAGAGACACTCTTACAAATGGCTTCTACAAACAAAACAGGTAAAGAGAAGGAAAAAATATCTTGAAAATATCCTATCGGTATAGTGCTGTTTTATTATTATTATTATTATTATTATTTGGTAGGTTATCTTATATGGAGTAATTGTGTGGTGCAAGATATAAATCATATAAAAACTCCCTTACATCTCACAAATGATGTAAGGATAATTCTGACGTGCCTCTATTCTAAGATAAAATGCCTGTGGGAAGTGAGTGTTTAGGTAAAAACCTTGCAAGAGAAAAATCCTTCTGGGAGAAAGATGTCGCTTCTCCATGGCAAACAACTTAGAGCCAGCTGTTTTTTTATTGAAATGTTTCTGTCAGTTACCTGAAGAGTGAGCTTTGCAAACTGTGATTCCTTTTTGGCTTCTTGGGGGTGTAACAGGGGAAATTTTCAGGGACTTTGAGTGATCTGGGAGAAAGCACTGTTGAGATATTTGCTCTGCAGCTCCCATACTGCTGAAAATGGGTCACCGAGATGAATGTTAATACGTTTCCTCTTGGGAGTCTGGATCTATAGCTGCCCCGCTAAGAAAACTGCATCACCAAAGCAATGCAGTAAAATGTGGGTATGTGAAGAGATGCCCGTACCATTGGGTAATGCAAAAACTGCAGTGCCATCTAATCACCACACCAAGACAAACAACAGTGACAATTCATTTTCCGTTTCAGACAATAATTTGGCAAGCCTAACGTCTTGTTTATTTGTCATTCTTTCCAGCCTAAGCCTTACTATGGTTGGAGCTAATCAGTAGAAGCATTATGGTACAAGACCTTCACAAATAGAAGTGCTCTGGATGTTTGAGAAATTATCAGAAAACATCAGTATCAGCCTGTCCTTCTCCTTTTTTTTCTATGTGTTCACACCACTTCTCCTATATCTCTTCTTCCCTTTGAGACATCTGTTGAAGGAAGGAAAAAAAATGTTATTAATTCAGAAGCATTCTTCTGAAAAAAAAAAAAAAGAAAAATAGAAAGAAAGAAAGAAAAAAAAATGTAGAAGAAGCAAAAAAAAATTGAAGCATATCCAGGATGCTTTGGCAAAAGTCCCATACTCTCATTCCACTTCTAGCTTATGAGGATGCCACTATTTTGAAATGATTAATCAGTGGCAAAAGAGCCCTTACCAGCAGCTCTGTCCGGGCTCTCTGCAGCCTCCCCATCAGAGTCAGCTTATGAATCTCATCTTCCCCCCTCTGCCAAAGTTTTATGGCTCCTGTTTGCAAATCTCATAGGTCTTGCTTCTTCTTCCAAGTACACAATGCTGTCCTGAACCCAGCGGCCTGGGTCTACACAGTGAGATCTCACTGTTCCTCCAAACTAGTAAATAATAGATTAGCTTTAATTATGATCTCCTGCTGATGCAAGAACAGCATGAAAAGTCTGTAGACCCCAAAGGAAAAACTTCCTCCTGATCCTGAAAGCCAGTCATCAGTCATTTGCAAAGCCTCATAAAGGTCCAGCTGGCCAGAAGCTGCAGCAAAGAGCAGCAGAGGCGAAGAGGTCCACGTCCCGGCATGAGAACTGTGCTATTACAGGGAGAGGGGGAAGCCAACGGCACAAGGCCACGGGAGAAGAGGATGCATGTTGTTCCCACCCCACCCTGACTCTGAAACCTGCCTCTGAGTAAGTCTGAGCAGGTGCAGAAAGCCCCATTGCCAAATAGAGCAAATCTACAAAACCATGCGTGGAGTTTAAAAGCAAGGACTCTCCCACCTTTCCTCTCTGCTTTAAATGAGTTATAAGCATGAATGGTCACTGACTGTCAAATTTGCTGCATTTTGCTGTTCATCATCTCAGAATAAAAATATATAAGTCCAGTGCAAGAATGAATGCATCCAGCCCTTAGATTAATCAATTATTTTTCTAGTCACTATCTCAGCGCAGTTACAGTTAGCAGCTGAGCGACAGGCCAAAGCTTTCTCTGCCCGCAAAAGTCTGAACTGTAATCCACAATAACTATGGTATTTCTTCTTCCACTTCATTGCAGATATGATGATTGGGACTGGCACATTATGCCACGGCAGGGTCCTGCATGCATGTCAAGCCCAGCTCACCGCAGGTTTGTTACACCTCTCAGCCAATCACGGTGAATTGCTTACACTGAACCGTGCTGAGCACCTTGGTATCACTTTTGGCCTCATTTATGCAGCCCCTATTTTGGGAAGGTAAATATTTAGCATTCATCATGTGAAGAAAATGCCCTACTTATATCATCGGACAAGGAGGAGATCTTTGTGCAGGCTTGTTTTTAGGCACAGGTTGGAGCAGAAGGTACAGTCCTTTGCGTAGGTCATGTTAACACAGCTGAGGCATGTTTTCAGTCGGGATCTTGCAAACCATTGCTATGTTTAAACTCGAGGAACAGAAGGGGGGAAAAGAGAAAGTCAGTGATCTATCTGGGTGACTCACCTGAAAGGGGGACAAAGTGAGGTCTTGTTTCCTGCTGTGTACAGTTATATTCCATTTCTGTTTGGCAGCTACTTCTAAAGCAAGAAAGGAAATTCTGAAGGTGCTTTTGCATTTTCACAATAAAATTTCTAACGAATTAAATTTTAAAATAGAAAAACAACTGAAATGTTTCTGTTTATGAAAGTCTCATATTTTTTGTCAAATAATTCAGTTTTCCAAATGTTCTTTTCAAGCTAAATGCTTTTGTCAGTAAAAGCTTCATTTTTTCACTGAAAAGCTTGAAAATATTTGTCCAAGTGGATGTTTCATTCTGTTTCAATAATTTCTAACTTTAAAAATCTCCGTGATCATGGAGATTTTAAATCCATGATCATTTTAAATCGTGACCATGGTCACAGATTTTTTGCAAAAATTTGAGTGTGCATCCTAGAAAAGGGAAAAGGAAGCCCTCATCACATAAGAAGATTGTGCAGTGTGTATTGCCACAATATAGGACAAATTAAGTTAATGAGAAAATAATGTTTTAAATTGATCTTCTACAATCTTCTACATTTTTCTGAGGAGAAATCCAAATTGTGCAGACCTTTCCCTTCCATCAATATGTGTGAAAACACAGCTTGAAATCAAACCTCATTAAAACCAATAGGTGCTTAATTGGTGCCAGTACTGGAGTCCTGGTTTTAACTAGAAACTACATTAGGCACTAAGAGTATGTTTATTAAGCCCAAATTTCCCAGATAATTCAAAATAAAAGCAGAAAAATAAATGAATAAATAAATCTTTCTTATTCACCATACATCACAACATCCAATACCCCAGTTGCATTTCAGGACAATTGACATATTTTGTGCTTCTGGTTCCATTCCATTTTTCCTTATTAATTTCTTCTAAATGTAGAAAAATGAGCAGTATTTTCAAAGTGGTCACCCTAAGAGCTCCTTTTGTGAAATAATAATAATAATAATAATAAAAATTGCTGGATTGTTCTGACCTTTTCAAAACAATTCCTCCTCCCTCACCCCCTTCTCCCCAATTCCATTTTCAAACCACATATTTTTAAATATATGACAAATTTCCATACAATGCTTTTTGATGAAACACAGCCTTTCTGACTCCCAGACATTTCACTGGAAATTTTCCAAGCAGCTCCAGCTTCTGTGGCTGGCAGGTTTGCACAGACAATGGCCCCTCTTCCAGTGAGCAGACATGCCTGAATTAGGCCTTGCATTAGCCTATTTGTGAACTTTCTGAGAAGTTCATCACCCCAATCATTTTTTCTTGAGTTTGTTCTTCATCTCCTTTCCATTTTTAATACACCGTGGACTGAATCAGAGTACCAAAAAGCTGAACAACCTCAGCAGGCAGAGCACAGGGAACGCAGCTTCCTTCCTTCCTTCCTTCCTTCCTTCCTTCCTTCCTTCCTTCCTTCCTTCCTTCCTTCCTTCCTTCCTTCCTTCCTTCCTTCTTTCCTTCCTTCCTTCCTTCCTTCCTTCCTTCCTTCCTTCCTTCCTTCCTTCCTTCCTTCCTTCCTTCCTTCCTTCCTTCCTTCCTTCCTTCCTTCCTTCCTTCCTTCCTTCCATCTCTCTTTTTCTTTCTTTCTCTCTTGCTTTCAAGCAGTAAAACCTGTGGCAGAAACAAAGCAGTGTTTGTTTCATTCACAAAGTAGCAAATGACCCCAGTTCTCAGTGAATTATGATGAAACTATTTATTCCACCTGGCTCTTCCTCCAGAAGAGTTGGCGCTATCTCTCAGATTATAATAAGGATTTATTTTTAAATCCTTTGTTTATTCTTCCCCTACAGGACACAGCCACAATCTCTCCCATTTTCATGTTCAGTGTGCAGGGTAGTAACATGAAAAGACTTCCAGGATTCTAAAACTAAACTGCTTTTTTATTAACCAAATTATTTACCAAGATGCTTCAATGAGATTTACATTCTGCCCGCGTACCCACAGCCTCCTGCAAGCCCTTCCTCTGCCATCTGTGCTTCTCCCTCCATGCTCTGTGTGGGCTGCTCCATCTTGTCATTTAGCAACTGTTGTTGTCTCTTTTGTGCCAGCTTTCGTTACCTTGTTGGGGCAGGGGTTGGTAATAAATTGCTGAACCTCAAGCAGTGGTTTTCAACCTTTTCTCCAGGAATACCTGCTCCGGAGTGCTTTGGGAAGAGCAGTTACAGGAAGGCAATGTGTGAACACGTTTCCACACAATCTGTGCAAGAGCAGTTTTTAAAAGGACCTACACCCCCACTAGTAGCTTGTAGGCCATTTGACAAGGTAGGAAACTTGATGCTGGGGAAAAAAGACTCTTCCAAGTCTTCACCCCACTGAAGGCTCCCAGTGCAGGTTTTCATTGCAGTCAGAGGTGTCTCTGCAGTGGACATGGATGTGCTATTTTGAGTCAATAACCTCACCAGTGCTCAGATCATGACAGCTCCCAAGTCTTTACATAGCCCACAGGGGACCCAGCTGCCATCCTGTGACTGCAAAGGAAGCATTTTCTCTTTTGTGCTCTCTTTAACTTCTAATTCAAGGTAGAAGAGATGTTTTGGCACAAGTATCCCCAGGGTCACCGTTTATCATGTATAACATGAGACATTATGGAATATTTGATCAAAATCCTTGTTACAGAAAAGTACAGGTAACACGACTTTTCCTGGATCATACCACCTAGATGTTTTTCCAGTCGCCCCGCAAGCCTCCACTGCTAGATGTCTGGAAAAATGACTGGTGTGCACATGGTGACATTTCATGTACTTGCTGTATGCCCAAATCTAAATTCATTTGCCTGCTGAATATGCATGGAGACACAAAATCACTTGGACAGCACGTCTCCTACATCTTATTCAATACACATATCAATTTATCTTTCTGGGGTTATAATCAATTTCACTTAAAATCTGGCAACCTGATGTTACTCATTGCCTAAATGTAATGTCAAGAATGTACCTTCAGTTTCTGGCTCATGGATCTTGCCAAGAAAATGGACTGTTGGGTTACCACAGCAGGGTTGTGCCAGCCATTAGAAATGGACAGATCACAGTGCTGAGTGGGCTGTTAAAAAGCCAAGTGTCTCCTTTAGTGCTTGTTCTTTATACTCCTGTCTTGCTCTCATCCACATACATGTGGGAATTCATTTTGTAGGTAAGCTCCATGCTTCATCTAAGGCTTCCTTCGGTTCCTAGGAACAGAACATCAAAGTACACACATACAATGCACAAAGTGCATCACCCTCATGATAAAAATCCCCAGCTCTGCTGGAATTATTCATAGAATATCCTGAGTTGGAAGAGACCCACAAGGATCATCGAGTTCTTAGTACTAATCAAGTACTTAGTAGTAATCCCATTCTGCCTACCAGGTTCATCTCTACAAGCACGTGCTACAGCCTCCTGGTTTAGCATTACAGCTGCAATAATGCCTCCTTCTCAGGTGACAACTTCCTTCTGGTGACAGCTTTCCCCTTCCCCCTGTTGACAGGGCTTCTGTTGAGGAATCAACTCACCCTTGCTGTGGCCAGCACATGGTTTAAATCCCTTTAAATGAGACATCTTGCTGTCCCGTCCCAGCACCCTTGGTTCACTCCACCTGCTCACAGGACGAGGCCCAATAAACTGTTGTGCTGAAGAAGTGCTGATGAGAGGTTCTCTTTGCAGGGATGATTACGTGATTACTGTCTCCTCTTTGCCTCTGCAAAGCCCCACAGCTTTCCTTTAGATGATGTCCACATTCAACTTTGCATGCTTCTATTGGCCCTTCCCTGTTCCCTCCTTTCAGCTACATGCAGAGTTAGCTAAGCGAGGATCAAAATAATGTTTTCTGGATTTATTTGCTTTCTACTGTAAAACAAATTAGTTGCAAACCATAGATCAGTAGAAGGATCATAGTCAGGTTGGCTATTCCTTAACACGAGGATTGCATTCCTGCCATTTAAATCCTTCTTCTCCTTGCTGCATGCACTCAGAAATATTCTCTTTAATTTTCTAGATGGATCTATGATCCCTGTTTCTTTTTACTGTGGTACATGTTAATTGAGAAAATTGCAATTTTGTGATATAGCAGCTGATACCTGATAACAGAATAAAGGTTATCTCTACCTGCATGGGTATGGTAAGTGAAAAGAAATTAGCAGAGGTGCAAAATCTGGGCCTTATCTTACAGTAGGATAATAGGGAGAGAATTGAGGATTCCACACTCAGCAGCTAATCCCTAAATACATAACCTACAATCATCATGATATCTTATCTTTCTCAGATGTTGTTTGGGAAACAAAGACACACATGTATTTTGCTAGAGGAGCTGTTCTGACTCTTAACATGCTAAAAACCCTTGAGATACATTCCCTAAGATGTAGAAGCAAAAAGGCAAAAGCAGAGGGGTACTTTCTATCACAAATGTGGTTAGTTTGTGGGGAGGAAAGGACCTGTGAGACTTAAAATCAAGAGGGATTTACAAAAGTAGATACCAGCTGCTCTGGTGTTATGAACAATTTAGGGTAAAGCCTTGCTTTATTATTATTTTATACCTTATCCAAGACCATGAGATGCTGTTCTGTGCTCAGAGTATTTTTATGTCACAAATCAGGAATTTTTATGTCTTGAGTGGATTTAAGAGCCTCGATTTTTCCCTCTAATCTGGTATCTGTTATATTTTCTTTTTCATGGTTCTGGTTGGAAATGATTCATTGCTTGTGACCACTATCATCATCTCTCACTGAAACACTGCATGTCCTTCAATGTCTACTTATCAAACTGTTTTTACCTTTCTTGTTGACCTTTCCACTCATTCATTGGAGACATGTGCAGGGATTCATTTCCCTTCCAAAACTAGACTCTGACAATCATGGAGATACAAAATAAAACTGATTATTTTTGCCTCTCCACCTGTATTGGTAATGTCTTGTCATTATTTAACTTTTTAGTCACAGAGATAACTTATTGTATGTATAAAATATACATGATTTTCAAAAATATCCCCAGGTGAGGAAAATGCACTGCAATGAGATAGCCTGCTTTGCTGGTTTTCTAGTTTCAGCTTCTAAATGTTCTCTGGAGTCTGCAGAGTCCTGGATTCAAACATTCCAACTAGTCTGCTTGGGAACTAACTCTATGCTGAAATCTTTTGACAATTTCTGTTTTCACCAGCTAACTGATATATGAAGACCAGTACGCTCTTGTGGTTTGGATGTCTACAAGGACTGGCTGTGGTGCTCAACTGCCTCTAGTGTAGCAGCCCCATACAGAGGCAGATCCCACATGGCTTGGTTTCCAATTGCAATAGCCATTTTCTCCTTTTCAACTATCCTTTGCATGGTTACATATACCAAGTACTAGATGCATGAAATTCTCTGAACATAATCTGGCATTCATTTTTGCCCCTAAATACAAATTACCTCCTGCAATAAAATGTTCCAAGTATAAAACTAACCCCAAAAGAAGAATAAAAATATATAGCAAAGGTTGAAAATTCTGCCAGGCCCTCTGTATTTTGTAAGGTCTTTTCAAATGATGTTGACCTTTCCTTTTTCCCATCCTTCTTCCAACTTGTCCAAAAAGGTCATGGCAGGATGGAGAATTCAACAATCTGGATGAGGCTAATTTCATCTGTAAATTGAATTAAAATCTATTTTGGTGAACTGATTTCATCACACCGTTTGTGTAGAATTCAGATTCAATACAAATCATATCCACATCTGGTGCAATCCCAGTGCACTAAAACTGATGGCCTACAGGGATTCCATTAAAAAGATGACAAGCAATCCATTTAGAGTTGCATTCTGGTACAGAAAGTCAAGCTAATTGGAGAAAATGGATGGGTGAAATGGAAAAGAGAGTTGTAGGCAAACACTTATCTCCAAACAAGCAGTGTTTGGGCCTATTTATTGATTGGTATTGTCAATGGCCTAGATATCTCACAAATAAGTTTAGAAGAGTAATGTAAAGCAAGAGAATTGCTAGCAAGAGCCATCTGCAGGCAAAGGGAAAATGTAATGGAAGTGTGGATTAGTGCATCTGTTAGTATATTAAACCTGTACTTAGGTATGTAGGATAGGAAATGAATCTGAATGGGAACCTCAATCCACTTGAGCTCAACCACTCCAGATGTGGGTCAGCACTGGAACTGCTTCTGGTAGCTGTGCAGAGTACCTCAGAAACACTGGGTGCTTTCTACTGCAGAGGTCTCATGCTGTACTAGTGGAGTCCTTTTTGCCCAGGTCATTTATACATTTTTGAGCCCCAAAGCTTCCATATGAGAAAGTTTATGGGAGACTGGTTATTCAAAATGTTACCTTAAGACCTTCTTCCCACACCTTTAGCCCGTTTTCCCCCACTCCACAAAAAAAAATAATAAATAATAATAATAATAATAATTAAAAAAAAAAAAAAAAACTCATAAGTCCCTGGAGCCAGAAAATAGGACCTCTACCAATATGACAGAGGTAAAGCCCAGGCCCGTAAATTCATTCACCAGAAAACAAAGAGGCTGGTGTCCTTGCCATCCTACAGGAAGAAACTTAATGGTTAAAGATCTCACCAAAGAAAGGAGAGATCTGATAAAACATCCTTGTAAGCCATGAGAAGTCAGTTTTTCATTCCCTTCCCCACACTCAGGAGACAGTCACTGAGCTTTGGATGAACTTGAGTGGAAGGCCTTCTGTGATTGCTGGCTGTGTAGATAGAGCAGGATGCTGACTCTTAAATGGAGTTCCTGTTCCTAGCCTTCCTTTGCTTACACTTTTCACATTAAATTATTACTGGATACAATTCAGAAGTGCTGAAGGAGGAAGGATCTGGGTGTTCCTGTTCCTAGACCCATAGCTCCAGCATTGCACTTGCTGCTATTTGGCTTCTCACTCTACTTTCTTGCCCATGAATTTTGCTTTATTTTCTGCACCGTGGCACCATTTCAGCACATGAAATTCTAGCCATTCTTCTTCATTTCTTCTTCTTAAAGACCTCGAGCCAAGCTGCTCAGGCTGGAGCCATCTGGGCAAAGCACTGAAGCAGATTTGCGGTAGCTGGAGAATTTTCCAAGTGTACACAGGAGTCCAAGGTGAATATAAGATGCTTTTTCTTTTTTAAGGGCTTTTTTTTTTTTTTTTTTTCCTGCATGCTAAAAAAAATAATAAAATCAATCTAAACCGTGTTTCTGGAAATTGTGACCCCTGATCTGGTCTCAGTCATGATTGATTTATAAGGGTCTTACTTGAAGAAACCTCTGTACAGGGACAGAGATATATGTCCTCTATCACGGCCATTATCTCTTTACTGGAACAGTTATTGCAAAGTTTCGATGTTGCCTTCTGTCTCCTGGTGTAGAGCAAGAGGAGAAGCAGGAAACCAAAAGAAACTTTAAGTGTATATCCACAAAACAGATGATGGGGTATGTATTTGCCATACTCCATAGGCAAGAGGTTTTATTTGTGTTTTCTCCTCTCCATACCTGTTATTTTCAGCATAAGTTTTTTTGTTTAAAGACAACAGATTCCAGGTTAATCTTTTAACCTGCAAAATGTAATTATAAGAGCTGATCAGCAGGAATTCTTGGGGGATTGGGACTTCACAAAATGAGACCCCTTCAGTTGTAAGGAACAATGCCTCATTTCTCAAGTGAAAGTTTCTGGCCATAAATTTTCCTTTGCAATTGGCTGCAGAGAAGTGAGTGTAGCCAAGCTTTTCTTGCAGCATTTCCCTATCAGCCAGAAGGGCTGCCTGGGACTAATGGAGCTAGATTTACTGAAGACTGCTCTTGTGGCTGCTCATCTTGTACACAGAAAGCACCCAAAGCATAACTGGCTGAGCAGCAGCCATCACCTCCTCTAAGGCCCCATTGGCACCATGTGCATTTTACTTCCAGTTTGATGACAGAGACATAGATGCTAAATGGCATCCTTCCCCCTGCCAGGGTCTGCTCAGGCATTAAAGGATGAGGGCTTAAAGGGAATGGCCACATGACTTGTAGAGGTCCCTTCCTATTTTCTATTATTCCCTCAACATTTCTAAGAAAGGACATTGTTCTCATCATCTTACAGATATGACAGGATGACTGGCACAACGGTATTTGATTTCTTCTTGTCATACACAGGGAATAAAATCAGATATAAAATTAATCTCAGTTACGCAGTGTTATTCAGAGAATCTCTATTGTTAGACGTCTAACTCTTTTCCTTTGGAATAAATATGGTGGTCTCACAGAGGCCGCAAATGTGAATAAATATAAAGAAATTATGCAGTTGGTCAAACAATTTTTAGCACAAAAGTTCTTTTCTTTGCCAAGAGCCTAGGGAAGAAGTGACTCTGCTGAATAAAGCCACAAGGTGTAGCGCTGGGACAGACAGAAAGACATGAGATGTTACCCCAGCTCCATGTCCAGGTCCCACCGATCATTAAAGGGCCCATCGGGACTGTACAGACATGTTTTTGTGTGACACAGGCTGCAGGACTTCCCTCAAGTGATTCCATTTTGAATTACAGCACATCATTTACAAAATCATTATCCAGTCTTGATTTAAATTTGCCAGTGACAGAGAAACCACAACGTCCTCTGAGGGGCTGTTTCCAGTGGTTAATTACATTCATTATTAACTATGTTCTCCTTATTTCTGGCCTGAAATTGTCTCTAGCTCTGAGCTGAATCCACGGGAGTGCCTCACACCTTCAGCTTTTTTGATTAAGTTTCCCATTAGTACCCCTTGTTCCACTTGTAGAGGACCTATTTCTTTAACTGTTTTTCAGTGAAGCAGGTTTAACTCTGAGCTTTCAGCTGGAGGTACATATTCAAGCCTTCTGTAGGGCTCTTTCCCATTTATCAATGTTGTAAATTTGCAAAGTGTAGAGAAGGATGCAGCAAGCTGGAAAAGCTTCTATGCTTGTATTTCCAGACATATTCTGCTGACACCATGATTTGATTTTTTAAATTTATTTATTTACTCTTGTCATAGTTTTATAGTTTTCCTTCTGTTGCACTCAGTTGTTTGTGGGTTTTTCTTTTTTTGTGACTTTCCTCTGGTTTCAACAGATCATATTTTCACCTGATTTAGAGAAATGGGGAAAGAAAGAATGCTGGCAGTTACACTCAGTCTGGTCCATACACCCAGCACAATCCCCTGTTCTATTGAAACTTTGTCTGAAGTGCCTGCCTTTCAGACCAACCATGCGTTACACAGAGACGGCAAAGACAAAGAGAGCAGGCAAATCTGCAGCCTGCCTATTATGATTATTGTTCATTGGAAAAGTCACTTATGTCTACATGTGATTGATCCATGCCAGAAAGTCAAGCCAAGAAGATTTACAGATTGTTTGCCAAGTACTGTTTGGAATCCAAAATATTTTTTAATATCTATTTGAGATCCTATGCATATGTTATCAGACCTGCAAGGCAAATTTCTACATTATTTAAAACTTATATCTTCAGAGAGCTAATAAATAACTAATATCTGATACAATCCTCCCAGGAAGCCTTGTGCCCCTTGTAAGAGGATCTCCTTCGCCAGAAGAGACCTCAAGTAGGAATGACATGTCACGCTGCTGGCATTTTTCAAGGGGTGGGAGAAGCACCTGAAACACTATTAAATATTTGATAACCTCCTTGCCGCAGCATGGTGCAGAGCACCAGGTTTGATTCTATAACAGGCCAGTTTAGGAAGGTGGGAAAGAAGGGAGGTGAGTTGGGATGTAAAGAAATTGAAGGAGCTAAAGAGCATCTCTTTCTTCAGAAGCCACACATATGTAAGAAACATCCCCAGCTGAGCAAAGATGCTCTGCCAGAGTGTTTCACGTTAGTCACAGGCAAGTCAGAAAAACTCTAAATAACAAGGGAGGAGATACCTACCAGCTCCTTCCTCCGTTTGTTCCACCAACATGGGTTTGTCAGCATCCCCTTACCCTTCATCCTCCACATATGCATGTTCTTCTGCTGGCAGTCACCACCATCATCCCATCCCATCCCATCCCATCCCATCCCATCCCATCCCATCCCATCCCATCCCATCCCATCCCATCCCTGTTCTCGGTGTCCCAGTAGCTGCACAGCAGGCCATGGGACCCTCCAGGGCAAAAAGCTTGGGATCTGCTGGGTCACCAGCAGAAAGCAGGAGTATGTGCGGTTCTTCACCCACTGCCAATAGCCTATCATCCTGTTACTCTTCAGTGTGCTCAAGAGATGCCTAACACCTCCCTGAGCACAGATTACAGAGGAGACACATCCCAAGGAAGCTGCAGGAGCAACTCACAGCAAACAATGTCTACACGGTCCTACCACAGCCGTGGGGCCAGAATTGGTGACCCATTGATGGACAACCCAGGGCCTCCAACCACCCCGTCCAGGTGACAGATGTGAGACTGCCTGTCCTGGTGCATGCAGCCAGACAGCACAGCAGTTGTGGTACATGGAGACAGCAACAGGCAAGAGCCCTAAACAAGCAAATTTTAACAGAGCTAAAAAAAAATAAAAATAATAATTAAAAAAAAAAAAAAAGTGAAATAAGACAGGTTCAGGGGGATATGGGAGGGAATTCAGAGAGGAAGCAAGAAGGGAAGAGAGCAAAGTAATCTCTAACTACAATGCTTGCATACAGTAGGTATACTGTATGTAAATTAAAACAGGTGCTCTGACATGATCACAACAGCAAGGACATCTAAAAGATTTGCTACTAGAATGGGCATTCCATCACACAGAAGACAAAGGCCTTGGAAAATGTGTGTTTCAGGCCAAACTAAATCCATCTTAATGTTAGAGCCAACAATTGGGAGAGGGGAGGATCAATGGAGAAAATCTGACTACCAAGCTGACAGAGCTGGTCAAACAAACACCAAAGAATGAGGGTTTCATGAAGTGAAACCTCTCTTCATGGAAAAGTTACGGTTTTACAATGCTTCAGTGTGGAAGTATAAACTTCTGGATGGATGAGGTGAGACCAGCAGCTTCCAGTGACTTTAGCAGTCTTTGGCAGGCTGGAGGCAGATTGCACTGGCTCAGCAACTGGGATTATTATGTTGTAAGTTGCATCTTGGTCCACCTTCTGATCTCTCTCATTGTATCCCAGGTGATGCTTTAATGGATTTCTGTCATGTTACTCCTAGTGTTGATGACCTTGTTGTTTTTTTTTTTCATATCACACTGAAGAGCCCACCTGAATTTCATGAGGGTTTTTTAAAATCTCTTTTCCTATTCCACATTTACCATTTAGAGAGCTTGGTTTGGCCTCCACTAGAATTCATCTTGGTAATGTTTAGTAGAAAGTCAAGGTTTGTGGGAAGAATAAAGTGTGTGGGGATTTTTTTTCTTGTTTGTTTGTTTGTTGTTTTAATCAAGCTTTTGAAAAGAAGGAGAAAACAGGAAAGCTTTCAGACATAGAAGCCCTTCTTTGTGGCTGAACTAGAAGCACAGTTTTCAAAGTTAAATGCAGGTTGAGAGCATTTGTTCTGAATTGGACTAGATACATCGACAGCAGCCTTGACTTCAGGCAGGGAGGCTCGCTGGGTAGACCAGCAAGCTCATCAATGTGAAAGTATTAATGGAGTTAACCTTACAAAGAGACTGAAAGAAGAAGTAAATGCTGTGTGCTACAGCATTCGCATCTGGTGTGGTGTGCCATTAATTAAATGATCTATGTCTGATTCAATCTTTGCTTAACTAAAAAAGACTTCAGCAGGAATCTCTGTGTGTTTAAACAAAGGCAGAGCTTAAGTGTTTAGATAGATCAGAGCTGTTTGTAAAATCAAAGATTTTAGGCCCTCATGCAAAAATAAATAAATAAATAAATAAAATAAATAATGAAGATGGAAGTACTTAAGCACATCTTCAATTCTCAGATCAGACCTTGACATTTACTAGTTGGCACATAGGACATAATCAGCTCTCAGTTTCTAATTGCAAATATCAAAATAGTCATAAAAGCAGAACAGTGAGAGTGAGAACCTTTTCCGGGGTAAATGTAGATGCTCTGCTTCCCTTCGTTCTCCCAGTGTCCTATCATGCAGTATAATTTAGAGGATTATGGGAAAACATGTTGGAGCAGCTCTCTCCTGTCATGGCGTCATTCCTTTGTTATCTATACATCTGGTCTATGATTCAGGGAAATCATCTCATGATCCTATAAACAGTGATCCCATGTGAGCTCTTTGAGCTCTCTAGGATCACAGCAGGCTGTAACTCAGGAACTCCCCCTGGAAGAGACGCCTCTCAGGGGAGACTTCTCGAGGTGTAAGGTTGTTTGCTGGCAGCATAACTGGAAAGAATGAGTACTGCACCCTAAGAGGGAGGAAACCCTTAGGCACACAGCTAACTCAACACCCGATACCTTGCTTAAGTCCCATGTGAATCTTACCATTCTCGCATCTTTGCTAAGTCAGTCTTCTAACTATAATTAGACTCTGTTAAATTGCTACAGTATGTCAAAACTTTGGAGATTTTAGATATCACATAAATACAATCTTGTAATCTATCTAAATCCAATCTATTGCCACCAAAGTGGAAATAACTTTCAATCATTGCTACATCTCAGTGTGTCTGAGTAATCTCATGACATACAATCATTATAGGGCCTTCTGATGAACTTAAAAACCAAAGGCAAAACTGCTTCTCACCTCTACAACCTTAATTTTGTATGAATATGTGCTGGTGTGACTTTTTACCATTTACCAGTATTGATTTTTCAATCATCTTTTTTGCTTTCAAAAATATGTTTTGATACTTAGGCCATTCTGGGGTCAGAAGAGAGACCACATCTAATATTAAATGGTGGAAATACATCACCTACCAGGTTTTATTCCTCTTCCCTAAGTGGTTACTTCTGAGACTGGGGGATGGATATAATTTCAGGGTTAGTGTTTTGATGACCTTTTCAAGAAATATGTTGGATAGTCGGAAAATGTTAGTGTCCACCTTTCTCGTATTGCCCACTCGTCATGTTAGCACAGTTATTACTGGGGCACAGACATGAGCCCTGACCTCTGAGCCCCTGGAGGGAAAGGCTGGGAAACATTTAACAACGTAAGAAGACGGAAAAGGGGTAGGTCAACTTTTCAGATGAAGTATTAAAGAGAAAGTTATGATGATGACTTTAATCCAGGTCTTTGTATGGCATGTGTAGTCCCCTATTTTCTGCCTCTTGTATATGTAGTAACTGCTTTCCCTTAGGGATAAGCTATTGCAAAATCATTCACATTAAATCCACATGGACAAATTCTACCAAGCAGCAGATGCATAGCACCTTTTTCATGCCTAAGTATCTGGCAATATTTTATTTATTTATTTATTTATCTATTTATTTCTTTTTAGGGAGAGCGGAGCAGCACCCTCAGGCACAGAGAGACAGACTTCTGCCAAAGCTGGTGCTGATGCAGTAAAGGATTTGGGATTCCCATAAACTGGCAACCAGCTCACTTCTTAAACCATGCTGGGCTTCCTCCCTTATGTCTGAGTACATCAACCCATCCCCCATAAAAAGCAGATCTCTGAAAATGAGGCAATCTGTGCTTTAGGCAGAAAATTACACTGCAGAGCCCACCTATTCACCAGGACCCTTTTTTCAAATGTTTCCATAGCTACCTTAAGATGGAGACCCATAAAAGTGACAGTGCCTTTAATCAATCAAAATCAGAAGATCCCTCGAGGACTTAATTATATATTTAGGTTGACTGAACCTGTCATTTTTTATATTATCTTCCCTAGTGCTGTCTCTTGGAATAGCCTGCATCTCAGACTGATGTGATGCGCAGGAGACAGAAGGAGACCAGGTTATCACAGCACTATCTTCCAGCAAACCTTTAGCTGTACAGCATCCTCCTGCCCCACTGGCTGGCTTGGCAACAGAAGGGCCAACCCTGACTCATCTGAAGGGCAGCTAATACAAAGAGTCTGTGAACTCATTCTGTTGTTCGCAAATAAACTGAATATTTGACCCAAGTCATCAGAAGAGAAGCAATGAGACGGATGATGCACATACAGACAATTACTATAATGATAACCATTTACCCATCAGTGACAGAAAACGATAGCCATAGAACAAAAGTGAGAGGTTCCCAGTAAAATGAATTGTTATTAAGTGGATGTATATTGGGATCACATTTTCTTGGGATGAATCCAGATCTGTGTAGGGGCACACAGTTCAGTGAACTTACACAGAGTGCAAGGTTTATCTGTGTGAAGTGTGAGCACCTGGGATGTTTCTGGTACTGCAAATCATTATTCTGAACATTCAGCAGATACCTAGAACAAACAGCTTTGCTTTGGCCCAGTGCCTGGAAAGGGTAGGAAGGAACATTAACAGGGAATCTGGCCCTAAAGACAAGAATGGATGGAGAAGAGAAATAAAAAAGCTAAAACTTTTTCTAATGACTAGATGTGCCAATTTTCTATGTTTTAGAAATGGTAGCAAGATAAAATGCAGTGTGAGTAATTTCATTTTACTCAATCTGTGGAGTACTAGTTTACTAATTTGAAGATTGATTTCAGGTCTACTTTCAATCATCTTTTTTACACCAAGACACTGTTATTCTTAACCAATCAAGAATGTAATAATTCATCTAGAACTACATGCGTACATAATCAACCTTTTATCAGAATATGATTACACACTGTGAAACATTTTCAGTGAATACTAAAGTTACTTGGGGAAGGAAAGAAAAAAATGTTCTCCGTGGTATTATTCAAATCTGACATCAGTTGCCACAAATTCTGGTCTGGTTCAACCAACAGCTCCTTCTGAAGTTTACTGTTAGAGATCAGCATCCACTTGGACAATTTAGGATAAATGCCTAAAATATGTGCTATGAACCATCTTTGGGAGGTGTCTGTTTCTTTCCATTCTGTATAAAGGAATATTTAATGATAATTTAAACTAGATATCTAACTCATAAGCATCTAAAATTGCACAAGATGCATCTTTTTCTCCTTTTCTCTTTTTTCTTTAACTGTTGCTAAATATGACTAAAATTCACATAGTAATTTATTTGGAAAAATAGTGTGTGTAGGGGAGTGAGGAGAAAGAAAAGAAAATCCTTAGGATATCCCAGAGTCTGGGAGATCTTGGTTCATATCCCTGCATTATAGTAAGTAGACTGGATCTGAAAATGAGCTTAGCTGTAATTAGAGAGCTAATTACATAGCTAGAGGGGCTTTTCAAGATGAATAGTCACATTTGTTGACATTGCCTCAGACTGTATGAAATATTAAATAAGTGGTCATCAGGACAAAGTGAGCACGGCTGCTCTCCGAGCTGCAGGTTCAAATGTTGCTCCAGGAAGGGAGCAACATTTCCAGCACCTGTTTGCTTATTTTAATGGATTAGAAGGATTTAATGTTGACTGACTGAGAGTTTTCATGCTCACAAATACCATGCAGACTGACAGCTCATGTGCTTTCCTAGGGGCATAAGGGCTCAGTTTCTGACAGAAGGAGAGGAACCTGAGGAATTGCCAGAATCTGTGTAAAATGAAGTCAGTGCCTTACATCCTGCTCCTTTCTGAGCAAGCCTCTGTACTCGTGTTCTGGGACAAATAAAGCACAATTGTTTTAGATTATCCTAGACAAAAATAAAGTGGAAAAAAAAATCTATTTGGTCTAATGGACTTTCTGATTCCTGTTTCTCATTTTTACTGCTAGAAGTAGGAACTCTAAAGGTATGCACAAGACAGAAAGAAGTGATGTCCCATAGAGCAAGCCCATGGTCCTCTGAGAGCCACAAGCACAGCGATGCCAGCTTCTGACCCTAAAACTCATCCTTCCCCCAGGCTTCCTTGGGTCACCCTGGGATGGGGAGAGCTTACTGGTGACAATTGTCCATGGTTACACACTGTGAAACATTTTCAGTGAATACTAAAGTTAGAGAAACTCAGCCACACACCATGTTTTTGTGCAGTGGCCACCTCCCCATGTCCAGAGATGGTGGTGGAGATGGGCAGCAGCCCACAGCCCTTTGACAAACTGCAACATGCGTGGCCATGACCTCGGGTTTGGTGGCCTACAGGTTGCCACACGCTGTAACCAGCCTCCAGCATCCCCAGTGGCTCCAGAGCCTCTGCGCTCAGCTCCCTCCGCCGCTCTCCTGCTGCAGCTCACATCCAGTAGATGGCGACAGGATATAAAGCATTTAGTTAATTCGTCCCTGAATTGGCGGGTTTTTATGTTTAATTCATTTTAAAGATACCAATTCGGCATCCCACCTTTTAAATGAACTTATTTTCATATTTCATAGTCGTGGATGCATTTGAGATCCTGTATCTTTTGGTATTCTCTTTGCTTCTCGTGGCGTATAATTCATTTCATCCAGGGAGTCATAACCAACCTCCTATTGCTTTTGCAGCTTTGGAGGAGCTGCTCCAGGCCTTCCTTGAGTCTGCAGTCATCTAATGCCCTGAAGACATGGGGTACCTTCCCATTAGTGTCATCATTTGGGGATTTTTGATCCATCTGCTTTGATGCCTATGTCTGTGACATTACTTTTTTCAGATTTGCAATTGATTTTCAAGACATCCTGTAAGACTACGATAGCCATATAGAATGTCAACCACCATTAGGATTCAGAACAGAACAGGTAGCATTATCTTGAAAAGCTCATATTTTTACCTTAGGCACATAAGTGTTATTTACCTACAAACAATGAGAGCCTTCAGTTCTAAAAGCTGAGTGCCTATAGAATAGTGAAATGGCAAAAATCCAGCAAATCTGGATTTTTTAGATACTGTGAAACTTTCAACTCTGGAATTATAATCTATTAAAATGCAACATGACCCTTTACTGCAGTCTCTAATTCCCTTCAAGGATATCTATCCAAGAGCAGGTCATGAGTATATGAGTCCTTTGGAAGGCGCTCTCAAGAAATTTAGTTTTCAACACGGCTTGCTTACATCTCTTTAGGCAGTGTATCTCCTGAGTTTGGATATGCACATTTTCTTCCATTGCCTCAACCTGTTCAAGGCTGAAGCATCATCTGAAACAGGCACTGAGGTGATGCTACACTCCTGCTTGTTGAGGAGACAGGAATAGGTTGTCTGCCTCCTGGCTGTATGAGGTGAGAGTGGGCTACAGAAACTTCTTTCCAAGAGGTGTTTCTAAGACTTTTTACAACTGTATACCTGACACATAAATACCTCTTTACCATGAAGGGTAACAAAACCATAACTCTCTGAGTCATTTGCTAGAGTAATGCAAAAGCACTTTAAAAAATGGAAGAATGCTTCTTTTCTTTTATTCAGCAACTTTGACCAGTTAGATTACTTCTGAGGAAAGAGATAACCCCACACATATTTATTCCTTTAATAAGAAGATTTTAGCCAAGATAGCAGTAATGACCTTCGTTGGGTAGCCTGTGCTCCTCAGGGTCATATAAAGAACCATCAGGGATGTCCATGTAAAATCCTCCCTGTATAGTAAAGACAACCTCACATGTTTCAGAAAATCTAATGAAAGTAGCCAATAGCCAAATCTCCTGAGCACAAAAGGGTATGTGGGGCCATTAGCCAGCTAATTCTTGTAATTGATACACCAATAAGTACAATTTTTTCCACCATTAATATAGACAGTAGCCAGAAAGATTTATTGATTTATTTTTTTTTTTTCTTCGAAAGAAGGTGAAAGCTCTTATGGAAAGCTCTATTGAAAACTTATTCGCCATCTGGAAGCAAAGAAGCCATTTACCTTTCCCCTAAATAGAAAAAAAAATTATCTTTACTTGTTATTTTCCAATGCAGCTTTGCAGTGTGACTGCCTTGGATGTCACAAAGCTTTCTGTAGTGCAGTCACACACCTGGCTGCTCTGACAACTCCCATGGTAGGACAGGCGCCCATCTCAGGTACTATGTGTTTCAGCATTTTGGGAAGTATGGCCTTAGGCAGAAATTAGCTCCATTGCATCTTAAAAAATGACCTGTCTGAGCATTAGACTCTAAGATGCACCTCGTTCTCTGACAGAAATTCACACTGCAGCTGAAGCTGTGAAAAGCTGGCAGAGCCCGTGGTCTGTGTGCACTGCTCCTTGGAGTGCCCTGTGCCAATCCCAGCAGACACAGCCAGTGCCCCTGGCAGTGCCTGTGAGACTCCAAGCCCTGGAACACTACCTGGGAGGTTCAGATACTACCAGAACTACTCTTTCTTTGATCAACTGCAAAAGAAAGCACTCGTGCCTTCCTCAGCAGCCAGGAGGACCCACACTTTAACAACTGAAAGCAACCTATACTTTGCTAACTGAAAGCAACCCATTCTTTAACAAGTCAAAGCAACCCATACTTTAAAAAGTGAAAGCAACTCCTGAACAAATGCGCAGTTATTCCATATGGATGAAAAGATGTGCACTGAATACCAGGCACCTACTGATAAATTACTGTGCTAGTTACAGCATAGCAGCAGCCTCTTTGCCATAATGGGTGTGCTGAGCCAGCTGCTGAACCACTTGAGCCCTAACTGCACTCAGTTATTATCCCCAAACCCTCGTTTTCTAGCCAAGATCCCACTCTTCTCTCCCTCCTACCATCATTATTATTAGTGACTCATCCTAGCAAAGACTGATCCTTCCTGGCTGATGTTGAGAGCCTCAGCTGCAAGGGCCAAGTGAACTTAAGTGCAAGAATTCAAGGCAGCTTCGAAATACTGCATCAGTGAAACCAGCCAAAGGTAAGTAAGGAGAAGAAAAATAAATAAAAGAGTGAGCGAGAGCTGAAGTTTCAATCTGCCACAGTTTGCAATACAGATCAACTGATTTTCTGGATAGTCCAGAGATCACAGACCTCAGAGTGGTACCGTTTGCCTGACAAGTGCATGCTGAGGTTTAAAAGACATTTTTCTGGTGCAGACAGCTTTTCTGGTCTTGTGTGTGCTAATTGCATGTCACATTTGGCATGAAGCCTCTTCTGTTACCTGGGTTGAAGTACCTCTGCTTAATCATAGAATCAGAGAACCACAGGATGGTTTGGGCTGGAAGAGACCTCACAGCCCATCTAATCCCAGCCCCTGCCATGGGCAGGGCCCCCTGCCCCCAGCCCAGGCTGCCCCCAGCCCCACCCAGACTGGCCTTGGGCACTGCCAGGGATGGGGCAGCCACAGCTCCTCTGGGCAGCCTGGGCAGGGCCTCACCGCCCTGAGGGAAGAATTTCTTCCTCGTATCTAAACTAAATCTATTTTTTCACTTTAAAACCATTGCCCTTTGTCCTATCATTATCTGAACGAGTAAAAAGTCACTCTCCGTTCTTTTTCTAAGCCTCCTTTAAGTACTGGAAAGCTGCAATGAGTGTTCCTGGAGCCTTCTCTTCTCCAGGATTAACACCCCCAGCTCCCTTCTACTTCACAGCAGAAGTGTTCCAGTGCTTTGAGCATCTTTGTGGCCTCTCCTGGACCTGCTCTAACAGCCCCTCATCCTTCTTGTGCTGGGGCCCCAGACCTGGATGCAAGGCTCCAGCTAGAGCCTCACCAGGGCAGAGCAGAGGGGAATAATCGCCTCCCATGACCTGATCCACCTGTGCTACTGCACCAGCCTCCTTTGGGAGTTCCCTGACCTAGCAAGAAGAGAGGAATTTCTCTTCTAATTTCAGAGGAGAAAATTTTCCAAGAGAAAAAGGATCTCACATGTCTAAAAATTTGGAATTTGTAGTGGAAACGAGATGCTTTTGTATTTACAAGACTGAGTCAACACAACTATTTCTCCGCAGAAAAGTGTAGAATGATATACTGGAGAAATGAAAGCAACAATAAACGTGGAACAAAAGCAGATGGAGAAATGGCTGAAGTGATTAATTGTGAATCAAGGAGTGGCAATTCATTTGTGCGTGTAATCTGCAATTTGCATAATCCTATACTGAAAGCCAAATTGTTCAACCATTATGCATATTCATGCCTGATTCAGGCAAACACTCAAGTTCTTTGGGATCTGAGCACCTGCTTATGAGATTTTGCTGAATGGGAGTGGGATAATTCCTGTGCCTAAAGTTAAGCGTGTCATTTGCTGAAAGAACAGTTATGTGTGATGGTATTTGGAGTGAGATTGCATCTGATCTGACCATCCATATGGTGAACCAGGTGAGTACAAGTCCCACTTCCCCTTCTAGCAGCACAGTTCGTCCCAAGGAGATGAGCAAGGAAGGGAGGCTGACAGAAGAAAACCTTCACTTTTTACTCTAAAGCACAGCCAAGCATTGCTGAACCAAACTGGTCTGAGACAGGAATATGCTTCCTGATTCCAAACCTCATCCTGCAAGCCCAGTGACCTGGCAGTCTATGTGCAGCAGCACCATGACAAATCTCTCCGCAGTTCATGCTTGCGAAAGCACTTTTGACTTTAAATAAGAGTGAAGCTGAACTAAAACCAATATTTGAGCTTAAAAATGACTTTCATTAAGAAAGCAAAGTACGGTATCTGATTTTGTCATTGCTATTCCATGCAATTAGGGAAAAAATGATGCATAACAGCCTTGTTACTGTGCTGGGAAAGCGGATGTTAAGGGAATGGTGAACCATACTAGGGGCAAGTTTGAACCCAGACTGTGATAAAAACAAGTCCTCTTGTTTATCCCTTGACTAAATATTGCAACACACTATATTCAATTAATAATAATAATAATAATAATGCCCTTACTTTTCAACAGAATGACCACTTGCTAACCAGTTGTTAGAAAGAATGCACGCCATCACCAGGGAGAAATGTTCTGAAGAGCCTCTGCTTCAGTTCTTGGTGTCTTCTTTTTCTAAAGGAAATTACAGTTCTAGAAGAAAGCTGAAGCAGCACAGAGAAAATAAAAATCCTGTTATATTGTCCTAGATGAACCACACAGTGTAGGTTACCTCTACTGTGATTACTTAGTGTGCACATGTGTACAGTTATTGTGGACAATATTAAACACGGCACTATTGAACAGTACATTTTTAACATTACTGAGATGTGGTTAAGAATATTTAATGGGACCTTTAACAGGTTGAGTGCATCTGAAAAATTCCTGGTGTGCTCCTGTCTTCAAATGCCTTAAAAAATTCAACCCAAAGGCACAACGGCTCAAGTTTTTGATTGCTGGTGTTCCTTTGTTTGTAGTTGCTGTGATGGGAAATCCTAAAGTAATGAGCAGTGAGATTCTAGTATCAATTAATGTGAAATTACTAGTGACTGTGTGGAGTAGCAAATGGTCCCAGAATGGTAACCTGCAGAACTGAGGGAACCTAAATCCAAAGTTTGCTTCTTCCAGCCTTCTAGAAAGAAGCTGATGCTTCTAATTATTTATTAGATAAGAGTTGGAAATTGTGTTATCAGTGCATGTATAGGTACAGGGTGGGTACCAATGAAGCAGCTGCATGTGGTTGTGTCCTGTATTTAACACAAGACTACCACTTCCTAATTCTTCATTCAAATCTCATCCAGCAACCTAGCCTCTAAGTTCACAGCAGGGTATAACAGCCTCATCTGTCTTTCAGCAGCACTGCTTGATGAAACTGTGCTATGAGACCTTGGCCTTATCCAGCCTGAACAGCCCCTGTCATATGTTTGTTTTTCCCATTTATCTTGAGCATCTTCTCACCATTTCTCCTCTGTGTCTTTCCCAGTCTACCTGTCAGAAAGTAGTTTCTCTCCATCCCGATGGTTCCCTGTAGGTTCTCATTGCTTAAACCTGTTTAGAGTAGATTTCTACTTCTGCTCCCTACAGCCCACCTTCATGTGTAAGTGGCTACAACTGTTCCTTTTTATATCCCCCCACTTGTCCTGAAAAAAAGATCCATAAAGCCATTTTGCTTTTCACTGGAAAATAATGCAGAGAGTCGTGTATTGCCTGTGCTTATGTAAGATTGACAAAGCACCCTGGTGACAGAGTGATAAAACTTTTCTCAGTTTCATATTTTCTTAAAGCCTTCTAAAACCAGGCTGCTAATGGAAAAGTTTCTAGAAAAGAGCCCAACAAAAGCCCAAAGAGCATTCACTTTGACACGTACTTTGCCCCAGTGACTACTTAGTCCTTCAGAGTGTTACTTTTAGGAGCGGGTAATCCCCTTGCCAAGAGATTCAAAGATCTGAAATTCTCCATCAGTCCTTCAGGACAAGGAGCAACCTCGTGCTGGGCTCCTCTGCAAGTCTTTGCTGGGGAGCATTTTGTCAGATGGGCTGCGCTACCCAAAGATACAGCTGAGAAACCCACAGCTCCAGTGGGATAGCTGTGAGCTTCTGTCTAAAGCTGTGCTTGCTTTTCCTGTCCCAGACACCTCTCAAAGACTGTGAAAGCTTGAATTCACGCAGATTTCCTTGATACCGTCACACTGACTCCTTTCTTTAAAGAAAATAAAGAAAGAAAGAACTACAAGAGAAAGAGAAATGACAGATGCCTGTCCAGGTTTCTTCATCTCTTCTATGTACAAGTCCATTTGGGGGTGATAGACTTCAAAACACAGCAGGACCTAGGGTAAAGGGAAAGATCCCTCCCTGCTACTCTTGCTTTCTTCTCCCTTTCCTAAGACTTTTGTTTAGAATGGTTAAATCACTTGTAGAAAAAAAAAAAAAAGAAGAAGAAAAATACCCCTGACCGATTCACAACCTGCACTTCATTCGTGCCCCAATACAGAGAGCTTACAGGGAGTTTTCGTTAGCAATTAACATTTACAAATCTCAGCTCTCCTTGTGCTTTTGGAACAAATATCGATTAACTATCAGTGGAGGGTTTTATTCAGGAGATTTGGCTTCCAAAATAAAACCAAACCACACATTCTTCCCCTTTGCTACTGTAGTTATTTGAGGGCAGAAAAGCTCTGAATCTTTGACACAGCCTGTGATCTGCCTTCTGGTTATGTTCACACCGGGAGACTCTAATTAATCCCCTCGGAGAAGTCCCCTGAAGGAATAGTTAAGAGCAATAATCCTTGTAATACTCTCATCACATCAGAAGTGTGTGCAACCTACTTGCTTGCCTCACCCTGTCCAGAGTATGCCCAGAGAAGATGACAAATGCCCCAGAATGGGGTATATGGGTATATCTCTCTGTGAAAGGAATAACTTGATGACAATTTTTTTTTTCTTTAATCATATCAGGGAAACTCTTTCCAATACCTGGCCATCCCCACCACACAGTATGGGGGGCCAGAGAAAAAGAGGGGGAAAGAAAGAGATAATAATAAGCAAAATCCATCTTGAGAGATTATCTATATCGCAGAGTCATGCAAGTAGTATGGCCCACATTAAAGGAACAAAGTTAACATTATAGCTTCTAACAGATTAAGAAGGCCAATCAATTTTGCAGAGCACATTTATATTTGTCTGAAACTTGCAAATTAGGTAATGGAGATTTTCTAGCATCTGGTCTATTTATAAGACATTAGCAACATTGGACTGTGATCTTTTCAATGTTATCTTTAGAAACATTGTGATTCTGGTGATATTATGATGTTACTGCAACATTAATCAATAGAACAAGTCATATTCTAAGCATTATCATAAAGTACCAATCAATTACTGTTCCTTGAAATGCACATACATATTATGCAGTTTATGGATTAAACAGAGAAAAGGTAATGTTTTCTGGATAAGATATCCTTGACGCCTGTGCTTTATCTTGTTTCAAAGCCAGAAAGATCAGCTGTAAATAAAAGAACAGCACAGGATTTGGCTTTTGTTAGAAAATTAGTCCTTGATGCCTAATAAAGGATTCTGAACGGATATTCAGCCAATATGCAGCATTTTCTGTAATCTTAATGTTTCTATGAGGCTGTTGAAAGGATGAATCCAGTTAAAGAATTTACATTTAACTGTTTTTTTGAATTTGTCTAGACCTAGCTGTTGATACAGCTGGTTGTTAAACCATGTGGAGTTAGGGAGTGTGTGTTTAAATCCCACAGGACCAAACCCATCTCTGGTGTTCTCTTAGCAGGCTCTCCCACAACACCAGGCTCCTACTTTGCCTCCTCCTTCCCTGATCATATTGGTATGTGGTCTGAGGGCACATTTAGATAGAAAACAGCAAATTAGGGGTGCAGGTAGATGCAATGTGCTGAAGACATGAATATGCCCAAGGAAGGCTGGGATTCATCTTACCAGCCTTGGTCCCAGGTTTCTTCTCTTGTCTATGTTGTGGCTAAGTGCTGCTGAGACCCTGTTTCAATCCAGGCACTTAAGGGAAGATGTAAGTGCCAAGTTTTCTGGTTTATCTTTTTCTCCTCCTTTTGGGTACCTAAAATTAGGCTTTGCAATGCACTTGGGATGTGTGCTCTTTCAATCAGAACAGCTCAGCTCCCATACTGCCTGCAGGTGGTCACTGTTTGTGTGCTCCTCGTTTTCCACCTACCTGAGACCCTGGTGGATGTTTTGCAAATATGCTGAGTATACACAGCTGCAGTTGAAGTCGGAGGGAAATGCACTTGGAATAAAAAGTGCTAAATCACTACTAAGGTGCTAAGCACCCTGAAGTATCAAACCCAAAGCATCCTAACCTGGGTATCCAAAATAAGTGAATAACTGTAAATGAAATCTCATTATGCCTCACTTCTCTGGCTGAAAACAAGGGTTAATAATTGCCTGTTATCTCACTGAGGTAGCAAGAAAATAACCAGGCTGAATTTGTGAGCCATTCAGGCACTGTAGCAAGACGTGCCAGAGAAAAAGCCTACAGGAAATTAATAATTCGGTCTTCAGAGCAAGGTTTGAAATGTGTGGAGCAAATCGAGCCTGGCTGACACACTGAGAAACAAGAAAAAAAAACATAACACAGAATAACTGCTCAGCCTGCGGAGAGCAGTCCATCCTGTGAGTGAAATGTTGCATGATTTTATGAGGATGCACGGTGAGATGAACAGATGAAGGCTGCCCCAAGGAGGCTGAGCTAGGATTTTTTTCTCTGCCTTAACACGAAGGGCTCTATTTTGCAGCTTTAAAAAATAATCTGGAAATTTGGGGACAGTTATGTTTACGTGAGCTGTGCCGTATCCATATCTAGGCTCTCTAGAGAGTCCAGAGACAGCAGTTTTGTCCCACAGCAATTTGTTCTGTTCAGAGATCACCTGCAGGGTAGGATGAGTCCACTGGGGTCCATGACCCTCCTGCATGTTATCAAGCGAGGTCAGACAACTGACTGAGGAAAGCTATTTATCCTTTTTCATCCAAAGTTATGGGTTATTTACAATGTGTGGCTTTGTAAATCATGGGTCCCGTCACAATGAATAATTGACAGATCCTGCTTAGCCTTTCAGGATATTGCATAGCCTTTTGCGTGTTGTTTAGGAATGGTCTAAATTCCTGTAAGGGATTTTTGTCGTGGTTGGTAGAAAGCCACACTGTGGGCTGACATTCAGGCACTCTTTAAGTCAGGGCAAATTTTGAAATGGAGCCTTGGCATCTGTCCTGAAATGACACGGAGATGGAAGGTGTTTAGTACAAGGCAAGGGGGCAGCTGGTAAGGCTTTCTTCTTGTCTTGTATTACAGTAAAAATTGCAGTAACCCAAATGTGTGCAAAGCAGCTGGCAATGTCCAGAGGAATAAGACTTCACAGTGACTGAGTCCTACTCAATGTTTCTGTAGTTACACCAAGAAATCTATTCATCTAAGCTGATAATAAATAAAGTATATTATATCATTTCCTGATACGTTGTTTGATTCATTAGATAAGATTTTAATGGTAGCAGTAAAGCCAATTTCATCCTTCCTGACAGTATTTATGCACAAACTATGAAAATTATACACCAGTGATTTGATTCAGTTATAAATCATGGGGCAATTTATCCATTTTTATTTTTCCCTTTAAAAAGAGTGAATACTTTCTATTGCCATTGCTAAGCAGAAAAGCATATGCACGTCTCCAGTACATGAGAGAGCAAAAATCCCTCTGCTGTGAAATACAGCTTCAGCGACGGATCCAGCAGTTTCAGACCCTCCCAGCTGCACTTTTTTTAGGCTCTTTAAGATCTTTGTGCTTCAAACACCGGAGCCAGCTGTAGTGCATTTTGGCTAGGAGCTGCTGGAATAGGCAGGTTTGTGTCTCTGCTCCCACACTGGGCACAGAGGAATTGCTGTATGCAGCCCCCAGCTGCCGTTTGCAGCGTGATGGAGGTTTGCAGGCCTTCCCCTGTCCTACAAAGCTGTTTTCTCTGCTGCTTCTTTAGTCTCCGCTTTCATACTAGAAGTTCATCATGGCCTGCTCTTGAAGTCTTCTCTTAAACCAGTACCTTCCAGCATGGAAGATTTGATAAAGAGCATCTGTCCATTAAGTGGGGTTAAAAATTGATACCAGAGTCTCCCAACACCATCTCCAATGGGCAACCTGCAGACCATGCTGCCAGGGAGCAAAATCTTTCCTTTCAGGGACCACAGCACATTAAAGAGTCTTACTGGGTGCAGAGACTATTGGTTTGGGCAACATTTTCAAACAGCTGGAGGGCATAATGGCAAGCAAACAGCCCCAAAATGCAGCCTTTTCATGGCTGAGTCACAGCAATGAGGAAGTTACAGCAACACATCTGAAGGCTCCACACAGGAAGGAAAGCTTTCAGAGCTGCCTCTGGATGTCCATCACAGCCAGCTGGGTGGCAAAGCAACCTTCTCTGCCTTCATTGTCTTCACAATGAACCTGCATAGTGGTTCAAGAGAAACAATTCTAAATAAAATAAAATAAAATAAAATAAAATAAAATAAAATAAAATAAAATAAAATAAAATAAAATAAAATAAAATAAAATAAAATAAAATAAAATGCATTTGCTGTTAGATAAGGAACAGAGGAGTAAAAGGGACCTCAGGTGTCATTGAGCCCACTTGTATGTTTTACAAGTGACCACCCAATATTGCTCATTTCAGAATTCCGAAGAAACAGCAATAAGTATATCTCTCTTACTTCCTAAGGCTGTAAGATAATAGCCATATATTGAATTTATTATTGGAAATTTCAAAGTTATCAGTGTCTAAATAGATTAGAGATGCTTTGAATGTTTTTGTCAATGTTCATTCATGGACTGAAAGGAATACTGTTATTCCTCTGGTTGAAGTAACTCCCCGAGACTTTTCCAGAGTTTGGGCCAAAAATCCAGTGGAATTAAGTTTAAAAATGAAATTCCCTATACATCCTGTTAAACAGTGCTACAGTTCCCACAGAAGCAGTGACTCCTTCCTTGGGTGTTGGCGATGCATCTGTATTGACCAGGCAACATATGAAATGCACTCCTCCAACCAGTCTTTGAGGCAAGAGCAAGATTAAATGATTATGTATGTGGTATATGCTGGTTTGGTGTATTTTTTTCTTTTATTTGCTTTCCACAAATATGTATGCACTCTTCTTCTCTGGCATTTTGTGCTGGAAGACAAGAACTACAGTCGTGATGCAACAGAGTTTGATTGCACAATTGAGCCTCCAGGCATTAACTCCGACTAAGAGAAAAAGTTGTTCCCAGGTAGTTTGAAGCAAAGGTCAGTCTCAGCCTTTATTTCACCCAAACAAATTCAATTCTCCATCCCAACCCTTTCTTCTTTTCTCTTTTCAGAAGGACAACATCCATCCTTTAAGCTGTTTGGGTTTTACTAGCATTATATTTATTTATTTATTTATTTATTGGCTTATTTATTTATTGTTGGTGACCTGACGAGGTCCATGGATAGTAACTTAGGGCAGTGAGGCTCAGAAGTACAATACGTTGCTCTGTTTGCCAGCAGAATTGCATAACACCATGCAGATTCTCATAGGGAGCAGAGCTCAAGCATTTGTCTCCCATCCAGTAGCTGCAGAACTAATTAGACCTGACCTTGGTTTTATTATTTTTTCTCTATAAATAAGATACTCTTATCCTATGCCAAATTCTATAACTTGATTCATATAACATCTATCTTTTGAATCAATTTGCTGCTGAGAAAATGATAGAGATTTAAATTAACCAATTTAATTATCTTTCCTCTCTATTGCATATTTATTGTTTGGATTTGTAAGACATTATAAAACAAACCCTTCAAGAACTGAAAAGGGTTGATCTTGACATGTCCTCAGAGTTCTGATGTTTTTATAGAGTTATCCACACCCTTCCCAGAACAGAGATGCAAGAAAAAAAATCTGTCTGAATGCAGAGCTCATTCCAGGGGAATTGGGCAAAGAGTTTTGACATACTTCTTGCATGCTTTTAAAGTATAATTGGATTTAACCACCAAAAAAACAGGCGAATGTCGTAAAAAGCCTTCATCACAAGACCATGGATTATAAAACCTCTGATCCAAGGCATTTGAACTATGGCTCTTGAGATTCATTAAATGCTCTTCTAATTATCCTGTTTATAATCAACATGTCATTCTGCACACACCCTCCAGCTAAGGTTTACCTTCACATGCAAGAAGCTTTCTGACACAAAGGAAATGGAGACAATAACTTTGAAATTAAACTAGCATTTTAATCATCTATTGATCTGTTGTTGTAATGATGTGAAGCTACATCTTACACTATGACCATCTGTAGATTGCAGTTGAGAAATCTGAAATCATTTTGACTGTGATTTTTTTTTTAAAGATAATTACAGGCAGAACATGAACTTTTTTTTTGTAATTTTCTTGTTTAATAATAAAAAACAGATGTAGAACTAAAGGTGAACAGGATTAGGCTACACAACCAAAATGTCTAAAGTAATTAATCTGTGTTTTGGGGGTTTGCAAACTGAAGCAGATCAAACTGATATTTCTCTTTCACTCCTTTTCACTGACAGCATCTAGGAACTGCTGATCCAGACCCCAAGCCCTCTTTAAACATGTACTGGGGTGTGTGGAGGGACCCAGCAACTATTTCAGGGCAGTGCCTGACATGTGGTTACCTGAAGGAGAAGGTTTTGAGGGTTTTCAGGTCTCCTGCCACATATTTACAGTCCAGCAAGTAACAGCAGAGCAATTCAGCTGATTCATAGAAAGGTGCTACCATGCTGTGGTGGTTTTGCCTTGCTAAACAGCTGAAGTCCACCACAGCTGCTCTCTCACTCCCCTTCCTCAAAGAAAAGCTGGAGCAAATACGAGGGAAAGGGCTCAGGGGTTGAGATAAGGACAGGGAGGTCACTCACCAATTACCGTCACGGGCAAAACAAATTCAACATAGGGAGAAGAATATAATTTATTGCCTATCACTAGCAAACAGAAACAGCAAGAAATTAAAAGCAAACTAATACCACCTTTCCTGCATCCGCCCTCTTCTACCTCCTCTCCCAGGTGGTGCACAGGGAAATGGTAAGTGGGGGCTGTGCTCAGTCCAGAACACTTCATCGTCTGCTGCTCCTTCATGGTCCCTCTCTGCCCCTGCTCCTGCTTTGTCCGTGACTGAATTCAAATAAGTCAGGAAAGCCAGCTGTTGGTCCCAGAGGCCAGCTCTTGTGTGTAGGATCTGGTGAGAACACTGCACCTTTACCTATTCAGGGACTTCCTTGAAGAAGGAAGGCAGAGCAGACATAACAGGCAGAGCAGTGGGCTGTGAATCAGGAAATCTGGCTTCTTGTCTCCACCCTGTCACACATTTTTTAATAAACCCATGCCATTTTCAGTAAGTTGTTTCACACACTTTCTGCAACAGACTGCATGTCTGCTGGGGCAGGGTGTGCATCCACCCTTAAAGTCCTGCTCACTGACTTCACGGACATCATGATGGCACTGTTTGTCTTGAAATCACGTGCTGCCTACCATCATTTCCAAAACCCAGCATTGCACAGGTTGTTTAGAGAGCGACTTAGGCCTGGAAGAGATCCTACCTTAGCATTGAAACTGGCAGTGACACTTCAACTCAGCAGCTTCATAGAATGCAGTGAAAAATGCCTGAAAACAAATCAAATTTCATATCAGATATTGCAGAGTCATTGATATGGACATATTTGTTTGCCATATCTCTTTCCTCTATAACCAGGGACTTTTCCAAGGGAAAAATGCCTTGCTCATTACCAATACCTGTACTGTAGTCACACCATTGTACCAGCTTCAGAGAGGATCAGTATTACAGAAATTATTACAGGCAGACTTGGCCCTTAGTGGCACTGAAGTTAGACCAAAAATAAAGCACCACTTGTGAACACAACAGAGTCGAAGATGACTGGTCAAGGCAGGGACAGTGCGCATTCACCACCTGAGCAGTTATCACTGTGAACAGCGAAATAATTTGGTTTCTTCCAGATATAGCAGTGCATTACTCTTTGGCTTACCCATGGCATCTCCAGCTTGAATGCTAGCATAGTAAGGCACGAAATTTTAAATACTGTATTTATTGGCACATTATTTGATTTTATGGTAGGAAATGGGCTGGAAAATGTACAGAAAATGAGAATAAAAAAGTTTTATATTTTCAGATATCATGGGATCACACTGTAAAGTTGGCATGATAGCCTCATTACCTTCTTTCTCTCGCAAGGGTTATTTTACTGCTAGGGACTGCTAGGAGTTAGTTAATTGGTTACTGTGTCCTACTGCAGACTATTCCTTGATTAGTTCTGCCTCTCTCATTTTAGAAGAGCAAGTTTTGAGCAACTTGGTCCAGTAGGAGGTGTCCCTGCCCATGACAGGGCATTGGAATTAGATGATCTTTAGGGTCCCTTCCAACCCAATCCACTCTAGGATTCTATGACACAATCTATTTGATTCTTGTGGTTTCTTTTCTGGTAGGCCCTTGTGGAGGGTAAGGGTTTCAAAAAATAATATGTCAAAAAAATTCTGCAGTTGCTGTATATTGTATTTTAATGGGCAGAATTATAATTTGTTCAACCACACAAAGATGATGATAATAAGAACGTCCCAACACCATGTTTTTCAAAATCATACTTAACAGTGAGTTCTTGCCTGCTCTGAAGGTAAGTAGAATTCTTCTAAGTTGTTAAAAGCTGGCCTAGGGAGCAGTTGTGGCTGGCTCTGTCACCTGCAGTGGAGTGGTGGCTCCGTGAAAAGCTTCAGCACTGAAGCCCTTGATGCCAGCAGGCACTGTGATGAAGAGGATGGCCTGAAGAGGCAGGTGTGGGGAAGAACCACAAACTCTGTTCTTTCTTCTGCCAATCTGGCTGCAATATTTGCATTTCATTCCAGTTTTCAAATAGGAGTCTCTTCGCTTTTTTTATTTTTTTTTTCAATAACTCCTTTTCCTCCTCTCTTCTGTGATGCTCACAGAACAGTGCCAATCGCCCCCCAGCTCCAGGCCTCTTTTGCATTGAAAATTCAGCAGCTCTGTATGTGACAGATCCAGCTCTGGCTTAAGCTGCGTGATTCAAATGATACGGCAACTTCATTTACACCAGGGCTGAAAGCAGCTGTGAATGTCTGGAGGTGATGAATAGGGGACACCATGCTGTGGCAATGCAGGTTGTGTTTTGGAAGGTGGATAATTCTTTCACTCTAATAGCTCAAGTACAGCAGTTTAACCCTGGAGTGCATTTTCCAATTGTTATATCTTGCTTTAGCCACATGATCCAATTGACTTTAATGGTAGTCGAGCAGCTAAAACTTCTGCAAAGCTCAGAAAATTTATCCTCTGATGTCAAAAGAGGATATGTGATTCTGAAAGCAAATTAGGTATCCATCCAAACCACTTGAAATATGAAAATATATAGAGAAGGTAGGATAATTTTGATCTTTTTTTTTTCCTCCACAGGAAACCACAGAGCAAAGTGAAAGAGTAGACTTGGCTTTCATCAGCAAAGCCATTGTACCTTTTCACAAATAAGATCTGTATTAATGAGTTCATCAAAATCCCAACGCTCCACTATATATAAACACCATATATATTTGGGCAGCTCTTAATTAGACATTTAATCAATGACTTCTAATGGAAAAAGATTGTGGTTATGCAGTATTAAGAGATACCTCAGCATATCAGATTTTTCCTATAAATGGTGCAACAGGATGGTTTTGAATCAATCTTTATTTTCTGGATTTAATGTTTATTCATGAAAATGGGTCATCTGAAATACCAGTTTGCCCTTTGGATAAGTGGCACTGTTGCAAATATCTGTAATTGTGTCCCTAATGTGAGCCAGAGCCTTTGCAGGAGGAAGGGCATGCCTACTGCCCATTGAAGTCAATAGGGGAGGCATTACCTGCCGAGATCATGATGAAAGACCTGAGAGAGAGAGAAGAGGGGGCAGAGATGACAGAAAAAGGCATAGCAGAGGGGACAAAAAATAATGGGGTTGAACTCAGCAGGAAAGATAGGCAGGAAGAGCAATGAAAGCCGAGGACAGCTTTTTTGCATGCCAAGTAAAGAGGAGCAGAGCACAGGGCTGAGGTTACGGAAAAGAAAGCAATAAACTCTAAAGCATCAAAGAGAGAGTCCTGGATCTTTATATAAAGTCTTTATAACCAATAACGTAATACATTGCAGCCAGGTCTTCCATGACCCACCTGCTTGAACCTGGGGGTTTTCACAGGCACCAGCCTACCATGGACCAGATCTGTCCTACCACCTGCTCAAAGTTATCAACCCGTCTGCAGCAGAACCCAGAAACCCATGTGCACTATTCTAAGAGATCTGCAAACCAACTTTTTTTTTTTTTTTTTTTTTAAGTTGCTCTCTTTAGGGGGAAAGGTAGTAATATGGGAAGGTCCACTTTAGTCAACAACGCATCCAACCAGGGCATCCCATTATTATTATTGTTGTTGTTATTAATATTATTATTAGTCCTATTGCTGTTATCATTAACACTAATTTATTTTCACATACAGTATTTACTGTGCTTTGAAAACACAATCAGACAAAACAGTGAATATGCATATATACACTATATAGCAAAACAATAGCAGTCTGAAAGCAGCAAGGTTCTGTTTAAGTAAGCCTCAGTTCTGTCAGCTGAGGGCTTGACTCTATACATGCAATCTAAAAAGAATGAGAAACTCCATGATTTCCCTGCAACATTTCACCTCAGCTATGTCTGACTTGGAATAGTTTAATCTGCAAGTGCAATCACCATTTTGAACTATTTGAGAAATATTGTGGCAAACTGCATCAACTTAAAGATCATGTATAGGAAGCAGGCCTGTTTTCTTTTTGTTTGGTTTTACAAATTTTAGTCCAAGAGAGGACCTCTCTGAGCCAACCCCTCTGTTGCATTTTATTGTTCACTATCAGACACTCTCACTTGACAGACCAGCATTTACAACGTTTATTATATGCAGCATTTTGACTGAATGAAATGAGCTTCCTTTGGATGTCAGAGATGGATACAAAAGGAATTGTGTACTTATGTGCATGTCTTTAAACTTTATGTAAAGTTTAAGAACTCCAGGAAAATCTCTAGAACAGTAAAATGAATGGAATGACTGGAGAGTGAAATGAATCATTATGATGGAAGATGCATGCCAATGTCCCTGGACAGCCCGTGGAATTAAAGTTCAGAAAAGCATGGATTTAGCATCAACCCAGAGGGCACAGAAGATGAGCAGCATGCCTCTGTGTCGATGTCCCCCTGGCACCACAAGTTCAAGCACAGCACTTCAGAGAGTGCCCAGTTTCTCCCACAGCCATCAGCTTTTCATGTGCCTGCCCAAAATACCTATTTACAGGCAACCCTGTAAAAAAAGTCACGCTGACATCACTTTCCCCCTGGTGAGACTCCTGGAGCACTCTGCTCCCAGCAGTCTGGTAGCAAAGAGCAGAGGGGCTGGTTCATTTCTGTGCAGGCCATACAGGTGGCAGGAAGATTTGGAATGGCCATGCACAGGGTGCAGCTGTCTAATCGACTTTTCCACTGTGCTGGATGGCAGGTATGGCAGAGGATGAACTTGGGTTTTCCTTTGTCCTCTCTCTTCCATTTTTTATTTTTTTTATTTTTTATTCTGAAAATAATGGCTGCTTTGTCTGTTCATATGCTACAGAAACCAGCAAGAACTTGTCTGGCCATTGAGAAAGGTTTCACCAGGGACTACAGACTACTACAAGGCATAAATCTATAGGATGCTGACCTCTGTTCTGCATGGTGGATGGACATGGTTAACCTTTCACATTTAACATACTGCCTTTGTGCATTGTGCAGCAGTTTACTTTCTACTGCCACACTCTCTTATTAACCATGTAACTGATAATGCAGTCCCAGCTGGTGGGATTGCTGGAGCAATACCTGTCTTCTCCTTTCATTGAATTTCAAACCCTAAACAGCAATTGTTCAGAATGGGCTAATTAGTGCTAGGATCTCTCAACACAAATTAATGGGATTTTTTTTTTTTGTGAGGCCTTAATAGAATTCTGATTTTATTGAATCATATCTGGAGCTTTGATCACTTGCATTAACGCACAGCCTGACAATACATCAACAGCAGCAGCGCTGGCTCTGAAGACTGCCTGCAAGCTGGATGCTCCTACTCTTATGGTTGCTGGGGGCTGCATAAAGACTACAGAGGTTTTTGTTTCCTGGACTAAACTGGCCCAGACTTGGATCAAAAATCATATTCTTGACTACATACCCACTGAGAAAGGCTTGGAAAATTAGTGTGAGAACCTGAACTTTTCATCCCAACCAAGGGGAGAGAAGGCAACATGCAGTTAGGATGAATTTCTGATGGGACAGCAAGGAAGCAGGGTATTACCTGCAGCATCTCAGAAAGCCAGGTTTGTCCCCTTACTCCAGTGTCAGACCACTTGCCACCCCAGGATCCCAGCAGCAGGGACCCTGCTCTGTGCAGTGCAGAGCATGGAGCTCAGGTACATATTCAAAACGTGCTGCTAGAAGTGTCATTGGCCCCACACAACAGACATCACTGCATATTCCCCAGTGCCATCTGCTGGTACTTCATCTACTTCTTTTGTACACAACCTTAAACCAACGCAGATGTTACTCAGCCACCTGACAGCTGTAGCTTACCTTGTTGCTTGCAGTTTCCTTCACCAGACCCTCAGGCACAATTCTAACGCATCAGTTATAGTTGGGTGACGATGTTATTTCCTCACATTTCAAAATTTCAGAATTTGCCACTATTTCTTTTTGCTCTCATTCCCTCTCAAAGTGTGACTGCCCAGAACACTTACCCATGGTACTGACCCCACATCTCCTAGGGCCAGTCTTTGGCACACTATGGCCAGCATCCACCAAGAAATCCAAGAAACTGCATGAAAGCAGATGTCACTGAGTGTGGGCAGGGGCAAACCAAAGTACACATTTGCAAGGCAGTATTTAAGCTGTGGGCTGTGTACAATAGTGGGAGCAGATGGGGGGAGACCTGAAACAGGCACTCTGGACAGTATCTAAATGGGTGAAACAGGCAAGTCAGCTACTGAGATGAAGAGGTGTTTTATGATTGTTGAGAGAGCAGAATAAAGCTTTAAGGAAGCTATAAAATATGTAATTGCTTCAGATTCTCAGTTGAGCTAGTGAAGAGTTACTTTTCCAAGTCCATCTGCCCACATTTCCATTAAAAAAAATAATTCAAAAATTCGTTTGAAAAAGAAAATGCCAGCGCAAAGCCAAAACCAAAGAATGGCTCAGCAGTGCCCAATAATTAATTTCTTTCCTCCCACTTCCTCTAAAATAAACTTTAGCTAAAAATCAACATGCATCTGCCTCAGCCGTGGCGTTGTGAACAAAGGCTGCAGCAGATACACGGATGTGCTGCTCAGAAGCACCTTTAGATAATGCCACTCTTCGGGTGTCCATGCACACAGTAGAAGCTACTTAACAGTTATTATGCCAACTGGCTAGGATCTTGTGACTACTTCTTTTTCTGGAATAAAATGCTGTTCACAGTCACTGAAATGAAAAATTAATAAAATAAAATTAAAAAAAAAAAAATCTGGATTGCTTCCTATTCATGAAATGCTCCAGCATGATGCAGGGCTGAATCTGACACTAGCACAAAGATGATAACCTGATAACCTACCAGAAGATGGTATCTAACAAGCTGAAGTAACTCAACACCTTGAAGTACCACTAGGAAGCAACAAGTTGGGAACTACTTAAAAAATCTGTGTTCATCCTCATGGAGCCAGAGGCGCAGTTATGGGCATCCCAGTTTGAATATGTTAAGAATAAAGAAAGCATCCAGTGGAAAGCTACCAACATGGCTAGGATAGTAGGATCCATCATCTAGACTTCCAAAAAGTTCCCCTCGCTCTGGGAGCTGAAAAATGCATATTAAGATTCCATTTTGTAAGGAGCTTTGCAATTTGAATTTCTTATTTTTTTCTTTTGTTTTCTTAGGGTTTCATAGATTTAAATATTTACATTCTCCAGCAGGCAGTCAAGTCACAAAAACTGAGCGTGGTCACATTGTTACTGGTGACTTATGACTCCTGACAAAAACTTTCCTTAGGGAAGTTTATGCAATGCAGTTGCCTGATGGCTACAGGTTTGGAAGATGCCATTCATGGGCTGTGCATTTGGAGGAATTTATACCACACCTAGAAACACAATGCACTAGGAAGAGCGCTGGTTGAGTCGCTGGGAGCTGGTGTTTGAAAAACCAGTAGATCTCTCAGCATGACTCTTCACTGTCAAGGGAGGCAAGGAGTTTTTCCTGGTAGTTTAGAACAAACAAGACACTCAATTTCTTCAGTGGTCCAGGTCACTTCGCTACAGCAGTTTCTGAGTGGCAAGGGAGGAAACCTGGGGAAGGATAATGCCTGCTTTCAGCTTTGTTGTCATTAGAATTGACATTCCAAGTGTCAGAAAAGTCAGTTCCTGATGAGTTGAGACATACAGTAATTAATTTCAAGTACAATTTTGTATTATAATGAAAATTCATGCTAGAGAGGCTGGCAGCAGAATATTTTAATTACAATAAAGTAATCTACCAAACTGCAGCAAAAGAGTTACTTTCCCCCAACAATTACCCAGTTGTACACACTTCACAAATCCTGTGAGCTTTTAAAATTTATCAGTGTCATCTAGGGTCTCTTTCCCCTTATTTTTTACAACTGCTTTTATGTAGGTTCTGTGTGGTTGAAGTAAAGAAAAATCATTCTGATTATAAATGTATTTACTTTTGAATTGTCTTTTAAACTGCAAATTTCCAAGTCATCATACCAATATAAAAATCTTTAAATGCTGCACTAAGGCTTATAATAGTTGCACCACTGATGCCTTCATTTTCAGGTCACACTTCTATCTCACCTCATCTTGCCAGTGAAAGGATCATTTAAAGCTGAGTGGAGAATTATATTATTCAGCAGCAAGCATTTGGAGTTTTGTTTAATGTTGGTTACTTCATTTGATGAAAGCATCATTACAAGTATAATGTTTTTTAAAGAAAAGACTGTTTGACCATCTGTATGATACCTAAGTATTCCTTTTAGGCCTGAAGTTTTAAGAAAAGCAGGTGAATATTTTACATATTTTAAAATTCTGAAAATAGAAAAAGATGACCCTTTATTTGTTTTAGAAAAGGAAAGGAATTGTCTACCTTTTGGTTAAAACCCTTTCTCATTTTTACATCAGCTATGTATGCACTGAGGTTTCATTTAAAACTGAAACTTCCAACAAAAATGAAAAAGAAATATTTATGCCAAAAATACATTTTCATCCAAATTAGTGGTAATAACACTACAAGAGTCAAGTAAAAATAAAAAGGTGGATATTTTGTATCACAATATTCAGGTCTGTACCTTTCAGTGCATTTCAAAAGGTTCTCTATCCTAAGCGGAAAAGCTCTTGAAGTTTTCTAAATCATCATATTTTTTTCTTTTAGCTCTCTTGCATGCACTATTTTGTAAAATAAATAAATAAGTAAATAAAAGGCCATAAAAAAAGTATTCTAATTTTGTCAGAAATAATACATGTGCAGCAACCAGCTAGCTGAAATCCTGTATGTACAGTAGCTTGGTTCTGCTTGGTGAAACTTCTTGGATGCTAATACCAAGAGCACTACATTTCCTTTTGTCAGACATAGGGATAAGCAGAGGATTCTGTAATTACATCTTTGTGAGTGATTTGTACCAATTATGGAAAATAGCTGACAAGATTATTTTCAGTCAAAATTATTTGTGCTGCAGGGGTAAAGCCAAATTATAGCTATGAAATTTCTGACCATTGCTTAATTTTCAGTATTACTATGTGTTTGTTCAGCATATAACACTGTGGACATACACCTCACTGGAAGAATATGGTGAAATGCAAACTTTAATCGAAGAAATTTTGAGTGAAATCCATTCGCTGCAACTCAGTGCTCTAATTAAAATAAAAAGCAGGCACAACACTGTGGAACACATAGGCAAGAGGACATAAGCCCCTAAGTCACTTGGGTGTTCATAGTAGACTAGACTAGACTAATTAAGTTGGAAGGGACCTATAGAGATCATCTAGTCCAACTGCCTGACCTCTTCAGGGCTGACCAGAAGTTAAAGCATATTAATGAGGACTTTATACAAATGCCTCTTGAACACTCATAGCCCTGGGGCACCAAGCACCTTGCTCAGGAGCCAGTGCCAGTGTCTGACCACCCCCATTGTGAAGAAATGTTTCCTCATGCTCAGTCTGAACCTCCCCTGGTGCAGTCCCTGACTGCTTCCCCTCCTCAGGGAGCTGTAGAGAGCAAGGAGTTGGCTTCTGGGTCTCCTCCAGACCGGACAACCCAAGTGTCCCCAGCCTCTGTCCCTCAGGGGAGACAGCAGCAGCTCCCCGTTTGGTATCACTGGCAGGCTTGTGAGGATGCACTCCTCTCCTGCATCTAGATCACGGATAACATCCTTAAACACAACTGGCCTAGTACTGAGCCCTGAATCTCATCAGGCCCTGTGGACTTAGGAACATCTAGTTGATCCCTGGTTTCTCTGTGAATGTAGATGGAAAGTCACTGCTTCGCCAGTCATAGACTTCCATCTCTGAGGACCAGACAGCCCATGATCTGTCATTACTATTAAAAAATGAGGCAAAAAAGGCATTGAATGCCTCCACCTTTTACTCATCCTCTAATGTTAGGTGACCATCTGCATCAATTATCAGTCCATGTTTTCCTAGACCTCCTCTTTCTGTTGACATATTTGAAAAAGCCTTTCTTATTGTCTGACACCACAATGGCCAGTGTCAAATCAAGTTGTGCTTTTGCTTTTCTTGTTTCCTCTCTGCAGATGTGAACTGCAGCTCTGTCCTCTCCCTGTGAAGCCAGACCTTCCTTTCAGAGATAGTATATTTTCTTTTTCTGCCCTAGTTCCAGGAGGAGTTCCCCGTTCAGCTTGGAAAACTTTGACACCAAAGCTTGAATGCTATTAAACAACAGGAGCTGAACTAATCCCAGAACAGATTCAGGCTGTAGAAACACAACTAATAGCAATGTCTGAGGTGCTGGGTTGGCTATAGAGATAGCAAGACTAATGCTTTGAAATATATATTTGGGAAGATGAGAATTTTTAAATGATGACCTGTTGCTAGGAAGATATAATGTTTTTTTAGTAGACTTTATTAGATTTTTATTATTGGGCTCAAGTCCAATAAAGACCAGTGTGAAATTAAGAAATGATTTCTTAAAGCACCTTCACTGCTTGGAAAAACAAAATGTTATTCTGTTGCACCATGGCCTTGGTTTCTAAGTTAATCAGGAGGAGCCCACCCTGTAGTCATAGAAATAACATTTGCTTTCTAAGGTAAATCAACTTGTCCCAAATATTAAATAATACCTGGACAAGCTGCTTTGAAACTAGCTCTTTAATCACCACACTGCTGTGTAGACCTAACCTTTGGCACATTTAAAAATTCACTTCAAAATATTTATCTGATCCTAGACTCTTAACTACTAGATCTGTCAAATTTTAGATTTCCCAGGTTATGTTTTATATCTGTATTTTCTAGAATTAATCTATGGTAAATCACATGGTTTTAGCAAATTCTTAAACATAGCACATTATTCAGTTAATGATTGTTGCAAAATAAAATAAATTAAAAAAAAAAAAAAAAAGTTGAAAGCATCCATAGTTTTCTGATATTAGTTAAAAGACTAAATTATTCTCTCAGATGTCTTGAGAAAATGTGTGTTCCCTCCTTGTCTTGAATTATTATTATGACAATTTCCACGAGTCCTTTAATGACTCCTCCTAGACAAAAAAATCCCATTCACCATAGTCTCACACACAGTATGTCAGCACTGAACGGGTGCTGCAATAAGGATTCTGTTGCCTGTGAACTAGTCTGCTTTGTTAGCATTGCCTTTTTCCTCTTACAATAAGATCTCCTAGATTTAGGAGGGTAAGTAAGTCTATCACTGATAGGTTTAAACAAAATGAAAGCCTGCGATAAAAAACTGAAGGGAGAGTTCATGCTGCAGATTCTCACCAGCACTAGGCACTCCTGGAATTGTTATTTATTGCCTTTTTGTGTGATAACTGAAAGCCAGGATTTTCACTATGGATGCTTCTGGGAAACAGAAAAGAAGTAGTAAGGAAAAAATCATCTGAAATGCTTTATGAAGGGTCAAAGCAGAGTGTCTAAAAGAAAATCAACCAGTAAAGAGTGCTTTAAGTTCTTCTGAAGGGTAATAAAGGTTTGCTGTAAAACAGCTACCATTTTGAACTCTAAGTGTGCTGCTCCATGGAAAAATTATTTGGGAGGCTGCCCGGGGTGTTACAAGGAGCCTTAACAACATAAATTCAGGTCCTACAGGAGCTGGCCGATGGAGTGAAGGGAGCACATATTTCCTCCAGATGTAAACAGCAGACAGCATGCTAACTGGCACTCCTAGAAAATGCTGAGGGGACAAACTCAAACCATTGCAAGGACTAGAAAGAGTCCTCTCCCAAAACCTGCAAGAGATGGATTCACCCAAGAGATGAACACTAAGGCTGACCATGTTCATAAAGGATATGCTGTCCCTGGCATGGATCTGACCCACGGCAGCTGGAATGAACTTGAGGGTATTTCCCAGTGAATCGGTGCTTGGAAATGAGAATGGATCATTTTTCATCACAGCCACCCTGTCTAGGGGGTTAGAGTGATTCAAGGGAGCATTATGGTTAAGACACATGCCTTTCCACTTCAGCTGGTGTCAGGGCCTGGGAACGCTCTGGGTACATTTGATGTTGCTGTGAGAGTAAGGCATAAATACCAAGTGACCCTGGTTTGGTCTATACCCATGATTCATCTGTAAAAGTATTTTGCAAAAATATTTGTTTACTTGCTATATTTGACTATTTGACACTGGGAACTTTCTCTGTACAGAAATGGAGAGAGAGATCTGTGGGACCATCAGAAGATGTAGTGTAGTTCACCAACCCCTGACACTCTTTTCATATTTCAGACAGAATCAAAGAGTAATTTGCCTTAATTTCTATGACATTAGCTTATGGAAGTTGCTTCCATGCATAGTCAAGCACAGTCAAGATATCATGAACTAGTCAATCAATCATGACAATATTAAGAAAATATGCCTCTGTCCAAAGGAAAAAAAAAAAAAAAAAAAAAAATCAAATAGCACCTGAATTATTGCCAGATATGATCTGAGAGTAACTTCCTTATTTCCTAGCTCACCTTGGCCAATATAAAGCCAGGATATTTTTGTATTCCTCCACAGCATATTAGGAGATTACCCCGCTGATAACACTGAAGATGGAGAATTCTCCAAGCTGGAGCTGAAGAAGTCCCCTCTGCGTAGTTTGAACTTGCTTCAGCAAAGACTAGAAGAGAGTTTGTAGAGTTGTTCTCCCAAACCATGAACATTCACAAACCTTCCCAAGTAAACCTAAATTAGCCCCAAAATAGCTCTCTGTAATATTCACAGAAGACTTGCAAAACTTGGTGTAGGAGATTTAAAACGTACATACTGGGAAAAAAATGTTTTACTCACATTTCTTTAAAACATTTTGGATGACTACAATGCCAGCCTTACTTGGACCTAATCAACTTTATACAACTTGTTCACGTCTGCATGGATTGTGTCCTATAAAGTCCTCTGCAGGAACACATTCCTGTAAGCCGAGGGATCAGAACAAATTCATAGGAAAAAATCAGCTGATCATAAGGTTCAAGCAGAATAATGCAATAAAGGAAATGATAACATAAAGAAAACACTGATTTGGCAATAACGTGGCCTTTCGTGCTCCAGCATATTTGTTACTCAGAAGCGTATTACCAGAAAGCATAACTTTTTGCTTCAGCACAGGGAGGTACAGCCTGATTCTGAACTACGTGTCAAGTAATTCTCCTCTCTGTGATAGAACATTTTCAATGTATTGAGTGCATTTAACAAGTGAGGGGTGGAATAAATGTGTGTTTGCAGAGAACCTTCAGTTGGATATTCAATATTTAATACTGAGGTTAAAGTTAGCCTCTGGTTTTAAGGTTACTTGATGTTGAGGGTACTTAACCTCCACATTTTCATTCTGTTAACAGTGTGCAGGAAGGGCTGAGGAAAAGCTTCATATCGCTGCCTTGCTGTTTTGATATTTCATAATCCATTCCCACTGTTGTTACCATGCAGGCAATCCTCTGCAAATCCTCAGGCAACACATCATGAATGGTGATTTCTTTTCCCTCTACAAACTATTTACTGAATTCACACTAACAAATGCCCACTGAACTCTGGTTCTCTGACATTATCAATAAAAGTGCATAAGTGAAAATTCTTCTAAGAGAGTTTTCTTTCTGGGAATACTGAAGCTTCTGGAAAGACCAACCATTTCTAGAGCCATTCGCCTGGGGATAACCTGAAAAAATTTTGTTTTAGTCAGCCCCAACTTTTGCCTGTCAGACTTTCAGACTACCTCTCACGATTGTCTTCTCCTCCACCCCCATGGATCCCTCTCCTCTTCGCAATTCCCTGCCCACTTTTTTCTTTTGCATCCCACCGCCTACCCACCTGATGTGCTGAATGGGTAATTTCCCTCTCATGTCAGCTCATCCTTGGTCTTTTTTTAGAGCTGCAGAAGGAGTAGAACAACACCAATTAGGCCTACAAATTCTTCAAGGAGTATCATTTAGTATGGAAAAAAAAGCTTCTAATTAAACATTTGTATGTAATTTCCCTCCTATTGTAACATTTCATCAGAACTTTCCCAGCTTAAAATAAACTATCTTGTGACTAATAGTGAGAGGGAGAGATTCAGCTTTAGTTTGCCTCACTTTGTTTAGAGGATTATTCCTCTAGAAAATATTATCATATTCCTTCTTCACGAGAAAAAGAACTTTAAGATGCCTCACCCCACATTATCTGCAGTAATTGAGGAAGGGGTAACATCTACTGAATGCTGGATTTCCAGTAGCTTGAATGAGTATTGTTTCAAATAATACATGAGTCAGCATAAACAAATACATTGCTTCTAACAGGCAATATATAGGGAAGAAAATGAAATGCTTAGGAAAAAGAAAGAAAAAGAAAAAAAGAATTGAGGTAAAGAATCTCAGTGCGAAGTCATGGGTTGTGAGGCACAATTTTTGGTCCCAGGTCAAGACAGTTAATATTCAGCAGTTATTATCATGACAAACAAAGGAGAAATTTGTACCTGAGCAATGTATTATATATTTTATAGGAAACAAATTAGGCAGGTATAATACTGCTTCCTTTTCAAGATCTCCTGTATCTAAAACATGACTATTCACCAACAATTCAAGACTGGAGAAAGAAGGGAGCCAAGCCAATCATTTTAGTTCCTGGTCTAAGTGTGTAAAACGTCTGCATCTAGAATTTGATGATCATGGTATAATCAGCTGTCTGGCCTGAACATTGTTTCTTGATATGTCAAATTAAAGATTAGAAAACAAATAAATTGTATTTGAAAAGCAGGAGACACTTTTGCAATTGTTATGTTCCATTTTTAAATGAAGGTTCTAGATTCTATTTGGAGGAAGCCTCCTCTGCAAATATAAATTGGATTAGAATTGGTAGAATCAAGTATAAATAAGCAATTAAATGAATTACAGCTTCAAAAAGAACAATAAAATAAGAAAAATCATAAGTTCTCCCTTCATTTTTAACAGGTGACCTATAGCAGGCAGGATGTTCTCTTGTGCTCATGAAAACAGGCCCTTTAAAATAGTATCACATATTAATCTTTCACTTAGTAAATTCATCACATATTAATCATTTACTTAGCAAATTTCAAAAAATTCGATGACAGTAAAGTCTCTGACAATAGAGACTCCTTGTTTTGGCTTTTTTTCTATCATAGTTCAGATGGCATTGGAATTATATATGTTCTCCAACATCCTCATCCTCATCCAACTTACACATTATCAAGAGAAAATCCTTAAATTTTCTATGCCTAATTACGGTGCCTTTAATTCATCATGGCTTTAAAGTCACTGATGTCTCTCAAGGGAGATTAGGTCTTTCTTGACAGACACAGTGTTTTAGGCAGTCTGTGTGAGACCCTTGCCAACCATATGAGCAACCATATAAGCAATTTCTTTTTCATGCTCACCATCCAGAAAAAGAAAGGAAGGAGGAAAGGAAGTTGACTGAAGCACCATCAGAAGCACTCCTATGTTATGGTGTCTACAGTACAGAAGCCCTAGCCTTCAAACACTTGACGGCTGTTCACATCTTCATGTGTTTGCTGTAGGGCTAAGCATACTTGAGTAGGCACCTTTAAAATGAAATTGTCAAAAAATTCCAATTCTAATTTCCAATATTACAAGACTGGCTGAAAACCCAAAAGCAGAATGATTAATAGCTCTGGGAAAAAAAAAAAAAAAAAAATCATTCTAGTTCTGGATATTTCTGAGTATAATTTCTTTGTATAGGGAATTCTTTCAAAGGGAATTTGGCAGTCCTTCCTCCATGTCTTTTCAGCAGGAGACCCTGTGCATCTCTGTGTAAGAGACACAGGGCTGAAACAGACATATCCTGGCTGTGGATGTTAGCATGAGATCGAGTCCTTCCTCCTAAAATTGCCATCTACCTGATAGAGCTGTTTTCTCCATATGACCTTGCAGTAGCCACATTTTGCTATGAAAATGAAGTTTCCTCTCTGCAGCAGTTGCATTTCCCCTCCTGTTACACTCCAGTACTAACAAAGCCCCATTCAAATCACTGTTGTTATCACTGACAGAATGCCTAATCCATAACAAAATGTTTGCTTTATCAAGAAACAATGACCCTCTGACCACAAGAGAGTTAGAGCCAAGCTAAGCCTGGCATAAAGGTCTAGTAGCTGAATTTAATGCTTTGCATCTCCCTTGAAAATCCCTTCTTTGCACCTGTGCATGGGCTTAAACAATGATCCTCAAGCTCTGAGACCACCAAGAGAAGGGGCACTGGCTACTTTCTCCTTCTTCAGGACCAGACCCATCACCACGTGGAGCATTCGGTCAGTAGGGCCTGCCTTGCAGGAGGGATTTCACCTGGAGGTGGAGCTGGATGGGAACTGGAAACCCCAAATCACACAGGAGCCTCCCTGGGGTGTGACACAGCTGCAGCTCATGGGAATACGAGCCAGCTGACTCAGTTTCTATTTGGATTCTTTGCCACCAAGAATCACACATCCTAATCCCTGCATATTTCATAAAAAGAAAAATAAAAGGGAGCCTTCAAAAATTTTTAAACACACTTTTTGGGTCTCTCTACTTTCAATAAGCTGTAAAATGAACTCTAATACTGTAATTCACTTCCCTCCAAGCTTTAAAAATAAAGCACCAAGGTATAATTCACATCGACAATCTTTACACATATCCATGTAACACAATTTATTTTCATCTCCAATTTAAGAATACACCGCTGCACAATTCATTTACCCAGGTACTTCTAGATTTGATGCTTTCAGAAATCTTTTCAGAGTAATCTGTCCTGTAAAACAAACAAAAAGAGGGAGTGAGGGCAGGGAGGGAAGGAGAGGCCAATATTTTATTTTCCCTGGCAGAAAAAAAAATGATAGCAAATAGCAGAGTGCTCTACTTGAGCTCGCTTTCCCCACTCTATTGTGAACCCTGGTCTCTGGTGCAATGTCTGAGCCATGGACACTCCAGCTACTACTGAGCTCTGAGTACCAGGTGCCTTGCAAATTATTCATCCTTCTCTTGTCTGAACGTTGCCCCTTACAGCGCCTTTGCCATTGTCAAGCCTCGAGTTTACTGTAAGTGAATGTTTTGCTGAGAAGAGCTATTCATTTTTTTTTCTCCCAGAGATTGCCTTGACTGCTTGTCCCTCTTTTGTCTGTTTGCTTTCAGTTCTTGACCGAGCAAACACATTTACAGGCAGAGATGTCTTTTCTAACAATGAGCATGAAATGAATATCGTTTCAAATTGCTCCAGTAATCACCAGCGTTTGCAGGGAAAACTTCAGCCTGAGACTCATTCGGTCAGTGGACAAGAATAATATCATGACACAGAAGGGCCCTGTGAAACACCTCCTGTTCCAGAAGGCAAATATTGAATTCCCAGCATTGTATTTGCAGTAAATGGTGTGTGAGCTGAAACATGTTTGATTTATACATTGAAGCTTTGAGCCCTGGCTGCTTTAGAGTTTCTTTGCACTGCTTCAGCAAACACAGACGTCTCTTGTCTTTTTTTTTTTTTTTTTTTTCTAAATAGACAGTGAGGCAAAGATCATCTACAGCAAGAGAAACCTTGGCTCCTGTGTCCCTTGGTAGAAAGCTTTGTGGTGTTTCTTGTCCATCTCCTACTGTCTGCCAACGCCGAGGAGCCCCCTGTTACAGCAGCTGTAGCTGGTACCTGGGGAGCCCTAATGCCCCAGCTCCAGCCAGTTCCCAGTAACCCACCCAACACAACACCTGCAAGGAAGCAACAGGTCTATCAGAGGTGGTGGAGATGATTTCAGGCCCACAGCTCACCATTACCCCCCAGTACCACCTTTAACACAGAGGCTGAACAAGGCCCAATTCAGGATACTTGTCACAAGTCAATTCACACTGTCACAAAGAGCACACCCATCCCCTTCTTTGGACAAAATATGAATGTGTCCTGGATTGTGATGGCAGTACGTTTTACTTGGTTGATGATATTTATTCTGCTGGATGGCATTCAGCAAAATCCCTCATGGTCCCCTTGGAGCACTTAGCATTTGCCCAGTCTGTTTGCTTAGGAATGGCCAGAGATATCTGCATCTGCAGTAAAAATTTCTTGGCAATCAGAAGTGCACTCAGGAACCATTTTTCTTGGTTATGGTCTAGCTTTTTTATTAAGCAATATAGAACTGGTTCCTGGGGAAGGATGCCCCCCACTGTTTTGGAGGGGTTTTGTTTTGATTTGATTTTCTATGGATGATCTTTAAAAAGTCAGCATGCACTGAAAAATTGGGCTTACAGAGTTAGGGTATCCAGTGCTGATGAAGCCCAGGATCTACCTGGTACTCAGTGAATCTCTGCCTGAGAACGTGCCTGACACATGTTGTCCCTAAGATCCTTCAGTTTTTTCTGGCTGGATGCGTTGCTGTCAAAATGTTGTTCCCTTTTTGTTTGGGACCACAGCTCTGCAGTATTCCTAGAGGGTGATGAAGGTATTTCTGTTGGTATATGAATCTGTATTACTTGCAGTAGGAACAGAATAAGGCATAGAGACCTCACAGGGTGACAGATGTCTGATGTGGCTCCATCAGCACAGTTCCCCAGCCAGCAGCACTGACCTGAGCAGAGTCAGCGTGTGGGGAATGGCCCTGCTCAGATTGGGGCAGGATTAGAGTGCCAGGGGTACGTCCACGCAAGACCTGGCTCTAACAAAAGGCTGTAACTAGCTGTGTGACGGTGTTGATGCATCAGTTGAGCTGCACATGACCTCCTCGGGTCTGGAAGCAGCCCACTTATCTTTGCATGGTGTTACTATTAAGCCCTGCTTCCTGATCTGAGCTGGAGATTTGGCAGTCGTCTGGCCAGTAAATCTGGTTTGCTTAGATTTAATCCTGGCTCAGTCTCATGAAGGTTTTGGATTATCAGATCCACACCCCATTGAATGAAGCTGTCATCTCCCATAGCCAGGAAGTGCTGATTTTTTCCTTTAGAGAAACAACTAAGAGAACAAGCCACGGAAAATATTTCCTTTACTTTACTTTATCTCTGATAAGGAAAAAACTGACTGAAAATGCTCAGTCTGCATCCTTAATATCAAGCAGTATGTATCAACATAAATGCTATTTCTTATCAGCCAATCTTCCCTACAATTTCTAACTGCAGCTGTTCTTAAATAAACAACTTCTGACATTCGTGCATGGTTAGCACATGCTGTTTATGGCTCTTCCATCACCTAACGCTCGAGCAAGACAAAGACGTACCTGAAAACCAGTAGTCCTAAATTTCAGCTGCTTGGGAGCATAACTGATACATAACTGCAGAACAGACAGCTGAGCAAGGTATCCATAGCCCATTAAAAGATTATGAAAACTTAAGGAGACACCTGTGGTATTGTGTTTTCCAAAGTGCAGACTACAAATGCCCAAACTAGCTTTTCAAGTTTCATCATTACTAAGGATTGAATTATGTATATTTAAAGGGAGAATTGAATTAGTTATATGTTTTGGATTCAAGCTGCACTGCTTGATCAAAATATGTAGTAGCCTCCTGGTACCTGTGCTGTTCCCTGAACAAAGGATCTTGGATGATTGATGTGTTTTGAATCAACCCTGTTGTTCAGGGAGAGAGTGTAGGTCAGGATCTCTGGTACCTCTCCTACAAAGAAAGGCTGACAGGCAGTGAGGCACTGGCACAGGTTGCCCAGAGAAGCTGTGGATGCTCCATCCCTGCAGGTGTTCAAGACCAGGTTAGATGAGGCCCTGGGCAACCTGATCTAGTGGGTGGCATCTCTGCCTATGGCAGGAGGGTTGGAACTGGGTGATCTTTGAGGTCCCTTCCAACCCCAGCCATTCTGTGATTCTATGATTTATTGGGCACGCCCTCCCTGAAGCATTTGGTATCAGTACTGGCCAGTGGAGAACTCAAGAGTTAGTCAGGGTGAACAGCAATAAAAGTCGATGGGAAAATCAAACTTGGGAAGAAGAAATCGGCAGGAATATTTTTATAAGCCAGTAGAAACAAGAATCATTTCCCCGTTCTCAGCTGGTTTGCATTCACTGGTGCTCCCTGACAGAGTGCAGAGATGCAGGTAACCATGGCAATTAAAGCTAGATGCAGTTTTAAGAAGAACAAGACAAATTTGGGTAGGACTCATTTCCCATCACAAGCCATATGGAAAAAATGAATCATCCAGGAGAAAAAAGGATCCCAAAGAAAAAAAAAAAAAAAAAAAAAAAAAAAAAAAAAAAAAAAAAAGAAAAAGAAAAAGGCAAGGCAGTAACAAGCAGGAAGAAAAACCAAGTCTTCAGCTATGAGAGCTGCTACCACTGCTCTGAATCCAAATCTCTGGCTCTGGTAGGCACCCACAGCCCAGCAGAAAGCCAGGAAGACTACAGTAGGTTAAAGCTTGCAGGTTTTCCTGATCTGCTGTCAAGGAGTAACTGATTAGAGCACAACACGCTTTTGATAGAACAGTCAAGGGAAATATCCCCAATTAGCTCATTAGTACAAATCCCATCAGTCTGCCAGTTTTGACATCGTAAACAGAACCAGAAATTAAGTCTCTGATTCTGCTTGTTTATTTGAAGTTGTATCTATTTGATATATCTCTGCAGTCTCTTTTCCAATTGATGATTGGCTAAAAGAGACGAGTGACTGAAAACCTGTGAAAGATGCCATGTGCGCAGAAAGCACAGCAAGGTCTGAGAGCATCACCCCTTGTGCAGAGCTCTCCCTGTGACTCTGCTGCTGGTTCAATGTCTCCTCTTAATCCTGGGGCTGCAATCCATCAATTATCTGTCAGCTAACATCACACTTTCCTCTCATATTAGAGAACTCACTGGACTTGAACAGCTCAGTGGGGTGACAGGGTGGACTGCCAGTATTTGAGGGGAGAAATGAAATGCTGACAGCCTTGCAGCTTGGTGGGTCCAAATCCTGGGACAGCTTTGGTCCTTTGGAAACTTGTGCCACTGGGTGGGTCTGATTAGAGTAAGCCCTTCTGAAGAAATCTGTCAAAGAGAAATTATTCCTCGTGCTCACAGCTCAGAGTGTTTTCTAGGTTTTACTGTTACAGGAGCTTTCTCTAACTTTGATTGTTTGGAGGGGAGCCGTGACACACTCCTTACACCTTCATTAGTATCACTCATTACAGCAAAGGTTGCCAGGTCATTAGATGCAAAGAGATTAAGCAGTCGTGTCATCCCATCCCACGTACAGTGTGCCTGCACATGAATCTGAACCTTTCCCATCACACGTGGCAGTATTTGCAGACTGAGCAATTAAAAGCCAGCCTGGTTTCTCTGTATTCATTATATGTTGCCCTTCAGCAAAGAGAAGTTTGTTGCATTTTGTGGCTGTAGTCAGAAACGTGTCTCCAACCTTTCCCCTTTCCATGCTAGAGCAACCACCCTGATTCTCTGCACTTATGGTCTGCTGTAATTGGCATTAACAGAGCGTTAACAAGCTGCCAAGGGGCATCCAAACACTCTCTGCTAACCAGCATGAGGACTTAAGGCTGCATGTACAAGACAGAATTAAAAGGATTTCAAATAAAATTGGTTCCTAGCATGGCAGCCTGATTAAGCAAATTTTCATGTCAGTAGCCACTTTGCCTTGGGGGAAAAGTCAATGCAGTGTCCTGGAAATGTCAGAAGAATAGAGATGAGCTGCACCTTCTTGCAGATTCTCTGCACCAGCTGCAGCTGCTTCTACAGACTGGCTTTCCCAGGGGAGGATCAGCTCTCCGTTCCCAGAAGTATTCTCATCAGCTGAAAATCTGTCCAGAGATGGCCAAGTGGGAGCAGTTTCTCTTGTTCTTTGGACATGCACAGCCCAGGAAGGAAGTCTTAAATTTAACAAACAAATCAAAGCATCTCTGTTGAAGAAGGTAGCATGAGGGGCAACATATTTGACAGCCAAAAATATCCTTAATACAGAAGCAAGAAGGCACTCACTCTGCCCCCCTAAGTTTTGACTTCATCCCAAGGCCCATTCTTTTTTTAATTTTGCTTTCACTAAGAAGGGTGTCATTTAATTTCTTCCCCCTGCAATAAATCTTTTATAGTTGCAATAAATCTTTATCATAGATGCCATGTATAACATCAGACAGGTCACTTGATATGCTTGTACCACTTCTGTACAGTGAGAATAATGTCCAATTTGCTTGATCTGCAATGCCTCTTACTCTGTGCATTTGTGTGAAAGTGGAATGTGTGCATGTGCATAAACCCTAATAGTACAGCTCTTCCTTGGGGACTCTGGAAGTGTTACTGTTGTGTTTTCAACAATAGTGATGATGTTGCAACTGCCATCACATCACTGCATAGCAGTTGCTAAACTGTTGTGCTTTTAAGACCCTCTGCTGGGAACAACTCCGAGCAAATTGTGCTGCTGTGGCAAACAAATGACAGCCGGGACAGATGCATGTTTGCAGCACAAGACATTTCCCTACATGACACATATGAAGGCTAGCTCAGCCCAAGTGTCATTACAAAACCACTCTCTCAACAGCCCTGTGACGCCACCGAAGGAGGAAAATGAAAAGCTCCTCCTGCATGACATGTGAGCAGCGTGCCAGCGTTTGTGCACCAAAAACAAGCCATCGTGAAAAATCCCCGGAGTATATTAGCTATTTGCAGAGCTCTTACACACAGTTACAGATGCCTTGCTCAGTATTACTGCATGCCTGGCCCAGCTGCTGTGGGCTCTGAGCTCTCGGTGTGCACAGCTGTGCCTTCTTGGGCAGCCTCCAGAAGGTCTGCTGGGTGCTGCATCTCTGAACACACAGAGTCCTTTTGAACTGGGCTTGGCATCCTTTAATTAAATGCCTGACTTTGTTCCCTGGAGATGCTAACCAGGCTTTCAGGTTCCATGTTTGATCTGAAATCAGTGGCTGGGGGCCTGGGAACAGAAGGCGTCTGTGCAGGGACAGCTGTCGGTCACACACATTTCAGCCAGTCCCTGAACATCTCCATTGCCAGCAGACATGTGTAGCATTGCCCAGCGTGTTCCCCAAACTGCCTGACCTTCAGCAACCTTTAAAGTCTCCTCACTAAATTGTACACGTGCATTCCTGTGTGTTTACAGCACTTGATCTATTGGAAAAGAGCTCTCTGAACACAAAGATGGATTTTCTCTGGATCATGATTCAGACATTCAGGTTCGTTTTAATTTTTAGCATGCTTCCATGATGCATTTTAGGTCCTAGAAAATGTCCAGGCTGAGTCAGGAGAGCAGAGAGATAAGAAGCTGGAATGGTTGTTGTTGAAGACATGCCTGAAGTTCCAAGCTGAACTTTTCTACGGGTTGAGATTAAGGTAGGGATAGCAAAGGTGAATCTATCCATGCCCACAACGTTTAAAGAATTGGGTTCAATGAAGGTCAGGGTTTGAGTCTTGGTTTTAGGCAGAATCACGTTAGTAGTGGCCATGCACCAAAGTTTTAACCTGATCAAAAGCTGCACTGGGAACTGGACTGGGATCTTCCAACTGAAGCTGTTTGAACATTGGCATCTGCTCTGGGCTGGTGGTCTGGGCTGTCTGTCTGTTCACAGTGCCTCCAGAAGGTAACCCAGCCAATTTAGACTTGGGTGCAGGATTTCTCACTTCCTGGAAGTGTTCATGTCTATTTCTCTATGTGACTGTGGAGGGAATTACAATGTGTGGCTTTTGCAAGGCTAAGCTTCAAAGTTTCAGCTAGACGTCCTTCAGATGGCTAAAGTTAGCTGGCACAAATACCAGTTTTACAGTTCCCTGATGTAGTTTGTGTCCTAGAACATGTTAAAACTTAGTGTAAACAGGCAAAAAACTAATACATTAACTTTCTATACTGCACTAAAAACATTTCACATCCCTATTAAAATTACCACGGTATTTCATTATGAAAAATAAAAAAGATGAGAAATGCCATACTTATGCCATTATCACATGCAGTTTTTTATATCCACATTTCTTCTTGGCAATTCAGGTATAAGTTATTACAACATTAACAGACCAGTCCTGCCATCTGATCTTTTCTTCATGTCTGAAAGTCAATACAAAATGATGGAGCATTTGAGAAAGCCATGGTTTGTAAATGTGGTGTGAGTTCTCCTGCCATTATGAGGAAAGGAGAGAGAGAGACAGTGATTTTACTATTCAAATTTTCCTTCATTCCCTTTTTCCTTGGGTTAGCTAACTAAGCTGGCAAACTGTCAGAATCAGACAGTGCTGTGCTGGCTCACCAAGGGCAAAAGCACACATGTATTTAAGTACATACACAACCTGGCTGATTCAGAAAACATTAACTGCATGCTCAGAGATGAGGAGCTCTGGCACTTCCCTGGACTGTGATCCTTCTTTCCATAAACTCACCAACTCGTGGGGCTGAAGCAGAATTAGCTGTGTCACTGAACAGACTAAAGTCCGTTTTCCCTCCTCCCATGACTTGAATATTCTCTCAGGTGACGCCATGACTATAATTAATTTTCTTTTAAGAAGAGTTAATTTTCTTCATAGAGTTTTTTTTATGATGTCAAGCAGACATTGCCAGGGTGTAAAATGAATTCCCTAATGTGGCCTCTTGATAGCTCTGCAAAGGAGGGCTGACACTTTGAGCTATGTCCATAGGACCACAGAGGCTGTGTCATGGCCAATTGCACCAAGATCTTACTCCTGCCGAGGAAGGCTGTGGACTGAAAATTCAATAACACCCCCAGGGGCACGACTTGCAACTGTTGTTTTAGCACAGCACGTTCATGTTGAGAATTTGCTTCTGAGCACCTGCTGATGGCATGGGACACAGGTCTGCACTTCTCTGGGCCAGCTGGCTTTCCTCAGGTTAGAAAAACTCTTCCTAAATAAGGGAATCAAGCATACTGCCATGCAAGCCAAAACATTTTGACATGAAACACCCAAAATGAAAAATATGGGCAGGAGTTCATCTCAGCAGTTTGGATGAAGCAACAGTAAGAAGCAGGTTGTGCAGGCAGGTTGGAGAGGGTTCTGTGCTTTCTGCTGCATCAGGGCTGCACCCTGGCTTATTGAATTATCCAGTGAATTCCCCACAGCCTTCACTTGTAGACCTCCTCTGGTGACATCCCCTGAAGTGCACTTGTTTGTGTCCAAGCTGTGAAGTGTGCATGTTTTTATGTCCTTCAGACCTGACCAGCATCCAGGTCTGGCCTCTTGCTCCTCCCCTCTAGACTTTTTCCTGGTTTGGTCCCCCATTTCAGGAGAGATGGAGGAGGAATGCCTACATGGCTAGGAGTGCAGTGTTTCATAAGGGGGTGGTGGTGTTACCAGCCCGTAAAGTACTTTGCACACTTTCTCAGTGTAGGCATCTCTAGTGGTGTCAAACAAGAGGCAAAGTTTGCTGCAAGATTCACTTCTTACTGCATCTATCCAGAAAGGTCAGGTGGGTCCCAGAGGCAGCAAGCTGGCTTCTCCAGAGCCTTTGAACAGGTAAGGGAGCCTTCTAGCTGGAAGTCACACACCGCTTGCCCACTCTGTGAGCCAAATGTATATTAAGTGTAGACTGAGAAAAGCTGGAATCTGTTGCCTAATCTTTACCTTTGACATACTTCTACTAACTTGAACATAACATGCCCTTTGCCAGAAACATGCTCATTTCTAACTTGCCCCCAACTACACATGCTTTTCTGCCCACTGCCAGCACCACTGAAGGTGGGACACACAGACTCCTTCCATCTCCCAGACCAGTTTTTATAAACGTTTGTTTGCTTTGATGCTCAGAGCTGCTGATGTTATAACTTTTTTTCATAAATTTTATCTATACTTTCATACAACATTCTAATTGTTTGCCTTCTAAAAACATGGTTTCATTAATTTAATCTTGTACTGCAGAACATTTTATGAGATCTTAAAGAAACTTCATACTGTGCATTAATTTCTTTCCACATAATTGTATTTATATTTCAACAAATAGACTTGAAGTACATTATTATTCTAAAATGAGTGCTAATGGGTTTCAGCACTTTCATGCAGCTAATCGTGCATTTATTTCACAGCTTTGATGGCTCACAAAGACTTCCATTTCTTCATTTACATGAAACAACTGTGAAGGATAAATTAAATGGCTGCTTATTTCATCTACGGATTTTTTTTCCTGAAAACTCTACTCAAACAGTCCACTGCTGGTATACAACATGTAATGCCTTTAAAAACATAGACCTCTGTCAGAAAGACAGTTCCATAAATGAAAAACGCAAACCTTCATCCACCCCCCAGCCTGAAAAAATAAAATAATAAAAAAACACAATCCTCTTTGCATAAAAAAAAAAAAAAATCAACATGGTTGTTTTGCATAGCAGGGTGGACACTAATTTGCTGCAATTTGCTTTCAAGCCAAATCACAGAGGACCACAGAAGAAGGGAGAAATACAGATGTTCAAGAAGAGGGTTATTCATTACCCAGGAGACGCAGAGATGTGCTCCAGATCTGGTGTTAAATGTGTATTATGCTTTGCCCTGAAGCCCACAGACTGTCTGGTTCCTCATGTTCCACATTAGACATCCCGAGCACTGTCATCCTACAGGGCAAGCTTGACAATGGTGACCTTGAATAATCAACTGCCTACGAAGGCAACAAAACACCCTCCGAATGAGCAGGGCCATGACTCCACGTCCTCTTTTAAACAGGCAATGCTTAAATACTGAGGGATCAAAAGCCTGGCAGGCCCCATGCACACAACATCCTGCACAGTAACCTTAAGGGTACGCCAGGGATTTGCCGGCTGGTACTTCCAAGGAGAAATGAGGGACAGAGGAGGTTGAGGTCCCTACTCCTTACTCACCTGTCCTAGAACCTCCCTGAACATCTGTCCCTTGCTCTCCTGCCGCTGCTGTTGATAAGCTTTAACCAGCTCGGGGCTTTCTGTCCTGCACTTGCACAGTGCAGGGGCTTTCCCAAACAGTAATCACACCACTGGGCAAGAACATGGTGTCCTCCTGTGGGAGAAATGAGGTCAACCCACCTGAATCTAGAGAGAACAAAAGCCAGCCAAACCAGCTTGCTTTGGGTGAGTTCTGTGAAGGTTCCTCTATAACAAGCCAAGGACAAGGATTTCTCTGGGAGACTTTGCTGGTGTGAGCTGGGGTATCTCTACCTCCTGCCCTGAAGGTCAGTAACTGGATCATTGACCCCAGAAACAGCACCAAATTAGAGGTATGACTGAGCCTAAGACTCTTTCACAGGGCTTAACAAAGCTGTCCATAACCTTGGAAGGGAGTTCAAGGGAGTTTCCTTTTTGGGGCTGGAAAATGGAGAATTGTCCATCAGTAATGGCAGAAAAATAGCTTTCCCTACACTCATCCAATAATTAACAAAGCGGTTCTCTCCTTCTGCTGGTGGACCTGTGGTAACATCCAGGAGCCATGAACCTACCACAGAAGTGCTGTGGCAACTGTACAAAAACCTTTGGTGCCCTAGAGAGGGAAGGAAGTTCCCAGATTGTGTCTTTGTAAGTCTTAAGTAGCGCCATGAAGGCCACGTTTGGGTTATTTCTAGAGCTTGTTTGAACCATTGAATCATCTGGCTTCTTGAGATGACCAATCCGCTGCTGTTATGACTGGTCATTAAAATGGCATAAAAAGCCTTTTTAGCACATTTTTACATGGCACATTTCTATGTATTTTTAGCTTTCTCTTTCAGAGTTTTCTTTCATGGAACTGAAATATTTCATATCAGATAATGATTTTTTTTTTCTTGAAGAAAAGTGAAGAGAATGAATTAATCCACAACAACATTGATGAGGGGAAGAAAAGTTAATTGAAAAATATAATGAAAACACAGAGCTCGTTCCATCTTGTGTAGGCAATGGAAACATTGATATTGACAAAGAAAAATTAAAATTTGCTACAGAGTTCAAACACACTGTTAATATACGTATGATGATAATGCATAGAATCTTTGGTAAGGAGCCTTAAGGCACTCACACAATGAGAATGCAAATGTTATGGAGAACTACAATATTAAACACTAAACATTCTACTTTATTTTTAATTTATTTTTAAGCAAACAGAGTCTGGTAAACACTTTGGCCCAAGTTCCACATAAATTTAGGGCTGTTTCCATGCTATCAGGAGACACTGTGCTGAAAGCAGAAGCCTACTGGGAAAGAAGAGCTTTTTACTGGTGGAGATTTGTCATCTCATGTCCCACATAATCCAGCTTCCTGTGGTCAGTGTGGCCATGTCTGACAGTGTTTCTGTTTGCAGTAAGATGAACACAGACCCTTAGGCTACTGTTCAGTTACATAATTGAACAGAGCCTTTTGACTGCCATAAAACATCAAAGGCTCAGATGAGAAGGTGGTAAAGACATTACTCTTCCCAACCCAACCTCTCAGACATGCTGTTGGTCAGGGCTAAGGAAAGTAAAGACCAGAATTAAAGAACTCTGTCAAACTCACCCAGAAGCTCTCTGCGTTTGGTTTGCTCGTGCAGGTACTTGTGAACAGGAGGGCTGTGCTTGGGTGTTCAGATCTGGCTTCATTCAGTCTCACCAGGCTCCCCACTGAGATGCCAAAGGAGGTGATTTATCTTCCTAGTTTCTTCTGTGGTCCAGGGAGAGGAGCAAGGATGGTTGGTCTGACAGGCTGAATAGACTTCTGTCCCTCCTTTCACTGTGCTGATAGATACATCCCCAGGGACAAAGACTTAATGTTTAATGCTAGGTCACCTTAACAGGGATCTTCACATATGAAGCTGTTTTCTACTCAGAAATATCTCAGCCTCCAATGAACACACTGGTAGATTTGTTCACAGAATTTCACAGAATTTTCTAGGTTGGAAGAGATTGTTCTGACAGGCAAAAGCAGTGAATGAACCACGTCAGCTTCAGGAGAAGATGGAATAAAATGCAGGCAGAAGTATCAGAGGTGCTACAGAGGTGAAGCACCCTTCCCAAGGTGAAGCACCCACTGACCCCATGGGGAGCAGGAGGACCACACGTGCACTGTGCAAACTTTCCACCCTGAGCTGTGCAAAAGGTCCAGAGCCAGGCCAGCAAACACCTAGCAGCAGCAAGCCCCTGGGGCTGTGCCGCAGTCATAACTCACATTTCCCACCAAGTTTAGTCCTGCAACAACAGTTTTTCCTTTCTTTCTAAATTGGCTTTGAAGCACTCCTTTAATTTTCAATATAAAGCATCATCATCACTGGCTATACGGCTGTGACATGCAAGGAGATAAAAGCAATAAGCCTTTCTCCACACAACCTCTCTCATTGACTCCTATAATGTCTGAGTTGGATATTTTGTAACCCTGCCCAATTAATTTTGTGCTCAGTGGCTCTTTCTGAACACAACGTCTTAAAAAAAGATCTGCTAAGAAATTCATTAACTTTACAATGTGGTTGGACTTCCTCCAGCCAAATTATTACATTTCTATAGTGCTAAAAATAAAGAAAAGCACTGTATAATTGAAACAACCCACACGGCAAGATTTATCTCCAAGACTCTGTATGGAAACCAAACCCTGGTTAATCTCCACCATGCAACACAGTGTTTCATATGATTAATACATAATACAAAGTGTTGCACATTTTCAAATAGATTCCCTGCAGGTAATAAATTACATGTCACAACTGCATGTTTGACAGTAGACACTGTTACACATTTAATCAGTGAATGCAAAATGACAATTCTTAAGCTGTAGTACAACTGCAGCATTTTGACACTGCTTTGGCCAATGATTTCTCTCCAGTCTGTCCATGCCTTTTGCCTATGAGCTACAAAACACATTAAGTGAAGAGCCTCTATTTACAGCATTTGTATTCCATTTGTTATCTCTGCAAAAATCTTCCCTCTCCCTCAAATGCACTTATGTCAGATGGCATAGCATGCAATTATGCCCTGCATGGTAGACTAATTTCCTCTCCTGACAGAGCCTTTCACAACCAGAACCTCACATGTCTGGAGTGCCACTGCAGCATAGCCAACACCTTTTCAATCTCTTCAGCCTAGCCATAAAATCATAGGATTTCTGGCTCAGATTTCCAAAGGAGTTTAAGGGACCTCATATCCTGTTAAAAAGAAATGCTACATGAATGTCTACTCCCTCAAGATTTTTTTTTTCCATCCTTTGTGGAAATGTACCTCTGTATCCATTAGGATGTTCGCTCTGTCACACAGCATATCAGGGATGCCATTTCACTTGAACAGATAGTTAGTGTAATGACAGATTGCACTCTATCAGAAGGATCCATTGTAAAGAGATATAACATGAAAGAAAAATCATTTTCTCTGGGCTGCTATTCTTTTTGCCAGCCAGGTTGGTGAAAATTGACAAAATCAGCCCAATGTATGGATGCAGTGTTCATTTTTGACCCCAGCCAAATACTATCCAATATAAACAAAACTATCTGCTTTGCATCTGTGACTTCTCCTGCTTCATCACTTCCAGCCTGACTGTGGCTGGAACACAGTGAACCTGTAATTGATTGGTATTTTTCCTGTTCTAACTGTATTTTCAAAAGAATGTATTTTTTAACTAATGCTCTACATCACTGATACTTCATTAATCCCTGCATTTTTTCCCCTATTAACTACTCACAGTTTATATTAAAAATGATTTATGACCCTTTATTCATTGCGATCATCTCTCTCAGAATCTCACATTTTATCACTGCTTCCTCATCTTGTCTTAGCTGTAATGGTTTCTAGCTTTCTTTTATTATTTTTGTGTTTATTTGGTTTTTTTTTGACCATGGGGAATTTAGTTGCTGAACAATTTCCAGGTTTTGTTAATGTTTCCCACTCCAGGCTCCTTATCTCAGCAACTTGTGTTGACAATTGCCATAACCACTGGGGAAACCACTCTCTAACAGCTCTGAGCATACAGGTTGCTGCTCAGTGCCACATTCTGTTTGCACCAAGCAAATGCAGCAAGACCACAGCTATCAGTTCCCAAATGCAACTTACTTTCAAGTCAGCGATAGACTTTTTCAGCCTCATCAACCCATCATGTATTTCCAGCCTAGATTTGCCCAGCTCAGTACAGAATTGCTATTATTTTTTTAAAGATACTTTATTTTCCATATGGAAGGAAGCAAGTTGCTCCACATCAGAGACTCTACATGCCAGTCATGTTTTTCACAGAATTGTCTAGGTTGGAAGAGACCTCAAGATCATGGAGTCCAACCTCTCACCTAACACCAACAGTCCTCCACTAAACCATATCCCTAAGCTCTACATCTAAACGTCTTTTAAAGACCTCCAGGAACGGTGACTCCACCACTATCCTGGGCAGCCCATTCCAATGCCTCACAACCCTCTCAGTAAAGAAGTTCTTCCTAAAGTAAATAAATTCTTCCTAAGAACTTTTTCCTGCAATAGGTTTTAGAAAAATGCTCAGGAAGTCCTCCTTCGCTACTGCAGCACATAAAAATGTTAGGCAATCCCATTAGATATCTGCTAGAGCCCTAGTCCCTGAACTCCAACATGCTGTTATTATGAATGATCCGTAACTATGATGTTCCTGGATATCCAACTCAGAAAACTGTCCTCTTGACATTGGGGAAGCCTAGTGTGCTATAAAAACTCTCCCTTTCAGTATTCACTTGTCTCCTTGCTTCTCTACAGTGTTCTGTCCTCTTGCTAAAGGGTGGACAGAAAGCATGGTATTGTTGTCATTTTGTGCTTCCTTTCTGCATTTAAAAGGCATTGCAGGTACATAGATTTGTGCTGGAGAGATTACAGCTAGTCCAGTCTGACTTGTCAACAACTGCATTTCTTATACTCAAGATCTTTTCTATTTTTCAGTGATGCCCTTTGGTCCAGGAAGGGACTTTTTGTCCTTTTGTCTTCACCCCACTGGGTACATCCCACTTTTTCTCCAAAGAGCCCTCAGAGAAGAGCATTTTCCTGAAGCAAATTCTGTTGCTTTTCTGAGCTCCTCTGCATTCAGCTAAGTAACAGTCTTCAATTGCTTTTTCTGCTTTCTGCAGGACATTTTGTCTAGCTGCTCCCTCATTATGCTGCATTCATTGATCTAGCTCAGCATAAAAGAGCCAATTGGACAGGACCCGCGGGAACGGGGTTAAGCTGAGGCAGGGGAAATTTAGGCTGGACGTCAGGAGGGGGTTCTTCACAGAGGGTGGTTGCACACTGGAACAGGCTCCCCAGGGAAGTGGTCACTGCACCGAGCCTGTCTGAATTTAAGAAGAGATTGGACTGTGAACTTAGGCACATGGTCTGAACTTTTGGGTAGACCTGTGCGGTGTCAAGAGTTGGACTTGATGATCCTTATGGGTCCCTTCCAACTCAGGATATTCTATGATTCTATGATTCTATGATCATTTACCTTATCCTTGTTGTTCAGCTAATTCCGGTGGTCTGCATTTTGCTGTCCTTATTTCTCAATGTCACTGGCCTTTAGCTTTTCCCCTGTGAGATCTGGAGCCACAGTAAGTGATCCAGGAGTGCTTGGTGACATTTCACAAGTAGTCACTTCTTCCTCAAGACTTTGGAACCTAATTTGTTACCTAAGTAGGAGACATCCAGAAATAATGATACCAACAAACAAACAAACGCCAAACTGAGTGAACCCTCCAGATTTCCTCTGTGATCATTTCTCCCATTAGCTGTTTGCTGTTATTGCCCAAATGACCTCTGCTCAGCTGAGCTCAGTGCTGGCCTTCCCTGCCTCTTTATTATAGGTTAGCCAAAAGACACACAGATCAAGCTCAAAATGTGGCACACACCTGGAACAAAGTATTCAAGAATAAAGGCCACTTTCCAAAAAGCAATAAGAGCCCCAAACAGCTTGCTCAGTCACCTCAAAGGCTCAAGGTCAGCAGCCTGCTCCTGAGAGCAAAGCCTAGAAGTGGTCAATTGCCACGGCTCTGCTGCCTGCTCTGAGTCCATGTGCAGTGCGCCTCTCTCAGCACTGCTCCTAACTTCATGTCTGCCTTTTATGAAACACCTTTCATTATGTCTCATTAAGTTCCTGATTGCTTTCAGTTTTTGCTGCTGTGTAGAAAATAAGTAGCACAACAAGGGCTGGTCTGTGTGCAGACTAGACAACAATATTTGACTAAAGTGCCATCTGGAAAAGGAAGCTGTGAGAAGCACTATAAGGAGGGAAAGTTGAGCATTCATTGAAGCACTGAATGCCATTGGAGAGGGAGCCTTAGTACTACAGAAGGGTGAGCTAGTCATGCTGAATTAGAGTACTCAGGACTTCTAGAAACCACCACCTCTGGTTGCCAGAAATGCCATCAGCTACCTGTATGTCTGCACACAATACAGGGCTTTCCCTGTCATATAATCCTGCCAAATCTTTAAGTCCTTAGTGCATGATCCCCCATTCATAACTTACAACACATCCATATACAATCCAAAGAAACAAATTTTCACTGTAGTTCCTCATTTCACATTGAAGTAGAAGTTATGACAAAACAAGAAAGCTGCATGTGATAATACTATATCTGTAAATAAACTACGAAAACAGTGCTAGAATTGAAAAGTGATCTTGCAACAAATTTTTCAGTATAAGAAATAACATCCAGATGGCCAGGACTGCAGCAAGTTCCCTTGGCTATTAGAGGAGGCTGGAGTGGAAAACTAAAAGGATGCTGATGGAGGATGGACAAGTGCTGAAAGAGGGGAAAAAAAATGGGGAATTTCGAAGGAAATGCTTCTGGGGATCTAAAAGCAGCTCAGGAGAGACTGCTTGTACTGCAACCCAACAGCCTGGCAGCAACAGCCAGCCCACCTCTTTGAACACAAGGGAAACCAGAGTCTGCTGAGAGCTGGTTATTAGATTTGCTGTTTCCAAATGACTCAGCTAAGCAATGCATGTCAGAGACCTGCCTTCCAAGTGAAAAGTGATGTTTAGCACACAAATATTTTCAATTAGTTTGTTTCAGTTCATTTGACTACACCATTATTCTGTGGAATTTTAAACATTTACAAAGAATGAGAAATGTCTACACTACGACAAATACTTTCAAAAACACAAGATCTCAAAGAATATGCACAACTACCTTTATGCAATTCCATAGACTAAGGAATCATTTCCAAAGTGGGTCAAAGAGTTCCCATCAGTTCTAGCTCTGCAGAAATTTAGTTAGATGTCCAGAGCTGTGAATAGCAACAAACTAACCTCAAGATTGGTGAATGGATGAAAGAGAAAAAAACAATACAGTTATAAAAATTCAGATGATGCTCTAATCTAATGGAATAGTTCCAAGTAGCTGGTGGTAGCTTGGTCAGTACTCAAGCCAGCTTGGCAGTCCACATCATGTGGACAGAAACTGGCAGTAAATTTAGGAGAAATCTTGAGCATCTGCAACTTTACCCATTAATTTGATGTCACCTGCTAATGAAATATGACAGCTGTAATGGCAGCTGAAGTCATAACAAGTTCTTAAGACGATTCAGTTTACAGGGAGGAAAGACAACTCAGTTCCAGTCAAGGCAAATGCCATCACAAGACGTGTCATGGATGCATCTGCCTGAAGCATCGCTCTCCCCAGCTATGGGACGTTATTCAGAGCCATAGGATGCAAAGGCTGGTAAACATGCCAGAACATTAAAAACAGTATGTTCAAGCTTCTTACTAAGGGAACATTGGCTGCATGAACAGAGCTAATTGGCTCACTTTTTGAGTGAGAAAGACATAGGGTTTCCAAGGTTTTCATTGCATGGCTTCTAAGTTCAGAGCTGTGCTGCCCAGAGCAGACGTGGTTAGGAAGGACTTTTCAGTAACCCCTCCGTTTAACACATACAATTCTATGAGGACATCCATTCCTTCAAACTGGTAAAAAACAGCCCCTCTTTTGTAAACACAGATTTAGACTTATGCATCAAGGAACAGGCAGGGCGGAGAGTTTAAATCACAGATCTCAGAATGGTTAAGGCTGGAAGGGACGTCTGGGTGCCTCCAGCCCAACACCAGCCCCAACAGGGTCACAACAAGCAGGGTGCCCAGCACCATGTCCAGGCTGCTGCTGGAGATCTCCTTTCAGCTGTCCTTTCAACTGCATTCCCCTATTCTGACAGACATATTTTTGTCCCCCTCAGATAGGGCTTGAATACCTACTGCACAAAGCAGAGAAAGAAATTGGCTTAACACCTTCTTTCCCTGGAATCTCACTAGAAAAAGAGCAGAGGTTACTCCACTTGTAGGTCGTACACCTGCTGCTTGGTCTCCATATGAGCCTTGCTTCTCAGCAAATCTTTCTGTGGAGGCTGGCAATTATCAGATTAAGTTAAGAAAATGTTGGGGGGAAAGAAAAGAAAAAGACAACTTCAGTGCTTTCTCTCCATTTCTCAGGAGCTTTTGGCATTTATGATGGGAGCAAAAGTTGGGGTTTGGGTATTTTGTATCTGAAGGATACTTTCTTTAAAGAACAAAGACAGAGCTCACAGTGCCATTAAAGAAAATGCTTTATACAAGCAATCCACAGGCAGAGACCAAATACAGACCACTTGCTGAATAAGTTTAAAACTAAGAGTTCACCAGTAAATCACTAATAGACAAATAGTCAGAATTCAGCACTTTGTAGTACCACAGGGGGTTTTGTTTATTTTGTTTTGGTTTGTTTTTGGTTTTGCTTTTGTTTTGTTTTTCCCTTGCAAATGGTTTGCCCAGCTCTATTTTAAAATCAGATCTGTCAGCAGCTCCCTGGGGTATTGCTGTTTCTTTGGGTTTGCATTGGGAAATATCAACATGTGGAAAAAACTTCAATATACTGCTTATTATACACAGCCCCTGAGTATAATGAGCAAACAGCTTTTGCAATGCTGGGCTGCTATTCAGGCAAGCTACCTACAAACTGGCAAGCTATTTGTTAGACTGTCAAAAGACAAAGATGTCAAGCTGATCAAAGCTCCTCTGTTAAGCTTTAAAATATCTGTTATTCTAAGCAATCAGAAAAATCCTGGGAATTAATGTGTAATTTGGCAAGAAGACCCATATAAGCCAGGCTGCCCCCAAACTACAAAAATTCAAATGTGTGTACTTGGAAATATTCTGCTTCTTGCAAAGAAATGAGAGACAAGCAAAGAGACTAAAAATAAACCAGCACTGAGGGCCAGTGTGATGCAAAATCATTTTATTGCAACACACCAAACTATTTAGTCAGATAAATATGCTTAATTAGTTTTGCCAGAGTTGGGGAGAAAACAACATCTTTGTGGCCTACTTATTTTCTTGAAGGTTTATTGGGGTTATATTTTATTTTGTAGAAATTTTCTATTTTATGTGCATTTTAGGTCTGATTCTCAAGAGGGAGGCTTCCATGCATTAATTTCAATGCATGTTACGAGAATATCACCAGCCAAGTGTCTTGCACACAATTCCTAAACATATTGAAATACAGAAATATTTCATGCAAAACAATTAGATTTTTGTAGCAGTTTCTGCTTTTACTTAAACTGAGGTGGAAGCAAAGATTTTGGAGATTCTTTGCATTCAACCATTGGCATCACAAGTCTGCCCAAACCAAGCTGGGGTAATCATTCAAGTCTTCCACTTTACCAATATGTCCTGCAATGTGATATCATTTTCTTATCATCACTTAAAAACAGTGATGAAGCATCAGTGGACACTGAATCAGATCCAGAAAGATCATCCTTAAGCATACAAAATAGCTTCAAGACTTCTGGAAATTATCTCAAGACATGGAATGCAGAAAGAATCAAAGCAGAGCTGCTGTGCCACAGGTCAAGACTGACCTTTGCAGAGCTGCTCAAAGAGAGAACACGAACAGCACTGCACACAGAGGCAAGCTGGTAGGTTCCTTATGGAGAAAAGGAAAACTAAAAGAGGCTTGACTGCATAGCTTCCCTGTGCTGTCATAGGCTATAGCTCTAATAAAATTCAAGTGGTTATGCAAAAGTTGATTTTTAACCATCCTTTTTAAAGCTCATTCTAAATAGGCTGCTCCTAAGAATAGGACTTAAGCACTATTGGACCAGGGAAAAAAAAAAAAAAAAAAAAAAAAAAAAAAAATGTAAAAGGAAAGGACAAAACAGAAAGTGGGGAATAGAAGGAGAGATGAGTACCAACCATGAAATATCATTACAGTTAAGACACAGCAGGGAAGTAATGCATCAGTCTGGCAATTCAGAGCCTGGGCAGATACATACCACCCTCAGGGCCTCTTGCTTGAAGCCCTTTGGGTCATTCAGTTCTGTTATTGCAGCATAATACACAGCAGAGCCCTCACTCTTCCCTCCCCTCCTTGTCCCCCCACTTTCTCCTCCCCTGGTTGCCATCCCACTTATTGTATGATTACAGCTGCCTTATAATTATTGATGCCAAGTTAGGTATCTTGCTAATCATCACCAACAATATGACACAAACAATGAGGGAAGATGCTCTAAGCACATTCTGCTGGAACAGCCAGATTTTTGTTTCTCCCTCTCACAGCACCAGGAATTGCTCTAGAGATAAATAAAAGCATGAAAATAGGTGGGTTCAAGTCAACTTTCACTCACACAGGCTGAAAGAAGAAGGAAGTTCTGACAGGTAGGGGAGTTTCTCCTACTAAAGAGAAGGAAAGAAGATTTTGATACAATGCGGATTTACCACACTCGGCAGTTGGGGATTTCCCTTCAAATCCAGTGATTTTATGACTTAATTGAAGGTTGGGATCCGGTGTCATGCCCTGGGCAGTCAGCAAGGTGAGTACCAGTGTGCATTGCACTATGTATCTGCCATCTACTCCTCAACTAATGCTAAATCCCAGACGAATTCAGGGAGGAGGGAGCAGGACTGCACAGACACCCACACTTCTTAAAAAATAAAAAAGGAGAAAAGGTACGGAAAGAGTGGTAGACTTACCTCTCATGAAGAGTTTTCTGGTACTGATATTACCAGGACAGATGTGGAGACATAGCCATTACATACCTCCAGTTGATAAATATTAGCTGAGGGCACTCCTTAGTTTATTTTCCCTGCACTGGTTTAAGCACAATGCTGCATCCAGTTCCAGACAAACACTAGCCTCTTAGCAAGTAGAATAAGTAGCCAGGGCTTGAGGTTTAAATATTCAGAAGGTATGAAGTTTTCAGAGGTTTGTTCCCTGAAACAGCAGCACCTGTTTTTCTTACTTGCCTTTAATCCCGCTAAGTGGCTATACACATGCAGCAATTACTTCCAGATACCAGGACCCTCCAATTTGCTTTGAATGCAGCCTGGGCAGGCAGCTATCCAGACTACATCAGTCAAAGTAATGACAGCAAAAAAGATTAAAAAAGAAAGTGTGAGGAGGAGGATGACATTCCAGAAGATGATAATTGAAGAACTATGAGAATGTTCATTAATTTTGACAATATCAAGCCAAAAGGCTTCTGCCCTGGCAGGTATTTTATCTCCCACTTAACCCTTCACACCTGACCTCCCTGCCCAACACTGTTCCAGGTGTCTTTGCATCCCAGATGAGCAATTGCCAGTGACCCTAACAGAGGCAATCCACCTTTCTTCTAATTCCTTGTCCATCACAAGATACCTAAAGGCTCATTGACCCAGACTCAAGCACATTTATCCTAAAAAATTGCCTGATTTGGACCAGTCAGTCAGCAATTCAGTATAAAAATTCTAGAAAAGCTGGGTGTGTTCTGTATAGTTTTTTGTGCTTGTTTTGTGCTTAATTAAAGCTATGTGTTTAGGGGCCTCTCTCTAAGAGATGGGTCTCACATGGTGTGGAAATTCTTCCTATGATTTTGTAGAAGTTAAATCCTTCTCTGGCTGCCAACTTCCTTTCTTGTTGCTTCTGACATACTCTTGGTCCCACATCATCTGATCATTGCTGCTTTTTCCTGCTTCTTTGTTTTTTGCACCTGATGATGCCTCATGACTGTCTAAATCCCATTCATCCCAGCAACATTTGGAACAGCCCTTTCTGCAGTTGTAGGGATTTCCTTTGCCCTTCCATATCTAGACTGTCAGATTTACTTTCCATTCACTATTCAGAAAAATCATTTTTCTCTGTTTCGGGTTTTGTTTTGGTTTGTTTTGATATATTGCTAAATCCTTCTGTAGCTAGATGTCTTTGATAGCAAAATGTTTCAGATTGTACTGATGAACTCCAAATGCATCTGGGGTGGGATCTGATAAATATAATGATTAACATTAACTGATACATTCTGGAACAGTCAGCGCAGCACACCCACCATGCAGCTCTACCCAACATATACATCAACAAGTCAGCTGGAGGGGTTGGCATTTATAGCAAATCACTTGAGTCTGTGTGCCTTGCTTCCTGGCTGCTCTCTCAGTGCTGCAAAAACACAGAGATTTCAAGGTGACAAGGAGCCCGGGAGATCTGAGCAGTGCACTGACTTTAATTGCTAAGTAAACCGAAGAAATAATAGAGAAATGAAAGCTGACTTTTATCTTTATGAGTGCAAAGGAGTCCTAATTAGATGGGTTAAATCATGCTCCAGCTTGCAGTGTGAAAGAGCAGCCTTGTGTTATTCTTGTCCAAGCCATCGTCCTGGCTTCTACCATGTGTTGAACTTCTCACACAGTGAAGCTGCAGGATTAGTACCTCACCTTGCTTTTGGATTTATACAGGGAAGTCTAGGGAGCTGTTGATTTGAGTGGAAGAGGTGATTTGTCTTTAAGAAGTGTTGCAAATTACATGAGGAAAATAAGTCGAATACAGGCACAGCATCCTCTACAGCAACGGGAAGTCTTGGCAATTTCTGTGAGCTGATGATCCTTGATGAAAAATCTCAGCTCCCAGATAAGCCTTAGAAATAAATCTGCACACAAAAATTATTTCGGGCCTGAGCCAGCAAATTCTATGGCATACATCGTCTTGATGGTGTGGGATATGAATCGGGCCCTCTGTGCTAGACTTTCAGCCTGTGATACACCTCAATAACTTCAAAATCTGCGAGTCTGGGATGTTAAAGTTTGAGGAAACTTGATTACCCAAGGACCCCTTCTAGCCTTATGTTGTTATCGTCCTTTCCATTCAGGGACAATGGACTTTCCAAACAAGCTTCCCTGACCTAGGAGCAGTTCTGATCCAAGCCAGCTTTAACAAGTAATTGTTAAATTGAGTCAGTGGTTGACTTACTAAATTCAGGGTTGGCTTATCTACATCAATTATTTTAAAGATCACTATCTTCAAATTCCGCTTCTCTAGCTACCTCTTTAATATGATTCTCCTGCAGGAAAAAACAAGCGTCAGCAAATGGAATCTGGCAAGAAATGAATCAAATAAACTTAAAATAGTGTCATGGTGCCTATATTAAATTTCATTTGACTGAAGTTATGCATCTGAGAACCCCATTGTTCATAGCTAAAAGAGAAAAGAATTGATGACATCAGCAATTTATTTCATTATATCACTATAGGATGATAAATAATATTTTCTTCAAGTCCTTATGTGTTCATCTGAAGTGGTTTTAAAGAGTACATGCAGTGTATTTGTATTTAAATTATTCTACTTTCAAAATCTTGGAGAGCTGAGACAGCAGGAGATAATTTGTGGGACAGCTTGAGACACTTCTCCAACAGTTGTAATATTGCTGCAATTGTCCTCTTGCTTCCTACAAAGCACAGAACTGATGTTGCATTGGAAGCCCTTTCACCAAGTATGCTCCTTCTCCTCCTCAGGATGGAGATTTCTGGATGAAGGAAAGCTTTTCCTGAAATCCAGGAGGTTTTCCTCATTGCTCTCAGCAAAAGCATCACCAGGAATAGTGTGTTTTGTTTTCCTACACCAGTCCTGTTTAGATTCTTCTCCTCTTCTTGACCAACCCTAGTTTAGTTGTCTGCTTGAATTTTGATGGTTTGTTTCCATTTAGCCTGACCTTGGTCTGTTCCCTATTGTTGTTTTTCCTCTAATGCTCCCGGTATTCTGGCTTTTGTTGCAGGACACAAGTAAGATCACATTCTGCTCCAGTGCCTGAGTTACAGTCATGGACCACTGCAGGACAGATGAGAGATTTACTACCACCCTATCCTGTATTTCAAACTCTGAGCAGGATTCATAGTAAGGTTCATTCCTGTGGAACCAACTGTTTTAAAAACCGGTCTGAAAAAAAGGGGATGGATAAGATGGTGCCCATGCTGAGGGCACTCAATTTCTTCATACACTGTTGCTGTTACCCTGATTTAAATCAGTCACACCGCAGGAGATTGCATTGCAACTGGAATGAAAAGTAGCTTTGATATACATATATATATGTATATATATATATAGCCTCACAGTGAACCTTAAACCTTAAGACTTTTTGAAAATAACCCAGAAACTTAAATCCATCTCAGAAATTCTTCCCAATTAAATCTTATGTGACCTTTCAAATGTCTGTCTGATTCTTTGTCTCAAATTATCAGAAATTGTTCATTTAAATTACTAGTTTCAAATGCTCAAATTCTCTCTCTCTCTCTGTCTTTTTTTTTTTTTTTTTTTTTTTTTTTCAAATTCACTCCTTTGAAATTCTTTGACTGGCTAAGGATAACTTATTAAAAGACATATTACCCCTGATTCTTTCTTTTCCTCTTTCTTCTTTGCCCTTCAGATTCTTCTGTCAGGGCTCAATGGATGAGCTGGACTGAAAAAATGAGCAAATTTTAGAGGTGGGTGAATATTTTTTGGAAGCTGTTTCCTGCTTGCCACAGGAGACACAAACAAACTTTTCTCTGTTCTCTGTGGTCAAGGATTGGACAACCCTTGGGTGTCACAGAGCTGAGGCTCTTGGTGGCAGGCAGCTTTCCATGTATTTTGGCAAATGGTGGGAAGGTTTTTGAATTAGTGGTGGCTCCCTTTGCATGCAGTGAGATGCTCCATGACGAACTCCTTGGCCCTGTCCTCACACCTTTCTTTCTCTCCTTTCTCACCACCATTAGGACAGAGCCCTTCCTCTCTTCTCCCACCTTCCAGAAGCAGGCCAAAATGGAGGCAGTTTGGTAGCTAGATTTTGGGGCTGTTTTGGTAGACCCAGCAATATTTGCACTAACAGTAGCACTGTCTGTGAAAAGTCCATCTCGTAAGTGACAGAATAATAAATCCATATGTTGTGTTGTGAGATTTCCCAGCCCAAATCAACAACTCCATCATATACCAGTGCTTCACTTTACTGCACTCCAGCCTTCAAGAGTGGGAAGAAGGCTTTTTTTGCTACAGCAGACAGGTGAACACATCCACAGTAGGTGGTATTGCTCTAGTGAGGATGCTAATTCCAGTCCCATGCTTTGAACTGGGAACAATTTGGTAGTTTCCTAAAACCTGATTTATTTTTTTTTTCCAAATGTATGCACTATGTTTCTTTACAGTTTGCAGATCATAATTCACTAAGTCTGTAACAATAGCCATTGTTCCTTGGTTTCTGGAAATTAACTTCTAAAAACACTCCAGTGTTTGTATTAGATACTTCCCGTTATGTTCCCTTTACCTGAAGCAAATCAGACTTTCCTTCGAGCAGAATGACAAAGAGAAAGGCACACTAGAGACTGTAACACTTCTACAAGACCACATGCTAATATAACTATTTCAGGCTTTAAACATGTATTTTCTTTCCTCTCTTTCGTCTAAACAATTTGGTATTTTTGAAAACATGAAACAGCCTGTTTTTTTAACAATGTGCAGTACAAAGAGCTTTTACATTTTCTTTTCAAGCAAAACTAAAGAGTGGAAGCAGCAGCTTCACATTGCTCAGACACTTTCATTTCTGTTAAAGAAACTGGCAGTTTGTTTTCCTTAGCAAGCTGCAAACCTCTTTTATCAAGCTTGCACACTAGCGGTGAAAGCCTGAGAGAAAAATCCCAAGCTGTTGATGAAAGTGGCTTTCAATTCTTGGTGAAAATGCAAAGGGGAGCTTCAAAACAGAGAGTTATGCTCTCTGACAGTGAAAAGGGAAGGATTCTTACAAGAAAATGGTAAAAACTGAAAGTTTTCTGCCATCGCAAGCTCTGTTTGCTAGTGAAAAGTGTGAAATACAGTGCTGCAGAGATTCACAGCCACTCATAAAAATGTCAGTGTTGATGTATGAAGTGAAAAATCGCTGGTTTTTATCAGAAATCCCATCTGTGTAGTTTAGTTTCCATCATTTAGGAGGCTTAAACACACATACACCCCTATATATATATATTTGTAAATATACATAATTTATGTTGAGAAAATGAGGTTTGTGTTTTTCCTATTAACTTGGAATATATTCACCTCCATTATTGTTCTGTTACTGGTTTCCAAACCACATATTTCTCACCTCTGTAATTTAACTTACTGTGGAGTTAAATTTCTTTAGACTACAATTTTTGTTACAAGTCAGGCTATTTTTCAATAAAAAACCTCTCTCTCTTTCCCTCTTTCATTAATAGGAAAAAATGCATTTTCACCCACTGATCAGTGGTGTAAGTCCCGACCAGTACCAGCAAACAAGAACCTCCCTTAGGTACAGCACTTTTACTTGTCTGATACAGATTATTTTTTAATCCAGAGAAAAGTAATTTCATAAAATCATAGAATGGTTTGGGTTGGCAGGGACCTTTCAGCCCATCTAATTCCAGCCCCTGCCATGGGCAGGGCCCCCTGCCCCCAGCCCAGGCTGCCCCCAGCCCCATCCAGCCTGACCTTGGGCACTGCCAGGGATGGGGCAGCCACAGCTCCTCAGGGCAGCCTGGGCCTGGGCCTCACCACCCTCTGAGGGAAGAATTTCCTCCTTATATTTAATCTAAACCTACCCTTTTAGTTTAAAATCGTTAACCATTGTCCTGTCTCCGCACTCCCTGATAAAGGGTCTCACCCCCCATCTCCATTTCATTAATTAATGCAGAAGCAAGAAATATAAATCTGAACAAAAAGTTTGGGAAAAAAAAAAAAAAAGAGAGATAAGGACCGGCTTTAGATAAAGGGGAAGAACTGAAAGGATTTTCCAAGGTGTTCTCTTTAGGTCTGGTACAGGGCCTGGGATCCACCCAGGCAGAGATTGGCACAGGACTGTGGCTGTGCAAGAAATCATAGCTATGTGATAGGAAAAATTAAATGGGCTTGCTGGATTGGAACTCTCCCATCTGGGAGCTGAAAATGTCTGAAGCAAGAGAACAACCTAATGTGAATATACCAGCATCTTAGCAAAGATAATCAGCGACATGGAAAAGAAATCTCCATATATGAATGTAACTTAAATCCTCCGAAACACCAAGAGCAAATCTGCAGTAGTTGTTTGGTCTCCCTTTACAGTTACCAGATGGTGGTGAATATCTACCAGGGTTTAGCTCGTCCCACCAAGAGAGGAGTCCCTCTTATTCCACTAATCTGGAATACCTCTTTAATGTCAGTTGTCTAACTCACAAGTTTAATGTGGTGAAAGAAGTACAACTACCTAATGAATTACGTAACTTTAATAAGGATTGTCCTTCTAAATTATTTGTTCTAGCGGGAGTTTACCAAGTTAAAAGAGTCACTGGGGGGAACTTGTCCAAGTCATATGCAATGCCAGAAAAATTTATTGTAATTCTTGTTTCTTGCCTAAAAAAAAAAAAAAAATCAGTGCTGTGTTCTGGCATTCAGCTTTTCTAGACAAATTTATTGACAATATCTGAATTTCTATTAGTTTCACTAAAAGGCTAAAAGGTCCTAAAGGGCAGTGAGGAAGAGGGGAGCCAGGCACAGCCACAGTCCTCTCCAGCAGGTCTGACTTTGTAGCATCTGAAGCAAGGCTCACGGGCTTGGTTCAGTGAGCGCTGCAAAGCTGGGCACTGCTGACACCGCCTCAGGAAGGGCTGGGTCAGCACTGAATCAACCGACCAGTGATCAATAGTTGCCAAAATGTCTTAGCATTGGACACATCCTTATCCAATTCAGAATGTATCAGGAAAAGTCAGTAAAAATGAAAATTATCCGTCCCATTTGTGACTAAATCCATTCCAAATGTCATCAGAAGAGCCTTTGGCTCAAAGAACGACCTCCGTGTATAACTTTAAATTACAAACGTTTGATCCTTCACAAGCCAGAATCAACAGATCTTCTGCATCTCTGCTGTGGATGGTACTGGAAATGCCTGAAGATGTCCTGTGTGCCTGCCAGGAGCCCTTGCATGGAAAAGTGCAGCTGAAGTGTGACAGCCAGCATGGTCACAGGGCTGCAAACCTCCCACAGAAAGCAGGACATCCAGAGGAACACAGCAGGAGGGAGGGATGGTAAAGTGAGAATTGTTTGGGGTTGTGGCTCCTTAGCTCATTAGCCCTGTAATTAAGCAGCCCTCAGCCTGCCTGGCAAAGTAGCACTGAGTCTGGCAGCTGGTTTTACTTCTGCTCTCTTCCCCTAGACAATCCATGCCTCTTTACTTCTGTGAAGGGACCTGTGGGTAGAATCTCACCATGCATCGGCTGAGCTGTGATCATTTCCTGCACACATCCCTTCAGCCTGCAGCAAACACAAGATAAATGAGCTAGCTTGGCCCCTCTTCACGAGCTCAGAGCAGAGCGAGCGGGTACTGCAGATGAGGTTGGGCATAGCGTCTCCTGACAGAAAAGTAAGGCAGCTCTGTGACACAATTTTGTGTAACCAAACACCTTACTACTGAAAGAACACATCACATTTTGGGGATACTTTCCTATTTATGCCACTGCATCTAGGCATAGGTTCAGTTGCAGGTGGGGAAAAGTTAAAATATTAAAACTTCAAAGTGTGGGCGCTTGACCAGACCAGGCAGGTTACGGCAGAGGCATCTGCTCCGCAGCATTTGGAGCTCAGCATTTTTCAAGATCACAGAGGCGAAACCATGTTTTTCAGGCTTCTCTGTCACATTGTCAACAGCATTTGTGTATGTATCCAATTTCAAAATCTGCAGCCGAGTACAGGGAGAGTGTCTCTTTATATTGCCAAGTCTTTCATGCACAAGTTGTTTTAGTTTAATCTTCAGGCTGACTTTCCAATCTAAAGCACTCTTGCATTAACTTTCCAAAGGTCATATCTGCAGAATGCCGAGTCAGTGGATCTTGTGGAGTGTCAGTCTATATTTTTATTGAATTCTGGGCCCTGATTATACTCGGTTTGTTCTGCCTGAGATCAACAAGGCAGGTGGAAAATCATCCTCACGGGGCAGCTGACAATTCTCCACAAATACTATAAACAGGAATGACAGCTGCGTATAGATTTTCACTCACCATCGAGGAGAAAGAACGTGCTATGTGGGTCACTTCAGCTGACTGGCACTCTATTGCACTGAGCTGTCCTGTCTGAGGGGCCACCTGGGCTGCACAGTGACCAGTGGCCACCAAGAGGCACCTCCAGGGCATGGCCTGCTCCGCACCTCAGGAGAGCTTGGAGCTATTTCCAGCTACTGCAGAGAGCCTACACAATCTGTTTGAAGACTTAACTTTTGCACATGTGATTCAAATTGACATGATGTCCATCTTTTTTATTTATTATTATTATTGTTCCCCCTATCCTATTCTGCACAGTCTTTGTGGGGCAACTGCAAAGATATGAAGTGAGGCAGATGCTCTGGATTGCTCTGGGAGCAGACAGAGTACCCAGACTGATCAAGATGAAGGAAAGGGAGCAAAACACCATTTCTTCCTCTAATCCTCTGCTTTAATGCAAAGGCAGTAGCAAGTCTTTTGTATCCCTCTAGATCCCTTCATGACTCCAAAACACATTTCAGCATCCCCCACCTGCATCAAATGCCAAAATAATTGTGGTGTGGATGTCAAAACAGATGCAGATACATCTAGATGTTCACAGCTCTTCCTAGGAGTTGCCAGGAGTCTCTAACGTGGTGTAAGAAATGCTGCAACTCAAGCCAGTGCATGCTGAAGGCTTCGCCAGTCTCCTCTGGTCTGCGTGGTGCCTGCCTGTTTTGGCTGGGAATCCAGAGATGACTGGATATGCTGTGGGCTACACTGTTATATTTTATATCATCATATATGCCACTTAATGAGGCTTAACCACGATGGCTGTATCCCCCTGAGTTAGGCTGTAAACCACACAACTTTCCACAGCAGATGGTTGTGCCACTCATCGCCCACAGCGCAATAACAGCTCGGTGCTTCAGACCAGCCAGTCTGTGCTGGGGCTTACTGGAATATAGCTGAAGTACCTCTATAAGAGATCAGTCTGTCCTTACACGTTGTCGTGGCCACCATCTCTGTGATGTGTGTACCTACACAAATGGAAATGCACCGTCTAGATACAAGTGAGCACCTCATTTCCATCTCATTTCCAGCAGTATTATTTCTAAGGCCTGTAATGGAGACAAATTGTTGGGAGTGATGAGACAGTTGCTCTGACTCCTGATACGAATACAAAAAGGAAAAAAAAAAAAAAAAAAAAAAAAGAAGAAGAAGAATTAAAACCTTCATCACTTAGCCTGCTCAAGATGTACTTTAGAGGACCATCCAACTAAATCAGCTTCACTCAGTCTGCACCATGTAGCTGCATTAGTCCGCAGCAGCTAGAGATTCATCTGTCTGCTCTCTAATATAAGTGGTAGCTTGATTTCTACACCAGCATAAATCAGGTGTGAATCCAGAGCAAAGCGGACTTGTATTGCTATACCAAATGGATGTTCAAGCCTGCATCTTACTCTTGCTTCTGCTGGTCTCACCCTGGGATAAATCTTCATTTTCAAAGGCTGGCTCAACACTCATTAAATTATCTGAGAAGAGCAAATAGAATACTTCTCAAAACAAAAGGAAATCCAGCATCTGAAATATAAGAGATCTTGTGCCTTTCATTATGCTATACAAAGTGTTTTACAGTGCTTTTCAGTGCTACATGCAGTTTTTTACAGTCTTTGATATAGTGAGACTCTGATGCTGTTTCCACCAACCGAGCACAGGAAAGCAGCATTAATCTCATGATCCTCTTCTTTTCAGAGAAAGTGTAAGGTCATTTTTGTCTCCACAATTCTGAGAGAGCAGAATTGCACAGAGGAGCCAATTCTAATAACATTTTATAGAGGTAATAGAAGAGGAAGAAAATAGGAAGAAGAGAAAGTAGAGACCAGCAACGAAAATTATATGATATGTAGCTTTATCTAGTGTAACCCAGCAATTGGAAGAATTTTCCATTCTCTTCTATTAAACACTTTTTAATTAAAACCATTCCAGCACACCCCACACTGGCCATCAACAAGACTCTAGGAGCATTATGTCATTGTGGCCCAAATTAAACACTTTAAAAGGCTGCACTCTGCCTTTGGTTTGGGGATAATACAGGAAGGCTAGCCCCCTACACAAAACCTTTCATGGATTCTGGCCCTGTTGTATGAATTTAGGTCATTTAAATTGTTCTGTATATTTGCTGACCTTAAAAGGGAATTTTAATGCAAATTCTGACCTACCCTTCATCGTGTGAAGGAATCCAGAGCTGGTCAAATGTTAAAGCAGCCGGGCTGTATGTTGGGTGATTTCATCTAGATGGCCTGGCTACCAGATGAGATAATCCTTGGAAACAAGATTTCTGATCTAAAGCCCTTTGCCAGGTCCCTGTGGCCTCCAGCATTTCTTCAGTGCTGCAGGAAAGGAAAATGGAAACTGTCCAACATTTGTCCCAAGACAAAAGTGCTTCTTTCAAGAAGAAACACACAGACACAAGGACACACACACACACAAAACCACCATTTTAAGGGTGGAATGAGCCATGCTCGTCCTTTGCACAAGCCAGTGCTGATGGGGAGCAGAACAGGACCCTGGACAGGCCATGCCCTCCTTGCATCACTCCCAACCAATTTCCCCTGAAAGAGCAAAATAAGGTGGCTCTGGGCAGCAGCAAGAAGTACCACCGGTGACCTTCTGAGAGCCTTCCTGGGACAGGGAGCACCACGGCAGTCTCTAGGGCATTGAGGCCACAACAGCAGCAAGAAGAAGTTAGCAGTACGTCCCTGCCACACGTCATGTCCCCTGCCCTGACCAAAGAAATGTGTTTTGATATTTCTGGTGACTTTGCTCTTCCAAGCCAGTGGCTCGTGTTGACCCTTATTTCTGTAATCAGCTGCTGTAAGGAGCACACTCTAAGCACATGCATGCACGGAGAGAATTAAGCGAAGTTGATGCTGCTATGCTTATATTTAGACATCCCAGAGGCACAAGGCAGGTTGCTGATTCTCTGTGAAAATTATTTTTCCAGACAAATGTACCAGCACCTGTCGCACAGTGAATGATTAGAACCACGATCCTGCAAGCGATGGCTACCCCTGCCTATTTACCAGGGCTCGCACAAAGCCACAGCTTGTAGCAATGACTGCAGTCCACTCGAGGGAAATCGCCTTTATGCTTTCTATTTGCTTTCTCAACAAGAGAAAGTTGTAAGAAAAAAAGGAGCGTAGGCAGTGTTCCCTGTGACTTCTTTGTTTGTTCTGAAATAGATGTCTTTAGCCAGCACCCTGTGAAAAATCTTCCTGAGAGCATAAAGGCAAAGGGTTTCTAGGGCTCCTCTTTCAACATGAAAGCGAGAACTTTAAGGAAGAGTTTCTTTAGGAAACGGTTCTACTTGGTGGGACCTGGGAGCTGCTGGAGAGCAGATTATAGCTCCCTGACTCTGCTGTCTTTAGGTTAAAGCTGAGCTTTATCAGACATGGTAAGGTGTTGATACTATTTGGTTTCAGCTACCTCTGAATAAGATTGGGGAACAACAACAACAACAACAACAACAACAACAACAAAAACACTTTTTTTTTCTTTTTTTTTTTTTAATGTAGGTTTGAATTCAAGGAGTAGGAACTGAAAATCCCACAGTCTAATACTGCTGTATAACTTCAGTGTAATGTCCCCAGTCCTATGGATTCAGACAGAAAACTCCCCTGGATACATCAGATTACGGCTCTGGCCAAATCTTTAAACTGAGCTTAGCAGCACGTGAGGACAAATGTGTTTTAGACTGAGTGGTGTCAGAGGGACAAACACCATCCAATTAGACACAGAAGAACTGATAAATTCATAAGCATTGGAATGGAAATAAACCCACAGATTTCCATCCATAGGACCATGCAAATTTACACTTGAGATCGCTCACTCACAATGCAGTTTTCCCCACCTGATTTAGCAATCCCAAAGTTAGTTCTTCTCCAAGATATTCACTTTGGCTGTCTCCTCTGACTCTGTTCTTGGAGAGGCATGGGCACGTCCCTCAAGATGGAACAAATGTCCTCTCAGAAGTGCTTTTCTTCCTAGTTTTGGCCACAGACACTACTATAGGTGGGAAATCTGAAGCCCATGTGAAATCACTTTGGATGTGAGGTGGGCAGCCACAAGGCTTCAGTGAGCAGCCATACAGCTGGAATGAAAAATCCAGAAACCATGCCCAGGAAAGTATGGTGCAAGGAGCTTTCATCCAGCATTCACAAAATAAATACCATTCTGGCAAACTTACAAATTTTGCATCCCGTCCTGCTGAGAAAGGGGCATATTTGTCAGAGAAACGGCTTGCAAAAAAAATGATTTCACCAGGAAATTAAAATTAATGCTGGAATCATTTTTGAATGAAATGTTTTTTCAATGCTAGCAATGCTATTTTGCCAATTTATAGCATTTTTTTTCAAATTTCTCTTGCCAGATGAAGTCTGAAAATAGGTGTGCACCATTAAAGAGAGATTTTGTTTTGACAAACTAAATGAAACATTTTGATTTCTTGTTTTTGTCTAGTGTTTTTGTTTTGAAACTGCTTTTCTATCTGTCTGATAAAAACATTAAAGTTTGCTCTAGATCAAAAGAAAATATTATACTGGATCCAGAGAAACAAAATAGCTCAATGTTTGAACAGTTTGGAATTATTTTAAAGGTGGATTTTAATTCAATAATTTTAAAAAGTTTACAGTCAATCTCAATACCTGAATTAGTAAACAATGAAACAGCTAAACTGGGAAAATCCATGGTTTTCACAATTCTACCACTGAATAACAGCATGTCTTGCTGTTTTCATTAAATAGTTTTCATGCACAGTTTTGTTTTCATGTTTTTGGATAAATATTTGTAGTGGCAACTGCATACTGTGTACACAAATTGCAACTACTTCCAACAGCAATAGGCACCTGATCGTGATTCATGTGCCATATGTTTCAAAATGTTATAGGGAATAAAATCACTGAAACACATTCGTCTGTAATTACTGCTTCTGGTTTGGAGGGGTCATGTATGACCCAATGTAATTGGGATTCCTGGCAATACAGTGTGAGAAGTGGGCTGTGATCTACACACACGGCAATGGTCATGGAAGGACAAAGTACTGCTTTCACTTCATTTATACAGAAAACTCTGATTTCATCTTGTCTTTTCCATCTGAAGGGATTTTGGACTTCCTAATCTGTATATTAAAATTTTCCTTGCAATGGATGAGAAGCAGCAAAAGAAAGTAGGAGTTCAAACATCTGATTTCTCTGTTTTGTCTCCCCCCACTGTACCGTGTTTGACAGCTGAGAAGCACTGGCAATTTATAGGCATCTCCTGCTCTTACACACTCACTTAAAGGGATGAGGCTTGTTCTCATCTCTAAGGGGCATTCAGCTGAAATTATGAACCAACAAAAACCATAGAACTAGAAAATTTATGTTTACAATTGTATCATTATTTTGATTTTTATTCTTCTTCTCTTGAAAGAAGAACAATGATCTGATGCAAAGAAAGATTACTAGCTATTTCCATTCAGGCAGGAAGTGGTATTCTTTTTTATTGGATCAAACTATATATATATTTAAATATCAATCAGTCAAAAGAGTAATCTGCTCTTAAAAACAAACAAACAAACAAACAAACAAAAAAAAGTGTGGCTAAATCAGTTTGAGAAAAAAAGACGCTTTGGAAAGCAACCACTTTCCAGTGTCTGTTTTCACTAGAACATACTGTGCCCTTTTCCCTTTGTGTTAAGAAATCACTAAGTTGTAGGGGGGAAAAAAAAAAAAAAAGTAAATATTTTTTACTTTTGAGGACTGTCTTCACCAAATTTCTCTGCTAAGCACAGTGTAACAGGGTTTGGTCAGTGATAAAAGAGCAGCATCCAATATAGCACAGTGGCCACAAGGCCTCCAAACTGATTTTTTTAGTCACTACGGAAAGGAAGGGGGCTTCCCTTTGCTCTTCTCTCTTGCCATCACAAGTGCACACTGGAAAGCTTGTAGCTGGTTTCTGCTCCCACTGCTTGTGCAGTGAGCCCTGCTGTGCCTGACAGACACACACCATTGCCTCTCTCAAAGGCTGGGGAACGCTGGAGCTACACACAGGATAATCTACCAGAAATCAATTCCATGAGCTATGAGTAATTATATATCATACATCAGTTGACTTTGCTTACTGAATTAAAATGAAACTAATATGGTCTTAAGCAAGACTGAACAAACAAGATCATTAGGTAGTTAAAGAGATCATCAGAAACTCCTTTTGCATTGTTAAAATTATTGAATTAGGATTATTAAAACTGCTGGCAAAACCCAATCCCTTTATCAGGCTGGATGTTCAGCAGACTCCCGGCACTCATTCACAAACTGGGAGACAAGCAGCAACTTTAAAACTGAAAAGGCAATGGGTTTTATCTGCTCCTTCATCAACCCTTTGGTATTTGTAGGCTCAGTACTAATGAGGCTCTGCAGTGGAACTCATTTCGCTTTGTTACCTGGAAGCTTTCTGTGGTGAAGATGAAAGAGATGCTCATTCGAAGTCTTCTTGTTTTTGTTTAGCTAACATAAATGAGATTTTTTTTTTAATATTATAGTACAGCAGTGATCATATAACACACACATAGTTTTCTATCTAATTGCTCTGCATATCCAGAGCTTTGAAGTTAGTCCATATAAATATCTCTGAGATTTAACAAATACAGCTTTTGATTTCCACCCAAGGCAAAGCAAACAATTTTATTCTCTAGCGTGGATGGATTCTGTGTTGTGTTTCATGCTAGGAAAACCTCCAAAGCAAAAAATCATATCCAGCTGCTCTCTATAGTGCAGAAATTCAAAAAGAAAATAAAAACAATCTGTAATTCAAAATTTATTGGCAATTTTCTAGCGCACTTATCTGCAACAGCACGAGCAACATGAGCAATCAGAGCACAGAGCTCATTGGTCTGAAGGCCTTAAGAAAAGGATGTTTGAGGAAATGTGAATAAATAGAAGCTATAAAAAGAGCAGCAAATGCATTAACCTAAGTAGGACTAGAGCAAAGTTAACTTGGCAAAGGAAGCAAAGTGGGACAACTTTTTTCCTTGCAAGTAAAGCTCCTGGTGCTGGAAGGCTGAGAGGAAAAATCCCGAGAACAGCTGGGGAATAATGGAATTGTATTTTCGTTTTTTTAAATGAAGCTTATGATTTTAAATCAAAGTAAATACCTCATCTACAATTTGTTGAGAAATACTTCTAAAATACAGCTGTGTTCTGAATTTCCCGGCTGACAGAGCCTCGCCACTTTATCCTTTTTAAACAGATGTGGTTTGTAAATATTCTCACTATGGCACTTTAACTACATCGCCGCATGGCTGTGGAGATGAGGCCAGCTGTGTCTCCTAACTGGATCAGCTCCCCGAACAGATGTCCCCCCTCACGAGAAAGCAGAGTCTTGCAAATCACCACTTCTGAGAGGTGCCACCAGATGAAGTTCATGGAAAAACATCAAGACATCCATCCTCCTAAAGTTGTCTTTTCCCACCTGAAAGGGCCTGAGCATCAAGGGATGACCCTCCTCATGCCTAATCCAGGCTGAACCAGAGGAGACTTGACTTTATCCCACCCTACAGACACTAAGAAAGCCCTGAAGCTTCCCTGCTCCTCTGCTAAAACCATAAACCAAGCTGGATTGTTGCAGCTGTTGTTTTGGGGGAGCTTACAGTGACAGAACTTTGGGCTGGGGGCCTTGCACCAACCCATACAACAGCAGGCATGGGCTCTTGAGAGACATTTCACCCACTTGCATGCTGCTTCTCTGTCCTGAGATGGAGATGGCTGAAAAGCTGATGTGTCCATACTGCACCTCTACTACAGCCCTGCAGACCTACTCTGAAGCAGTCATGAGTTACGACTGGCAAAGAGAACTCAAATCTCAGAGGCAAGATGAGTGCCTCTTTGAGAAACCACTCACAGGTTCTTCTGTCTGGTCCTGCCTGGCACCGTCAGTCCCAGGAAGCAAGCAGTGCTCCTGGAGCCCTCATCCCAATGCCTCTGCTCTGCCCCCTCTCCCCAGCCATCCCGTGGAACCTCTGCTAACCCCACGTGTAAGGAGCCTTGCAGGTAAATAACTGCTCTCTTTACTAAAATAAGTCTTTAGGGAGGATCAGGGCAAGCAAAGAGATAAGAAGACATCATGTAACAAAATACTATGTACAAGGAAATTGTCCTCTGACAAAACCAGGAATGCCTACAACACCTATTACCACAAACACCCCTTACCAGCTGAATGGAACAGGTAATTATTATAAACAGGAACAGCCACTTGCCAGCGTCCTCATCCCATTGAATAAATGAAAGGTGTTTTCTCCATTTTCTCTTCAGATGGTTAATGAAGGTGGTACAGATGTTAGAGTCCCGTTAATTTAGTACATTCCTGGCACTGAATTTCCTCTTGCTTACTGAATTTAATTTAATCAATTGGTGGTGGTTTTTTTTTTTTAATCAATTGGTGGTGGTGGATTTTTGTTTGTTTGGTTTTGTTTTTGTTTTTTCTAGAAAAACTTAACCTGTTCACATTACAAACTCTTCCAAATTAATCAACACAGAAACCCATTCTTGCTCCTGAATAAACAAACTCCCTCTCTCCTCCCACAGCTATCCACAGGGAGATGCTCATGGAGGTGTCACATGTCTCCTCCAAATGCCTTCACTGGTGCAGGTCCTGCACCCGGTAATATGGGAAAGGACACCTAACCATGCTACTGTCTTAACCTGAGATCTGTTACAGAGCTTGGTCTTTAAGAGAATCTTGAAAATAGTGCAGAATTATTGTCTTCTGGTGAGAAGTCAAAAGAAGTCTTCTACTCTGAAGAGACAGAGCACAAAATTAAGCTAAAAGCAAAAGATCAAAATTTAAATATCCTGGTTCCAGCTGCCATCCCACAGCAAAGCCTTCTTTGAAGAGCAGTCCATCCAAACCCCTTTTCCAACAAGTTTCTGCCACCCTCACGTATCTCGATATCATTCTCACCTTGACACGTCTTTGCTTTGTGGTGCATCCCAACCCCAGCCATGACAAATTCCACCAGGCTCCTCGCTCCTCTGCCCTTGTCTGCAGCAGTGCTCTCAGCTGCACACAGTTCCCTACATCATTTCAGAGTTCTTTGGCATCTCAGCAAACAGAGAGCATCTGGCCCTGTGTAGGTTTTCCTGCTGAAACACACAAGCAGGTTTGCGAAGCAAGGATCATTTGGCTCCCCTGTAATACTGGCAGGATTGATAATGACTCAGCTATAACTAACCTCATTTCGGCAGACTGAAAAAAATATCTGCCATCATCCCAGAGTGAATATGTCCTTTTGGTTGGAATATTTTGAATACCAACAAAGGACATTTGAAAACAAAGAATCAAAAGGGAAGTTGGGCTCTCACTCATTGAAAAATGAGTGAACTGATGTGTGGGCAGAGGCAGAGGCAGTGGCTAATTTATCTGAAAGCTCAGCTTAATGTCCTGTGGTGCAGGAGGCTGAGCTTACTGATCAGCCTCCCGATCCCTTGCTCCCTTTCTAGCCATAACAACTGGCTGTTGGCCCAGGACTGGGTCCATGATTTATCTCTGTTAGGTTTTGCTCCTGTAAAGGTGAGGACCAATTCTAAGCCCCAGGCTTCTTCTGTATTCAGCAGAGAGAGATGGGCATCTCCTGATGGCACCCCATCAGCCCTGAAGACAAGTGTATTGAAGGTACAAGAGATAAATACCCACAGAGGAAAACCGAGTGTCCATCTGAGGTGGCACACGTGATTTTTAGGCTGATACAGTAGAAGAAATGAAACCTTCTGGTTGTGCTTACTGATAGGAAATGAGAACCTGCTTGCGTATCTGCTTTTTTTTGGTAGTCATTTAGCACAGACGTGTTGAGGATTCCCAGTATCTCAAACCACTTTTTATTTCCAAGTGGCAGAAAATTCTGCTTGCATTACCGCCACACAAACATGGTGCACCTGTTTTTTCCTTGTACATGAATTACTGAAAGCTTAAAAAGAAAAATCCATATTCTGTATTATGAGAAGCTAGAATGTCTGATAAGCATTGAGCAAGGGAAACACGGAGTCTGTTTCAGAGGTATAATATAGAGCTTGCAATTCAGGCTTCAACTTACACTTGACTTTTATGCCAGCCATGTATGTCGTTGATAGGGAAAGCAGATCCTAAATGCCTGACTGACACATTAAATGTGATGGGTCTGTAATGCAGGCAGCATTACTAGCAGAAAAGGCACTGTTATTTGTTTTCTTAAGATCCCTAGGTACTCGGTTTTAAAGCCTGCTTGGAGCCAAGTGACAAGAATCTTTAAAACTGCAAAGCCAAAAATAGCTCCAGCTTCCCAGTTACAATAAACTGTAGATAATCTCTCGTGGCAAAGTGATGGAGTGCAGCCTAGTGAAAGCAAAGCAAATGCTGATGGGGACTCCTGTGCCTCCTGGATGGAAGTCTGACATTTTTCCAAGTAGCACCATGCTACCCTATTTCTTTCATTTTAATGTTCTCTCTTCTTCTTCTCAGTGATGTTACCCTTATGCACTTTCTGCAAGATTTTTCAGTGAAAGAAGGTAATGGTTTCTTTCACGTTAGTCCATACATGTTTGTGTTGACCCCCAGTCTCTTCTCCTCACTTATCCCTTCTATAAGGTTTCCTGCTTTATGATAGGACACTCTCCTAGCTGTGATCTTCTCGTGGTGATTTGGGTCCATGCAGCACACATTCCAGTGTCATGGGGTTGTTGGTCCTTTCAGGAGAGCTGATCTGTCTGACTCAGCCCATGTCCTTTTTCTTTGATAAAACACAACGCTCAGTAAGATCAGAATTCAGAAAGAGGGGTTGTTTATGTTTGTGTCTCTGATTTACTGTTTTTCTTTTGGTTGCACAGCTGAAAGACTGGTAATGAATCAGCCAGGAACAAGTAAATATTGCCAGCATCATGAGCAACACCACACCAAGGGGATGTTCTGGGTCTCTGTAGCTGCTGCCTAGGTCGAGTGAGGTAAGCAGTCTTCAATGTTTCTGCACCAGCTATTCTTGCTGCCCCTGTTAAGCATCCCATAACTTCAAAATTAAAGGTACATAGGTACTGATGAGAAACGATGCTAAAAAGATCTGTTGTTTTAGCTCCTTGGAAGAAGCTGAGGGCTGGAGTGCAGTTTCCTAACTTCTCATTCTTCAAAGCTGAAAATACTATAAGCCTCTCCAAAACCTTGTTACTGACTTGTTATCGTTGATGTAATTTTTCCTAACCATATAACAGCTAAAAATCAGATTTCATGAATTATAGAAAGATGCATGATCAGGTTTCCAAGAAGATATACATACATCAAAAGATGCAAAAGAAAAAAAAAAATCTAAACAATGAAATGAGGAAATATCAAACAAAGATCCATGACAGGGTATTTTAGTGCCATTCTCCCAGAAACTCCTGGGCATTTGTCCCTACCAGGAGCTGGGTAGGTTTGGTCACTGTACCAGAGCCCTGCACCGCCTCCCATTGACAAGCTGGAGAAGGAAGCAATAATTAAACCCACCATGCAGAAGGGTGGTGGAATACTCTGCCTTCTGCTGCAGCTTGTTTTTCACCCCACTTATGGAAACCTGGAACTCAGTCCTGGTGACACAGAAGGCAACTGGAGCAGTCAGACCCTGCTCCTCCCATCCCCTCTTGTGCCCAAGCTGTGAGCTGTGCCGATGGCTCTCACCAGCCAGACAGGTGTTGCGGAAGGAGTTTGAGAGCAGATCTGTGGTTTGGAGACTTTTCTCCAACCAAAGGCAGAGTGAGGGGAAGGACTTGCGCTCGCTCGTGCAACTTTTTGCAGCAAACCTGCTTGTGTGGAGATAAACCTGGCCCAGACAACTAGGTTTCTACAATCATGGGCTGAAATAGGAATAGCGTAGAAGAACATTTCTTGCTGAAAAGTCAGCAAGGTAATGGAAAGGTCTGGCCTTTGATAAAGGGAGAGACAGGCACAGAAGCAATCACCTCGGCAGCCCATCCAGTGCAGATGTCACCAGCTAATGAAGCATCACGCATGATAGCTCAGGGCTGGGACGTGCAAATTTTGTGTCACCCACCACAGGGCATGGCTGTGCTGGGCTTGGCTGAAGGACGGCTGAAGCAGAAAGGCTCCCCCAGCCAAATGGGCAGTGGCAGAAACCTGTGCCCTCATTTAGGCTGCAGTTTTGGAAGGAGTTTTTGTGAGTTAGGCGCTCAAACCTATGAGGCTAGAGTTGTATGGCTTCTGCAAATAGGGCATAATCGAGTGTGTCTTCAGGTATTTCTCCTTTGTATTGCAATGTGGTGCAGAGCCACCACAGACTCAGGGGAGTTTAATTTGTCTCTATTATATGCATCTGTGTCTTGCTCACACATCCTTTCTGAGAAGAGCTGTAAATGACTTTTTATGAAAAACAGGCACTCACATATGTATTATTTCTTTTTGTGTCTAAGAAAAATGAGTCTTTTCATTTAATTTGCTCCAATTTCTCCCTTCAGTCCTCCCAATTACAGACCTGTAGACTGCAATTATTGTATGTTTTATCTGCTCTCACAAAAGGGTAGAATAAATCAGTAACACAAGTGTCAGCAATGCCAGTGTGGGGTAAGGCGAAGCTCTTCTGTCAGCAATCAGAGGCATATTATCAGCTTAGCCATTTCTAATCTTTCTGGTGGCAGCAAGGGAGATGTGGATGTGGACCAGCTTTGAAGTAGCATCGGTGCTTTTAAAATACAAATATTCCTGCTATCATAGACAAGATGCACCATAACTCGGGTCTGCTTTCCAACTCTTCTCACCAGCCTGCTGACTGAACCACACAAAATATAGTAGCCCTGTTGGTCCACTTGAGTTTGGTTCTCCTGAGACACATCCTGTTCCAGCCCTGGAAATGGGAGCAGCCCAAGGCCATGCAGCCATGTCAGAAACCTACAGGACATCATAGCATTTCCTCGTTTGACTTTGAGATGCATCCACAGAATGTGATAATAAATGAGCACTAATTCGTCTTCAACAGATAAATTCAGAAATGTAGCTTTTTACTCCAAGTAAACCTGAAAAAGGTTTATTTCATATTTAATTTCCAGCAGTTGATTAGGCTCACCAACTCAATACACTAGAGCTATTGCAAAGAACTGAGAAAGGTGTGGGGGGAAAGCCCCTATTTGAACTTCATCCAAGTTTTCTCTTGTGCTATTCAGGGGGACCTTGTCAGCTCTCAGATCATCAAAGGTGGTGTGCTTGTTTTTTAATGTCATGACAATAACTTATTAGGGAGATACTGAACCAAGCAGGGCCAAGGATATCATGTGTTTAAGGTCTCGGAGTAGTGCACATCTCATCCATTTATTTGCAGAGATAGGATGCTTCTGTGCAAGCAGAATCCAGTAGCAGCTGCTAGCAATTCCTTTAGACCAGGTAGGCACAGAAAGCGAATACACTAAAGGTCAAGGTGTTATGTGTGTCTTTTAAAATCCTGACTAATATAAAATTGGAACTTTTGTGGCCAGTTTGGCAGGGAGGATGAAAGGCTTTGTGAAAAGGTGCACTGTTATTGACATGCCTGCCAAGATTTCAGCAGTCCTACATCGAGTGCAATTTCCCACTTGAATTCTCTGGCCTTCCATGAAACTTAAGAGATGAAGGGATACAGCGAAGCAGGGGAGAGTGGGCGGGCATGAGAGTCTGGGAATGAAAGAAAGGACAAGAAAATAAATGACTGATAAGGTTTTCCAGGAATTCGTACAATCCTTGTCATGGTACTAATGCACAGCAGGTTAGTCAAGAGAAAAGACATGACAGAAAACTGGCTAAAATACTTTATTATTTCAGAATTTCAAAATAAGAGCAGTTTTGGGGAAGGGGGGGATGGCATGGTACAAGAGCTCACAGGGAGGAGAGAGCTTATCGCTGTGCAGGAGAGTGCTCAAGGCGGTTCAAATGCCATCACACTGCTATGATATGTTAGAGCTGGCAACATCCAGAGGACCTTTGAAGTCCTCAGTGTCAGGAATAACCTTTTGGAGGAACTTGACTGAAAAAAAAGGTATACTACAGCAGCAACAACAGCTGTGACCCCAAGCAAAATGGGCTGGAAGAAAATCATTATTTCATGAGAAATTGATAAAAAATGCACTCATCAGTTTTCCTCAAGACGTTTTATGTTTTTTACAAGAAAACCTGTAGACTAAACCAGCACTACTTTCAGTTTGCATTTTTCCTTTCTATTTCCTCTCCGCCTTTATTTATGTTTTTTTGTTGTTTGTTTGCTTGTTTTTGTTTTTAAGGGAAACAATAGGAAATTAGAAACAGAATACAGTAAAGGGGTGAAGAAGACAGAAGAGGATATATTTTTTAATTATGACAGAATTTTGTCTTCAGCATGTGTACTATGTATTTCCATGTGCATTTCCTAAGGGCTGTTTGCTGTAACTAATAGATAATGTGGAGTTCTCTGGCTTGTTCAGCTCCTACCACAGTTCTGGGCTTTGATGAAAGAGTTAAATTCGGCAGCGATACGTGAAGCCTTCCAGACAAAGAAGGCAGTGCAGGGAGCTCTGAGAATCTGTCGGTGACAGTGTGACCCATCTGTGGGACACACAGAGAGAGAAACTTGGGTCCAGGTCTTTAAGAATTGGTTAAAAACGTCTCACTGGATAAAAGCAGAAAACCCTGCTGTGATCAGACTCAGGAGGTAATTTAAGTTAACTAGGCAATTTTGGCCAGTATTCAAGCAGGAAGGGATGTGAACCCTCTCAACCTTTCTTTGAAGTTATAGATATGTACGAACACACTGAGAATGTCTTTGATAGGATCCCAGCTATTGAAAATTGAAGTTTCTGTAATCACACTTTAAAAACAGTTTGAAAATAATCATCCCATCAGAGTGTCCTTTTATGGCTTCTCATGTCAGGCTGGGTCAGCAGCATCACGCTGTGACATGTAGCATGTCATTAAATCAGAGTGGTGTATCTTAATGGCAGGGATCAAATATTAAGCCATGGAGAGAAATACACAGGGCTCCACTGAGCTGACCCTTTTACTCTTGTGTATATACTGGTTATTCAGCATGCTCAGCCCTCTCTCCTGGCCCCCACTATGTTCTCCCTGAGGAACACCGGAGGAAGTGAAAGGCATAGCCTTTAGACAGCTGGAAAACTAACAAGAAAAAAGATCAGGATAATTTGCAGAAAGCCTCTCATCCATGCTCCTGGCCACACAGCAGAGCATGCTGCCAAAGGCAAGTGCTTCACCCAGCCTTTACCTTCCCTTCACAGATGAGGAGCTAATGCAGACTGGTGGCCAGGAGGGACAAACCTCCATGGTGGGTGCGTTCCCCCTGCCTCAGGCTTCAAAGTAGTCAACTTATTCCATTGTGTTTCTGTACTTTAGTAGCTTGTTCCTGCTAGAAGCAGTGATCTCTTACTGTCTAGTGCAATGACAGTAGTGGGGAGTGTCCATATCCTAGTTTTGAAGGCCCACAAACATATTTAAATGACCTATTGCTTTGGAGAGTCTAATCCAGATAGCAGCTGATGAGGGTGCACCCACAAGGACTCAGATGCTGCAGCACCACGTGTGTGGTGCCATGGAAAACGTCCCCCCCTCATCACAAAGAGGCCTGGTCTAACCACTAGACAAGACAGTCACAGCTGGGATTTCTTTCCATTTTTTTCCCTAGTATACTCAAGTGCAAAGGAGCACAGCTCTGAGCCTGCTTTCCTCCAGAGTATTTGCAGCCTCAGGGTAAAGGTGCCCTCCTGGGAGGCTCTGGTGTGAGCAGAGGGTAGGAAGAAAGTCTCCCATCTCCTGGTGGCTCTTTTAAACGACTAGGATAGTAAAAGCTAAAAATGAACAGGAAGAGAACAGAGGATGTTTAGTGTAAATGTCCTCAGTGGAGCCAAGCCTTTGGGCAACCCAAGTGGACACGGTTAATTCACCGCTGCTGGGAGGCCACAGGCATGGCCTGCGCCAGCACTGCTCAGGGCCTGCCAGGGTGAAGGCACTGCCAGGCCTGCCCAGGGCCGTGCTGATGCCTGGTCCCAAGGCCAGACAGCACCAAAGGGTGGATTTTGGGGGTGGCAGGTGGCTGTGTGATTAAGACAAACTTCAGCAATCAAATCCATGCTGTCTCAAACATGATGAGCCCAAGGAGCCAGCCTCGGGTAAAGCCAGGGGCAGCCTTAGCTTTCTTGAATCCCGTCTGCGTGCTGTCGTCCTGCTCCCCTCTTAAAGCAAAAGTGCTTTCTCAACTTGTCCGTAAAAGCAAAAGTGCTTCCTTAACCTGTCTGTAAAAGCAAAAGTGCTTCCTTAATGTGTCTGCAGCTCTGGAGGGGGAGCAATCCTGAGACCTCTGGAGCTGGCAAAAGACTTCTACAGCAAACAGTGGAAGCCCAGAGGCAGGATAACACGTCAGTGGTCCTTAACTAGCATCCCCACAGGGCTGGCAGTGTAGGATTCACCTCTGTCCCAAGGGCTGCTCCTTCAGAGGAACAAGATTTTCTATGCATACAATCTCACATTTTCGTCCTCTTGTTCCAAGATGATGTTAATGTACTGATACTCAGGGTAGGAGAAATTGTTGTTCCCTCCTCGTGTGGAGCCTGCAGCTTGGTCACAGCTGTGTGAAAGATGTATTACACTAATGGAATTTTCTTGTTTTCTTGTTTTCATTTGTTTGTTTATTTGTTTGTTTTTGTTTGCTTGTGGGTTTTATTGTTGTTGTTTTTCTTTCAGATTGGGTAAATCGGCAGTATGGCTGCATCTGATTTCTAATCCATTAGTCACCTCTCACCCCTGTTGGAAAATGCTGAGTTATATTTTCCATATCCCATTGCCATTGACTCTTCCTTCCAGCTTAAGCCACATTCATCTTTGCTGTTTTTAACCACAGCTGTGCTCAGCATCATTATTTGTCTGGATCCTGGTGCTTTTTGTGCCTGCTGCAGATGGAACAAGACCCTGGGGACGGATTCAAAAGGACTTTGTTGTCAGGACTGCATGACATGGCCAGGGCTGGCTTTGTGTACCCTCAGTCCTGAGTTTTGCAAGCACACAGAATACAGCATTGCTCAAAATTGCCATCGGGCTGTTTGCAATCCTGTTCATTCAGATCTGGTCCAGAATCCTTAGCTGAAGGCTTTCTGTGTCCAGAACCATCTTTTTGGTCTGTGTCTCTCAACAGTGAGCTCTTCAGCTAGCCAGCTGTCCCTAGATAGCATCATAATGAAATGACAGTAACAGAAGGTTTCATTTTGATTCTGAAGACCAGGAGCCTGCTCATCCTTACCTGATAAAAGAGAAGGATATGTCAGCAGACCAGGTTATCTAGAAGTGTCTGAGTATTTCCTCTCCCTGGCTGTGCCGTGACGCTGGGCAATGTACGAGTGTCACCTCCCCATGCCACACCCTGCTACTTTAATGAGAAGCTAACCCAAAACCGAGCTTGTGCTGCACTTATTTATCCAGCCTTGAGGTAGCCAGACTCTCATTTGTGTCAACCTGGGTGTCCCTGCTGACAGCCCAGAGGTTGTTTGCTCACTGTTCATAACAGAAATGCACTTGTTACCTTTGACTGCTGATATTTTCTGTATTTCTTAGTGTTCAAAAAACTTATGCAATGACATGGAAGACATAAATGTACCATGTCAGTGCTTTTCCTTTCATTATGTCTTCTGGGAAAGGTTGAAATGCAGCCTGCTTGTTTCATTGCCTTGTGTATGTCTACCTGGTGCTCTCCATCCTCCAAGGGGCAAGATCGTGCTTCACTCCAGTGCTCCTTCCTCTGGGACTACCGACTTCAACCAGGTTGCCTGCTTGCCCACCACAGACATCAGCAAGTCCAAAGCAATGAAACCAGCCACCACTGGCTTTGTTACCTCCTGTCCAAAGGCCTCCCAGGTTCTGCACAAGTCAGCCCCCAAGGTTTAATGAAGGTAAAAGCACTCAGCCCTGCCCTTGTCAGGTTGTATGAAAGAGATAACATGGTAAGAGATCGCAGTAGGAGGAGGCAGAAAGGGCAGTGCTGTACCATGGCATGCAGCCTGCAGAGCATGTAGGGTGCCTCCCCTCTGCAAATCAGTGCAAAGCCTCCTTGGCAGCGCTCTGTGGCCTGAGATCCAAGCCCTCAGCTCACCTGGTGAAGCATCCTGAAACTGAAGGTGAGGTGGGAAATTTGCAGTGTCTTATCAAGCGATACAAACATCAGAAAGAGACCACATTCACACCACTGCAGCTGCCAAGCCCCACCTGATCATGCTGGGTGAAGGAGCTGGATTATCTGCTGGTCCCGATGTAACCAGGGACTTTGAGCAGAATTCAGAGCAAGGCCAATGTGTGTTGATCATGACTGTGCTCCCCAGTTTCATCCAATATTCAGATGCTATTTCTGATCTCTCACAGCACAACCCAGGTTGTAATTAGCAGCTCATCAGCATGCCCTGCCTGACTTAAGGGTCTAGTATGGAGAGGCTAGCAGGTCCTGAGGCCGTAGGAAAAGCAGGCTGCAGGGATGACACTGACTCACCCCAGAACCTTGGGCTCTTACCACACTACAAGAAGATTTTGCAGCCAAAGGATTGTCCCCACTGACTGAACAACACTGGGGTCTCAGATGGTCCCTGCTCCAACCATCACTGGGAAACTATCACAAGAACTTCTTCAATAATCATTTTACCTTCTGGGTCCAACTTCAGCATGATAAATTTAAAATCTTTCCATATTCCACTTGTAAATACACCTGAATGTCAGTGAAATGGCAAATGGATGACAATTTTCCCATTGCTTTACTCCAGCTTTACACTGCTGCAAATTCTTTGGAATCCAGCGGAGTCATTCAGAGGCGAGTGGAATACATATTGTGAAGGATTGCCCTTAGCCGTGAGGGTTACACCTGCGATCCATTCTCGGTGTGCTTTTTCCTACCAAGTCCTGCCAAGTGCTAACATAGTCATTGGAGAGGTCACCAAGAGTTCAGTGTTCTCAGGCATCTCATGTTATGTTTATTTGGTTCTGGCAGCACAACAGCACTGCTTAAATTTCATTCTCTTGGAAAATAAAAGACAGCCATGCCTCTTAGTACAAGATTTCAGGCATGTTCCTTAGTCGATAATTACTCTTAACCCATCATGGCCCTTGCAAAATAATCTTGTTCCTCACACACAACAATCTGTTACAGGAATGATTACATTACGCTTTCAATAATAAAGCTCACAAATTGATTTGTTTTCTATTAACCAAAGAAAAACTGCAATGCATCACCTAGCTGTGCTGCAGGAAGGATGAGAAAGTGTTGGGCAAATTCTCGCACCTACCTCTAGCCATTAAACATTACCTGTTATAGTTTTAACAGCAAAGTGTTACTCAGTTTCTATCACGAACATTTTTCCATTTAATTTCTACCTACTTCATGTCTTTTGAGGTCATTCTGTGCTTCATGGTGGGGGGGTTGGAATTGAACGATGTTTAAGGTCCCTTCCAACCCAAGCCGTTCTGTGATTCTGTGATTCATGAGAACCTCTGTGCCTTTAGCTAGTGGCAAGACACGCCGAAATATGCATTTTCCCCTTGGGTAAGTCGAGAGCCCACAATTCCAAAGAAAAACAAGCAGGAAGTGAATAGATATACCTAATTTATTTATGTCAGCACATCCTCCCTCCACAGCACAAAAAGACACATGCATCAGACAGCTGCCAGGAGGAGGGGGCAGCAAGACCACAAAGGATGCAGCCCCGATCTCTTTGCTCCCTTCTGGGAAGCACCAGAGGCTCTGTTTTTTCCTGCAGCTGGGCCTAATGCAAGGAAAGACACAAGCTTACTTCGGGCACTGGCACAGCAAGTGACAGGAGGTTTGACTCCAGAGTCAAATGTGCAAAGGACCGTCTAATAGGGCAGGGCCCTGGTCTCTGATCTCTGCTCTCAGAGCTGCTCTGCAAAGGCTGTCTTTCATCTGCAGCAGCACTAAGAGCAATTTGTGCAGGCTGGCCTCAAAACAGACAGCATGCCCTCTGTGCCTACCCGCTCTAATTTCTAGGACACACTGTGACCATATCATTTGTTTTCCCTTGCTCCTTTTGAGCTTTGGCTTATTGTCCCCACAAAGGCACACCAACAGAAGAGACAGGGTCCCTTCCATGACCATGAAGGTCTGGCTTTTTATCCCCTGTAGCAGAGCTGGGGTTTGAACTTTGGGCCCATGAACTGGATGAGACCTCTGCCTACACAGCTACCATGCAAAATGAGTGTGTCAGTATGTTACAAGCCATTATACCCTAGAAAAGAACAACGTGCTGCTCAGCTTTAAATTTAGCACAGAAATCAAGGCTCATCCAAAGGCTATAGGTGTGAGCTGAACAGTAGCTGGATATACGCATTTTCCTACAGCCCTGACAGGATAACCTGAGGCTTGTATAGGGGCAATATTTAGCCCCCTGGATGCCCTGATAGCTCTCTGTCAGAGACACTTTGCACCCAACACATGCAATTTTCTCTCTTGCCCTGAATATGGAAGGCAGCTCTAGGCCTGGATTCACTCCAGAGCATCCACCTCAACAGGGGCATAGGACATGTTTCCTGCCTTTCCATCTCTACTGCAGCAGTTCAGAAACCTGAGTTTCAGGTGAGGAGGCAGAAAGATGCAAGAGGGAGGGCAAACAAAGATAAGTGGACTGCTGAAGCCAAGGGAAAGCCTATAAACATGTGCTAAAATGATGAATTATCACATGCAAATGCAGTAAGGACATGATGTAGACAGTCAAGTTTCAAGGATAAAAGGAGAAGCAAGGATTCATTTCAAAATTTTTGGTTAATAGCACTCACAGTTCTGGGAGAGTCCTTCTTTATGAATAACAGAAAAGCCAATGGATTTTGAAAACTCCTTTTGCCTCTTGAAAACTAGCTAGGTTTTGTCTCTTGAAAACTGCCTGAATGCAATAGGCACACAAAAACCTGGCCTGACAAGACTCTAAAAAGCATGTTCCATCTATTTAGGCTACAGATCCGTTAAGGGTGAGATCCTGCTTTTAGGACACGTGCCATCAGTAGCTGAAATAGCAGAATTTATAGTCAACCTAAATGATCAAGCATGGTATTTTTTAAGAGCAATGCAGGACTTAGATTTATGTACTTAGATATCCATTTAATTTGGGAGACTTGGAAGGACTGATTTGGATACCAAAGCATAACTAATTCAAGCTTAGTTACATGCCAAGATTTAGAACAACATTTTAAGGTAAAAACTTAATGACAGTGATAATGGAAAACAAGATTAATTTTATTAGAATTTGCAGGTATACTGGACTAAACTCTTTGAAAAAAAAAAAATGCAACAGGTAGAATTCATTTGGTAGCTTTATCAAAAATAGATTTCACCCTGTATCAGATATGAAATTATGCAAGAGAAGATGAGGCTTAGGCTAACACTGAGGTGGAAAAAAAAAGGAGACTAGAAAAAGGAAACGGTCTTACAAGAGTTAATGTATCTTTATAACAAGGCTACCAAGAGGACTTCCACGGAGAATATTAAATATTTATATCATTGGACTGGGCACTCAAATAGTAGTGCTCCCATTAAACCTGTTAGAGCATTGTCAGCTCTGCAGAAAGCAGGAATACCAAGAGGAAGAACTGGGTGACCTTAAGGCCTAGAGAAATATAATTCAGTGTAGCCATTGTGTTAACATACAATAACACTTCTGAAGAGACAGCAGAACACTCTGCAAGCACAATGCTTGGGGAAGAATATCTGTCACGTGTGACACTTGCATGCGACACTCACCAGTTGGCAGGAATGGACTGGAAATCTAGCCCCCGATGTGATGAGGACATAAGAAAAACAAATACAGCCCTGAAATACATGGACAGAAATAATTCCAGTTGAAACAGACAGGTGAGACCTCACTGAGGATTTGGTTCTCACTGGGAGGATGAAGTAAATCGTTTTATGGCAGTGGGGATCAGACTAAATCAGGTTTTATAAGTTCCCTTGATCCCATCATGGTGGAGAGAGTCCATTGCTGCATATGCAAAGTCAGAATTCCTTATGGGTTTACAGCTGCTGTTATCTGGAATCATTCTCGCTTCCCTGAACTTTTTGCCAACATCTCTGTTTATTTAGCCCAAACAGAATTACAGTAAATACCTCGATAACTAGATCAAGAATCAGAATTCAATAATTCATGACTGTATGAACACTGTATCGTTTCCACATTAGCAAGATGTTTACTCTATGACTATCTAGAGCTGAATCAACAAGGTTGTTAGGAAAAAATGCAGGAAGGCAAAATGATATAAATTTTTATGAATGGTTAGGTGTTCATCAATATCAGCAGCTCCAAATCCACAACACTGAACATTACTCTTGCCTAAAAAAACCAGCAGCCTTCTGATAAGAAATCATGCTGAATAAATTACCATTTTGCTGCCTCTTCCATGAAAATCTGCAGTTTAAGCTACCACAGACATCAAATGGACAGCCTTCTCTTCTTTTCCATGCAGACCTATGTATTATAGCCTGGGGCATTTCCAAATCCAGCATTTAATCAGGAGATTACCTCTGAGGTGTAAAAATTGCTCTTTAATCTCCAAATCCCAGACAGCTGCCATGTTAAATACAAAGATACCTTATTACTCTCTAGTACCTAACCCTTAATCAGACACAGTGACAATGAGCTGGAAACAGTCCCTCCTTACTTCCAACATCTAATTTTAAATTCCAGATTCTCCCTTAGATGTTCTTGCAAAACACGTTCACCCTCTGGGAGGACAATATGACCTGGAACAAGCATTCTCCAAACACAGCAGCACCGATTACCTGTGGAGTATTTAGCTTTTAAAACAATGCTTTGCAAGGCAAAGATAAGTATGTAGAGGAGGGCAACGTTTTTGGTTTTATTTCAAGTCTGGAAATCTTGCCCAAAAGCAAAAGGTGTAATAAGCTCATCTTTAGTTTAACCATGGGATAGATTCACACAAACTAAGGCACATGAGGATCCACGACTGAAAGCAGACGCTGGGAGAAATCTGGCTGGAAATACAAGCTGCACTTCATGACCAAAGCAATTAGCTAGTGGTGTAATTTACTTGTGCAAGTAATGAGTTCTCAGCCATGTGAAGTCATTAAATCAAAGCAGGGAGATTTTCCAAAGGAGATGTCTGAGCTCAGTCAGGTAACTTGCAAGGGGTCTGGTCTGTGGGGAGTGGTACTGAAGGTAAATCACAGCACTCTGAAAAAAGACACCACAGAGATGGAGGAGAATGCTTTGGAGACAATTAAAACCTCTCCCCACTGTGAAAGGTTTTGTCTTTGTCTCAAGTCTTTGTCTCAGTTGCTGCTATCTCAGCTATTCCCTATCCTAATCCATTACTTTGCTACAACCCACCAATGTACTACTACAGCTCAGTTCATCGCTGGTCACTTATTAAACCATGACAACTCCATCCTCCACTCACATGCTTGATTCCTGAAGACATTGTTTCAAAGTAATGAGCTTTATTTTTTATTTTTTCCCTTTGGCTGTCTTGTTTGCCAGACCCTAAATTGCTGCATGACAGTTCTGATTACTTTTAGTAATGAATAATTTCTTTTCAAGAAAATTCAGCATTTGACAACCAAATTTGGACAGTGCTCTTGTGCCCCTGCTTCAGCATTCTTGCATCTTGGTCAGACCCATGCTCAATGCCTCTGTGGATGGAGGAGGAAGCTCCCAGCACCCCAGGTAGCCTATTGCCCTACTCCAGTGCTAAACCCCTGCCTTCTGGAGGCCTCATTAACAGCTGCTGCCTCCTTTGCTGCATTTCACACCCACAACTTCTTGCACCAGAAATGGAAAATGGGTATTTTCTCTCTGCAGCTGTAATTTAAATATTTAAGCTCTCTTTTTTCTCCCCTTTTGTCTCTTACACTAAAAAATACCAGCTCTTTCAATCTGCATGTTTTCTAGATCCCTGGCCATTTTTATTGATTTTTTTGGTTTGTTTGTTCCTCTGGATTCCTTGCTTCCTGGGACCCATATCTGGACAGCTGAGACCTCTCCATAAACACACAGAAGGAAGGGTTTATTACGCATACCCCAGCACATACAACCCAGGACATTATTATTTTTTTTTAATATATTTTCAAATAGTCTAAGTTTTTCTACTTTGATTCTTTGCAGACTCTTCATCCACCTGTCCCCAGTTGGAAGAAAAAAAAAAAAAAAAAAAAAAAAAAAAAAAAAAACTAAGTATACCAAAATGCAGAAGTTCTCCAACTCATCCAGCTTGTTGTACTTAAAATCAAAGTCTGTTCAGCCTTCTTCCCCGCTTACCCACTGCAGTGCTGTATAGAGTGGCAGCAGATAAAATTTCCATTTCAAGAGGGCACTTTCAGTGCTGGTCAATGGTCTCTCTCTCAAACCCTCCATTCTGCCACAACATTAGATTTATTCCAATTTTTCCACTCTCATTCCAGTTTCAGTTATATATCTCCAGAAATTCAAATTATCTGTTCTGTGGTTCCACTTTCTAAACACAGCACTGCTTTTTGATCTTTTATAGTCTTTTGGCCTCTCTTCTATGCTCCTTGCAGAGGCAAGGGGCTAATGACTGAAGGCTTTGACATTGTTCCTGTTGAATCCTTTCAAATAAATTTCATCATGCCCTTATATAAGTATTTGAAACACTTATGAGTCCAATGATTCATGTTGTATTTTCAGAACTAACATGACAATTTTAAAGGGAATTTAGATGCAGAGGTTATCAATTAAAGAAATAAGATATTTTTTCAAAACCTAAACATAATCCAGGATCTTCATCTACACAGCTAAGAAGTCTTGAAAATGCCACCAGGACCCAAAATCTTAAGTCACAGAGGTGACTGAGGACTTAGGAGCTAGGGGATGGACAACAAAAAGGAACTACACGTCATGTGCCCTGCCCCTATCTAGACTTTGAGGTGCCTAAATGCCTTTCACAGGAAGGCCCCAGGTGGGACAGGAGGACCACAGATGAGCATGGAATAAAGCACCAATTTCTCAAGCCCAACAGGAGCCTGGAAAGCTTTGTGCTAGTCTTACCTCCCAAAGAGGGATGTGGTTTTTCTGGACCTTCTGTCTGAGTCTCTGCCGAAGTGCAGTTTTTTAGTTTATGATAAAATTAGATGTAATGAGACCATGACCATCGCATGGCTACATAACAGCTCAGTAAATCTGGTTTCCATGGACTTTCCCAACCTGTCCCAGCACTCAGCCCTTGCCACAAAGGAGCACACATCTTAAATAAAGCTGCAAGACAGGAAGGGTTACAAAGCCATTTTTCCAGATAGAGTGTCAGGGGAAAAGATGATTAAAGTTTATTGATGCATGGCTTAATATGATACAGAAAGGAAGTGATTTTTTTCAAAGCCATGATTCAAATATGTGGGAGAGTGGATTTTGAACTAACATCACTGAAGAACAAGTGAGGGAAGTCACTGCAGTATCACCAGTCATCTTTTTCTGCACACAGCCAGACTTCAGCAATCACAAACGTAGACTCAATTTGGATGTATCTGAGGCAACAGAAGTGGGATTTCACTTCCCCCTTTCAGATTTTTTTCATTCATTATGCCGTTTACTGTGGGAAAAATTAAACATGCAGTTAATGTCAAATCATTTCATTCAATTTATATATTTTGCATACATTCAACAGAAATGAGCAGTGTGTGAACACCCACTTCCTGAGACAGCACAGTGTTATTTCTGCATGAACAGAGCCATCACATCTTATTTATTTTCTTAAGCTAAGTGAAATGTGTCCCATTTGAATGCCAGTTATGCTGGTTTATTTGTCAATGTTTCAGGTGTACAATCCTAAGATTTTAACAGCTTATAGCATTTATGCTCAGTTATAGCTTATTGTCTCAACAGGAGGTGGGTATGAGAAACTCTGAGGACCTTTGGTATTAATACTGACAAAAATGTGGCTGAACTGCATTTAGTTGGTTGCATGCTTGCGGCAAATATTTCACTCAAGATGAAATACTGAATGGTCAAATTAATATTTTCCCAGCTGCACCTCTACATCTTATTAGCTGACATTGTCAGCAGCATCTCAGTGTCTGTTTTTGCTCCCAGTCTTAGAGAACTGTTTAATATCTGGGAAGGATTTGCAGGTGCTCGCAGCCAGTTACTCTGTGAGTGAATCATGTGCTGCTGTTCTTAGTCAAAAGGCAAATCTCACTGGGAGATATTATCAGGAGAGCTGGAGGTATGATACAGGATACTTTAGTACTATCCCATCTTCTGAGCACTGTATTTTAAGGAAGGAAGATGTAAGAAAATGGGAAGAATTTTAATAAGACAAGCAGAGATTTTTAGTCATACAGCAAGCCTACACTGCTCAGACAGGCAGAGGGATGTGGTCTGACAAAGGGAATGAAGGGGGAAATAACGGTGCTTCTAGTGTTTAGAAGAGGTCATAAGGGTCAGAGCAATCAATTTTTCTTCCACTACTTGAGGAATAAATGCAATTATCACCACCAAGATTTTTAATTTTTTTTTTAGAGAAACATCTTTAAATGTAATGCCACTAAAGCCAAGAACAGAAGAGTTGTCCATGGTGAATATTTGCAAGAACACAAGGTGAGCAGTCTGTACCCAGAGCCGGGCAGTCATAAGGGATATTTTCCCTCAGTGCAGAGCTTTGAAGTACCCAATCACTAAAGCTTCCTTCCTACATTTCTACAATTTACGCTACTGAATGAACTTGTTGATCTCAGGCTATACAAAGGGGCCCTGGAGGCTCCAGGGGGATCAGAGGTTTCATTTATAGCACACTAGACAAATGCAAACCGGGAATCAATTCCTGCACAGAAAAGATCTCTTTGAAAACCTCAAACTTGCCTTAAAAGCAGCTAAACGCACATTCTCTCTTTTCAATTTTCTTTTATTGGCCAGAACAATCATTCTGGGGAAATAAATAAATAAATAAAGACGCAAAGAAATTTAATTTCTCAGGATTTGCAGTTATCCAGAATCCTGCTAGAAGATCCTCATACCTAGAAAGTTCCAGAAAAAAAGATCCCTCTGTCCACACTGCTGGCCCAGTCTCAGTATGCAGAGCAAGTCCAAGGCATCAGGAGTACAGTGTGCAGTCTCCAAATACTTCTCCTGGTCACCTACAGTTGTGACACTTAGATTCAAACTTCTGTGGCATTCATTTTCAAACAGTATTCCTGAGGGACATAACAAACTAACACACAACCTATTTCATTAGCTACAGCCCAAAAGTCATAAACAATGTTCAGTGAGTGCGTGGAGGCCTGGCACAACTCTCTTGGACGAAGTGCCTGCCACTACATGACACAATGAAAATCATGGTATCATGGAATGGCTGGGGTTGGAAGGGACCTTAAAAATCATCTAGTTCCAAGCCCCTGCCATGGGCAGGGATGCCACCCACTAGATCAGGTTGCCCAGAGCCACATCCAGCCTGGCCTTGAACATTTCCAAGGATGGGGCATCCACAACCTCTCTAGGCAACCTGTGTCAGTGCCTCACCAGCCTCTGAGTGAAGAACTTCCTCCTAATCTCTAATCTAAATTTCTCCTGTTTTAGCTTAAAAGCATTCCCCCTCGTCCTGTCAGATGTGGACACAGGGCTCCAGATGGGGCCTTACAAAGGCAGAGCAGTTCCCTCCCTTGAACTGCTACATCTGTCGATGCAGCCCAGGATGCAGTTGGCCTGAAAATCACCCTTTTTAATCTTCTTTAATTAGATAAGTTTCCCTATTGTCAAGAGAGTGAAAAAAAAAAAAAATATATATATATATATATATATATAGCTTTTGCATCTCACACTACAGAGACATCTTCCAATTTCTCTTTCACAAAATGGTAGCCTTTGATGAACCATAAGAGCTGCCACAATGTACTCTTTGCCCCATTCCTGAAGCTGGGTTGGAAAAGAAGTAGGATGTAACAGACTATTTACATTGCACTTGCACCCACATGAAATATTTTCTTTAAATGAAGTAGCCAAAGAGCTTCTGCATGGAAATACAGTGTTAGAAACAGTTTCAGCCAAAGCGTCTTAAGCATGAGTTGTGCCAAGCCAAGCCACTCCAGCTGTACTGAAGATGACCCTTGAAACATTTATTTTGTGCAACAAGAACATAGTGTAAATTTGACTCAGCAGAAAGTCCTTAAAGCCAGGCTTTAATTTACCCAAAATAAAAAGAGAGCAAGGACTTTCATTTCTTTGAATAATGGAAAAGGGTCCAACTTCCCTCAAAATAATAATAATAATTACTGCAGCGCAGAGATTGAGAATGCAAAAGTTATGAGTAACTGAAGACAATTTGGCAATCCCATTTTAAGCTCAAATCTTCCAGTGAATGTAAAATACACAGATCCGTGGAAAGCTATGTGCATTCTGAAAGGATACCCCTTTCAGCATTTAGTTAATGTTTTTGAGGCCTCTACAGTGGTGTAAGGCCTCTTCAGCTGCAGAAATAAGCAACTCAAAAGATTCAAGGTTTCAGGATCTGAAACAGATTTTTGGACAAAACTTGTGAATAATACTTACACTCCAGTGCAAACTAAAAGGAATGTTGAAATCTCAACCTTCCTGTGTGACTATTGCATACAGATAGTTTTCAAGAGACAAAATCTAGCTGGTTTCAATCTCAATTGAAGAACAATTTTGTCTGGATAGTTATTTTTTTGCAAGTGACCTGAAGCAAAGAAAGAGCCAGTACATCACTCATGGAAACCAGGGAAATCAGGAAATCTTGCATTGACACATACTTAAAGCACATGAAATTTGCATGGCAAAGATAAACAAGGGAGGAGGGCCAAAGAGATCCACTAGTTAATAAAAAATTGTTGCACACATCTCTCCTTTTCAGAAGGTATAACATACATAGCATACACCTTTACATGCATACACACGTTTTAGGTTTAAACAATTCAAGGTTACACGAACACCACGCCTTAAACTAAATTAGAGTCCATGGTTTGAGAATGAAAAATGAGTGTTCAAAATGGGATTTGTACCAGTTTAATGGAATCATTTGAAATTCACGCTTTTAATTAACCTCTGCCAATCTCCGCGACTAGGATGCCTCATGTTGCAGTCACAGCTGCACAATTACTGCCCTATCTTACTCCACGCACTCCTCTTCTTCAAATCACCCCGGGTGAACGGTGCCTGGGAGCAAGGAGTCACTGCAAAGCTCTCCATCTTGTGTCTGCCTTGCCCAGTTGTGGGGCCATGAGTAATGGGCCTCAGACAAGTATTCAGGAATACTATCTGCGTGGTACTAGTCAGAAGCCACTCCTAAAATAATCAGCATGTTTTCTTGAAAAATACAGTATTGGTGTACATATTTCCAGTGATGTTGGAATTTCTGGGTGTTGTAAGTTTCACAACACCCAGACAGTTGTTCCATTGGTTAATTTACTGTCATCATCAGACATGTATATTATATCTACTCATAATTTGCCTGGTTTCAGCTTCCACTCTCTAGATATTGTTACATGTCAGCCTGCAAGATTCAACAGTCCATTATCTAATTTCTATTCTCCATGTAGGCACTTACACATTACGACCAAGTCATCTTTTTATTTCTTTCTAAATCGCCTACATTGTGCTCCTGTAGCCTCTTGCTACTAGGGCATTATTTTTCAGCATTTTCAGCATTCGTTTGGTTCCAGTATGAGTTTTCTTCAGCCTATTAACCTTCACCACAAACTGGACAAAGGACATAACTCAGTAACACTGTTATACACCCATCAGCACTAAGAACCAATGCAGCAGAAGACCTTTGCTCCTCCTCAATAATTCCCTGTGTTTGTGTCCAAATATTTCATTAACCATTTGGACCACGGCATTGCATGGAGAGGTCTTGTCCATCTGATTATTTGCCACCTACTTTTTCAGATCATTTTTTCCCATAGCAAAGTTCTCCAAGGATCATTTTTCATGGTACAGGTTTTGGGAAAGTGTTATTTAAGCACATGCTATTTCTTTTCCTCTCGCTTACCAATTGCATTTTGTGTAGTGGATTGCCCTTTTTACTTCTGTCAAATAAATTATCTTTAACTATGTGTAGGTAGTAAGTCTGTTTTCCTATGGAGGCCCTGGCCTGAGAACCATAACAGATGCTGGGCTAGAAAGAATAAAATTAGGCCAGCTTTCATTGTATGCCTACAAGCCATCCCCACATTATTTAGTTTCCTGTCATTCTCATTTAGCTCCATAAACGGATTTAGCTGTAAATGATGAGTTCAAAGAGAAGAAAATAAATATATGTATATATTTTTTTTTTCTAAAGAGGCATTCATTTACTGTAGCTGGTGAACTGGCACAACCCAGCCACTAACACACTCTATCTTCAAAACTGCTGGCTGAAAACCAGCCTACAGGAGCAGCGTTTGTAATCAGCAATAGTTAGCATATTTGCATGACTTTGTGTTTATAATGTGCTACTGCTGCTTACTGCAAAACAAAACAGAAATATTAATTCAGTGCTGAGAATAAAAATGAGTTTGCAGAAAAAAACATCAGGCTTGGCACAGGAAATCTAAAATTGTACAAGAAGAGCACGTTGCTGTCTAGAACCTGGATTTTTAAATGGAATTGCTGTGGCTGCCAACCTGTTCCTTTGGTTCCTGCCAACACACTGAAAGATTTTTCAAGGTTTCTCTATGAGAATGCATCTCTTCACCCTCAGAGGCTCTCTGCAATTTCTCTTCTATAGAGGGATCAAACTTCTGCCTCCCTGAATTTTTCCCTAGACTCAACTCCTCTGCTTCCCTTACCTCTGCCAAGAGGCGAATCACCTCCTTGACATAAATTATCTGCTCTGCTAAGAGTCTCGGTAGCATGGGGGCAGAAATTTAATTTGCTCCTGCAGGTAGAAATCTTTACAATCTCTTTTTGGACTTTATCACTATAGTAGTACTTCGGGCCTGGACGGACAAGTGAAAGCAGTGACTTATCACAGCTTAATAAATGTATCGCTGTCAGCCAGGCTGAAGTAATTACCCACCGCGCGTACTTCTCTGCTGCCTCAGCGGCAGGGCGAAGCCCATTCAATCCACACACCTGCACGATCGCTTGCTAGGCTGCAAAAACACAGTCTTTTGCCATCATTTGTTCATATCCATTTTTGCTTTCTCTCCTGGGCATACTGTCAATGTGTTCCTCCACTTTTCAGCTCTGGAATTTGCTGCAAAAACACTCTCTCTCTCAGCAGTCCTCGTGTTTTGCTCCAATGTTTCATTTCTATAGAGTGTTTTCTGTAGAGCACAGTTTTTACAGCAGCCTCGAAACAAAGAATGAGTGCAACCCAGACCACGACTGCCGCTGCTCTCCAGAAACATTGCTTTCAGCTCCCCAGCACTTACTCTTTTTTGACAGCACTCCATATTTTCAGAGGCTCAGGATCTATTTAGTTCATTTACAAAGAAGCCCTGAATCCATCTCGGAATCCTAACTGGATTTCTTTCCCAAATCCCTGCTAAGGTTTAACCAGGAATTACAGATGCAATGTGGGTTGTGGGGTGAGCATCCATGACCCAGGAGGTCAGGCGAGATTTTCTTGAGGCATGACCCTTAACAACTCTGCCAGGCAATCACAGCTAACAATGTTAATTTCCTCTGTGGTCAGCTCAAGCTCTCTAAACAGCCTTTTCTATTTTTCTGTATTCTGTGTTAAAGATAAGCACAGGGTGTATGTAAAATGCATTGCTTATAACATATTCCCAGATACACTTAGATGTCTATGTTCATAGATAACAGAATGGTACATGAGCAGAGTTATTTACCATGGATCTCTGTTCTCAGACACATTTGTACTGCCTGAGACGAGGTAAATACTGCCCTTTCCCCACCATTCACAGCACTGACTGGCCAGGACAATGTCATTTTTCCCCAGACTGCAGGGATAAGGCACTGGAAGGAGAGCTTCAGTTTTCTTCCCAGGCTACAATGTGTGATCCAGATCCTTCCTCATGAAATGGCCATTGCCTCTCCAAACGAACAATTTTTTATATATAAACTTGGAATTCATTCTCTATTTTCTCCCCTGGCAGTAGAAATCTTCTCTCAGTGGCCATGGGTGTTTTTATAGTTTAGCCAAACATTTTATCGTGTAAAAATTGTTCTCTATCTGAAACAGCCCCTTCTCCTTCATGGTGTCCTACATCCAACCACCAAGTCCTGGAATGGCTGAGGTTGGAGGCACCTCTGGAAGCTGTCCTGGGCCTTGGGCACCCCCAGGGATGGAGCAGCTACAGCTCCTCAGGGCAGCCTGCGCCAGGGCCTCACTGCCCGCAGAGGAAAGAATTTCTTCCTAACATCTTATCTAAATCTACCCGTTTTTAGTTTAAAACCATTCCCCCTTGTCCTATCACCATCTGCCCTTGTAAAAAGCCACTCTCTAACTTATTTATAGGCCCCCTTTAAGTACTGAAAGGCTGCAGCGAGGTCTTCCTGGAACCTTCCCCTCTCTGGGCCAAACAGCCCCAGCTCCCTCAGCCTCTCTTCATGTCAGACATGCTCCAGTTGCTTAATCGTCCTCAAAGCTCTTTGTGATCCATTAAGTCCTTAACAGTCCTGTACTGGGTAGCCCAGAACTGGTCCTAGCACTCCAGATGTGTCTCACAGGTGACGACTTTGACAAGTTTGGAAATGCACATAAATGTATGAGTGGATTGTAAAAGGAGGCAACCTGTTATTCTGTAGGTTTTGTGCTGCCATTTGTTATATCACCAATTAAATTTCAGAGATCTTTAACAGGAAAAAGAGCAATTTGATTCTTTAATTTCTACTTCTGAGAAGATTATGAGGCCTAACAACCTGAGTGTGTTTCAACCTTGTATTAATATGTTTTGTTATTGCCGAAGGCAAATACCTCTGCTGCTTGCAGCCTGCAGCACAGGAGCACACCCTGAGCTTCCAGTTCACAGCACAGGTGCAGGCGACCAGATGACAGGTGTCTGCATGAGGCATGAGAGACCCGGAATGAAGGAGTGAAATAATACTGACGAGCATCGGTGCTGCTGACAACAAACCAGCTGTCCCCCTTCTATGAAGCATCGTTTTGTACATCACAGGTGGGCCGTGTTAAGGTTCATGGTCTGACAGATGGAAGCACGGTCTCTGGAGAAGATGCAGGGGGCCACACAGAGCAGCTTTTGCAAAGGAAAATCCAGCAGGTGAGTTTGGTGTGGATTTACAGTCCTTTGAAGCAGGAAAGGAGTTAGTTGAAGAGATGGTTGTTTCTTTCTAACATAGGTAGGGCAGACCATCAAAGTGTAGCTAATGTGACAAAACTGGATAAGGTGAACAGCTGGGGGCAAAGTGACCTGTTCACTGACATGCAAACTTGAACAAATATATACACCATTGTGAAAAACAGGTAGTAATATGAAAGCCCTTGTAGCAAGACCAGGCTGGCTTATTGCCAGACATCCCTGGGCTTTGTGAACATGGAGCTGGTCCATAGAATTCAGGTGCTCAAACTACAGAGCATGAGCAAACTCAGAGTGTCCCCATGCTCACCCATTCGTGACCACATTCAGGTCAGCCCTTACGATCTTCCAGTTCTTTTTATGCAAGTTGGTAACATCTCTGCTTACCCCAGTAACTGCTTGTTTTCCTTGCTGGTTGTCACATTTCTTTTATCTTTCCAAGAAAACTTGGAATCACACAGTGACAACATTTCTTCTTCTCACACTTTTCTTTGATGTTGGCAGTGTGTTAGGTCACAGGTAACTTCTGCTAACTCTTTCATGACAGCTACAGGCTACCTGGCCTACAAATTCTCACACTAAATATGTTCCTTTTCTATCCTGTGACAGTTTGTGTCAAAGGTAGATCTGTGCTCTAAAAATCACACTCCTGCATTTATTATCACCAAGCATTTTAAGCCAATCTTGCAGCAAAATTCACATTATGTTGTGCAGTGCCTGGGATGGAGATTACTCCATCCTATGGGATACAGCGGGGAGAAAGTGCTCAGCAGAGGGTCCATACTGTAGCACCTGTAACAAAGGCTTGCAAATGGCTGTATTATTTGAAGGGAAGGACATTTTTACCACCCAATGATCCCAATAAAGGAGAAAAACTCAAACAGCAATGTCAGGGAAGAGGAAACTGCTGGGCCATTAAGGTCAATCCCTGCAACCACCCAGCAGTAGCACATGCTGGCAGGATGTCCCAAATGTCTTCTCTATGCATCACTAAATCACTACATTGCAGAGAACTGCTCCTCTAACCATTACGATTAATCTTTAAATTAATCAAATTAAAATTTAAATCAATTAAATTTAGATATCACCAAAATCCTGAGGTACAGTGGGAATTTTGTAAATGCTATCAGAGCAAGGATGTTTTAAACACAGCTCCCAGGTGACAGACTTGGCTGAGCAGCCTTGCAGGAAAGCAGTCAGCCTTAAACCCACCTCTTCCAGTTCACCCAGCCTAGGTCGCAGCTGGAGCTCCAGAAATAGATGATTTATTCACATTCCTCCCACCCTGTGAGTCTAACTTCCAGTGCCAAAGTGTCTTTTCTTGTAGAGCTCACCGTAATAAGTGAAAGCACCCTTCAGCATCCTTGAGCCCTGCAATATCTGCATTCCATGGACTGACCCTCTGCTCTGTGCACCTTTACTGGCAGGGAGCAGCACAGCAGCAGGGGCCTATGGTCCACGTTAAACCTATCCAATGTCACATCACCACCCCCAACACCAGAGGGCTACCACTGGGGTTTTATTGTTATTCCAAGGATTGTGGATTTAAGTTGGGTTTCAAATCCTCATGGAGCTTAAAATCATGTCTGTATCACTGCGCTGATCTACACTGAGTGGAGATATATCTTTGACTCTTTAATGTGATAAAATCTTCAGTATCTATTCCTTTTGCAGTAAAGCTTTTATTCTTTTTTTTTTTTTCAATTTTATTCCCCTTTTAGTAGCAGAAACCTATTATCAGAATGTCCTGCCAGATGTAACACAAGGGCTGGGGAGTAGACTCAACACAGATACATTTTTTAATCAACTTTATGTAAGCCTAACAGATTGAAATACCACTTTTATTACAGTATTTAGTTTTCAGGATTCCCAAAATAATTATTAAGAAGGTCTATAATTTTACCATAAACCCCATAATTATTCCTTAGGGATGCCTGTTAGTATCTGAATGCTTTTATAATTATTGAGAAGTAAATACTAAAATGTACCATATAAAGAAGACATAACTATTAAAATAACATAGCATGGTGACTTCTATACCAAGCCTAGCTCACACGTGCCTAGATAATATCTGCAATCTATTTTTCTCATAAATAAAACTTAAGAAATCAACATACATACATGTTAGATAGAATGTTTCCCTTTCCACCTTTCCCTCCCTGGAGAGTTTTAATCAACTTGCTGATATTTTCCTATCTGAACAGCTCAAGAAAATCTCATTTAGGCTGGTTGTGAAGCATCATTGCAGAGACATAAAATGGATGCTTGGTAATAAGGTTCTCACCATCTCTGACGATATTTTAAGGACAAAGGCGCTTTCTTACTGACAGAGGATGAATCACACTGCAGTTATCTTTTCACAGGCCTGGAGAGCCATGCCGACAACTTGATCTACCCAGATCACTCCTAACATTGCACAGCCTGTTTTTTGTACCAAAGTTAAAAACTCCCCATTGGCTGTGACTTAAAATGCAAAGCAGAAATGCAGAACAAGGGAGAGCGGGAGCAGACAGGAACCTGTCTGTCCATGGCTGCTCACCTGAGGTTTCAACATTGCAGCCGTACCCTTTCCTTGTCATGAATAAACACTTAGTTCTCTTTTTACCTCTCAATAACTCTTGCTGAGAATAATACAGGATATGCATATAAGCCTAAGCATCTGCATGAAAAATCACTGCATTTCACTTCTGGGCAAAATTCCTTACTGTTCAAGTAAAATATTTTTTTTTAAATTGCTTATAACAGTGATCTATCAGATGTGTATGAGCTGTTAACAAAACCTTGGAAAAAAGGTGGCTCTATTTTTGCTTCACTCTTCATCCACTGCACAGTAGCGATGAACTAAACACAATGTACACAAAAACCATAATGCAATATCTGGCCTTCAACTTCAAAAGAGCCAACACAGTTGTACGAAGCAAGAATTCCTAAAAAAAACGTCAGTCTGTACTCTGTGAATAGGAAGGTGCTCATATATAGAACATTACACTGGACAGTAAGGGCTGTTCATTTTACCACTGACCACATCAAAGGGCATTATCCATCTGTTTTAAAAATATAACAACCAAAAAAAGCACTATATAAAACAAAAAAAAAAAAAAAAAAAAAAAAAAAAAAAAAACATGTTCAATTGGATTCAATAAAATGTTTGCCCAGTGACCTACAGGATTGTCAGCATCAGTCCAAGCTTGGGTGAAAAATGCATTGATTAAACAAGGATACACAAAGAGGACGCTGCATTTATGTAGTTGTCCTCCCCAACCAGAAATGGAGCCCTGAGCTGAAAACCTGTAAGAAAGGACCCAGAAAAATTCCAAAATACACAAGGTTCATATATCTCTGGCCTGGGACATTTTATTCTTCGGTTTTTAGGAAGCTTTTTTTGAGCCATTTCACCTAGCAGCTGCCACAACTCTTTGAAGAAAATGGAAATGGGACTGCTGCATGTAACCACATGGCAAATAAGACTGTTGAGATCTAGCCCAGGAAATGTAGGATCAGGCAGTTCCACCAGATACCATGGGACAGAAAACTGTATCCACAATGTGCTGTACTCCTGATGAAGCACTGAACATGCTCTCAGTGCCCCTGAGCATGTATCCATCACAGTCGTAAACCAGAGGAAGCCAGAAGGCTGCTGTACTTGGGTCATTTTGTTGCTGCACGTCCCCCTTTTTCCCTCTAATCTAAAGCAAAAACCTACAAGCATCTCCAGCATCCTTGTTTTGCTTTTCTCTCCCATGCTACCCACCCAGCTTTCTCTCTTCATTCTCAGTTCTCTCCAAGCGCAGACACAGAGTTCAGTACCTGAGCACCAATATGCTTTATGGGTAGAGATAAAAAATAGATTTAATCATGTCCATTAACTTCTCTAGAAACACACACTGACATACTCTATTAACTGTTCCTCTGCAGACATTTTTCATTTACAGTGTCTAATCCTTGATTCTAAGGCATTTAATTACTCTCACTTTGTTATAAGGTCCTACTAAATCTCTTGACTTATGCAATGCACCATAAATAAGACCTTTTTTCCACATTGCCTGGTTACTTTATGATTGCACAGGTTTGTTGAAGACATCTGCATAAATTTTTATGGGACTTAATAGTCCACTTCATATCTTCCTTGTGTACTGTTTTCCCCATGAATCAGAACTGGCAATCACTGTCCCAAGTACCACGCAATGTAATTACCCAGAATATTAGTCTCCGTGTGTATTACTCTCTCCCTTTTTTTTTTTTTTTCACAGACTTAACATTATGAGTGTTCATACATGAGTTATTGGGATTATTTGCAAAATAGGATTAAGACGCAAGGCAAGATTTATTTGGAAAATTACTCATCAGTCTACCGAGGAAGAAGGTCAGGAACTTCATTAAAATAGATTAATGTAGAACAACTGTTATCTAATAAGACTAGAAGCCTAGAGGACCTTCTTGCTTATTGCAGAAATACTACGCTACCATGCATTATTTGTGAGAGCAACACAAGCTACTCGAGAAACACTGCAGCCGCAGCCTGGAACATGACAGGAGATATATTCTCTTTAGCCACTACAGCCATTGATAAATTAGTTCTTGCCTGAAATTGGCATTCTGTCAGTAAGCTGAAGGGGACTGCAGCAAGTGCTACAATTAGTGCTCCCCATGGAGCCAAGGCAATGACAGTGTGCCTGCCTGTGAAGCTACTGAGAATTCCTGGGCTGGTTTATTATGCAGCCTTTACGGCTTATCCACTCCACTCCAGGCTCCAGGGAACAGCCTGGATAATAATTCTGTAACTTGAGTACTTAACCTGCTTGCTTAGTTTGCAAAGCCAAGTCTTCATAAAGGAGTGACTCACGAGGAGTCCCACTCAGAGACAGACTGAGAAGCATACGCTGAGTGTTACGGGCAGAATGAGTATTGCGGTGATTTCATTTCTCTTTTCCTGCCTCCTGTTAACCATTGCATGCAGGCAACTCCCAACATCTGCTGTCCCATTCCCTGAAGCTAACCAGGTCTAAAGAAACCAAACAATAAAAAGCACAATAGATCTGACAAGACATTTGCATGCATGTGCACACATGGGCTTTTACCATAGGTGGTCTAACATAAAAAAGAGGTGTAGAGTTTTTAAAATGTAGGCAGAGCTAAAATGGCTCTGCTACATTTGTGGCCCTGCCGTCCAACAGGTGACAAATTCTGGTGGGTGGCTGTGGCTTCTAGAATAGCACCTGCCTCTCTCCATTGACCTTGAGGAACGATCAGGCCACAGGCTGAAATTTGTTACGCAGATTTATTACCAAAAATCTTTCCTCTGCAGTACCTGTATCTGCTTTTTCTAACCATTGAAATGGGGGTTTGTTCTGAAGTACCAAATGTCACTAAGAAAAATGTAAAGGTGGGAAAAGAGAAGTGTAATTCTATTAGTTTGTAATTGTAATTACATTTTTAAAAAAGCAGCAAATGTTGTCTGAGATTTATAATGCACGACTAAGGAATGACCTACCTGAAGGTAGTAGAAATTCAGGTCTGTACACAAGCCAACACTTATTTAGGACTAATTTGGGGATGACTTCAGAAAGATTTAAGTTCACTTTGTGCAACAGCAAAGGAAGATTTATAAAAGACTGAGAGTCTGTTTGTATTAAGAAATGTCTAATAGCTGTCACCAGGTGAATATGCCAAGATTTGAGAGGAGGAGACTTTTCCCAACTACTTTTTAGCTGTGTCAGAATGATTAAATGTTTACACTCTACCACAGCTCCATCTATGCCCTGTTTGGGTCAGCATCTCCTCCATATAGACCTCTGCATCTCTCGCTGCTTCTCCTTAGGCAAAATTTGTTCCAAACAATGCCAACTGGAAATACAGATGTAACTTCCAATGCATGTCATCTGAAGGAATAGGCTCCCTCCTGTCTTTAGAGGTAATATGAATATATTCAAAATAACTTGATTTAGCATACAAGCGATATATTAAAAATTTGTTTGGATTCCCCTGTCTTAAAAGCAGAGCCGTCACATTTTATTTTGAAGCCTTTATTTAAATTTAAGCCCACAGAAATAGAGAAACTCAGTCAGAAACTGTTAATGGCACCGCCAAACATTCACAGATTTTGTGCACGCCAAGGTAGCAGAGAAGGAGCACAAGTCAATTAATCTCTTCTTCCCCTTCTTCCCTTCTCCATTGTAACCCAAAGGTCATATTTTTACATTTTTGGAAGAATTTTCATATGCTCAGAACGCATTCAGGATGAGCACTAATCTCTCCCTGGAGCCTGCAGGCTTCATGCAATCAGGGCACATTTTAGGTTCTAACCTTTCATATCTGCACATGCAACATTTACCACCAGTTTTTAGGCTATTAAGGGGCTCAGAAAAAATCCTGGTGCTGTCAGTGGTGTTGATATCTCACTCTAGTATGGCTGATATCCATGCAAACCTATGCTTTGACTGTCCTTTCTGCATAGCGAGCAACAGCCTGTAGTGATCTCACCCATATGTACATAGTAGAATGATGAGGGAAACAGCACTAATTGCAACCTTGGGGACTACAATTAAATATAAGGATTATTTTTGTTCATTGTGATGGTAGTGAAAACTGGAACAGGAGCCTGAAGAGGAGGAGAAATATTTTGAAGATACTCAATATTCGACTGGACAAGTCCTTTAGCAATCTGATCTAATCAGGTCTACTTTGAGAAGGGGTTGTGCTTGAGAACCCCAGAGATCCCTTCCAACCTAAATTACTCTGTGATTCTATAAAAACCATCACCATTAGAAATGAGTTAGCTATTTGTGGAGGAGAATAAATTGGTCGAGTCCCTTAGTGGTTTTTTTAAGGCGCCTTGGGACTTAGACTTCTGGGAAACGCAACCCATGGGTTAGCTCTGAGCATATTTAATATATGAAACAGCATCAAAATGAGCACACAGCTGCAACTTCTATCTGCATTTTATATAAAATCCTGGTGGACTTGCAGAGGAAGCAGGAGATCCCAAAGGGAGTATTTACACTCTGCAAACACTCACAACAGGATGATGCTCGCCAAGATGAAGCCCCACTCCCTTTTCCTGCCTCCTCTCCTATTCCACCTTATCAAATAACCCTATGGAAAAAGAAAAGGTAAAACCTTGCCATACTCTTATGGTCCTCAGTAGAGCGTTGTTTTGAAAGGAGGAAAAAAAAAAATGAATATTCATAACACTGTTGGTTTCTGCAGTCTATCAGATGTTATTTTAATCACTAAGGAGAAAGCGGTTTCCCTAACAACGGCTCCTTTTATTTGCTTTGTCCATACAATGGCTGCAGGGATCTGTCCATCTTGTTCTGACTAAGGATCCTGATTTTTCAACGAGATACTTTCCTTTCTCTTTCTGACATTATTAGGATATATTATTTGAATCAGTTGTCTAGTACAGTAGCAAATAGAAGTGAAAAATTTGGAGCAGGACTGTGTGTGGTAGGCAGTACAAATTGATACACAGGAAAAAGAGATATCCCCAACCACAAAGGAATTAAAATCTGAGCAATAACATAATAATGCAGGTAAATGAAGCATACAAAATATTAAGATAATTTTGGTCAACATTATAAGCCAAGGTCCATTTAAACTTCTGCCTCACAGTCATGCAGTTTGGTAGATATTACAGCAAAGGCAAGAACTAAGGAGTATGGCGAGTGAAGTCCTCCCTGCTCCTTATCCTCTGTTTATCTGGACCATGTCTCTGCATGCTGGGTTTCCAAGCTCCTGACACCATCTAGTTGAAGCTATTCAGTTCCCAACAGCCAAAATCCCCCTGCTGCTTCTTTCAAACACACTGCAACTTGTGCACAGCACTTCATTCCACAATGAAAACTTAGTTTTTTCTCTCTGTAATGTATCACTCTACTGGAATTTGCATTTTGTCTGGGTGATGTGTTGTGCCAGATCCTCCAGAAAACATAGGGAGGATCCTGTCCATCAAGGTGATGAGGCTGGGGAACACTCTACGTTACTGGTGACCTCTGCATTACTGGTCACTCCTGTTCAAGAGTGACATATTTTTACAACTGCAGAGGTGACCAAACAATTGGAAAGGCTGTTGGATGGTAGGACCCAGCAGAATACTCACACTATGCTAATTAGGCCAATATTCAAAGCTAATTAGATCAGAAATCATTCAAATTGTTAAACCACCTGGTCCTTACTCTGGGCATGCTTAGACTTCCCTGGAACCAAACCAATCTTACAAAATCCATTTATGCCAAAGTCACTGGATGCTGGGTCTGGCAAAACTGAAAGGGCAAGGTATTTTTTAATAAATGTATCCAGAAGGCGAAAAGGCAAAACGAAACTAAACGAAGAAACAGAAAAGCAGAAGGGCGCTGAATTATTTAAACTAAAGAAAAATGCTGAGACAAGAACTAATGGTGTTTGAAGAGGCCAGGAGAAGTTCTGGGCTAGAAATAAGAAAATGCTTCAGCTTACTTCCTGGGGGAGTATCAGCGTGTGCAGTAAGCCAGAGTGCTTGTAGTTAGATGATTAAGTTTGATAAGTTTTCTGAAAGAGATTATAATGCACAGTTGCTGAAAAACTAAAGGGAGGGAGTGGAAGAACTAGATCTCTACACTAGTTTAGATCTGCTGTGTTCAATACATAGCTGCCAAGTATACGTGTAACTTAAGGCACAATCCCCCTCTGCACAGTGTTTTCCTCTATGCCAGTGCAGTGCACTTAATAAATTATAAATAACAGTAGTAATTTCTGAGATTCCTGTTTCATTTTGCACTTATTTATTGGCTTTTCCCATAAGGACCGACTTGCTGGAGCTGAGAGATAAGCTTGTTAGAAACCATAGCATAATACTTTGAACACATGATTTATGTGTTTTTGGGCCACTACTGGGTAATCAGCTTATTCTGGCTTCCATCCAGCCAACTTTGCTTGTACTTTAATCAGACTTGCTGTGATCCACCTGGACCACAGATTTCTAAAAACTTGTCTGGTCACTGGGCCAGATTCTCAGAGGTTTAAATTAACTTCCCACCACTGGCAACAACAGATTATTGCTGATTTACACCAGCTAAGCAATCTGTCTGCAGTTCACAAGTACAGCAGAGCTACCACCAGTAATAAAAGGTGGGTAGGTAATCATTTATTTTAATAAATGGAGTTGATACATGGTGCGATTGTTTGAATTCATCAAAAATATTTAGATCTTAATGTGGAAATGATGATGTGGAAATCATGTATAAGGTATTGTTAACAAAATCACTACCAATTAATTTACCCCTTGAATTAAACAAGCACTCAGACATGGGCTTTCTGTAATGGAATGCATGTACACATTGCTGAATCCCAATTTTAAAGTTATGATTGCTTAGACAGACACAAAGAAGCTAACCCTCTTAGGCTTCTGACCTAAAGATTCCTGCAAGTACATCTGCTCATCGTGTTTCTGTTGTTCCTGGGAATGAAAAAGAGATGTAGAAAGGAATTATTTATAGCCAGGGCAACTTTATTGTTTCACTTTTTCACTATACTCCTTGCCCCCCATGGGAGCATCTTGGATGCCTTCCTGATCTGCCACGTTCAGGCACTGAGTCTCTCTCAGGCCCAGTGGCAGGCGATGATAAGGAAACTGTGACAGCGTCTCTACTGCTGCAATGGAGACAGCAGGTTCTCTTTAAGCTTATTTATTAAGAATGTCCTTAATTGATTTATTAAGAATTTCTGGAGTGTGTGGGGGAAAAAAAAAAGAAAAAGAAAAAGAAAAAAAGTAATATTTACATTTCTTAGCTGAAGCAAACGTAGTTGGGTTCAAAACTCCAAAATGAGACATCTTCTGCAGCTCAAAGACAAGCACTAACTGAAGATGTTCCTCACTGAGACACCAGAAATACACATTTTAGAGAAACCCTTTGTCAAGAGCCTGTGCTTTCTTTGAAAAATGGGAGCAGTGTAATTCAAAATAGGTGGGTTTGGGCTAGAGTGCCAAAAACAGTACAGAAAACAAAAGGTTTTGTTCATCAATATCATATCCTAATTCATAAAACTGTCCCTTTTCTTGCTGGTTTGTTCCCACAGTACATGTAGCTGTGTTTTTCCCTTCAAAGTCCTAGCATTTTCCTGTATGGGTTCAGTAAAATCAGAAGGTCTGAGAGCAGTAAGGTTCTGCAGCAGTCTGTCCAGATAGGTAATTGGCACAAGAAGGGTAATTACCTCTAAAGGTGGAGTGCAATCAGTACACCACACAGTTTCTCTGCTGTAGTTTCTGTGCAGACAGACCACTGGGGAGCCAAAGCCCGCAGCCACTGCCAGCATGGCAACTCCTTCGTCCTCAGCAGCACTCCAGGGCCCACGGAGCAGGAGCAGAGCTTCGAGGAGATGGCAGATGCAGGGCTGCGCTGCCTCTGCAGCAACAAATCACCTGCGGAGTTCACCAGAGGCAGAATTAATCATATTAACCTGTCTTTATGCCAATCCATGGGTTTTACCTTTTTTTTTTTACCTCTTTTTTTTCCAAATCAGGGGGTTGGGGGATGAGGAGTGAATGAATGTCAGTGCGGTGCTTAGCTGCTTGCTGAGATAAACCACAACACCCTGACTGAGGAAAACATCCCAATTTTGGAAGGCACTTAAGGGAAGACATGGATATGTCTGCAAAACAAGCCAGCCTACTTTTCTGGAAGATATTCCCTAGGCAAACAAAAGGTTTTGGGCTTCATTTATCCAAGAAAGCGGGGCAAATATCTGGTCCTTTACAAACATGATCAGTCTCCTGAGGCTGCAGACATTTGAGTTCAAAGTACTTAAGTTCAGCTGAAAGAACTGGATATTATTTATGCTTATGTATTTCACCAAAAAAAGCATTCTGATGACTAGATGGTGGTGCTCCTGGACAGGGGAGCAGGTGAGATGCCATCTTTTTCTCTCCTGTTGTACAGTTTCAGAAGACCCAAGAACCTGCTCCTTATGCTGCTAGTAACCTTCCCCTTTCTCTGTGGAGAAAAGGGAGGACATGGAAAGCCTGCTAGCATCTCACTTCTCGGTCTGACAAAGGCACTTGACTTATCTGACCTAGCTCTGACATGACATCCCAGAGAGGGAGAGAACTGCACTTGTGTTACCTGCCCCAGCCATATTGTCCAACCTTCTGCCCAGGAGACCTCACCATCTAAAACACGTGTGCTGAGACCACTGGCACAACATTAACCCCAATGAAAATGAGCTTTGTAAAAATCTTCTTAAAAGCCCTCTAGGTGCTGATGGACTTTGCAGCAATACCCTCCTCAGAAGCTGGAGTGAGCCCAGCAGCTCTTTACTTTCAGCTGGGCTCGGCTCTTTTCCCTTCTCTTTGTATCTATCGCATCTGCACTGGTTAGTTGATCCGCTCTGATTTCACAGAGTCTGATTCCTCTGATGCCCCACAGGGTTTCTCATTGGGCTCATCTTTATTCAGTCCCCACTGGCTTCCTTTGACTGAGATGATCTGAAGATATGGATAAGAGATCAGGTTTTTTTATGCAGATGACATGCAGATTTATGTGAAGTTCATTCCTAATTATTCTTTCTCTTCTTCTGTTTTATCAGTTTGTCTTGAGGACATGGAGGCGTAGATGTCATTTTTTTTCCTGGTCTATATTTAATACTCCTAAAACCCGCATCTTAATTATTGGTTTCAGGCATTGACTTAAATACGCTTCTTCTTTCTCAAAATCTGATGCGTACGGCTGGCTGGGACAGTGCAGAGTTCATCCCTTCCCAGCACATCACTTGTGACAGTCATGAATCATACATCCAGACTGATTCCATCATTGCAGCTGCACTGGGTGCAGACCTGAGAATCGCTTTGGGTACCTGTACCCTTTCAACAGGAAAATACTGGATAAATAAAAACATGAAAGTGCTTTTGCCTTTTTTCTTTAAAAAATAATAATAATTAAAAAAATAAATAAATAAAAAATAAAGATAAAAAGATGCTACCCAGTTTTTTTTATATTTATCCAAATGGTTTTCAGGTATCCTGCACATATTGGTATTTTGGCCCATGCCAATAATAATTTGAAATCAGAACAAAACGAACACAATTCCTTCCAACAGAAGCAAATCCCAACAATGACATCCATTTTTGATCTTGGTGTTCAAATCACTCATAGGAACTATAAACTAATTCAACAAGTTATATACCTCATTCAAAAAGAGTAGCTGAGCAATATCTCAAGGTTTCTGACATATGTTGTTCTTAAGAGTTTCTTTTTTCTGATAGTTTATAACGAAAAATGGATCAATTTTTTTTGTTCATGTGCAGCACCGTGCTGCGGCACACTATAGCTAAAGAATTTATTTTGCAATTCCAGATACTGAAATAACCACTAATGTGAAACATGGTGACTGCTCGATCACAGTCACAACTCTGTACTCTGAGCCACTCATGGTTTTTAGTTTGCGTGTGCATAATTTTTGTTTGGTTGGTTGTTTTTTTGTGTTTTTTTTTTTTGTTTTTAATAGAAATTGTGCATGAAATATCCAATGGCTTATTCTGGTATATCACCAACCTATAACAGGAAGAATTTTTAGTAAGCACCTATTTCTCTAAGTTGTTATTGACTGACCCTCTCTAAAATACTAATACTTGGAACCTTCGAAATTTTTCATAAATGAACAAGAAGCCATGAGTATTAAAAGTAGCTCTAGGTCTGATTTCAGGAATATGACTCACTTCTCCAGGTAACTCTATTACTAATGTGAGTTTTTTCTTTTAGAAAGAACAATACACAAATTATATAGCAGTCATCCAAATGTCTCATTTTTCTATTTAAAATCTACAAGTCATCATCTCTTCACTTTGCTGTCCAGTGACTGTAAGTGACTGTAAGTGACTTATAACCTAGAGGAGGTAAATAACATGTTGTATGTAAGAAGGATTTTGCTGCAAAACACATGAAAAAAAGGTATCTATAAACTGAATGTCACGGCAAATAGTCATTCTTGTGCAAAATTCATGGCCTGCATTTAATTTCTCCAAGAGCTATGTTATACTATTTCCAAGTGACTGAATTAGTCAACTAGCAAATGAATGGGAGAAACAATATTATTAAATGTTATTTCTTCCCCATGACTAACATGTTATTATAAGCCAGGGAAGATTGGACAGATGGATGGAGATTCACAAAGCTGCATTAGTCATTTGCCATTTTCAATCTCTGTATATCCCCAGATTATTGAGAATAAATATGCAAGGAGAAAAGCACAAGTAAAGTAAATCAGCATCTTTCCCTGGGCTTAATCGAGCTCTGCTGATTTACTAGCGCACGACATTCTGAAACACTGTTTCCTGTAAAAAATATTTATAGAACAGATGAGAAATCAAATGCCTTCAGCGTGAAATGTAATTGAATTTGATAGTATTAGTAGGAATGGAAATGGCACGAAGTTTAGACAAGCGCCTTGCTAATACTTGCCCTATGTTCACGTCTTGAGAAAAGTATGAAAGCAACCTGAAAATGAACAATGTGTGTTGCAGGGTGGTTGAGACCTGCACCACCTTTTTCAGATGAGTAAATAAGAGCCATGTGATTTCTCCCACAGGGTCATTTATTCAGCTGGAGGTCAACCAGAATCAGCTCTGAACAACATATGCATTGAAATGGCACTGGGTGACATTTCGATCCTTCTGCTCATCTTGAGTAGTTTACTCATTCGAGAGTCTCATTAAAATCAGCATTAAAATCAGCATCACTAAGTACAAGCCCATATACTTTTCAGCAGTCTGATGAAATATAAGAATCAGAGTTAGTGGGAACTAGAGATACCAATGGGAAAAAATGGGTGTAGCATTTTTCCATTGGATAATACAGGTGTTTTTTTGTTTTTGTTTTTTAAATAGATATGTTTCAAGGGGGCTAAATTCAGTGATTTTTCTTGGGGGAATGAGGACAAAAACCTTCTTGTAACATATATTCTGTTTGATGCTTTCACAGTGAGCTCACTTTCATCACCTTTTTTATCATCCAGCCAGGGCTGACTCTACTGATACGAGTTTTCTTGAAGACAAACAATTTGTAAAGCAAATTCTAAATTGACAAATATCAATTCCCCTGTAAACTCAACTTCAAAATTCACATTTATCTTGTTGAGAAAAGAACAGTACTATGTCACCTTAAGTCTGTGTCCAGCAACACTTTCATTTTAAATATTAAAAGCTCAAAGTGTTTGCAAGTATCATGCTGACCAAGAACTAATTCACAGAAATTTTGGTTAATAAGGCAGGTGCTGTATGAACTAAGTATTTTTTATTATTATTTTAACATGATTTCTATTGTCTCTGCAGTATTCTTACACATTTGGACCTTAACTTCACATTTCCTATGTCTCCAATGTTTCACTAATCTTCATCTAATCTCCTATTCACAAATGGGAAATGATCATAATGCAGTATCATATCACCACTATCATAACTTAATTTTGTTAAAGCACTTCTGCGGGAAGTTTATAATTTATTAAAAACCTTTATCTATTCTTTAATCATCTCTTCATTGTAATTGATCCTCTAGAGCTAACAGAAATTCTTCCAAGAGGCTGTCTGAATAAGATTGCTTCAGAACAATGAAAGGTATAAAGGAGCCCATTAAAATTCCCTTTGGCCTTTTTTTTTCATTAGATAGAGGTACAGGGTGGGCTTGTCCATTAGGAGAATAATGCTGGGTTGTGCAGCTGGGAGTGGGGAGCTGTGTGACAGGCAGTTCCTGCGGGACTGCTGGGGACACCAGGGAGCAAAGAGAGCGTCCAGGTGACCTTTCATATACGCAACGAAACAAAGACAAGAAGAGGCAAGGTCTGGAAGCTCACTCTGTGAAGGGACCGAGGCCAGAAAGTTTTGGAGGCTGTAAAGAATGAGATGGAGATTTCCTCTGGTCGTATAACACCCACTCAGGAACCCTGAGCTGTTGTTCATGGATGAGTACTGGAGGAAGATGAGCACAGGATATCGTGCCATACACCAGCTCAGGGCTGGTCTTGTAGCAGTTGCAAATGTCTGCTCACCGTAGGATCAGAAAGTAAAAGTGTGTTGGTGAACTGCAGGTAGGAGAAATGCGTCAAAAAGCTGTGATCCTGACTGGCTTTGAGGGTGCAGGATCATTAGCTGGGGGTGCTCTAGAGGTTCAAAGACAGATTTCACTGAAAAGAAGCACCCAGGCTTCAGATCATTGCCTGGACCCTCCCAGACAACTTGAAAAACTCAGCTGAGTAGCTCGAGCAAATTATCTTCCCCATGAGACTCACTAATCCAGTTCAGGTGAGCTGTGTGAAAAATAACATCTTGTTTATCATGCTCTTACCATTTTCAGAATCAGGTCTTCAAATATTAAAACAAAATTTTCAGAAGTGGTCACAAAGCTGGTTTATCATCACATTTTTTTCAGAGAAAAGCAAGCCTCTTCAGTTCTTATTTGACTCTTAGTTCAGAAACTTAATGTATTTCTCCTATCCAAGCTCCTTCTATGGAAGAGATTTCTTGAAACTTTTTAAATTTTTTTTTTTTTTTTTTTTTTATCAAAGCCAAGCTCCACTGTATGTTTCTTGGTTTAAGCAGCAGAAACTTTCAGAGAAAGAGATTTCAAGTGCTGCTTGGAACAATTGAGTCAGATTTGGTAATATTTTAATCCCTGTCCCAACTTATGTGACAGCTCCTGAATTTCTCTGTGTTTTTATACTTCTCATTCCTGTCTTTGGAGGAATCTGAAAATGTCTGAAAATGAAGATCTGCATTTAATTAGCTTTTGCACTCATTTGAATAGGGAAAAAAAAAAAAAAAAAAAAAAGAAAAAGAAAAGGAAAGAAAAGAAAAGCTCAGTTCAGATTCAGTTCTAATAATGTGCTGCACCAGGAGGGGAGTTTTTCCAACTTTATTTAAATCCTCTCCTCTATCCTTGAAGCGAACACATTAATATCCCTGTAGTAGAGCGAATTCCCTTGACCTTGGAATAGTAAAACCCTGAGCACGGAAGCACACAGGCAAGAGAAACCTCGACTTCTATTTAGAGGAGCACTTCAGCGAGCAGGCTCGGACAGCAAGTAACAATATCATCTGACCCCTAGGCAAAACGCAGTCATCCTGGCAAAATTGTTGAGCAGTGGGGACATGGGAGGAGCAGCCCCCTGCAGAACTGGGCTCCGATGGCTTGTGTAACCAACACACAACCTGAGGCCAGCTCCGTGACACAACCTGTGCTTCTGGGGGGGGTTGAAAATAAGCTGGCAGCAGGAAAATTAGATGGAGAGTGCAAGGCATGAATGCCTTAGAAACCATCTGAAAAGGTGAAATATTTCTTATTTTAGAGACCACAACCTTTCATATTTCTCTTAACCTCTTAACCTAAGAGGTGACATGAGCTCCCATAAAAAGATGCTTTGTGTTGTGGCTTAGTTAATAACAACTGGAAGGCATAATTGTCAAGTATCTGTTATGTGGGATAAGGACAAGGAACCCTACATGTCACCCAAACCTTTGGAAATGCTCTTTCTCTGGAAGACAGCTTATATTTCATGCTGGCCATCATGGTCTTTTATCTAAATGCACAAGATTGGAGTCAGGTGCCCAGATGTATATACAGACTGCCAACAAGTCATGAGTTGCACAAGGTTTAGGTGTTGCTAGTGAAACTTTCCAAAGTAGTTTTTTCCTGCAATGGTTCTTTAAAGCATTCTCAAGTCTTTTGGAAGATATTCAGAGAAGATCAGGTATCCTACCAGAAGAACCCAGTGGGTCCCTGACTCAGAGGACCAGCACTGAGGAGTTTGTTGTGCCCATGCCCCAGCAGAGCCCCAGGGACTGGATGCTGCTATTAAAGCTGGGTGGGAGCTGAGTGGTCGTGTGCCAGCAGAGGACTCAGGTTTGGATGGTGTGGGGGTGTGAAATGAAATCATAACAGGACAGGTGACGGGCACTGCCACTTTCATCAAGTCCAAGACCGAAGCAAAGCATTGAGGCAGCTCTCCTGGTCCTCAGCACAACCTGCCAGGCTCCTGTGATGACCTGCAGAACATCTGCAACCCACTCCTGGGCCCCAGGAAGAAGAGGCAGGATGCGAGGCAGCCAGCAGGGACTGACACAAGGCACTGAACGTAAATGCAGGAGGTAAATGTCAACCTGTCAGCCTGTTAATTGAGCCTCAGAAATGAAAACGTCTCAGTTTGGTGGTCTTGGACTGCCCCAAGGAGCTGCAGAGTCAAGTTCTTCTCTTTCTCTCAAAGCAGAGAGTTCAGTAGGCTGCAAGCTGAGCTGCTACAAACTGCCAGGTTATCTTTTAAAATCCCTGGGCAGGAAAAGGTGGTCAGAAATGGTGAGCTGGCTTTGGCAAGTGACACCTGCGAATCCTGTGCTAGCTGATGCACCTCAGCTGGTTTTAAAAATATCAAACAGACGTTCAATTTCTCATCAATATTTTAAATCAAACATCAGGTACAACCTGGGACAACTGGCAAGAGGAGGGAAAGCTGCATTGTTTGGACACGGTACAACGTTAGTGAAAGAGCACTTCTAAAAAGCAGAGAACATTAGGCTGTATTTTTTGTCTTTGTGTGAAAGCTTCTAACGACAGCTTTGATGCTAAAATGAGAGGGAAAGCTATTGCCAGATTTGGCATTATTTATTACAGGTATTACCGACTGAGCACTTCCAGACTCACTGAACACCTCGAGCAGATTGCCTCTTCTGCAGCTTGCTCCCCGTAATTGTTATGATCCGTATGTAACTCCGCAGTTGTCTTTTATTTACATAGATATATTGCAGTAAATGAAGGACTTGTGACTTCCACAACATACACGACATGACCTTGTGTGCAAACAGCAGCTAAGCGGAAAGCAGAGCTCCAGCAAAGTCTTCGGCTGTTTCAGGGAAAGGAGCCGTGCCAAGAATACAGAAATAGGGGAACAATTTCTCTCCATTCAAAAGAGGTCAAAAACTGTGGGGCAGAACCTCTGCTATCTGAAGCCTGGTTCTGCACAGAGCTCAACAGAAGGTACCACGCAGGGGCTTCTCTGGAAGCTGGAGAGCCAGAGCTCCACAGAGGAGCTGATTCCACAGGCAAACACACAAATCAGGATCCTACGAACTGCAAAGGAGGGTGTGATTCACACCTAAATTCACTAAGGAGCATAAGGGCTTGCAATGAGTCTGGAGCCTTTGCTCTGTTGAGTTCTGCTCACACTTTTCTGCCTTCCCTCTGCAAACCAGGTTTGCGTTCAATAGCACTTACACGTTCAAACATAGGGGCAACAGCATCTTCCCCTTCCCAACCTCAGAGAGCAAACCTTGGATGTTTAAAAATATCTCCATTTGCAGTGGTCCCTAAAAATTTCCTTGGGGAAAAAAAAAAGTGTGAAAGGCAAGATACTTGTACAGCAATTTTAATCAGACCAAACTGAGGCAGAGGACTGATTACAAAGTTATTTAGATGATGCGCTTCTGTCTACAGCTTTGTAATCAAATGGCAGCTACTATTCAGCCACGTAATAACCAGACGACTGTACATCTGCCTTGCTGTGCACAGCTATAACGAATGCATGGCTAATGTTTTTGAACCTCTGTGAGCTAAATTCTCCATAATTAGCTCAGATACCGTGAGGATTTTTCAGTGCCCAGGCTAGCCACATTTATATTTACATTGAAGTTGTCCGATCTTTTAATGTCCTTTTGGAAACAGACAAGGATTTATCAAAAGCACAAAGTACACATGGGATAATCTCAGAATAAATGGACACATCAAGGAAGTTCACTTTCTGTGAATACTCGCTTATTGGAGTCAAAACTGTGCCTGAAGCAGAAAGCAGTGGTTTTTATGTGCCATGCTCAGATCTAACACAGCCACCAAAAGAGGCCAGCCTTCTGGTAGACTTCACAAGTAGACAAAACAGCCAAAAACTGGCAGCAGACTGGAAATCAGTTTGCAGAGACTAAGTGATTTGCTAGCTTGCATATGTAGCCTAGAAGGATGAAGGACGAATGCTCATTTCCTCAGAAGATATGAGAAAGTCAGGGTGATTCTTTGGTTGTTTTTTTCTTTTTTCTTTTTTTTTTTTTCCTTTTGCTGAACCTAACATGGATGAAAAATAATCCTTTTCGGTTCACCTGACCTAGTAGTAGGCTCCCTCCACTAACACTATTTTGATAACACTATGCTTGGATTTACTTCAGATGTTAAGATGTTTAACATGCGTAAAATTGCCACTACAAAAATAAATAAATAAATAGGTAATGGGTTTTCTAGAGACAGAACAAAGCACTTCACAGCAGAAGAAGCTCAGCAGGTGACCAGACACCTTGCTAAAGAGGGGATTCCCAAGCTTTGCTAAAGCCAAGGCTTCCCACCTAGTGCACAAATAGAACTAAGAGTTATTGATTCAGAGGAGCTATTAAAGGCTGCTTTGCCTGGGTGTATACAGGCGATATTACTGCTATAAAGGCATGTGTTAATGTATTAAGCAGAGCCCATATCCACGAAGTCACTCATGTCTTCCATAAACTTGTATGCAGAGATGAAATTTCACCAAGGACAGCAACATCTGTTCCTTTAGATCACATCGTTACTGCTATTCAAACATAAGGCACAAATTGTCTTCAAGTTATTTGGGCTGGAAAGCAAGAGGTCTGCTGCTGCTGAAATCACCTCACAGTTATGATACAGCAGTGAGACTTTGGGATGTGCAAGCATGTGAGGCTGTGCCTCATGGATTAACTCTCAATAATTCAGTGCTTCAGGTGCAAAAGCCACGCTGCTAACATTGCTAGCCACTCCGCCTCATGGCGCTGGCAAGAGCAACACAGCTCGTAACTCACCACCTGGATGAAGCAGAGGTGGAACACTGTGCTTCCTCCCCTTCCTCTGGAAATTGTCAGTGCCATGGTTTATTTCTAACCTCTTTCAAAACTACAGTGCATTGTAATTTCTAGCACAGCCAAAGAAAAATCCGTCGTCTCTATTTTTTCATGTTCAAACCAAGGAATCCCAAAGGGTTTCATTTTCACACCCGTATTGTTTTTCTTTTATGTGGCTCATATCAGTAGAGATCTGATGTCACATTCCTCATGGTGATAACATTCTTTGCTCTCAGTATGGATTTAATCTATGAAAATTATACAGGGAGATTGTATTTCCATATGGAAGTTGGTTTAATTAATATTTTCTTCTTAATGCCCCAAAGGCCAAGATCATGTTGTTTAGAAAGAAAAATTAAAAAGATGTATTGAAGTTCTTATTAGCAATGTAGCATTGAGATAAAGAGAGAGTGTAGGAAAGAACCAGGTGCACAGATAAGCAAACCCAGACCATTCCCCAAAGCCCAGGTACTTGCACCGATATCAAATGACCTCAGTGTGGACGTGGTTTCTGGCATCATGGAGTATCCCACCCCTTTTCTGGCTTCTGGGAACCATGGGCATAACTGAGATATCTGGCTGGGTTGGCAAAAGGTCAGAGTCTGCACCTGATTTTAGTCTCATATGAAATGTTGACCCAGTACTATATGGCATGACAACAACCAGAGAACACATCACTCAGTCCCCTTCTTTCTGTTCCTGGGGAGACAATGGTCGTATGCAAAATGCCACAAATTCAAGCATCCTCAGGGATATTAGAGTCAGCTAAGGACTCTGGGGGTGGTCAAGGACTGCAGCATGCAGCTGCCTGGAGGACACCCATACAGACCTCCTGTGGCAGAAGATACAGGCAGTTCTGTGCCAACCAGGATCTTCCTGTCCCAAGGAGATTTTCCTTGTCCAGCCAACCTCTTTTAAGCCAGTCTGTGTCCATTTTCACCTTGAGCACACACTACACATCTACCCTTAGCACTCCCTTCCTTGGTATCTCCAAAAATGAAAGGAAGAGACAATGCTGTTTCACTGCTCATGGTGGTTTCCCCTGAACCTCCCACTCCACAGAGCTGCTTTGGGCTGCAGTGAGGAGCACCTCCCAGCTCCCCTGAATATCAGCACCATGGCTTGCCCACTCTGGCCAAAGCCAAGCAAATTGTTTTTTTTTCTTTCCAATAGGGCTTAACAGGGCTTAGTCGAATCAAAATCTTGACTTGCCCTTATAAATGGGTGTCTCTGCCCAAAGCATTAGTGGGTTGAAGAGAGAAAATGGTCTCTTTCACTGATGGCTGGATGGTTTGACTATCTTAATTATATCTCCTAGAAATGGGAGCTTTTGCCACATTTATACAATCCCTTTCTGTAGAAGAGAAAAGCATCTTAGGGAGAAAATGTCCTTCATCAAAAGACCAGTCCCGTTTTTCCTGTTAATTGAAATCATTTGGCTGCTGATGTTTGTTAGGCATTGCTTTCAAGAGCTTAACAATGAAAGTGCATTTTAAGCCACAAATGCAATGGTCACTACAAAAGACTACATTAAATGCATGCTGATTTAGCGAGCATCTGTGGATCTTATTTACAAAATAAATAAATAAATTGTCAATGATATAATGTCAAATGTAAAAATTAAGGAAAGGTAAGAGATAAAGTTGCATATGCAGATCTAGCCTCCATATGGAGCTGTTTCTGATGCCATTTTTAATTTCGTCATACTTTTTCATTATTCCCAGGTCCTCTGGCTCATTCCTTGCATACAGAATGGAGACCATTGCCTTAATAAGAGAAAATCAATATTTTGCTTTTTAGTATTTTTCAGTGTATCCTCTGAATCCTTAGTTATTGTGTGCTCCTCAAACTCTGTTCAAAAAAATCAAACGTATTTACCTCCCTAGTGAATTTTCTGTGTGAAGGAGGGATGCTTTTACAAACTGAGAGCAGCTGCATAGAGCACTCAAGGTCGAAAGTCTCCACTAATTGCCGACATTGTTTCTGAAACATCAGTTACAGTACTTTTAGGTTACTCAGCATTATCAACGTGTTCTGGGTCTGGGACTCTGCATGCAGCTGTAAGTGCTTGGCAGTTGTGAAAGTTCACCACCAGGGGCTCAGGATGTGCACCCAGAAATCAAGGAGCATCAAACTGGAGACTGCTCATGGAAAATCTGACTTACGAGACAAATCCACTAAAACACACTGCCACGTCTCATGCAGTGGAACACAAAGCCTGGGATATTCTGCTCTGCATGATGAAAATCAGGCACTCAGGAAGGGCAACTCTAAAATCTTGGTACATGAGGCAAGAAGTTGCCTCAAGCTAGTCCTAAGGAGATACCAAGCAGAGGAGTGCATCTCTGCAGCTTTGCTGAAGTTCAGGAAAGGTCTTACTGAGGAGACATATCCACCCCTCCATAATCCAGAATCCAAAACACAGTTCTAAGGATGCTTCTTAAAGGACATGAACAAGTTTTCCTCTAAATCTCAGAAAGAGGAGGAGAAGGAAGAGGACTCCGGTGTGGTAATGACTTCCCAGCCCTCCCCACCACCAGTCTTCCTTTGGTCCCATTTCCTTCTCCCTACTCCTGCCAGATAAAAGTGCTCAGGCATTGCTCCATAGGGTCCACACCAGAGCTCCCCAACTACGTGTGCTGCCCCTGGGCTGTGGTTCATTAGGGAAATATGGGGCTGGAGCTATGGGCATGAGAGCTGTGCAGGGCCAGCCCCACCTGCTCACTGCCTTCCCACTGCCACCAGCTGCAAGCCCAATAACAGAATTTATGGCCAGCCAGATGTTGTTACTGCCAGATGCCAGCCAAAACTGTTTGTTTTCATCCAGAAAAGCGCTGTGAAAGCTGGGAGCCAGAACCCTTCCTGCAGTCAAGACTTGAAACATCTGCTCCGTTTTGATGATGACCCCAGTATAGAAGAGCTCCACTGGTGGGTGCTCCATTCATTAAGCTGACTTAGTGCAAGGCTGGAAATGTACCAATTTGCCTGCGTTGAGTCTTAATAAGATGATTAGCATGGAGCACCTTCCTTGCTTAAAGCATAAACCATGACGATCGTAATAAAAGAAAAAAAAAATAATTAGATATGAATGGTGTAAGAGGAATAAGCTGAAAAATCATAACTTTGTACTGTTGGCTAAATGAAACGACATCCTGCTAAATGAAACGACACACAAGCACAAAGTCAAGACGTGGGCCATAATCATCTATGCTTCTTGATTGGAAGTGGATTTCCTTTGGTCTGCTCCAAAGAGTGCTTTCCCAGACAGGGCTCTAACACTGCTCAGACAACAGCACAGGGCAGGGACATTGCCCAGTAGGCAGAGGCAGGTCTCCAATTCCATTTACTAACACAGAGATATCTGTATTGATCCACTCTAGCAAAACTTTTGTGTCAGACAGCTGACTTACCAAGTTGTTATCCACCCATAAGAGTATGGGAAGACTTTTTCAGCAACAAAGAGGTGCTTAGTTGTTAGAGGCTGTAGATTGGATGCTCAGGGTGAAAAACTACAGTTTGTTAGCATTTCTGTGAGTGGCATGCTAAAAAGCCAGGCTCTTCTTGCCAATATCTAGTGCTAAAGAATCAGTTTTGAAAGGGATAGGGGGAAAAATGGTTTGTTTTTACGTTTCTGGAAGGTAATTATTTCTGCAGCTGCAGTACTTTGCCATTTATCTCCTTTATTCTTACAGCCTTTCATAGCTCAGGGATAAGGGCAAATGTCTGTGTGACACGGGTGATCGTAAATCAGCCCTGCTGTTCCATCCATCATGGCACTGATGGCAGCAGTGTGTGTCCTGCCTCCACGCAGCCGGTTGTGGCATGCAAAGCTCCCTGGCATGCAAAACTCCCTGTGCTGAAACAAAACTCAGACACTGCACAGCCTCTGTGAGGCTTTTAACATGTCCATACTCTCAGGAGTTGGACTCTGTGATCTTTACAGTTTTCTTCCAACTTGCAATATTCTACAATGCTGTGGTTCTTTCACCCTCCTTCTTGCATTAATTGGTGGTTGTCAATTTAAGTCACTTCCCAAGGGACTCAGGAGTTACAGCACGTAATGCTGTGTCAGAGACTTGGTGTGGATTGAAGCAGCCCTGAAACAAGAAGGAAAACTCTCATCTCTGGCGGAAATCCTTTTAGAACGTCTGCTCTGTGTGTATGAGAGCACAAGTTGTTTCCAATAGCGGAGACCAGGAAAATGAGAGGTGGTGAAGTGGCACAAATACCTTTAGTAATTGAAGGGGGGAGGGAGGTATTCACTACTGTCTCCTGTAAAGAGAGACAAATTTCTCAGGGCAGAAATCTTAAGGCTTGAAGAGCGTGAATTTCTGTTTTGAGAGGACCTGTGGGTGACACCTGCATTTCCTCCCATGGCTGTGGAATTTGGCACTACAGAAGAAACACTACAGATGGAAAAAGCTTTGGGGCAAAAACAATGAAAACTATTAGCAGTGGAGAAGCTGGAATCTTGACTGGTGCCTTATCTGCTACTCTTTCAGTAGAACTAATCCTTCATGGCTTTTAGTCTCTAAAATTCAAGCATCTAATCACAACCACGTACCTAGCCTCCCAGAAGGGTGGCACAGAGTTTCAGGAGCTGATTCATCCAAAGCTAAGATACAAGGAATGAACCACTCTGGAGATGTTCCAGACAAAACTTCTTTCCCAGAGAATCCCCCGTGTATCCCTCCCAAAGTCCTCAGGTCAGTGCCGTTTTACACCAGTTGCCCAGCCCCAACAAGGCCCAGCCACTGCTGAAATTACTGTCTGCAACTTTGCAGATTGTTCAGCGGCTATGGCAGAAAAGAAAAATTCCAGTTTGGAACAACAACAACAAAAAGATTTTACACTTCCCTGACCCTTCACTGCATCAAACTCTCTCATATGTTTCCTGTCCAGCGTAGAAATATCAGATCAGAAAATGCAGCCTGGGGTCCCTAACAGCCTGACAGAGCAAACAGGGACCTCTGGCCTGGTGATGGGAGCAGGTGAGCATCTCTGCCAAAAAGAGTGGGTGCTCAGCACTAGGGAGAATCAGGCCACAGACAGTCCCGAACTTCTCATCTCAGGTTAATGAAAGCACTAGCGTGGATTTCAGATGGCTGCTTCGTCTCAAGAGACCTACCTCCTACACAACAGATTGCTCTTCTGTATTATACATCCCAGGGTGATATTAGCCTGTTTTATTGTGAAAAACACATTACCATTATTTCTTATGTAGTGCCTCCTGAAGTTCATTTCAAGGAAGAAAAAAAAAAAAAAAAAAAAAAGAAAGAATGCTCGGGAGCCATTTTCCAGGCTGATTATGCTGTGTTTCCCCATTATTCCCACCTAATCTTGTAATACTCAGGCATATACAATGGTCCAAATGATTGCTTGTTTCTCTATACACTTGGAACTGCTAAACACAGACCTTGCAGCACTATCTTCAAACCAAAATTGTCTGGGTTGTTTTAGGTGATGTCCGCAAACTTCATAACACTGCAAATTCTGCTGGTGGCAGCCAAATCCATGTTCATTTAATGCAGGCAAGACAAAGAACTTTTGTAAGTGTCAACCAAAGGCTTTAATGAGGAAATAGCAAAAAAAAGCAACTGAAATGTTAGCTTGTACAGACTGAATACTCTAGGGCTGAAGCAGTATTAAATGCCCATCAATTTTATCCTGTGTAATGGCCTCGAGGATGCTGGCACAAAAGACACTGATAATGAAGACATTCCTATTTGGATATACACCAAAATATTCATTTGTTCCCCTAATTAAACTTTCATATAGGATTTTTGGTTTGGTCGGTTTCTAAGATTATGCTGTGCTGTGCATTCTGAGTCTGAAATATTCATAGCTGCACAGCCCAAATTCCTCAGATGTTCTGCAGTCTGTATCTTTCACAACAGCAACCACTGCCATTACGATACTGCAAATCTCCTTTATCTGCATGGAGAAGCACCGGAGTCAGATGAGTCTGGGTCTGTTGCCTGCAGGTAATCGAAGTTCAGTACAAGAACAAGGTTTTTTTCCTCCTGACTAGAGTGTTAACAAAACTCAAGTTGATGGCCTGACTTAACACCCCGCTAGCCATGACAACCTTCAGCTTATTTTCACCTTCGGTGATGCTCTTTGGGAGGGAACGGACTGCAGGAAGGTTGTCATTACTGGTCCTGATGCTGTCATTTTGCCATGCCCATTGCATGTCAAAAAGTCTACCTAATTTCCCTCTTTTCTTTTGCCAGACTTCTCTTTGATTTTTACTGGGAAGGAAATGAAGTTCCACTCCCTGTGCTGCAGTCTGTGTAACTCTTCCCAAAAGTGGGAAAAACAGTCTGGGAAGGTTCGAGAGCATTACAGTCCTGCTGAACATACACAGCCCAATGGGGAATATATGGTATGCTGCCCCAAAGCTAAAATTACAGTATTTTTACTCACTGGTATGTGATTTTATACATAACATTTACCCATGATGGTGTTATATGGAAGACTAGGAAATGTAATTTGTCATTAAATGTGACTATAAAGCTCATCCAATGCATGGAATCACAGGGGCTTCGTGATGGTTTTGAAGTGTTTGCTAGAGTTTTGCTCAGTCTAAAGTAGCGTCTCCAGTGATGAGACACATCCATCCTTTTCTTCTGGGAGATGGCATTACACCGTGCATCTCAAAACTTTCTCTTTTCTTTTTCTTCTTCTTCTTTTTTTTTTTTTTTTTTTTTAATATTCCTTTGTATTTAGGGAAGAAGCAACAGAAAAATATCAGGTTGTACAGCAATTATCTTGCTGTGAACCAGGACCTTCTGCAACCTTTCTCTGAGCTTCCCATTTGTATTAATATCAAGGTCAGATGTCTGCCTCTGAAAAATTCTGCTGCCTGTCCCTGCTAAGCCACTGGTCTCAGTAACCTCTCTGGAATCACTTCGTTGTGCTTCATCTTTCTTTTTTACAGGTGTCGTTGGGGAATGGGGAGTATTTACCGCTCTGTTTCAGATGCGTAAATAGGGATTTTGGAACCTCTGCAATTTTTATGCTGCTTTACCAGGGGCATTGTTTGTTTATTTTTATAGCTACTGAAAGTCATACAGCGTGGTAGCTGGGAGACAGAGCTATTCAAAAGACCAGTTCACATTAACATAGCTCATGAGATATTCCAGCAGTAGAGTTGCACTCACATTAAGCGGCTGATGTGCTCCGACATGAAATGTTCCTAAATCAATTGTTAATATAATGTCACAAAAATATGTAACAAATCCTTAGTGCTGAGCAAATTCAGACAAATGTATTTGAATATGATGCATTGAAACCTTGAGCAAAAGAGTGAGATGCTTCTGGAGAACTATGCTTGGTAGGATTTATTGGGGACACAACGTGATATATCAAAGAAGGACTCCAAGGAGCCTCTTATGATTGTAAAATGGCCTTGCATGGGGAATCTGTTGCATGTAAAAGAGAAAAACTATATGCTGCTCACCTCATAATGGAAATAGTTCAGTCTTCAATTTGGATGGCAATAGAAATAGTGGAAGGAAAGCAAGACGGCTCAGGAAAGAACATGAGCTGCAAATGAAAGCCCATAAAATGTTGCAGTTTCTTCACATGAATAATGACTGACTGAGAGCTCCAGCCTTCCCTCTTCCCTCTTCCTCTTTCTCCTTATTTTGTTGCTGTTGTTGTTTTGTTTTGTCTGCTTCAACCAAAGTTTTCTCTTACAAAAATCACAGTGAGAACAACAAAACTTCACTAGTGTCATGCTGCTGAAGGAACACACGAGCTGTCATCATCTATCACTGGCATCTTTCCTTCTCATCTGATGAAGCCATCACTGCCCTGCCTGTTATTCACACTGTCTTTTAATCTTTCCACCTTGCCATTTCCTCTGGTGGTGTGATGCCACTGTTAGATCTAGTCAAACGCCCCAAGTGAACAGTATCCAGCTAGGAAGAAAGGAAAAGGACAATGTATCTGGATTTATAAACCCTTCATGGCTTCACCATGATGAAAGACAAAAACCCAGATTCAAGCTCTGATATGGTTAAAGAAAATAAAGTCGAGGAATCGAGGAAAAGAAGTCAGTGATGGAAGATAAGAGGCCTCTGTCCCTGATTATAAACACAGACTGATCTGTGTCACTGCCAGGATGTAGAAGCAGACATACAGATTAGAGTGCTTGAGCTCAGAAAAAATAAAAAATAAAAAAAAAAAATCACTGAATCATTTGTATGGCTGTCCCAAATAACAAAATACTGAATTACACCTCGTTTTAACTCTAATAATTTGTGCTTAGGTCAAGTGTAACTTCAGGACATCCAGCCCCAGAGTAACCTTTAAGCAATACAAGATGCAAGATGGGACGCAACCATCACATTAAGACATCCTTTGATCTCACTTTGCTTTTCCTATCACAGCACAGTGACAGAGGAGAAGCCCATATGTCTCCTTTTGACTCCAGGTACCTAGAGCAGCATGATGGCACCATAAAGCACACTGCAATTAGGCAAATGAGGATTCTTAACACACTGCAGTCTTCTACCCCTTTCATTAAGTCAACAAGGGAATAAAGTTGCGTATAAAAGTTCATAAAAATCCACTGCTTGAAACTTTCTTTTAACAAAACTGTTACAGCTTAACACTCTTAGAAGCACAACATATCAATCATAAACACAAAGTAAGATGTCAAAACTCATATTAACTCTTTTCCTCCCTCTTATCTGTGGCAAGCTGTTGCCACTTGTCATATTACAACATCTTCTTACCTTGGAGAAGGAAAAAATTCATGGCAAAATGGGTGAACCTGCAGAGTCACCAGTGTAACTGTATGCAAGACTCCTGTAACATGGCTATATCATATAAATAGTTGTGAATCAAGCAATGGGACGTGTCGTGGATGCTCTTACCACTCTATTATAACTTTCTTTGGCTACTAACAGAGTCTGTGCAGATTTCCCTACCCTGCTCTGCTCTCTACATTGGGAAAAGGAGGTCATGGGGCACAGCTGTGTCTTTTGCCTATGTTACGCAGAAAATAAAAGGCTGTTGGCATAAACCTGGGTGCAGCAGTTCATGTTTCATTGGTCAGACCTCGCTTTCTGATTCTATTTTTTTCTCTTCTTAAATTGAAGAACAAACCTAGATGTTTCATTTTGGTTTGCTTTAAAGAAGAGATAAGAGAATCTGAAAATAGGAAACAAAAATTATACCACTTCCAAAGTTCCCGCAAATCCAACACCAAAGTTGGAATATAACATAATTTTATTTCCAAATTGTAATTGTAACAGATATTTTTGTTTTGGGTATTTCTTGTCAGCATTGTATCTTCCAATAGAAAACATTAATGGCAATGGAATCAAACTTTTCTTGCCTTTTTTTTAAGTGAAGAGAATGAACATGCCTTGGTTCTGAATCAACAGATCAACATCTGAATCACTATTGCTCAGATTTTGTCTTTTCTTATGCCACTTTTACTGTCACGTAAGTGATTTCAGAGATTTTTTTTAATGCAGGAACTTTAAAAATGAGGAACTTTAAAAATGGATGAGCATACCCACATTCAGCTAAATTATCATTTAAGAACATCTCCAAAGAAGCCGGGCTAAGAAATACTTGAAGTGCAGTCATGTCAGTAGCTCACACAGCTCAGGGGGAACATCATCCAAAGGTCCTCGTGGAAAACAAGGGCAAGAAGAGAAGGGAAAAAATCTGCTGCCTATTTATCTCTGTGATCAGTACCGAGAGAGACCTGTTCTCCAAATATTCCATCAAAACGATAGCTCCTGCTAAATGCCTGGAGTGGCCCAGGCCTCAGCAGTGTTTGGCTGATGGAATTACAGCCCCTTGAACTGTGCCTCTGCCAGAAATATTTTGATATGAGTCTCAACAAAACCAGACTGAAAACTTCTCTTTACAACCTCCAAAAATCATCGATCCACTCCTCAAAGATGAGACTACTGTGTTCTTATCAAAAAGTAAAATAAATCAAGTTAACACACTATGAATATAGGAAGGCTGCAGGTTTATGGCTGTTTCAGTTTATATTACTACTAATAGACGAAGATGCTCAAGCAGAGCTCTAAAAGACTAATCTGGTAAGAGCTCCATCCTGAGGGATTTGCAGACCAAAAATAGCTGAACTCTAACATCTCAGCTGCAAAGCTAAATCTGGCAGGCAGGGAATTGGAAGTGCACCAAATTCAGCTCTGGTCCCACTGTGAACACAGGTTTACGCATTGCTGGCAGTAGCCACATGGCCAGGAGACCTGACTGCGGGTGGACAGCCCCACAGGGCCTCCAGCAGAGGTGGGGTGACACCTTCTGATGCCAGAGGTGGGGTGACATCAGAAGGACACTGCAGACACAGGCACCATGGGGACTCTGCTCCAAGTGCCCCCTTGCTCCACACGCAGCACCGAATGATTTCCAGACACGGGGAAATAAGGGAAGGCATTTGACAAAATCATTAAGGAGATAGGAAATAGCAGGTGGCTTCCCATGAACAAATATATTCTAATTTGGTTTAATTAGGAGGAAAGCTGCTCTTTGGTGTATTCTCACCTTTCTATTAACTGCATCAATTGAATTTGGGGAACACGCAGAGAGCAAATTGTCTGGCTTGATCCAGATCGTATCATGCAGCTCACAGGATTGTTTAGGGGCTGGTTAACAGAGAATGGTTATGTGGAAAAATAGGCAGACACCTCCCAGCCACCACAAGGACCTGGCTCTGTGTGGGGAAGGAAGAAGCTCCCGACATTCTGGCATCTGTTGAGTGAATTCCCACTTCCAGCCAAAGATGCCACTCTGTCTGCTTTAGCTTGCATCTTCCTCATCCTCTTCTCAAGCCTTTTATTTCCTTTTCTGCCTTACACCCATAACTCTATTACTATTATTTCCTCTATTTGTAGGCTTCTCCCTTCCTGAACCTTTCTGCCCCAATCCCCCACACATTATTTCTGCTCCTTTCTACTCCAGCAAAATTTCAAGGGACTCTCCTCCTTCTCTGACATTTTGGTGGCACGTATTGACTATTAATTGAGGGTATTAACATGGATTAGAGGGAGATGACAATATAAGTCAAGAGGAATCCATCTTTTCTTGCTCAGATCACAGGAGCTTCATTGCCATGGGTTTGTACAGCTCCTGGAACAACAGTTTGCCGTCTCAGTCACAGCACTGCAGAGAATGAATGAGCACTGCAAAATCTATATGGTGGCTTTACTGCAGTGCTTCTTGTCGAAAGCCAGGTGCCTCCACTAGCTTAATGCAGGATTAACAAAGATTTCTGCCAGCTAATTGAACACCAGTTAGCTGTTGTGTGCCTTTCCCTAATCAATCTCTCTATAACTAAACCCCACAAACCTGCTGATTGCACTTTGCTAAAATAACATCCCAGCTTTAACTCAGAAACCTGAAGCAATTCATAGAGAAAGCCAAACTCGGTGAACGTCCAGTTCCTTGTTAAGGATGATCTTTGAGATGCTTTGTCACAACACTTTGAAGGCAGGATTCAGCTCACCTTCTACTGCGCTTTGGATCTGTTGGTGAGTCTGAAGTTTGTAATGTCATGGATTTGCCCACATGATCACAGGTTGGAAGACTGAATTTACACAAGAGCGTTGCTTGTAAATCCACTGCATGCTTTTTGCTGGCAGTTATATTCATCACAAACGATGCAGCAGCACATTGATCCAATGATAGTGTTTGGGCAAACCTATCTAGATGGTTACCAGCCCAGGATCTGCATGATGGGTACCCCACTCATCAGTCATGCAAAATTTGCTGCTAAAGTAACAAAGCTCTGGGTCTAGGGACTTGCAGGCCAGTTGCTAGATGCTGTATGAGACAGCAGCCCATCTTCTGGCCTTTCTGGCTTCTGCATAATCTCCCAGTCTGATACTTCAGTTCTTGCATCCCTTAAATTTTTCAGTCCTCAGCTTGCTGTGACTTTGTACCAGTGTCCCGTGCCTATTCCCAGGTCCAGCCAAATGTTCAGTGCCTGGGAGCAGTGCAGACCCCACTGGGGCACAGGACCTGGCTGGAGTGAAGAACCTGCCTGGAGCTTTCATCGGGCAAATGGAGGGTTGTTGGGTTCACAAAGGAAAAGAGCAGCCTGCCATCCAGAGGTGCTGATCCTGAGCAACAACGCTTGATCCTGGGTCCTGCAAAGGGCAACCTGCTGGTAATTCCTTGGTCAAGACACCCCTGGGAAGGGAGGCTGTGGGGATGAGAAAATGACACTGGGAGTCCCCATGGGGGGTGTCTGGGAGCAGACTGGTAGGCAGCTGTCTCCCCGTGTCACCCTGTGCAGATCTCCTGGGTCTGCAGGCCTGCCCGACTTCATTAGTGGACGGTGTCACGGGCAGACAGCCCCGCATCCCAGCTGCCTGCTGGAGTTCATTACACGTGCACGATATAAACCCCAGCACGAGGCAAATATGAGGGACAGAAAGGTATTAATAGCAGGATTCATTAGCTTGACTTCCTCGGTTTTTCTGTGGGCAGCAGGTCACTGTGCCGCTATTACAGAGGTCAGGGCATCTCCATTGCAAATAGGTTCCCTTTAGAAACTGCTTTCTTCAGTTATTCAACAAAAATGCCAGCGATTACTCTGTCATAAACAAAACCACCGTGCTGCATACTAACATCAGCCTTAGGTTTCACCTCCCTTTAAGTCTTCATTCATAGCCTGGCATTTCAGGGCGCAATTTGAATTTATAATAACATCATCCAAGACCTATTTTATGGATTATAGTTCCATTTGGAGCTTTTTCAGTCATACCAGAGTAAATACTGGATCATCTTTGCAAGAAACTCCAAATTAATATATCTGCCAAACTTTCTGACTGAATAAAAATCACTTCCTACTACTGGGAAGTAGGCAACCTCTGCTCTGAGCATGAAGAAAAAGTAAAAGAGAAAAGAAACGAAAACAAACAAAAAAAAAAAACCCACAAGTTTTTCTTTTTTCTTTTTTTTTCTCCTTCTTCAGCACTAAATTTATTGACAGCCACTCAGGCCTAGTGAGGAAACCATCCTTTCATTTGTCACTTCTGTGCTGTCTGGGTGGCTTTGCCCATCGGCGGCCTCGGCTGGTGTGTGTCAGAGCTGCTTGGCCATCACACCTCTCCTCCCTGGCATGAAGGCTGCCCATGCTCTCTGCCCACCCCAAAACATTCGGAGCAAGGCCCTGGGGTTCATGGGCTTCGGTTCTGCCAAGCTGCCTGCTTTTGATGCAGCTGCTTTGATTTACAGGAGCTGAAAGGCTCTCACCATGGGCACTCGGGCAGCCACATGACAGGTATATTTATGTGGCCTTCATTCGAGATTGTTTTAGCATACCCTTTGTACCAAAGCAGTTACCCTTACTAGGTTAAGAGAATTCAGTCCCAAATATCCCAGAGGATGCATTTTTTAAACAAAAGATTATTGATTTTTTGGTGTGGGTTTTTTTTCTTTTCATCTCTGAATTTTAAAATTTAAACTTTTTTTTTTTATTATTTCTCTAAAGCTCTCCATTGCATGACTGGCATTTTGACCATCCAGCTACAAGCATCTCTTGACTGATATCACTGTCCTGCTGCATTTAATGCACAATCCCACAGCCCACAGCATCCTACCAGTAGAAAGTAGTCAGTCTTATCAAGGCCAGATAATGTTACACTGTCCTTATATTTCCATTATACATAAGACCCAAATATCCTGGAAAAAAAAAAAAAAATCAGCTTACTAAAAAAAAATTAATAATAAAAAAAAAAAAAAGAGGTAGAGAAAAAAAGGAGAAGGAGAAGGAGAAGGAGAAGGAGAAGGAGAAGGAGAAGGAGAAGGAGAAGGAGAAGGAGAAGGAGAAGGAGAAGGAGAAGGAGAAGGAGAAGGAGAAGGAGAAGGAGAAGGAGAAGGAGAAGGAGAAGGAGATTCTTCTATACTCTCTTGACTCCAGGACTTGTGACCTTATGACTTGAAGAAAAACAGGCCCTTATTTTACAAAGCCTAAGCAAGCACATGGGCTCACTCCACAAGCCTCAGCACTGATTTCTGGGTGAGGGGATTTCTCCTTCCCACTCCACCCCTCTTTCCCAGGGCACTTCTGTTGCTACACAGCTCTTTACTTTCATTCTGGCAGGTGATATCCAGCGTATGCCTTTGTCACACCACTCCATCAGTCCCTCACGTTCTCTTGGTGTTTTTGCAAAGACCTGGGACTGTATTTGGATAATGCCAGACTAATAGGTACAGCAAAGACTAAAAAGAAAATTTTTATCTTTATGCATCTTTGAAAATTTGATCTGACCACATAAAAGTAAGAGATACATTTAGAACACCCCTAAATTTAAATGTTGAAGATTGTGAAGCAAAATTTTCCATAATATGATTGTCATGCTGTTTGTATGCCAAATCTCAAGCTAACTGCAGCTGGGATTTATTACTTTTTCATTTGCTATGTAAATCAAAGTGAAGTCATCAGAAAGAACAAAGGGAGTGAGGGGAAATGCTGTTCAGAAGGTGTCATGGACTAATCAAATGTAATCCTTTATTCAACATTTAACTGGGAAAAAAAAACAGACATTCTGTCACCCAGGCTTGAAGTACATGGAAATACCAAGTAAGACAAGACAGTTCCCCTATAAATCTGTAGGAACAGAAGTCAATCTGTACAGTAGGTATGTACAAATGCTAATCAAGCCCCAATATGCAAATGCTACAGACACAAATCATTTTATTCTGGGTGTGTTAAAGGAATAACAGAAAAATAGGACTGGATGGGACGATCTGGGGAGGTCATCTGCTCTACCTACATGCCCTAAGGCTGGGCCAAAGATATCTAAAACTATGGGGTACAGCAAGATGAGTATCACATTTATATTTTAATTTCAGATCTTGAGGCCAAAAATAGTCTACAAGATTTTGTCTGAATCTCATACATAGCCAAATTTTGGAAAATAAAATAGTGATGGACCCACTGGGTGGGGCTTCGAGGCATGAACATGGCAAGGATTAAGTAACAGAGAGCTGGGAACTGTCATCGGTCCTCACCCTGGGAGACGGATTGCACTGGGGACTAAAGGGAGGGGGGAGATGCTGTGCTGCAGGACCAGGTCTTCCTGATCTGGAGTGCAGCTCTTTGATGTCAAAGTCCACAAATCTGTGGGAATAAAAACTCCTAAACCTGGAGGATTTTAGAGTTTGGGGGGAGGGGGCCGGAAATAAATGTTCTCAGCTTTAGAGAGAAGAAGGAAGGAAAGGTTTGAGAGATGGCAGGAGAATCATGCCCTGGGAAGGCTGTAAGGAAAGGCCAGCATAGTGAGCTCTGTAAATCTTCTCTTTTTCATGCATTTTAGTATCTCAAAACAGAGGTCAATAAATACTGCTTTCACCAGGGTGTTCAATGTATAATAGAATTTCTCCTGTGCCACTTTATTTTATGGCAGTGGCATGACAGTGGAAAAGTCTGCCTGAGACCTCAGCCGAGGCAACAAGCATTTCCTATAAAAAAGTTTAAGCCTTGTTCCATATCAAGGTATTTTTTAACATGCTTTCACGTTGTATGAGGTGACCCTCAGCACCAGCAAGTGGGAATAACACAGAAGCTGCAGGCAGTTCTCATGCATTGAGCACAAGGCCACCTGAGCTGCGCTACAGCCTCTGGCAACCACTCTCAGAGGATCTTGTGTCACTGCAACAGGAGTTGGAAAACAGAAATAGCTCCGTGTTCTGCTAAGTGTTCTCTCCTGACCTTGCCTCATGTACTCCTACCATGCAGTTGATTAAGGTCCCACAGGAAAGAGAACAACTGGTTTTGGTTACTAGTTTCAAGAGAGGATTTGGGGTGAAAGGCAGAACATCAGTGAGGAACTGAAGTCTTCTACACAGACCTGCAAAAGAATCAATTCCTTGGTCCCCAAGATGTTACCAGGTTAAAGCATGCTGTCACATTTAATTGTGCAACTCCCTTTAGGGCTAATGGGTCTATAAACCTCCACACTAGCAGCAAAATATGTCCTGCAGGCAGTGTGAGCTTGACATGAGCATCTGTTGTAAGCCCTGTACCCCCTGTTACTATTTGTTATGGGGCCATTATTGCAATGCAGCACTCATCTGAGTGGTTTTCAAAGGAAATGAATTTGAGGGGACATGCTGAAGATAAAAGAGAACTGTCTATCTGGGAGGTCAGTGATAGATTAGTAAACCTCTCTGTGGAAGGCAGGTTACATCTGTACTACGGGGAGATGAAGAAACATGCAGCACGTGCATTGCACAGTCCAGCCATGCAGTTACAGTTGTGTCACTCATATCTTCACATTCATCTTAGGTGGTAGCTCACAAAATAAGACACATTAAACCAAGGGAGAAAGACTGGAGCCTCACTATCAGGCTGCAAATCAACAAATGATTGAACTTAGCAGTGACACACGGAAGACAGAAATTCCTAAAGAGTCAATTCCTAACACGTCTCCAACATTGCTCTGCTTTCTTAATGATGTCATATGGGATCTTTCTATCAAAAATATCTCATCTTCGGAAAGCTGATCACTGCTGGAAGTCAATGTGATGTTTTATTGATTGGCCTCTTACAAGGAAATACCTAATTCGGCAGGCATCCAAACCAAGCTGAAGAGCAGCCTTTGGCAAGACAGGCTTCCAGTTTTGACCATCACGTCTCACAGCATCAAACCCAGAGGAGGGATGGTCTTTCTAACAGGTTTGCCGGCTGCCACGGCTGGAAGACGCTACAGTTCCAGTGTTGTTGCTTCTTCATGCAGTGTTTGAGCTGGTTGAAAGGAGATTTTTGGTCCCAATGCCTTCTCTCTTTTCCTATCATTTCTGTGGCCCCGTGCCTTCTTTGCCTGGAACAGGGCTCATGATTTCATGGTTGATTTGCCCTGCACAAGGCATGTTCATTTTGACATTGTCACCACATGGCACCTCTTGCGTTTCCAGAGTGAATTTTAAATAGTCACTGTGCTTGCTCTAAGCAGCGTATTTAACCTCAGAGGATCTGGGTGTTGGGAAGGGAAAAGGAATATCTTTATTTTCCTGTTTGCCAAGAGTTACTGGAAACCCTCTGCTCAGCTCGCATTGCCTGTGTTTGTTTATCCTGCCTGCTTTGCCCCTCAGTTAGCAAAGTCCTTTATCCTGCAAAAATACCGTGTGCAGGAGAAGGAACAAAAAAAGTTCTTGCCATCTGCCAAAGTAACCTTCTGCCCCTTCCAACCTGGTGTGCCCAGATGGATGGCTGCAGAGCCAGGGGCACATCACATGGACCTCCCCCAGGTCAAACAAGGATCTACGATGTTGCTTCTGTATGTCCGTTCTCATTGAGTTTTGTAGGAGAGGGGAGGGAAGTAAACCTTTTTGTGCTTTTTTCTCATATCCCCGATCTGTGCTCCCAGCAATGCAAAAATCCTCGTCCCAAAGAATCTGCCCCAAAATTAGCTCAAAAGATGCAAAAAAAAAATATTTCTCCACCTAGCTACAAATGTTGGGATTTTCTCTACAGTTATGCTTGATGGACAGAAATAAATTGTGCTAACCAGAGCTCCACTGATGGATGCCTGATCTGTGGCTCTGAAGATCAGCCCCAACATTTGTCACCATCCACCACACCAGCACCATACCTCTTCTACCTGCGAACATACTGTTTGATCTGCCACTTGCTTTGGTTTTTTTGAATGCTGTGTGCTTTCTAGATGTATTTTTGGAAGAACATAGATGTGTGAAAACTTGTCTAATTGAATTTATTGAAAAATGGATCTCAAAAAAAGAACATTATAGAGTAACAGTAACTGAATAACTGCTCTCTCTCTCTCTCTTTTTTTTTTTTTTTTTAAGGGCATCATTGACCTTTAGCTAGATCTGTCCAATTGACAATTTGGATCCAATTTGGATTGACATCAGCTCTGTCCTAGAAAGCCAGAAGTGGGGCCTCTGATGGGTCCCTGTTACGTTTGAATCCCTTGTTATCACAGCATGAAACTTTCACAGAAAGGCTTGGCACCAAATAAAAACAAACAAACAAAGAAAACACCAAAACTTGATTTTCCCTAAACTTTTCATGAAGTAATTTTGTTTGTTTGTTTGTTTGTTTAAAAAAAAAAAAAAAAAAAAAGGAAAGAAATTAAATCACATAAAAATATGCTGATGAATATTAAAGAGGACGAGCTTTTCCAATGAAGAATAAAAGAGTTGAGAATATCTAATCCCAAACTCACTTTTCCATTCACAAAGATTCAGCCAAAAACAATTCAGCCAGCGCCAGTTCAACCAGAGGGGAATTCCTATTTTACAGCACAGCAGTGGAGTATCAGCCTTTCACAGAATGATGGAGATGAAGGAGATACAAGTAGATCTCAGAGCCTTTTCTTAAGCAGCATGACACACCACGCCATATTATGTGTGCTGATGGTATTGCTTGAAATTAGGATTACACCCTCAAATTGGCCCCATTGCCACACTGCATTGCACCTCTGTGCAGAGCCCTGCACTCCCACATGCAGCCAAGCCTTTATCGCACGGTCCTGCCTTTCGCTTAGACACGCTTGTCACTATTCAAGTGATGCATCAGTGCTTGGAGAAGGACAGGGGATCTCAGCCCCCCTCATCTAGCACAGAGCTGCACCCTAAAAGACATGACCCCACCATGCAGAGGATTATCAGCGCTGAGAGCTCTGCTCAAGACAAGCCTCTGAACAGGAGGGAGTGGAAATAACATTTAAAATTATCTTTCCCCCGTCCCCACTTCTCCCTCCCCTGGGTCCTTAATATATCTCTTAGCTCTATGCAAAGGTTTAACAAGCTCATATTTTTAATCAATGAAATCACCCACTTGTAATTAACTAGGAAGCATCAGCCTTGTCAACTGACCTTTCTGTTTGATGGAACAAATATAATTACATTGTCACTTCAGTATGGTTTAACAAACAACCAGAAAATGTTCTTTAATAAGCTGCCACACTGAGATGGCAGTTTATGATGGTTTAAAAGAATGTTTAATCTTAGTTAATTAATACTGTCTAATCTACCAGAACTAATGAACTTTCAACTACAATAGTGGGTCACTGCCATTGTATTCAATGACACATAAACAGTACAAGTTGCAAATTTATCAAAGCAGAAATAACAATGAATAAAAGTAAAATGTGACCTTTGCTAAATTTATATCTATTTTAATGTTCTTATAATTACATGGTAGGAGAAAGAAAAAGATCGACCTACTTACATAAAACATAAAGTTGCCAGTGTTGGAACCCTACACATACAGATAGACAAAGCCCTAAAATTAACAAGCAATTATGCGTTATTATCAATAATCACTATTTATTAAATGATCTGAGTAAGATTTCCCCACCCACTCACCGTCCCCCTAACTGCACGGCACGGCTGTGTTATTCAACAGGGAAAGAAAATGAAAGGGATGGGGGGAAATGCCGGAGGTGCCTTCCAGGACATTCATAAGCCTAATTTTAAAAATATATATAAATAAATAAAAAGGAAAAATAAAAGTCACCTGGGGAATATCTAATTAATCAGTCAAACCCAGGTGAATTTCAGCCAAGAACACTGAAGAAGTTACTTGAGACAAATCTCTTCCCAACTGCTATCAAGTCTTAATAAGTATGAAAACACAGAAGAAGTTCCAGAACTGGAGAAGTCTGAATTTGGTGTTAACATTCAAAAGGCAATTGTGATGAAACAAGTAACGTACAGGCTGATTAATCTGCCCTCAGTCCCAGGCAAAATAATGAGGAAGCTGATTTGGAAATCAATAAGGATTAAAAGATAGGGATATAATTAATTCCAGTCAACAGAGTTTTATGAAAAATAAGTCATGTCAGACAAATCTGATTTCATTCTTTTATGAGCTTATAAATTTGGTGAATAAAGGTATTTGCATGGAAGCAATGTAGCTGGATTTTTGTAATGGACATAGGCTGATATCCTGCGACAATATTTGCAGTAAAAATCATGAAAGATAATGAGATTATTTCTGAAATTTTATAAACTGCTGTGGTTACCTGTGACCAGATGTCCTGGTTTCAGCAGGGATAGAGTTAATTTTCCTAACAGTGTCTGGTGTGGTGCTGTGTTTGGGATTTAGGATGAGAATAAGGTTGGTAGCACACCAATGGTTTAGCTGTTGCAGAGCAGTGCTTACATTAGGTCAGGGATTTGTGGCTTCTTGTGCTGCCCTGCCAGCAAGGAGCTGGGGTGCACAGGGAGCTGGGAGGGGACAGAACCAGGACAGGGATGTCCCATGACATGTAGCATCATGGGGAAGCATAAAATGGGGGGACTTGGACACGGGGGCAGCCACTGCTCGGGGTCTGGCTGGGCATCACGTGGTGGGTGGTTGTGGTGCTGTGAATCACTTGTTTTGTGTGTTCTCTTATTAGTAGTATTATTGTTCTCTCTTTCTTTTCTGTCCTGTTAAACTATCTTTATCCGAACCAATGGGTTTTAACTTTTTTTTCCTTTTTTTTTTTCTTTTTTTTTTTTTTTTTTGAGAGAAAGAGAGGTTCAAATAAGTGATTCTGGAATGGAAAGGAAAGAGAAACCACTTAAGATAGGAAACTACAAGACTTGGTGATAGATAAGAAAGACATATGATAAATGGGCAGTTGTGTGCAAAAGACTTCCATTGCAAGAACAATAGTTTTCTTTTCTTGGTTTCACCAAGAAAAGGAAAACAAGACATTCATAAGCAAATAACAATATGTAAGCAGTGGGTATGATTGGATGACTACAGTGATGGTCTGGAAAATTACTTTCTGTCCCATCCTGTCTGCTGTTCCCAAAATGTGAGCCCCTTCCAATGTCTGTAAAGTTCACAGAGAGTGCACGTAGGAACAGCTACATCACAGGCTGGTACTCGTTACCACGAGGGAATGTGCTGAGGAAATCTGCAGATAACCGAGACCAGCAGAATGGAAACAAATGCTAAGGACCAGGTATTTACAGAGAACAAAGGATTGGAATAAGGTAGGGCCACTTAAGCAGTGAATTTAATTTGAGTCTTGTTCAGGGTCATATATCTGAGACAAAGAAATCTGGTCAGACCTGCGAAATAGGGATCATGCTTTGGAAACCAATGACTGGAAATTGTGATGGGTTTATAGTAGAAAATAGCAATTCAGCATAACTTTGCTATATGCTACTGAGACTGAAGCAGCTAATGCAATCTTCGGGTACAAATGTAGGCTTGCAGAAAGCAAGAACAGATAACCTGTTTTCTTCATAGAGCACTGGGGAGACTGCACAGGCATACTGAGCATAGTTCCAGCATTTACATTTCTAAAAAAAACAGATGAAAAAAATGGAAAATGTGCACCAAGAAAATTAAAAAGATTCCATGGGCTGGAAACAAGATTCCTTGCAGGGAGTTTTGCTGGCTCACATCAGCAAAGAGACAGGTTGAGAGGCAATGAGCCTCTGAATGGTTAAGTGTTCCTCTAGCCCAGCTGAGAAAGGAGGAACTGGGACAAAAGGAGACTGAAACAAGACAAGGTTCCATGGAGAAGTCACCAGTTCCATTGGAAAATGAGAGTGAGTACCACAGGAACAGGGAGGAGTAAAGGCATCTCCATCCCACTGTGCACCTTCCTGCAGGCCTCACATGAGTCTCAACGAGAGCAAAAATGGAGTAAAATGGCCCATGGCAGACCAGCAGCCACTAGCACCAGAATTGTCTCACCAGATCTAAGCTGTGTGAATCTGCCAACAGTATAGTTTTGTATTTGCATCATTATATCACATAGGAAGATGAGACATAAATTAGATATCTATATCCCAAGGTGTTATATATTAACAACAATCAGAAAAACACACTTGCCAAAATACTGCACAGTTCATGGATGGATCTGGAGAGCTCTGTAAAAAAAAAAAAAAAAAAAAAAAAAAGAGAGAGAGATTAAAAAGGGACTCACTGCCTTAGGTGAATTAGAACTTCTATGTATCTGTGAACAAAAAGCACAGAAGCAAGAGGCAAAATTCTGCCACATCTTACACACAAGGTCAGGACTGGGTAATCATTATGGATTCTTCTCACCTTAAAACTTAAAATGTGTGAAAAACAATTATTCCCTTAACTGAACTGGGTATCTGTAGGGGAAAAGAATAGAAAATAAAAGGCTTTCCTTGCAATAATTTAAGGCCAGTTTTACAGTTTGGCACCCATGTCCTGTCATACAAGCTATTTCTATAATCAGACATGAACTTTCAAGTGCTCTTCATTACCAGTTGATGCTCATCTACTTAACCATTACCGGACTACAGATGTACTGGCAGTAGATACAAACTTGATCTAATACTGTTCTCACTGAATTCGTGAGAGATTAGGATACTTGGGACATTTCCATTGGTTGGTTTTATGGTTATTGTGCAATTTTAAAAGCAATTCTGTTTAGCAGTGAGAATACTCTCCTACCACACCTGGTTTGTTCTGTGAAAATGAGCTTGAGGGAAGTATGCACATCTCCTTACATGCTCACAGGACTGAGCTGGCAACAGGCTGTCTGAATATTCACATTAGTGGGAAGATTTGTTGGTCCTCGAACACCACCTGCTCCATCTTGATATTTATTTTTCTGCAGACGTCTCTATAAGGATGGATATAGAGCTATTCCTCCACTTTCCAGCTGCCAGATGTGACATGTTTCCTTAAAAGTTAAATGAAGTTAAATTTCACAAGGCCCAGCCCTTAACAGAGGACTACATGAAGACAGAGAAGGAAAGATAGACGACTGGCTTAGGCTGTACTGGAGCAGAGGAGTTGAAGACAACTCTCTTGGCTTGGCTGACTGCTGTTCATTAGCTTCTAGACTGCAAAGCTGGAAGTCAGAGACACAGCAAGATACGGGGGTCAGCAGTATTAACCAGACTATGAGCTACTTTGCAATTATTTTAATTTTTTTCCTCATCATTTCTCCCACAGCACTGGAAAAGGACACAGATATGAGTGCAGAGAGTGCATCCTGAGAATGACATGCCCTGTGCTTGGATGAGGCAGTAAAGGAAGGTCAGCAAGCAGCATAATCAAAGCCTACAGTACTTGTGAATCAAATGCAGTTAGTTACCATCTCAAGGCCCTCAGCTGGAGCTATTGTCCATGTCAGAGCCAACACCACATCACAAGTACTTTGAAGGCAGGTTTACCACAGGATCCTGGGTCAAACACACTCATTTGGAGGAGATGTGTTAGGAAAAACCTGCTCACCTTGAAAAACCAGTATGGGGCTTGACAATTCCTGGGCCAGGCTGCAAGCACAAATTTTCTTTTTGCCCCTTTGGAAGATCCTTACAGAAAAATATCCCATACATTGGGAAGCAAAGGCAAACATGGCCAAGGACATGTTCTGGGAATGACAAGGTTGAGTCCCTTTGGGTTAGGATCAGCGGGAAGGCCAACAAGGCTAGCGTCCTGGTCGGGGTCTGTTATAGACTGCCGAACCAGGATGAGGAGACGGATGAGGAGTTCTACAGGCAGCCGACAGAAGTTGCGAAATCTTCAGCACTTGTACTCGTGGGGGACTTCAACTTCCCTGACATATCCTGGAAGCACAACACAGCCCAGAGAAAGCAGTCTAGGAGGTTTCTGGAGAGCGTGGAAGATAGCTTCCTGATGCAGCTGGTTAGTGAACCTACCAGGGGTGGTGCCCCGCTAGACCTTCTCTTCACAGACAGAGAAGGACTGGTGGGAGATGTGGTGGTCGGGAGCTGTCTTGGGCAGAGTGACCACGAAATGGTGGAGTTCTCTATTCTTGGCGAGGCCAGGAAGGGGACCAGCAAAACCACTGTATTGGACTTCCGTAGGGCTGACTTTGAGCTGCTCAGGACACTGGTTGGTAGAGTCCCTTGGGAGGCGGTTCTGAAGGGCAGAGGAGTCCAGGAAGGCTGGGCGCTCTTCAAGAAGGAAATCTTAATGGCGCAGGAACGGTCTGTCCCCACGTGCCCAAAAACGAGCTGGCGGGGAAGAAGACCGGCCTGGCTCAACAGAGAGTTGCAGCTTGAGCTTAGGAGAAAAAAGAGGGTTTATAATCTTTGGAAAAAAAGGCGGGCCACTAGGGAGGACTATAAGGATGTTGCGAGGCTGTGCAGGGACAAAATTAGAAAGGCCAAAGCTCATCTGGAGCTCAATCTGGCTACTGTCATTAAAGACAACAAAAAATCTTTTTACAAATACATCAACGCAAAACGGAGGACTACGGAGAATCTCCATCCTTTACTGGATGTGGGGGGAAACCTTGTTACAAAAGATGAGGAAAAGGCAGAGGTGCTTAATGCCTTCTTTGCCTCAGTCTTTAGCGGCAATACCGGTTGTTCTCTGGATACCCAGTACCCTGAGCTGGTGGAAGGGGATGGGGAGCAGGATGTGGCCCTCACTATCCACGAAGAAATGGTTGGTGACCTGGTATGGCACTTGGATGTGCACAAGTCGATGGGGCCGGATGGGATCCACCCAAGGGTACTGAGAGAACTGGCGGAGGAGCTGGCCAAGCCACTATCCATCATTTATCAGCAGTCCTGGCTATCGGGGGATGTCCCAGTTGACTGGCGGCTAGCAAACATGACGCCCATCTACAAGAAGGGCCAGAGGGCAGACCTGGGGACCCATAGGCCTGTCAGTTTGAGCTCAGTGCCAGGGAAGCTTCTTTACCAAAAGGGTTGTTAGACATTGGAACGGGCTGCCCAGGGAAGTGGTGGAGTCACCATCCCTGGAAGTCTTTAAAAGACGTTTAGATGTAGAGCTTAGGGATATGGTTTAGTGGAGGACTGTTAGTGTTAGGTCAGAGGTTGGACTCGATGATCTTGAGGTCTCTTCCAACCTAGAAATTCTGTGTGACAGATGCAAAAGGAAGGCAAAAGGAAGAACATGAGCATAATACTGGTATTACAGAGGCTGTGGGACACTGAAACTAGCATGACTGTGCCCTTGGCACAGACAGAGATATTATTCATCTACACGTCTCATTGCCACATTTCTGCAGTGGAGGAGATAGCCCTTCCCTGGCCTGTTGAGACTTGGAGGTCATTGTAGAAGGGACATTTTCTTTTGGCACTGAGACAATCCAGGAAGTCACTGGAAAGGATCAACCACAAGGCCAGGTCCTACTCAAATATCTTTCCCTCAAGGTTCACTTTCCAAATCAATTATCTATTTTGTGCCAGCTCCTCGGCAGCCTCCATCCATCCTACAAGCACCTCACCTGTATGTGACACACAGCTCACACCCAGCAAGCTGTTCTTCACAGATGTCAAGGTCTCTTCACCAACCGTAGAATAAGCAAAGATTACAGATTCAAGCCAAGTGGCAACTTTTAAGATGGATAAGACAGGATGTAACGAAAGCCACCAGAGATAATTAAAGATAAAAAGGAATCGGGTATTTATGCTGAAGTAAATGACTTGGGTTTTATTCACTCCTTTTGCCTTTGTAAAGTTCATCGTTATATAAAGTTTGAAAATTCACTGGCATGATCAGTTTTGATTATTTTCATTTGATTTTCTTACTGCACTTTTTCCTCTCCACTTCTCTTATTCATTGTGTTATTACATCCTTAAAAGGTATTTTAAATTAATTTACAGCACTCTGTGAACACTAGTAAAAATATTAGCTTTCAAAGAGTTATGTCAATGAGGAAAGCATGTTCATTCTTCCTTGAAGAAAGTATATTATAAAAACTGTAACCCATAAAACAAAAGCTTAGTTGCATTTTTCTGCTCTTTAAATCCATCCCTGAGCTAATGCTATGAAATTTAGCACTTAATTTATAATAAATATGCATGGAAAAAACAGAACACCTCACCAACGGGCATATTTACAGCGTCAGCTGGGAGGAAATTATTAGTATATCAAAGGAAATGGTCACGCTCAGCAGCAAATACAAAGGGTGCTGATGGAAATTTGTATGAAAATGATTTTTTTTCTTTTATGTTACCATGGAAAGCCTTGACGCTGCACCTGACCATGCCACTACAGCTATAATATTGACATGAAAACAGGAATTGACGGCTAATCATTTTTAGCTCCCAGGTTACAAACACCTTTCAACCATGAAATGTATGACTTAGAGCTCTTTCTAGAGCACTGGCCAGAAAGAAAAACCTTTTATTTTATTTTATTTTTACTCCTAAAAATGCCACTGTCCCACCATTATTATTTTTATTTTATGGGGAGCAGAATCAAGGTGTTTTGCATGTGTTTGCCAAAAGGAGGAGGGGACTAAAATCCTCAGAATCAAGAGTCACTGAGCTCCAACCTTTTTCTCAATTGTTTTCTCCCCTTTCCTCACCTCCATTTCTCTTCCACATAGGTTTGACCAGAAAAAAAAACTTTTCATTTTTTCCCAGAAAAACTGTCCCTGTCTGTCATTATCAGCTCTGGAAAATGGAAACAAATAGATATTTGTATAGGGTGATGCTTTCTGACAGTTTGGTGTACCAGGTAGGAAAAGGTGCATCAGGAACAAATCTGTATGCTTTGAAATAGCTACTACCTACCATCAGGCAAAGATGTGAAGCATACTGAAAACACAGAAAGGATGAAGTTCACTACGTTTTTGACACCCACTTTGCTTTCAAACATTATAAATGTCAAAAAACCTGTAAGAGCTTCCAAAAAACAATAATAATGTGATTACTTGTGACAACCTAGATTTGAGTTAACTGGAAAGTAAAAGGCTTTAAAATAACACAAGTGTCAGAAAAAGAAAGGCTTCAGAATGGCCACATTCAGCACATGGACACATCAGGATTGAAGGGACAAAGAAGCATGTTGACCAGGAGGGCTTCTGAGAGGAAAGAAATCCACCCTAACGTGGTGATGAAGCATAGACGGCAAGAAACAGATGTACGACCAAATTAGCCCTGAGAAAGGATGGCCAAAACATGACTGTAATGGCCAGGATTTTAGGGGCATTTACTAACAGCAACAGCCCTGGTGCTCCCAGTCTGTGGGGCTTTGATTGAAAACAGTGGGATTTTGGCTTTAAACTGCTGCTGCAGCTCATGCTATTGCAAACTCCAGCACCAGAGCGGTACACAAATCAGGCCTTCAGAAATGGTTTCTGTACCACTTTTTGGAGAGTGATTTATGATGATTGACCCAGGGGCCATGTTGTGAGCGTGCATGAAGAAGGTGTATTTGAAAGTTGAGTTTGCAGCTTCCCACTGACACATTTCACTTGCTAGCTTTTAAGGTCTAAATGCTTGACCTTCACTCTGAAGTGGCAAGGTAGTGTTTTATACAGGTAGGAAAGAGCTGATCTAAAGTGGAGTGAAGGCGAAAGTTACTTTTGGTGTATTTGTAAACTAATGGGTATTGTGACTGACTTATGAAATTGCTTTCAGCAGGCTCTGCTCATGCAGTATCTTAAAATCTATCAATACGCTAAATTCTGCCTCAAGTTCCTATTCATAGCCTAATAAAGCTGTCAGAATAAAATGTTTGCAAAAGAAATTTCCATTGAAAGTTGCCTTCTGCTAGAGTTTTAAAAGTACAATTGTTTTATCCAAGTCCGTGGTAGCAAAGCAAGTAAATGCAAATTGATTTACAGGGAAAATATGTCAAGAGTGTAATTCTCGTTCTTCAAGTAAATGGATTTCTTTTAATAGGCAGAGAGTTTCAGAGTTATTAATTAAGATGCTGCAAACAGGAGAGGAGTTTATTTTAGAAGGTTTGAGATCAGCTGCAATGTATTAGACTTGACACCGGTGGCTGGAAATTTCGGCAAAAAGCTTTGAGACAGATCTCTGCTTTTCTTTATTCCTTGCTTCCTACATTTTGAAAAAGAATAGAAGACCTGTCCAAGGAAAGGAGCAACCTTTCAGTCTGCCTTTAAAACCTTGCAATATTCTTTTGTTAAGGAAAGGAAAAAATAAAATAAATAAATAAATAAACAGATGACAAGCCAGACAGCAAGAAAACAAAGGGAACATCTCTTTTACTGAACCCAAAAGGCACTTTCCTTGCTGTAGTTGTGTTCATAGGAGCATAGCTGGGTGGGAGCCTGAAAAGCATTAAGACTCCCCAATGATTTTCATTGAAATGGTCATCCTAAAAGTTCTAGCACAGCACTCACCAAGCCATATGTAAGAAGGCTTATTTTTGTTCTTATTACTTTTATTATTGAATAAAAGTATTGAGTTATAACGAGTTTAGTCTAAGTGAACCAAATCATGTTTGCTGCACTCAGAGAAAGAGGGCACCAGGAAAAAAATTACACCACGCTGAGCACAGCTAAAACAATACCATGAGCAAATTATATGCTTCAGTCACTGTTACCAGCTTTCACAGATATATCTTTAAAACTGCAATATATATTATTTTCTTACAGCTCCAAAAGTCCAGAATTTAATTTTAATTTTGCTTTAAACTTCAAAGTTTACAGCTTCTAGTTAAGGGGTAAAATTGGAAAATATGAAACCACAAAGCAAGAGAAGTATTAAGAACTAACATCTATGCTTAAAATACCACTTCTGTCATATTTGTTAAGCCAAATTTATGATCCTGAGGGTGTGAGTCACAAGTTTTAATTCCTGTACCCAACAAATTTATGGAGAATAATAATAATGTTTAAAAAAAAAATCCTTCTTTGGTCTTATTACAACTGCCAATCTTTTCTAATTGGGTACCAGATATCATACCTTCCCATTTGGCTGTGATAGTTGGGCTGGAAAAGCACAAACCCACCGGTGTGGGATGAACTCTCGGCACTCCTCAATACCCTGAAAATGAGAACTAGGAATATTGATGCTAAATACAACTTTTATTGATTAAAACTGCCTTATTACTTGAGCTATGGACACAGATAATAAATTACCGCAAGATGGGCTAGACTGCCTGTAATTCATACACCCCAAAAGCAAGCTGGAAGCAGAAAAAATTCCAGTGTGCTTCTGGCACACACATGTCCTCATGGTGTCTGCCTCTGCACAGGGCTGTGCTTCTGATCTAACAGCGACTTTGTCAACCTTTTGCTGTTAAACCAGTAACATTAATGCCACCAGGCATGCTACTTGCCACAAAGAGGGCATAGCTGCTTGACCTAAGAAAGCTTATCACTGCCATCGCAATGACAAATACTTGCTTGGTGCATCCCAGGTTTGCACCAAAAGTGACCCTTCCCTAATTTCCCAAAGGTAGAGCATTTATTAAAGACTGATGCCCTGGAGGGACCCTGAAAACTTTGAGAGATTCTGTAAGTATCTCCAACAGTCCAGCAGCTCCCACCCCATATTATGCCACAGCCACAGCTTTGGGGTAGCCTCTATACCAAATATAACCAATGCTAAATGGGACGGATGTCATCAAAGCTGCTGTCTTCTCCCTGAAGGCTGCTCCCTAATCTTCTTGACAGGAAATTATCTAGGAAAATGAAAAAAGGCACCTACAGGGACACTGCTGAATACTGATAGTATCTAGTTCCAGAGCCACGGCAGACAGACTTGTGATGTGCTGGGAAAGAAAGTGAGGTGCTGATGGCTCTGTCTTCACTGCACCCTTGTAAGTCTGCACCTAAAGACTGGATTTTAGGAATCTTGTTATAGCAATAACACAAAATTGCCCTTGGGCATTAATTTGAAGATAGGCATTTTCATTTCCAATGCACTGTCGTTGTACTTATTTAGTACTTATTTATGTCAAGCCAACACGGAGCTGAACACATCAAATAGGAAAAGCTGAGTTTCTTCAGGACTGCAGAGATGCAGGTACCACCCAGGCTGCTGCTGACAATGCACCAGATGGCTTTCTGCTGGGTAGGTATGTCTCAGATGAGGTATAATGGTTATACATTAATAATGCGCCTGGTTGAGGTAATAAGAAGAATTGAAAGGGCAGGTTATCATTAGCCCCGTGCAGCAAGCAGGTACCAAAACTGCAGGTCATTATTTCAGCTTGTCCAAATGCTGCTCATCTTAATAGTAATATATAGCTAGCATGTACTTTGTGCAGCCCTGTAAAACGTATTTATTTGGGTGTACAGCTCAGCTGCTGCCATGTTGGGTCTTAGAGGCTGTAGTGGTTTTAATTGTGGGTGAAGCGATCTCTGCACGCAGCAGTTGTGAAGTCATTTTAAGGGAAAGGTGCAATCAGTCGGTCATTATCGAGCCTAAGGGCATGGGAGTTTCAGCCACTTTATTGCAGAATCTGTTCAGTTTCTCTTCAGTAACAATACAGCTATCATTTCTCCATGATTATCTCATTTTAAAGGGCTGTGTGCCTGTTGAAATATTGATAATGAGAACTTTAGAGAAAAAAAAAAAAAAAAAAAAAGAGAGAGAGAAAAAGAGAGAGAAAATAAATTTTCGCTCTTTTAAGCTTTCCTTATTTTTGGTGGAATTGTTCCTTCCTTCGCAATACAAGACCAAGTATTTTCCAGAAACACTGTTAATTATGTTTTTTTCACAGTACTTACTATTAAACACTGTAATACTTGGAGAAAATGTAGAGCAGAGGAGAACTGCAATATTATACCTAAATCTGCCATGGTTCTAGTTGCTGTTCCAAAATGTAGTGAAACAAAGGAAATGATTCTCATTTTGCTCACTAAGGAATGGATGGGGTTCCTACGGAAAGCAGAAAAAAAAGCAGCCTTCAATTTTTTTCCTCAGAGTTTGGTCTTTCGTCCTTATTCCCTGCCAAGACCCTGCTCTGTCACTCAGACATGTATTTCGAGAGACATTCTGCTTCAAGTTACAATTATTTTTGTTTATACATGTAAGTATTTTCTCGGTTTCTGGACAGTTCAGCAAAAGATTAGATTTAATTGGCATGGTCATGCATGAAATTATTTCTTTTCAGGCAAGTAATGTTACCAATTGACATCAAGAGAAGAAATTATTAGCTCTAAGCTGGTGAAATGTATGAAGTTAAAACCTTTTTGACTCTACCATAGCTACAGAAGTTCTTTGGCATGTTTCTGCAGGAAATAACCAGCAAAATTTTAATTTCTGCTTGAGTCTGTAAGAGCGGTCTGCCTTTACTAAGAAAGAAACAGAAATAAAATATTCTGCCTCTGTAAGGAAACCACATGCAGGTTTGGTTTTTTGTCTCAAGGCTTCCAAGAACCGGTCAAAAGAAAAAGGAGAGGGTCAGGAAGTTTCCTACAGACACACAGGTATGGGAGGACAGGAGCCAGATGTTGCTGCTCAGGACCTGGATGTGCTGTCCAGCCAACTGGCTTGTGAGTTCCCATGACATTTCTGCAAGAAAAGTCAAATTCATAGCCCACGAGCCCCATTTCAGGGGATACTGCTGAACTGCTCAAAGTTTTTGTTCAGATCACTTCCTCTATTAAACCCTGAGGGCTTAAAGTGTCCAGTTTCTCTGTAAATCCCCTGCTACTGACAAATACTCTAACCTTGTACCTTCAGTAAATGATGGAGCCAGGTCAGTCACATGGAAATCCTCAGTTTGGTTTTGTTAAAAGTCTCCTATAGAGAAAATATGCCTTTCCCAGAAAAGACTCTGGCTATTGCATCTATACAGTTCTAGGTTATCCAGAGAGAATTTAGCTAATAGGAGCAACAGATCTCAAAACTCATTGGGAAATTGATTTGGAGATTATACCAACTGAATGCATAACATGATCTGATTCAAAACATTAGAGATAATGCAATCTGTCTGCACACACATCGAACAGACCTGAATTGCCAGGGACCATTCTGCAGTGATCTATGAGATGCAGAATAAATTGTAACTCAGGGAGGTACGTTTCTGAGAGCAGAAATTGGGAGTAGCTGTCACAATAGTCTGAAGCTCTGAAAAAAAAAAAAAAAATGTTTCTGCAGTTTAGTCAAATATTATCTCCTAATACTGTCAAAAATTGGTTAAATGCAAGTAAATCTACTTTGTATCAACAAAACAATGTGTCTAGCTGGCTTTCATGTAGGCAGAGACGGTTTGCATTACTATTGTTGATACAAGAAAGTCAAGTAAGATCGAGCTGTGGAAACGAACATGTTTGCTGTGCCCTTGCTACTGCACAGTGAACACAGTTCAGTTTGGATGCACATCCAACAGCAACACATCTTTGTGTCGGCAATCAGAATGGAAATTTCCTGAAAGAGCCCTTTCCTCATGCTATATGCTATTTTTCTTGCTGTTTTGTTGGATTACAGATACAATGAAATGCACACCCCCTTTGTTGAAGAAGGCTGGGGCAATAAGAAAACAAGGGTATCAGCTTTTGGAGCGTGGCTGAGTAGCTGAAGGGAGCAAACCCGCTGTTAGGGTAAGGACAGTTACTTTGATGTGAGTGTCTATGAAAAAGTAGTAGGCTGCATTCAAATAATATAAAAATTGTTGATTGGTGACAGCCAACATGGCTTCACTAGGGGCAAATCATGCCTGACAAATCTGGTGGCCTTCTACAACAGGGTTACAGCACCTGGAGCTGGAGCACCTCTCTTATGAAGAAAGGCTGAGGGAGTTGGGGGTTTTCAGCCTGGAGGTCCCTTCCAACCGAAACCATCCTGTGGTTCTATGAAAAATATAAGTCCTTTGATATTGAGGCTGGATCCAGACAGACAATGCAACAGACACGCACAGAGGACCTTGAAAAACCATCACATCTACCACAGTTCCACTTTGCTGGTGAAAACCTGCTAAGTGCAGTCACTATCAGGGTACAGGCTATGAAACTCCAGGATTTTTTTATAAAGGTGCCTGAAAAGCAATTGCAAATCTAACTTCATACTTCCTGCATCCTTGAAGACCAGGAGGCTCTGAGCTTCCTCAAGTATTTTCCCTGCACAAAACCCGTATTACACAAAGGAGTATTAATAACTTCCCAAACTTTGTTCCAACCTCCAAATTGCAATATTCCATTTCTTTTAAGTCAAATCTTTGGAAGTTACTCTAATTACTTACCTGACATTCATATTTTGATCTGGAAGAAAAACATTGGGCAAGTACACAAGACTAGAGAAAAACAGTATTATTAGTGGTATCTAATGACTTACTAGTGACAACAGATAGAAACTTTTGGCCACTGCTCATGGCAGTTTTCTTTTTAGTAAGATTTGAGGTAGTAGACCATGAGCAGGAGTAGAGATTCTTTTAGGATAAACTATACAGCCATTACAATCCTATTATGGAAAATCAGGCAGAATTCACAAATGTAGAGTAGAAATTATCTGTGCTGTCAGCAATCATGCTAGTTTATGCCAAACAACTTTTATGCTCCTCTAAGAATGAAGGAGGAATTAAACTCTTTATTTTTAATACTAGTGATGGGTATTCATTAATATGACTAATATTAATGAGATAAAACATAAAGATGTTCTCTAAATAGCAAGGATTAGAGGAATTTGAAGTAAAAAAGGGGATTAAATATAAATTTAAAGAAAATATTAATGTGCTTCTCTCACAAGGGTCTTGCAGTTACTCTGGTTTAGCCTAAATATAGCTTTGGACTGCCAAACGGGGTTCATCCACTTGTCTTGTAGCCTAATGGGGATCATGGATTGATGAGTGAGAGAAATTTCCTTTAAGAAAAGTCTCTTTAAATGTGGCCATGGCTTTTGCTCCGTATTTTGCAGAGTCTGTGGGGCAGTAAAGTGGAAAAGGACTTTGGAAAGTCACATTCATCGCAGGGTGCTGGAAAGCGTTACGCAGGTTTGACAGCTTTTTGACAGAAAGGGTTTGACAGCTTGTGGAAGGGATGCTCTGTAGATCCTTCTGGATGAGATACCCATTACCAGCTTGTCTGCAAGTACCAGGCAGCCACTTCAGAGACCCTGAGTGTCCTGTTCAGCGACATGTACCTACCACCAGCACAGTCTTACCACTCTGTAGCCTAATAAATCACTGTCTTCCAGCAACAAATGGAAAGGAAAAATGAAAAAGCATCACAAGGTTACAACTGCAATCAGGGCATGCAAAACAGGCAGTTTAGGATCTTTACTGAGCTGACCTCTTTATAACCCCTGTTTTTCCCAGACACCAAGTGTGACTGCCCTCCTTAACCTGCTGTGAGATCAAAGCTCAGCAGTGGAGAGATTGGCCAGGGGAGGACCTGGGATAAGAGGTCAATTTTGTCAGATGTCCCTCCTCTGATTTTCCCCCTGCACCACTCATCGGCTGAAGACCACAAATGTGCTCCAGACTGCAAAAATGACCTTGAAAATATTCACTTCTTCACCTGCTTAAGACTGAGGAATTATTGCATGTACCATTATTTTGTGATGACCATGCTTAATCATGAAATCCAACCCTTCTGTGACTTATTTCTTTCTTTTTACTCTAAGCCATTTGCAACAGGGGTCACCATTACCTGCCATTACCTATGTGTTTGCTAAAAGCAAGTAAGCCAGGGGATTTAAAAAGGGGAAAAAATAAAAAATAAAAGTCATTCAAGTAAGGGAAGGCATACTTTTACAGATCTTTCATGCTGCAGCTCATTCAGTTTAGTGATGTCTCACTCATATCCTTTGTCATCTAAGATTTTCTCACTAAGAAAAGAAAGTTAGTTCTTTGGAAGCTATGTATAAAGAGGTCTTCCTCTAGCTGCAAAACAGCTTTTACTTTGTTGATCCACATGTTCTGAAAAACTTACAATAATTGGAAAAAAAAAAAAAAAAAAAGAAAGAAAGAAAAGAAAGTTGGAATGGAGATGAGTATCTTTGTATTTGTTATGACAGTTAGACCTGTACTTGAAAGCCTTCTGATTAAAGGTAAAGCCTCAGATTAAGCAGTTTTCTGGGAAATTTGCAGTGATTAATTATCTACATGACCCCAGCTAAGACCAAGTTGTGAACACAGACCTAGGTTGGTAGAACACTGGGATATAATGTTATTAACCTAACTGCATTTCTTATTTTTGCTCCTATTGGTGTATTCAGGGATGCTGAGCATGCTATTTCCAAAGCTCCTTCTTCACTACGGTCAGAGACAGCAAAATTCATTACAGCTGTGATGCATCCTCCTTTTGGTATGGAACTGGGGAAACGTCAATTGTATACACAGCAACATAGCGCTCTGCACTTCTGAATGCTGCATGCAGTGGTTGAGCATCAAAGCAATTCCAAAATCAATGGCACAGCTCAGAAGGAATAGCAAAGCTTCGGGGTAGCAGCATGTGGATAAGCAGAGATACTGAAGCTGAGTACTAATCACTGTAATTCAGTCCCTGGACCACTCCTAAAGAGAAGTTTCTGTAGCATCTTACACATGGACACATTAAAAAAATGTCCATTTAGATATAAATGACCATTTCTGTCATTGTTGTTGCTGGGGTAAGATGCAGGTAGGAGAGCAACATGGACAGGAGCCTAAAAATGGTGCTGTCTTCCCATCATATGCCATGGAGCTTGCAGTACACTGGGCAGTGAGAAGAAGGACATTTCATCTCTCTCACAGTAGGCGTGTATCTGTAAAGTGCTGCAGCCAGCTCTGAAGACCCAGCATCCTCATGGTTTACATGTTTTATTTTGGTCTAGCTCTGGTACTGTGCCCACAATGGGTGTGCATTTGGTGCACTCATTTCTGAGTTACACCCTGAAGAAGATCCATTTTCACATGCCAAAAACACTCCAAAGCACAAAAGTGCAGTAAAGTGAGGATAATCAGAGATTTGCTGTAAAAGTGAATTCCTGGTCTGAACCAAACACTGGCACAGTTGTGCACAGAAGGAACAGCCAACCTACATCTGCAATCTGTGCAGGGCTGAGTTCAGCCACAATCCCCGGAGTCCAGCCTAATACCTGAGAATCCACCTCCACTTCGCAGCACGCCTCTAGCTCAGAATGATTTCCTTTGAATTAAATCTGTGTTCAAGGTACCAGCTAGGGATATTTTAGAAAAATACTGGAAGTCATGCATTTCAAATTGAGCTAATAAGAATATACTATATATACTTTCTCATATGCGTCTTTATACATAATTTGTTCATCTATTTGTGTTGTCACACTGCAGTAATAACATACTTTCATGTGTAGCTCATACAAGGATGTTTCAATATGCTACTTGTTAGCACCACAATATGATTAAGAGAAATGTCTCTAATTCTTGACATATAAAATTTCCTTCCTTTTTAAACAGTAAATTCCGTTTAGCAGCAATACATTCTCAGGGTTTTTAGTTATTTATTTCTCATGTTGGGGAAAGAAGAAAAAAACCTACCAGCAAAGAGAATCTACAGAATTTAACAAGATCAGTAAGCAAGAAACAGGTTTCAAAGTATTTGATTACACTGCCACACACCTCCCTCAGCCTTCATTTCTGCTACACCAACCAGATGAGCGTGCTTTGCTCCTGAAGCTAGGCACAATTAATCAAAGTAGTTAAAGCACAATTAAATTAACATTTTACAAATCCTCCTGCTAACCTATTTAACTTAATAATCCCGTGAAATATCCAGAGGAACAGATACCCAATGCACTTGCAGCATGTTCAACACCACCATGTACAATACTATAAATGCTGGAGCTGCACAAACCATGGAGTAGCAATTCCAGCAGACCAAGGATAATTTACCTCCACTGAGGATCTGGTTCAATTATCCTGACCAGAAATAACTTGCAGTCAAGAGCAGAGAAATTCCCAGCCTGGAACGGAGCCAAACACCTTACTCCTAGCAGCTACCAGCAGAGCAGACTTTTAAGAGGAGTTACACGAAAGCCCACTAACAGACAGGTGGAATAATCTGCTTCTGACGATTAATTTCATGCTAATCCTAGAAGATGGAGGTTGGCTTAATGCATTGAAAGGGGATTCCCCCTCCTCCTTTAACTATAAGAAATCTAGTTATTTTAATTATCCAGCAAAGCATACACAGTAATGCTGATTCTGGCTTTAGCTACATTTTGCAGTTCCCCAGTATAAAGTGCATAAAAGAATATGTTTTTCCTTCTCAGCCTTTCAGTTTCACTGAATTTCCTCCCATTCCAGTGCTCATACACCAGGGGAAGGATGCTTCTGTTAGCAGACTGTGCCCCTTAGACCAGCCTTTACAGATAAACTCACACCTTGTGTCCTCTCCAAGAACAAAGGTGTTTTCAGATGCTCTTCAGAGAAGAGGTTTTCTTACCGCAGCCTTTATCATTTATGTTGCTCTTCAAAACCCTTTCCAGTTCTGCAATATCTTTTTCACAAATACCGCATAAGGCTCCCACAGAAACCATACCATTGATTTCAAATGTTTTGTGAAATTGCCCTTGAAGGTCTTTCTCACGGCCCTTTTTTCTGCCACTGTCTTGCTTCAGTTTTTTTTTAACTGCTCTGAGCAGAGACTTTCACCGCAGTATCCATGCTGGCAGTTTGGTCCTATTGCTGAAACAGGAGCTTTATAATATGTTTATATATATATATGTATGTTAAACACCACATACCATTAAAGTTTTGCATCAACTGACACTTCAGCCTCACATGCCAAAAATCTCCCAGAGTGTTCAGATCTTTTTGATGTTCCGTTAGTCTTTCCTTAACATGGCTATCTGATGGCAAGGAATAAATAAAAATAAAAAATATATATATTTTAAAAAATAAGAATAAAATAAATATAAATAAAAAATAAAAACATTTTGCTAGCTCAGAGCTTACCTTTCCAATTATTACCACTTATTAATATGTCCATCAGTGTTTTGGGGAGGATTACTAAGAAACCAATTAAAGCACGATCACTTGGTACAGAAATTTGCAGCTTCTCCCTAGTCTTTTTGCCGTGATGAGAATGAGCTTGCTATGCTCAGCCCCATCACTGAGTCCTTGCTTGTGATATTTCTCCCAGAAGAGGTGGCCAGCAGACTTCATGGCTAGGGAGCCACAGTCCCACGTTGCCCTCTCTCTGTTCCCGTTCCCTTTCCTCGCTAGGCAGAGGTTTGTGTAAGCTCCAAATCACAATGCAGAGGGCTCCTCTGCTCTTTGTGGCTTCTGCAGCTTACATTTCCTTTATACCCGTACCTGGGAAAGGGTCAGCCCTCATCTCCCTACTGCAGCAGGAGCTACCAGAGAGCCACAGTCATTTCTCTGCATTTTTTTCCATTCCTGTGTGAAAGGAGAGAAATCACCCTCACAATCGATCGCGAACTTGCATAAGGTTCATGAGGAGTGGTGCACCAAGAACTGCTGAATACACAGAAGCCACATCTGACACAGAAAGTCTTTGAACTCATAAGAGCTGCGACAGGAAGAGCTATCGGGGTAAAGTATCAAATTTAGCTAGGTTTATTTTTCACGTCCTTCTCTGGGCACTCATTTGTGATCACTGCTGGAGTCAGGAATATTGAGGCAAATGAATCTTTGAACTTGACCACTGGACCCATTTTTGTGTTAGATTGCATTCTGCCTCCCTGTGATAAATCCTTGACAGATATGTCTCACTGTGTTGTTTTTTAACATTTCTTAGCAAGCCAACATAACACTGGCAATTTTTGAGGACCAACACCACAGCTTCCCTTTCCCTACAATGCTGTCTTGAGACTATTTCCATCTATTAGCATCAACATTTTATTTTTTATTAACAAAGTGTAGGGCAGATCAGCCAGTTTTGGAGGAGAAGACTTTCCTTTTTCTTTCTTTTTTTTTTTTTTTAATGAACCACATCCTGCTCAGTTAAAGCTGTCTTTTCCTAATGCAGACTGTGAAATATTCGTTTCTTAACAGCAGATCCAGCTCTGTTCAAACCCAATGCAGTGTTATGCAAATGAGTTCCCCTTTTTTCTGCAGACATTCTGGAAAGGAATTCCAATGGTAAAAACTTCAGAACGTTTAAAATATGAGAATATTATAATTGTAGTTTAGTATGCTAATGGGAACTGGGAAGAATTAAAGTAATTTGCCATATATTACTAAACCTGTGACAAGGTAATATGGGAGTTTGGACATCTTTATTAATTGGAAACATAGCATAGAATTTATTGGACATAACTCTAAAGTGAAAACATTCCTTGAGATTGAGTTTAATAAACTCTCCAAACGGGGTTTATCTTCTTAAATTGTTTCTTAAAAACAATTTCAATCATAAACAAGCATAAAATAAATAAATAATTAAATATCTGAAAATGACATTAATCAAAGCCACAGATTTTATTTGGTGTTTTGAATCCTTCAAGGTGAAAGAGATGGAAATTGGACTCAAAGCATCACTATTAACTATTGAAATTCATTGCATATGCTCACACATTAGGCACACATTTAGAGAAGCTGGAGGTGTTCTTCAGAAGAGTTTCATCTAACCCTACCACATTGTGTTCAGGTTCCCACAAGCCCATCACCATGAATCCAACTGCCTAATCCCTCTGCATTAGGACGTCTAGAGCAGTGAAGGATTTCACAGAATCACAGAATTTCTAGGTTGGAAGAGACCTCAAGATCATCGAGTCCAACCTCTGACCTAACGTTAACAGTCCCCACTAAACCATATCCCTAAACTCTAAATTTACAAAGGAAATAACCCATTTCTGTGGTCCTGATCTTTCCTGGTAATTCACAAAGGATATAATAAAACGAGCCAAGCCTATCGTAATTTCTCATCTCCTCTTGCACGAGATGGGCCAGCCCAAGGAGAGGAAGGAGCAGAGCCTTGGCTGCAGGAGGAGCCCTCCCAAAGGAAGAGTTACCACCCTCCCTTGCAGGGCTTTTTAAAGTGCTCCTCTCCATTAGCAAACTCTTGGGTTATTAGAGGAAAAGGAAGACATCCAAACAATTCAGATTCATGTCCAGTTAGCCAAAGCATGTGGGTGCTAATACACAGATGTGTCCTGTGAGTGGTTGAGAAGACAAAGAGCCAACACACAGAGAGACCCAATGCTTTTGTCATCATTGGTGATGTACCATATTTTAACACACATATTTGTAAGCCGTATTATCTTCATACTGTAAAGGGGAAGCATTTTCAGTATAATCATACACAGGTTCCTCGTTATTCACAGGAACTGAAATAAAGCCTCTCTGTATTTCTCCTGTTGCCCAAGGATGCAAGACACTTTCTTAAATTATAGTCCTATCTCTGGAAAAAAAAATATAGTTTTCCTGAACATCACAGGGAGCTTTTCTTTACAATCAATGTGCAAAAAGAGAATGCCATAACCAAAATTACAGCCACTCAAGAGGGAGAAAATGAAAGACATGAGAAAGCATGAAATCCTGGCCTGGTTCAGCAAAAACAGCCATGAATAACCTCCCCAAAATGCGTGCTGTCTTCTTACTCCTGGGTGTGTGTGAAGAGAACACGATACTTTTCTGTGAGCCACCAGGAACCAACACAGGTAAATGTATAATGCAGCCTGAAACGTCGTACATAGCTGGGTAACAATCCATATTTTCTGCTACACAAACTAGCATCTAGCTAGAGATGGTGAAATGCAACAGAGATCTCTTTCTAAATAGTAACAAAAATAATAAAAAAGTCATACATTTCAATGTTTTTCTGTTTCTAAACGTTACAATACCCACATGCTGCTCTCGTCCCTATTCAGCACACAGGGACTCTCCCATGTCTAAACATGCAACTCCCACTTCGTCTTGTGCTTCAGATCACTGGGATGCCTATGCAAATGTAATGAGATATTGAATCAACCCAAATTGCACTGAGAATTTTCCCCTGATGCTCTGACAGTCCTGATGCTCATGCACAAGTCACCTCAGGTCTGCTCGGAGCGGAGCAGCAGTGCCGCTCTCGCAGATCAGATATCTGATGGAGATATTGCTTCCCGTCCCTCAGGACCCTGATCAGCAACTCCAATTTGAAGAGGTTTTTTTTGTTTATTTTTGTTTTTTGAAGAGAAGATGTTTGGGAGCTAACAGGATCAAAAATTGGTCCTGGTGTGTAATGTATGGCAGGAGCTGCAACTTCCACAAGCTGAACTTAAATCATTCTCCGCTGTGTTTTCCCCACAATGTGGATGCAATGGGACTTGAAATGTCCACTGACTTACACTAACAGTTCCCTCTTGTCTTTCCAAGGTTTTCCTGAAAGCTAGATGAGGTTTCCAATCACTCAAGAGCAGCGTGGTTCTTTTTAGACTTTTTTAGTCTCCAAAATAACAACTTCATCTCTTTCATCAGAGGAAAGAAAGAGCAAGCTGATCAGGCTGATTTTTTACAAACATTTTTTTCTTCCTTTGTTTTTTTGTGGTGATGTTACCAGGAAACTCTCCTTGTTCCACTCAGTGAGATGCAAGAAAAGCAAGTGCAATGAAATTTGCTCACTGTCATGCTGAGAGTCAGGCTGTGGTGTGCAGTCAGCATGCTCCTGGGGCAAAGATCACTTGGCCTGAAATTATTTACAGACAAGTACAAACCAAGAGTATTTTGAATTGTTCTGAGCACACCGTGTTGTATATGGAAGGAAAGCTCTTCCCACGAAGTACAATTACAGAAAAAAAAAAAAAAAAAAAAAAAAAAAGTAATTAAAAGGTAGAAAGCAATAAAAACGGCAAATATTTTTTATACATTATAAGCTCCGTATTGCCCTCAGATAATGAGTGAAAGTACACATAGCATAAGGTTAAAGTTAAGAGCAATCCAATGCTTCAATCTCTTCCCACTAGGTTTGTTTTTTCCTGGCACCCAAGGTGCACCTCTCCTGCACACCAAGTTCAGCAGCACGCTAGAGACAAAGGTCACTCCTCCAGCCCCTCACACAGGAGCCACTGCAGGGAAGTGAGGGGTTACTCAGAGGTCTTTTTGTAGGTTCACAGACCAGGAGAGAAGGAGGGGAGGCTCTGGCCACCCTTTCCCCACGGGTGAAGGGGCATCAGTTGGGCTCAGCCTGGAGGGGCTCAGCCTGGAGGGGCTCTCAAGCACCCTGAGCATCACGGTGTTGTGGCAGACCTCGAATGTATTTGCAGACGGGTTTCTGTGTTTTTGGACAAAGCACTGGGATTTTGAAATTGGAAGGGATCTGAGAGGGTGCAGAGGAGGCTGCTGATGGGTGTGCACAGGGATTTCCACCTGTCCCGAGGCTCAGTCCTTGCTGCTGAGGCAGCTGGTACGCAGGGCTCCCAGCTAACTGGAGTCCCAGTGTGCCACAACAAATTTGACAAAAGGAGGTTTCGGTCATTCACTCCTGGCCACTCTCCCCAGGCTAAAAAAAAAAAAAAAAAGGAAGCTCTCTCAGTCTGCAAACAGATGTTGGAAAACAGGGTTTCTCCAGAGAACGGAACATGCTCTCCCCCAAAACATGCTCTCCCCCATGATTGCCACCAGGGCCACATCGCTACCCCCCAAGGACCCATCCCAGTCCAATCTGCCCTACAGTGAAGGCAGACAGCTAGGCTGCTCACATGTCCCACAGGGGAATTTCTGCCTTCCTCAGCAGTTCCCTGCCAGTTCCCCAGTCACAGATCTTGTTGGAAAAAGCACTTTGTGCGTCAGCTGTGCCATGTTTCAGCTCAATGGCACATTTGTTTCAAAAACCCTGACTTTGACTGCCTTGAAATTGCTCTGCTGACACGTCCCTCATCCTGCTCCTAACAGTGTGCATCTTTCAAACCAGGACTGGCCAAAAGAGGAGGGGAAAGTATCGGAAAGCAAACCTTCAATCTTGTCTAAGTCACAAAGCACAACTGCTGACGGAGGCAGCTGCTCAGAGGGAGTTAAGCCCAAGTCTCTCTATGCAAATAAAAGGTGTGAAAAGCCCTGAGCAAACACACAGTTCTTCCACTCTGTCTGCAACTGCAAAGACATCAAACCACTTGTAGGAGAGCCTGTCCTCTGCCTCAGCACCATCTGACAACAGGGAGCCTCCTCCTCCAGCCCAGGCGCACGCAGAGCTTTCTCCTTGGCAGCTTCGTGGGCACACTCAGCTGGTCTGCCCCCTGCCCCCAGTGCTGCGAAGGTTAAACCCCAGGCCAAATGTCTTACTTTCTAAACACATTTCACTCAAGTTGGTAACCTTTCACAGCAAATAAGGCAGCAGACGGTTCAGCCGTCAGTCACGTCACGGGCTGTTAGAAAGCATGTCAGTGCAGGGCAGCGAGCCAGCAGGTGAGTCTTGTAACAGGGCGCTCGAGACAGGGAACATCCTGGGATTGAAAGGACACGCAGGAAATGTTCAGTGACCACAAAGAAAGGAATTCTCTTAGTTTCCACTACAGCTTTCCAGATTACAACACAAAGATGCAGGTCAGATCCTCGGTTGATAGGAACTGTCAGTTGTCCTGCTTGTGGGCTCAGTAACAGAAGGGCAGGAGGGCCGCAGAAGAGGCAAGGGAAGCTCACTGTGTCTGGTTCATGTGAGCACAGGTTTTGAGGCCACACCAAAGACAAGCAGGTGCTACAAGCAGGTGGGTCTGCTCTGAGCAGACCAGAACCGCCAGGTGGAGGAGGGCTGTCTCAGAAACGAGACGAAAAACCTCCCAAGATGATCATCAAGCAGGGTGTGACGTATCACTGGCTCCCTGAAACAGACACCTATAAATGCCAAGAGCTGCCAGTAGGGTGGGATTTGTTCCAGTTCTGGGACATAGTCTGCAAGGCAAGGAAACCTGCAAGACACAGTCAGCCCATATCATCTAAAAGTAGGATTTTCTCTTTTATATTTACCCTTCCCCTTTGCGCCTAAGATATCAAAAGTGATGCCTGCAGACAAGGAAGACACTCTCAGAAGCAGAACATTTCAGTAAACATTAAAAGTAGCCACCGTTTAGGCAGAAGAAGGGGTGTCTTGCTGTTTCTGAAAGGCAGTAAATACTTGAACATGAACTACAAAGCTGAACCATAAAACCAGTGTTACATCAAAACCCACGTCAGCATATGGGTGGGTGCTCTATCTACGGTAGCTTAAGTTAAAATCTTGAAAAAAATAAGACACTTGCAGATCCATGTGGAAGTCTCAATATTAGCAAAGACACAAAGTGAAATGCAGACACTACAAGGGAGGAACCAGGACAGTAACTAACAGCTCAGTTAGTGTGCGTTCAGCCACCAGGATCAAGCAATTTTGGGAACAGTGCAAGGTGAGCAGTGCAAGCACAAGGCAGATCACCCCAAATCGCAGACAGGAGGAAAGCAAGGGTGTAAACACAAAAGTGCTTCCATCCTGCCCACGCAGCAGCACTGCACCGCAGACATCTGCACAAGAAGCATGTGAGCTGCAGTGTTACCTGAGCCAGAAAACCAGCAGCCAGCATCAACACTGACATCTCCTGACACGCAGCCAGCTCTGTGCATTAGCAGAGATAATGCACAAGGATGGCATCAGGAGCAGGCAGGGGCACAGCGCCAAGACCCATCCACATCTCATGCAAGCACAGCAGCACACAGGGCAGCTGAGACAACAGGAAAGGTGTGCTTTCCAACAGGTTACATGTTAACAACCTCTGACCCAAGAAGATGGAGATCAGTCAGGACTTTGCTGGCACTCCTCTGATAACCTCCTCATGCCTCAGGCTGGAAGACTTGGGGTCTGGACCCGATGATCTCTTGAGGTCCCTTCCAACCCCTACAACTCTGTGGTTCTGTGAAGACAAGGATGTCATCTATCTGAGAGCTTTGACTCAAAACTGACCTGCTGTGCTCAACCCTCATCCACCAGCCCCACTGCAGAAACCATCCTGGTTGCATGAGCTTAGCCCATGGCTATGCACACTGAAGGCACTTAACGCCTTCCTCATTGCAGACAAGGAAAAGATGAATTTTTAGTATCTAGCACAGTTTGGGTGTACAGATGGAGGCTTTAGCAGTTTGTTATGCTGCAAAAATTTAATCCGGTGTTTCAGGCCAAGGATATTGCTTAGTGGGTAGGGCTATGTACGTGCACAGTACTGTCTGCTGAAAATAATCAATTAGGGTGTTGGGTTTGGTCTGACAAGCTCTTTTATGTGAGCCAGATACCCTCCAGGAATTCCTTGCACACTAAATTTCTGCAGAGAAAGAGACACTTCATATAAATTGCCTGTATGGCTTCAGGTCCCTAAAATGGCACAACATTCACCTAACACACCCTGTGAGCACGGCAAAATCAGAGTGATCAAGGAGTAAGCAAAAGAGCAGCATACAAATACAGAGTTCTTTTGCTTAGTTCTGAGCATCCCTGATACTCGTTGAGGGTGAAATATGTTTTGCATACACATCTGCAAAAACGGAGTATCACATTTTAATTATTACACTCCAATTATTACATTATTACACTCAATTATTACATTATTACACTCAATTATTACATGAAAGATGTATTTGGGGAAGATAGGCTTAAATTCACTGCACTGTGTTGTGCAAGGTTCTCCACTGGCCTTTGAGGTCTGAACAGCTGAGTCAGGATATCTGTCTTATAAGCTAAGGAAAAAGAGCATTAACTTAAGGAGTCAACAAGAAGGCCAAGGAAAAAGTATTAGCTCTGCTTCTAATCCAGTCCCAGCATGATTAAAGCCGCGGATCTGCAAGCAATTTCTTGCAGCAGACCCTTAGTCAGGTTTGAGATGTACTCATTCACATGTGCTCTCATGCTGGTCCCAGTCTCCCCCTACACCCTGAATTCCCCCGATGAGCTTTATGGATCAAGAACTACTTTTTCTATCCAACAGCCTCGCAGGACAGCATCCTGGATGCTCGTGGATACCGCCACCGCTTGTTGAAGTATGTAAAAGTCAGCCCCACTGTATTGCTGTCTATGAATTAGAGCTTAGCAGAGAATTCACTGGCTCAGCATGTAGATGCTGTCTTTTCCAGACATACTTTAGCAGTTCAATAGTGACTTTAGCAACTTGACTCCGTGTCAAGCCTTACCCTGAGTTCTCAACCCAGCGCATTCAGTTGCCAGGAGCATTCAGGTTGTCATACAGAAACACAACAAAACAGAACAAAAAGGGCACTGGTCCTGTGTGCGTTTCCCCCCTGGTTTGCAGATCAAAAGAAACAACCCAGCCTTTGAAAACTGAGTGCAGATTTGCCCTTTTTCAATCCATCACCTTGGCAACCCGAGTCACAGCCAGTGGACCACTGTAACTGCCAGACGCCGGCCCCACAGCGCTGTTCAGACCCCAGGATCTGCTCGAGTTCTGCTCGGCCACCCCACAAAGGTGAGTGTGATGGGCAGCTCCTTCCAAGGGCACACCCTGCTCCCAACCCGCTCGCAGAGCCACGCAGAAACACGCTCATGGAGGCCCATCCTTCCCAGGGGTCTAAGACAGGCAGTGGGGTTTATTGCATGATAATCAACGCCCACCCTCACAGGTCCTCCTGCAGGGCCGCAGTGGGAGGTGTCTCTCTGAGGTTCCAGCACCACACTGGTGGTTTCAAGTTTCTCAGCACACAGGGAGGGGATGCTGCATCTCCGTATCTGCTCGTCGGAGAAGCTCTTCAGCAAAAATCTGTCTGCTGATGAACTGGAAATGCACCCTCAAAATAGCTGGAACAGTGAAAGAAAACAAAGCCTGATACAGGAGAAATAAAAGCAACATGAAAATTTGCAACCTATCTGCTCTCTTCTGATTCAACAGACTTCATGGATTATATCCATAATATCCATTATATCCATATGATTCTATGGAACAATTCTATGGAACAATTCTATGTTCTGTGATTCTATTCTATGATTCTGTGATTCAAAATGAGTCTGGGACTGAGGTTTCTGGGAGCCACAGGTCTTAGTGCTGGAGTTTTTAATCTGAGTGGTTTGAACAGCTGCAGCATTTATTGAGGTAGGCAGACAGAAAAGGACTGGGCAACAGCAGCTCCCTTACCAGTCCCATAGCTGTGCCAGTGGTGTTCCTCCACAGTGCCAGATCCCCTGGGGAGCTCCTGCTGCCTTTCAGCTACTGCAGTGTCCCCTGCAGCTCCAGCCATGGGGTTGCATCTCCCTCTTCCTCCCAGGTAGACTCAGAGATGCTACAGCTCCTGGTCCAGCTCTTCAGATGCTTTCTGCTTCCTTATGGCCAACATCTGGCCTGTCAGCCACCGGCTGGGGCAAAGCTTGCTCTCATTCAGAAGATTTCTGCTTGATAACCACCATTCTTCTTCTTCCCCAGCTGAATTACCTGCATCTCTGCAGAGTTTCCATATTCCCAAGCATTCGTGGTGCAGTTTCACAGGCGGTTTTTCAGGCGTAATGCAGCAGTCAATAACCTCCTAACAGGACAGCAAACAGCTCCTGAGAAAAGTTCCCCGCACCAGAGATGAAATACACTTTTTTGACAGATCATTGCCACTCAGGTGCATGAACCAGCAGTCAAAGCAAACTCCTATTTAAAAGCCAACCGAACGCTGATGAATAATATCCCTGGCTGCTCGTTGCCTTCTCCTCTGAGACCTCTCTCAGAGCTCTTTTCAGCCAGAAGTCAAAGCATTTCTAATTTTTAACCATGTTTGTTTCAAATCATTGTTGATACTCATTTGAATTTAATTAAGGTGCTGTTTTTTTTTCCTTTTTAACAAATACAGCTCCTCGGTCCCAAAGGGCACGGCTCTGTGTGCAGACATCTGCAGGTAATCGGAACTGAACTTCCTCTCTGTCCTGCTCATTTTCAAGCCTTTCAAAGATCAAAGGGTTATTTTTAACCCAGAGCTTTGTCATTATTAAAATGGCATTAATAGCTAAAGATGGCTGTTTCCAAATGGTTGGGTTTGTATCATGGCTCCGTAATATCCTCACTGGAGACAGCAGACGACTCAGAGAGCAGATGACTCTGAGTGAAACCTCAGATTTATCCAGATACAATATCTGGATGGACAGCACAAAATGATCTGCTGCTGAAGGAGGTGCGAATACTCATGAATAGGCATTGCCTGCTCTGCCAAAACTTACAGTAAGGAGCCCCTGAGCACAATGAAAGAGGAATTACAGCACTCGTTAAACAAACTCCCAACCCAAGTTTTGCTGTAACTGAGCAGTCAGCCACCCTGACCCCAAAGGCAATGAGCTTGCCACCTCCTTTGCAAATGGTTTATTTGAGGAGGTGGCAAGCAGCTATTCACATCACATCCTGACGCTCCTCGTGCAGAAACGTGTAACATTGACCTAGTTTTTCCTGAGGACCTTCATCATCATACGCTTTGGATGGTACTTTAGAGCAGTGTTTTGGGAGCCCAGTCTGCACCAGATAGCAAACAGTGTCATCCTGGGTTAAGGAGGGCTCTGAGCTCCTCTGTGCCCAGAATCAGCACTAGGACAACAAGAACAGGACAGGGGGTGGGGTGGGTTGTGTTAAGCATCTTGTGACCGCATTTCTCATCACTCGACCTACTCCTTTTTCAAGCATCCTTTTCGCATCTCCCTATCTTTTTTTTCTTTTTTCACAGTTAGAGATTTTATTCTTTGTTCTCACAGTTCTCAGAAACTCAGTATTATTGTACTACCTTTATTGGGGGGGGGAGTGGAGGGGAGGGGGGGAAACAGCAGAAATTGGAAGCTGCCTTGCCCTTTTGGCTGAGAGATGTTGCTGTATGACAGCAGCAAGAAGACCTGTTTGGGATATACTGGGAATTTTTTTAAGCCAGTGTCCCACTAGGCCGTAGGATCCCATTTCTGTGATATATCTGGGTTTTGTCTGCCCTGACACATACCATCTATCCCTATTGTCTCTGTATTATGTCGCTGTTTATCATCCACTCACAAATTTATTTCCCCTTTCAAACATCATCTAGGAACAGGGCTAGAGTTCTGATAGAGAATTTGCTGCTACGTGTGACTGCATAGATTGGCTCGAGGTAGTGATCAAGGATATCAATCTGGTATTTTAATCTGGGTACAGTCATCCCATCTCTTATTTTCATCCAGGAGAATTCTCTTATTTTTTATTTTTATTTCCTCCAGTCAAAAGCTGCAGCTTTGCGGAAAGCATTTTTTTCCCCTTTTAACTGAATATTTATTAAATCTTATGTCAGCTCTTTTCAAAAATCATGGGCTGAGATAAGACCAAATAACAGCATCTCTTTTCCAGCCGCTTCTTTTTCATGGTTCTGTGCACTATGTACATCCTGCAAGATGATGAAGAAAATAAACAGATGTATCAGCTCCCTGCAAGCTGAGTATCGACCAGGCAAAAGAAAAATGAAACCTTCTGCTAAGATTTATTTGGGATATCCTCACAGATTTCAGGAAAATAAGTATATGAAAGGTTATGTCCATCCCCATTGACTCCGTGTGTTTATGTGAAGGATACAAAGCTTTCCTATAGAAGCAATGAAGCCACGCATTTACTAAACCCAGTGTCCCATTAAGGCTTACGTGTGAGCCACTCGAGGAGGCAACGGTGACGTCCTCTATCTTGTCTCACAGCAAAAAAAAAAGGGCCAGGGAGTATGAGGTTGCCCTCAGTTTACAGGATGTGAGGCGTCAGTCGGTGCTGATGAAGTGAGCTGCTTCGCTGACTCACACCTACTGGCCAGCGCAATTCCCTCTTGGAGAGTGCCCGGGAGCCTGTGTAATCCATCCTGCCTGAGGCATCGTGTCAGAACCCTGAAAGAGCTTGTGAAGCACCATGAGGAATTCTTATTAAATTGTCAGGGATCTTTGTGCTGGAGTCAGACTTCCAATATTTTACGGCTGACACTGCCTTTTTTACATGCAGCAGATGGGGAGTGCACTGTAAACCAAGGCAGTCGTGAAGACATGACAGATCTCTGCTGCTACAGCTATTAGTCTGCGGAGGAAAAGCTGCTGCTTGCCCTCCATCATCCTCCATCCTTCAGAGCTACAGATGCAGATGAGGATAAGTAACCACACGGACTAGGGCTGGCCTCCCAGGCAGCGTGGGCTGAATTCACTCTGAGAGCATGGCCTGTCTGAGCAGCGAGACCAGGCTACAGCTCCTGGAGGGGAGGAAAACCATTCTGTTCAGCTTCGTGTATGGAATCTGAGTGTCTGAACCAAACGTGTCACCTACACAGTCTCTACACTTAGGGGAGCACACGGACCTCTGATGGGATATGCTTTATGCCATCTGTATGTGATACCTACGTAATGAATCACTCTTTAGAAAGGGATGACCCCCGCTACAAGCTGGAGAGGGATGCGGACAACCAGGTTAGACTGGATGCCTATTTTCTGGATGTCTGCTGTGAGCTGAGAGCTGCCTTCCTTTGTGCCTGTTCCTGGATGAGTGGCACATAAATATATAAACATAAACATAAATATATATATATGTGTGTAAATATAAACATAATTATACATAAATATAAACATAATTAAACATAAATATATATATTTCATCAAAAATCTTCTCCCTCTCTCCCTTCCAATGACAAAGTATTCAACATTTCTGCCCTCTTTCATCCACCTGTAGCACAGGCTGTAGACCTCTAGCAGGCAAAGCAGCAATTTGTCTCCTGGCTGGGGAATTCGGGGTTGGAAAATCATAGAACAGATGAGGTACGAAGGGACAGTCACACTTTTGATGGCAGAGTTTCTAACCACTGAAGCAGCTTGTAAAGCAGAGCGGTAAACTCTCCAGCCTTCACGCTCTGGGTGATAGAGTGTTTTTCAGAAATAGCAGGTCTGCTTTAATCAGAAGTTATTGGGTTCCACGCAGGTAGCATTGTTAATGACAGACGGCCAGTGAACCGAGGATGTCAGACTGAATGTTCACATGATGAAACACTGCCGTGTTTCCTACTTCAGCCTGGGAGCATTTGTATTGTTTAAGATGCATCTTCAAGATGCTGACTTAATCAAAATTCTCTGCTTTTGCCTTGTTAGGGCTCACGCCTTAGCATTCTAAGAAAGACATACTGCCTGTGGGAGTGGTTTAGGCTTCAATAAAAGAGTAGTTCAAGGCCCAACATTTTCTTCTTCCAGAAAAAAAAAAAAATAATAAGCAGATTAATAGGCTGCATATATATTGATTTGGTTATGGCCTACAAGCACCCCAAATTTAAAAAGTAAAAATAAAATGCAGTAGAAAAGCAATTAGTCTTGCTTTAAAAGACATCCTGAATTCTAGCAATGGGGGATGGAGCACAGAGCAATGCAAACTACAAATAAGACAGGCACTGAAGGTAACCAAACATGAAGATCAGCCTATACCTTTAGAGGTTACCTTTCCTGCAGTCCTGCTGTAGCACAGCTCCAGGTGCCAAAAGCCCCGCTGACCCCCAAGCCCTGCATATACCTTCCCTTTGCCACAGATCACTGGGGAGCCGCTGCCTTCAGGGACAGCCCTGGGACACGCTGCTGCGCTCAAATACATTGTGAAGCCATCAGAATACTAGTTCAGCAACATCGAGCCAGGAGGGTGATCCTGAATTAAGTCCAGATCTGATCTTTGCCAGGTTAGGCTCCAAGAAACATTTCCATATATTTTAACCAAAAGTCAATGCATACACACACAATGCCCAATAGACATGACTTTCCCAGTGGAGAAATCTCTGCAGGGTTTCTCCAAGAGAAGAGACGAACTACCCCTAATAGAAGTGATGTGATTTCCCACTGGTTTCCATTTGCAGCACCTCCAGTAGTCTCTCCAGCCAGGTTCACCACATATCCTGGCAAGCGGTGGTACTGCTTTCAACACTGACAATATACAGATTTTCACTGATTCCAAAAATGTCCACAAATGCCACGAAGCAATGTAAATCCAGACACAGCAATGAGGGGAAAACAGAGTTCTTGTCCAAAGCCATCCCCTGGTTACAGCCTGATGCACTGCACCTTGTTGTTGCTTGTTTTTTTCCCCACCAAGCAGTTACTGCGGTGTCCATAGGAGAAACCCTTTCCTCATGTTTTCTGGACAAGACAAGAGTTTTTATAGCTCCTGAATTGATAAGCCACTCATAGATTAAAAGAAATTACATTTCGGGTAGGACAAGGAATCTCAAAATTGCTTTTAAGCTCACCAATATATTTAAAAATCAGACTTCAGAAATATCTGGTTTAACAAATTGCTTTGGGGGGAAGGAGCCAACACTTTCCTAATTTTCCGAGGGAGTTCACTTTGTTTGGCTACATCTCCTCCTTGTAAGCATTGCAGAACATGGGGTGTTTTGTGAGCCTGTGCTTTGCTGTAATTCACAAAACACAGGTGTAAATTAATGACGGTCTAATGAAGTAGACAAGGGAGAGACATGCCGCTAGTGAATCACCTGCTAACGCTGTCTGCAGCTAGGGAAGGAAACCTGTTTGTTTATGTGCCTCACATTTCCTTATGCACCGTGTGGTATAATTTAAGAGATTTTATTTCAACTGTTTGCTTATCTCTAATTACCATATGCTGGGGTTGTGTATTACTTCAGCAACAAACCCTCGCAAATCGCTAACCAGGAGCCATTTTGTCGGCAGGTCGCAGTACAGGCGCTCTGCTTGCTAGCCTGTAATAACAGAGCAGCGAGCTGGAGGTTTTTAAAGGAAAAAAAACCTTCTTCACATACACCATCAGGTGATAACACTCCTCTTTTTGCTACTTGCAGGGTCTCAAGATTTAAGACAGAAAAGACAATAAGCATGAAAAGGAGGATGAGTTCAGCAAGAAGGGCCCTTGGATTCAAAGAAAACTGGCTGGAGGTACCCACCAGCAAGAAAAGGGCCTCCTCAACAACGTCCTCAACAGCTTCCTGGTGTGGTGGTGGGGACACAGGGACAGCTGAGCCACCTCAGGGGTCTCCAGGTCCCCTGGGAGCCTGTGGCCTCTTGGGCAAGGGGAGCCCCTCCACATGGGACAGCTTAGGGGCCCCCAGTGTGAGATGAGGGGATCTGATCCCTGCATTGTAGTAGCTTTTTTCTGCTACTGATTTTAAAATTTGAGGCAGATAAGAATCATTGTGCTCTTAGAAAACCAGGCAAGAGCTGCGGGCAGGCACTGATCAGAGGAGAAAAGGTAATTTGTTGCTGACTGTAATGATGCTAAATCACCAAAGGAGAGCGAGTCTTACCTACCCAGGTTATTGTGCCTGTCAAATTAAGCCAGGAATGTCCTGCACAAAATTAAAAATATAAAACAAAAAAGTAGGTAAACAGAAGCAAAACATGGCAGACACAGTCCAAAGAGCAATTGTGTTTCATAAGCATGATTAATTATCAGAGGAAACATGCTGAAGGAGGCCACTTGCTGTCATCGAGGCTGTTTGCTGGCCCAGCAAGGCCAGAGCAGCAGACATTGCTTGGTCACACACGGACAGGAGCAGAGAGGATCAAATTCTGCTGTCAGGACACAATCACAGAATCATAGAATGGCCTGGATGAAAAAGGACCTTAAAGATCATCTAGTTTCAACCCCCCTGCTCTGGGCAGGGTTGCCAACCCCTGGAGCAGGCTGCCCAGAGCCGCATCCAGCTTGGCCTTGAATGCCTCCAGGGATGGGGCACCCACAATCTCCCTGGGCAACCTGCTGTTCACTCACAGCAATGACAACAACCAAACTCAGTGCATTTTAAGGCAGTTCACACCATCAGGGCCAGCCCTATCAGGAGTAACTTAATACTGAAGCAGGGGGCAAAGAGTGGATTATGCAAATGGCAAATACAGAAATTACCTTTTTTTTTTTTTAATCAATTATCCAGACCAACAGCAATGCCTTCTCACTCACCAGCTGCTGCACCCTCCCACACCCCAGCTTGTACTCAGGAGCTGCAGGACCGTGGTGGCTTCTGCCACCCAGTGCCTTCACCAACCCTGGCCGTGCATCACTCTGTTCTTCCCTCATGTGAGACACGTTTGCTTTATAATAATAAAGCATAGTTCTACTTCCCCAAGGTGCTCACACACTTCGCTTCTACAATCTTAATCTGAAAAAAAAATAAATTACAGCTGACAGAAGAGGGGTTGGAAAAGATTCACCAGCAGCTTATCTAATCTTATTTCTGTAATTGTCTGAAGAGTTTAAGGTATTGTCATGTATGAAGCCACGAAGAGATACCAAACTTCCCTCTGTGACACTGCTTCATTTTAGTTCATTGCATGCTTAACTGTGCAGAAATCAGCACTTGTTAGCCCTGTGATCCACTGCAGCTCACTGCTTTGCTCTGTCTTTCAGCCAACACGCGATTTGGAAATGGGTAGTTATTTCCTACAGCAGCCTTCCTCTCAGCCAGGAGCTGAGCAGCAGCACTTCACTTAAGTCCCCACTTGCACAGCTGGAGTTAAATCAAAGAGCTGCTTCGCTGCCTTTACATCTGCTGCCATTCCACACCCCGGTGGTGCCGGATGCATACATGAAAGCAGGTTCTGTTGTAAGCAAACACTGCACAACGTTAAAAGCAGAGACTTCTTTGGGAGCTAAGAAATCTTCCACCACCCAGCTGCGATAACAGTTCCTCTTCTCAACTCCCATTTCTTGATTTTCATCTCGTTTTCCACCACAGCGAGAACCACCACGGGATGCACTGAGGGTGGCACGCAATCAAAGCGAAGTTTCTTGTCACAAGTGGCTGTTTGGGTTTGGAGCAATTAGGCACTGAATGTGGCTTTTATACGTGGGGGGGGGGGAAAGGAAAAAAAAATCAACTCAGAGGCTAGAGCTACTTCCAGGTTTGGTTTGTAATTAATGAGGTTTTGGAGTGGACTTCAACACAGCGGTTTCCTGAACGATTCAGCTTTTCATTTCCAGGCAGGTGGCAGCTGTCAGCCTGTTAGCAAAGTACAGCACCTGTGGATATCTTCTTAATAAGAAGAAAAGCAACAAACTTAAGCAACAGACTCCTCCATTATCAAGCAAATCCACCCAAGAAGAGCACCAAGTTCAGCCAGCTCTCAGGCCAGGCAGGGGAGCCACCAACCTGAACTACTTAATTACTTGTTGCAAATCATGATCCAAGCTAGATCTGATCCTAAAGGAGGATTTAGGCTGCTTTTAGGGACCTCCATGCAAATATAATCTAGAAATCATTTCCTTGATGGGAAAACAACCCTCAACATGTTAGTGAAAGTTCAAGATGTAGAAAAACAGATTGATTTGGGTTGGAAGAGACCTTCAAGATCACTTAATTCCAACACCCCAGCCAAGACATCCAGCCAGGCGTAACAGCTGATGGCTGGTGAGTTTGTCCAGGGAGCTGAAGACTCCTCAGCTTTGGAGGTGAGAAATCAGGCACATTTTTTGTTTCCTGGCTGCCTCATGCCTAACATGCCTGACCAAGTGTTTCAGACCACGGCAGAGCTGCTGTCCCCAAAGCAAAGTCGCGGGAATTGGTCAGGAAGGTGCTGCGGGGGAGCAGAACAGGGCAGACCCCACCATTATTTGCAGAGTTGCTGGCAAGGAGTCCCACATTGCTGAATGGCCCATCATTCAGAAACGTACACTCTATCTCCTAAAAGTCCTGTGGTTCCCAACATTTTTGTTTGTACTTCTTTTTTTTTTCCCCCCCAAAACATAGCAGTTATTATCAAAATGGGCTACAGTTTTCTGCTTCTTAGCCAACAGTGCAATTCTTTAAAGCTGATCAAGAACTAAAAAAGAAAACCCCTATGGAAATGATTTGCAAAGAATTGTCAGGATTTTATTTTTTTTTTTAAGTATAGTCAAAATTTCACTGAAGTCCTACACAACAGATGGTGCCACCTTACCTGTGGTGGACTTCACTTGCTCCAAAAGGAGCAGTGCCGGGAACTGGAGAGCCTTACTGACACAGGCTGTTGGTAACTCACAGCTTGCACCCCATGGACCTGAATAAGTTTGCCAAACAGTTTGGACAAAGGACTTCCAGCCCATGTTAAGTTTCTAGACCACTTCTTTAATTGTTCCTGAAGCACAGCTAACTGCCAAAGTACACAAAATTATTCCTGACCCTTAGCTGCATCGCTTAAAATATTTCTAAGCAGAAAAATAAAACAAGTCTCCAAACACTAGGTAAATACATATTTCCATTTTGGAAAATAGATTTTCAACATGCGGGTCATGCAGGGCTCAAAAGAATCACCAAGAACACCCGGTGGCTGTGGGAGCACTCACAAATAACAGGGGGGAAACGGCAGAACTTAATGCTGCGCTTTTATTTCTGTAAACATTGCTGGATCTGTATTTCCATTATTCATGCAGCATGAGGTGACCAATCCTCTAATGCTACATTAAGTAGGACACGGAGTAGGAATGTGTTCCTGCACTTATTTAAACGACTTAAATATTTCAGGAACATGATGCTTCCATGAAGAATCAAACTGAGGCTAATGCTGGCTTTTTCAAGGGCACCTATGGACACCGAGCATCCCCTCAGCCATCCCTGGGAAGAAGACAGCTTGCTTAGCACCCCACAGAATTAATCCCAGAGATGTATGTGTGAACATTAAATTGTCTTATTCATTTATTAACCTTGATGAAAAATTATTTTAATAGCCCTCATTATCCTATTCATTTATAATTCAGGCATGATCAGGAGTGAATAACTGCTTAGCTTACAAAAATAGAGCTCTGTATTTTTATTGTGCAGGAAGGTAAGGAATTGTCTCAGTAGCCCAACTCACCCAGACACTCATCCCTTTCTCTTGGCCTACGAGGACAAACAGAGCACCCAGCATCTTGAAAATTAAAGTTTCTTCTGGGCATCTTGCAGGAAAACATGCATATTTTGAATGGTCATGTATGTCCTGGCCTGGCCATTCCCATACAACTCCCTGAACTGGGAAGGAATTCAGGCATTTCTACATTGTGCATTTTCCTCAGAAGAAACTATGATTCAATGAAAGAACATACCACTTTTTATCTCCCCAACCTCACTTCCCTTTTACTCAAATATGCCTTTTAGACATACATCCTAATGGTGTATCAAACTCCGGCAGCCCCAAGCATTGCATTTCTGTGTTCTTCTGGAAATGCCTGGTGTGCCCATTGCAGAATCACAGAATTACAGAACGGCTGAGGTTGGAAGGGCCCTCTGGAGACCATCTGGTCCAAAAACCCTTCCAAAAAGGGTGACCTAACACACATTGCACAGGATCACAATCTGTTTTTGAATATCTACAAAGGAAACACCACAGCCTTTCTGGACAACCTGTTGCTCTGTCACCCACACAGTAAAGAAATATTTTCTCAGTACACCCACCCATACTCCATTCAAGCTCTTGAAACTACGCTAGGTTTACTTGTAGCCCATTTACAGCCCCACCAATTGCATCGACTCCAGGTAGAAGTGAAACTTCTTGAGTTTGGATCTGCCTGGTTTGTTTTGGTTTTGTGTTTTTTTTCCCCAAAGCAAGAAACAAAGAAGGTTTTGATTTCTCTATCAGTAAAATTTCTCATTTTAGTTAAAAGAAAATTATAATAATCTGACTTTCATCTCCTACAGTGAGGCATGCAGACCGCAGCCCTGCAGGGGAAGTAGCAGGAAAGATGAAGGGTCTTGTTTTGCCTAAACACAGCCTGCCAAAGAGTGGTGAGACTTTTACTGTAATCTTTTATTTGACTTTTCTACCACTAAACCTTACCCTGCTCTTGGGAAAATTTACAAGAAAAACAAAAGCTTTCAACATTTTCCATGGAAGAACAAAACCAAAGCAACAAATGGCATTTTTCAGGCAATCCAAATTGCAGATTATTATTCTCACCCCATAAGACAAAAGGAAACCTGTGGAATCATTCCCATAACGTGCTGCAATTGAGTTCAATTCTGGGTAAAATGGTAGAGATGCTCAGGATCACCTCTTCACAAGAGCAAACAGCAAAGAGAACAAGCTGTCTTCGAGCCCCTTTATAATACCAATAATTAAGGCTTCCTATTAATGCAGAAATTCTGCTGGTAGGACCACAAATGAAGGCTCAGTATGGAGATGCCTACTACTGGACCCAACATTTATTACCAAGAGAAATCTCTGTTCCCCGATGGGTGATAAGTGTTGATTGGACTTCTGACTCTCACAGATGCTTTCTGTGTTACCCATAACCAAGAGATTGCTCAGCTCCAGCTGATGAGGGAGCATATGGAGAGACAAAAATAGAGAGCTCTAAAATTGGAAATCCACACAGAACACTGGGGGGTGCGCAGAGAACAGCATGTTTCCACGATCCCATTTTAATTTTCTGTCTGCCACCTGTCAGCATGAGCTATGTACAAAAGTAAAAAGCCAAGAAGAAGTAGGGTCAGGGCTCACAGCAAGGCAGACGGATCCCTGTGATGTGAATAATACCGAGTCTTCTCTGACCCAAACCAAGCCTCACCCAAATATGAGCTAATGAAGGGTTTAGGTCTAAAAGATGCCAATCTGCTGCTTTCTTTTGATATGGAATTCATTGCGAAAAACTTAAGGAATGCATTTATCTTTTCACAGTTTAATCCTTCGGGAGGCATAAAGCTGTCATAAAGGCTGTGTGGGTTTTAAATGACACCGTAATGACTATAGCAAAAGATAAGAATCAGACCATTTCAAAAGCCTTCCAACATTAAAAGAAAGATGGGACTGAATTATTCAGCCTGCCTGCAGTGTTATTGGATAACTGATTGCAGGTTATTGAGTTTAAAAAATGCAGGTATTGCAATAATCATAATTTATCGCTGTACAGAACTTTAGTTCAAGTTCCTGGGGGCATTAAATCAGCTGATTATGACTAACTTTAGTTTGTTTTTATGTTTTTGGGGCACTTCCTCTAAAGTGAAATCTACATGGGAGATGTTAGCAGGATTCTTTAAGTGGCTTATGTTTTCCCTTTCCACTCTTTGTCTGCACTTGTATTTTCAAAGTTCCCACTCAAAAAAAGAAAGGTCCTTGAAATAATTTTAATAGCTCCTTCAAAGAAGAGCTAACTCATTTTTTTTTTAATAGTAATGAACAGCTTGCACTTTTGTTAAGTACCAAGACAGAGGACTTATTTTTTCGAATATTGCATATTAAAATCAAAGAAGCAATTTAACATTATATTTTATGAATTAGAATGAAACAAACATAGAAGTATGGGAGGGGTGTTTTCATTTTAAATACCAAAAATTTCCCTTTCTCTGTTTTTGGTGGTCACTGGTTTTTGGCATTACCATTGTGCCAGCATCCCCACCACTGCTCTCCATCCTCCCTGCTGGGCAGGGGTGAAGACAAGGGAGGGGACAAGTGTGACACTGCTGTGTCCCTGTCTGCTGCTCTGCTCTCCAAGCCTGATTTCTTCATGCAAAAATCTCTTCTACAAAATCCCTGGAAAAGGGGCAACATCAGACCTCCACGCAGTACACTTAGAGCCTTTGTCTACTGGAGACAAAATGTATTCATATAATTAATTTTGGAAGAGGACAGATGCCATTACTCTCTGTCCCACGCCAGACACTTTGTTCTTAGGAGTGAAAGATGAGAGCTGAATCTGCACAGATTTTTGATGGCTCCTTTTTAGGGTCTGGATCTCTCAGCAAAACAGCAATTAAACACAGATTATTTATTTCACTTTTGAACCCAGCCTCATTATAAACAGGGGGAGAGAGAGAGGGAGCATCTCTCCCCTCTTCCATACACGGCTACTCATTATTGAACTAGAGGTCGGTGAGACCCTCCCCTGAGATGTCCCCAAAGTCACCAGCATACCTTGGGGTATGGCAAGAAGCTGAACCAGGCAAACAGCAGCACGATCTCATAACCTGGCCAAGCAGTGGTGATGGCAGCAGGAGATGTAACCCAGAAGCTGCAGCCCATCCTTCGCCCCTGTTGCAGAGCCAGGGGGATGACATATTCGGGCTCATCATCCAACTGTCAGCTGAATCCATCACCAGCTCCTCCAGGCAGAAATCATCTCAGTATTTATTAATTTATCCTTGGCTGAGGTTACCTCCAGCAATCCAAAAGTTATCCGAATTACCCCCAAACTTTAGACGTTCTTTGGCACTTGCGATTATGCTGCCATCGATGTGGTTTTCTACTCGTGACAGTCTGGCACCCAGCTGCTTTTGTAAGGAACTGGGACCCCTCAAGGACTTGCACTGCATCAGGTGCAAATTTCAGTGATACTGCAGCACCAGCCTCACACTGCTGAGCCTGCTAAGAGTTGCCAAGACAGGGTGCAAGACGACTCCTCAGTCTACCTGATTCTCAGTAAGAGCAGACATGACGTGACACCTAACGAATCTAGAAAATAATTGAGGTGGGATTTTGCCCTAACTGGTCACTTTTTGAGGTTAGGAACCCACAGAAAGCAGTTGTGATCACCACAATCTTCAGATCACATTAATCTCATAAATCAAGTTTTTAGACTATTATATTATCAGAATTGCATGGGCATGCTTCTACTTTATATTGGAAGTAACAAGTTGGAAGAGAATGGCAAATAGGAAATAGAATATATAAAATAAGAAGAAAAAGCTTCTCGTGTTCCTCCACCAGGTATGAATAGCACATAACTAGAGATGCATTCCCTTCTCTTTACAAATACAGTGGGATATTCACTCAGAATAAGAGACCCACCCAGCAGAAGGTTTCATATTTCTGATACCCAGCTAAGCATCTTAAAAACACACAGGAACCAAAAAGTCATCTGCAAAATCTTCATACTTTTACCTTGCTCACCATGGGAAAAGCCTTCATGTTCCATTTTCCACATGAAAGGTAACTGCACAAAAAGGCTTGTGCACAGTCTGTATAGACAAAAGCGTCTAAAAGGCAGAAAAGTGGATGGATACATTATCACATTTTATTTTTGCAATGATAGAGCAGAAATTTGTCTGCATTTTAGAGAATTTTAAAAGATAATTGACAATGGCTTTATACCCACAAAGCTTCCAGAGGATAATATATGCATGGGCTTTGGGAGGAGACATTTCCTTTCATTTACAGTTTTTTGTTACATTTATCTCAAACTAATGAAAGCTTACTGGAGTTTCCTGCTGTTACCTTAGGACAAGTCTCAAGTGTCAAAGAATTGCAGCCCATAAAAAAAATCTAAATGTGTTTATACTGCTTCTGAAACAGCTTTTATAACCTCTGAGTGCCTTCAATTTTCTATATTATTCGTTTTACTCTATATTTTAGAAAGTGTGCACACAACTATAGGATGTTCAAATAACTGTTTTTTATAATGTGCTTAACAAAAATCTTCCATACCAAACGGTACGTGTACTAATAGTGACAAACTGGAAAACTAAGACAATTTGGTCAACAGCCATTGCATGAAGATAAGGAGCCTCCTTACATCAGAGTATCTTCTACAAGACACATATATAAATATAAAATATATAAAGTATCTTCTTCAAAGCCATGAAGCAAGACTTCTCCATCCTTCTCCAAATGTAAAATTTAAGACTATCCAAAGAAGTTGAGCATCTTTAAAAATAATAATAATAATAAACAAACACATAAATAAATAAATAAATAAATAAATAAATAAAGGAGAAGAGGAAGGAGAAGGGAAAAGAGAAAAGGGAAAGGGAACCTCTGAAGAAGTATTTACATCTGTACAATTTTAGGAACAGTGAGGAATGGGAAATATCCACCAGAGAAGACTGGCTCCTTCCAGCCCCTATTTTCTTGCAGTAATGTAAACCTAAATTTTTGAAGGCAAGTCACAGGTAACACAGCTGTCACTCTCGTGCAGCAGCTACCTGATACTTGATCCAAATAGAAAAGATGGCTCTGTACAACACAGCAAGGTCACTCGATGCCAGTACTCACTATGAATGTGAGAAGTCGTGTAAGCGATTTAAGTGAAAAAATTAATACTAAACTGGGAAATAAGTTATCTGGCAGTGCTGCAGCTACTTCCTCACCAGTCTCAGCAAGACAAGAAATACTTCTCCAACAGTCATTAAAAAGAAAAGACGATGACTGCTTTATTGGCTCTTACGTTATGAACTCTTTAAGATTTAATTACATTTCAAAAGAGAGCTTGCAAGACATAGTAGGAGCAGGGTTCTTATTTAAAACAAGATTTTGACTCCTAAGAAATTGTGAAGTTAACTCAGTGCCCCAGAAAATGAAACAAATAGTTTGAATACTAACTTTAAGGATGTTCCAAGAATTCTCTGTCATAAACAAACAAATAGGGGCAAATAGAAATGTGCCGTGTATGGATTAAATGGACTTTCTGCTCAGGGAGCAGACAGGCTGGCGAGATGAATTCACAGAGATGGTGAGCAGGAGAAAAGGATGACAGCAGCTAATTTCAAACCTACCCAAGCATGGCAGCTGGGTGGTTTTCATCCTTTCAGGAAGTGAGGGAGAGAACAGACGATATAATGCACCTGATCTGAGCAGACACACTTCTCCCTTCGTCCTCAAATTTCAGCTTTTATCACAAGTCTCCCACAGCGCTCACACGAGCAAGCAGCAATTAGGCCAGCAGTAAGCAAAGGAAAAAGCAATGTGGCATCAAGGGGATTAAACCTTCAGGTTCCTCCATCCTCACAGCTGCGGTGAGATGAAGTTGTCAAACCTCACCCAGACAGCAGACTTGTGTATGTCCCAGTGATTGCTTTAATGGGATACTGAAATCCAAGCAACATTTCTGACTGCTGGAGCACATTGCCCAGGCGAGTTGTTTCAGAAACTGCCTCGGGATCCCCCAGAAAACTATCCAGAGGATTCAAAAGAAGCTCAAACTTTTCAAAGCACCAGAAAACACTATGCTTGTTGGCTCTGCTCTAGGTGGTGGCAGAGCGAGGAGCAGCCCTAGTTGCTCCTGGTAAGGATTCATGGCCAAGTGAGGACTGCTGACCTCCTGGGCCAGAGGCTGGCCCCCTGACATCTCCAGCTAACACCACAACGTGTTCAACTTCCACAGCATGTCCTACTGAGAGAAAAGAGGGTAGCCAACTTTCCTAAACAGAGGGCAACAATGGGATTTGCTTCAGCTTTAGGACTCTCGGTAGCCATTGATTTGTCTGCTTTGACACAACTTGCGTGGCTTGTGGTAAGTAACTGGCTTAAACGCTCCCATCGGTTTCGGGAAGCTTTAGAGAAGATTACCTGCCTACCAAACAGGATTCTCCAGCTCTTAAATGGAAATCTTTGCTCCTCTGTAAAGTGTTTTATCTTTAGCAATGCTTCACTAAGACAGGATTCACTAAGAACTTGGGGAAAAAGATGCCCCAAAGACAGACCTCCACTTAGAAGCATAATCTCTCTTAAAGCTCTTTGAAGAGGGACTTAGAGAAGGAACTGCAGACTGAAGCAACCACTGCTTAATTCCTCCATGTTACTACTAACACCCTTCTCTTTCCTGATTGAGGAAACGGATTTCAGCAATCTCTGAGGTAGATTTTCATCCCCTACCACCTCGAGTGACTGTAACAGCAGGTCAAAGCCCTGAACCAGCTCCAGGTCATTGCTGTTGGCAGCTGGCACTCACTGGCCTTCATTTTCTACTGGTATTCAGGATATATACGGCTTTCAGTAGTTGAAGCTCAGGTAATAATTTGTCCCTCCACAACTAAAATCTTCCCTTGCAACTTTGATGTGTTTTCAGAAAATTAACAATACCAAGTTACGATGAGTAAAAGCACACAAGAAGGATTTCTATAAAAAAAAAAAAAAAAAAAAAACTTCTTTTAAGTTAACTTACGAGTAATGGTAACAGTCCAGCCCCAAGGAGGGGTGAACATGCCAGGTATCTGGTCACAGGTAACCACTGCAGTTAAAGAGGGTCACTAAGATGAACTGCAAGAATATTTTTTCTGTAGACATTTCTAAACGGACTGATAGCAATCTAGCAGTCACTCCCCTTGATTCAGCAGCTTATTTAGTCCCTGGTTTACCTGTGAAACATGAGTCCCTCTGAAATGAGCGGTTATCTGCAACCAAAATATCAAGTTGGGGAAGGGATCTTTTAAAAAATACACAAATGCTATAAGCTTTCAAATGCTGTAGATGGCTCAGGAAATGAAGTCTGTTCTACTGATATCTGAAAAGTTGATCAGCTCCTGGCTGTCTTATCTCTTGTGGGAGGATAACTTGATCCTGCCTGGATTTGGAAATTACAGCCAGATTTGGAAATCTGGGGGCACAGAGGCTGAAAAATCACCACAGGACTTGTTCTCCTTTTATATATTATGTGGAAGGAGTAACAACTCCATCAGATGCTGATGGCCCCATCACCTCCAAGGCAGTGTTTCTCTGACGGCACCTCCAAGGCAGGGCTGGGGACAGGGTGAGCACAGGGTCTGCTACCAACACAAGCAGCCCCGGCACTCTGATGGGATCTGAAGATGAAGTTCGTCATCCTCAGAGGACTTTTCTGGGATTTCATCACCTAGTGCAGCAGTAAGTCATTCAATTTGCTGAGCATGTAGGTAGACACTTCCTGGCGAAGTGAACTTGAAGTATCTAATAATATTCCAGCTTCCAGTGGAATTCCTCCAGAGTCTGAAGGTAAATTCCCTTCCTCTTTGAAGTGTGTCCTATTTTTTATTGGCATGCATAATGCCTGCTTTCACGGTTTCCACTCATCTGAATGAGTTTAACAGCTTGCCTGAGTGCAAGATAAAAGGTTTGGAAATTCAGAAAGCATTTTACAAAATGTTCTCTTTTATTCTGCAGTAAGTTTGGGGAACAGGAAGCTTTTGAGCTAGGCAAGGTACTAAAGTCAGCACAGACAAATGAAGCCAAGACATCTTTGCAGGGGTGTTTCCAGCAAAAGGCCGGGCTTTTTAGCAATTTTCTCTGAGGTATCTGGTCTCTAGAGCAACCCAGGGTGTTGTGGGCTTGGGGGAGGGCTCCAGGAAGCCACCTGCTCCATGGGGAGCCAGCACCCGGTACAGCATCCCCAGGCATTCCCCATCCACATGGGTACCAGTTTTCAGCCGGGGGGGTACAGGTCAGCATTTTAACCTCATCTGGACCCCCTCAGCCAGCTGCAGGAAGTGAACTGAGCCTCCCCACAGGGTCTGGGTATCCAGCAGAGCCCAGGGGAACCTTTTTGTTTGCCTTTCCCCGTTGCCCCAAGCAGAGTCTTTGGATTACATGGTGCAAGAGTGAACAGTACCTGAGCCTTAATGGATCCAGAAAGAGCCATGCACATCTCCTGCCCACAGACCTAGGGGTTGTGCTGGGAAGCTGGAACAGACCCCAAGAGATCACACCCAGAGTGCTGCACAGACAAGGGCATCTTGGCAGCTGGTGGGGCAGATCCAAGGGCGACCATCAAAGGAGGATTTTAATCTCTCTTTGAAATGCCAGGGGGGCATTTTGCCTGTTCTCCACCAGCAGAAGCAGAGACATTTGCAACGGGAGCAATAAGAAGGCTGTTAACAAAAGTCAGGTGAAGGATGCAGGGAGGGAAGCGGAGGAGGACCTGGCTCGCAGGAACAGCAGCCCAGAAGGTGAGGGACAGCACCGTTTCCAAAGGCTACTTGCCAAAACACATCTGTTTTAACACCCCTGAACAAAGCAGTGCTGCTCCATTTCATTTACAACCCGTTAAATAACAGAGCAGTGCTATCTGTTGTGTACAAACACAGTCATAAAAGCAGATTAATGCACAGCCAACCAGCAATATCCTTTTTTTTCTTCAAAAACACAGTATCTGTTCCCTAACAATGACAACATTCTCTCTGAATCTCACCCTGTCATGTATTTCAACACCTTGGTTAAGCAAACCACGGCTTTGTACTCCCAGGGACCGCAGCTTCTCCTTAGTCAGCTGGCAGTCCCAGCGACCCCGCACATCAACACATCAACACGCATATCTGCTTGCAGGGCTATAATATTTGTTTCTTGTCAACAGATTTCCAATTGCAGCTCACAAAGAATGTTATTTTTTCTTACCCACACATCACTATTTTGTCAGAGAGAGAGAGAAGCTTTATAAATCCTCTAAATAGTTTGCATGGAATAAAGGCCCCAAATATTCCAAACCTCTTGGAATGTTTTCACACTGCCTTGTGGTTTGGGTAACACATCCCATAGTGCTTCTCAGGAGCTTTTTATTTTCAGTGTCTACATTTTAGAAAGAATTTGCTATTTCAAGCTAACTTGGTTTCTTTCAATGCTTAATTCACAAAAACACTATTTATTTCTCTCTCTACTTTATTATTATTATTATTATAGTATTGTGATAATATTAATATTAATATTATTGATATTATTATTAATAATAATTGTAATAATAATGATGGTAATAATAATAATAATAATAATAATAATAATAATAATAATAATAATAATAATAATAATAATAATAATAATAATAATAATAATTTAGGTGGGGTAAAGGGGAGAAAACCCATTAAGTCTTATTTTGAAGAATTCCTGAATCCTTCTCTTCTTTTCCCTGGGAAAACAACACAAAAGAACAGCTATCTAATAACTTTAAAGGGACTCTGTGGACTCAGCCCTTTTCATGAACAGACTTGCATAGGTTTTGCTGGGTGTCTTTTTCTTAAGCTTCAATTATTGAAAGCACATATATTTTGTAGGGATGTGAACTACTCTTGCAAGCAGATGCCCAAGTGGTTACAGTACAGCTAGAGTAATAAATATGCAGAACAGCTCCACGTATTGATTTCAGACCGTGGGAGAAGAGTGCATCAGCATAGCCTGCAGATATTTGAAAGACTTTTGCTGTCAAATTCAAAGCCCAGGAAGCTATTGTCATATCTTTGAGGGCTTTTGTCCTGCCCATCCAGACTCTTGGCTCACTGTTTGGCTGGGAGCCCACATCAGGTTTGGGTAATTGAACTTTTCCTCAAAGAATAGCACCAACCCAGCCTTGAGGCCAGGTTCTCCTAACCACAAGCAGAGCTTTGGATGGAGTCATGGCTCCAGCAACAAGGTGAAAAGAGAAAAGGTTTGCTTCCAGGTTTCCTTCCACCCTCTGAGCACCTCCTGTGAGCAGATGCCACCTTCCAACGGGGTGACCAACACTATCCCACCTCCCTTCGCACCCTGGTGTGTAGTGTGAGGTGCTGCTTTGACAGCTCACTCTAGAAACACAGTGATGCACACACAGGTGTCAGCAAACCCTTGATACAATGGAAAAAAAGGACCACTCAGAAGCTCAACGCTAAAGCAATGTTAGCAGATTTGCTGGACTTGGTCAGGGTGCTTAGCTTGTAGCACGGTAGTGCTTTAGGCTTCATGGACAACAAAACCACTAGATGCTGACTGCTGGGATAAAAGACTGCTGACAATATTTCTAATTAAAACTATGCCATTTTTAGCACCTTCTAAATGTTCTTTTCTAGCAGGCACACCAGGACTGCTCAAAGGCTGAGGGAGATGAAGCCCAAGAAGTGCTCTGTAGAGGCTCATGACCCATGAGACTGCACCGAGACACGTAGGGCTTTCTGTCACTTTGCTGCCCTGCCAGCACTCCTTGGTGTGAGGGGATGCTGCGAGATTTGGCACCAGGGGACACTCCACAGCATCCACCTCAGACACGCTGTTTAGCAAAATGTGTGCTCTAGAGGGAGCTGGGAAGTCCGAACACATCTTGTTTAAACAAAGAAAGCTTGTTTGATGTGGAAAATGCTCCAGAGGTGACGGTGAGGAAAAAAAAAAAAAAAAAAAAAAAAGAAAGAAAAAAAAAAAAGAGAGAGAGAGAGAGAGAGAAGAAAGAAAGGAAAAAGGTAAATAATTTAGAATATTAATTACTGAGGGGGAGGAAATGACATGACAATGCCTCAGACATAAAGAAGCAGTAATTAAATCATTCATGCATTTTAAAATTGTGTTTGGGGGGGATTAAGAAAGGGTCTGTGATTCAAAAGACTTAGGTTTTCCTCCCAGTTTTGGCATGTCCTTTTCTGAGGAAACATGTTTTGAGGAATGACGTGCCTAACTGCATTAACCTTCATTTGCAAGTGAGATGCTTTAAAAGGCAAACTCACACAAATGCCAGGAGCCTCAATTCATTCCAGTCTGCATCCTAAGATCCAAAACTAGGTGGCCCATGGGAAAGCATTATCTTGAATTATTATTTTTCAAGGTACAAGACGAGCTCTGCATAGATCATGCTAGAAAAGTCAGTTCTCCACAGAAGACTTCAAAGCTGAAATCCTTAGAGGTAGGCATGAGTAGGAAAGGGAAGGAAAGAATGATCCTGGTCCTGGCTTTATGGCATCCACAGCTGACATCCAGTGGGTGATTCCTGGTTGATTACTGTGTTACAGCAGCATGAACATTTCAGGCACAACTGAGTTGGTCCTCCCTCATCTTGGGTAAGAATCTAGCTCAAAAGTCAGAATGAGGAGATGAAGTAATATTATGGTTTGGTGTATATAAAATGGTTTGGTAACATATGGTTTAGTACTCCCCCATTTCCTAACCTTTACTTACTTTTTCACTGAAGTCCATCTCTCACAAAACTTTAATATCACAGAGAGCTAAACTCCTATGAATCTCACACAACATATTAGAGGGGGAAAAAAAAAAAAAAAGAAAGAAAAAAAAAGTATATATTTTCATCTGTATAAATGTAATATGCAGAGGTATATTAAAGACATGTTCCTAAATAATACATGACCTCCACTAATCACCATTTGAAGCACCTAGGCAGAGCTCCCCATGCACAGCATTCTCCTCCAGCCACAGCCAGTTTTTTCCCCATATTCTCACACTGTGTGATTCTGCTCCTGTTCAGGGATTGGAAAATGCATCAAAAGGCAAATGACACAGACACTACACCAAGAGACATGCATGCAGGTGGGTCAGGACAACACTTGAGAGCTCTTCCTGGGAGGACAGCCACTTACAACAGGAGTAGAAACAACACCATGCAATTAGTTACCCACTCAGTTTTTTGCCCAGACCACTTACCAGCCTTTCCAACAGCTTCCAGATGATGTTCCCAAGACCATTTTTTTAAAGACCATCCTACCTACCCTACTTGGGGTGATTAAAGGAGCTTGGTAATACAGCCAACCTGACGCAGTCAGCCTCGATGCCAAAGAACTGTCCCAGGAATATTTTACTACGAGTATAGTGATGGCCTCAGGACCCTGTACAAGAGGCTGAAGGTTTTATCCAGCCCCTTCAGCACCCAACATGTGCCAACAAAGTGTTCTCACAAGCTGAAAATTGTTCATGGAAAATATGCAGAAAGTGGGAATAATTGTGCAGCGGTTTACAGACCAGCGATAAAAAAAGGACTTTTAAGTGTTTTGTTCCTGTTCTACCACAATCTGTAGCAAATCTAGGGAGAAAGGGTGTAAAATAAATTACCAAATGTCACCGGAGTGCTAAATGTCTCATTACACCACGGTTGAGACTTGCGAGGTCTTTTTACAAACTTGTTCACATCCTATCAAAGGATTCCCTCCCAGATCAACATCTCAGACAAGTGCAATCTCCCTATTTACTGCGTATTTATGCAGGCATGTGTGGACACTTCCCCTTTTCCCCCAAACCTGTCAGCAGCTGCACCTGCTTAACAGAAACGGAACTGTGTTTTCCGTGCAAAGAAAGCTTTTGTGGTCTTTGATTACTGGGAAAGACTGTGAGACATTTTGAAAAATGAAAAGGAGCAATAAATTTTTCATAGAAATTCATAATGAGTTCTGCTTGATAGCTGTTAACACGGCCAATATGGATCTCAGCTCATTCAACAGCTCCTGTCTAAGTTGTAAAACACTGTGTGTGACAGCAAAGGCACGGATACCAAGGTACCACAGGAAAGACAGCAAAACCCAGGCACCTCCTCACTGCTCCAAGCAAGCACAGCCTCGGGCCTCCCAGTGTCAGTGCAGACTCTCACCTAGTGCCCACCCCTGGGGTTGGTCCTTGCACCTCTGCAGTGCTGGAAGAGATGTCCTCAGCATAGATTAATGCAAACCCATCAGGAAGAAAAAGTGTGAGCAGCTTCTGCAGGTCCACATCTGTTCCCTCATGCTGCACATACACCATGAGGCATGGTGCACGTGGTCTCAGCTCACACGAATCTTCTCGTGAGAGGTTCAAGGCTCAAGGAGGTTCCACTCCTGAGCAAGATGTGCAACAGGAGGGAGTTGTTTCATCCTCATCTTCCTGCCTTCTCGATGAATTAAATCCCCTCCCCTAAGGAAAATCACAAGGCAGATACAGCCATAGATTCTTCTTCCCCTGCCTCAAGTATTTACGTCGCGATTCTCTTAAAAGAACATAATAAAGACATACAACCAGAGGCTGCTATAGGAAAAAGAAAGACTAATATAGCCAGATGGCTTTTTGTAGCTTTTACAGATGAGTCAGGGTGCATTTCATACAGCGGCAAATGGACAGAGCAGCCAAGTAATGACTTCTTTGTGCCCTGAATTCAAATGCTGGTTCTCGTAGGCTGTTTGCTCGAGTACTCAAGCGTGGTCTGCTCTTTGTCAGATGATTCCTACAATAATTCAGAAAAAAAATATATATGTATGTTAAAAAAAAAAAAAAAATGCAGCAAAGAGAAGAAGCAGGTGGATGGACAGGAGGAAAATGCAGTGTTATGCAAGCAAACTAGCATTTCTGTCCATAACATTGATGACCCCTACTTCTTGCTTGTGTCTCCAATTACTCCGGCTTTGCAATGGCTCCACGCAGAGGCAGCACAGCAGAGGCAGCAGCTCAGCTCCTCTGCCCTCATCATAACCTTGCACAGCTCTTGCTTAGCATTTATGGTCTGGTACTTCTCAGAGCCAAGCTCCCTGGGCCTCTGCCAAAAGTTATTTTTTTTTTCTTTTTATAAATCAGTTTAATGCCAGCTTAATTATTCTCATGGAGTGTGAAAGAAAACATTTGTGTCCTATGACAAGCACTGTCAGTCTTGGAAGAAAAAGCAGCATCCTGGTGTATTTGAAGAAAATACGAACTAGAAGCAACAAGTTGAAAGGAGCCAACAGGACTCTGATTTCATTTATCCCTGAAAATTCAGATTTACTCCTTTCTGCACAGCTCCTGCCTTGAATCTGTGCTGCCAGCGGCATGCTGAGCAGACAATTCACTACCCAAAGTTCTGGATTTCTTATGCAGCTTGATGCACGGAGCACGCATTCTGTACCAGTGCCAGGAGGTCTGAAGCCTGTTCAAAAGGGAAAAGGAAAGCACCTGGAGAACTTTATAAGAAACATATCATTTGTGACTGAAATGGAATTCAGTCTGTACCCTCTCGTAGGCTGCTCATAGCGCAGGGCTCTAGCACTGTATTTACATACAGGCTTCATAAGGGCTAAAAAAATTATGTTCACCTTTAGCTTGTCCACATCCAATATCTCCTTCAAAATAAAATAAATAAAATTAAATAAGTAAAAAAACACTGGCAGAAAAATCAAGAAATGTAAGTATTTTATTATCTGCTTTGGGTGTATGATTGGGTTTTTTTTGCACATAGGGGTGTCGGAGTGTAAATCTACCCCTTGAAAAAACACAGAACTTGCACAGAGTTTCAAATCTTATTTAAAACTATTGTATTACTGAGCAAAGAGGTTGTTTCTCTTCAGCTTTTCTCAAGTTTCTTCAAATGTTGCTGTGGACAAAGACATTTCCTGCACCATGCTTAAATGTTCCCTTTGTGCTAAAGTCAACGTCAGTGGGAATTAATCCCTGGTTTTACATCCCATGACAACCCCAGGCAAAAGAAACTCAAAGCCCAGTGCAAAAACCCATCTAAATCAAATGAAAGGCTGAACTTTCGCATCCTACCTGAGCAAACCTACAATGGCAACACAATATTTCAGCAAAGGAAAACTTCTCCCTGGTTCTTCCATGGGAAAAATGTCAACAGCAGTCCAACTAGCTGCCCAAGCACAGCAATACAGCCTGGGGAAGGTAAGGCTGCTTTGTCTGGACTTCAAGGAATTGGAGTCAGCAAGGAATGCAGAACATTTTCTACCCCTAAGAGAGACCAGAAGTCAGAAGTTCTGACGTGTGCTACCCTCACTCATCTGGAAATAATGACCTTCATGTCAAATTTAGGGAATTTTGGTTTTAATTTACCACTAGTTTCCTTGCATAACACTGCATTTTCCTCCTGTCCATTTTTATTATTATTATTTAGGGAATTTTGTTCTTAAAGACCAGTCTTACTGAAAAAAAAATGGCAATGCTGATTAGAGGTGAAGTACAATAGGAGCAAATTCTTCTTTTTGTCTGCCACTACCTTGACTTAGGTTTGAGGGACAGCATCCAGGATCTCCTGAAGTATGTGGGCTCTTATTATCTGATTATTTTATACCACACAATCAAGGGGGACCAGTCCTAACAAGGCCAAGTCCCCCTGAAACAGAGCAGAACACAGGGACACCAGAAGAGGCTTGAGAAGAAACAAGGCACACATCAGCACCACACGTGGCTCAGACAGCTCTACCGAGTAGCTCAGAGCTGGCACACGGCTCCCAGAACCCTGCCCTAGAATCCCTGCATTTTGCCTCCAAAAAAAAAGGGGTAAAACCAGCTGGCAAGCTATAAAGCACTCCCCTTCACTAGCTAATTTGCAGCTAACACCCACTGCCTCCCTGGCAGCAGGGAGAGCAGATCTCCTCTCCTCTCCCCCCAGCCATCTCAGGGCTCGACGGCGGGGTTGAGCCTGTCGCACCAGCTCTCCTGACGGCAGATGAAGAGGGAGAGACGAAATGAATCACTGCCTGCAGGCACCTGGCGAGGACTTATTTTAGGAGGGCGTGAGTCACTGCCTGGCTGTGCCTCAGACCAAGCGCTCGCCACGCACTGCTGATGTCAGACAGGAGCAGTGACATCCACGGGGCCAGGAATAGCCCACCACTACTGACGCATGGGCAGGGAGCGGTGCTCAGAGCTGCACAACAGCCCTACGGTGTTTTTTGGTAGGTCTTCATGCATGAATCCAAGCTGTAGTTGCCCGCCTATATCAGGAAAATGAAATTGTGATGAGAGAGGAGCTGTCGTGGTCCACGCGACCATGGGAGCAGGACCAGCAGGGGAGTTTTGATGGTGTTCCCCTCAAAGCTAACAGCACGGGGACAAGGAGAAGCATTTCCACCAGCAACCCGTCACCATCTCCTTTTGCAGCCACCAACAAGAAGCCTCCCTCACTGGATTGGCTTAAACTGAGTAATCATTACAGCAGCAAGGAATCCCCCACCCCTTGTCACCTCGCTCTGCTGCAGCCAAATTTGCTCCTCTTCTCCAGCCCATCATAAACAACAAATAACAAAAATATATTTGCGGTCTTTTTTCCAGCCGAACAGAGGTTTCATTAGTAATTAATGCAAAGAGTGCCCACATTTTAAAACAGGTAGAAACCATTCAAGAAAGAAAATAAAACTCCATGGTTCAAGTTTTTAGTTATAATCTCCTCAGCAAGAGGGGGAATGACCAGCCCCTGTCTGGTCTGAGAAGCAGTAGCATATTCTCAATATCAAGAAACTGAAACCAAACTCAACCACAGAGTTCACAACATGGTCTCTGCTGGCTTTAAGCCCATCTTCAGCATAATAGATGGGAAACCGTGCACCACAAGCTAAATATCACTCCTCTATTCTTTAGACTTGTAGTTTATTACATCTTTCCTCACTGGCAATGGATGTCCAATACCACAAATGATGGTTAAAAAAAAAAAACAAAAAAAAAAAAAAAAAAACCTGGCCTGAAATGGAGCATTTTCACATTTTCACAGCTGAAGGTGAGCCATAACCACCTGGCTGTGAGGCGTGCCCTAAGTGATGCACAGAGCTCCCGACCCCATCACCGGCACACCACATCCCCCAAGCAGCACCTGGTTGGGCAGGGAGCAGGCAACGCTCATGCTCAGTGCTGCAGTGAACCCCAGTTGTGTGGGATGTCTGCTGGCAGGGTAAATGGAAAGGGAACACCATTGCCTTTGTGCACCCTTAGGGAAATGGATTTTCCTTCACATCCAGGATGGTATCACCCTTATGGCCTTTGCAACCCTTTCCATGACAATGTGGTCTTTGCCGCACGTCCCTCCCCACGTTACCATCGGTGCAAGGAGGCAGCAGCAGCTAACGTTTCAGCAGTTGTTTTCCAGACTCTTTCATTAAGCACTTCTGTTGATGTTGCAAGGAGTAATCACACACTATTACCAGGCCCAGTCACAACACGCAGCCACACACTCCTCTTTCCATCAACAAACTGATTTCACAGCAACAACAACATCTGCGCGTCAGCCTTTCAGACCCAGGGACAATTACCATCTCATTTCTCTGTCTGCGAGGGAGAAGATGCAGAAGGGCCAGCTAGGCTGGGGACATCAGCACCTGGAAAGGTGCCCGTGTGGCTTTTACCGGGGACATCAGGAGAGATGCCACCTCCTCCCACAGACGGACGGAGAGCCCTTTGTGCCTCATTGCCAAGCAGCTGTGTGTAAGTGCAGGGAGCAGCACCCAGCTCGGGGCATCTGGATTCACCCCAGCCGTGGATAGCAGGCAGATGAGCACACTGCACAGCACCACTGCCTGTGTCTGAGTCCCACAGCCAGCTGGGTCAGGATGTGGGACAGCCGCCACGACACACAGCGTGAGCACAGGGAGCCTCACTGCTTGCCCTGAAGTCATGCCATGTTCAGGAAAATAAAATACTTTGTTTTGCTTTGCAGCCCTGCAAGCCCAAACTACTTTTTGTACACGACGACCTGCCTGTGCCTCAGACATCCCTCACACCCAAAGCACGTGAGGACAAAGCACTGTCACCTTACTGCAGCTCAGCGAGTTGACACCAGCACCAGCACCACGAAGGTCACCCACATCTGTCCCCCTGGGTCACAACAAAGCCCAGGGATGTCACATAGCACAAGCCTTGCTCGTTGAGGCTTGCAAACGGGACGTCGCCACTCTGCAGCGAGCTCCGCTTCAATCGCACAGCTGCCTCCTCGCACACAGCACTGCAGGAGCTGCGTGGTGCCCCTTCCACACGCCCGTGTTTGCAGATGCTTGTTAGCACAGCAGGGAAGGCGAGCTGGAGCATTTTCTTTCTTTTTCCTTCCCTGCCATAGTCAGGGCTGGTGAAATCGTAGAAAAGCTGCGTGAAGCCCCAGTTAATGATTTTCGCTTTAATCACAAAGGTTCACCAGCCAGATACTCAAGCAAAAAGCCTTTATCGTCACAAGAAATGTAACACAAATGGAAACCCCAGCTTTGCTTTGAAAGGCAGCGCGCTCTTGGACTGTCACAAAAGAACACAAAGTACAGGCTTGCTTGCACAGCCCATGTATCTTCACGTAGAGGTAATTTATTATGGTATCGTGTCCAAAAAACAAAAAAAAAAAAAAAAAAAGAAGAAGAAGGAAAGGCATTTCTTGGAGCAGATGATTGAAGCATGAGCTACAGCTACAGGAATACACATCGTACAGGTTCTTGTGAGTAGAAGGAGCCACTGCAATACTCCAAGCTATTTATCTGTCATGGGCTGGACGTGTCTGAGCTGTTGCATGAGCAAAGAGTGAGAAACCACCTGCGTTTATGGCACTGCCACCTCCCAGGCTCCCTCCCCTCTCCTCACACCTGTGCCAGCACACCAGCCCTGCCTCAAGCCCACCAACACTTTCCCATATTAATACAGGGGATTTACCCCACAAGATTCCCCAAATCGCTCACCATCCCCAGGTCTGTTCATTCCCACCCACCACCCAAAACATCCCCAGGTCCTCCCTACACCAAAACAGGACTGCACAGACATTCCCCTGCCCTCCAAGGAGCAGTTTCCCCTTCCTTCCTCCGAGCCTTTCCTTCCTCTGAGACAGCTGCAGGCCTGCTCAGACCCACCCATCTCTTAATTAGGTATCTGAGATAATTACGTCCCCATAGCTTCCTCCTGCATAATCTGCTCCCAACAGTATCTTTTAGAGAAGCACTGAATTTTCATGTCTGAATCACTTGTTTATTCTCTCGTTTTCTTACGCTTCCTCTCCCAGAGAGAAAGTGTTAAAGTGAAGGAAAACTCTTCCCTAGCCTCAGCTCCATCTCCACCCCTCTCCTGTCTCTTTGAGCACCCCCCCAGGAGGTGGCAGGCTTCAAGCCTTTACCCCTTCTGAGTTGAAATTCCTCTTAATGTTGTCGTGCACCCAGATTTGCCCAAACCCTGCCATTTTTTGCAACTCCAGCAGCCCCAGCCAGTTACCTGGGGAAGTCTCCAACATCCATGAGATGTTTGTAGAGCAGCTGAATAAAAACACTCCTGAAAAACACACTACAAGGTCCCAGGCCACGAGGCCCCTTTGTGCAGGGTGCTGAGCATGCCTGTGGGTCCATCAGGAGGTCCCACAGTGCAAGAAGGGACACCAGGGTTTACTGCTCCCCCTCTTCTACGCAGTATCTTCCTCTCTTGCCAGATTAACTGTGCCTGAAACTTTGTGTCCTGACATTGTCTCTTAACGAGCTTCAAGTTTTAATGAAGACGGGAATTTTCTCAGTCATTATTTTTCCTTCCTGGTTGTTCAGGGTTTTTCCCCTATAGCACCCTATTAAGCTAAATCCATGCATTCATGCAGTAAACAACCCACTAACCAGGTCAATGCACATTATTCATTAATTATTCCAGAGCTCTGCTGCGGTCAGATTGACTTTTTTTTTTTCCTCCTATTTCCCATCCCTCTGTTCCCCATTTAAGCAGGGAAGGCAAAGCTCCCCTGCCACCGGCCACCAATTAAGGGCTCCTGCCCCATTACTGCTGGAAGGCACAGCACCTGTGGCCACAGTAGGGCCTGCATGACCCCGTTTTGTAACAGCAGGGAATTCCTGCACTGCCTCTGGTGCCTCTTTGCAGTCCCACTTGGGAAGCCAAAGGTGGGACCATCACCTATTTACTGCCCCCGTTCCTAATGTGATGGGGTCAGGAGTATGAACCATCCACCCCAGAATTATCTCACAGGGCAGAAAGGAGCCCGAAGCTTTGCTACTTAATTTTCAGCTGGTTTTCTCTTAGAGAGCAGCCTAGGGCCTTGGTTTCATCAGCTGTAATTCTGCTCTGCCTCCCAAAATGTCTTGAAATTGGCCCTGACAGCCCAGCACTGACCAAGCTCCTTACTGCCACTTGCCACTGGTAACATGTTCATAGGGAGCCAACTGCTTGAGAATGCTCCTGCTCCTTATCCATCTGCCTTTCCTACACTGCGTAGAAGTTTTCACCTTCTCCTGGCAGGTTCTTTTTTCACCTCGTGTTTCCCTCAAAGCTGCCTCTGTGACTTGGCATTTTGTCAGCTTCCGAAGGAGATGAGCTCCTGCTGGAGCTGCTGGCCTCCTGGCCCCATCACTCCATTCACTTTACCCTCCTTTCTGGACTGCTCCTGCTGAGGAGCTTGTCTGAGAGTTCACCCCAATTCACAAGTCACACCTGCTGGATTTCTACCAGCACCAATAAGTGGTCAGCCCAAACTCTTCCCTTGCAAGGATTATTTTTTATTTTTTCATTCGTGCACAACACTGGGCTTTGAGACTCAGAGCTGGGCTACACGTCCTCCTCTCTCTTTAATTTCTCGACCTTTCCATGCTGGACAGAAGAGTGCTGAAGGTGCTGATAGTGTACTTCGCTTTCACCCCCGAGGTGTTTGCACAGATTGTGTTTGATTGCAGCCCTGTCCTCCTGTCCACCAGGGTTCAGTCTCCTATGAAATCCTCCTTCCTAACTCGCTGCAAGAATGGTTGATTAAAAAACAAATCAAGTTTCTCTGTGGGGTTAAACCCTGGCGTGTTGCCTACGGTTAGCACTGCTCTCTTTCCTATAGGCTTTTCTTCTTCTCTGACACTTCCTATCAGCAGCGGAGACTTCTCCTGGCTTGTTATTTCAGATGGGCTGGGACTGGAACATCTATCCTGCCAGGTGCCCTTGAGTACTCAATAAATTAAATGGCAGATATACCTTCATGTAGTCTGAACACGAGGGAACCACACTCTTTTTATATTTTTTCTTGAAGTATTGCCTTCCTGCACTTGTAGAAATGATATCGCAGCACCAAATGACTGTATTAGAAGTGCTGTGATTACTTCATTGGGACAGACTGCAGAGTCAGCCTCAAATAAAGACGTGTCGTTTTGGCATGCTTAGATTGATGATGTACCGAGTGCTAGCACGGGCACCACGTCCCCACAGCACTGCAGCTCAGCAGTACTGCCAAATGCTAGATGGCTAGGGCTGGGCAAATAAGGAATTCAGACTCTTTTCGTGGAATTGCCATTAAATTTAAATATAACTTGAAATTCAAAGCCTTGTGCAGCCCCGACTTACAATCTCACCAATTGTTTGATCTTCCTTGATGGTGAAGTGGCCAGCTCCCACCAACATCATAGCCATGGCAGAGGAACATATCCAAATGCAGCATAGATGCCTTGCATTAGTAAGTGGGGAGGATTTTGAAGCTGTGCTGCCTTATTCTGTCCCTTCACAGATTTTCTGACAGCACCAATTGACCAAGTGATGCTAATGCAGCACCAAGCTATCTCAGGACACTTCTGGATCTCATTTTTTTGATTTGCAGCGACCATCTCACACTTTTTCTCCAGCAAACTGTCATTCCCAGAGTCTCAGAATGGGTTTCCTGACCTCTTTTGAAGAGCAGTTGGGGTCTGTAAGGTCTTATGGCCTAACTCTACTAAAGCACCTGGACTAGCCAACAGGGGAAGTTGGAGGAGGCCTTTCCCTCTCAACAGTCTATGTTGACTCTTGCCCTTATTACCTGCTCAAGGCCTGTCCATCCTCATTACACCAAATCAGACCACTCTCATGAATTCCACCAGCAAAGGGGAATAAGCGTGTCCGTATGTGTGCAAACGTATATACAAATGCACTAGGAAGACACCAAAATCCTTCCAGGACAGATGACATTGCCCAACAGGCCACCTTTACTGGACTGCCATGTTTTGGGATAGGAATTATCCCTGCTGCATCCAACGCAGGGCAGCACAAGGATAAATTACAAGATTAAGGCTGAGTCAACATGCAAATCCATAAAAATGAGTAAGAGGAAAAAAGCACATTTAATTAGCCCCAAACAGAACCTTCTCTTTCCTTTTCCTTCTCTTTTTCCTGTGCATTTTGAAGCATATTGATACACCAGTAAATTGGAAGTTTTAACCCTGGGTCAAAAAAAGAAAACTCAGGTTTTTATAAAAATAATAGGCAAAGATGTGAACTGAATAAAGAGCTACCCACAGGTGAGCACACACTACATGCATATGGGTGGCTGACAGCATTCACTTTGGGGAAAAAAAAATAAAAAAATAAAAGATCACGTTTTATCTCTAAAATCCTCAGTAATCTCGCTAATCAAATCTTACCAAAAAAGAGAGAGAGGGTAAGTGAGAGAGACAATAAATCTCTTGCACGTCTCCTGGCTATAGCAGGGAAGCTGAACACCCATCACAGGGTTGCAGAAAATGGCATTTGCATTCAGAATCATCAGTCACCATCTCAACTGGTAATCAGGAGATACTTGGGAGAGATTTCCTGGACCAGATATTCTATTTAAAAGGATGTTCATACCCTCTAGATTGCAGAGAATAACAAGTGAATCAGTAATTACTGGCCATTTGTTTTAAAGTCTTGCCTATCATATTTCTTTTCTTTCCTTTTTCCCTCCTCTGGAAAACTGCTTACACATTAATTTTTTAAGGATTTAATGAGGCTTCTTTTGTTGCGCTATCTATCACAAACAGTTATTAAAAGAGACAGAAAAATCTCAGAGGGATGAGAACGAGTCAAAGGAGCTTGCCCCAGGAAGCAACAGATAGAAATCCTCTTAGCCACAAACCCCAGCCACAGGGCAAAGGCTTGGAGCGAGCTGAGACCCACAGGTAGCAAACCAAACTGCCAGCTTCGTGTTTTACTCAGTGCCAAGTGGGATAAACAACACACACTTGCTTCCAGTGAAGGCTTCCTGATGGTTTGGTCACCTGGCAAAATTATAAGATATTCACAAGCCATTTCTAACATATATTGGTACGTCAGCATAGCTCAAAGGGACTGGAAGAAAGCTCACATCATGCCTGCAGGAAGCAATGGCAAGCAAGAGTCTAAGAGGCCACAAGCTAAAACGTCTGCTGTCACGGTCCAGTTCTGAGCTCTCCAGCACAGGAGACATGGACACACAGGAGAGAATCCAACAAAGGGCCACAACGATGCAGGGACTATGATTGTATTGAGGAGCCACTGAGGGAACTGGGGTTGTTTGGTCTGGAAAAGAAGAGGCTCAGGGCAGACCTTATTGCACTCTACAACTACCTGAAAGGAAAGTGGGGAGCTGGGGGTCAGCCTCTTCTCACAGGTAACTAGCAATAGAACTATAGGGAATGGCCTCAAGTTGCACCAGGGGAGGTTCAGGTTGGAAATGAGGAGACATTTCTGCTCAGCAAGAGCAGCCAGGCGTTGGGACAGGTTGCCCAGGGAGGTGGTAGAGTCACCGTCCCTGGGGGTGTTCAAGGAGAGGTTGGACGTGGTGCCTGGGGACATGGTTTGGTGAGCGACAGTGGTGGTAGGGGGATGGTTGGAGCAGATGATTTTAGAGGGCTTTTCCAACCTTAATGTTTCTGTGATTCTATTACAGGATGACAGGAGCATCTCTCCTGTGAAAGAAGGCTGAGAGAGTTGACACCATTCATCCTGAAGGAGGCTCAGGAGGGCTCTTATCAATATATACAAATACACCGCAGGTCTTGCACAATGGTTCAACAGGAGCAGATGAAGCTCTGGCTGTAGGATCTGGCAATATCAGGCTTGAACCTCAACTTCCTTAACTGCCTCCCTGCGTCAACTACTCTGCTCAGAGTTCCACCCCTTAGCAAGGATGTGTTTCCCATCAACTTTTTTTCTCTCCAAAAATGGCATCTCTTCATGAGGTTTCAGTTCCAACAAACCGGCATTTTCTCACAAATCCATTTTGTCAGGAAGTTTAACACGACTGTAATGGTGAATGATATGTTACCTGCTAAATCAGTACGGAAAACTTTAGGCTAACAAGTATGTTCATGCAGATTTGAGCACATGCATGGTGTATTTCTTTAGACTTTTTTTTCTGTAAGAGGCCATTTCTTTTATTTGCCCAGAACTGTTAGAAAGCCTAGCTTATGCAGCTTCATCTGTGATTGCCTTTTGCAGAGCAGAATATGATATAGCCTAACATGATGCATCACAGATGTTCCAGTTGCAATAGCAAAAATAAAGGTTTATAATCCAGGGCAGTCCAATGGCTGGGTCTACATTGCTAAAGGCATCTGCCCTTGGAAGCAAGCCCTGGTACCACACTAAACGCTGGGGAGATTTACATCAGCATGTCAGAGCTGACCCTCTCTGGAACACTGCACAGCTCTCACCTGGACCTCTTGCAGCACCCCTATGGCACCGATAATTACGATTCTTTTGTGATTATAGAACCCGTACAGGGCAGAAGACTTCTACGCTGATGGCAACAGAGTGATGGTGATAATGTATCACTGATGTCAATAAGACACATCCCTTTGTTAACAGTAGGAACCATATAGTGATTAAAAGGCAGCTTTTTGCTGACAGTATCAAGAGAAGACTTTTATTTTCAGTGAGCAGCTGCTGCTTTTTCATAAAGTGACTTTCCAGTAGAAATAATACAGCAGACTGGTATTGCCGGGAACAGCCTAATGCCTGAAGTTTGTGGACTGGCAAACACAGCCCTATTCTGCTAGTATTTGAATCGCCAATAAACCAAATGGCCCATCTCCAGTTTTATGAGAACTGCAAGTTAAGCCAGGCTGGAAAAGAGCTAGAAAAAAAAAATTGGGTCGCACAGATTGTTCCATTTTAATGAAAGGATCATTTGCAAACGTCATTTTTCCCCCCATCCACCATGAATTTTTCTTTCCCCAGATCTTCTCATGCTCAGCTTTAATATCTGTGACTCCATGCTTTCATTCCCCAAAAGCAAAAGTATATGGCCCACTCAGAAATAAATACAAAGAACATCATGTAATGATGCCTGCACTAAGCAGAGGCCATAGCTAATAGCACATATCTTCATCTGGCATAAACCAGCATTTTAATGCCTTCTGCTGCACTGCACTGCTCTCTGTGGAGCTGCCCTGCCAAAGGTACTTGAATTTCTACATTAGTTTACACCTGAGCAACTCTGCGACGTGGAGGTGCTTGTTGGTGGTGAGCAGGTTGATGGAGAAGCTCGAGGGAAACAACTTCCAGATCCTTTACAAAAGCTGTTTGGTTGCCCCTGACAAACACACAGACAGATACGCCCTGTATTTTCTCCCAGTGCGAAACAAAGCTTGATACAGTCAAATAAAAGAGCTGGCATCTAAATTTCAGTTGAAAAACAAATAGCGTCGAAACACAGCACACCAGGACTCAAGAGATAATAACAGAAATAAAGGGAATAGGGTAGGTGTCTGGGAATAATATTCCTCACTGTACAAAACACCCAAGATTTCCTTCCTAAAATAGTAGGGTAATGAGCCCTCAAATATTACCTATCCCCCAGCAGTCCAGGCTCTAACCTCTAATCCTAAAATTGCATTATTCCTGAAGTCGTATTGATTCACATTTTTTACCACAAAGCTCTGTATGTTTCTTTACTGCAGGAGGTGGGCAGCAACCTCTGCTACTGCGGGCTCAGAGCACCAAGCAAGGCTTCCTGAAGGTGTTTTAGAAGCACTGGTGGGGAGCAGGGGTAACTCCAAGGTGTTAATATCACCCCTGTAGCACTCTAAACACAGAAGGTAGGAAGACATTTAAGGTGCCCTACTAAGTGCTCTAGCAGGACTTTTGTTGGGCACAGACCCTGATAATGCAGGAGATCTCTGGACCTGCTCTCATTGGTTCTCAGCAGGTCCCAGAGCAATGAGAAATGTGATATGGCAAAAGGGAAGCTGCACCTGGGCTGATGCTCAGAAGCAATAGCAGGGCTTCCATGGGGAGCTTGGGCAACATGCCATACGCCTGCCTCACTGCGCCAGCACAGAGCTTCATGTCAGTCTGATTTGCCTGGTAAAGATGGTTGAGGATGGATAAAGATGGACTGTGGCTCTTCAGCAGTCATGCACATACGAGAAAAAGAACACTGCTCCTACTGACAGGAGCCAGGACTTCTTTGGAAAAACTATTATCCATGTAGCTACTCTTATGCCTTCTCAAGCAGGTAGCCACCAACTCACAGGGTGACAATGGATCATGGTGCTGACTTGGGGGGCAAGAACAGAGCCCAGCTGCTCCCCACAGCAGGCACAGCTGTAACACCAGGAAGATGCTGGAAAAGGGCAGAGGATGACTACAGAATTGTGACTAAGGAAAACTTTCTTTACAGAGAGGAGCCAGCGGTGTATTAACTAAAGGAAGCTTGATGACATGAGATGTGATGAAAACAGGGTTGGTTTAGTTGCAGTTAATAAACAGAGGTCATCAAGCTTGTAACCTGTGAAGTGCACATCAGGTGGTTACATCTGGTTCTATATTTTAATAACCCAGAAGTGAAGATACTCAGAAAGGATCATAAGAATAACTTTCTCCAAAATCCTTGCAATCTACAAAATACGTTGTTATTGCTGCTGGCTTAATCCGAGAGTGAAATCCTCCTAAACTCCCCCACACAGCTGTGGTTCTGCCAATAGCAAGGCGAGCATGCGCACACCAGCTGCACATCAGCCCTGGCTTCATGATCAACACCAGCAAGAGCATCCTTCATGCTGAACATTCCCACAAACTACATTTAGTGAACAACGTGTGGTAATTTGACATGTTGAAAAAGCAGAAGTGTTTTATTCTGAGACTGATTTTCCCAAGGTATGTTATATAGAATGATACCAAATGTAAGAAGGAAAAATATTTTTTTTTTTTTTCAAATTTACTAAAATTTCATTGGAGTTGGAATTGTTCTCTAAAAGCTTTGAACCTGCAGAAACAATATTTTCTAAGGAAGTGGTCCTAACAAAGAGCACATCAGATTCTTAATAATACCTTGTCAGGGATTTTGCTGTGCGCTAAGAGCATGTTGAATGAAATAAACCAGTGCAAAGGCAGGCAGGCAGTTTCTAGGGCTTGGAAAGCTGCAGGACAACCTTCAAAAGCTGCCACATGCCAGTAAAAGCAAAAGATATTCACCTGAATTATGCTTCTGTCTCCTTGAAATGAAGTTTAAGAGAACATAAAGCCCTTTTCAGAAGTAGGTCTTTTCCCTAAGACCACAGCGTAGAGAGGGAGCAACTTGCTGGGGTTTTATATGTTAATATTTATATTTTGTTCATGGACCAGTCCTGTGTGCAGTGCCTCTCACCTAGAAATTAACTATGGCTAGACTCTGCACTACTGCCACCCACCAGGTCAGTGCAAAACAACCCCCTTAACACTAGTTGAGAAATTATTTTATTTCCCTATTCCTACCATCTCTTGTGCGTCTCTCAGCCTGTCCAAGGAAAGCCAATTTAGATATTAGGTTTAACGTAGCATAAGCATAACACTGTGTATTTTTTACTGTCACAAATGACCACCCAGTCCTCTAAAGAACTCCTGTATTTTATCCAGCTACTGTTACACAGAGCATAATAGATTAGACTTGCCTGAAGAATAATTAGGTTTTAGATCAAGTATACTTCAGGGATGTTTTTACTAGTGCTGGAAATGCTGGTGCTAGAACATTTCATAGCATCTACAATTCTGTGAAATACATCAACAGAAGCCAACATTTACAATAGCGGTTAACCACGCCTGTATATAAAGAATTGTGTCTAATTCTTTTTTTATTTTTTATTGCTCCAGTTCCCAGCAGTTCGTTCTTTCTCTCCCTTTTTACTTTATTAAGACAACTTTAGGAGCCAACATTTCTCACTGGGAAGTCACTTACACAGATCAAGTCACATTAATCTCCTTTTCTGATTGACCACATGGATTGTGTTCCTGAGTTATTTCCCACAGCCCCAAGGCTATTCCACAGAGCTCCCTTCCTTTCAATTCCTGTGGAATCACCCAAAGAGTAACAAAATTCAGCCTCATTTTCCTGGTAAGGAATTGTGCAATACACAAATCACCTACTCCAGTCTTTGAAACCTACCCAGAATGGCAGGTTGTTTTTTTTTGTTTTGTGTGTTTGTTTTTTTTTGGTTTGTTTTTTTTGCCAGCAATATGCCAAAATTACAGACAGCTCCTCAAAAAAAGCTGAAAAAAGTCATCCAGAAACCAAAACTTCTGAATAGTGCTTTTATGAACACAAGCTTTGTAAGAATGAATCAACATCATGACTTTGTAAAAATAAACAGCTTGTGACATTGATATCTAACCAACCAGATTTATGACTTTTGATAAGTTTTGCAGCCATTACTTTGATGACTTATTTTCATGTTCAAGGATCATTACCTTAACAGTGAAAACACCTGCTTTGCTTCTGGGCCTAAGCCTGCCTGGACAACACTTAAGACAGGACTATGTTTTTTTTTTTTTGTTTTGTTTTTTTTAGATCACTCTTTGTACTTATTTCTATAGAGTGTTGGAGAGAGAGCAAGTATGTTGCTTATTTAGAAGGAAGGATGAAATTTGGGAAAAAATATTAGACCTAAACCAGAACTTTATGCAAAAAGACATTAGCAAGTGGTTCCTAGCATGGAAAAGAGATGTTGACTTAAATGTCCAAATGCCCTTTACATTAACTGGGGAGGACTGGGTACCTAAGCACCAGATCCAGAGCTCTAGAATAGAGAGGATTTTCAGTAGAGAGTGGCTCACGTCAACCAACAAAAAAAAAAAAGTGAAAGAAACTGTCTTTCACTCAGTCTTTGGTGGTTAATGCTGGACTACATTTAGACATCTCTTCCAAATATAGTTTCAGAGCAGAAATCCCCTGCGTTTTGGCATCTAAAGCATCATATTTAGGTTCAGACAAACAGCTCAGCTTTCTCTTCATGGAGACAGAAGCTTACAGCTAAAGCAGATTAGAGGAAGGGGGAAAAGGAAATCTCAAATAAGGTTATTTTCTGTCTTGAATATATAAGCCTCAGACTATATTTGTCAAAGGCTTCAGTGTTTCTTGAGATTACATGGAGTTAGATTCAATGGACTTGGAGTTTCTCAAGCTTTTGGTTTTTAGCTACTGAGCAGTCCTGATTTGCACATTGTCCTTAACTAGCAAAGCATCACAGTCTTGGAAGACTAGAGGAAGATCTGTAAAGGCACTTGGACAATGGGCAACTAATTTGTGCAATGGAAGTTTGATGCATATGAGAGGTCCTCAGAAAACCTGGGTGACAGATTTTAGATAATGAGCAAATCTTGAGGCTGGCCCCCAGCACAGAGATATGACAGTTTGTTCCCCAAAATATATATATTGGAGACAAATATATATATGCATCCACACATGCCAGATTGCAGATTGAAAGTTAAGATTGTAAAACTACTAGCAAACAAAAATACCTCTTTGAAATGGAAACATTTTTGAGTTTCACTCAAATGAAGTACGAGCCTTCCAATGAACATCTTTATTTCTTTTTTAAAAAAGATATGCAGCAGATTTGTTTACACTACATGAGATAGACTATTTCTTATTTTAGAAATGGAAACTAATACATCTGTTGAATGCAGATACAAAACATTTGCAGTATGTCTGGGCTCTAACTCCATTTAGCTATGCAAATAGGTATTTGAGTGTGCATGTCTTGCACACAGAGGGTGTTTACATATATATTTTCTGCATAAGTAAATTCAGTGCTCAAATTAATATATATATTCTCAGTGTGCAAATAGCATTTATTTGAGAGATCAGGACTACATGAGTGAAGAATATCACACTTTTTTATAAAAGTATAACTTGATGCAAACATGGGGAAATAATGCATAATAGATGTTTTATTAAACATCCAGACTCTAGTTATGGCTAAACCCACCCCTGAACATATTCTGAATGCCGCATCACTTCATTACAACTCCTACTGATAGGCATTTGCTAGGAATTGCTGCTAAATTAATAAAAACACGTAAGACTTCTACAAAACACCCAGTATTAATTGAAGCACTCGGCATCTCATTAATTCTGAGAATATAATGGACTTTTGATTAGGCAGTTTGTTAAGCATCTATTCCCTGTTGTTCTCACCTGATTGCAGTTATCACCCCATCAGGTGTTGCAGCCATACCTGCAGAGTATGAACTGCTGGTGCATCCTCGTTCCAGGAAAAACATATTAAAGTAATCTGGAGCACCACACTGTCTGGGTTTCCCATTCATGGGAAACCATTCAGTTCCTACAAGATTAAATTCAAAAAATTATTAATTGGCTTACATTGCAGACCAACAACGTACTCTACATAAATATCCAGATCTTCTTATTGTTTTCTAGTGTGGTACCTGATGATTTTCTAAGATGAATGCTGTCATATCATGTTTATCTATCAATGTTGTCCTACTTCCAACTGATTTACAAGACTCGAAAGTGAGATTTAGTAATCTGCAATATCTCAGACCTCCAGAACCTTTTTAATTCATTCCCCCAACACTAACTTACATGAAAAAATATCTATTACTTTATTGAATAGGCCATTTAAAAGTTATTTGAGGTTGTTGCGTGTACTGAGGAGATGATAGGTACCCGGACCTAACAATTAATTTCATCATTTCCATCTAAACATTTTTATTGATACTTGATTTTGAAACCCTGTTCCTTCATAGATAAAGGCTCCAAAATAAGAAATTCTCAAAGCTCCTTCACATGCAAGTGAAACAGAAAAAAATCAAGCTGGATTTTCTGTTATAGCTTTATTCGCTCCCATTAATTCATCTTGCATCATAAGCACTGCCTGGACTTGATACACCTTTACAGCTTCTGAAAAAGCTTTATGGTTTTTGAAAAGTGCAGATATTTGTGCTTCTTGCAGGGGAAAATTTCTCCTTTTATGAAGAAGCTGGACACATTTGTCCCTTTGTGCCTCTCTCCTACGGACTATAAAGGAACCCTGGAAAGCTAAATTTCAGATTTCTAAAGCCTTTTTTTTCTTTTTTTCAGAACATGGTATATATTTGCTGTAAATGTCTAACATGGCAACTTTAAAAACTATCTATTCTACCTGCAAATGTTTTCCCTTTTCAGCTGTTTCTCTTTTTCAATAAGTGCCCTATCTGTATATGTAATAACCACAAAGCACTGAATTTGAAAGCATTATGGTCATTAAAACAAAAGTATCTTCAAGATATCCTGAATCAGCACCAATGCAGTCCTGCATGCAATGGAAATATTTCTGAAGATATTAACATTGCAATCCACATCTCTATGGTCCAGTTTATATTTTGCCTCAAAGCCTAGTTTCCAAATCCCTACTATTTATGTCCCCCACTCAGACCATGAAACATTTACAGTTCTCATCACTCTAAACAAAAAACTACCTCACCTCACTGAAGGTCTTCTGCATCAAGGTGGAAAGCCACAGTTTTTATGAATCTGATTATTATTCAGTGCTTGATAATATCATCTAGCACTGTATTCCTTCCACTCATGAGCTTGGGATTGCCCAAACCAGGGACATCATCATCCACTATTGGCCATCATCACTTTGTCCCAAGATGTTTCTTCTCTTCAGCAGCCGAGGGGCAGCTAGCCTAGCTTCATCTCCAAGCTATGACATTTTCACCAAGTCTCAACATACTTATGCTCCAGCAGTTTAGACAACATGAGGCTAGGAGGCAAGATTTTGTGCCTGAGCACCACCACTTCCTTGCATAGATGCATATAAAGATAACAGTCACCTATAGGGCAGGTAATCATGTACTAAGTCAATATACTGCCTGGAGAAGCCTTCACCTTCCTTCTAGGCTTCTACATGAAGGAAGGTTATTTTTTCCTTACTAATCAGACAAATGGCAATAGGGCATTCTATCAATAATTGATAAGTACTTGTGTGGTTTTAGATTGTGTAGAAACCCCTGCCTGAAATCATACATTGACTTTGCTGGCTAGCTCTGACTATGTTTGGGTTCAGTTTCTCAAGCTCGAGGCTCCCAGCAGTACCCTTGGTTATGTGAACACCTCTCAAAGCCAACACATCTAATGGTTGTGATGCTGACATTACACCAGAAACAAGAGGATACAATGATTGACAATCTACTCCAAGGCTGCTAATATCGTGCAAGCCTTTAAACATCATATTCCTGGGCTGTCAGGAGAGAGCTGTCTGCTTTGGAGGGCTCTGCTTTCCGAAGTTTTAGAATCCCTTAGGAAGTAACCAACCATATAATGATAATACAATTCTCCAGCTGTTAGACATGAGCAATAATACTTTTTCCCAATATTCATCGGACTTGTCTACCATATGTTACATTTCAGTACAAACAACCTCATGCTATTTGCACCACACTTTAAACACTCTTAAGTGATTTTGGTTGGAGAGCGAAGCATGTTGCGCCCAGTGCTGTGAGAATAATTGATTTCTTTGGTTTGTTAGTCAAACCAATGACACTCGCTGAGGGCCAGAGAGAAACTTACTCCAGGTTAAATAAAACATTGTTTTTGATAGTCGATAAAAGCAGAGGAAATCCAGCGAGAGTTGCTTGAGCTAATAGTGTCACTTCAGTTCAAAACCATTTTCTACTTGATCAGTTCAGGAGACACTTTACCCAAACTCTTCACACTTTCCTCAAAAGACAACCCTAAAAAACATTCTGAAATATTTCTACATCACCTCTCCCAATGGCTTTTGTTTTACGCTGTTTGGAGTCGTGACCTGCATTGCCTTATGCCTGCTGATTGCCTTTGCCCAGTTTAGGAATTACTCATCCTCTGTCAGTCTCAGTAAACAATTGCTGTGCTTCACAAATAAGCAAAAGAGACAGTGTTTTAATGGCTAAAATTTACTCCTACAGAAAGGAAAGACTGTCGTTCAAAATCTGCCTCTGAAGTGCGGATCTGAAACAGGACCCAGTACAACCTCGATGAATACCCAAGCCACAGGAGATAGGAAGAAAAAAAAAAAAATCCTCACCCAGGTTTTGAGAGTCACAGAGAGACTGTATTTCATGCAGGTCTCCATCTGTATAGCTCTACACGCTGGCTCTAGCTCACTTAGTGAAAACCCTGACCAAAAGGCTTAGTTAGAAGGAGTTAGAAGTTAGTTAGATTTTATGAATGAAATCTACCGATGAATCTCACCTGATAGTTGTGAGAGGAATTTTCAGATAAAGCTTCAAGGTAGGTCTGCACTAGTATATAGAGTGGCCAGATTCAAACCAAGTGCCTTGGGAACCAGCCTTTTGCACATGCCACTGAGACATCCAGCTCTGCCTACCACCAGGCTGCACAAGGGCACAGGAGTCGTATCGACATCTACACAACATAAATGACTGCAGAGAAGGGGCCAAAGCAGTCCTCCACCTCTTTTGGTTATTCACTCATACAGACTTGGTGACTAAACCTAGAATCTAGACGAGAACCAGACATCCAGAAGCTTCTTCCAGATTCTTGGCCCCACTTACCCAAGGAGCCTTACTTAGTATTTAGGGTCCAGAATGAGCCACTCTCCTCCAACAGCAGTGGGACAGCAGACATGCCTGTGCTTCACACATGCCCATTTTATAACTTCTGTTCAGAGTTATTAACATAAATATTGAAGATTTTCAAAGCCACCACCCATACGTGACACTCCCTCCTCCTCCTCTTCCCTCTCACCTGAATCTAACAGCAAGGGATGCCCACCCAGCACGATCAGGTTAATGTCATGTTCAGCTATGGTAGAGACCCTTGACATTTCCACCTCCCATGCAAACGAGCAGGCTTGAGCACCATTTAGTAACTCTGCGGATGTCCAGCAAAATCCAGGTGTGGAAGGCCCTGGAGGTGCACCTCAAATGCTGTGTTTGATTCTGTAGCATAAACAGGTACCCTGGCACAAATGGAGGAACAAAAAACAGCTGGGCATAATAAAACCTGCTCAGCACAAAAGAAACATAACTAGACTCCATTAACTTAAAGAAAAAGTAGGAGGAAGTATAAAAAGCAACACCACATATCAGAGCATCATTGCTCCTGAGCGTCTTAAATATAGATTTCTGAGCATCCTAGGACAAGGAGGAAGTATAACAGATTTAAACACAAGATTGGAAGTGCTTTAGACTTAAATACTCAACTTCGAGCAAAGATTTCAACCATAGCAGAACCACATTTAGAAATAACAGAAAATAACTCACGATGAAAGTAAAAAAAAAAAAAATAAAATAAAATAAATGCCTTAATTCTTCAGACTTGCATGGATTAAGGTGTGGGTCTGAGTAGTCACACTGAGACTGAACAAAAGCAACTCTTCACACTTTTCCAGTTACTAGCATCAAAGTCCTCCACATGGTAACATTACAAATCCTGTGTTTAAGAACTGGCATCAATTTCTCTCCCGTTTCCACCAGATAGAGATATTGAAAATAGGCAGTTTTGTGAGCAGTGGAATTTACCATGTCCTACAGCTTAAGGGAAATTGACCCATATATTGCATAATGTTTCGGACGTAGGGGAAAGGGAATAAATGTACCAAAATTCCTGAGCATTTCTTTTTCAGAGGAAAAGAGGAAAAACTGTATGCAAAATTAATGTGCAAAATGTCATATGGCTACCTGAATACATCACCTGCTATATATTTGCATGAGGGAGCCTCAGACTGGTACATGAATTAAGATAACTCTTAAACCTGAATAAAGAAATCAGATTGGCTTAAAACATTGGTAATTGCTACGTAGATTTGGGAAATTACTCGTTCCACAAAGAATTTCAAATCTCTTTGCAAATATTCAAATAATTAAGAGGGTCAGGCTGGATTTATTTATTGCAGAAGATCCAGAAGCTGTTTAATACCTTGCCAAAAACTAAGCACAAAAAATAAAAACAAAAAGAGGCAAATGAAATATGCTAGTAGGATTGTTCTGTACCGTCAGACTAGCAAAGCATGAATATTTACGCATATTTACGTATGTTGTTTATACACAGTTTAAATGTAAATATTAGAACTTCAAAATGAAACTGAAGACACTCAAGAGCTCATACGTTCAGCATATAAGACCAGGCACTAGCTCTTCAGACACCAAGGCAGGCTCACATTTGGGGGAAGAAGAGACCTTTGTCCAGCAGAAAGGAGGACAGAAGTCTTTCCATCACTGGAAAGCATAAAAATAAATCATTTTTTCTCCCCCCCCATCACCACCTCTGCAGCAGCACACAAAGGTGACACAAGCATGGCAGCAACATGTTTTAAGCCCTCAAGAACTAAAGGTGTTTTATTTGTTATTTAATTCAGAAAAGCAGCCTCCAGGGCTGTTGAGCACATGCACTTTGCACTCCGACACAAACACAGCTTTACCCAGCCAAGAGCTCCCTGGGGTTTGAGCAGGCAAGTCAAGGTACAGGCTATTTTGGGATACTGGAAGATTATCATCCTTTTATAAATTTTATTTTTTTATAAATAGGATTGAGAATACAGGATTTAGGAGTATTCAGATGGATGTCTTTCATATCGTCTGTTCTTTTTTCACAGGCACAGCAGTCATTAGAAATAAGTAGCCCGTCAGGATTTAGACTATCGGTTGCCACTATATGCCTTAAATTAAGGCAGCACAGGTTTTCTTAATCTTCATCACATACTCCACAGGTAACATAAAACCAGTCAGAACTGGGCCATGTAAATTTCTAGAGACAGGAAAACCTCCTGGAGTCCAAAGGACAACTTCAAGTGCTGTAAAGGAACCTAACCACCAGACCCTCAGAGGAACAGGCTGCCTTTGTAAGGTTGTTGCCGATGCTTTTAGGTATCAAAGCAAGAAATAAGAGCTAAAACTTTTCACTTTTTCTGTCAGTTTGCAATTCTGGTCTCTGGAAAGCACCATGAAAAATGAGTAACACAAGTGTGGCTAGAACACAAAACCCTGTCATTGAGTCATTTATTGGTATGAAAACAAATGCAATTATTAAGAATGATCCTGGATGGGTTTCTATCACTCTAATGGGTGGAGGTTAGAAATTAGTTTTATCTAGGTTACCCTTGCCAAAGAGATGAACACATAGGTCCAGATTTGCCAGAAAAAACATGCCCCCAAAATGTGCCACTATTTCACATGGGAAGTAGCTAAGTGACCCATAAAGAGCCAGGTCCTGTCACGCAGTTGTCAAAGGGAAGCAAGAGTGATTAAAGAGCATACAGGAGAACTAATAGATATGATGGTATTTAGTTTACTAGCTGTACTTACAAAACAAGAAGTCTTTTCCTCATTGCAGCCCAGGACCCAGGGAAATTTGCATTGTGACCGGAGCACCAGTGAGCAGCACAGAAGCAGCTACTCAGCATACAGGACTCATTGCTTTCCAAGTAGAAACAGGAATTATGTTCAACTCCAACTGCAAAAATCCCAGATTCCTAAAACCAGCCACCCTGCCCCGTGCTGGGGGATGATGGACTCGTACCGCATCTGCCTGCACTGTGAGCTGCAGTCCCTCCCCACCCTGTAGCAGGGGGCAGCCCCCTCCAGGTGGACTAATTACTCAATCCAGCCTCTGTATTAAGGGCAGCTGGCAAGTCTGACAGATTGTAGCCCAATCTCTGGCTGCTGGACAGTGGCCCAGCAGTCCCTGACACCCCTCCCCGAGGCAGCACCCTGAGGTGCCCCCGTCTCTGAACACCAGCTGGACTGCTTGCACTCGGGGGCTTTGTATAAGGCAATTATTCCATATTCTTTGCTTTAGAAAAAGCTTCCAGAGTCATTACCTCCTCCAAAACCATATCTCCCATAAGACCAGTCAATTAACAACCTTTGTACCTGGCAGTGCATGTCTTCTCTCTGCTGCTAACATTTGGTTTCTTTGGGCAAGACCGTCAGCAAAATTACAGAAGAGGCTCTCAGCAACAGAGGCCCTGACACCTGCATGCATGCAAGTTCTTAGAACACACTGCAATCAATCGCCCAGAGATATTTGAACATCTGGACTCAAGCAGTCGCTGCGAGAGGTGCCAAGATGCAGCGACATCCATGCAACCAGGTGCTTGTGCTACCTAGCATGCCCCAAACGTTTACTCCTGTCCCCACGCCAAATCCTGCAGGAAGGAACAGCTAAAGAGCTCCTGTCACACCTATCAAGGAGCCAAGCAATGCTACTGAACATGAGAATCTGGGCTGAGAATTGGTCTTTGCTCTTGTTAACTAGGCACGTCAGCCTGTAATAACTTGTTTCTCTATTAGCAATTACACTCAGTTACATAATAAACAAACTAAATTAGAAATCTACTGCTTTGTCTAAACCAGCTCATTGCTTCAGAACTTCAGGATCATGGCAGAGGAGAAGAAAAAATAAAGACAATGTTCATTCACTCTGCTAACACCAAGCAGGATTGGATTAACATTTAAAAATCTTAGAGAGAATAAAAAAAGAAGCTATCAATCAGGTTTATCTAAATTTGTGCTGAGATTTTATCACTGCCATCAGCTGGCTTTCTCACTTGCTTTCTCTTCTGTATATATTTTTAGGCTTTTATTGTTAGGTGATTTCCTGATTGAATTCAAAGATCTCATGGAACAGTGTATTAGCATATTTTGAATATAAATGCAGGCTCTGTTATGGGATTCAATTTCTCTCTGAATTTTAATTCCAAAACTGTTCTTTTCTACATAGTTCATATGAGTAATCAAAATTTTAATCATATTCATGCACCTTTGGGTGTAGTGTGAGATGGGACAGCAGAAAATACAGGGCAGGGGGGAAAAAGAAGTTTGATAAGTTCCAACTTTCTCCCCAAGACCACATTAGCATCATAGGCAGCATGTTCCACAGGGCATCCTAATGCAAAGAAGGATATAATGGCCATGAGATACTACTAGAGATATGAGATACTACACATCAATACCCCTAAGCACGTGCCAACAACTCATCCTGAGTATACATTCAGCATGCAGGACAAGTAAGGACACCCCAAAGTCACTTGTGTGGGTGCTCTGCCTCTTGGCCTGAATCAGGACCAACAGGTCACAGCAGTGACAGCCTTAGCCATATACAAGCAACACAGTAATGAGACCTACACTGTTGCTGCCTCCCTTGTCTGCAGAAAATATCTGAATAAAAAAAGGGTGATGGTTAGTACTGGGAAATGATGGTTCCTACAAGGTGTGTTGAATGGTGAGGAGCCAAGGGAAGAGCCAGGGCAATCTTTCTCTTTCCACTGCCCCAGACCCATATACTCAAGCAAGGGCTTTTCAGGGGAATTGGACATTCAAGTCCTGTCACATCTCCAGTTGAAATTATCTCCGTTGAACACTGCTGTGTCCATCCCTCAGAGAAAAAAAAAAGGCAATCACTAGCTAAGAATGTGCCATTTCTGATCATCCATACAGGATGATTAACCCAGAACCGAGGAAGAGGAAAGAGAGACTTCACTGCTATCTGGTGCAAGGTTTCTCTCTTCATCTGATGAAGCTGATCAATGGCTAGTTAGCAAAATCATTTTAACCAAAAGTGGCTCTTTTCATCTGATAAATCCAAGCTGAATAAAAATACAAATCAGTTTTCTTAGCAAGATGCCAGTCTTTGAGCACTTTCAACAAAAATATTTTGAAGAAAATAAGAGGCAGAAATTCTAATTGTGTTTTCTTTTTGCTTTCCTTCAGGGTAAGAAAGTACAGTGGTAAATACATTCATTACTTTTTCATCAAACCTGTATCTAAGGGGTATAGATTTCACTGGGAAAGCATTTTTGGAAAAGAAGACTAGGAAACATGAGAGGAGCTCTTGTTTCCAGAGCCGGCTGAAATTTGGGGGAGAAGCTCTCTCTAATACTAAGAAAAAAATTGCCTCTTGAGCATTACCTAGCACACCAAGTTCACCATTAGTAAGAAAATATTTCCCACCAGCTCAAAGATCCCCATCCTACCCAAAATTTTAACACATTCCATGCCATCCCAGGTTTGTTAGGACTCCAGTTTCCTGCACTTAGAGCCCAGGTTTCTGAGATGAGTCACAGCCTCAGCCCAAGGTGGAAGGGAATAAAATAAATTAGTAATAATGGAAAAAATATTTATTGATTTTGAACTTGCTACCAGGTAATTATGCTCTGATCCTGTTGGATCTTGCATCCAGCCTGGCAATGCTAAATTTCTCTCTGCTACCGACATCTCTAAGCCACTTACTTGTCAGAGGATTTCCTGGGTAAAAGAATAATCAGGTGGCCAGGCTATTTCAGAAAGGCACAGCACAGCAGGCCTGAAAGGAAAAGGTAGTTTGGCAAACCACTATCACCAGTTTTTATTGAAATTATATCTGAGTACTCTAACAAGGGACCAGAGCACCATTAAAGGAAGTGCTGAGCAAATGAGATGCACCAAGATAATATCTGCTCTGAAAATAATCTTCACGATTTGGAATTTACATAAGTGGACAAGTGGTCTATAAAAACTGGAGCTCATGGTGCTGTAGGATGTACTTTTATACCCATACCAGCCAGCAACTCCAGAAATTGAGAGCATCTCAGACAGGACCACAGTGGTGTAGTAGGTAGGTTTGTTGGTGTTTTGAGGATTCAGCACTTACACCGTCTCAGTAAGATGCAAACTGGCTCTTTGAGGATCTGTCCCCAGGTCTAGGCTTCTACCTCAAAACATGTTTATTGAGATCACCCATGGAAAAGTAATCAAGCACTTCCCCACTGGATTCCTCAATACTGCAGAAAATATCAAGCAAGAAAGAAACAGCAGAGCCCAGGATGTCAAAAGCAAGCAAGGCAGAAGTTTGACCCACAACAAGGGGCACTTACCCCCCACCAGACCCCTACCTTCCTCTGCTCCATACCCAAAACACATGTCCTAGTCCCCCTGGAGCTGCTTGCTGACCCTCCCCAGCCAGCTTCAGCCTAGGTGAGCTGGTTGGGCACCCAGTCTTTAAACAGCAGGTCCTCATTAACCTGATTCAATCTGTCTGAACCAATTAAGGAGGGCTCACAGATGTCATTTCTGTGGGAAAAGCAGCAAGGGCAGAGGTTTTTGCTGGGTAGTGGTTTTGTGGGAGTGTGTACACCCCTCCCAGGTGTCTGGCAGTACTCCCTGTGAACCACGGCCGTGACTTTGCTCTGCAGTACCTGTGCCACCAACACCATTCCCTGAAGTAGACTGATGGGAGATGAGAAATAAAACATGGCAGGTTTTGGTACTAGTCCAGTGACCTTTTCAGGGAGGTTTTTTCAGGGCCCAAGCAAGCCGTGGGGCAGCAATAACCATCAGCACCTCGAACTGCAAAGTTTGGTGCAAGGCCTTGTACCCTGTTAGACTTAAAATAGCTCCTGATCCCATTGTGGCAGCTTGTGAAGCTAAACTGAGGCCACAAACTGTCCCCTTTTCTCTGCATCTCTGATCTCAGAGGGTCGGGAATGATGCAGGGGATGGCTCAGATCCCTGCGTCTGCAGCTGTGTTTCGAGGCATGAGGCTCTGCGTGTGGCACCCCCGCAAACAGAATCCCACACACACACACACACACACACACCAAAAAAAAAAAAACACATTTCTAGGATATCACCAAGAAATCAAGGGACGAAGGACGGGGTAGTCATAGGAGGTGAAATTATTTAGTAGAGGTAGATAGGTGGCTTTAGCCTTATAACCAAAATCCAGCACAAATGCTAGAAAAACTGCAGTTCCAGAAGAGGCTTCAGGGTAATTTTCACCATAACTTTCACTATTCTTGCCGACAATCAGGTGTGAAGCTGCCCTGTCTGTCGAGTTAAAAGCTGCCTCCTGATTTTACATGATGCTGTCTAGAAGATGTTATTGCATCTAAGTGTATTCTCTTTCATCCACACGCATTTTCTCTGCAACCATTATTTTTTCCTAACTCATCTTCTGCATTAACATCATCTCTGCCAGGTGCAATTGAAGTAATAATTCAATCTGAATTAGGTTCCAGGAAGGACTCACGGACTGGGTCTCTGTCGGGGCTTGGGAAATTGATTTATTGGCTTGCAACAGGCACTAAATTTTCCTTATAAACCACTGAGCATCTTCTTATGGGATGTGAATGGCTGGTGTCACAGCAGGCGCCGTTCATCTGATAAACATGATCACTCTCAGCGATGGACAGCAGACGCATTTGGATAGGAATCAACAAGTCCAGTTATTTGTTGATTTCCTGAGCTCGGGCTGTGTGCTTTGGAGACAAAGTGTGAACAGGCAGAACCAGAATAGTCTTTTCTTATGGCCGAGGGATGGAAGAACGATGAGGGGGGAAGGAAGGAAGGAAAAAATATATATAACTATCACCTCCTTTCACAAAATATTTATGAAGAATCCAGCTTAGGAGATGAGGCTTTGATATGTAGGGTGAAAAGTGCCTGCTTTACCTGGAGACTTGCAGATCCCCAATGTTTTCCAGGTTCTGCTCAAAACTCAGCCGAAGTTATCTTTATTCATGATGAAGCTCATCAAAGAGAAGCGTGGGCGACCCGTCAGATAAACTGGAGTTTCCCTTTGAATATTTTGAATGTAAATATATAAAGCCAATTAAGTTTCATGGATCCATTTCCCAAACTGCCAGATAAACTGGCAGATATTGTTAGCCAGCTAAGCTTGAATGATGTGGCTTCCAATAACCAGACCTTCAGAAAAAAGCTTTTATTGTAGGTAAGACAGCTTTTGCCACTTGAGGTGAAGTTGTTTTAATATGCAGAGTGGAAGCTTGTTTCTAATAGCTTATAATGCTGCTGAAAAATATGTTTTGGACAACTACAGACTGAAGGTCTTATCTTCAGAGAGATGGCTGGGGTTTAGTTGCTTAAAACTGGAAAAGATGAGCTTACACCATTCTACAGAATTTGAGGAACAACAAAGCAAATCAAGACAATAAATTTCCCTAATAAACAGCTCAAAAATGCTACCTGGTTTCCAAAAAAAAAAAAAAAAAAAAAAAAAGAATGTTCATCTTTTAGTGAGATATAACTATTTCTAGGGTAGTACTTCCATAATGAGATAGAAAACAGAAAGGATTTGAGAATACATCTGTACTTGTGTACTTGGTATCTTCTTGAGTAACTTGTTCATCTCCCTTTGCTTCAACATTTACCAGACACATACATTTATAGAACTGATTGATGTTCTACAACATCACTGTATATTTTCATTTCATCTGAAATCAAAATTATCTTTGCCATTTTGCAGTCAGGCTTTATTTTTATGTATTTGCTTAGAACTAAGGACATTGAGCTCCGGGGTCCTGCAGAGGTATGGAGCTCTTCTACCCACATTACCAGTACTGGTTTAGTGAGAAATCCAGTATCATGAGGACACTCTTGTCCTACTGGGTTCAGCTCAGAAGCAGCAAGAGAACATTTTTCTCTGAGCTAGAGAGAAGTAGAAACAGAGGGAAGGAAGGTGCTCAGAGGGGAATGCCAGAGGACACCTGCTTATAAGGAGAGGGGTTGAGTTTCGCGATGCAGTGGAAAAACTAAAGCAGCTCTCTGCTTTACCACACTTTGTCCACAGAGAAGACAAAGCCCACATCTCTTATTTCACACATATCTTAAAATTAGTCGCAGCAGTTTTTCAATGGGGAATGGATTATGCTGGGCTGGAAGGACATGGGCTCGCTTCAGCTGGGGAAAAGCCAGGCTGGTGGTGGGGCAGCTCCCAGCTCCCTCCTGCATAACTGGGAGATGTTCCCCTCCCGGACAGACAGCAGTGCACGTACAGACAGACAGACAGCTGATGGCCCAAGTGGGAAGAGACCTCTCCAGGCTCTAGACACGATTCATGGTGCCCCCATGAGGCAGAAAAGAAAGGCTTCTGGGGGCGGCTTCACTGCTGGTTTCCTCTAGCTCGTTGAATTAGCTTTTGTTTTAATGTGCTTCCAAACCGTAAATACTAATGCCGTGGATAGCTCACACTGTGCATTGCTTGCTTTGAAAGATAGTGCAGTGTTTCTACAGGAAAAAAGTATGTATATACTTTATATGATGAATATGTCTGGAAATTTTGAAATAACAGGGAGAAAAGAAGGAAACGAGAGAGAGAGAGAGAGAAAGAAAGAGAGAAAGAAAGAGAAAGAAAGAGAGAAAGAGAGAGAGAAAGAGAGAAAGAGAGAGAGAAAGAGAGAAAGAAAGAGAGAAAGAGAGAAAGAAAGAGAGAAAGAGAGAAAGAGAGAAAGAGAGAAAGAGAGAAAGACTGAGAAAGATGGAGAAAGGAGACTTGAGAAAGAGAGAAGGGAGAAAGAGAGAAAGAGGAAAGACAGAGAAAGAGAGAAAGAAGAGAAGAGAAGAAAGAGAGAAAGAAGAAAGAAAGAAAGAAAGAAAGAAAGAAAGAAAGAAAGAAAGAAAGAAAGAAAGAAAGAAAGAAAGAAAGAAAGAAAGAAAGAAAGAAAAAGAAAGGAAGAGAGAGAGAGAGTAAGGTGATAGAGATGAAAATTGTCATTCACTAATAAGAAAATCTGAAAAAAGTCCTTTTATGTGCTATTGCTAGTCACTGGAAAACATGCACTGCAAACTTTTAAAATACCTGTCTATAGCTATTTACCTCTCTCTATACACACATATGTACACATTGCTGTTAATGTTTGGGGAAAGATTGCATGTTATCTCCTGGCTGCAATGGCACTTTCCCATCACTTTCAGCTGCTGCAGGAATTAAAACCAACTGAAAGCCTTAGCATCAATTAGAGTTATCTCAAGCACTAACACAGTGCTTGCTCCTGCCAGTTTTTAAGTGATGCAGTGATAACATGCAACAGCCTCACAGTTAAAGCATTTCAGTGTCTGTATCTCTAAATGTTAATGATTTGAAGGGCACTTCATATTCCTGAGCTATGTATTTCTTAGTATTTCATAGATTTCTCTTAAATACAAATGCCAGCTTAAACTTTCCTGGGTTTATAATTCTTGACTACGAAGTGCTTACTGAACTCCGTAATTTAATCTGCTTTCCCTGGTTTCTTTGCTGGGTTTTGTTATAAACACGATCCAAGAAAGGACACCCAGGAAACTTCAGAGTTCACCTAGGAAAGCCTGGCGACAGATCATTACCAGAACAAAGTCACCAGAGTGAACACCCTCAGTGAAATAGACCCTCAAAAATATGAATATTAATATGAACTATTTCTGAGAGTAAAAATTTCCAGACCCCTCTTGTTTACTGTTAATGACTTGCAAGTCATTAAAAACCAACAGGGGTGAGTTCCCCATAGAGGAGGGGATGAGAGGAAATTCAGGACAACACACCCAACAGAGGCGGGGGTCTCAGGCATCCCATCAAAGCAGATTTAGCTGATGAAACAGCATGCAACACATAGAGGGGAGGAGCACTATGCCTCATGTTCTCCCCTCTCCAGCATTTTTGGGATAGTTCATACTGGGCTGATGGAGGGATAGTGACTGAGGGATAGTGACTGATGTTGTCTGCATGCAGGCAGGACTAAGGATGCCCACTGTTAGACGAAAGGACTGTGAACAACCAGACAGCAACCCAAGAACCTCCCGACCTTCCCACACAGGCACTCACCCTTCTGCTGATGAGGCAGCTCTGCACAATGAAGGATTTCTCAGTACAACGTGCACTTCAACTCAAACGCCAGCTTCGGGAAGAAAGAAGAATGGCTAATTCTTCTTTTGGAAGGCCCTGAGGATAAAATAGGGTGAGCAGCCAAGGGACACCTCAAAAGCAGGCATTGCCCATAAGTTGTCACCGCTGAGGAGCAGTGGCTGCCTGCTGTCCTAACGCGGTTTGGTGGGGAGCTGTGGAAATGTATGGAGGTGAGTGTGGGCACGTGGCACTTCTCCACCCAGCACTGCACACCACGACCCCACAGCACGGAGCAGCTCCCGGGGTGTTGATCTCGGTGCCCACAACTGCATGTGAGGATTTATACATGGGGTAATGGGACAAGCTAACAAAACACCTGGTCTCCGATTCCCTACTGCAGAACAAACGCGATGCGGGGGCTGTTGTGGGAGAATACATATATATTTAAAAATAAAAAGACAATTTTCACAGTCCCCCAGTAAGAACAAGAGCTTTTTCAAGAGAGGATTTCTGCCTTGGCTGCCTGGTGCACAGGGAGCACATCTGCAATCCTCAAGCCACAGCATTTAATATTAAAATGTCATTTTATTTATTCTTCCTCTGCAATATCAAAAATGGTAACTAGGCAACACCTCAACTACAGAGTGGACTCTAAATCTCAAAACACTTAAATATGAGATCAAAGAGAAAAATGGCAAACTAATTTAAAACCCATTCCTTCTGTTTAGACCCAGCATAGGCAGTGTGCTACCCTCACAGCCCCTGCACCATAATCTTCGTGTGCACTGAGGCTCTCAAACACACAAAAAGTGCAGAAAAGTGAGGGAAAAGGAACTCACGGGGTGGTTCAGAGACATGGCTGAACACCTGGACATGGACACAACCCAGTGATATTGGCCCCAAAATAGCTGCCTGCTGCTGTTGGGAATCTCAGCAGCCCAACTGCAAGTTTCTATACGAAACAACACAGAAGCAGCCGTAAGATATTGAGCTACCATGCTACTGCCACAGCGTATGGACACTTCTGCAACCTAAGCATACAACACAGTGCCTTGGTCACTGCCCCTCTGCAGAGATGGGGCTGGAGCACGGGGACACCGATGCATCCAGGGGACACTGGGGTCTCGCACGTGCCCCCACCAGGTCTGCACCCCTGGTAGAAGACCCACTTCCAATTCTTCCTTCAGGAATTCATGTGGGCATCATACATGGGAGCATTCAAACCCCCCACTTGTTGGTTATTTTAAGAAAGGCAACCTCAAGGTCTATCTGGCCAGAGGAACAGGGAGAAGGAGCAAGAGCTGCATGCCCCAACTCCTCCTGAAGCCTCCCCTACAGGTTTTGCTGTGCTTATTCTGCTCTGAAACACCTCTGCTTCATTTGGCTCTAAGCAACTCTGCTTTGATTTCTCTTTACCTGTTTCATAACGGCTTGAATAATTAACACAAAAATGAGGAGATGTGGAAAAATTTGGAGATTCCAAACATGCATACCTGTTTTCTCTACAGCAATACCATTTAGCACACGGAAATGCCGCCTGTAGTATTTTGAACGTAGCTCCTAACATTTTCATTTCAGAATTGAGTTCCTTCCCACAAGTGGGCAAGGTGGCTGAAGCAGATTTTGTTTGCTGAAACGCTGGGGACAACTGTCATTAATATATTTTATTAAAAAAAAATAAAAGGAAAATCAGCTAGCTGTATTTTCTGATGGCCCCAGAGATGTCCATGCTAGCTTATAAATCAGCTACTGTAAAAGCTACCTGGATGGATGGATCAAAAACAGTGTGAATCTGAGAGTCCCCCATGGGAGCCAGGACAGAAAAGGCAGCTGTGTGGAAGAGCCAAATGGCCCCCTTTGCTTTCAGCAGCCTTTATGAGTGACACAAAAAGCCACCAAAAATGGTTTAGGGGTAGTTTTTGTCTTCCTAAAGCGTTGCTGATGTGTGGGAATGATTTTACTTGTTAATGACATTACTCCTGTGAGTTGTTATTTTCTCTCTGACACGTAGTTTCCTAGGTGCATAGTGAGTAACTCTCGTGGAGAGGTTAAGACCTGGCTGGGCTGCTCCCAGCACAACCCAGTCAAGGGGCAAACACTGCCCCACAGCCAGGAGAGGCACCTGAAGGATCAGGGTTGGGCCCGGGTGCGGGCAGAGCTCACAAGCCACTAAGCCTCTTAACCGTGACCAGGTCAGCTGGGACATTTAATGGTCCCAAAAAGGACTGATGAGTTTTTGACAAATTAAGCCTCTTTCTTCATTTGGTCATCTCCTAACAGAGCAATGTGCACATTAAAGCACTTAACGTTCATGCAACATTATGAATAAACAGTGGGGTGGCGGTATAGAAGCCACAAGCACAAGAGGACATTGATGCTTTACTAAGCAATAAACAGTAAGCAGGTGCTTAGAAATTATTGCCACCCTTTGCTTATCAAAAAGCATTTAAAAGATGGATTTTCCTGCTAATATTCTTGCAACAAAAACTGTATTGCCTATGTGTTCTGTACAGTGTGCTTGTTTGTATTGGATTTAAAATACAGTGTTGATAAACACCAAAGTGCAGTGAGAAATGCAGAGGAGCTAGTGAGCATCTGAACAAGAAGTCTTCCCCAGGCATTTTTAAAAGCTGAGCTCACCCTTCACGCAATGACCGTACCCAGCACTTCAAATGTCCACTGATAATTCGCAAGTGAAAGGTTTTCTTTTCCCACGTATAGAGCTCAAGTTATCTGGTAAACCTTTAAAACACAGCTTTGCCAATTAAAACAGTCCTCACCTATCTTAACAGCGTGGATATATAAACTATATACTATATACATACATATATAGTATATAGTATATATACATGTATATATAGTATATAGTAGATATACTATATACTGTATATATACTATATACTGTATATATAGTATAGTATAGTATATATATACACTACAGTATATATATAGTATATAGTATATAGTAAATAGTATATATATGTAAATACTATCTGTATTTACAGACAGTAAATACACACAATGGCCCTCTTACAAAAAAATAAAAATAAAAATAAAAATAAAATAAAATAAAATAAAATAAAATAAAATAAAATAAAATAAAATAAAATAAAATAAAATAAAATAAAGCTACTCTTTTGGTGCAGGCATGGAACTGCTCCTTGCAGGTACGTGTGAAAGCATAAAAATTGTGTCTGCTTCTGGATAACCCACAAAATAGAGAAAGGAATTAAGTTCACTGCACAGTTCACAAACCTTTGGTGGCAGCACAAAAGTCAGTGGGATGTTAACAGTAGTAATTCTACTAGCACTAGTAATTCTGCTCGTGGCTGGGACACCCCAAAAGCACTGTAGGCGTTCCTCTCAGGCCCAGATGACGGCACGGAGAGGTGCAAGGGAAGGGCGATGTCAGGCAACACACATCCCTGCCCTAAGCTTGATTCATTTTGATAGCTCGGTACGAGCTGATCTTGAAGAATTTCATTTATTTTTATTTGTTTATAAGCTGCTAAAAATGCAGCCATCATATTATCTCTGGGTACACGAGCACTGCACCACAAAAATTAACTTGCTGCCAAGTGCAATTTCCAATTAATAGCTCAAATATTAATTTAAGTCCATAATGCATGCACATATCATTTTAAACTTAGGGAAAGAAGCATGTATAATTGAAAATCTTTAGTAATTTTCTAAAGAGTCCAATATCAGCGTGGTGGATCCATTTGTTAGGTGAGTTGTCTCTGGGAGGCACAGCTCATATGATGAGGGATTTTAGGAGCTCCAGCAGCTCAGGCAGCTTTTTACCCTTTAAATTACTTGAGAGTGAAAAACCTGCAGTGAGTGCACAAGGGCACTTCTCTGATCCTGCCCCCAGCTCCGGAGCAGCAATGCAGATGGGGATGCCAGGGGATTATCATGGATAATGACCTGTGGGGGATTCCTGCAGGCGCCAGCTGCGGCTGGGTTTTTTTTAGCAGGGGTTTTCCAGCACCCATCACAGAAGAGGGCGATGTCTGCCCTCCTCACTCAGCCACCTGCCCTCCTTCAAGCAGGCTCGCTGAGAAACCTTGGAGCAGGTGAAATGTTGTTGGGATTGGGAGGGATTTCATCCCCCAGGAGATGGGGAAGCCAAGGCTGGCAGGGCTGGGCGCTCAGCCCCCGCCCCAGGGTCCCTCACACAAACCATGGACGTGAGCAATACCCCGACAGGGCACTGCCAAAACCCGCCTAGAAAAAAGAAAAAGAAAAAAGGAAAAAAAGGAAGAAGGAAAAAGGAAAAAGGAAAAAGAAGAAGAAGGAAAAAGGGAAAAGGGAAAAAAGAAAAGGGAAAAGGGGAAAAGAAAAAGGGAGAAGGAAAAGGGAAAAGGAAAAAAAGGAAGAAAGAAAAAGAAAAAAGAAAAGATGAAACCTTGCTAGAAAAGAACAGGCTGCCCAGGCAGCCCACCAGCATCACGTCTTTAGTTTGGGAGGGGGAAACCTGGGACATTTCTGAGCTAACAGCGACCCCAGGCACCCCACATCAAACCGACCCTGCTGCTGCAGTGGGGTAGGAGACACACAAATTCCCTCTTCCCACCTCCAGCAGCCTTCCTTGCTGGCTCCGGGCAGGTCCGAGGCCACCACCCTCCCCTCCCGGAGATGCTGCTTTTTCCTTTGCACTGAAATCATAACTTTTAATGCATTAAACCGTTTAAATGCAATTAAAACCAGTAACCCTCGGAGCACAGGAGGCGATTAAATTGTTTCTTTGCCATCCATTAATGTAGCGGGGCCTAAGCGTGGCACTGGTTTCAATCTATAGCTTGCAGTGGTAGATCTACAAGAGGCACGTTTCCATCTCACATGACAAACATTTATTTGAGAACATCTCGTTTGCCTATTGTACTATGGGCCAATAAAAAGAACAATTTAAAAATAAATCCAGAGACAGAAACTATTCTTTAATATCCCTGCATTTTCTCCCTATAAACATACACCACAAGCAAATGACTTTAACACATCCTCCTGTTGATTAAAAAATGATTTATACTGAATTACACCTTCAGGGTTGATTGGATGATGTGTTTAATCCCACTCCCTGCCCTCCTCCAGCCTACTAATACACAATATCACCTCTGTGATAACGCGATTACATTAATGGACCCAGTATCGACGCCGGGTTTGAGAGCAATCACTGTTAGAGGGCTCGTTCTTCCCAAGGAGATCGATATTTTTAATTTTGGCAAATGAGGAGCAGAGGAAAGTTAAGTCTTGGAAACAATACAGCACTTCCTATGGGGAACGGTGTCCTGCAAACTACTTCCCATGCGTGTATTAAAATTCCAGCACGGCAACAAATAATCCATTATACCCTGTTCCTGTCTACCACTGAGAGAAACAGGCGACAAGTCGCTGGTTCATTCAAGTGTGCTACAGCTGTAATTATTCTCTGCTGTAATTATTTATACCTACTGTTCATGTGCCAGTGGGACAGGTCTGGCAAGAAGATGCTGAGCCAAGATGAACCCCAGGCTGGATGTGGCCCTCCGGTCACATCGGTGTTGCTCAGCCTGGAGCGGAGCAGGGAGTGGTCAGCATCCTGCTCCTGTCGGACATGAGCAGAGATTTGGGTGTGAGCTGTTATCAGCTTGTGCGGCACAGCGAGGGCTTCCCATGTGATGCATACCAAAAGCTGGCAGCTTTTCAGCTAAATAGGGAAAAAAAAAAACAGAGAAAGTCAACCCCTTCCCAACACAAGGACTCGCAGACAAGCCGTCAGCACTAGTTCCATCCCAGAGCTTTCTGATATGCAATGCTGATGAAGATGACAAAATTATACTTATTCCCTGCTCTGCTGTGATACATGCCCTTGCCACTTTGGAGTTTGGAGATTGCCTGAGAAAAATGCGCTGATTTTGCTGCTGTGGTTTTTGGCCGCCTCTGTTCAGAACAATTTAAATCTTCTGGAACCACTTCACTGCCACAGCAAAAAAAAATAATAAATAAATAAATAAATAAATAAATAAATAAATAAAATAAAACAATGAGACAATAAACTTCTAATCCAGACCTCCTGCCTTTTTGATTTTCGGTGACACTTCCAGGTGGATGCAAACCCTTCCAGTGTCATAATTTGGGCCGAGGAAGCGGCCAGCTTCCCAAGAGATAAGGCCGGTGGTTACATCGGTGTCACACAGTGCGAGACTGGTGGTCAGCACTGATGGAGCCCTGCACAGATAATGCATGTAAAAAAGGCACCTCCGCTACAAACTACCCATCGGTATGTTTCTTTGATGGGTCCCATTTTTACTTCCAATTAATTTCCTTGCAGTAATCTCATTAATTTGTTTATAAACCACTTTCTGTGCACATTTCCTATCAGCGTTCACTGAAATGTCAGGCCTTTTGTTAAAACATATTGAGTTATAGATAAACAAAAGTCTGCATTCTAAGACTGGCAAAAATAATGAAAAATGACTGTTTTACGGTTTGGGAACCATGTAAACATCGTCGTGCTTTTATTGCTGGGATGGTGGTGTGGGGGAAGGGCAAGCCACTAAAGTCAATGCAATCTTTAATTTAAAGAGTATTTTTATGACGCTTTTTGTTAATCTTCTAAAGCTGTTTGCAGAGTATAAAAATATGTTTGCTATAGGGAAGTCTTTATAGTATCAGTGATAAAATACTCTTATGTGGGTTTTGCATCCGTTGCACCATTTGAATTTAGTAAACCTTGGTCCTTATGAGCAGAGCAATTATGACTATTATGATATTAAACTGGGAAAATATTCTGTTTAATGAACAGCGAAGAATTACAATGCATCACCGCCCTTGGGAAAAGCAATGTGTTCGGCTCACAAATAGCACTACCAGCCTCATCGACGCCAGATGTCCAATTTTCCAAAGTAGCTTCCTAAACTCTAAGTGCAGTGCCGAGGTTTCCGCTCCAGTGCAGCCTCTGGTGCGAGCAGAAACGGGCTCCTCACCCAGCAGAGAGCCTGAAAAATCAACTGGGTGGTTACACCGCAGCCTCCTTCTGTCCAGTAATACCGAGTTTGGGGTTTTTACTCTGCTGAATAAAAGGAGACGAGACTTTCGCTCGGCATCTGTATGGTCCCAGACCAGCTTCTGCCCTGTGCTTCCAGAAGCCACGTCCTTCACCACCCCCAGTCCGACCACCACCACTTCCAAACCTTCAGGGCTCTCACATAACAGCAAATTAAAGCAGAGACCTGCAAAATTCTCCTTACATCTGGGCTTGCTATAAGAGAGGGCACAGGAAAATGCACTGCTCAGCTCCTTCTCACCAGATTCAGCCCAGAGCCAGGTGGAAATGCAGCATCCCCTCTTGCAGCCATGGCCAGGAGGGAGGAGGCCATGGTGCAGCAAATATAGACCTATATATTAAAAAAAATAGGCCTGGGAAAGGACGATCCAAGCGCAGTGGGAAAGCTGCTTCTAAAAGCTTTGGAAAAGTGTGTAAAAACTATGTCCTCTAGACCTAAGGCACTGCAGGGACATGCTGGTTTCTTTTAAGTGCATTAAATAAATATTAGGAAATTCTTTCTCAGGATTTAGTCACTTTTTAAGTGCCCTTCTCAGAGTTTAAAAGGCAACATAAGAGGACTCTGAACAGGGGCTGCTCATTGGTACTGCTGAACTCTGTCCTTTACCTCCCAAATTGTGCCTCACCCTAAGAGCAGGAGCACGGTTCTCCCATCTTATTTCTCTTCTGTGGCATCCTTCTACCTCCTCCACCCCACTGGAGTGAGCTCTCCCACAGGCTCTTTCTTGGCGTGGTGTCACTGATCAAACATCAGAAACCCAACAATGTGCTCATGATCAAGCAAGAGGGAAAATGCAGGAGGAGTGCAGCAGGGAAGGGAGACCAACGGAGGACAAAGCCCGTCCCGCTGGGACTCCATCCAGCCACAGGGCTCAGAACTAGGAGGAATATTTCCCATTGTTTTTGCAAATTGGCACTTCAGTCCACCAGGTCCAAAGGGACCCTTCTTCCATGCTGGCTCAGCCCTAATGAGCTTGCCTGGAAGGAGGATGAATGCAATGGGGGAAATTATTCCCTACAAACCACGCTAACTTCCATAGCCTGATGCATGTTTAAATCTCCATGTAGGACCCTGAGCAACTCCAGCCTTGCACCCAGCAGCACCCTGCAGGACTGAGCAGGCTGATGGCAGAAGCGAGGTGCCACACGGAATGGAGCTGGTGGCTGGGACTGGCTTTGTGCTCCAGAGACAGCCCCAAAACCTTCCAGAAGCCCTGCAAGTTCAGCACAGCCATGCCAGGGATCATCCAAGCCTTGCTTCCCCAGGGCACTGCTCCCTGGGTCTTTGGCTTTCAGGTATTTCACAGCTTTCCTCACATCTTACCCAATATCTAAGTAATGAAAACAATTTTTTTAATTTTTTTTTTTTTTACTTTTTCGGGGAAGAGAGGGGGGTAAAAATGTGATGGGGGAAAAAATGGGCTGAGAACTGAGTGTTCAACCTGCAATTTTTGGATAATTGCACCTGTGAGCATCTTGCTTTCCTTAGCCCCAGCACATTTCTGGCTCAGGGGTGTATCCCATCACAGGGATGTCTGCACGTTAGACTTGTGGAAGCCAAATCAAGTAGGTATAAAATCCTTGAAGCAGTCAGTGCAGCAAGCCAACAAGGAAGCTGCCTAGCTGGCCATGGCTCTTTCATTTTTCAGTTAGCAAAATAAGCATTAAAGATACTATGCTGGAGACAGAAATAAAATAAAATAAAATAAAATAAAATAAAATAAAATAAAATAAAATAAAATAAAATAAAATAAAATAAAATAAAATAAAATAAAATAAAATAAAATAAAATAAAATAAAATAAAATAAAATAAAATAAAATAAATACTGCAAAAGCCATCTCTTAACAGTGGTGCTTTCCCCTCAGTTCACCTATTTTATGCATTATTTTTCTTAATCCCACACACTCGAGTTGTCCCCTCAGCTAAGCACTGCCTCCTTTGGTGGAAGGTTTCCACGTGGCTGTGTTTCATTAGCAATGGCCATGTAGGAACCGTGCAGCCCTGCACTGGGGTGGTACCGTCGCCTTGCACTGACCCCGCAGGGCCTCAGCTGTGCTCTGCCCGAACTTCTGCCCTGGCTGCAGCTCTCTCACCACGTTTAGCTGCAGCAGCAGTTCTTTTAATTGACCAGCTATCTGTGGCTAATTTGTTGTACTTTTGTTTAGGCTGGTGTGGTGCAACTCTAGCTTCATAGGGGTGGCAGTAACAAGCCATTCTTTTGGGCAGAACGAGAGATCTGTCACTGATGTGGGGACCTGGGCTGCAGCACAGGGGTGGATGTGCAGCAGGCAGCCTAATAATGGTCCTTCTCAGTCTGGGGTTTTGTGGTCTAAGCACAGCAACTTGGCTACGGATACTGCCAGAGTACAAGCAGCAACAGACGAGGGCAGGGAGAGGAACTGCAAGGAGACGATGCCTGCAAACATGTGAGCTGCAAATTTGGACCTTAAGAATGGTCTTTTTTGTGCCTGCAGCTCAGTTAAACTGCTACAAAATCCCACAGGTTGCTTCCTTCATGCTGCTCGGTCTTGGTTTCAGGTCCCTATCACCCACGGCTAAGTGGATGGATGTGCCCAGAGCCATGCTGCTGCTCACCAGAGCCCTGCACAGCGAGCGAAAATCTCTCCAAAGCAGAAATCACCCTCAGGAATCTGGCTACGGAAAGGTTGAGTGGAGAAAACAGAGGTCACTGTCTGGTCAATGGTGAAGTCAAAAGTGACTTTAGAGAAACCACAAAGCCAAGGAACGAGGATGAAGGAGAGAGGGGGCTGCTGGGCCAACAGGTACACTGGGCAGAAATGAGCTAGAAAACGGTGGGGGGACAGGAAGAATTTCAAAGTTTTGACTTCACAAAAACAAATCAATGAAACAAAAGCCATTGCTGACCTCTCCAGGCTTCACGGATGGCACTGGAGCAGTCACACAGCTCAGCTGGTCTGAGTGATCCAACAGCTCCCCAAGGAGCAGAGGGTGGGCTGTGCGCCGAGACGGGGATGGAGCCCTGCGGGTCCTGCTCCTGGGGCCTTACCATCGGCTGCGAGCAGGGAACACGGCTCAGGCACATTTTAGAGCCATTCAAGTTCACGTTCTCTAAGCAGAGGGCTATTTTTTAAATTCAATTATTCCTTAGCCTTTTTTTCAGTTCTAATTAACATAACTAGGCTTTCTTCCCACTTAATCTCCTTTCTAAAAAGACCGGTTATCTCTGGAAGATGCCAGTGGCTGTGGGATTCACCCAAATCCCCCATTATATTACTCTACGCCCAGGTAAATTTGAACTTGATTATATTAAATAAATGCAAGATAATCCTTATTTTCTTTCTGTGTTTACTTTGGGCTCCACCGCATTGACGGTATTTCCTCCTCCTGAATTCATTCTGAATTTGAGCCAGCAGGTTCCTGTGACCGAAGCGAGTCAATGAATTTCAGTCCGGGGTTTCTCTGCTGTGAATAGCAAATTTACCACGGAGTGGAGTTTTGGTGAAACTGAAGCTGTTTCGAACCCAGGTCAAACTCATCAGAGAGCTCCGACTGCAAATTAGCCAAGGAAACATTTTTCTTGTTGAAACATTTGATTTATTTTTTTTTTTTCTAAGTGAAATATATTTCAGCTGAGATTTGTTCAATGGGCTTCAAGCACAGGAAAGGAAATTGGGATTATGCATTGGGAAGAATACTTCTAAATGGCAATCTAAACAAAACACTAGAGTAGCTTGACAAGAAAAGCTACAGAGTGTTCATCAATGGAGACGTGTTACCTGCATGGGGTGGGACGAGACCTCCCGAGGTCTCTTCCAGCCTCTTTCCAGCACCATAACCACTTCTTGCAGTGAGATCTCATTTGTCCTGCATCCCAGTGCAAAGTGTCTTTCTGTCAGGCTCCACAGTGTAAAACATCCTCATCTCCATAGTTTTTAATACAAATAAACCCAATATGCCACTATTTTGATTAAGGACCACAGATTACAAATGGACCTTAGGGTTGTTCATCCCTACCACCAGAAGTACAGCTCCCACAGAGCACCCAGCAGGAGCCGGAGGGTGAAACCAGGGGTGAAATCTTGCCAACGTCGTCTCTTCCAATCTACACACAGGCAGGAGTCACGGGAAGTCTCCCTGATAAGATCCGATGGAGCACATGTGGGAAACAATGAAGTGCAGCGGTTTAGCATGGAGTTTGCTGCGATGATTGGTGCTCATGGGTGCTCTGAGAGAGATCTGAATACAATGCTCCTTTCCTGCAGACATAGTATGTCCGTCAGGTTCTCCATGCTTAACCAGATTTGGGCTGCTACCTTCTGATATTCGAAGGAACAAGGCCTCAGGTATTTCCCTGTGGATGTTCCCAACCTGTAATTCATGGATTTTTTGTGTTTCTTGCAAACAGAGCTGAAATGGTGATTAGTTATCCCAGGTGGGGTCTGGTGGCTTCCAGGCTGGCTCCTAGGGCTGCAGCACCAGGAGGGACAAGGACAAGGATGCCGGTGCTCCAATGGGATGGAGCAGGGCTTCCTCCAGGAGGAAGATTTGGTGCAGTGCGAACACAGCAAGCCATTAACCCAACGTCAAATGCTTTGCACTTTTGGAAGGAACGTGCGTTTTTTTCCATGTTTCATACCGTAAAGCACATCAATGGAAACATCTTCCAGTTTGGGGTTTATTTCTGCCATCCTTCATTTTCAAGAGAGGTTGCACAGGAAGATGGCAGCAAAGATGGATGCAAGTTCCCCTGAATACATACGTAGTCTGTGCAAAGTCATTGTCCTCTGCAGTCATTGGAAACTTAAAGAATTTTTTCAGCCACCAGTTTTTTCAGATGAAAAACTGCAGGTTCAGACACACTGAAATGCTTTGAAAACACATATTATCTTCTCCAAAACTTCTGCCTGGGAGGAAAGGGCAGAAGAAAAACTAGCAATAATATGGGAAGCGGAATGTGTTTCATCTTCCCATTTCTTGAACGGAACAATTTTGGGGTATAGCTTTCATTTGAAACAACTGTGAGCTTTGTGTTTCTTCAGATTTATTTTAAACAAATTGCCCTTGATTGCTGTTTATTATTTTAGCTCTTTAGGAAAACACCAGACAGAAGCAGCGCGCTCCTCAGTCTCAGCTAAATTAGATGTTCCATTTAACCCAGCTTTTCTCCAAAGCCACCAACAGACTGCAAAATCAGTTATTCACACAACTGAAGACACAGGATCCCCTGAATCTCTTTAAAATGATGCCAGGCTCTCCCGGCACCAGCCATGGAGCAGACCCAGGTGAAAACCCAGGTCCTGGGTCTGGCACTGTGCCTCTGCCCCTCGGCTCCCCCAGCTCATGAGGCTGGGAGCAGGCATCACTCCACAAGCTGACAGCAGGGAAATACGTGGGGGCAGCCCACACGCTTCTTAAAAGCAGCTTTGTTTTGTCATACAGCCCACAGAGCTCCAGGGAAACGTGGCTCAAGTTTACTGGGAATATGTATGGTCTCAGCTCAAAGCCATGCATCACCCTCCCCTCAGCTCATTATGCTCCTTCCAATCCCTTCCAAACCAATCTTTGCCTCGATGTCAACCAAAGACCTGCCAGTTGTTTGCTGTTGGTAGGCTGCAAACTCTCAATGCAGTCTTTGCAGTACGCTGATTTTTTTCCAGTTGGATGGGTTAGCAATAAAGACATATATTTTTAAGAAGTGGGGTTTTCTCATTCTGGTTGATATTTTTCAGGTTTTCACTGAAACTAAAAACAATTATAGGTTTCTGCCTTTTTGACAACGAGACAGAAAGTTTCAGGGAAAATACTTCGAGTAAGCTTTCCCCAACGAGCCTCAATCAGCAGCATGAACACAGCAACAGGGCACCTACAGCTGAAATGCCAAGGGGAAGGCAGAGTGAGCCTCCTTTCTAGCTAGCAAGTCACAACTGGGGGTCAACCCTTTAGAAAATGCTTGTTCTCTAAAATAACCTTGTAAACAGTAAACCCACACACGTGTACATACCCCTCTTTGGTCTGATCTGTGTCCTGCCTGCCCCGCAGGAGGCAGCACTCCACATTTTTGGAATATACCGGAGAATTTTCCCACTAAATTGCTCTGGACTCACAGTCTGTGAGCAATTTCAGACAAACGCCAGAGTAAAATGAGCCCCATTTGCCCTTTTCTACCCTGCCAGCCCCTACCACAACACCGCTGCAGTGAACACTGACAGTCTGAGGTCCCTGCTAGGACACCCCATGGGGGAGCCGCTCCATCCTGAGCCTGCACCCCACACGGCACAGATTTAGGAAGGGATACGTGGTGTATCCGCAGCCACCAAGGTGCCACTGATATGCTCAATGCCTGCTCCAACTCCATCACTGGCAGCTCATGAGGACGCCCTGCTTGTGACGGACCAGACCCCACACTTTCAGGGTTACCCCCTCATATTGCCTCCCCAAGCGGTGGCTGCAGTGTGCAGCAGTCTGCAGAGCATCCCAAAACTCTCACAGAAGATATCTCCGCCTTCCTACCTGTGCTGATTTCCTCCCTCTATGGAAACATATTATTATCATCAAGCCATTCTTCTTTTTTATTTTTCCAATTCAAGATTCCTCCTGTAATGGAAAATACATGATTTCCCATGAAGTCTATAAGCAACAGAGAAAAAGCAAAGCAGGGACCTGTTCCCTTTTCTTTTTTTCATCTTTCCAGTAGAAAAAGAACAAGGAAAAGACATAAAACAAGATAGAAAAGCAGAGGCATTGCTTTCCCCATTGCCCCACACTCTCTCTGTTTAATACAAGGGGATTTTTTAATCCCTTCCTTTAATTCTAAAGAAAGAAAGAAAAAAAAAAAAAAAAACTGTATAGGGTAAGGAAGAGAGGGAAAAGCAAACTAAAGCAGAAATGTGCTGAAACAGAAACATCATCGTTCTCAAAAGCAGGAATACTGTTGTGCATGTAAATCAATGCCAGACCACTCGCATTGTATCTTTGATGTTTCTGCTCCAAACTTCAAAACTGAGATCAGAAGTCCCACCTATGGATGTTTTGATCAACGCATTCCAAAGAAGAGGGCATTTTAATGAACTCCAAAGGATTTGGGTAGTTAAAGTTTGCTGTCATGAACATTTACAATTAAATACAAGTTTTGTTCCTTCTAAAAGCCATTTCGGTCCCATGTAAAGCTAGCAAAGCACCACCCCAGCAGCTTTCACCCTGAACATCAGAGCAAGGCACCACAGCAGGGTGAAGGCAGGCTGCCGTGGTGCTGGGAAGCACCAGGCACTCACAGAAATGGGTTCCCATTACCAGCAAAACAGAGTCAACAAAGGTGAGCTGAAGGAATATTTCATTGCCATTTTGTGAATGTGAAGTGGGGCCAGGGACCAGCGACGGGTCCCCAAGGCCTGGAGTTGCTCCGTGCATGAGCATTCAATAAACATGCAGCGTGCCCAAAAGGGAATCCTCTGCGAGCGGCTTCCTCTCCTCATACCTCAGCCCTCTCTATATACCTGCCCTCACCAACAACAACAAAAAAATGCAGCACGAATTGAGAATATATATGATGCCTTGATATATAAGCTGTTTGCACAGAGCAGCTCTTTTAATTAAAAGCAGCTGCTTGCTTTAAGCACATTATTTTAATAGATTTGCTCAAGGTGTGGGGCGCTGCTTCTCAAAGTGCTGAGAAATACTGCGTGTTCCCATTCCGCTGTCAGAAAACAAATTGATTTTATTTGTTCTTCTCTTAAACGAAACATAATTAAAGAGTGGGAATGTTCCCAGTCAAGGAAAAAGAGAAAAAAAAAAAAAAAAAAAAAACTTTCAATTAAAAAACAATCTACTTTATTAAGTTAAAATTCAATTTCAGGTTTTCATTACATGCAGCTGCATTGAAGTACAATGCCAATAGTTTGCATCTACTCTGAGATATCTGGATGCTGCTTTGCTTTTGTAGATGTAAATTCCTTAGGCTTCAGAGGAAAAAGGGCAGACTTTGAAATGTAATTTTATCACCTAATCCATTCTGAGCTGTAACCTCTATCAGCAATTAATGACCTGAAACATAAAAGCAAAGTGATGAGCCCATAATGAATTAAACCTTATGATGACACTTTCATTATGGAGAACACTACATGTATTTACTGCAGACCTTTTCCATTTGTTGGTAGTTGGTATTTTATCAAATTACGTTTAAACAGTACACGGGGCTGTACAGTACATTAGCTTTTTTTTTTTTTTTTTTTTTTTTTTTTTTTTGTCTTAAATGCATTAATGCTTTGTGTGTGCATCTGTAGAGCATTTGGGAGAAGCACTGCAGAGTCCTTACCCTGGTTAGGAAGGTGGAGAGGACTCGTGTTCCCCAGGTGAGGGTTTCTAGCGAAGAAGGACTGCTGTGCACCCTGCTCAAACACCGTGGGGGTGACATGAACACAGCTCACTGAGCATCTCCCAAGTACCCCAGCCCAAGGAACGTGTACATCCTGACTCCACTGCCTGCAGGAGCTCAGAGCTGGATGGGCTTCAAGAAACCAAAAGTTGTTGTTTCAGTCTCCCAGCACAGGTACCTAGCTGTAGATTTCCTGAAATGAGTGGAGTTTGCATGCATTCCTAGATAAAATTTATCCTTTTTTACTTTCATCACAAAAAACTAAGCAGCACATCAAAGCTACCCCACAACTGCACTTGGTCAGTTGACAAAGGCAGCCCCCCAAATCAACCCTGGAGCAGGGTAAAGATTCATCCCTTGACGTGCCACCCCATTTCTCCTAACCAAGAAATTGTGTGATGACAGAGTTCACGGGAGCCAAAGGCAGCTGTACATTGGGTTAGGCAGGATGAGCATCTCCTCACAGATTCCCTACAACTCCCTGGTTGCAGGCACTACTCCAACAAGCTACAGAGGATTAATCCCTTCCTAAGAATCCATTCACACTGGTGTAACTGTCTGTATTTTCCCTGACTTCTGAACCCAAAGGTAACGAATTCAGCTTGGTATGAAATGACCCGGAGGAGCTTCAGGAGGGCAGAGCAGGACAAAAACCTTCAGGCTGTGACCCTGTACGTAGTCACAGGTGGAAATCTCTACCAACCTTCCTGAAGCATGCAGGTTGCCTCACACCCCAGCTGGAGGAGGAAAAGAGGGATTAAAGAGTGAGGTAAAGCTGAAACGAGATTATTTTGCACTGGTCTTTGCCAGAAGAGATGTTGGTAGGTGCTTGAGAGCAAAGCTGAAGCATTTGCAGTGACTGGGTGAGGGCAGCAGAGGCTGGAGCCACCTCCACAGCAACAAGGTCCTGCCACAGCTCTGGTCCCAGAGGAACATCCCAACACTCCAGCTCTAAGCCAGGAGACACTTTCTACCCAAAAACCTCCTGTGGGGAAAAATCTCCCCCCGTCTGCTTACAGGAGGGCTCTTTTGACTGCTCTTAAGGCAGCACGCAGGCTGCCAGCAGCCCGTGGCAGGGCTCAAGCTGCGGGGCCATGGCTGCGGTTCCCAGTTCTCCAGGCTCTCGCAGCAGGAAACCCAGCACAAAACCCCCGTCTGCCCCAAATTGCCCAGCACCAGGGACAGAAACCTCTCACAGCAGCTTTTTAAAAGGCATCACCACCAAGTAACAGTATATATTGTTTATATAGTGTATATAAATAAGTTTGAGTATTCTTTTCTCCAAACTTCTGGTTAAAGCTTGCAGTACCACTGGGCTTCTGCAAAGTATCTGACTGCTTGACTACACACTTTGGGGAAGCCACCAAAAGGACATGAAATGAGAATAAAAACACAGAGACCTGCATCAAATGTAGCTTTCAAATGAAGGAATAATTCAACCAAGAAAAAAACTTGCATGGTTAAGCCATGGGAGAGCTGAGAATCGCATGGGGATGGGATAACACACGATAACTCTCAACTCTCCGCAGGGGAGAAGTTCTTAGGAATGATGCTAAGGGGCAAAACTAAGCAAAGCAGATTGAGATAAAGCTATGAAAAGTTTAGTCTGATAGGGGAAAAACCATCTTCCTGGCAGAGATTTATTAGATTAAGGAACTAGCTCCTAAGGGAAGTGACTGCAGCACCACTGCTTGGGGTAGTTCAAGTTCTGCTGCAGGAAAAGGAAGAAGCACTGGGAAAGGCAGAGCTAAAAAATGCAGAGCTGAGTAAATTAGGTACTAAGCAGCCTATTTGACTAATTCGGCCTCTTCTGGATGGGGAAAGCCCAGGAGCAGCCTGCATTTTTCTTGCATGGATTTATTATTCAAATGCATTCAACGAACAGGCCGTTCAGATCCATTGCCTTGTGGGTTGGTGCTGAGCATCCTGAGCAGAAGCCTTCCCTGTCCGGATCTGTGGTGCCATCCCCAGTAAGCAGTTAAGAAGTTTGGGGGCTGTCATCCTTGGTTGCCTACAGCCTTGAAAGGCCATCTCAGCAGCATCCCAGCCCCCTCCCTCCCAAATTCTCCAAGCTCTCTCACAAGGCAGCCCCAGAGCCCTTCCTTCTGCCTCCCATGGGGCACGACGAATGGATTTGTCCCCAGACTCACTGTAAAACCCCAAACCCATGCAATGGGTTGGCTGCTTCCTGCCCGTGGCGCCTTTCAGGGAAGAGCTCGTCGCATTAATGATTTAGGCAGCCTCACTAAACGCATTGCCTTCTTGACATCGGCAGCATTAGCAATTCATTGCATTTCATTTTATGCTCTGTAGGGTGAAAGAATACTGTTGTAAATTGAATTAATGCTTGGTTTTCCTTTGAAATAGTAATACCAAATAAATAATTTAGTCTATGCACAGAGAGAAAAAAAGAGATAATAGGAAGAAATTGAAGTCAGCTCTAGTCTGTGTTACAAAAAGGGGTGCACGCTTCAGCATTCCTAACTGTGAAAATGTTTTGTGGACTTAATTCCCAGGAATTAAAACTTTTGTCCAGAGTAGAAATGTTGTGTTAAAGATATAAAAAGTTGATGCTGTTAAAGCAATGTACCATTTAGCCTTCAGTTACAGCATTGGGAAGACAGGAATATTGCTGTGCAGTGGACTGAAGAGAACTTGAATTAGTTCAGTCAATTAAGTCATGATTAATTTATGTTAGATCTTGTTCTCTTGAGTCTATAAAAACAAAGACTTTAGTTAACTGGCAGCATTTAGTTTAATAAAAGTAAAGTCTTTAAAGATGACTTCAGGAGGGAAAAAAAAACATTGCTGACAAAATCAATAGACAGCAAGATTCCTGTTTAATTTGTGTCAATGCAAGTTAAAACAACTTCAGAGACTAACACAAAAGGGATGCTCCCTTCAGCTGGAGAACGCGATGCTCCAGATCTCGATGAGCACAACTAAGCTAGCGGCTCCACGGGAACGTGTGACAAATGACAAATGCAGAGAGCTCCCGTACTGCTTTCCTTTTGCTGATTCCCTGACTTTCCTGGTGGGTTGCCTGTGCCTGATTTAGGCAGAGAAGGACAAGTTTCAGGACTAGCCAAATGACATTAATACAACCCTAGCCCTGTACCCAGGTTAGGAGGACCCTTATGATCTCTCTGCTCTCTCTCTTTAGATACAGATAGCAATAGTAGTATAGATTTCAGCATCTCAGGTGAGGACATGGGGATGATCCTAGAGGAGGGCAGCTCAGACACCAAGCCCTTTCTTCTCACTTACCCATCCCAGAGCTGGTTTGGAGAGCCACCAGAACTGTCCCTCTTCCTCCCAGCAGCCTAAACATTGGTGACATGAGATCTCTGTGAACAGTTTTACACAACCACAGAAGTTTGATTCCAGCTGAAATCACTGAAAATGAACTCTCAAGCATGCAGACCTCTAAAATCCTTCTCTCTGTAGCCTGACCAAGGCAGCTGATGAGCAGGAGCCCTTCAGCAAGTCCTCTGCTGTGGTGCAGTTACTGCACGCCCTCCAGAAGCAGCCATTGCCATGAGATGCTCCATCACTTGGATTTGTATCATTAAATATATTTCTAATTAATTGCTCTCATTGCTACCTCTGGACAAGACAACAGCATGGGATTAAATAAACTGAACAGTGATGAGTTTACATCTGTGCTCCAGCAACCAAGGACTAGGGGCACAACTGGGGAGTTTTCATGTGTGTACTGTTCGGTTCCTGATTAGGGTTCTGCCTCCCTCCTGAGAGCGGACGAAATACCTGCTCCCAAGGAAGAAACAAGGACAGAAGCATTCTCCAAAACATCTACACAAATGCTTGTGCCATCTCTTGTGGAGTCCAAGCCCGCATCAGGAAACCAACCCTGTACCCCGCATGCTCCCAGGCATGAAGAAAGGCACTCTCCATCTCCATGACACCTCTCCTTCCAGCTGCTGGTGTGAATTTTATTTTTTCCCCAAAGTCAGCCAGCCAAAATTATACAGTAGCTTAAATTATGTTATTTTGCAGCAGTAGCTGCAGCAATTTCCAGTGGCCCAGAAACTCAACCACCTTTTTTTTGCACGGGACTGGCAGACTGGTCCGTGAAGTTGGCTAGGTGCCTAAAGCAGCGCGAGGGCTGATGAGACGAAGCAGGTGGAAGTGGCAAATTCTCCGGCTGAAAGACCTTCAGGATCAGGAGAGCAGCAACAAGCTTTGGCTGGTTCACAAGAACACAAACAAAAACACGGGCAGGAGCTAAACCACGAGCTGCTGGAGAGAAGGAAACCTGCCAGCAACAGAGCGAGGCAGGGATGGAGTCGGCAAGAGCACGAGTGCCGAGACAGCCAGCAGTGACCTCAGATTTTGGCTTTGGTGGGAACAGCCCCATTCCTGCACGAGGGCAGGAATTGTTTGCTTCATCCCATGCCTGTGCCCATCCACGTTCCTGTCCCATCACACAGTGTCAGTGAAGGCTTGTGGGGTGCACACCAGGAGGATGGATTCGGCAGCCTCTGGCAGCCAGTCTGCTCCCGTAGCTCTGCCTTCATTACCAGTGTCCTGAGGACACCCGAAGAGCTTCGTGGCCCTGGCCAGCCTCACTGAGACCCCAGCCAAGCACCCTCTGCCCACAGCCCTGGTGCTCCTGGGCACCCAGGTGTGCCTGTGCCCAGCTCTGTCTCCTGCCTTCAGGACTGGGATTCCCTGGTGGTGTACCTGTGCTGTAGGCAGCTTTCTTCCAGCCCTGTCTCCTCCGTTAGCACCACATCTCTCCACAACAAACCCTGTGATTTATGCAGCGTTGCACACACAGCTGATTCCTCACCGGTTCTTCTCCTCGCCGCAGGGGAAGCATCAGGCGTGCCAGGATGCGCCTCCACCACCACCTCCAGTCTGCCCAGCACGGGTTGGATTCCTCAAGTAAAGACCCCAAACATCCTCCTGCTGCCCCTCCTCATCTCAGCTTACACAGCACTTGGCTATCAGCTTCGGAGCAGCCTGGATATGGTGTTCTCCTCTGCAGTATCTCTAGTAAGTCATTAGCTGGTAAGAGGTTCATGGCAGGTGTCTTCTGGCTGAATGAGAGAGTGGTGAGAGCTTTCCCCATGGGAAAAGCTCTCATGAGGGCTGGGGAGCTGGGGCTGTCCCCACGCACAACGAGAGCTGCTGCAGGCCTGTTTGCACAGCCCCACAAATGCAAACGGTGCCTCCAGGCAGGGGAGTGATGAGGGAGGATTTCTGAGAGTGCTGAGTTGGTTTATGAACATAAATTTGAGCAGAAATCACCAGCAATAGAATCTCATGTTGTGTCCTGCCACAAAGGGGAAAAGGCGGAGATTTTCCACCCCAGAGCCACTTCTGCCCCAGAGCTGGGCCAGCAGCAGAGATGCTCAAGGTAGTGGGAACACAACAGAGGTGAAAAACCTGGTGCAGCACAAGGTACCAGTTAGACACCCAGAGGAAGAGCAGGCAACACGAGCAAGCCAGGTCACCCAAAGTTTGAGGTGAAAGAGGCCAGGCTTTTAGGAAAAGAAAAAATGGATGTTGGGTACCCCAGGAAAGCCACGAGCCCACTGCTCAGGCATCCAGGCCCCAACCAGTCGCAGTGCATTTGTTACCAGAACCTATTTACTTGCTCTGTGCTGAAATCAATATTTCCCACATGTGCCCACACAGCAAAATCTGTTTTTGTGAATAACTGTAAAGAAATGCCAGCTAAGAAAAAAAAGTGTTTTCTCCCCAGACATATTGCACAAATCATCCTTATGTGATTACATACCACCAAAGAGGGTTTACAAACAAATGTCAACATTTAGTGGCTACTTTCTCCTGCTGAGTCTCCTGCACCACTCATTCCTCATTAAGAAAAATTCCCCTTCCCAAGGGATGTGCCTGCAGGCGTGTCCTGAAATATTTTGAGCTCCCCTGCAGCACCTCATGTTCACACACTCCTCGGAGCTCCAGAGAGAACAGCGGGTGCTTCTGCTTCTGAGAAATTCAGATCTGCTCTTTCTGGGTAGTTCGGTTAAAAATATCCCTTTGCTTCCTTAGGGCACCAGTGTTTTTCAGTGTTATTGCAGAAATGCTTTGCACCCATGCAGGACCAGGGCAGGAGGAGAACATGTTCGGTGCTGCGCAGAACCCACCAAGGAGTTTGTTTCTTCTCCAAACATCATTCTGCACCAAGACATAACAAGGCAGACACAGGAAAGGAAGCAGGATTTCAGTCCCTTTTACACCTCCTTCTATTACAAGGCAATATCAGCCTCTCCTTTTGCACAGAGGCCAGCATTGCCCCGTCTGCAAACACCTCCTCTGTACCCAAAACAGACAGATCCTGAGCAGTGGGACTGAAGAGCAACAAATGAGATTTAAAAGGCCCGGACCCATGGGAAGGAGTTGCTGTTAAGCAGCAATGTGCCCAATTACATCCAAAACACAACAGTGGCCCCAAGGGCTTACAGAGATGCTAATTCTCCGCACCAAGATGTATCACGATGGGCACCGTGCCCCTATGGGGTGGCAGAGGTGGGCCCATGGGCTCCTTTCCTCCCGCTGCTGCTCCACAAGCCAACAGTATTGCCTCCACCACCAGGGGAGAGCCAGTGGCAGAGCGTGCACAAAGCTTGGCTGGCAAGCAAAAAGCAAAACATCCTCAGGGACTCCCTGATGTGCTGATTTAACCCCCTCTTGGGCTCATTAGAAGAAAGCAGTATCCACAGGAGAGAGCTGCAACCACGCACGGGTGCTAAATGGCAGCAGCCCTCCCAGCTGCTCAGGGCTTGGTGCCTGAAGAGCAAACCCCGAGCACCAGCAACCTGTCTGCAGCCCAGCCAGGAGCTCGAGCAGGGAAGCACTGGGGGAATTTCCAGCCAAGGCTGATGTCAATCAGCTTTATTTGTAGCGAGGGAGCTACGCTGGCACTGAAGTCTGAAGGTTTTCTCCTCTCTTACCTCTCTTCTCTGCCTCTCAATCCCAAATTGATACAGAATTGAAAATAATGTTTCTTGAACCACGATGTTTTGTAGGAATACATGCCCACCGTAACCAGTGCAGCAATCACTAAGCACTTCCCCAAATGCCTCCCTGTCCCTCTGGTCACACATCTGCTGCCACCTCCACCAGCGGGGTTACCTGGCCCTGAAGCAGTCCTGAGTCAGACCCAAAACCAAAACCATCTCAGCCAAAGTCTTGTCCTTGAAAACAGGCTCACATGAAACAGAGCTGTATGAAATGACTGGAGGAAACATGGCAGGTACGGAGTATTCCTGCTCCTGGACATCTACCCAAAAAGAAAGTTGCAGAAGGATCTGCTCATCCCCCAGCACCAGCCTGCACAAAGAGCATGGTCAATTATTTCACACCAGCCTCCTCTCCAAACCCCTGCTCTTCCTGCTCAGTTTGCTGCCACCAACCTCTTCCTCCTTCCAACCTTTTTCCTTCTTGCTTCTCACACCAGCCCTCGAATGAAGCTGTGATCACTGCCTGTAGGAACAGCACGTGTGAAACAGCCTGCGAAAAGGGCAGAGAGGAGGCACCAAGCAGGCCCCATGCTTACACTGACCTGCACATGCCCCAGGAAAGAACCAGGAGCTACGGCTGGATGTCCCACCAAGGATCCACCTCCACCTGAGATACCTCCTAGGTCCACCTCCTCCCAGCCTGGGTAAATGGGAACCTCTGGGACCTGCTTAATGGTAGCTTCAGGTACCTCTGAGGAGTAAGACCCACATAAGGTGCCCAGGATGAACCCTTGCCCATTACAATACGAGAGGCTCACACATTACCCATCAACAAGCCACGGCCATACTGAGTGTGTGTGGCCAGAGGGACAGTCTCCTTCATCCCAAATTTCTGCTGCTGGGTCACACCATGAAAGAAGCAGCACGCAGGAGGGACAGTGTGACTAATGGGGTGAAGCTTCAGCAATTACTTACCCTACCGCTTTTATTTTGCATGTAAAAGGCTGAGAGCAATTAGAAAAATCCAGGGCCAGCAGCTCAGTGTCACCTGGTAAGATCCCTCAAGTCTTCTGCATGTGTCCTGGAGCTGCTGGCCCCTGCCTTGGATCAGGCTGTGGTGGTTGTACCCAGGTTTGCTGTTTCACAAGGGGATCGGTGTGTCCCCATCTGTCCAGTGGGAAATGTGCCTGTGTTTGCCCCTTTGCAGAAATACCCATGCAGACCATTTATGCTTTGCTCACTACTTTGCAGCGACTGAACTCCCAAAGCCACACAGGGTAATCTCATTGACAGCAGCAACTGACGGAGGGAATTACGCTTAATGAAACCGTATGGGCTATTAAACAAAAGGAGTCTTCCAAAATAGGATTATTTCAGCTTCAAAAGTGCTGCCTTGCTTTCTTCTTCTACCTTACTAAGGATCGAGGTCTTTATGAAACCCCGAGCTGTGCAGTACCTGGCTTCAGACGTCATTTCGAGCGGATTGCTCCTTCAGTTAAAGGTAAAAGAATTGGAAAAGGATTTTATTTATTTATACATTTTCTTTAGAATAACAGAAAATATGCTGCTCTAGACTTGACTGAAAGAATGGATTGTTAAAAGAGAGAATGTTACTGAAATTAAATAAACAAAGCAGCTTTAAGCCTGCTCCTAGGTTTTACTAACTTCACAGGAACAATCTGACCTACAAAAGTGAGTTAAAGCCTCTCTCTATTAATGTCCAAGCTCTTGTCTGGGGCAGTATCAAAAGCCAGATGCCTGGAAAAAATTATAAAAATGCTGCAGTTGGCAAATGAGGAAAAATCACTTTCCATATACATCCTCATCCAATATCCTAAAAGCAGAGAAATAGCCTTCACGAGCTATGCTAAATAGAGTATAGCGTATGCCAAATATGCAAAGCAAATTGTACTCAGGACTGCAATTTAAATTTTAATGAAGGATTTTTTGGAAAAATACATATTGCAAAGACAAAACATGAAATATTTACACAGAAGATTCAAACCTGAAACAGCAGGAGCTAATAGCCAGAAGGGGCTCTGGGTTTTAAATCTTTCCAGCAGGAAAGGAAAGGAGGAAGCACAGGAAAATGTTCCTATCACTTATTCTTAATCTTAGGTATTTTGTAAATTTCCAGATACGTTTTATAATTATGAAACAAATCTGGGTATTTGTGGGAAGCACGTATTAAATATTTTCCAAAACAGGAGTTGGTAGAGTGATCTTTTTGCAGTCTAAGAGCATCAGGGTTGCTCTCTGCCACACTGCAGGCATGCTCCGTGATGATTAACGCACGGCAATGAACATGGTATCACTTCTTATATTGACACCATTACATCACATCAAGTCATTACAGCAAGCCCCGCTCCAAATAAGACCTGCCATTATACAGCTGTACCAGATGCTCACCAGCAGAAACATTTTCTGTGAAGGGTGACGTAAATAACAGGCGGATCCAGCAGATGCAGGGACCCAAAGGGCAAAACGGGGTGGGAATGAATGGGTCTGGGTTCCCCCCATTCTGTAACAAGGAGCCCATAACTGGCCTGATGGAGCAACACCCAGCAATCCTAAAAACTCCTCGATATCACAATTAGGCATTGGTTGAGGTGAAGGAAAAAAAAAAAAAAAAAAAAGGAAAAAAAAAGGAGTTCAAGGTTATATCACCTGTGATCAAGTAAGAACATTGGCGCTAAGCTCCTCATCTCTCCAAATGATTTCATCTCTGGGCATATTATAAAGTCTCCTACTCCATAAAAAAGATCTCTTTGCTCAGGCACAAATTAATGAGAATTAGACTCGGCGCCGTACATTACCGTTTCCCTTCTGAACAAAAAGAATTGTTTAAAGGGTTCCATTAGAAATGATTGGTTCCTCTGCGCAGTGGAGCTAACGTTTTTTGTGAAGCTAATAAATCAACATAATGATAATTTGACAAAGATTCAAGATATCTGTAAGACTTCCTAGAAATTAAAATCTATTCAATTGGAGGAGAAAATTAAGTTAGTGACCTAGGTACAAAAGGAGAATATTTCAGATATCTGTTCTTTGGTTTCCCTTAGTTCATTACTTTCTTTCATTGGTTCTTAACTCTTTGTTACAAAGCAAAGCAGGGGCAGGTGCACAAATATGTTGGTGTGCATATATCAGCATGTATTTGTATGCTTGAGGATATGTTTATGGTCAACCAGAAAGAATTAAACCAGTTGCAGCTCATCCAAAACTGGGAGGAAGGAAGGAAAGGAGGAAGGGAGGGGAAACGCAAGCCAAAACTAACTTGCAACCATTTCATTCTCAACAAGTCCCTTTCCATGAACATGCCCACCTGGTTTTGAGAAACCTATGCACAAAAAGATGTGGTTTTTTTGTGTTTTTTTTTTTTTTTTTTTTCAATCTAATATTTGGACTAGTAGAGTTCATTTTCTCTAAGTCCAGCCTATAGTTATGCACAAGACCTACACAATTCAGGCAAAACTCTTTCTCCATAAACCCAACACCTAAATGCAGAAAAAAATCACTGGAAAATACACCATGATGCTTTCTTTCTTGCATTAGAAAAGCTCAGAACGTAAATTTTCCCCACTTAGAGGCCCAATAAGGTGATTTTATTTTTTTAGATTCATTGTTTGGACATGAAGTTGGAGTGCTTCTGGGTAAAAAAGCAGAATGCTAATTCCACTGAAAAGAGCCTGGGATTAGAATAAATGAAGAAGGATGCTGGAAGAAACCTTACCCAGAAGAAAGATGGCATTGGGCAAGGGCTGGCGTGAAGGCAGGGAAGAAGAGGGATGTGTGGGATCCCTCTGTGTGGGGTGTGAGGACCGGAGAGCCAAGACAGGCTGCCAGTCTGACAACACTCAAGAATCCCTCAGCCTGGATGATTTCACTGCACATCTCCCCGCTAGACCTTGTTACACAAAATCACCAGCTGCAGAGACTAAGGACGAACTTCCCTGAGTGCTGCATGGCTGGGGAGAGGGAAAGCATTCTTCACAATCATGTTGTTTTCTAGGTCCTCTAGATCCTCCCTGGGGGAGATGAACATTTCACCCCAACAAACCTCTGCCTCAGCACTTGGTCCTGCTCACTAATTAGCGCACGTGATCAGCTTCTAGCCAAAAAGAGCTGCACACACAAACACTACACAGGAAAGAAAATCAGACATATGTAAATTAGGACTAAATTCAGTGTTTTCCAGAGAAACAGAGTTTCCAGCCTCAGCTCCCCCTCAGATAAGGCTCATAAGCACTACACTTTTCTTACTCCCATCCCTCATGCATCTGGGTGTTCACAAGGCTTTGATATCTGCGACAAGAAATGCTCCCAATTATCAATGAATCTTTATCCTCAAGTGTAATTAACCTCACTATCCTTTCATTTACAGCACCACCAAAATCAGAGATGGGCTGCTGGAGAGCAGTAGCAGAGGTCCGTGCCTGCATGTGATCAAAGCGCCCAGGGATGTTATTGCTCTGATTATTCTAAATACCGATCTGCTCTCCTAAAAGTGATTTGAAGTGAGGGGGTGGACACCAATATGAAAAGATTGCCAAAAATTGGGCTTTAGGTCCAGTTCGCTAAGAGATGCAGAGCTACTGATATTCTATCTCCTGCTAGGAGGAAGTCTAAGATTTTAACATTACATTTCCACTTAAATTGGAATATAAAGTCAGAATCTGAGCTTTGCAATGAAATAAAACACTCTGAAAACAGTTTGGTACCATTCTTATGCCTTCTCTCCTGATGAGGTCAGAACATTTCTTGTAGGTCAAAGCTTTAACAGCTTCATTTCAATCTCCTTTTCGCCCTGACTTTATCAGTTTGACTTTTACATCACATAACGCCCAGCCTCCCCGAAGAGTTAAAGTAAAGTTGAAGCAGAAGATCCTGGTGATACCCATGGGCCTTCTCCCAGAGTAAGAATTTTAAAAACAGTGTCAGTAAATCCTTCACGAGACTTGCCTCCCTGGACATCATGCTCTTGAAAATTGACTGCCACTAATGACTTTATGGAAATCCCACTTTTTAATGCACTGCACCGAAACGCAGTTTAGCAAAGAAAAATCACTTGTGTGAGGAGCAAATCTAAACAGAAGCGATCAACTACTTCCCTTGTACTTAATAGCAGGGATGTCATAGCAATGCTAATAAGGTTTTAGTATGGTAAAAAACCTGCCACATTCTAGGGGCATTTACAGCAGCAAGACTGGCTGAAATAATTTAGGAGAGACTTGCATCATGGAGAGAGGTGGATACGTGGTGCAGAACTCCATCTCCGCAGTAGGGAGGGCTCAGCTTCCAGGCTGCACTGCAGATCCTGTCCCCTGCCTGTTCAGAAGGCAACTCAGCCCCCTTCAACCTCCCCCAAAGGTTTCCTTCCCTGCTGTGAACCTGTCAAAACACCAGCCGTAGATGTTATATCTAAAAACAACATAATTGTGAGTCTTATCCCTATCAGCTACTGCTGGTTCACCTTCCCAGCTATATCATCATTAATCCTGGTACCCTGTTGATGAAGCTGAGAACTGTTCCAGAAGATCTGAATTAAGTACATGGTCTCCTTTCGGGATGGAGCAGGAGCTGAATAAACTGGGAGAGCAGCTCTGATGCACAGCGAAGAATCCCACGTTTGGTTTTTGTTTTACAGGAGGTAAAACAGCTGTTTAATTCTTTCCTGTGGTCAAACTCCAGAGGTAATGGACAAAATGCCAGGGTCAACACAGACAAATGGTGACATCCCCCAGTAAAATAAATATATCATTGACAAAAATAAAGAAAGAAACAGAATTAGGAATGGCACTGCAAGCTGCAGAGTGACTCAGCCACCTGAGGGGAAGCAGGATGGGACCACTACCTCTCCAGGAGCCAAAACCAAGAGGAACAAACGGGTTTGCAGAAGGAAAGTTGCTGTGGTGCAGCACAATTTTCCTGGGTAACAAAAGCCAGCAAGCCCCAGAGATGCACACTAAAGCTGCTGGGCAGGGAAGGGGTGGAAAATGGTGTCTGGTTTGTGGACAACGCACCAGAGGCAGTAACTCCTCAAACAAGGAAGGTTACAGCTCAGAAGTACCAACCCTTCTAAAAACCACCCAGCAGCTCTCTGTGAAAACGCAGCCTCAATGCAAAAGATGTGAGTGCAAGTTCAAGGGCTCTTTCTTACATAGGAACAAAAATCAATGGATGAAAAAAGCACTTTTTTTTCCTAAACACGGTGGAAATGAACAAAGCAGCTGCAAAGTAGCACCCAGAAACCTCAGTATCATTAGAGGGAAGGGCTGTGCTTGTGCTGCCACACCTGCCTTCAGCAGTCCCCATGACATTTCCCACCAGGATGCTGGGGATGCATCCCACTGGGATGCTCACTATGAAGAGCCCTGGTCTGCCTGTGCTCCTGACTCCTGGCTCTTGTCCCAGATTCCACATACCGAGAAGGGACAACCCAAAAGTGGCACTGCGTGATCAGCAGTGCAGAACAGCAAGCATTGGACTGAGAAACAAACAAAAATTACCAAAGGCATAAGTGATAGCCAAACATTTCTGCACATGGAGTGGGAAGGCTGCTCATATGAGCCCGACAGAACTCAGCCTGAGATGCTGGTGAGACTTCAGCTCAGGAGGCTGCTACCTGTAACACAGTGCTTTTATTCTTCACAACACCAGGAACCAGCCCATGACTGACTGGTGATCAGGAGAAGCAATCTGAAACCAGAACTGAGCATTGCTCAAAATAAATCGGGTAGGTGGCTACGATCCCAAGGCTCTCCTCGGGCAATGTTAACGAGGATGCAGCTACAGAAGGTGAGCGCAGAAACTTCACTTCCCAAGAGCCACACAAGGGTGGCAGAGCACAGAGCTGCCTTGCATGTAATGCAAGCATCCAAGGGACAGGTTTCTAAGGGACCAGGGATCTGACTAAGAAAAAACACAAGGGAAAAAAGTAAAAGAAGCCCTGAGCTACAAGGCCGGCTGATGAATCATTCAAAAACAAACTAGCTGTTAAAAGCCCAGAGGATTTGTTCACCTACTGCTCCTGAGAGTTGTGTTCTGATGTTGCCTTGAACCCAGACAAAGCCAGCTGCATTACGTAAAGAAAAAAAGAAACCACTCTGAGCCTCATAGCTCAGTTCACACCTTCACTTTTACATTGTCAGATCTAACACCACAAACTGCCAGAGCCAGGTCCTGCCTCCCCTGCAGCACCCCAGGCGATGCTCCACGTCCACTGGCAGCAGCCAGCCGGTGGTGGAAGTCAGTGCTGAGCACTGAGCACCTGCATTTAAATGCACAAACTGAGAAGTGGCTGTCAGGTTAGGAGAAAGCAATTTAAGATATATGGTAGTAAAAAAGCCTCACTGTACTGTCTTGTCACGCTGCTTATTAAAGTTATTTTTATTTCATAGACCACGCGTTATTTATTGAAGCTGTGTGTAAATGAGACGACCAATCCACAGGGGAACGGTCTTTTCTTCATTCCTTAAGTTAGAAAAAAATAATAATTTAATCTTCCGACAAACAATGGGCAGCTAACAAAGGAGTTCACTTGTGGAGGGAAAAGAGGAGCTCTCCCTTCCCGTTTGTGCAGTTAGTCGGTACCATGACTCTGCGAGCACAGCCACAAATGAAGGGTGGGTGTGGGATCAGGGCACAGAAGGTTAATTAAAACGCTCTGAGAAGAACAAGGAAGATAATTGTAAAGCAATCCCAAAGAGCAGAACTACCTTTAGCTTTGCAGGGTTTTCTACAGCTGCCGTTTGCTAAATAAAACGCTGGTTTCTGCATCGCCATAAACGCCATTTCATTGTTCTGCTCACTGCAGGATTTGCTGCACTGCTACCTTTTATCCATTCCAAATTTTGCTGGACTTCCTCTGAATTCCTTGCAATGCCTTTTGTTTTTTTTCCTCTCGTTTGGCTGAGTTTTGCAGATCTGAATCCCTGCAGGGACTACGCCAGCCGCTCACTTTGTGTTTATGGCCACGTGCCTCCTACGAAGGACACCGGGCAGACTCTGAGATCCTCTTTCAAAAGCCCTAACCAGCTGTCATCTCCACGTTTCTCTTCTCCAACTGATTCCCTTCCCTACCTCCAGACACACAAACTCTCAGGCAATCTGTTAGAAAATTGTCGCTTGCTCCTCTGCTGTGCAGTGCCCACACCAGGAAGATGCCACAGAGCTAAAAGTTTGTTTTTTCTCCACTTTTTCTTTGTTGTCGTTGCTTTGGTTTTGTTTTAAGTCTGTGCAGAAGCCCAGTGGCACCCTGGGCGCCCTGCTATCACAAAGGTGCCATGGGGCTCCCACCGCACCAGAACAGCGCAGGGCTGGATCGCTCCATCCCCGCAGAAATCATGTTTGGAAGTTCATTTTGGGTGGTCCTGGGCCTTCATTTTGGCATCAGAGAGCACATGCCCTGTTCAAATGAGCAGTCCCAAAAGAAACACCTGATAAGTTTCAGGCACACAAAAATAAACTGCTCAACAAGCCACCACTGAGTATCTTGACTTAATTCCCATTTCTTTCCTCAACACGCCAAGGGAACAGGCTGTCACTGCTCCTTCACACCTGCTCTTATTAGCAGGACGGAGGCTTACAAAATCCTCCAGGATGGTACCATCTCTTATTCCCACTCAGTGAAATTAGTACAGAAATACAGATCCTAAATCTAAGCTACAACCTGTTAGTTCCTGTTAGTATTTCCACTATTTTATCCCTTCTTTTCTCAGCACAGTTCAGAGTTGGGGAAAATAACCCTTGCATACAATGCTATTTGAGCTCAGACTTGGGGCAACAACTGCAGAAGGTCGTTTCCTACAGGTCTAGACTGAACTAGCTTCATTTTATTGCCTTTAAGTTAGGAACAGGCTTTATTTTTTACAAAACCACATGTTGCATGTGTCATGCATGCAATCTGTCATTAAGCAGGACCTCCCCACTGGGCCATGCACAATCAATGCTAAAAAAAAAAAAAAAAAAGCAGTATCTAAAATCTCAATGCAAGCCATATTCCGTGGGCTGGGACAAATTCCTGCTACTAAATGAAAGCACCAAAGGTTCCCTCCTGGTCCACATGAAGTGACAGGGATGCACTGAATCTGGCTGCAACAGAATGCTTACGTGCCTTTGCTGCATCAGCCCAAAAGATGATTCCCTTTGCTGTGCCAATAAATTGGTCTGGGAACTGTAAGAAAACCTGAAATTAATAATAATAATTAAAAAAAAAGAAAAAAAGAAAAAAAAAAAAAACAGCTAAATACCATGTAAATCACAGAATCACAGAATTTCTAGGTTGGAAGAGACCTCAAGATCATCGAGTCCAACCTCTGACCTAACACTAACAGTCCCCACTAAAACCATATCCCTAAGCTCTACATCTAAACGTCTTCTAAAGACTTCCAGGGATGGTGACTCCACCACTTCCCTGGGCAGCCTGTTCCAGTGTCTAACAACCCTTTCGGTAAAGAAGTTCTTCCTAACATCCAGCCTAAAACTCCCCTGGCGCAACTTAAGCCCATTCCCCCTCGTCCTGTCACCAGGATTTCTCAGGAGTGTGGCAACGTGGGTCTGTCAGTACATCCATCTCACCTCCTGCAGTAATATTTACCTCCCGTGGGTAAAGACATCCTCATTCGGGTGCAGGAGCCTGAAACATCTTCCCACACCTCCTCATTGACAGCCTGCTGATGACTTCTGCATGAGAGCCCTGCAATTCTTGCTGTTTGCTTGCTATTGTGCCTTTAGCACAGAGTAATCTAGAGACAGGATAAACCAACCCAGACAGATCAAGGAATACACATGAGATGGATGAGGGCTTTTGCTCTCCCATGCCCACTTCCAAGAACACCTAGACACAGAGGATCCAGAGCACGCAGTGCTTTTCAGGGGGAGTGGAACAGTGATGGGTGTATTAATTCTTAAGCTTTCCTATCTATTTTACATGAGCTTTCCTCTCCTGAAAAAAAAAAAAAAAGGTTCTGACTTTTTTTTAATTTTTAAAACTAACTGAAGTTGTGCTCCATAATAAGTCACATCCATGGAGTATCAGAATACACTACTCGCTCCATTATTGTCAGTTTTGTTTCATTTGTATGAAAATGTCTATAAATGATGTATTTCCATAAATTAGTTGATATTGTGCTAACAAAACATTACAGATTGGCACAAATTAAAAGATTTACACCTACAAAGTCTCAATTCATCTTGAAGTTTAATTATAAAAATTTATTGTTAACTTTCTTAGTAAAGGTCTTAGTAAAGGTCTTTCCTTAGTAAATGCCCCAAGACAAGAAATAATTATCCTAAAATGCAAACATTGCTCCCAGAGGTAACCAGCACAGGGGTTATTTATTGGCTAATAGGTATCCCAGCATTTGGTATCATGCAAATCCTTCATCATTATCGAGTTTTAATTTACACCTTTCATTTCCTTTTGCTTTACTAAATCCATTTCTGATGTTGGGTGTTATCTGTAATCACAATAATGGTACCTCTTTTTTTTTTTTTTTTTTTTTTCTTTTCCTTTTTGGATACATAAAGTTGGCAAGAAAATAGCTTATCACTTAAAGACATGAAGGATTCAGGGCTTTGCAATGCTTTCTGCAACTCAAAGCCATGTTAAATAAGTTTCCAGAAGCTAAATCTCTCTGTGGGCATCTTGATCTTCTTTATGTCAGGGTCTCTGCAGCTCACCAGTTCTCACCCCTCCTTCCAGCAGCCCCAAAATCAGACTGCATTTTGTACCTTCCCCATGGGAAGGAGAACAGACAAAGTACAAAATTCTTGCCACCAGAGTTAACCCCACTAAGGTGCAGGACCCTTGATATTAGCTATGGGACTCCCAAAACCCCAACCTTGCAACTGCCCAACCCAGCTGCATCCACACCTAAGGGCTGAAATGGGGGAATAGGTGCACAAGCCATCACCTCAGCACGGAGCACCAAAGCCAAACAGATTATCAGGGCTTTGCACCAGCTGATGGCACAGGCAGTTCTTCCTTCCCTTATTTCTTCCCAGGGAATATTTGGAAGACAGGAAGCAGGATGATACTTCAGCTTTAAATAGATAAGTCAGCTTCTTCTTCCAGCACGTAGGGAACCTTGCAAAACTCTCGGGGATTTGCACCAAGACAGGGATCCCATATGAGCAAACGCTGCTCAGCATGATCATGGTTATATCCCTGCTGCTGCCAATATATCACTTGTGAGGGACTGAGCTAGCTTCACACTTGGCACAAAATCCCTAAGAGAAACTGAGCTCCACCCAAGGAAATCCAGCTTGGAGACGAGACTGCCACCGATTCACCCCAGCTCAGACATCCAGCATCTCCTGCTGCTCCCTGCAGGTTCAGGTGGCATCAGCCCTTAAAGAAATCAAATGCCCAGGGGCAATACATGTCACAAAGAGCTATTTCTTTCCCAATATAAAACTATTTCAGCTATATAATTATTTCCAGTACTTGACCAGAATTAACTGCAGACATAGTGGTACACACTCACAATCAGCCATTTTCTAGCTTCAGTGCAAGCACTCAGACCACATTGTTGTCAGTGCAGTTCCCTGCCTTGATCTTGTATCCCTGTGAAGCATGTAATGTGCAAAATTATATGTGGACGGGATGGTAGCTTCATAAGGAGCCATGCCACACACTGTGGTGTCTGGAACACCAGTGTGTGCAGTGACACACCACTCAAGGTGAGTTTTCCTTTCCATTTTGCGACCAAAAGAGAAGGAGCAGCCCCCAGGAAGCCCTCTGGACTGTGCTTACCACGACTGCAAGGTGTTGGCCACATGTCTTCCAGCCCACAGCAGATCAGGGCTGCAGCACTTGCTACTCAAAACACTTGTCACATCCATCTTCAGCAAAGCAACCACCACAAACCAGCTTTGTCAATCCTGCAGTCTCCCTGAGCTAAAGGTCATTTTATTACATGTAGCAAAAAGAAATTTGGCCGTGATTTAATGTCAAGAATAGGGGGTCATGGCTCCTGGATTTCTGTTTCCAGCTCTCACAGAAATTTGGGGTGTTGCCTAAACAAGACATTTGTGCCTAGTTGTCTGAGCGCCCACACGGAGACCGAGAGACTTGCGGAGGCTCAGTGTTTCTGCAAACCATACCCTTGCTTTGTACCTCCGATAATCCAGCCAAGCGCAGCATTGTGCTGCCTCAGCAGGAACAGAGAGCCTTTTCAAGGCTTGTAAAGCTCCAAGATCATCTTTAAGAAAAAGTGTCACAAAGCAGTCATGCTTACACACCATGCAACATCCTCAGGAGCCTCCTCACGGACCTTCACCCCCAGCTTTGCCCTCCAGCACCAGCCACAAAGCCTTGCCACAGTGCAGGAGCTGCAGTTGTTGATGGTAACCCCAATTTTTCTTTTTTCTGCTTACAAAGCTGGGCAAATGCTGTTGATTGTGAATTAATATTCACATCGAGTGCCTGGAATTCCTGGGTACGTCTCTTCTGGGCTGGCAGCGACAGCTCCGTGACGGTGATTCACTCAGACACAGCTGAGCGTGCTGCCAGCAGCGCCCAAGTTCAGCTGCTGCTGATGCAGAAGTGATTCACATTTCTGATGTTGCTGTCAGACAGAGGGATACAAACTTGTGCAGTAAGAGAACAAATACCATGAGTCACCCTTTCTTCTTTCTCTTAGAGACATTTGTTCAGTGCTCTTAGCCTAATTGCACCTGGACTTCTACACGTAGCGTTCGGAAAGACAGACGGAAGAGTTTTGTTCTCTGACGACTTCAGCCCTGCCCACTGCTCCTCCCATGGTGGGCTGGAAATGGCATGAGCACGAAACCTGTGGGCATAGCAGCAGCTTCACCTCGAACTGTGTACTCTCATCAGTTCTGTGGGCATTTAATGACCTTACATGTATATTGCTTAACACTCAAATTCAAAATATACGTCAGATTCTCAACATCTGTAGCATCCGTTCTAGACACCATCACACAGATAACTATATGGGAAAAAACAACTCAGTTCTTTTGTGACTGCCATAAAGACTCCTAAAAACTCAGATATTTCCATGGGGGCAAGTCAGGTAATTACACAGTTAGGAGAAGGTGGATGGGGAGGTGTAGATGTACAGCACATCTGCACTGCACAGACCCATCCTGCCCCATCCTGCTCCAATTTATAGCCATGCAGTCATGCTGCTCGCATCAAAATCAGTGCTCAGCTCAGTGGAGGCTGAAAACAACAGGCACCCTTGGAAACCCCCTTCTGCGTAAGGCCTGATGCTCAGACCTGCTAGTTTCTGCTTCCAAAAATATTTAAACCATGGGATTGATCCCTTGCACAGATGCAGGGAGATGTTGGAAGGATAAAACACAGCTAATAAATCAAGGCAAATGCAAACGAGCTAAATGGCTCCTTCAGAAACTTTCTCCAGTCCTAAATTTCCATAACCTAGTGAAGAGGAGTTCATGCCAGCACTTCCATTAAAAGGGATATCATAAACAAATTCTTGTTTGAGGCAGGTTTTCTCCTTTTACTGTTTCACCACAATCACTATTCATAGCCCACTTCTCACCTTCCAGGCACATTCATTCTCAGCTCTTCTTGTGATGTAAGCAATTATTAGCTTCATTTTATGGATGAGGAAAATGAGGTAGAGAGGTTAATTGATTCATCCATAGGCCCAGCACTATAGAAACAGAGAAAGATACAGAGAGATGTTTTACATTTATTAGTTTTAATACCCTCTCAGTCCTGAAGAGTTGGACTTGGATAATTAAGGCAACTGGCTTTAACAGGCAGTGATGTGCGAGGTAGAGAACCAAGGCAGCTCTTCAAAACCACTATAAAAACACTTCAAAAACAACTTTTCTCTGCTGTACTTGCATGTACAGGATGGAGAGCTCTTTATCCCTGCTCATTTGGGATCACAGATCCAACCTGCAGAGTGCTCAGGAGCAGCTCCTGACAGGCTTTCCCTGGAGGACATGGGAAAGCCCTGCCTGGGCACGGAGCCCTGCAGGGAGGCATCTCCTGCACTTCTCAATGGCCAGAGTGCTCCCCAAAGCACACTTGTGTGGTACTTGGAGATATCTCATCTAATAATCCCATTAATTCATGTTGTTCTTTTGTGAACTGTATTGTGTCAGCTAAGCCTTGCCATCTGAAAATCATAATTTCCTACATAATCCAGTGTGTGTGCACCGTTACTGAAAAGCACCTGGAGAACTTCTTAACTTCAGATTCTTAAAAACAATTTGTGTGTTAATGCAGAGATTCCCAGAAGAGCAATTGAACAGAGATAACTTAAAAAAAAAAAAAAAAAAAAAAAAAATCAAACTAATCATAAGCTAAAAGCAAGCTGGCTTAATGGCTAATTTTCTCCAGCTGCACCCACTCCATGAGAAAAAACTCATAGAAACCCAGGGACAAGACAATAGGGCTGCCTGGCTAACATCATGCCATGAAGCTGGTTGGGCTTAGGCATCCTTTGGGTCCCAAATTACTACACAAGTTGGCAGCAATGGCCCAAAGCAAGAGATCTCCTGTTCCTAGTCCGTCATTACCCCAGCATGTGCTGCCACACTAAGCCCTCAGTGAGCACAGAAACACCCAAAAACCCACAGGATCCAGAGGGACATGGCAGTTATCAGGCAGGCAGTAGGTTTATATGTATACGTATTTGCAAACATCGATAAACAGTAGAACCTGCTAAATGATCTTGGGGATGCTAAAAGTTTACACCACTTCAAAGGCAAGACTTGGGGGCAGGGGACAGATCTTGGGCAAGTAAATGCCCTGGAGTCTTGAATAGTACTTTGAGGACACATCAACACCTGTTTGTCTTGTTCCCTGGACTCACTGCCAAAAACAAGACTCTGGGAAAGACGCCACACACCACCATCAACCCCAATCAAATGTGGTCAATCTCCTGCTCTTGTGTTATATTATGAAGTCAGTCTGCTGGTAAAACACAGAAATAGGCAGCCAACACATTTGCCACCCACACTGCATGGTTCAAGCAAGCTACCACTACCAAAATCCCTAGTTAGAAGGGAACCATAGATGGCCAGCAGTGGTCAGACCAAAACAATAAGTTTTCTGAACAAAGATACCAAAAGCCCTAGGACTTACTGTTCTGGATAAACACACAACCCATTTCACCTCCTCTCTTGAACTGCCTGCATGAGTAACTTCAACTTCTTGCATGTAAGAATAACTTAGAAAAGTAACAAACATTCCTGCTCAAATAACACACAGCATGCCTAGAGAAGCTTGCAGGCTGCCTCCTATCCTTAAATTCGTAAGAAGAAGCCAAGTACATGCCTTTTTCCCTCTTGCCTTTTGCACAGAAATGAAATACAGCCCTCGTGTACAGATAATAATAAGCTACTTGAACTCAGCAACAGCCTCCTGCTGTTCTCCAGACCTCTGAAGGGACTGGCACAGCACACGGCTGAATGTCCACCGGTGCTATTAAATTATTTCTGTTAAATACCTCTATTCGAGGCCATCAAAGGCAAAGTGCCTCTAATTGGACTGCACCAGGGTGCTTTAAACACATGGTCCCGGTGAGATCTGAAGCAATCCAAGCGGAAGGAGAACATCCTCCCCAGGGAGCTCACGTAGGGAACCATCTTGCACCAGATACAGACTCAACATCGCAAGAGACAGAGCATCCCTTAAAAATGTACAGGATGATTTGCAGAGAACGGCCACTATGCTTTCATAATTTTGGGGTTTCTGAGACATTACCACCTACCTTCTCATCACAAGCTCTGCAATAAATAAATTTAATGGTGCCTGCCCCACAGCCTCTGGTCTAACGACCCAAATCAGTGCTCCCCTGTATTTTGAAGACACAGTTGCCACCTGATAAGGATTCTGGTTCTCGCTAATTGTCCCTTGTAATAAGCCTTCATGAAATTTAATTTCTTTAATGCTTTTCTCTAATCTGACGGATTTGGACAGTCCAATATTTGGCTCTGTGTCAGCATTTATTAGAATGCCTACTCTTATTTTAAAAAGAAACGCCCAAGAAAAAACAACAGTGATGTTCAAAAACAAATACAACCTTGACAGAAACGGGTTGGAGCAAGTCTGTTAGGATGCCAAATCGGAGCAGGTCCAGTTTTGAATGAGAGCACCACTTCTCCACCACAGCAGAACCGCCTTTTCCTAAGCCATTCCCACAGCTCACCCCATCTATCCTAACAGATTCAGTCTGCAGTAGGTACAACGATGGCATTGATGACCACACATTGCATTAATTGAGCACTTTTCTCTCTGCCTGGCTGTGATGAGCACCTCTGCATCTCCATCAATGCCTCTACCAACCCCTGCATCCACGAGCCCCTTTGCACCCCTCATCACATCAGAACAAATATTTCAGTCATCAGGCAAATCAAGGAGTTTAATCCAGTGTCTGAGCACTAGATTATTTTTTTCTTTTAATATGTATTTTAACTGGAGTGCCAGGCACAGGGCTGATGAGGTCTGCCAGGTTTCGTTTGGGGCAGGTGGGCAGCACAGCCACCGACAGGGAGTGTTACCCTGCCTGCTGCAATACACGACTGTCAAAGACCATACTTGCTTGATGCTTAAATTATTAATCCATTCTCTCCAGGTTTGTTATCAAATCATCTCAATTGTTTTGCAGTTTATTAAAAATGTCCTGCACATCTGGTCTAATCAGCCAGAGGAGAATTGCCCAATTTGCCTGTCAATAGCAATCCCAGGCTATCAGCTTGGTAATCGCAGCGCCTTCCACCTCAGCAGCTCCCATGAAGGGTGCTTTAATCACTGCTGATGCAGAAGGGACTCCCCCAAGCACTATAAGTCATCACGCCACTCTCCATAGAGCCTTTTGGGGTGGAAAACGCAGCCCAGCAGATGGAAATCTATCACCATCAGCAGTGCTTTGGTTAAACATCCACCTGTGTCTGCCTTCACACACCAACCCCAGCTCCGTTCCTGGGACATGGGGTATTGGACAAAGACTCACGGCATCACCTTTCTTACACACCACAAAACCCCTGAAGTCTGGAATTTCAGGTGCTTACAAGTAAATCCATAAAAGCCTCGCAAAGACAATGACCCAAGGAGGCCCATGCTAAGGATAAGCCACCCAAAGGAGAAGACAACTTGTTCCTGGTACCTTGCTGGCTTCTGGGGTTGGCCCACAGCAAGGGGCCATAGCCTGTACAAGTCTTTTCTTCTCACCAGGGAGAACCTCATCTTTTCTTACATATTTTTAACCAGTTCCCAGACTTAAAATTTCCTCGATGCTTTGAAGAGTTGACTTGTGTTAAATACAAGCATAAGGAGTTGGTCCTAGGAAAAGGACAGGGGAAACGTGGTCCTAGGAAAAGGACAGGGGAAATGTGGTACTCCTGCTTGCTGCACTGGTGTAGAAACAAAACCAAGCTACAGGACATGAGGATCCACCTCCCTGCTTGAACCATGAGTGTGCTGCCCGAGTCTTATCCATTAATCCAAGACCTTCTTTAAGTTTGAGACAAGGAGTTACCTGAGAGAACTGATGCAGAAATATTTAAAGATATCTGTTTTCCACATATGTTGTTGGCATATGCACAGCAGTTATTTTACAACAGAATTACCTGAGACAACTCCATGGAATGAACAGAATTAGAAGACATAGAAGGCATAGAAGGCACAAAAGACATAGAAGGCATAGAAGGCACAAAAGCAGCCAGCTCTGGAGAAAGCAGGTGCAGAAGCAGCTCGCTCCCTGCGCTGATGAAGGGCTACAACATCACAACAAGTCACTAAGTACCTGCAAGTCAGAAATGGTCCATTATTTTCAATGAACAATTTAATTCATTAAACACAGCGTTTCTCTTTCTGCTGCTGAATGCTCTGCCATCAGATGATGATGCTTTTAAGCATGATTGCTGTTTACAATTGTCCAGAAAGCCTGTTGCTCCCACACTCCACGTTTCTCATTATTCTCCCTCCTGTAAGAGTGTCACTCGGTGGGCAGGTTATTCTTCCCCAGCTGCATATTTTGAGGAAGAGGATTTATGAAGTGCCAAAGACCGGCAATTATGAGCAATTGTAAGGATCTGTTCTAGATCTAAGGTATAATAAGAGCTGTAAAAATAGCCATAAAAACACACTCTGTGTGACACCTCCTGTGTTACTGAAAGGGCTTTTGCCTTCTGCGGCAGAAAACCTCACCTCCCCAGAGTGTATTTGCTCAGGCCACTGTAGCACAGCTCAGGGACTAAAGAGGGAGGTGACAGAGACGTGGGGTGGAGGAGCTGGTGTCACACTCAGTGAGCTTGATCCAAGAGCTGGATGCCTATGAGGAGATACTAGAGAGACAGGCAAGGACTTGATAGGAACAGAGAGACCAGCCTGGACTGCAGCAGGTTGGTGAAATATCAGCATCAAGAGATATAATTTGTACTGGAGGAGTGGATAATTCATGAACTTGTGATTGGAGATTGGCAACACAACTCTGAAAACATGGAAGAAATCTTGCAGATTCTGAGGCGTGTGAGGTAGGAAGCAGATCGGGAGCAGAAAGTGTCCTGAAAGTGAGGAGAACTTTTCAAAAAGCACAACAATCCCCAGGCCTTGCAGCCAGCCAGGATCTCTCAGTGCTGGCTACTGTGGGAACACAAGGCAAAAAAATCTTGTGCTTTTAGGGTTTCCTCAAAGTTCCCTGCTGAGCTAGGCTAATGGACACGCAGATTGACTGACCATTGCCAAAAAAGCCCTGTAAGAGCTATGTAAGTGTACTCCAAAGAAAATAGGAACACTCTGACATCTATTATTTAGTGACTAGATATATATATATATATATATATATATATATATATATATATATATATACACACACGCATATATATGCACACACACACACACATATATATCATGGTTTTCAAAGCAAAACAGTGATTCAGTCCACCAGAGTAGGTCCCAAATAAAAATTTTGACAAAGAATTCAATTCAAAAGCCAATTATCTATGGGGCTATTCTGGATTTCTTCAGTTTCTTTGGCCTTCAGAGAATGTATGATTGTATAGCAAAGGACTCATAAATCAAAGTGAAGGTTGCAAGTACAAATACCTCTGTCCTCAGCACGTCACCTGAGTCATGGACAGCCAGGCTGGTGACAGAGACCAGACCCTATCAACTCGAGTCCTTTTAGGCATTATTCTTTGCAAATTATATCAGATATCCATGGGGATTTTATGATGAGTAGCCTACCTCGGCAGGGTGCAGGGATCTGACACAGGAGGTTATTTCCATGAATTTATCTTTTACGTTAAGCCAATTAATCATCCATTAAGAACTGCAGATGCATGCAAGTTGAAAGCACACAGAAAATACAATGGGCAATGCAGCCTTTAGAAGACCAGAGGGAGAGCTGAGCTTTTCAATGTTCAGAGAAATGCCTTTTTTGATGAGGGGTATTCAACACCGCACTTCTAATTTGGGGGATTTGGGGTGGGGCAGCAACAGGACAGGATAATTCTGCCCTGTGCCCATCATGTGGTAGAAGCTAGTTCATCTCCCCTATATCCGGAGCAGAAAATAAGTGCAGCCACTTAAACAAGAAAGAGTTATCAGTGTAGATGCTCTGCGGGATCCAGCCCTTGGATATGACCACAAGGAGAAGTTTCCTAGCTCGTTTTCAGTTAAAGATGGGTAAACAATCATCATAGAATGGTTTGGGTTGGAAAGAACATTAAATATCATCTAATTCCAGCCCCTTGCCATGGGCCCACTAGGTCAGGTTGCTCAAAGCCGTATCCAGCCTGGCCTTGAACACCCCCAGGGATGGGGCACCCACAGCTTACCTGGGCAGCCTCAAAACCCTCAAAGTAAAGAAATTCCTCCTTATATCTAATCTGAACCTACCCTTTTTCAACTAAAACCATCACCCCTCACCTTATCACCCCACCCCGTGACATAGAGTCCCTCCCCAGCTATCCTGCAGCCCCTTTAGGCCCTGTCAGGCCGCTGTGAGGTCTCCTGCAGCCTTCTCTTCTCCAGGCTGAACACCCCCAACTCCCTCAGCCTGAGAAGTTACACACCAGGCTCGGACAAGGTGTGAACTTGGTTTCTCTATAACCCTTATGGTTTCATAACAGCCATTTTGCAGAAACAGACTCATCATCCCACCCAAGCACATAAAGGTTCCAATAATGACAAGAAAACTAAAACCCTTAATCTCTTCCTCCTTCTTCTCTTTGCTGCCCATCCTATCCCTACCAGAGCTGGAAGTCTGCAGGAGCAGAGATGGCAGTGTTTTGTGGCAGTCTGTCACTTTCTGCTAATCTGCCAGTGCTGAAAATCATTTTAAATCCATTCCTGTCTTTTTGCATTTGCATAACTGTCTAGAAAGAAAACTCTAAAAAGGCAGAGCCTGATTTAGTGTGAATGAACATGTCATAAAACATTTCCAACTCTGCAGCACTTATGTAAATCTTTCATGATTTAAAAGTTGCCAAGTTACCAATACTGTGAGTCTTATAAAGTACTGGCCTTCATGCTCAGGGTATACAGAGAGACGATTTCAAGCGAGGCTTCCCTTCGCAGTAGCTATGTTTGTTTCTCCCAGAAAATAAAAATGTTATACGTGGAAATTATTTGCATTCATCTTCAGTGCCGAAATAGATTTTGGGAAGGTCGAAAAATGCACTGACAGTTTTGGTGAAGAACAAGGATGTTTATCAAGGCATTTTTCTGCTTGGAAGGGAGTTATGGTAAAAAATGTTTTTGTTTGGTGCATTTAGAACAAACAACTCCAAAGCACATCTACATCTTCCTCTCCTGAGCACCTGTGTGGGGCCGCAGGGCTGCTCTAACCCCTGTGGGCTGCCCAGTCCCAGCCTGGGGTCAACTTCTGCCACCAGCCATTGCAAGAAGGACCTGAAGCTCTTCTGAACAGAAGATGTCAAAGGAAATCTGTCCATAAACCGCGGTGCAACATCTGTGAACCCCAGCTTGGCCTCCCCTGTTTGCTAGGCTCACAACCCTACTGTTGTGGAGGAGCACCACACTGCAAAGAAACCTGGCAGCAGCAAGGAGCTGGAAGTGTTCACATCACCAGAGGAGCCCTCTGCATATATCTACAGCTCCTAAGCACCAAGCAACCTTCACCCTGCAGCAGACCCCAATGCTGCCCACTCAATATCAAAGTGCTGTGACCACAGCAAAACACAACTATGCCTCAAACAGAGGTACCCACCCATGTTGGACATCACACTTTGGGATCACACAGGCGCTACATGGAGTGAACAAGGGGATGTGCCTTACCTCACACCCTGAAACAGAGCCATCTCTGCCCCCAGAAGCAAATAAAAGGGTGTTGGCAAAGGAGCTCCCTTCCCACCCTTAGGCCAGGAGCAGCCCTTACCCTAAAACAAGAGCCTTAGCCTTCTCCTCACAAAGAGGGTGGCTCAATATGCTTTCCCCCACCCCATCACTCTGCACTTTTTTCACTTTTCCAAGAACACACCTTTTTCCCGGCGTCCCTCACCTCGGATGCTTGCTGCAGGATTTATTTATAAGAACGATTCTTTTCCCTCAAATTGGCAGAACACCTCTGGCAGAGGAGCTGGGAGATCTCAGAGACTGATTTCCCAGGGAGATTTCCCACAGCAAGAACTACCTCTGCTCCTGAATAGAAGATGATCGCGGGCTCTAAAGTTTCTCTCAGCACTTGAAGCGTGAGTGATAACAGACAGCTTTGCTTCACATGCCAGTGCAGCAGTATCAGGGAAATCACCGTAGTCCCCTCTAAGAGAAAAATGCAAGCTGCCAGCACAGTTTGTTTCCTTTAGCTCCTGAACATTGTCAGCGTAGGTCCATCAAACCCTATTACCAGCTCCTAACCCAACCAACGTTACAGCCTCAAAAATCCCCGCTCCTTGCATAACGTGCATTAGGATGTGCAGAATCTCTGCTTTATGCCTCCGAAGATTTATTAGAGAGACAAGGTTTTCAGAAGGAAGCAGCACCTCATATTTAATCAACTGGATGCAGCTGAAAGTGTAATGAGTGCACTCACAGGCCCAGAAGCTTCTTTTCAAGTGTGACACAGGCTGAAAACCACAAGCTAAGCACAGATTAGGAACAATTGCTCCAGGTTTAAGTTAATTATATAAACCAATTAGGCAATCTAAGGGGAAAATGCACCTGTAACAGAGCACAGAAATGGTGAGCACCCTTCCTGCAGTACAGGAAAAGGCAGGAAGTTAGCATATGTGATACTGAAGAAGCTCACAGTGGAGGGGAAAAAAAAAAAAAAAAAGTGTCTTGAAGTCAGTATCTCACTTGAATTTAGAATGTTTTATATTCAGAGCTATAAATTTTTACCTCTCCGGATGCCTTCAGAAGGTTTTATAGCTCTATTTTGAAGAATAAGCTGCAAGTTCAAGTGTTTGTCTTTCTCCTGTAGGTATTCCCACTGGACTGGGGTCATCATGAGGTTTACTTCAGCTCCTATCACACCATACTCCAGCACTGCACCCAACAAAGTCTCTCAGCAGTCCCTAGGAACAACAGGAACCCAGCTGGCCACACCACAGTGCAGAAGCACAGAACAGGGGGCTCCATGCCCCTTCCAGTGCCCCCCGTCTGTGTGTAAGTGCTCAGCTGGGAATAGCCATGAGTTTGTTTCCTACGTGAACACTTGCCTCGAATCAGTGCGGTTTAAATATAACCTACAATGCATTTGTTCCACCTGTTGTCAATCTCAGAAAGTTCTGTGAAATCCTCCAGAGATTCCTCTTTAATAAGTTTATTGACTTTATGCCAGAAGCACCACCGAAAACAGAGAACGGGGTCTATTTAAGTGAGACAGATTTCACAGCAGAGCAGCTAAAAATAAAGCCCAGAATAGGAAACAAAAATGTTTTCAGCATAAAGGAGCAGGCTCACCATAAACATTTTTGAAGCAGGATCCTCTTCACAGCCAGCAGCCCTCCTGCCACCCAGACAGTATGGAGAGGGCTGTGGTTCAGCCCTGCGAGGGCTGCTCTGCTCCTTACAAGCAGTGTAGAGTTCTTCATGAATGTAGTCAGCAGCAGCAGCTGCTCCTTTTACTCCAACAGCATCTACTCCCTGGATAGACCATGGATACCCTACCCCTGGAGAGCAGGGCTGTCTCGTAGAGAAGCCATCCTTATGGTTTCTGACAGCATTGCATTACTTTAAAGACAAGGAGGTTGATGCAACGTGTAGGCAACCACTTCTGCATGCACAGCCAGGACTTGATTTCCCCCATCACCCCCACAGGAGATGCATTACTTAGGCACATTTCCTACAGCATCACAGCAAATGGTGTCCTGCTGCCCAATAAAACGGGAGCCTCACAAATGAGCAATCTGCTAGGATCCTGTTCTCCCATTCAGGTGCTGCTTCTCAGAATTAACGACATCGTATCTTAGGGCCAAACAGCACAGCAGCTACCAGCAGGGACAGAGAGACAGGCAGGAGCACAGCAAGAGCAAACAGTCACTTAATCTTTGTTTCGTTGGTAACCCCGGGTTAAAAAGACAACAAATATCAGGTTCACGCAGGCAAAAGCAGCCTCAGGCATGTGCCACCTGCGTCCCCAGCACACCTGTGCTTCTAAGCACATGGCAGTGCTGTTAGTGCTCTGTGTGCTCACCCCATCCCCTCACACCAACAGGATCCAGGCTGAGCCCTTCCAGCTGGGGGCAGGCAGGACACACAGACCCTGAGGAGGTGCCAGCAATCCTTCTCCACGGCCTCTGCCTTGTCACTGACTGGAAAACACCGAGGTTTTGACATCAGCTTCAACAGCACAAGTTCAGCATTTCCCTCTCCTTTCCAACAAGGAATAAGTGCAGCCCTTCTGATACAATGGAGAAAAAAATGAAAAAGAGTTCGGAAGAACTGTGAAAGGACACATGCTAACAACTCATTTTCTTTTACAGCTCGCAAAAGCCAGTGCAAGATCAGCAATTGTAGGTGCTGGCTTCAAGACAGCGGAGCATTGCACTGAGCTGTACCCACAGCACTCTTCCCCCCTCCCAGAGGCAGTGGGTGGCAAAGCTGAGTGCCCCAAGTACCTGCTCCCATCCTGCTGGGCCTCCAAAGCTCCACAGATGCATTTCCAGGTCTCTCCCTGCCCTCATCTTGTCCAGACTGGCTGTTGTCAGATCTCTTCCTCCAACATTCCCTTGCTGCTGCCCCCACCATCACATTTGCTCCCCTCTAGAAACCTTGCAGCCACCCCAATAACCACTGGCACCTCCCAGCCCCCGAACATCCCCATTTCCACCTCAAAAATTTTTTTGCCACCATCAGAAGTTTACCTGTGCTGCCCAAAAATTTTTACATGGGTAAAACCAGATTTCCTGAGGCATGGAGGAAAGCTTGAGCTGCCTCTAAACTTCCTATCAGATATTGTATCGTATACCATCAGATTGCCAAAACAGGAATGAGGTGGGTTTGGAATACCCACAGAATGAATTAGTATGGTGCTGGTGTGTGTTACAAACACAGAGTTTGCCAAAGGTTTGAGTTACCTTCCTTGATTGAGAGCTGCAAAGGAGAAAAAAAAAAATGAAGCCTGTCTCCAGCCAAAGGGCAATAACCCACGGCTGCACTTTCTGAGCAGGCCGATTCCCTGTTATATTACATTCCTGTGGCCGCATGCTGAGACACGTCGCATTATATTAAAAACAACAAAACCTGCAATCTGTTTCCAGACCAGACATCAATAAAAACAACCGTAACAATCAGCACTCTGGGTACCTGAGAGAAAATTGATAATTTAGTACCTCCAAAGAGCTCTTTCCATTAGAAAGACACCGGTAAAAACAAAACCAAACAGCATCTCCAAATGTGCTCATTTCAGAGCTTTTTGCAGCACACGGGGATGAGAACAACCAAATGGATCTGGAAACGGGGCTGCCCCCTTGTGCCCTGTAATGGGGAGGACAGGCCAAATGACAAAGACATCTAGAAAACTTGCCCAGGTTCAGACACAACGTTACCCATGCCTAAAAACAAGGGAAGACGACACTTGTCCTTCAGCTTGGATTAGTCCCCAAATCAGAAATTAAGTTCCCCACGCAGAAACTCACTGTTTTGTGGCCCTTTTGCTGCTTGGCTCACTACGGACACCTCCAATGGAGCTACCTGGACGCCAGCTGCCTTCCAGCAAAGAGCTGTAATGGACCAACGGGGCCATGTGCAGAGGTGCAATATAGCACTAGTGCCTGGAAGGGAAGAAAAAAAAAAAAAAAACCTTTAATCCCAGAGCGACGCTGGTGAATGATGCTGTGAACAGTCCCCTGCCTACTGGCACCTACCTCAAAAGAACAAGCTCACAAAGACAGAGGATGCCCGTTCAATTTGCTGCTGTGTAAGGAATTATCTACAGCCTTCTTCAATTAGCACAGTCCTTTGGAGGAAATTTGACTGCAAAGCAATGACAGTGATGCTGGTTGCCACCTACTGCCAACTGGCCTTCCCATCCCAAAAATTAGCCTTACCTCTTTCAAAGAAGTGCAACTGAAATCACTGGGAATTTCCACACTCTAAGAATGCTCCAGGAGGTGCCTCATAAGTCTTTGGTATGCAGCACTTGTAAAGTTCAGTATCTAGTAGTAAAAGTATTTCTGCAAGGCAAGCTAACCATGCCTCCACGCTCTGCTCTCTTTGCATTACAGCATTATGGGAGAGCTGAAAACCGGACCACAGACAAGAAGTTATACCCAGTAAGATGAGGGAAGGTTTCCCTCCAGCCCCCTTAGCTCCAGCACCTTGAGGGAACCAGCCTCCTGCTGCCAGCACAAGCTCTCCTCCAAACTCTTGGGCTCGAGGCTCACTAACTCACCCTTTTCAATGACCAGCACATGAGCTACCCCAAGATAACACCAGGGTAACCAAAAACCAGCTCACCTCCCTCTGGAGCAGGTACCTTTGGTCAGGAAGGGTTGCTCCTTTGGCTAATGGCTCGCTGTGTCCTGCTGGAGCAACTAATCCAAGGCCACATTTGTGCTAATAGCCCTAACCCTGGACACAGGTTTAATTTGTTTAACATTAAATTTAAGGCTTCGGGGGCCTCTATAATGAATTTCATTAAACAGAAAAATTCTATAATGTAGTATTTTATGATTAATTAACTGTGCATAAAAATGGTAATTATAATTATGCTCATAATTCCACACTCTCGTGTCATTATCGTAATAATTGATCAAAATGTTTTACCCCACAAGCATTTTTAAAACTGCAGTGCAAGAGCAAAACCTCTCAAGCCCACGCTAAACACAGCTCTCGCAGGCAATCCCCAGATGCTGTCTCTTCATCCCAAGACTTCTGATACAGAAGCCTTTTGAACAGCCATGACAGCTTCACCAAAAAAAAAAAAGCTGTTTGTTATGACGGGTAAGGAGAAAGGGAGATGAAAGTCCATTTGTAGATGGAAAAAGCCTGCTTCTGATCAGGATGCAGTCGAGGAACAGACTGCAGTTTCACTTTGAAAATGGCCAGGTGCCCTACTTTTCTGCTTTCTGTGCGTGGCTTCTGATCACAGGCTGCATCAAAAGCACCTATTGCCTGTTTTTGAAGATAATGGAGATTAGACGAGGGAGATCAAACAGATTGGATAGGCAGCTGAATAATTATCCCCCTACCTTTAGACTTACATCACATCACAGCCAGGGATTGGAAAAATGCTTCGAAAAAGAGGTGGAAAAATATTACTGACCTAAACTACCATAGGTGTAGCCCAGGAATAGAGGGATTAGACAACTGCCTGTAGCAGCCAGAACCCAAATCTCCTCATTTCAACTATCTACTCCAAGCCCCATAACAGAAAGTGTTCCTGAGTGGTTCAGCTGTCTCTGCTTTGGGCCTGACTCTCCTCAACAACAGTTCTTGAGGAGTTCTGACCATGCAACCCTTCACCTGTGTCATTCCTTATATCTGCTGGCATCTCTTCTGCTGTTCTGGATGATTTTGCTTAGAAAATGTTAATATTCTCCAACATCTTCCCTATGGCTACAGTGGCATGGGTCAACCATTCCCTAATTTCTACCAGAACTCTGGTCACAGAAATGGGGGACATTATATTCACTGGCTTTAATAATTCACAATAGGCGTCAGTCTTCTGGAATACCCCAAACATGGCCAGAAAATAGGACATTTTCACGTCCTGGCAGCCACAGCTTGTTAGGGCCACACAGAGCTTTAACTGCGTGTTTTGCAGCCAGTGTGATTGTCACTTCAGCAAATCCCTTGCCGCAGAGAGACAGCAAAGCAAGTTTTGAAAGCCTGCAAGTACAAACAAAACCTAGAGTCTTCCAAAACTGACATCACAGAGCACATTTCTTTTTTTCCTCCTCACCATGTCTAGTTTACTTTTCTACATTCCTTTCCCTTCAAGAATCTGCTTTTCCTCTGTGAGAGCTTTTTACCTCTGATCATTTCCACAGCCAGCTGTGCCAGCCTCCTGCTTTCTTCATCTCCCTGTGTCTTTCTGCTTCTCCAAGCAGTCTTTTAGGATTACCCAAACATATCCTGAGAGCTCAGAATGACAAGGCTGCTTTCCATCACATCGGTCGCTCTTCCAGCACTCCTTCACATCACACCCACTGCTCCCTCTCCCGCTGGCTTCCAGGAGGCTCTCTGGTCACTGTAGGATGCTGTGGCTGTCCCACAAAGAGCAACAACTCTGGTGTGACAATCTTTCTTGCTGCCTTCAACACGTGGATGAGGTATTTGCGGATGAGGTTATGGGGTAGATATAGCCCTGGGATTCCTGTGGAGAGATTGTTGATAAAGTCAGCACAGAAAAGGCTTCTTTGTGTTCCCCACCAGCCACACTCATCACCCTCCCTCATCCCCAGCACACCGAGGCCAAGGCATGGGGTCTGTTTGTGTCACCTCTCAGCACAGGAAAGCAGCAAGTCCCCTTCCCAATGCTAACGTGATTGAGGGACCTCCCGGCAGGCTTTGGCTGTTTGTGGATAGGACCAATTTATTGAGCAAGCTCATGGTCCTGGATACTGGACTCCAAGAGGAGCCTGTCCTTCAGTGAGTGGATGGGTTTTTGCAAGCCCTCACCACCAGCAGATTTATCAGTTCTTCTCATATCTACTTTTTCCTGTACTTCTGACCTTAATTTCCCCCAGTGTAGCATTCATCTTTACAAAAATAGCTCCTAGACACTTATGTGAGCATCCCAGTTAATTCCAGTTAATTAGTTCTTTCCATTTGCACTGAGCACTCCCCAAAATCAGCTTTCCCAATGAGGATACCCTTGGTAAACAGATGGAAACAACTCCCACCAGCAACATTTTCAGTCAGCCTTAAAAGATGGAGCAGCAAAATGCACCTGGGGGATTGTGTCTGCACTGCTGAGATGTCGGGAGGCTTCCTGCAGTTCCAGGTGGTGTCAGCTCAGTACTAAGAGGGACACTTCAAATGCCACCTAGCCTGGCACAGCCCTTACCCCTCTGACCCTTCCACCTCTGCCCCAGCTGCCTCTCGGTGACCTGCATGAGGCAGTGGATCAACAAGCAAATCTTACTGCCTAAAGTATATCCAGATACTTTCCAGAACTAAAATACCTTCAAATGCACGGGGACTCCAGCAGAATGCCAATGCACCTGCCTGGCCCAGACGTTCTTATCCCTGCAGAGCAATAACCTGGCTTGCACTAAGTTTTCTTCTCAGAGAACCAAGCGGGAAGACTGGCTGTAAAACAACAGCAACAACTTCAATCTCAGCTCATCCAGTGCTTTCCAATTACAACATGGGTGACACAGGTGTACTGGAACTCACAGGTCTGCTGACAACAGCCTGCTGCCCAACATAGGTTGGCAGCTATGGCCAGGAAGCCCTCAGTTATTCAGATGGATAAGGAAGCAGCTGGGCAGCAAGATCTGCCCCTGAGCTGCCAGCCAGGACAGGACGCCGTCTCCTTTCCTTCTGCACAGGGCAGACTCGAGGACTTACCCAGAGCTCCACTGCTCCATCGCAGAACAATCCTCTCCAGGTGTCTAAGGCCTTGTTATCCCTATGAAGCTTCGTGAAGCAGACACATGTGGTGGGCTGCATGAGACGAGACATTAATCACTCACTAGGAGGAACAGGAATACCTGTCAAGTGCATTGCAAGAGACGAGGGCATGCTGAGATGATCAGTCAGCAGCAGTAGCACACACTGGAGCTGTGCTCTACACGCACATTTGGCTATTGCAAGCCTCCAAGAGCTGTCAGACTTCAAGAACCGTGCTGCAAATTGATCCCAGCCTCCATTCAAGAGCATTCGGCAATTCGCTAATATTTTATGTGGTAAAGCTCCCTGCTATGCATGCTCACTACAAGTTCTGAAGCATGAAATGTAGAAATATAGTTTAAAAAAATACAGTTAATAGAGAAATATGGGGCAGTTGAGTAGGACTGAAGAACAACCAGTACAAAGCTAAGAGAGCAGTCTCACTCCAGTAAATTTGGGCTAGGCTAGATTTCTGCTTGCATAACAGGAGAGAAATCCAACATGCAGATCTTCATAATATTCATACATCTACCATGCAGGCAAAAAGGAGCAAAGGCCTTCTACTGGCTGTGTTTTCACCGATAAAGTCATCTTGGTTCCCAAAGACTTGCTCAGGGCACACCTAGGGTTACCACAACTTGGGCAGGACCGAACAGTTCCACACATCCCAGAGCAATGCAGAACTGGAGAAAGCTGCAGCATCTTCTCCCTCTTTCCTGAGCTGCCCTTGCTTAGCCCAAAGCTCAGAGTCAGAGCTCTATCCAGCAAAATGGGTTTGTTTCATGGAAAAACTGGAATTTGCCTCTTCCACGTCACCACTTGATCATCATGTGCACAAGGTCTTCCTGGGGCTGGACATTCCTCCAGCCTTTCAGAGCTGCTGAACCCTTTCTGCATCACCTAATTAGTCTGGAAGCCTTGTACCACGCATCCAACCCAGTGCTTTGGGTGGCCATTTGGGCAGAAGGAGACCCTCACTCTAGTTTCTATACCAATAAACATTAAAGAAATTAACACTGATTAAGTTTAAATGATTTCTTCTGCCAGTGCCTCATTCAAGGCATTAAATTCCCCAGGATATCAGGACTGGGAAAGGAGGGATGGGCCCTTCTGCACCTCAGGTCACTGCCCAGGAAGGACAAAGCTGCATCCTACAGCTTCAGCACACCAAAATGAGCATGAGGGAGGGAAGGCACTCAGACAACCCAGAGCACCTCTGGCAGATAAATGTTAATCCAAGTTATTGGACTCCTGGTAACGCTCAGACAGTCTGCAGTTGACAGGTCTAATTTCTGTTAACGTCTCACAGCCACAGCTCTAGAGGGTATTTAAGGAACGAGGAGCTGAAAACCAACCCTCCTCCAACACGGAGCTAACTTTAGACACAAGAAGCCACAAGTGAGGTGCCTAGCACAGACGGAAGATGCCCCAGAAGCTCAGGAAGGTACCAGATGGGAGGGAGGGGACAGAAGCTGCACATTGAGGCCAACACACACAGTGTCCTCAGCAGGCTTTGGTTGGGCGTTTGTGGGACAGGTCCTACACACAGTTATCCTACATTGCATATGGATTTGGTACTATCACCTTGGGCTTCTCTCACCCCTTTCACCAATCCGACACGAGGACTGTGCTCAGAGCCAGCAATTCCTCGTGCCTGCAGGGTCCTAGGCACAGCCACCGCTGGCCTGGAAGGGCACCAGCAGGCAGGTGACTCCTGCATGTGTCTGGGACATCACGAGCTGTAGCCTCATTCAGGCTCAAACAAAAACACATTTGTCCTTCAAAATCAGAAGGCCACACACTCTTGCACAGTCTATTCCAACTAAACAGCAACATGCTCACATGCCATGGAGAAAGTCGCGTTGTAAGTCTGGATTTTGCATTGTAAGGGATCTCAGCCTCCTCATTCTGATAAAAACCATCCGCAACCTTTCCTTTTTAAAGGCACCCTCAAAATGTAAATTAAAATATATTGATCTACAACACAAAACACTAAGAAGAGGAAGGAGTTCCCTAATTTCAGGGAAGCTTCTGAAATACCTTTTCTACCCTCCTCACCCCCGAACGCATAAGAAAAGCAGAAGAAACAACACGTGTTGTTTGTCAAAGTCTGTTTTGCTGGCTGCCCCATTCAGCTGCACAGAGGGGTGCAATAGGGGGCCACACAACTGACCATGCAGCGTGGCACCTGCCTGTAGGCATCCTGCAGCAAGGGGAGGTGCAACCATTTCTTACCAATGTACAGAAGACTTCCTACTTCAGACTCACTCCATCCATACAGAACTCTGTACCAGCTCTTTTTGGACATACAGTATACAGTTACATGACCTGGAGAGGAAAAAAAAAAAAAAAAAAAAAAAAAAAACAGGACTTCACATCCCCTGACAAGCTGAAAAGAAATGAAGAAACCTCAAACATGTTTCTTTTTTGCTTTGAGTTACTCAGGCAGATCTGTGCTTTAAGTCAAGTCCCATCTAACACGTGCACACTCATTGCTGCTGCTGCATTCATCCAGCTGCCAGCATTTCAAGCCACGGAAAAGATGATAAATCTCAGTCAAGCCTTGATCACATTACAGTTTAATTGGCTTGATTTGGTTTACTTTTGGAAAATTTTAATTACTTTCACTAAGAGAACATTAAGCAGGGACCAGATCAATCCTTAGCCCTGGTATTACTCAGAGAGGTAGCACAGGATGCTGGTTTGTAGGCTGTGAGAGCATCTCTGCTCAGAGCAGGCGCCGACGCCAGATGCTGGTGCTCCCAGGGGATGCCAGGGAGTGGATGACTGGGTTTGTGTAATCACTGTGGGTTTGATTCTGTTCAAAAGGGATTTATGTATATCCTTCAGTTAATGTACTCCTTAAATAGGCAGAGGCTTGATAGCTGGGCAACAGCATCATCTCTGCTGGTAACCGAAATCAAACACTAGATATTTGTTTGAGAAGTGCTTGAACTTTAAGAGACCTCAGAGATTTTGGCTGCATCGTTAAGCAACAGGACATTGCCTCTGCTTCTGCCTTGCATACAGGAGAGCTGGCCAGGAGAGACCATCAGAGAGGACCTTAGAAACTCATGTCCATGTATCCCAGATCAAAGGAAGTGCTATGTTTCAGTTGAATGCCTGTTTTGGTTCCTGACAAGATTCTGAGATGCCCTGAAGTCTCACCTCCACCTCATTTTAGCTATAAACCACCACAAGCGTTTCTTTTGCTTTTCATTAGAAAACAAAGCCTCAACAACCTCAGAACATCACTACTAGAAAAAAAAAATATGCATTTAAAACAGTGATTTTGGCATAACAACAAATGATCTGAAAGTGCCTGTAAATACAGTTAACTGGAAATTAAAGTTTTTAGCCACCAAAGCAGAGATGCTGCAACAGCCTCTCTGAAGAGCAGTAGAGTCTTAAACTACAGTCAGATTTTTTCTGAAAGGGATTATGTGCCACAGTCTCCTTGGCAGAAATACTCGAGTCAGTGATTCAGAATAGATGGATCACATCCAATATTACCATCCACTTTCCCAGTGCCTAAAAGGGGATATATCCCAGCAGTACCTACTTTTTCCCCCCACTACGTACTGAGGGAGCACTGGGAACCCAGCCCATGTGTGAACTCCAGACTGCACCCTGTTCTACAGCCAAGAGTCCACTGCTGGTATCCAAAGGCTTTGGGGCATTTCTGTGCTCCCCAAGGGGTTTGCAGGTCACATGCCTGCAAATCCTAAATTCTACTAGTCGTTTTTATGGGAAGTGCAGAAATCCCATTGCAGGTGGTAAAACTTTGGATCCATGATTAATTTTATTGACCAGAGCTGTGCAATGTATATTTGTAAGTAGTCTAGAAAACAGGAGCCTTCCTCCAAAATCTATTTGCATAGTGTCTTCTGTACTTCATTTCCAAGTGTCTTTAATATAAGCTAAAATAAGTTGTTTGAACACTACCTAAAAGCACAAAGGCTGTGCAGAAGGGCACAGTGGGCACCTACTTGGAAATAATTATGCCTCTACACTATTTTTCTTTCTCACCAAGCTGTCAAAGGAGTAAAAACATGCACTTACAGAACTCAAAGCATGGGAAAACATCGCCCACCACCTCACCGTGCTGTTCAGCTCGGCCAGGTCATGCACAGCAAACCATTCCACGCTTCTGAAGTGTCCTTGAAGGAAAGGGCACACAAAACAAGATGAGGCTTGTGAAGATCTTCTGTCTGACCTGGAATCCAGAACTGGTAAGGAAACAGAATAAGCTTTTCCTGAGGGCAACTAATCTCATAGCATAATCACCAGCTATTTCCCCCAAGAAGGAAAGCTGTTCTAAATAACTCATTATTTGAAGTAGACAGCTAAAAGCTTCCCTGCTCTTTTCCTTCTTGCAGTGCTCCCGAGGAAAGCAGCATGCATTTAAGGGAGAGACGGGTCTGAGAGTCCCCCAACCACAGACCACAAGAGCAGCAGACCATGGACCTTCCCCTCCTGCACAGCACTAACAGGAGCTGGACTTTTTCCACTCCTCTCTGTGAAAAGAAGAGACAGAATCACTTCCCCCTTCGGAGCACGCCTGAGCTGGCAATATTATGGCTTTGACATATTATTACCCGCTGTAGAGGCACGGTGTGGTGAATATGCCTGAAAACCGAGCTGTCTAGACAGCCTAGTCAGAGCGACAACGGTTCCAAAGGGAAGGGCTATAAACCCTCTTATCCTAGAAGAAGCCATTACTGCAGAAATAAACCCATTCCATATAAATTGGGCCCAATTCTAAACCATCTTACGCTCCAAACAGCAAAGCTCTTCAGCCTGCGAGTAATATCATCCCTATTCAAGAAGCACTGAAACAAAGCACTCGGAACAAAGCCACTTTGGCGGCTCCACCGCAGAAAAGCTGCTCCCTGCTATTCCCTGGTGGTGCTCCCCTCTCCACCGAGAGGCTCTGCACATCCAACTGAGCTGCAGGAAGCACTCTCAGGACACAAACACACAAGCAAGATGATGCACGTGGGTTGTTCCAGCTGCTTTTGAGGGAGTTAGCATAGAAGAGTGGTGCATCAAACCTCAGGGCTGCTGCAGGTCAGTGCTGCACATCTAACACCACTTGCACCAAATGCTGCCCACAAGAGTGTCCTCAGCACTAGCAAGAGCTGTCCTTGTGTGCAACAGAAGGTTTTCCCTCCAGAACCTGCACAAAGTAGGAAAGCATGTATTCTGAGCTACTGAGTATTTATTGCTCATAAACGACTGGGAGATCTGACTGAATCCCACTTTCCAGTGCACAAATCTGGTATATTGGTAGACTTCATTTTACTAGCGTGCCATTTGGATTTTAATGAGCCAAATCTCAGGCTTTAGCTTCTGGAAACGTACATGAAGTCATTACGTGCATGGATTTTACATGGAGGCACTGAAGTTCACCAGCCACGGTTAAGCAAATTGCTCTTGGCACTGCTTGGCCTCCAGCAGAGGTAAGACTGGCGTGCGGTGAACGGGAGGAGCACCCTGTCCTCAGCCACCACTTGGGACTTCCCGGAGATGGGCCAGAGCTGAGGCCATGCCATTTCAGGACACTTTCTCATACGCTTCGGGCATGGAGCAGTAATCACATTCTGAAGAAACCTTCTCCTGTACCGGGATTATGCTACGTGTTCTTAGCTCCAGAAAAGTCAAAAGTGTTAGCTTCAAAGTGTGGTAGGTGGATAGGAAGTTGAGAAATCACAAAATGTTGTTCTCATGAGATCCTATTTCACCATGGGCAAAGCTTGGTTGTTCATTGAGATGACTACTCTGACTTCTCTGCTGTTCAGCTGTTCCTCTTCTACTGTTCTCCTTGCTCTTCAGCTGCTTCACAGAGCCATCAGTCCTTTGAGCCTTCCACAAAACATCAGAGAATGTTTAAGATTTATTTTTATTTGAATTCACAACTTTTTAAAGACTTTGAGCACCTGCTTCCTGAAGCAGCACAAAGCCATTCACCCTTGGAACAGCACCTAAACCTACTGCAAGAAGCTGTATTTCACAAAAGACTTACTGGACGTTTCCTTTTCATCAGCAAGACTCAGTTATCTGACGCCTTCTTATGGGTACCAAAGGCAGAATACGGCTGGAAGAGGAGTTGAGAGACAAGCAACTACTACCTTAACTGGAAAATGAGGACATCACATAAGAAACTAAGAGACCCACACGAGAAAGACAGGAATGCGTGGGAAACCAAACTAAACAAGTGTTTGGCACAAGAACTTTGTTATGGGGGGGATCCGAGGTCCCTCAAGGACAGGGTTAGAGAGAAAACAGTGGGCAGATGGTGATGTGTGTTATTGTGTATGTATAGATGAATTGACAGATGTGTGCCTGTTTATACATGTGTGTATGCCTATATAGGAGAAATTTTATAGATGTAAAACCTTGAATCCAGTGAAGCTGGGAGGAATTCTGCAGTCAAGTCAGCAAGGTCAGGATTTTCCTCACCTGGGTAACACACAAGATTGTTTCCTTCTCCAGGACACCTCCAAAAGAGGACTAATCTATCTAAAGATGACCTGTGGGGTATCACTTCCTTGAAGGCCAGCACCAGGTAAGATCTTCCAGCCCCGTGTTCCCAAGAACAGCCCTTCACCTTGCACACCTTCACCCTGTCCAGTGTGCTGTGTTGCTGGAGGCATTGGCTCCACACACTCTGCCTACACACACCTCCAGGCCAGCAGGATCACAACTGGCCACGGTCACATCCTCTGTTCCTCTCTCAGCTCTTTTGCCTCCTCCTCTTATTCACTTACTTTCATATTCTTTGGCAGATTTGCTCTTACTGCATCCCAACAGCCCTGTTTAGAGAGCTGCTACCAGCTACAATTTGAAGATCTCTCTTTAACGTTGCACAGTAATAAAGATCGAGTATGAAGGCAAGGACAAGCAGTTCAAGGCAACATGGCATTTCTTAACAGCCCAGCTACTCAGCAGAGGAAGGAAGGAGCAGCCATCTCCACTGGCATGACAGCCTTCAAGGCTTCTTCTTCCTTCTTGTTAGGATCTTTTTGTGAAGCTACCTATGAAAGCAAACTTTTTTTAAGCCCCTCCAGAGGGATGAAACCTATTAGGCTGATAACTCCTACTGAGAATTGGTAATGAGTGTCCATCAGCATTCAGTAGGGAAAAAAAATAAAGTGTTCCTGGGTCAGATTTGCAACCTTCACCAATATTCTGCTATTAGTGTGAAAACCCCCTGCTTTTTTGCTGCACGGGCGTGAGGCAGCCAGGTGGGCTGCTCCAGGGCTCCCAGGATGACACAGAAATACCGTGCAGGCCTATTTGGTGAACAGATATTCTTAAAAAGAAATTTCATTTGTCACCATTGAATAAAAATGAAATCTCCGGAGGCCATGGAACATAATAAGCAACATTTAGAAATTGAGGCTGAAAATTAAGGCTGTCTTGCAGAAATTATTTCTGCGTGGCTTTAACGTATATCTTCATGAAACTTAATGTCACCTATAAGGGCATTCAGCAACTCGATTTTGTTATTATTTACAGCCCATTATCTAAAGTACAACACATAATAGCTCCATACAGACTATGAGTATTTAGCAGTAGTCAATGAATAAAACTGTCAGCTCGCCGTACCTTACCGGCATCGGTGTCTTCATAGAGTAATGGGACATTGCAAGGTACGAAAACATCGAGCTTCATTATCCAAAAGGAGAATGCTTTGAAGTCAGCAAGTGATAAAATGAGAAGTATGATAGTATAAATAACCCTGCTTAATAGTACCATCATAAAACACACCAGCCTAATTAGCACCACCTGCCAGTCCTGCCTGAGCAGCAGCAGTGCCACACACTGGGGCTGAGCTCCTGGGATCGAGCGAGGCCAGAAGCGAGTGAGCTTTGTTCCACATACAGCACATCTGCTCTATTATCATCACACTTCTGGCCAACATGATATTTTGAACCTTTATTCCCTGCCCTTGGTTGATAACATCTCTAGTTTGTCCTTTTCTCTGCTGCACCCTGCAGCCTGATCCTTTTCCAGCCTTTTGTCTCTGGTGGAGAGTCCCCCCCCATCTCCCGGTCCCTGTGTAGATGTATGTGTACACACAAACTCCTCCGTTCAACCCCTTTCATATCTTGCCCTATATGCAATTATGTCTTCACTCACCTGCCCTGTAAAGCTCCACTCTTCAAAAAAACAAAAAACCCAAGCAGCAGGCTTACTTAAGTGGCACAACTCAGGAAACACATGGGACAATCCATGACAAGCCTGATCCAGAGCCCAAGCAGATCAGGAGGGAGCTTTGCCGCAGTAGCGCACAGAAAGCACGGCTTTCACCCTTCTCAGACATTATCAACAAGCTCTTAGGATTGACCCATGCTTGAGGATGATGGAAACTCCTTGTGGGAGATAAAGCAGTGCAGAGCCAGTGTCTCCATGCTACTGAAGTTGTGCAGGAGGTACAGCCCTGTCTGCATGTGGGAACTAACTTCCATTCCTTCAACATTTTTCCCTCTTGACTCATTAAAGCTCCTTCCTACAGGCAGAAAGACATCTTGAAAGAGTGACAACAGATAGATGGTCACAACACTCCAGTTCCACAGATGAATTTGGATGCTTCAAGAATAAAAAAAAAAACTTGCTTGCACCTAAACTTTAGGTGGAAACAGCACCTTCCCTTCAACACCTACCTGTACTTGCCATCATGGCTTTTATTTTTTTTTTTGCCTTTTATGAAGTGGTATGCACCAAGGGTCCCCCTGAACAGTTCACACACACTGCTGGTGTTTCATTTAACAATGTATGGGAGAAACCTCCTCTGAAATATTATATTTGTTCTTTTGGGGTCACTGATCTATTCAAATTGGTTGCTGTATCGCCTTTCAGTCTAAACTAAGAGGTTTCTCAGGTAATTTGTTTCACAGATGGGAAAGGAAAAAGCAAACCGAGCTCTTCTTGAATCTCAGATCTTCCATAGAAATGAAATCTTCCTCCATTTCATTGGAAAATGCAGCATGTCTCGCTTTGACCCTGCTTCCAATCATTGTTCTACAGGATCCCACTAGTCCTGGCCAGCAGAGAAGCTGAAAGAGAATTTAACCTGTCATCATTTAATATAAGAATAAATCTACCTAAGACTATATACACACAGTCAACCTTTAAAAGAGCCAAATTGGCACCTTCTCTGAGCAGCTGAGGTGTCAAGCTGCAGACCCCAAACACAAAACTCTGACGTGAATCCCTAGTGCTTCCAAATGAAAAACAGAGACAAACTGTGGTGTTTATGGGAAAGCTTATAAAAATTTCATACACCTTCCCTCCTTCCCCTATGCCCTCAGGTGGCACAGATCAACATCTTTCTTGATAAAAGAGACCTAGCTAGAGCAGCTGAAAAGCTAGCCTGGTAGTGCCTTCCCTCTTCTGTTTCAGATTGTGTGGTTTACTCATCAGGGAGGAAAGGGGTTTCAGTCCATAGGCGTGTAATTGTTTTGCTTGCACATGCTCTTATTTTGTAATTTCTAGATCCATTCAAGCATCCCAATTCTGTGTTACCAAGGATTTGCATTCAGTGTGGGGAAAAAAAAGTTGTCACAGTGCTGATTAGTTTAGATTAATCAGATCATGATTTTGCTATGCCTACTGGCTTCTCAAAATTAAATCACTACTATATGCTCACTAACTAAAAGAAGGAAATTTTTTTGAGAAAATTCACCAAAGGATGTATTTTGAAACTACTAGAGAATTGAACTTGAATTTGCTAAAACCTCAGTAAAAATTTGCTAAACTCTCTCAGGTCAAAAAAGAGAAATGGGAGAGGAAGAAGAGCAGGGGCTTGGCTCCTTCCAACGTGAAGGTGGTGACCACAGTCACAACAGCCCCCAGTCTTAGATCTGGTGAGTCAGTCATTGAACTGTTTCCTCCAAATAAAGAAAACAAAACCTAATTCCAGCCTCTGTTTGTGGCAATTTCTGTTGCCTCCTTCTTCTCCTACTCAAAACACTTTCCTCTTCCCTGGGCTACCAGGAAGTCAGGGGTGCTGCCGGTTTCCATCCTACCTGCAGGAAGCAGCCTCTGCTCGAGGTGTTGCTTTTTTCATCAGAGATTTCAATCCCTACAGACAACCCAAAACAATATGCACAGCCTTATTCTCATCTGAAATGTGATTCTTCACTTATTAACTCCAGGTCAGCAGAAGAGACCAAGCATGCACAAGCTCACCAGGTATTTTTGCAGCAGTGATGGTTATCCCCATCCTGGGACGCAGGTGCTCAGCTCTGTGCAGGCAGAGGGACTTGGACGAGCATCTGCAATATCTGGGCAAGCAACTTTTGCTGCTAGAACACTGCAGGAAGGGATTTCTCCTTTGGCCACTTGCTAACTTCAGTGTTCTTGATCCTTTATTAATAGCTTTTAATCTTCACAAAACAAAGCTTATACATATATATGCATAAATCTTCTGCTTGGAAGGATTATGTGAAATAAATCCTCTATTATTCCCCCCCCCCCTCGAGTTATTTAAAGGAAAAGAGAGGATCTAAATTAGTTTGTTCCTAAAGCTGATCGTGATAGATTCCATCTGTTTTGATATTAAAAAAAACTGCACACGAGCAACAAGCTCTCATTTGTGCTTACTGCACGCATTACAATCGAGGGTGCTGCAAATATACACAAGACCCTGCTCATAATCCTGGGCCTATTTCCACAAAGCAGACCTATTTAAAAAAAAAAAAAAAAAAAAAAAGCATTAAATGAACCACAGACTATCACTCCACTGAAATGTTGTGCTTCAGGACTCGATCTTACAAAAAAAAAAAAAAAAAAAAATACACACACACCCTGACAAGATTTTAATAGCTGCAGACTTCTGCCTTAAGCAGCCCTAGATCCAAAGCCTATACACAGGAGACAAACAACAAACCCAGAGCTGAGCAAGATGGAGCAGAGCAGGTGAAAAATAAAGCTGCAAGTACCTGGTCCATGGAGACACCTGCTGAAGTGAGGAAGATGCTACAGAGAAGTTAAAGTTCAGCAGCTCTAAGCTCAGGACAGAGACTTCTGCCACACTAATTTGACAGACTCAGAGCCCTGCGAAACTCCAGGCTTCACTCTGTATCAGCACTTTCTAGCTCTATAGCTGGTTTATAACCAAAAGCAATGCATGATTGGTGTGTGTAATTAGTCATGGTCACAGCAAGATAGTCCCATAGATACATCAGGATTGCAAACATATGTTGGAACAACTGATTAAAAGCAGCCGCTGTAATGCCTCCACCTGAGGCTTCATGTAACCAATTATCTCTTTAGTAAATAGCACTTGTTTTAAGCTGTATTTTTTCCGTAGCATTTTCATTTCCCTGCATATTTGCCAAGCCATAAGTGATAAAAATGTAATGGTAGCTGCTCATTAATCCTAAAGAATGGGACACACATCGTACGGCCTGGCATCACTTGAAGCACTAATTAAGGGAAGGACTGCTTTGGATGTACCGCCTGCTTTTCTCTCTGGCACCTTCCTGAAAACCATTCGGCTATTTTCACCCAGTGAGCATTTCATAGCCACTGGGCCAGGAGCTGTCGATGGAAATTGGTGCAGCACCCACGAAGCCAGCACATGCCAGGGGGAGGATGCAGCCCTTTGCTTTCCCTCTGACTAGCATCCAGGAGAAGTTGTCACTCATTCACCAGGGCCAGGAGAGATGCAATGTTTAACTCCTGAGAAAGAAGATTTAATGATTTGTCAGAAAAGCCATTCCAGCCGGTAAAAGTTCCTATCACATATTTATGCCTAGAAGGGTGACGGCAGAGAAACCTTAATGCATGCATTTCTTGTCCTCCTTACACCAGCCAGAAGTAAATGACAACATTTAAAACTTCAGACTGTTAGAAGAAAATACGGTGTCCATTAATGAGATTTAACTTTTATATCAGCGCAGCTGTCACCCAGATTTTATCTATATACATGGAGAGAGCATATTAAGTGCTACCGGTCATGTGCACGGAGTCGACCACCTCCAAAGCTACCGGTGAGGCTGGATTTTCTGCCAGCATTTCTATAAATTCCTCAATTCCAGCCAGTTTATATCAGACAGCTTCCTGACCTGTGTGTGTCCCAGTAAAACTGTCACCTGCACTCTAGGATTTAAAACCTTTTCCGTTTCCTCTATGGCATTTGATATACACTCGTTGTTTACTGTTCACATTAAATCTCTTCCAGCGAGAGAGAAAATAATTCCCTTCCAGGTACAGCCGTGTTCACACCACCTCTGTTCACATTTGAAAGCGCTGATCCCGAATGTGTGAATTCAGTTTTACCTCTGTATCAGATTCCATAAATATTTTGTAGCTGAACTCCGAATGCAGCAGGCGTTCCTGAGAGCTGAGGAGGCTGATGATCGGTGCACACCAGCCCTAAAGGATGGCGACGCAGAGACCCTGAGGCTGTCCCATTAGTAACTCACATATTATTAGATTGCCGAATTGTGGTGGCATCAAGTCTGCAGTAAAAGCCAAGTATTACAAAGACAATGATTGTGTCATAAAAATGATCAATGAAAATTAGTATTAGACCATGAAAATTGCATCTCACAATGGCTCAAGTGTTTTAAATCCCGTTTGGTTAACAGGCAATATCACGTTGCTATAAATGCGTAACAGAAATGCATTTCCAGCTGGACCCTTAGCACCAAGGCTTTAAATCTTTGTAAGGTTTATTTGACGCTGAGCCTGATAAGCAACAGCACAACCACTGAGGTGGGGTCAGCGCTCTCCTCTGCTCCATTTGAGGTCATTAACAACACAGACAAACTTCCAGACCTGCACTTTGCTGCTGTTGCCTTCCTGCACATCGATGTTGCACTGAAACCAGCTGAGGTTTCCGCAAGTCATGACTCAGACACAGAATTTTCTTTGAATTATATTGAATATATATCCATCAAGTCCTTAATGATTACGGCACATTGTATGTGACTCCACTTTTCTAACCAACTGTTTATTTCAAGAATGTCACAGGTAAGCACTCACTTGAACAAAACACAGATGATTTTTAATATGTATTACTAAAATCATTTTGTGAATTGCCTTTCAAATATCTTAATTTTTTTTTTTTTTTTTTTTTTTTAATTTAGAAAGGTATTTTTTCTACCTGGATCATACAGTTATAGAAGCTGTAAAATAACATATGCTTCTACAAGCAATATATAAATTTTCACGTTGTCTTTACCAGGAAACCCGGTAATTAACATTTTTTAAAACTTCAGAATCACAGCTAGGTAAACAGTCAGTATAATGTTAATAAATACATTTCTTACTCAAGTCCCATCTTGGGGTCTTTAATTTAATTAAAGCACTCTAAGCTTTATCATATAACAGAGACAGAAGCATAAAATTGTTGATGAAGCATAAAAGCAAAGTGTTTGTGAGCCCTATATTCCCCCACATTATGTATCTCTCCTACGAATCCCTACCTTTCATCTGCTATGGTTTCCCAACGAGCTTGCTAAAAAAAGAAGTATCCGATGCATGTATCATTCCCCACATAATAGATCCCAATTTTGACAGGACTCATGCAATCTAAGTAATGGATGCGTTTCATAATTGTCCTCGTCACAATTAGATAAAACTGTACTCTAGGAGGCTCTCACCGAGCAGGTGCATTAGGCTCTGGGAAAGCATTTCAGAAGCAATCACAACAGCTCTCGTGGTACAGATCCATTTGTCAACTTGAATTCGGGAAATTAAAAGACATCACTTGCAGGACAAGATGCTGAGTCTTAACTGTTGTGTTATCTATTCCTATCAACAGGATTCTTTCCATCAAATCATTCAAGCAAGTTGATGTCCCAACTGCTTTCAGTGACATTTCACAGCCTTTGGGTCAAGCATGTTCCTGGGACCCTTCCTGGCACAAGTCTTCAAGGAGTGTACTGGGGAAAAACTGGAACAGATGCTGGGCATCAGTTTTGCATGGGTACTTAATTATTACTACATTAAAAAAATACATAAAATTAGTTTTTATCCATTCAATATTTTCTTGCCAAAATCCAATTTTCAGGATGGTATCCCTCCAAAAAAACAAGGGGTTGGTTTTTTTGGTTTTTGTTTGGGGCTATTGTTTATTTTGTTGTTTTTCTTTATAGACAGGAGGTAAAACCCTGCTATTACACTCACAGAGCATCCTTTAAAAATCTACCCCAAGGTAAAACACACGGAGTAGTAATAATGAAGTTTGCTAGCATAGGAATATCCGGATTGACCCACTGTATATTACAATTTTACTCAATATTGATGTAATTTGTGTGATAAGACCATTAGCAGTTCTTTGCTCTTCAGATTTGTTATGAGATCATTCTACCAACCTGTAGGTTACTGACACTTTGTGCCTACCATTGAGATTCCCTAAAGACAACTCCCCCCAAAAATGTGTACAGAAAATCTGCTTTGGGAAACAGATCCAAGGTCTGCCTTAATTTATAATGGTACTACCAAGTATCGAGGTACCAGAGGGAGTGCAGGGAAAGGAATAATTGAGCCCTTGTGTCTTTTTACCTTTGAATGCTCCAAGGTCATCTGCTCCATCCTTTTTCTCTGCCCCATCCATCATTGCTAGCTCATAGTGTTTATCAGCAATTAGCCTGTCATGACATTACACTGCAATATATGCTACTGTGAAGAGGATATTTTGAGCCAAGCTTTGATTTCCTACTTAAAAGCTGAAGAATAACCTCAAAACCAAAGTTACAAGACTTGCCTAATCTTTTTCCCACCATCTGTTGGTCATCAATAAAAAGAAGATAAGAAAAACTTTCATTTAACTTTATATCCCATCTGGTTTTTCTTCAATATTGCGTGTGATCTTTGAAGAATTCAGTTCACAAGTGAAACACATCACAGAGTGTGTAGTGGAAATAACAAGAAAGAGTGCCCAACAACTGTCTTTGACAAAAGTGCTGACCATGCCCACCCTCCCAGGTCCCTAGTTGGTGTTCTTCTTTCTGGACAAGAACTGTTCTTCCACTGCCTGAAGTGTCTTTGATACCATGTAGTAGCTGAGCTTGTTTTGTAGAAAGTTACTCAGCCCCTCTGGCACCTCTTTGCGTGCAAGTGCATGACAGAGGCAACCCTCCAACCACATCTGGCACAAGGAAGCTGTCTCCAGTTGTGCCTGGGACGTTTATAGTGGATATTAAGGACTTTTTCATGGAGAGGGCTGTCAAGCATTGGAATGAGACACGAAGGAACTGATGGAGTCCCCTGCCTAGAGATATTAAAGGGATGTGTGGATGTGGTGCTAGGGGACAAGTCCCCCCTGGGGCTCAGGAGGTGAGGTCAATGGTTGAACTTGATCTTGAAGGTCTTTTCCAACCTAAATCATCCCCTGATTGTTCAAATGATTCTCAGCCCTGCAGTGGGAGGTACTCCCAGAGTGCCAGATGTCACTGCAATGGAAATCAGCCCATCCTTGGTGGCCATGATGTCCAGACAGTGGCATACATCCTGTGTAATCCTTCCCAGCGTTCAGAAAACAAAATCAACAGGCAATATTGCTGTCCCAAGGTTTCCTGACAGTACTTTACAGGGAAGTGTGATTGCACTGACTGTTCTTCACTCACAGCTTGTTTCACACAGATCAAGCCAGGTCCCTTCGTTTAGTGTGTGCAAAGACTAACCTCTTGTTAGTCTTTGAGCCTCTTAAGGTTCTTTGACCACCTATGAAAACAAGCAGTTGTATTATGACACCTGACTTAGCATTAAAACAACTTCAAACAGCTGGCTTGATGTTGCACTGACTTTCTACTGCTCCTTAGATCTACTAATGGAATATATACAAATACAGAAGACGTTCTGTTAGTGTATGCAATGGCTGGGCAATGTAATAAGCATGTTCAATGCCTCCCATCCGAGCTGAACAGGGAACTTCAGAGACCAACGGAACATCAGATACAATTTTTTTTTCCACAGTGCTGAGTGAGCATCAGGCAACCACCACGGAAAAGATGTCATCCTCTAAGAGGTGCTCTCTGGGATACACACAAAGCTGGGCAGAATAAGTAGTGACAGCACAGCCTCAAAGTAGTAGTAGTAGTACTAGTAGTGAAGCACAGCCTCAACGGCCTGCCATACAGGGAATCTGAACCCTCCACTGAAGGGGTATGTTCAGCTCTCCTTTGCTCTGAGCGAAGGACCCCCTGTAATTATCTTCCCAGTTCTTTGAGGCTGGTAATGCCTCTTCTTACTCATCACCCAGCTGTTACCTTTCCTTTATCTCCTGTTTTGTTGAGGAACAGGAATTACTCAGTGGCAGCTATATCTTCTCCCTTCTTGTTTTGCTCCGGGCTCAGTCATAGGTTACTCACGCTAACTGTTGCTTGGTTCAATTATATCCTAGTGAGCCCATGGAGCCAGTTTAGTGAGAAAAATGAGCCTCTAATAAGAGAGAAAAACTTTGCTGATAATGTCTAGGGAGAACACATAAGGAGGTGGAGGGGAGAAGCTTTAGGAAAAAAAAAAAAAAGATGTGGTAGGCTTTGATGCATTTTTTTTTTTTTTTTAAAGAGATGTTGTAAACCTCTGTTGGTACAAAATGCCATGGTATCTGTGATATTTATGGAACTTTCTCAATTTCACATGACCAACAGTTACACTTCTAACTTTGCTGCTCTTCCTCACTCTTGGAGTTCAAAGCCAGTCAGTAGCAAGGGGTGATTTATCTGATTTACCTTAGACGTCAGCTGGAAGAGGAGATGAATCACTCTTTGAAGGCAACTGTTCTACTCCATTGACTGTAAGTGAACCCAAGGTGACTAGTCTACGTAGAGACACTTAAAACTTATCTAAGGAAGGGTGAGTGAATCCCACTCCACACAAGGATTTGGCTCAGTTCAGAGAAATTGCGTCAGGAGGTTCAGGAGTAAGGACGTTTTCTTGTCCACACTCAGACAAATAATCATAAACTTGTAAAGTGATTCTATCCAGCTGAGATATGGAGATGCACTTCATTTGCACATCCACGTAACTGCATTTCACATTGTCTCCTTCCCCTGTTGGCAAAAGGGCACAGAAATCACCACGTCTGTTCCTCGTGGCAGGATCTGGGTCTGGTTTTCATGATTTCAAACAACTGCCAGCAAGGAAGAGAGACCTAAACACATTTTAGAAAGTCTTTTAAAGAAATCTTGTCAGCTTGGACTACTCCCAAAATATTCACAATCATTTTTGTCCTCAGAAGTGCTCTTAATAGAAAGGGAATATAATTCTTTCTATAGGAATATGATGGAACATGGTTGCAACAACCATTAGACCACAACCTCCAGATGGACCATCATGGTGCTTTTCAGAGGGCATTGCCACACAGGAGTGGGAAGCCAGGCTTGCCCATATGACATCTGTGCTTACCATTGACACAGATGACTTGACAGCATGCAGCCCTTCTTTACTTTGGGTGTTCAGCTTCTGCTTTTTCCTCAAGCAAGCCCAAATGCAAGGTGGATGTCACTACCTTTGCTAGGGTACATCTGAAGCCTCTCTAGAGAGCACCACCAGACCACATGGCATGTCTGCTGCTAACTGGAGCCTCAACACAGCCCTGTCCATGACTAAGCAGCCCAGGCCACCCCAGCAAGTAAGCATGGGTTGACACAGATATATCTGGGGCACTCCATCCCACCCACAAGCTCCAGAGCTGGAGGAAAGGCCACCTCCCACTGCAGGCTTGGGGAGCACACACCCCTGGGCACACACTCAAAGCACTGTTCAGTGGACACTGTATGTACCTCTCAAGAAAAATGATATGTCTGAAGGGACAATAGATACTAATAAGTCTGAGTTTACCTGTGCTTTGCCAAAAAACAATTCTGTTTCACAAGGCTGAGACACAACTGACCTGAGCTTGTTAAGCTGAGTTCAAGAAGCATTTGGGCAGCGCCCTCAGAAATATGGTTTGATTTTTAGGTGGTCCTCTGTGGAACCAGGAGCTGTGCTCAGTGATCCTTGTGGATGCCTTCCAATATGGCCATTCTACAATTCTAAATTACCATATAGCTACTGAGTTAGTGTGATTTTTCCTTTATAAGCAACCTTGACCAACACCACATGAAAAACAATGCTGTTGAGCTTATCCGGCAATGACGAAGAACTAAGTGGTATTATTTTGATTTCGCTGCACAGTAAGAGCACGTATATAGCCTGCTGTCACACCTCAGCTGATGTTTGGTGACAGGTTACAGTATACTAAGAACATTTACATTAATACACTGAGAACATGACATGCATCCCAGCATCCTGAGGGAACTGGCTGATGTAGTTGCCAAGACACTCTCCATCATATTTGAAAAGTCCTGTCAGTCAGGTAGAGTCCCTGATGACTAGAAAAAAGGAAACATCACTCCCATCCTTTCAAAGGAAGACCCAGTGAACTACAAACTAGTGAGCTTCACCTCTGTGCCTGGAAAGATCATGGAACAGATCCTCCTGGAAGCAACGACAAGGCACATGCAGTACAAGGTGATCCAAAACAGCCACTGTGGCTTCACCAGGGGCAACCATGCCTGACTAAATCTGGTGGCCTTCTATGATGGAGTGACTGCATCAGTTGACAAGGGGGGGGGGGGGCCGGGGGAAATCAATGTCACCTGCCAAAACTTCAACCAGGGCCCATCATCCCCTCTTCTCTACTTAGATCCAGACAAAAGACACCACTCGGGTGTCTACAACACAGCCTTTATTTCACAGAATTTCTAGGTTGGAAGAGACCTCAAGGTCATCGAGTCCAACCTCTGACCTAACGCTAACAGTCCCCACTAAACCATTTCCCTAAGCTCTACATCTAAACGTCTTTTAAAGACCTCCAGGGATGGTGACTCCACCACTTCCCTGGGCAGCCTGTTCCAGTGCCTCACAACCCTTTCAGTGAAGAAGTTCTTCCTAACATCTAACCTAAAACTCCCCTGGCTCAACTTAAGCCCATTCCCCCTCATCCTGTCACCAGGCACGTGGGAGAACAGACCAACCCCCACCTCGCTACAGCCTCCCTTGAGGTACCTATAGAGAGCGATAAGGTCGCCCCTGAGCCTCCTCTTCTCCAGGCTGAACAAGCCCAGCTCCCTCAGCCACTCCTCGTAGGACTTGTTCTCCAGGCCCCTCACCAGCTTCGTCGCCCTTCTCTGGACCCGCTCAAGCACCTCGATGTCCTTCTTGTAGCGAGGGGCCCAAAACTGAACACAGTACTCGAGGTGCGGCCTCACCAGAGCTGAGTACAGGGGGACGATCACCTCCCTAGCCCTGCTGGTCACACTGTTATGTACAGTTCCTCCCAGGATCAGCTCAGAGCAGAGCACACAGCTCCATGTTGCACACAGATTCCCATCTGGGGAGACGCAAAGAATGAGAAGTGTGGCTCCAAACATGGTTCTTTACATCACACAATAGGAGGCGGGGGCATGAGCTCTCCAGAAATGTTGAAATATAGATCTGATTCTGGGCATTGTAGTACCTCACAACAGTGAGCTCAATCAAAATCAACTAAGATAGATTTCACACAGCTGCTGGTGTTACTTCTATTTTACAGTGTCATTACTATCTGGCCTGGAGCCTACAAGAAAAATTCCTCTGCTGTGAGCTCCCGTGGATCAAAGAGTTCAGAAGATTATCTCCAAGAAACTGAAAAGCTTTCCTGGAAAACCAGTAGGGTTTGCATGGTCACTAGCCATACTTTAAAGTGGCAAGTCTGGTAGAAAAGTAGCCAAATCCAATACAAATTCTCCCCATATTCCCCATCAGTTGGTGCTCTGAGCTGACAAGAGATGGCCCCAAGGTCCCTTACAGCCCACGTGAGGCATGCTTTGCCTACCACACACTACGGGATGTGCTTCTGCTGTGAGGCAGCTGCTGAACACAGCTGTTGGATCATGACTTATCCCAGGAGCGACCCCGAGCAGAGACAAGGAGAGACAGAGCTGAACCCCAAGGCAGGAGAAAGTTTGTTGGCTGGACAGATGGTTTCAGCTTCACTCCTCCATACTGCTCCTACTCCCCCTCCACAAAGGAACTGTAGGAAACAATATGCTGGAAAAGGGCTCAAGAGTCAAGATAAGGACATGGAGATCACTCACCAGTTACGGTCATGAGCAAAACTGGCTCAGTGTCGGGAGATCTGGGGCTGCAGTCAGTCCAGAACACTTCATCTCCTTCACGGTCCCTCTTTGCTCCTGCTCCCTGTGGGGTCCCTCCCACGGGATGCCGTCCTTCCCAAACTGACCCCATGTGGGCTAGCAGCTCTTCAAGCGTGCTCCCACATGGCTCCATCCCACGGGGTCCATCCCCCAGGAGCAAAGTGCTCCTGCGTGGGCTCCTCTCCACGGGCTGCAGCTCTGGCCCATGGCCAGCTCCTGCGGGGGCTCTCCATGGGCCGCAGCCTCCTCCAGGACACATCCACCTGCTCCACCAGGGGCTCCTCCACCCACATTGGGGCTGCAGCGTGGAGATCTGCTCCATGTGGGACCCATGAGTGCAGGGGGACAGCCTGCTCCACCAGGGGCCTCTCCACAGGCCACAGGGGAGCTGCTGCTGCCTGCCTGGAGCACCTCCTGCTGCACTCACCTTGGGGGCTGCAGGGCTGGGTCTTACATTTCTCACTCCTATCTTCCCAGCTTCTGTAGCACATTTATTTTCCCCCCTTTCTGACATCTGCCCTCCCAGAGATACAAGCAGCATTGCTCATAGCTTGGCTCTGGCCAGCAGCAGTTCCCTTTTGGAGCTGGCTCTGATCTGACATGGGGCAGCTGCTGGGCTCTGCTCACAGAGGCCATCCCTATGGCCCCCCTGCAACCCCTTGCCGTGTAAGCCCAGTACAGCAGAATTATCTGCCAAAAACAGTCCCACTGAAGTATCAGTGTTACAGGTTTTGTCAGCCTCCTCCCCACCCCATGAGTCACTCCTGTGCTAGACAGAAGTTTCCAATTGCTCTTGGGATTAACATTACTCTTTATAATTCAGCAGACACAGCAGGAAGATATACAAACCCTCCTCTGAACTCTGAGAGTTGGAGAAGAATTGCTAAAAATTTATAAATAATAGAGCAGTCCTAGAAGAGGAGTACTACCAAGAGAAATTTGTCTTTTGGCAAAGTGCACTAGTCATCCAGGGGCAGTACCCTTCTGGAGAAGCACACAACAGCATGACGATGAAAGTGTTTCAAAGACTAGTCCCAGATTATATGTGATAGTTAGCATGGTCTGTAAAACACAGAAGACATGCAGAAGATGCAATTCAACTGCCCTAAAAGAAACATCACAGGAATAATATAGAGAAAAACATTTTATCAGGCTGAATTAAATACTTTGCAGTACTGAACACCTTCCACACCATCTGGCTGAAAGACCAGTGAGCACATAAATGCAAGATTAACAGAGTTTCCTCTGTTGTTTTCCAGGCCACAAGAAAAAACAGCCTTTAAGCTAGTTATTATCCCATGCCTTTTACCCAGCTCAAGCAAACACAAGTAGCATTTAATGCCTGCATTTCAGTTCAGCTGGTACAAGTCCCTAAATCAGCTTGCAGACAACAGAGACTCCAGAGGAGCTTTACTCTCGCATTTGTCCTGACTTCACTGCGCACATAGGAGATGCAACTTTGGCTCCTATCTCCAGCTCACATTAGGAAATCCAGGTTCTTTGCTTTCTACAGCACACATCTGCCAAGCAGGTCTGGTTATGCCATTAAGTAATATATCAGCAGAAGGATGGCCTTTTGCTCAGAGTTCACACAAATACATCATTAAAGCTCCACTGATCAGAAAGCTGCTTTTCTGATGATGTATTAATATAATACATCATCAGGATGTGATTTGGGCCTGATGAATTATTGGAATATGTCATCGTTTTAGGGATGCATCACTTTTCAGCAGGCCCTGGTAAGTCCAAAAGGAGCACAAATAACATTTTAAAAGATTTCCTTTAAAGTATATATATAAATGAGATGTGTGTTAATGAGACCAAACTTAGAGTCAATAACATGCCTGAGGAGCCACATGCCTTTTGTTCCATATTAAGCACCAGCATTTCTCAGCTCTTTTCTGATACTGGTATGAGGTTGATGGGAGACTAGTGTGATTTGATCTGCTTTTGCTAATACTCAACCTGGCCTTGCCACCGCAGCTACGGAGCTTACACTTGGTCACAACCATGCAAAGGGCATCTTTACTCTCTAACCATCAAGTCTTCATAGAGCTCAGCTATGAAACAACATCGGTGGTGGTTCAGCATTTGTGTTATTACTCATTTTTATTTCTGCAATTAAGCCCTCTCTCTGAGCCATCACCTGGTAACACAGCAGCACTGGGGAGGGGGGACAGCACCCAGCTGCTCACTGCTGTACTGCCAGGTGCTGGCTGGTCTGGAACAAGAGATATCAAACAGCAAGTGGACACCTGATGTTATAGTATTTTCTTGGCCCAGGTCTAAGTGGCAGATATCAGAAAATCTGTTCTGGATAGGGCAGTGGCCAGTCTTCCAGATGCTGAAGCCCCCACTAATCACCCAAGCTGCAGAAGGTTATCTGATGGGACCCAGCTGTATGGCATTGCTGTTCAGATGAGACTGGGTGGTTGGGCTGCTGGAGTGTCAAAAGCAGTCAACCAGAGGAGAAGCTAGTGGCAGGAGAGAAGGATTTTTATTACTGCAGTTCTTGCTCAAGTCACAACCCCCCCCAGCTCTCTCTGGGGCCAAGGTGGAGGTTCTCCATCTGATTCTGGTTGGGGTTGATGTGCCCCAAGAGGCTGGGAATGCTCCCACAATCACAGGACTCACAAAGGATGGGTAAATCTCGTGGCCTGCCTGGTCCTGGACACCACCACAGGGTTGGAAGCATATGTGGGGGAAACAAGATACAGCTGATAGGCATAATCAGCTGTGACCACATTGTGCCAGTACTCCAAATACTGCCAAGATACAGATAAGAATCAAGGAAGAGGTAAGAATGCAGGAAGTGATCTGATAAACCATTTTATGAAATAAATCATCCTAAAATAAACTTTAAAAGCCACAAAGGACAGATACCAAAGCTTCATGACAGAAAGCAGAGTTTGCTACCCTTCCAAAATCTAGTTCCAGTTCCCCCAGCACAGACCCTATTGCCATCTGCATCCCCAAGTACCACAAACAGAAATTTGTGTCCAAACTTGATGACCAGTTCTCCTTTTGAAGCTGCCTCCAAAAACCAAAGGAGCTACAGATATCTGCTCCACTCTTCATTTCAGTTTGATACCAGTCTTTAATTGCATTTATGGATGTGACATGAGGCATAGAGGCATTCATTGCATTCCAGCTCAACACACAATCTCTCAAGCACTTCATTATTACTACTATTGAAATTAGAGTGAAACAATTTTAATTTTCAAGACTTGGAATACTCACATTGTATTTCTGTCTTAAGCCCATTCCAACTCATCATCATTAATTGCTTATTTAGTCATTATTATTGGAGCTGATAACCATAAACACATATTAAATGGGTTGACAACAAGCGTGTATCATATTATAAGCCTGCCAAGGCTGAGCTTGTTTTCTGAATTTTGAGCCATGACTGCAAGTGTGTGAAACTGGAGCTGATTTCTAAGTTTTTATTTTCATAATAGGTTAAAATTTATGTTGCTCAATGACTTAATACATGGGCAGAGGAGAGGGAATATTGCCTGTATTACAAAGCAGCTTTCCTAACAAATCTCCTATTGTCATGTAGGACATGCTGGCACTTGTGAGCACAACATCCACAGCTCTGTAATTAAGTTCCTTCTCCAATGGAGAAAAGCAAAACACCCATTTGTACAGCTGGGCATAGCAATAATTAGCCATCATCGCTATAAGACTGTGTGCAAAATGCAGTCTGATGCTCTAGCCACATCTTTGGCAAAAAGAGAAGATATTCCACCATCCATTGTGATTAGGGTGACCATTAAGAAGTAGAAAGTCATCAAGAACCAAGAAGAGACAATGATCTCCCCATAGCAGATCAGTTCACCAAAGGGTGAATGCGAGGAGCCAATTAAATGCACAGGAGCCAATTATTCTTCCAGTTTAAGTCAATATATCCTCATCTTTGTTAATGGAAAGTACTTTAGCCTGAAATCCAGGAATGCAGCAGTCAGCAGCACTGCTCTCCTACCAAGTCAGACAAAAATTAGCGGCTTAATAGTGCACAGCCGCTGGTGGCAGCAGACAGCTGTAATTTATTGCCCTCTGCTCTCCCTGTGCTTCTCCAATGACAGCAGTGCAGCTGAGCCCTCTCCTTCCTATCCTGTACCAGATCATTTCAATACCAGAAGAGTTAAAGCTGCTGATGGCACCACAGTCAATGACATCGACAGGGTACTGATATACTCAGGGAGCACAGCATCTAATTAAGTTGCCAAATGATCTAATTTTTCTTTTTGTTTCTTTTCTATGCAACCTAGACTCTGCTTCTCATTAAAGGACAGTTACCTCTGCCTCTGTTTGGGTCTTACCACGCACTTTCCAAGGCAATTCCTAAGCAAAACAGCAGATGCAAACCAGAGACGTGTGAGAAATCTCCCCAAAGCTTCTGGGGGAAACCGATCCCTGCAGGCAGGAGCAGAAAGCCCCAAGCAGAGTGAGGGCCACCGTCACACACCCAGGATGAAGGCAGAACGATTCAGCTCAGAAACAGCATCCACCAAATGCACCTTTTCCAATTTGCACGGCCAACAGCATCTCTGAAGAGCACTGCAAGATGCAACACACCTTTCCACATCAGCCCCATCTCTGCTGCTGGGCAGGGACACAGACACCTCCAGTGACACCTCCAGCCTGCCCTGCCATCAGCGTCATCCCTAGAGGAGGGATCTGACCTTCCAGTGTGCTGCTGGTCACAAAGTCCTACAGAAACTTTTTCCCAGCAAAAAGTTTAAAAAAAAAAAAAAAAAATAAGTAAATGTTGTACAAAGAAAACACAAAATCGTACTGCCAGAGGAACCAGTATTCTGTCTTCTGGGGGATTCTCATTTTTAAGCAGCATAAATATTTCAAAATAAGTACTGAAAAATAGATCAATGATAACAGATACACCTTAATACAAGCATTTTTTCACTGACAACATATTATCACTGAAATAATATAATATTCTTTTCCTATAGAGTATTTTCATTTTCCATTGACAAAGACAAGCTTTAAAGTTCTCTCTCTCCCAAAAGATACCTTTTCATAAAGCTGCTCCTCCACCCACTGCACAGCTGCAGTGTAGGTCCCCAAACTTCCCTTACAATGAAGCACTGCTTGCCTTCAGGAACTGATGTTCTGCTATGTAAAACCAGTGGAAAACAGGATAGCCACAGCTATGCCTTGTGTTTAGGAATTAAAGTCAAACCTCAGATGATTCTAGCTCACTCCAGAGATCTTAGCGATTACTCTCAATGGGTTAGAGCAGAATTGGCAAAGCTGAGACAGGGTGGGAGAAAAACTGGAAGAGCGCAGGGTACTCGACAGACCCAAAGCTGTCATAAAGCCACACCAATCATCTTGTCCTCCTTTAAAAGAATATTCAAAGCAATGCAGCTGAGACACAAGGAGGCTGTAACACAGAGGAAGGCACTTCACTGAGCCCAAGAGCTATTCAGCTTGCTAAAAACACAGACTAATAAAGAAATACAGCCCCAATACATCAAATCATACCTAGATACAGCATGCAACAGTTTCAAACAAGTATCTGGTAGAGTTATAAGGTTCTGCTTTATGAAGTGCTGAGTGCCCTTGTTTCATAGGATTGAGGAGTGCTTTTTGCAGAGAGCATGCTGTGAGAGCAGGAGGCTGCCACGTGTAACGAAGCAGCCTGCTGCTGGCGGTGAACTGCTGTGTTACTGGACCTTGGATGGGGGAAGAAAGCAAAAAAAGTACTTCATGTCTCCCTCAAAACACCAAAGCCTTCATAAGAAAAATGTCAGTTTGAGAAACACAGATGATAAAACACCAGGGGTGGTTGTGCCGCGAGGTTGTTATCGCACACAAGACAAAGATGTGCACAAATACCCATTGTGGAGTGGGTGGGGTGGAGGGAAAGGAGTTACAGCTGAGCTCAAAAGAGGATTTGAGTAAGCTGATGACTCTGGCTAAGAAATATCTCCAAGGCCAAGCAATTTTATAATCTCACATTATAGCCTCAAATCTTATCCAAGCAAACAAGAAGTTAATCTTGAGAACAGGGGAAGCCACGTGATAAGGGTATTTCTGGAGCCATACCTGCCAGAAGCAGGAGCTGGGACAAGAAGTGACTACTTCTCATCTCAGCCCAAGACTTCTCTCCTAGTACACTGGCCCAGACACCTATCTGCAACCAAGCAGTGCAAAAACATCACTGAGAAGGGGATGAAATTCAGTGCCATCCCCTACGCTGATTTAAGGTTGCCTTGCCTAAGCTGTGCTTTCTGATTTTTGCTCCATCATAGGATGGAGAGCTTGGCACATTGTTCTTTAAACGAATCTCTTCCTTTCAGCAAACACTTACCTTGTGTAAGTTCCTATAAACTCTTCCCCTGCCTTCTGCTATCATCAGCTCTCTGGTACACCTCTCCCTCATTCGTTACCTGGTAATATATCCAGTACTATCCTAGCGATAAGGTCTATCTGCAACAAATGCTTATCTGTGAGTCGCCAATCTATCTCCATAACTCATCATCACCCAGAACAGGCCAGCATCCTTCTAAATAATTGAGGCCCACCTGGGGGGCATGGACTTGGCCCTTAACCACAGCAGCCTGCCAGATATTTTTATTAAAAAAAAAAAAAAAAAAAACACTCTCCAAAAGAAACATCAAAACATCTTGGTGGGAGATCTTACTGACGGCCACAGTTTATACACAAACAAGAACACCAGGATGCATTTTCCCCTGAAACAGGAGGGCTGCTCTCAGGTATGTTTGACATGGGATTGATTAGAGCAGAAGCCAAACCCTGGTGTCTTTATTCTGGCAGCAGAAAAAGTTTCACGGCTGCTCATGATGTTCCAGCCCTCTGCCTAGGTCTTCCCAGCTGTAAATAAGGATAATAAAGCTGGTATCCTTTGTCAAGTGCTCAGGCAATGACAGATAAAAAGGGACTAGGCAGGAATCATCACTGACAAAACCAGAACGTGTTCATAGCCCGTCAAGATCTAAGCTGTGGCAGTTAAAACGATGCTGAAAGGGAGGGACAGCAGCTCTCAGCACTAAGCAGCACTTCCCAACAGATGGGGAGCTCCTACTATGCCAGGGAATTTGGGGCTTAGATGATTCCCACAGTCATACAAGAGACATCTAAGAAGACACAGCAAGTTCACATGGGGATCGAACATCTAATTTTATCTTGTCCTCAGATAAAAAGCAACATTGAGAAAATTGCTGGGATTTGTTTGGCAAGAAAATCTATGTTCTCATTCAAGCCTACAATTGCAGCCCTGTTACAAGGCAAAATAGAACAGATACGGTAGGAAAAAAATAGATCCCCTTGAATGTGCTTATCAAATCCTCTTTCACAAGACATCTTCATACTCCTGACAATATTACACTTGTCCACATTTAACCCATATACTGGCATCTTGTGCTTCTGTACCAAGTCACTTGAAACAACACTTGAAGAGGAGCCTTCAGACAACTTGCAAAAGCTTGACTTCAAGCAGCAACCAATAAAGACATTACCGTGTGGAGCCACAAGACAACATTATCCCCCAGCTAACAGGCTCAAAGAGATGCAATGAAGTTATTATCACAGTCAGACCCTGGTCTGCATTCAAAAACTCTGAAACTACACCACAGCTCAAGGAAAGCACAGCACAGCACCCACAACAAAACTGTCTGCGGTCACAGAGGGGGACTTTTGCTCTTCCTGCAAGGATAGAAAACACACAGAGCAGAGGCATCGCCAAATAATACAGGGATAACCCCTGCATCCCACCCTTATCAGTGCAGCCTCCAGTATCTCCACACAGAGCCCACAGCAGAGTTCCAGGACAACAGCATTGAAGCTACAAGCACCCCTTAATAGACAATCCCAAAATGGATTTATCAGAATATTAGTACTGATAAGTATCACTTAAAACCAAGAAGCACTAAGCCACTGAGTCAACCACAACACACACACACAAAGGGTTTATAAAGCTGTATTTTCCTACCACATGCAGGGGAGATTCTTGCTTGTAGGTTGGGTCCCACCATCTCTGCAGGTCCCCAAGATGTAACAAAGCCTGCTCAGACATAACTTTCCCCAAACAGTGGGTACGTTCCCACTCCCAGCAATCAGCAGGAGCTGATAGCTCACCCACCTGCCCTGAGACAACACAAAAAACAGCCCAGGGAGGAAAGCCCCCACCTGCAGCCTGGCAGGACACATCCCAGCTGCAACAAACTCCCATCAAAGAGGAAAGCCCTGAAACCAATTTATAGGTTCCCAGGGGGCTGCTATGAGCCATTATGAGCTCGTACCATAGCTGCAAATGCCCTGTAGGACATTTTCCCCTGGTATCACCAAGTAGGTGGTGTTATGGGCTTATCTGGGGTGTGCTATATCATAATCCGTGTTCACAATCACCTATAGACATCAAGAAACTGGAGTAATACAGCACTTGTGTTTCTTTTTTGGTCTTTTATCACAAGAATACAGATTTCCCCCGTGTGTACTTTTCTGTGTGGTGTGCATGTTCCAGGTAAAAGAATATGAATTAATAATAATAAATAAATAAATAAATAAAGCACAACAGGTTCTAAAGCTAGCAGCCTGAGCTAACAGCCTGCACTTTGGCTCTGCCCAGGCCATGACACAACACATAACTGGTTTATTCCACAGGCTTATTTCTGTCATTTTCTCTCTTTACAGGCTGCTCTTTTCTTACCGAAGTGCTAAACATGATTTTTGTGCTCTGATGATGCTCTTTTCCCTGCTTTCCCATGCTTAATTCCCTGTTATATCTAAAGAGAGTCTCAGAGAACAGAAAATAGCGAAGAAGTATAAGTACTCCAGCCCAAAAAGCACTACTACAGGATTTAGTGCTGCTCAAGCGAGAAAGCTGGTAATGATACTGAAAGCTCTCTGCACTTTGTGGCCCCTTCACTCCTACTAGCCCTGTCCTCATATATTATTTTGCTGGTTTTAAATAGCACATTTTAGCATCCAAGCAGCTCTGTTGTTTTAAATGCATCGTGTAGCAAAATACAGAAATCATAATTGGTGGCAAATTACATCACTCTCTCCTACTTCTTGACTTTCTTCTCCGGCATTTAATAATAACTAATGAAATATAGATATTTGCCCTGTGGCAATTGGAGCTTTCTGACACATTGTCTCCTCTCAATTTGTTAAACCATGGAGGTCCTGCAGATCATTGAACCATTTTTATTATTTTGTCTTGTGTGAGATTTTCCCCCTGTACTTTCAGTGGTGTGCTCAAGAATAAGCTTTGATATTTTAGAACAAATACAAAGTGTCAATAATGAACTCTTGGCACTTACCAGCTGCGTGGTGCAGATATGTCAGTACCTATCTGCATTGAGAAAAGGGGATCATTCCCATACCTTATATTTAAATAATTAGCATGTCCAACTTCATAAAAGAGAGGCAGAGCTCTCCCTGTGTTCCTGACAACTGCAGGAAGACATGCAGATAACTTAGGTTTAAAAGCCTGGAGGTGGGGCTAATTAAAGCAAAGAGGAAACTATGTGTTTAATTCTTTTTTTATTATATCCTAGCCTTTCCTAAGAAAAGAACGCCAACTGCATCAATCCAGCATACTCCTCCTTAAAACCAGACTGACACAAATGGTGATAGAAAAAGGAGTGCAAATATCTAGGAAGACTGGATTAGGGAGAAACTCAAGTAGGCTGGCTACAATTTAAAGTAATTCTCCGTGCTTTGGATGCTTTCAAAAACTCACAGGCCCACACCATGTTCAGAAATATCAGTTTCAGCCCTCAGAGGCTGACTGATGGACATGTGATGGAGGAGTCCCTGGGAGTGCTGCTTTCCCCGTCACTACATGGTCACACCTGTAACAGCAAAGAGCCAAAAAAGCTGAAATTCATTCAATTTCACAAACATTGCAAACTAATTGATTTATTTAGGGGTAAAAAACTAAATAATTAAATAAAATAATTAATTAAGAATAAAACACACAAACAAATTGCTAGGGAAATAAAAAAGAACAATATTTCTGACAGACGTTTTGATAAAACCTTGTGAGCAATTAAAAAAATCTTTAAGCGTTCCTTAAAAAGCAACTTGTGTGTAATTAGAAAAGTCTGACATTTTTCCAAATTTCCTCCTTGAGCGACTGAGGCCAAAGTATTCTGATCATTAGCTGGGGGAACATGCAACTTAGAAGGAGACTTTGACTGTAGATCTCATGCCTCTGCTTCCCTGCTGCTGCTTCACCAATAAAGTCTGAGGAAGGATAAACCAAGGACACTGTGACCTGGTCCCACCATTCCCAGGACCTTCCCAATGGCTCCAAAGGGGGCCATGGCACTGGGTTCACAGGCCAGGGAAAATCTGACACCAGAAGAGGGCTCTCAACGAGCCATGGAGCCACAGGAAAGGGATGAGAGGCTCCTTGGATGCCAGATGCAGATGCAGGCAAAGCCAGCAGCTGGGGGCAACAAAACACCCTCATCTGAGAGCCCCCTCCAGCAGCACCCGGCCATTATTGCTGGAGTAAAGAGATTTCTTCCCAAGAGAGGAAAATGACTTGTCAGCTTGGGCCTGACAATATCTGTTTAGTTCCAGAGTGAATATAAGTCACTTCATGGATATCAGCAAGAATGTCATTTTCTGACAATGCACACTAAGAACAATCATTTCAATTACTGACGGAAAGGCTGCTGCCATCTAGCACCAGATGTCAATCTGCCAGGGTACAAATTGGCTTTCTTTGACACAATAATTACAACTGGTTCAATAACGCATCAACACAGGCTAGCAAATGCTGTGTTGAGCACAGGTCAACACTGCCCTGCTCAGGATCGTCCTGTTTAGAAAAACTCCAGTGATTTCTGTTGTCATTGCTCGTACTACTTTGCTAAGGAGCAGATTTACCTGGTGGCTTTGAAGGTTTAAACTGCCCATGCTGGCAGAAAAGTGCCGTGGCAGGATGGTTTGGGTTGTGCTTGCTCTGGGACTGGTCCCCTGGATCAGGGGCTGCACTGGTCAGGGTACACAATGCAGGGACAGCAACCTGCTGCTGAAGCATTTCAGGGATGGGTTTGCTCATATGCTACCTTACACACCTAAAGGCTGACTTTTAAGCCAAACCACCTGTGTCCATTTCCTCTGTGGTCAAACTTTTGAGATACCTCCAAAAAATTATAATTTTTCCAAGATGCCTCTTAGCACAGGAAAATATTAATATCATTGGGCTTGAGTGCAACTAAAATAACACCATTTTGTGCTTAACAACTCCATTTTGCATGAGAAGGTCATGCGCTGTGGTCTCTCTCTCTTACTCTCCCATTTAATCAGCAACACAAAGAAAGGTAGATTAAATCAGACCTTTGATTACCATGGATGGGATACTGTAAACAAACAAGTGCAAAGCAGGGCCAAATACTGCTGTGATGCATACACTGCCAAGCAAGAGACATTGGAGATCCAGATGCAGAATTTCGTCAGAGGAGAAGTTAAACACAAGAGGAAACATAAACTAGCTTTAATTGGAACCCTACACAATAAAGGTATTTACATGTGGTCAGTAAGATGTTAATGATATTGTACTTTGGAAGAAAAAGAAAAGAAAAACAGAATAAGAAGCTGAGCACAAGCAAGCCAAACCATCCCAGCCACAGCAGGAATGCCCCTTGTCTGGAAACTGGGAGCCTAGCCAGGACATCAGGGACAAGGACCTGTCTATGATGTGTGAATTTGACTTAACCCAGCTGTAAAGCAGTGTGTCCCATGCAACCAACATGATCAGGGTTCCTAGGAGTGTTTTCTGTGCGTGCATCTCCAGTTGCTGGTACAGCAGTGAGGTGGAAGGAACCACTTTTGCAGGAGTCATTGCACCTTCTCCTACTGGAGATCCTAAATGAGCAATGCAGACATGATATCAAAAGAGTGTTCCCCTAAAATAAGGTGAAATATAAGCTGCCCCCATGTCAGTTTTTGTTAGATATGAATTGCACCATTGCTCTATCCTTATCAGACCAGTGCTGGTTAAGAGTCCCAGGGATCTCATCCACCTTTGCCTTAATGTCCAACAGAGCTTTAAGAAGCCTCTTGCAAAATTTTGAGAAAATTTTCTCCACCCACACCTCCTGAGCCCAGGCACTACTTACCCATGCAACACTGCCTCTGCACGCACACTGATTTGTCTGTAGGCATCTTCACTTCAAACTCGAACAGATATTTAGTCCCCAAAAATGACTCACAAACAGAATGAACAAACCACAAATCATCCCATGCTCAGTGTATGGGATGCCTTCGCTTCCATTACATCTACCTGCATGCTCATGAATCAGATCCTAAGAAAACTCTGTTGGTGGGGATAAAGTACTTGTAGAGACCTTCAATCTACATTAAATGAATTATATTGAAATATATATTTATGTAACATATAGTATATAGTATATATATATAATAAAATAATTTATATTATATTGTCATGTTATGTTATGTTAATGTTACATTGTGTTATGTTATATTATACCATATTAATAATATGAACTATATAATATATATAATAATATATATTATATTATATTATATTATATTATATTATATTATATTATATTATATTATATTATATATAATAATATATATTATATTAAAATATATTTATATATCATATAAATGAATTAAGAAACCCACATCCCGGCTGTACCCAGACGCAGTTCTTGTTTTCCCCATTCTCCCTCGGGACACAGCAGGCAGGTGCAGCAGCAGCAAGGCTCCCTATGCTGGCACTATACACAACACTGTGGGGCTGAGCAGCCCACCCAGCCACCCGGGGCTCCCCGGCACTGCTCCATGCACCACCACCTTCACGCCTGCACCCAGCATGTCCTTGGGAGGAGGCGGACGTGTTTCATTTGTCTGCACGGGGTGCCTCGTTTGAATCACAATCCACCCCGAGACAAGTTTTGTATTCAAAGATTTGCTCACAACTGGATTTTTTTTTTAAGATCTATTATTTGGATCAAGCCAGTCGGTGCTTCTTTAATGTTTCTCCACCACGCTCGGCTGCTGTATCCATTAGTTACACCAAGACAAAAGTATAAATGGATGAGGTAGCAGAAATCATTTTACACAGTCAAATCTTTTTACATAAACATGTTCCCCACACCCAGGTGGATTTGCTCTGAAGATATTAGCCAGCTCCTTTCACAGATGTTTCTGGAAGCTGGGAACTGCAGGTCTCTATAACACCTTTTGAGGAGCAGGTTCATTATTTTTCAAAAAAAAAAGCTTTATGTTTGTGTCTATATGTGTGTGTCTATGTGAAGGAACAATTTATCTGGATGACTAAAATTCCAATATGAGTTGACAAAGGATTGACTGCTTGTATATTTAAAACCATGACAACCCTGACATTTTATACGCTTTTTTGCTCCAGGCATAAGATAATTTACATTACAATTTTAATATTTTGAGAAATGAAGGCCCGAGAGGTTTTCCTGCTCAATTATTTTGTTCAAAGTATCTTGGAAAAAAAACTTGATAGGCTCTGATCATATTTCTTCATGAAGATCAAGCTCCTGTTTTGTAAAGACAATGCAACAAACTTTGTTCTTGACTCCTGGTGCAATTCCCCACTTTCTTAATGACTGGTGGGGCTGGAATGAATATTCCAACCTCGTCTGGCCCAACAGACATGATCTTGACTGGAAGTTCAGCATTTCTGAACAACAGCATGCAGGAGATATGTTTTATGCAGGGCTTGCAGGAGCTGTAACCTCTCTCGGGGTCGGCTTTATTGCAGGTCCCTACAGCAGCAGATGTGATGAGCTTCATTCCCAGGGGTGTCTCTGGCATGACCTCACTCAGTGCACCAGTAAATATATGGCTCAGAAAGAGCTGTTCCACGTAAGTCTTGTGTCAGTTTTTCTCCTTTTTTCTGTGAAACTACAGAGCAGCTGCAAGGGTGCAGCTGGAGGGAACAAGGAGTGCACAGAAAAGAGTTTGCAAGACCTGTTGGATCTTCTTCAAAAATAGGGCTCTGCCTTTCCCTCACAACACAACCACCCCACGTCCTGTAGCACGGGACCACCAGTGGCTGTGCCCACCCTTCCTCCTGGCCCCTGGCAGGAGTGGGGTGCTGGGTTTTTATCTGACCCATTATAGACATTTCTATATATAAAACATATTTCTGGATGCTGAATTGGAGTGCTTAACATCAGCTTGGGATACCTCCATCATGCTCTATAAGCATGGGGTGCAGACATATGCCCATGGGGTTCAGTGGGGCTGGGACCTCGATCACAGCTGCAGTAGTGCGGAGCAGGATGCGGAAACCCTGTCACACCCTGCAGCTTCAGTGCACGTTCAGTGTTGCATTTTAAATTCTTCGTTTGGTTTGTTTTCAATAATCACGGCAGATTTCAGGAGGACGCACCTACAGGTTTGCTGCATCTGCTAGAAAGCCTGCAGCGGGCTGTTCTCACTCTGGGTTTGTGTTCTATGTTTCTATAGATAAGGGCGGATGTGAAAACAATGTGAGATGCAGTACCAGAAATAAACACGTATTTAGAAAACACTGCTGGCATTGTGAATGGATACAGGAAAAAAAACCAGACCCAGCCTAACCTCTTGGAGTGCATTAGTTTTATCTGCTGTGATGCCAGACTCAGAAACCCGCTGAGTGCTAAGGCTTCTGGTTACTTATTAAATTATAAAAGGTCTGAAAAAGGAGTTGAACCGAACATCAGAAAATAGTGCTGAAATAATGGATCAAGGACTTGCTGCACAGGTTCATTTATGATGAAAGCCAAAAGGCAGTGGGCAATTCCGTCGTATGCATGGATCTCAAGAACACCCAAAAAAGGACATTTTTCACCTGGCACTGATGAAAAGGAACGGGAGCAAAGACTGGAATAAAATAATTCTCTAAATAGAAGGCTACAGATGTATTGTGGCTGACAGCAAGAAAGAATTTTCATAGTCTACATCATAAATGGAACAAATGGGGATGCTCCTGCTCCTGACACCCTCCTGTCCCATCCTCCTCTCCTGGGCCACCTCCCAGGTGGGTGCTGCCTTCTGCATCAGCATCACCAGGACTCGGTGTGGAGGGATCGGGTGGGAGGCTGTGTATGGCACCATTCAACACAGCCAAGTAAAACAAGCATCCCTGAAATGAGCCAGTGACTTAAAAAGCAGTTTGAAACCCCAGTGATACCTACCTCAAGCAACAAAAAGCAGATGAAATAAAAAATGAAATTTTCAAGAAGCACCATGAGTGTACAACCTAGTCAATGTGCTCTGAAGACAGCAGCTCAGTGAGAAAATCCATCACCATCACTTGGGTCTCTGCTGGAGCAAGAGCAGACAAGCAAGTTGAATGGCAGCAGCCAGAAATCACTCGCTGGGAGCCACACACACTCTGTCCTTAGCAGCCTGGTCCCAAATCCAGGGAACCGCACTGCAGCTTTGGGGCTGAGCCATGGAAATGGCAACCACACATCAGGTGGTGAAATAGGAGCACAGTCCCCAAAAACCCAGGCACACGCTGGATGTGAAGACACGGCAAAACTCCTCTGTGGGCACTGTGATTCCTGAAGTGCTTCCAAAATTATGATCCAAACCTGGAATGCAGCCCAGGCAATTACTGGGGCAGACACCTCGGCGTGGAGACTCCTGCCTGACAGAACCCAAGTGCAAAATAAGCAAGAATAAAAAGAAGTGTGTGTGTTAAACAATTACGACCGGACAGAAAAATCTGGCATAGGATGTTGAATATTAGCATAAAGGACACCAAAAAAAAAATAAATAAATAAATAAATAAATAAGCTATAAATAAGGAAAAATAGCAGGAAGGCTGAACCTCTCCATAACACAGTCATCTCAGCTGAATGCTGGAAGTGGCATCTGCAGGCCTGAGGTTGCTAAAAGTGTCACACTGGTAACCCAATTTTCCTAGCACCAGAAGAGAGAGTTTACACTGAATACTGAGATAGATCAGCTACCACCAATGGCCTGCAGAGACAAAACAAAGATTTGTCCAGCACTGTGATTCAGCACCACTTGCAGACACAATTTCTGGCACCGAATCTGACCTGGGCTGAACGTGACAAAGCTCCTGTCCTTGGGGCCCTCTGATATGTATCTATCTATATGGTGTATATCATATCTATCAACCACAGCTAGGCAGTGGGAATCGCCTCGCACAGTGAAATATTTCCTTTTCCTGCCTCTGTCCCACCTCCTGCTGTGTGGAATACCCTGCTGTGGTCCTGGAGCAAACTGTGCGCATGGAAATATGCAACAAATTCAACAAATTAATTAAGGCACCAGCTTGTCTACAGGAAAGCTTCCAAAATGTAGGTGTTCGGCATTCCCTGGGGTGCTGTGGTGAGCAGGATATTTCCCTCCGCCTTTGGAGTGGATGGGGATGGTGGCATGGTCACCCCTGCACAGGGAGAGACCCGAGGGAAATTGGTGGCACTGGAATATGGCCAGGCACTGGTAATATGGAGTAAGAACCCCACAGGAAAAAAAAAAAAAAAAAAAAAGACAGAGAAAGAAAGGATGAAAAAAAATCAGAAGTGAATAAAATGAATGCAATTTCAGTGTATTTTCATGCAGTCATTATTCCTGTGGCAAGCTGTGTTGGATCATATGCCACATTTCACAGCTACAAATCGTCCCAGGAGGGACAAAGCACTCAGCCCCTCACACTGTCCCCAGAGCAGCCACGTCCACAACTGGGGTACGTCCCTGCAGCATGACAGCTTGGGATATCTAGCTCAGGTCCTCCTCCTTGGCAAAGCCAAGTTCTTGCAGGGAAGAAGGTCTGGCATAAGTATATCACCTCCAAAAAAATGGAAAAGTCTGGTTTGGGAGGAAATTGGGGAAAAAAAAAAATCTTAACAGAATTCTCTATTTTGCTAGCACTGCTTCAAAGGAAAGCACTGCAATGCTGTGCAATAAATAAATAAATAAATAAACAAACAAACAAGTTTGGATATTTTAATATCAGACCTCCAGATTTGTGAGCTTCCCAGGTAAGATCCTTGGAAATGGTCAGGTGCGTGCAGTGTGCTTTGAATTATTTTTTAAACTGTACACGGGAATGGATGTGTGTTTTCCAGAAGTGATAATCACATTGAAGGATGAGAAAGGACTGGATGTAAAAGCCCCATTTTCCAGAGTATTGCCCTGGTTATGGAGGTCTCAGAAAGCAGGAGGAAGCTGGGAGCTGTTGGAAGGCAGGAATCATGCAGGTTTTGGTGGGAAGTCAGGTTGAAAAATGAAAAGGAAGCTTCAGGAAAGAGACAAGAAATTATCTTTGTGGGAGCATGTAGAGCCGCAGCTATCACTGAACGCCTTGTTGGTAACAGAGTTCATCTGGGCTCTGTTCGAAGCCCTTTTTTATTTTCTACACAAATGAGCTAGACCTACACTTCCAGAGCGTTAATTTGCATTTTTATGGGGATGAAGCCATTCTGCATGCCAGTGGGCCTTCTCCAAATAGCGCTCCGGTTACTTTTTAAAAGGCATTTAACATAATGAAGGGTAGATTGCTGAATATTAAGCCACGGAGTTTAGCAAAGGAAATGTCAGAGAGCGTGTTTCATCTAGATGCATTAAAAACGGCAAGCAGCATCACATCCATTCCTTGTCAAACACAACGTGTGCAGCTTGCCGTTCAAATGCCCAGAAGATGCAGCCAGGTTTCCAAATTTCAGCCTTGTAGCGCCTGGGTGTGCTGACGTCCTCTCCGAGCAAAAGCTCATCTGCTCCAGAGACCTCCTCAGAAAAAAAAGGGGGTGGTGTTTAGAGAGGGACAGGCAGAAAGGAGGAGAAGGATGGGGACACCGCAGGGCTGAGCGCATGGACTCTCTCAGCAGGTGACTTTTTGGGGAAGAAGCAGCTGGCGGCCACCCTTTGCTCAGACACAGCCTGCAAGGGATAAAGCTGACATTAAACTTAACCATGCAAACCCCGCTGGGGACATTGCAGTCCTACAATGAGGACAGTTCCTTGCCATGCACAGTCCTGGCATCAACGTGCTCCTCCCCTGGCCACAGCCCTGCCTCGGGGAACAGAAAGTGAGCCCAGGGCCTCCAGAGGTGTTTCGTTCAGGCACCCCCAGTGCACAGCCTGATGTACATCCTTACACGTAATGTGCAGCAATATCTCAGCAAGCTAATTGTCTATAAAACCGGGGACTAGTTCACAGCTTTTATATTTAAATTGCTATTGCTCTTCTAACTTTTGATCTCTTTAAATAAAAAGTAGTTACTAAAGCCCTCGAGAAAAAAAATAAATAGCACACATAAAATGCCCTCACATCTCTATAATGTGAAAAAAAAAATGTCTTAAAGGATTGAAAGTCAGTATTCTGGTCAAAATGGGGCACTGAGTTAGTGGGTGACATGAGACAACAGCTTCCCAGTCAAATCCAAACAGACTGATACACTGAAGGAAAGAGGAAGAAAAAAAAAATATATATATATTCTTAAACAGAAAATATTTTTAAACCACAGCAAGAAAACGCCTCTGAATACAGGTATAACAGATTCCCATGCGTGCACAGCCAGCGAGCCGTGGTACTGAGGATTTCTGCTGCGCAGCCTCGAGGAGCAGCTCATTCTGGCACCGCTAACGGGATGCTGGGCGGTGGTGGTGGCCCATGAGGAAGGGCCTGGTGCCCACCCATCCCCTGCAGGAGGCTTAAAGGGAAGGATCTGCCCTCCAGAAGCAAGCAGTGGTGCTGCAGGGATCCCCACTCTGCTGCATGCCCCAGCAGAGCCCAGTGCCTCAGCCCAGCTCAGCATCTCGCTGGCTTTTACCTCCTGATGGCTGCAGACACAGGAATGCGGTTTCTGCACCCATCAGCTCCAGTTTTGCGTACTGCAAATCAGGTGGTCGCATCTTCCTCAGTGCTCTCAAATATATTTCCAATGATTTCAGCAGAACTGCTCCAGGTTTACTCCAGGAGACAAAGCCCAAACCAACTGGCTCCTATTTCTGCCACGTACTCCATCAGGATTTCAAACCTGGTGAACAAAAGGAGGATGGGCTGAACGAAAGGCAGCCAGGTGCTGCCTGCCAGAGCTGCAAGTGACAGCAGGGGATGGGATTTGGTAGCCGAATATTGGCTGCAGAAGCACCTTCAGAGGGTGCAGAGCAGACTGGCACGGGCAACAGGGTTTGATCGGTTCACCCATGCCAGAGCATGCCAAAACGCCTCCAGCAAGCAGGCTGTAATAACCACGTACGGCTCTGTTCTTCTCAATTAGCATTGCAGATGATTCTGCACAGAGTTAAGCTGGGCAACACCTGCTTCTGGTAAGTGCTGGAGGAGCACGAGTGCCTCGCAGGGAGAAACCCAGCCCTTGTAGAGGGATGGGATGGGGTCTGCAAAACCCAGTGCCTGCTGCTGGTGCCAGGGATCGGCATCCTCCTCTAGGCAGGCCTTATAAAGAAAGGCTGAGCTCTTATAAAGTTTCCATGGAGTTTTTTGCAGAGGTTTTCTTACTGTTCTTGCTTTGGTTTGGTTATTAGTGAATTGCAGAATTTGGACTGCTGCACAAGGCAGGTTTGGGAGGGGTGAGGAGGGTGCCAGCAGGAGCCAGGCAGGGATCAAGCTTCGAGGCTGACTCAGCGCCCCAAAACACAGAGCTCATTGCACCAAGCACACGTCAGCAGCAAAACGGGTGAGTTCCCTGCAGTTTGCACTGGGTTTTCTGCAACAGGGGCTCGGATCCACGACTCAGCAGAGCAGCTCTGGGCCAAGTGCTCAATGTCCAGCTGGGCAGCAGGCGCAGACGTGCAACGCCGAGGTGAAAAGTGATGCTCAGTGTATATAGTAGGGGTGAAAAGCTTACTGGATGTAATTTGATGAGCTTTGAACTTCCACTACTGTGAAATACAGGAAATTTGTAGTGAACAGAGCAGACTGGTGGACAAAGTCCATCTCAGGCTGCTCAAAGCAGCAAGCACATGGTGGTGTTGTGGCTCTGCCTGGTGGCCCTTCCCACAGCCTGGCTCACCCTAAATTCTGCTCACACCAAATCTCTTTAAAGAAAAGCCTGATCAGGATCACTGGCCATGCAGCAGGCTGTGGCACAGCACAGGAACCCAGGCTGGCCAAGGGATGGAGAGGAAGGCAGCAGCCTGGTGAAGGGTGTCTGCTTAAGGTGCGCCCTCCCTACAGCCCCGATCCCAGTCAGTGCCTGGAGAGCAGGAGGAGAAGTGATGCACAGTGTTAACATCAGGCACCAGCAAGCCATGGGAAGCTCCCCAGCCACCAGCAGCAGAGCTCTGAGAGCTGCAGGAGGATGGGGACTGAGGCTTTCCAGGATGATGCCACCACGAAGGAGCCAGGGCACTGCCAAAGCACCGCAGAGCGCTGCCTCTCCCCACATTTCGGCATGCCGCTCATCTGGTTCTTCCTCCCACTGCAGATCAATGAGCACTGTGTTTGCTGCTCTGATGTGTTAATTTCTAGAAAACAGACCCAAGCCCGTTTAATTGAAACTCCAGACTTGGTGGATAACTTCTCCACGAGAACAGAGGAAGGAACGGGAACAAAACAGGAAGCTTCTGGGGGCCCAAAGGTTGTTTGTTTATCTTTGAACTTTGTGCCAAAACAACAAAACACAATTATCCTAATTTCTGCATGCAATTTCCAGCATTGTAAATCCTTTATGTAAGAATACATCAAAACCCTTCTGCCTGCCAATCCCCTCTGTTGCTAAGGAACAGGCAGGCAGAAACCCTGAGCTGGGAGACTTGAAAGTCCTCATTAAAAGGCTTTGTGCATCACTACCAGTAAAATGCTAATTCGGTAAGGCTGATTGATACCCCCGTGTTATCAAGTTCCAGCAAGGAGGGAGCCGCTCGGGCTCACCTTCAGTCACTGTTGTTAACAGGAAAAAAAAAAAAAAAAAAAAGAAAGAAAGAAAAAAAAAAAAAAAGGTTCTCACTTAAGCAAAACTGGAAGCATTTGAAACCTAAAAAGCAAGCAAAGATCTCAAGTTCTTTGTACCTCATTTCTGCCCATCGTACATGAGGCTTGGGCAATTATTTACATACACTTTAAATTCACTTAGCAATCCAGGCTGCATCACTTAATTAAAATGTTTCCAGTCGTATAATCATAGGACATCCTTTTAAGCATCCTAGCAGGCTGATCGGCACTGACTCGGAAGGAAAGCTGCTGATCCGGACAGAAACTTTCTGCCAAGCCCTCATCTCCTTCCTCCAGGACTCCCAGTCTCAACTGGGGTGTAAATTAATGCTCTCCAGCCATTATTAACTTTCATTTCAGTCTCCCATCTCTCTCATAGCTCCTGGAACAGGGCTCTGCAAGCACTGTCTGTATTGTCATGTTCTAGGAAGCAATATTTTAGCCTCTCTGCCAAACCTCAGTCTCCATTTTAAACCTAGACTACAGACTTGAATTGCTGTGCTTTAAAATCAAAAAAAAAAATACACATGCATCAAGGAAATACCATTTAAAATCAATCACTTTGCACTGCTGATTAGGGGGGAGCAGGACCAGCCTCTCCGTGCGTACCTAAGGAAAAGAAAATTTATCCTGAGTACTTCTGTAAGGAACCTTTTTCCACTTGAAAAATAAGGAGCAGCTGTTTTTGCATCTGTTTGGAAACCACTGCCCGGGCTGAAGGTGAGCATGGCAAGCCCTGCCCGTGCCACCGCCCGACCACGTGCTGTTGGGTGACATCTCAGTCCCAGCCTTGGAGACACCCCCAGGAGCAATCCTGAGTTTTGCATTGCCACCAAACAGGAGCAGCATTGACTTCCCAACAGACTTTGTAAATGCTTTGACTTCCTTTTTAAAGGAGAAAACTGTTGTTGCTGGGAAAACACAGGGAATAAAGAGAAACTCAGTTAGGTCCACGTTTAAAACCAAGGGACACATTTTCAAATACACCACTGCTGTGTGGTGTGGAAGACATTCAGGTGTAGGGTGCCAAAACCACTTTGGGGTCACATGGCACAGGACAGTGCCCATCACCCCATCTCTTGAGACAGGGAGTCACCGTCATCCTGCAGCCCCCCAGAAGCAGCGGCAGCAAATCAATGCCAGACGATGTGCCACTGGTCATCCACTTATTAATCCATAAAGCTTAATTAGGAAGATAACACTGCTGTTTAAATGAAGCTACAACAACACGGTTAATGCACGGAGAGGTTAGAAAGGATTGACCCAGAAATGAATTTCCAACAGAGCAGCCTCATTTTCACACCAACATTAAAAGGAGGGACATGGTGGGGGAGGAAACCAGCACATCCTGGGAGCTCAGAGACATTTTTACACTGATGGCATAAAGAATTTCACCAAAACACCACCAAACAATCCATAATTCTCTGTCATGCGCCTAGCATTTTTTGAACTCAGCTCAATTGAAGCCATGATTTGGGAGGGGGATTGCTGACTGCCAGCCGGAGCTGAGGTGAGGCAGTGCCACCATGTCCTGGGGCACGCCAGAGACCTTCCTGATGCAGGGAGGCAGACCCGTGGCAAAGCTGCTGGAAAACACTTATCACAGCTTCACCTGGGGAGTCTTCTGGTGAGCTTTTCACCACTTGGCCTACAGCAGATGAAGCCAATTCACGGTTCCCAGTCTGGGTAATGAGAGGACACACGTCTGACTTCTCTCCCTTCCCAGCCTCACACAGAGGAGCACGACTTGAGTTATGAGCACAGCCCTGCCACGAGGCAGTGTGTGCTTTGTTTTCATATAAACAGCTGTGCCAGGCTCTGGCCAGCAGCTGGGATGGGAGAACTTTCCTGGAGGACACACAGGGTGACCCTGCACTCTCCTCCCTGCATGCCTGCACACAGCCCAGCATGGGCTGCCCCTGCACCCATTGCTATCCTACTTCTTCCAGCCCCAAATCACGTTAAAAGAAGATGGGCAGAAATCAGGAAAGGAGAAAACATTTGCAGAAATCCCAAGCCCAGCAGCCTCTCCCTTCCCAGCAGTGGCACCGCGCTGCAGAGGTGCCCAGCCGATGTCCCAGCCTCCTCAACCCAAAACCCCACAGCAGAGGGTAAGGAACCTTGTTGCCATACTGCCTGCCATCACACGGCTCCAAACTGTTAAGGTTTATTAATATTGCTATTTACTCTGGATTTTTCCATCATCGGTTCATGCAAAAAGATTAATATTTACCTTGGTGTAAAACCCAGAAAGCTGTTGACACAGCTCTTAATGCACAGCAATAGTTCAGCTGGGAGCTCTGGTCTTGGGTGCTGTGCATATATGTCTGGGCTGTTCTCCATACAAGCAGTGACAGTCATTTGAGAGGAACAATAAAAAAAAGGAGAGGCAAATATTACCAGCCAATGTAGTCATCTGCCAGAGCTGCAAGTGCCACAGAGCAAATTGCTTGTTAGCAGCACACACAAAAGGGGGGGTTATCTGAGGCAATTAAACAACAGAAGTCGTGCAGCTTGGGGCCTCAAAATATGTTTAATTAACTGTTTTTAAAAGGATAAGGAAAAATCAGGTCAAGCAAACATAGGCATAATTCAGAACCATTGCCAGATTTCTGGAGTTTTCCTGCTTTCTGGCGGCTTAGACTTTCTGAACAGTTCTTGGGGTTTGGGGTCATGGGGAGAGAATGAAGGAGCTCAACTCCTTTTGTTGTCCTTAAACTAATATGTGGTTTTGAAAACACTGTTTGAAGCAGAAAAGTTGGAAAGCAGCAGGAATTTGTCCACTTGGTAAGTTTTCATGGACTCTCAGGACCTGGCAAGAGCTCCCCCAGGACCCTGCATGGGGCAGACATCTCGCAGACAGCTCCCTGGGGTCTTCACTGGGGAGATTTCTGCCCTGGGAAAGCCACCGCCAAGTTCCTCAACCTGCAGTTGTGCCAAGCTGCACCTTTCAGGGAGCCAGTGTGCATCCCAGTTTGATTTTTAAGGCTCCAGGTGATGATGCTTGTATCACTTCCCCTATAAAGTGATATGTTTAATTACTCTCACTTTTTAACAGTTGCCTCTTAAAGCCAGGCTCATTTTATCTATAGCTATCAATAACCAGGTTCATTTTATCCATATCTATCAATAACCTTCAGCCTCCACCTACTGGAGTGTGCCACGTCCCTCCTGTCTAAATGAAGGAGCAACTGTGTTAGAAGTGAAGCTGCAATACAACGCCATCAGCTGTACAACCCTGCTGATGAAGCTGTTGCGCTTTGCCACATTATTTCCCTTCACAATGGCACTGGGAAGCCCTTGTACTCAGCAAGGAAATGTGAGCACTTGAAGCTGCAGTGCAGTTCATGCACTAGCACCCCATAAATACATGAAAAATACATGAATATAAACCATATTTAATGTGCTTATCCAAACAAGGACAATTCAGTCTAACGAAAATACAGTGATTGGTCCAAACTTCCACCAAAAAAAAGTCTTTTTTGCTGAAAAAGACTTGGGCATCAAGGGGCTGCCTTATAAATGCTGAAGCCCAGTTATCTGTAGGTCCCCACAGCTATCTACCCTCACTGCCTCAACTGAAAACAAAATCATATGGCAGAGTATAAAATGTGAATGTTATAAGGAGATTAAACATACCTATTAACCAGTCCAAAACCCCAGGGAATAAACGTCTGCCTGTCCCCTAGTCACAGTGACCCTGACTGAATCGTATCCAAAGACTAAAACTGGCTGATGCACAAGGTCTTCGAGGGACTGTGCCCCCTCCCACACCCCAAACTGAGTGAGTTCAGCTCTCACCATTATCAACACCTTTCTTTCTTACATACCCTAGAGAAAAAAAAAATCCTGTCATCCCAAGCAGACCCAAGCATCAGATCTGAATTCCCTTCACATTTCCCTCCCTAAGTCAGCTCTGTGAACCTAGGAATTAAGAAACAGACTTTGGGAAAGAAATACAAAAGTTTCAAAAAAGCCATATAGTTTCACTAAAACGGGGTGAGAGGGATTCAATATTCTGACCCTAATCCTTGCCTCATACCTCTTTTCCTCAGGAGCAGGGTCACAGGGCTGATCCTAGCCTGCACAACCAAGCTGGACCCCTCAAGGTTCCCCCAGCCTCACTGGAGCCCTTCCAGCATTTACTGGTGTTTCAGAGCAGCAAGGGAAGTTTGCAAAAATTAATGTCACAGGAAGATAATACTTCCCCTTCATGTGAGTATCTTGGCTTCAAAGCCAAACCATATATAACACAGGCCCCATAAATGGATCCTCTGGTTTTAAATCCAGGTACTGTAAAACCAAGAGCTGCATGGGGATGAAGTTACTTTACAGCACTGGCTGAATAAAAGTTTCAGAAGGGGTTTGGCTATATCTAAAGTCTGCCTGACACTCTTTGTGGAAGAGAAATTATGGCAGCAGCCACAGAAGCTGCTCATGATGCATTTTCATACTGAGTTAAATAGCAAATTAACATTTCCCCACTTTTCAGAAATTTAGCCTGCTGCTGTAGTCAGTCTTGCTTCAACTGTAAAGCAGACTCAGGCATTTATTTTCTTCCAGTGCAATATATATTTCAGTTTTCCTACTTGAATAATTACGTATCTCAATAGTAAAACTCAGGGAATTTATGGTTTATTTTAAAAGCCCATGTAGAATAAGGCAACAGTCCAGAGCCACAAAGCTTTATTTAGCTAGCTATAGCTTTATTTCCTAGCTATTAAGAAGTCATTCATTACACTCAGCATTATTCTAACATATAGATTTTTCACTAACCTATTCGCAAAGTCACTCTGGAGCCTGAATTTCAAGATGAATTCAAGCAATGAGAAAAAGATGCTTCTCCAGCAGTCACGCAACATATCTCAGAAATGCCCTAGGATTGTATTGCATTTCTCAAGAACCCTGTTCCTCACCCAGCTATGAGTGCTCATGACTTAGGAAGCCTAAAACCCCATCTTCCAGCTGGAGCAGCTTATAGGAGGAAAACAGTCTGGGGAGCACTGAGGATCTGAGGATGGTGGCTGTGTGCAGCAAGACCTGGGTGCTCATGGGTTGAGTTTGCTCTTGGAAAAGCAATAGAAAATGAAATGACCTGCACCCAGAGGTGGGCAGCCTTCAAAGATACCTGAGCAGCTTCCTAAAGAGTGTAACTCCTCTTTGCTATAAGTTCAGCAGAGGTTACTGCCGACATGCAGAGAAGTGTGATTATTTAGCAATTGCAAGCATTTTTCACCCTCAGCACTATTTATCAGTGTCATCTTCTTAATCCTCGTGGCATAAATATTCCCGGTTTATTCATGGGAAGCTGACACAGTGCAGTTGTGAACAGGCTCTGTGTGAAGCAGAGTCTGGAGGAGCACCAGCACCAACCTCTGGCTGCACTGATTCCCCGGGGGCTGACTTTTGCTTTGCTTGTGACTTAGGAAACAGTCACTTGAGAACACAGAAAGGGAAGAAACTGGGAGTGGGGGGATCAACATTCTGTCTCAGGTTTTCATTTTCAGCCTGAATATTTTTATCAGCTTCACTAAAACCCTTTTGTCCAACTTTAACTGTATCAAAATGTGACATCTATCAGCTATCAAGCCTCATAAACCACTGTTAGAGCATACCCTATGGAAAATCCCAGCCTTTACTAACTTACAAGCCCTCCCAACCTTTCATAAACCTTCTCTCAGGTACACAGGTAAGGCCACGTAGCCAAAAGAGACATCATCCTGCAAAGGACAGCATCTCCCCTCTTGCAGGACATTCAGCAGGGCTCCCGAATAAAAAGAGGAAAATCACATCAGAATAAGGCTACAGTGATTTTAACAGGGCTATAAAGGGACACTGTTCGGAGCCTTAATCACTGCACCATGAGTCAGAGCACTGTCTTTAATCTGAGTTTAAGTGTCTATAGCTTGATATATCTCTTAGCGAGCATGCCAAGTGAGTGACCACACAAAAGCAGCCCTGAGCTTATGGTTGTCTTACGGTGAGGTTCAGTAGGAGCAGAGAAGAAATTTAAATCTTATTATGCAAGATGAGTATTCATCATATTAAATGTAGTATTAAAGAAAGAACTCAATAATATTCTCACAGGCTGGCTTTCAGGTTGGCTAGTTAATGGATTATTAGATGTTTTTTATAGCTAGTGAAAGATCTGCCAAAAGCATGTGGATTGTTACATCTGCACAAGATGAATGTTTAGTGTCAGTTAAGCTTTCATATAGATTATGTAAGATGTAAACCCTTGGGTAATACACAATTAGACATGTTAGCACAAAAAAAATAAAAATAAATAAAAATAAAATCTATTTCTCCCAATAATAGCTATAAATTCCCAATATTTAAAAGCACCATCACATGTAGGGCAATAACTGTCCTGTTTACACATTCCCAAATGAACATTTCCACCTTAAAGCTCCTGAGCTGGGCCCCAAAGGCTGCAGATGCATACCAACAGCAAAGCACTACCAGCCCAGCTGAACTAATGCATTTGTCTCCTGAAATTTGGCATGAAAATGGATCATTGATGTAAGAGGGAGAGACAGGAAAATTACAGGTTTTCAATGACACTTTTCACAATGGCTTTCTAATCCACCATGCAGTCTTTTCAGCCCGAAAGCCGTAAAGTCCATTTAGCTGGAATGGGAGCATTAAATCCTTAATTTTACAGGGAAGCTGTGATCGGATCAAAATATCATGTTTGAACAGAACTTTTAAATTATGTACTTGAACTGGTCGATTTGTTTAATAAAGGTTGCTCAGCACCGAGAACACAGGTTTGGAGACGTGATGAAGGTGAATTTCTGCCAGCGGTGCGGAGTGGGCTGCTGCCGAGCATCCCACGAGCCATCGGCTGCAGGAAACTCACGCTTATTAAAATGGCTCAAGTGACACACTAATTACTTAGGCAAACTTGAAGAGCAAGCCAGCATGCTGAGGCTGGTGATAGTCCCCACACCTTGCCCATGTGGCAAGCACATGTCCCATAGCTGTGCACCCCACAGTCACACACCGTGCAAGCCCACGTTCCCCAAATCCAGCAGGTTCCACAGCAAACATGCAGCCATTGTGATCCCATTTCACCCCGGTTTTATTCCATATTTCTGCATCCAAAAATTGGGATGTCCAGACCCACACGGTTCAGGAGTTAGTTTTCACGTTTTCCAAAGGGGAGTGAACTGTACAGTCTCGGTAGTGCAGAAGTTCAGGGGAAACGTGGGTTTGTTTTTCACCCTTTGTTCTTCTCCTCTTTAATCCATTTTGCACCTCCTTTCAGGACCACATGACCCACATGTTCAGTAACGTACCCAGAAGACCAAATTACCAGCTATGCACAAAAAAGCAGCAGGCTACCAAGCAGTAGGTGGAAAATTATTCATCAAAAGTAGCTGGCAGTTGCTTTCAAATAACAAATGAGCACGCGCAAGTTATCAAACCTGGGAGGCAGCTGTTTCCAAAAAACAAAAGAGCATGCAGAAGTTCACTGATCAGAAAGGACCCTGGGAAACCACTGCAATAAGTCATTCAAATGCATACAAGGGTTGCTCAGTGTTATTAAGTGTGTGCAGTATGCAGCATATCCAGCCAGCACAAGCTCCAACATCACTACCACGCTATGGGTAATTTAAAGACTTTTCTCACTTTCAATCTTATGCAGTGGTTCAGAGCCCCCGTGTTTGTGCTTTTGAGCCAGATTCATTCAATGCGGAGTGATTTACTGAGCTTAGCCACTGAGACAGTAATTCAGGATCTCAGAGCAGCAGTGCATGTCATGCCGTGTGATGTGTCCAGGAATGTGAGTGTGAAGCAAAAGAGGGCTACAAAGACCAGGTGGCTGCATCTGCTTTGGGACAGAATTCCTGTTCAGCCAACTCTGTGCAAAGCACTAGGTCCTCAGGCACCAAAGAGATGGCTTAGTACAAGCACTACATGGCAGAAGGAAAGAAAACCCTTCTTGGGGGACTTCTTTAAAGACCATATTGAAGATTAATCCATCCTTTTTCAAGGGAGAAGAGAAATGGATTCCCTGGACCTGAAGATTTAGCTTTCCTTCGACACAGCCAGGCAAAAGCTTTATTTAAGCAATAAAACATGGCAAGTGCTTCTGCCTTTAGCACTTAATCCATCACGTAGGGGAACCTCTTCCCTGTAAAGACCAGCTCTGAACCTCCCCAGAAAGCAGCACCAGATAAGCAACGTTCATACTCAAAAGGTTTCATCTGCATGCAATGGGACCCTTTTCCTGGGGAGAGCTAAATAAAGCTTTGAATCCAATGCAATCCCTGTGCCCAAAAATGACTAAGAGCATTTAAAGACAAAAATAACATTTATAAAGTTAAAACAAATAAATAAATAAACCTATACAAATGACTCCTGCTTGTCTGGACTTTAACAGAGAGCTGCTGTCATGGTGTTCATTTGTTTCCTTGCTTCCAGAGGAGAACAAGGTAGGTTAGAGACACAAAGTGGAGGTGACTGTTGAGACTGAACAGCAGGAAAACAATTTCCTATCCTTCCAAACCTTCCTAAACATAACCCTTGAGATCTCCCTTCAGCTGCCATTCACGTCGATGTGATGCAGGAAGGTTGGAGAACAGCAACCCGACAGAGAGAAATGTGCAGCAGGGACCTGCTCTTCTCTTCCAGGTCGATGACCTCTTTTCTAGGAGCACATCTCCCCATGTGCAGCTTGGACATGGGAGGCAGCTGAGTGCACATTTCTCCAGTTCTCTGTTGTTGTTTATAGCTGGGGCCACCACGAGCCAGCTGTGAGCCCCCAGAGCTGAGGTTTAGGGGAAATGAAGGATCCCTGTGACACTCCCTGGTGAGGACTGGTGTCCAGGACTGTGGTTCTGGGACCTCTCCTGATCGAGGGCAATGATGGAGTCACAAATCTCCTTCCATGCTTTCTAACTTTCCCATGTTCAAGGTAAGCTGCACCAACATGAAGCTTCCCAGTGATTCCCCCCAGTGCCCAGAGCAACTGTACCTCTAGTAAAAGGAAAAAGTAGCTGCCTTCCCTTCTCCCAAGTGGAGAAAAATCACCCTATTTCTGCTGCGGTAGAGACCAGGACCTCTGAATTATCCTACAGCAGCAGAACAATTAGCTAAACCAACACAGGCAGCAGGAGGTTTGTCATATTACAAACATCGCTCCAACAGCTAATGAAATGACTGTAAATGCAAAATTTTTCCATGATCTGAAAACTACAGCTGCATGAACCCATACGGAGAGAACCTATATATAAATGGCCTGAAGCAGATCAATAATGCAAGCATTTGCCTACTAACAGAGCATAAACATAAATATATATGTATATACACATAAAATATTGAAATATGCAAACTGGGACAATCTGAGAAAGCTATTAAGTGGCAAAGAGTTCATCCAGCCCTGTTTCTGACCTTCCTTCTCTGCCTATCAGCCAGAGAAACCTGCACAGTCATGCAGGAAAGGGCTGTATCCAGGTTAAAAACAAGGGCTTGCCTACACAAAGGAGCCATCCCAAAACAGCAAGGATATAAAACCAAAGCACAAAATTATTGCGGCTCATTTTGCCAAGCAACAGGCTAATGCCTCCCCGCCCGCGCAGCACGCAGACGTGTTATGCATTACCTGGGATTAGTCACTGCAAGCAGAGCGGGAGCGCTGTGCTCGGATATAGTACATTACCCAAGACTGATGGAAGACAATTCCCTGTCCTGAATGTGTTGATGGCCTAATATGTCACACAAGCTCTCCTTCCGAGCAGCCTCGTGGAGTTTCCCTTAGCCGAGCTGACACATCCATAATGGCCCTGTTCTGCTAGAAAAGCCATCAGTGGAAGGAGATCGAGCCCGGGGTGTTTTACAGCCAGCAGAAGGTGAAGCCACAGCTCAGTTACACCAGGTGTGATGAGCTATTGCCTCTCCCTGGATCCTCCAGCCCTGCTCACGCTAGCAGGATCCACAAAATTAGAGGGGATTTCACTGTTCTGCACTATAAATTGTATTTTGCATACTTCTACATTGCTGTCCCAACAATCCAGCTCAGGATGTCCCCTCCTCTACACTTATGACAGTTCGGGTGCTGCGGCTGTGCTGTGGGAGCCAGCCTACGTGACTGCCCTACACTCGGGGTCTTTTCTGTGACCTTGCTGGCCAGCCCAGCCCTTCTGCAGGACCTTGCATTTCTCCTTAAAAAGGATTGACCTGTTTTTCAGACCATTTCTCTGATTTTCCTTATCCATATAGTCTATCCCCATACAGTCTATCCCTATATATATCCCTATAACCTATGCCTCTAGCATAGGTTTGTAATGCATGGAGTTAGGCCTTTCTATTTCTTCATCTTGCTTCAAAATCTCCCAGAGCTACCAGACCCAGGAGAGACCTCTTGGGACCTCAAGTTACTACACTTACCCCATTTGATAGTGAAACATCACTAAGGAAACTGAGGACACACTTTGAGGCAATTTCACCCACCTCAAAACTAGCTTTGCCCCATTGTCTGTTGCAAGACTTCTTCAATCTTTCTAAATATCAAAGTTTTTAATACCTTCAGAATACAACACAGAGGGAAAAGGCTGTGCCCCCCACCTCCTCACCCCATCAATCTAGTTTTCTTTCATCAAAAATATGATCTGTTCTTATTTAAAATGACTTTGACATGAAATGTTTATTTTCTCTCAATGTGCTGCCTTCAAAAGCTTTGAAAACACATTTTCCACTTTTATTACATTTCCTCCCTTCATAATTCCCACAGAGATGGAAAATACCCAGGATTAGCACTTTCCTGGCTGTTTGTGTGGGAGGAGAGGGTCTGCATAAAGCCATGAAACCTCCTCGGCAGCAGGATGGGGAGATCACACTCGAGTACATTTGGCCCTGGGGCCACAGCAGGAGGAAAGCTGAGGAGCTGAAGGATTGTTCTTCCTCCCAGCCCCCAGGTACTCCAGTCCTGTGCAGGTATCCATGCTGATTCCATCTGCAGAGCTCAGAAACCAAAGAAAAAAGTGCTCAGGTTATGAAACCACAGAGCTCCTAAAGATAAAACAACCAGCTCTAAGTCTGCCCAGGGGGCAAACAAAATTACTGCATTCAGCTAAGAGCAGAGGCCACTTCTCTCCTAGGAGGATGTGTTTGCTGTGCTCCCCTGAGCTTCCCCAGAACAAAAAGCCTCCACCATGAGCCAGCAGGGCCAAAAAGTGAAGAGGAGGACCAAAGCCAGCCGAGGTCAGTCCTTGCTGCACTCTCCTCCACCCTTCCCCACTTGCTCTCTTTTATCTATGACATGGTCTTGCAGCACAGAAAATGAATTTAGTGCCATGACAGAAAATGCTATTTATTAATTTCTACATCTGTGCTCCTATCATGTTGAGTTACTTATTTTTAGGACACTTCTGATTCTCCTACAGGGCAGGTAGATTATTATTATCTCCATACATAATTGCAACAAATGCTCATTCATCAATACAATGCTGGACAGAAATTTCTTGATGAAGCCCTGTTTTAGATGGCACCTGGGATTCTGAATGACGATGGGACAAACCTAATTAACCCCTTAGCTAGCAGAACCTACATGCTTTAAAACTGAAAATCACTTTTTTAGATAAGACCATTTTAATGATGGAAGCTTGCAAGTTGTCATGAAAGACCCAAACACAACCCTCAAGTCCACATCTTGATGCCTTTGTAGGAAGCAAAGCTTGGCATACACATTTACTATTTTTAAGTCAGAGAGTTTCCCCATGCTGCTAGAAAATACCAAATGGGGTAGGTTTGAACTTGAGAGCTATCTGATGATGCTAAAAACACACACAGGAGTCTTATGTTGCTTTTATAAAAGTATGGGATGTCTGGAAGCGCTGTGTGTGTCACATGCAACCAGAGATTTTTGGGCCACAGCAGTAACAGAGCAGAGGCTGAAGTTCCTACAGCAGGCACACATTTGAGGTTTTTCCCCTCTTTCCCTCTTTGTTTCCACATTAGTGCACGCTGGCTCTTGCTGCTTGTCCTCCCCACACACGGCTGGTCCCCAGTTCACATCCAAATCCCCACCAATGCTCCTGGACAGGTCTTGACCTTGCCTACCACTGCCCAGGCTCCTTCCAGACATCCCAGGGATGCTCCAGGCCACAATACCTTCAATATACCAAATCCATTTGGGTTTGTGGCCAAGACAAGGAGCATTTTCACCCCAGTCTGCATTGTACAAAGAAAGTTCTGCACCCATTTTGCATGCTGAAGGCAGACCCCCCAGCCAACCTGTGCAAGCTTGCACAAGAAGTCTGCGACAACCAGGCTCCGTGCTTAGCCCTGACAGCTGCCTCCTGCTTTTACCACAGGATGGCCCACCTTCTCCAGGGGAAAGTACACAATAAACACAGGTTTCTTTCAAAACCAAAGACCTTTTGCCTCAGTCATTTAACAAACTGGCAGCTAACTGCAGTCATACACATCAGGGCGTAAGTGGTTTACTGTTGTTACAGCTGGTTTTCAGCAAACAAAGTACACTTTATTATAGCCAAAAAGGAAAATGAAGCTGTGTTAGAAAAGCAACCAAATGTTTGCTTGATTTTCTTTAAAGAATAGTCGTCGTGGCCAAGCAGTAATTTCTTATCCAGCTAATGATCCCTATTTTTGGCCACAAGCTTGCCTGTCTCCTTTCAGATGCAGACAGGATTTAACTTGCAGCAGAGCAAAAGTCCAATTGCCACTTTAGAGCTGCTATTAAAAAGGGATATGTATTCCAACACAGTGTCAGCCACTTAGTAAAGTTGTGCTGCATTTTGTATGAGCAAAGAGAGTTTCACAGTGGTTCATGTTCAGCTGTGCTATAGGCAGCGTTGAGATGCTTGGGCCATACACAGAGACTCTCCAGTCACATCTATAGCAGTGCTAAATCAACCACAAAGAAGGCAAAAAAGCTCTAAGTGTTAGGAATAAGAGTTCAGAATCAGTAACAAAAGCAAACAGGCTCATGGATTTGAGGCATATTTCTGAGGATTTGATAAATTGACTATAATGAGGGGGAGACTGGGACACGGGGAGGAAAGGGAAAAAACCACATCTGTGGAAGAATTAAATTGCCAGTGCAGGACCCAGAGACAGACTAGAACTGCTCAGACATGTTGTCCCCATCTGGACACTGACAGAGCTGCTGGTTGGGGTGGTGAAGGCAAGCACAACTTTGGAGGACAGAGAGCAATGGCATCGCAAGGAGGAGATGAGTCTGAATTCACCCACATAGCACAAACAAGCCCAAGTTCAGAGCATATGCATCAGTTCCCAACTAGAGCAGTAGGAACTGGAGTTTTATGCAGTTTACTCTTTTGACACAATCACACAATGATTCATTTAGTGTGCATTACCTAATACAAATTACTGCAAAGCTCTGATTCATTGATCTAGACAAAGAAATGAAAGAGCTGAGCCGTAGGAAGAGATGTACAGTCATTTGTCCTCTGCAGAGCAGTGACATTAGTGTACCCATTAGGTATAGATGTAGAAAATAAAAGTGATGGACAGACGAGGGTGAAGAAAGAGCTCCAAGCAACACATTAATTGCAAGCCCTAGCAAAATACAGGTCATTGTTAGTGCACAAAAGCTATCAATCTAGAGAAGCTGGTATAAATCAATGTTGTGTCATTGATTTCAATGGAGATGTGGCATCTCCGGCCAGCTGGCTGAAAGCATGGAGATTCTGCACCTTTCAGAGGTCTTCTTCAGCTGACAAAACAGCGTAAGCAGAGAAGAAGTGAAAGTACTTTGCCCAGATCCCAAACTCAGCTGCAAGCCTGAGCCTTGCAGCAGCAGCACATCTTAACCGAGGTAAGTCTTCAGGACCAGAGCAAGAAAACAGGGAGATCCAGGGGAGCAGGGGAGAGCAGCCAGTACCTAGTGCTGGACCTCTGAAATGCCAGTGTCCATACCTCTCAAATGAAATGGAGTTGGAATAAGAAAGGTATTAGAAAGCCTGTGATGTTTCTCATTCTGCAGAACAGGAACCCTCCCTACCTTGCCTCTGCAGAAAGTGTGATTCATCACCAACATGTTTTTTCTACCTTCGTACCCTCTTGTATTTCCAAAAAATAATGTTTTCATGCAACCTTTACAATTTTAGTCAGAGTGGAAACTTCACAAAGGCCACCCCAAGGGCTGTTAACAAAGGTTCGAGAAAGAAAAGAAGGATAGACTCCCTTGTCAGAGGGCCTGGCTGTTTGCTCCTGTTTTCTCCTAAGACGCATAGAGCTGTCAGGACTGTGACCTTCTCAACAGGCTGGTGATTCCTAACGACTGCAGTGTGAGCAGCAAAGCTGAAGGAGTGATGGATAAGCCGTGTCACAGATTTTAAAGTGTTCTTCATTTTTATTGGAGGACGGGGGTCAGATCAATACACCTCTGTAGTCCATTCTCCTCATGATTTCAAAGGGTTTCAATTGAAACTCACAACAGACAGCTGTAAAAGCACAAGCTAAATACACTTGGAGAAACAGTTTACTTACCCACACACTCATGGAAGCCAAGTACCAAAATAAGGTGTCACAGTGATGGAGTGTGTGCAAGACAGTTTTCATTCGCCTTGAAGAACGCCCTTCAGAAAAGCACTAATACTCCCATGATCACTGAAGTTGAGCACTTCTGTTTCTCTTGGCCTTCTCTCCGTGTTAGGAAATAACTATGAAAAACAACCCAAGCAAGGGAGCTAATAATTATACCATTGCAGGGTATTGATTGTTTGTATCTGTGGAAGGAACCACAATAAGCTGCAGTAGCTCTCTGAATGAGGTACTGCTTAGGTCTTAGGAGAGGAGCTGGCTGGGGTTTCCATGTCCTTCTCCACATTCTCAGGAAATGATGCATCAGAAGTTAGTGAAACACTGCTGTAAGTTAATAACAGGGTCTTCTCCACACCCCACAACTGTCTCGTTCTACTCAATAAAGAAAAAGAGCAGAAAATATAAGGACAAAAACAGCAGCTGTCAGATGTTCCTGAGACACCATAATTATGAAAATATTATTTCGTGTTTTGCAATAGTATTTTCCACAAGAGAGACACTTGCTCAGAGCTTTAAAGTCTCATTATATTACAAGAATTTGTGATCATGATGCACTCCAGTAGATAGATGAATAAATACAACCCTCCATAACTCTACATCTTAAATATCTTTCTTGGCTCCTCTCTGATGTAGCCATGGAACATTAGAAGGGGAGCATCATTACACACAGAAAAGCACCTACACAACACAGCCATTTGTGCTGTGCCTCTTCCTTATCATTTCTCTTTTGTGACATCCAGAGACGTCTGTTAGGCACAGAAAACACTATCCTCCATTACCCAACAAATGAAAATACCAATGACTTTTAAATTACAACCAGATCACAGGGAAGAGTCAAAAGAAACTTGTTTAGGCTAGCTGACAGCCCATTTGTCCTTTTCCAAACATGCCACGCTGCCCACATGGAGCACAGAAAGGCAGATAACAGACTAACGGCACCTAAAAAACAAGCAGGACTGGCACACACCATGGGTGCAGTGCTCTGAAGGAGAGACCTGAAATCCCCCCTGAAATGGGGTCTACACCCAACCTGAGGGCCAGGCAACGTGGTCCATGTGCCAACACCAAACCACTGCATCCAAGTGTCCTGGATCTGCAATGGGGCCCAAATAAACAACGCTCAGTTTTCTAGGCCAGAAAAGGGCTGATGGCAGAAGGAATGGAGATATTTGGACAAGGACACATCTACATGGCCAGGGACTGACAGTCTGCAAGCCAGTGGGATGCAAACAAAATCATTCCCAAAGATCTCCCCCAAAACTCCAAAAGCAGATCCAAAACTGATATTCCCCAAGAAACTGTCCAAAAAGGGCAGGGGGGCACCCCAGGGCCAGCTGCTCCTCTTGGTGGTGGGTGCACCCACAGATGGAGCCCAGGTGGAGCCTCGTCTCATCAGCTGTGTCAGGCCTATTTGTGGCAAGAGGCAAAAATGGCAAGATTACGAGAGGAGCACAATTAGAAATAATTAGCCGAGTGGGAAATCCGTTCCCAGCCAATTAATGGTAAGAGGCAAGGACTGCACGATAAAAAGTCAAGGCCATATTTAACTGTTCTCAGCTCATCCTGCTTCCAGTAGCACGAAAGCGAAGGAACAAATTCTTTTTTCATTAAAAATAATTGGATAATAAGTATCATAGCAGCCGTGGGAACCCGAGAGAGGAATTGGACTCACATTCCTCTGGACAGCACAAAAAATTGTCCTGAAGTGGCTCTTTCCACAGCACAGGGAAGGGGTGCTTGGAGCAGGGGGCTTCCCACACCTGTCCCACAGCGATGGGTTGCTGGCCATACTGACTTGTGTAATAAAACAATAAAAAGATGGTAGCAAAATCACAGAATCACAGAATCACAGAATTTCTAGGTTGGAAGAGACCTCAAGATCATCGAGTCCAACCTCTGACCTAACACTAACAGTCCCCACTAAACCATATCCCTAAGCTCTACATCTAAACGTCTTTTAAAGACCTCCAATGATGGTGACTCCACCACTTCCCTGGGCAGCCCGTTCCAATGTCTAACAACATTGGTTCTTTGGTTCACATAAGAGAAAGAAAGATGCAAGTCTACAGCTCTGGCTGAGACATCCTCAGCACTGTCAGGCACTTGCGGACACAGGGTTGGGCACTGGACATCTTTCATACCCAAAGTGTGAAGTATCACCTCCAGACTGCAAACATTTTTCTGCTGCAATTGAGCCTTCAAACCCACAAATCTCAGCAGCAAGTACCACACAAGTCTTTAAAATGTGGCAGTGGGTAGGCAGTACCTGCAGGATTTGATGCTCTTGTAACCTTTGCTGAGCTGCTGATCTTCAAACCGATCTTACAGCTGCTGAATTTCTCTCCCCAGAATTACAAGCAGCTGTTGGTTGTTGTTAGACTTTTATTTTACTTTATTTTACTTTATTTTATTTAACTGCTTCTTCTGCTTGGTGGGCACTGGTCCTGGTGATGCCATGGCCATGTCACAGGGGACAGAATGTTGGCGGTGGCCGTGTCACAGGGGGAGCAGCTATAAAAGGGCCGCAGCAGGCCAGGCCGGCCAGTCCAGCCGAGGAGCAGCCAGATGAGTTGGGGCTGAGGAGGGAGAGGAGAGGCCCTCCATGGCAATGAAGGGCGGCCGCTCCCCTCCAGCTGTTTTTTTTTATTATTTATTATTACAGATAGAATCCTGGAAAACGACAGAGCAAGACGGCCTTCAACATTCAACAGGACAGATCCCTGGACTCCATGGCCACATGATAAGGAAGGTCAACACCCAGTCCCTTCCCATATTATGCCACTGGCACCAGCCCCACTGATGTCACGGCCACATCACAGTGGGGCTGGTGACATGTGGGCCCAGGAGACGCCTGGTATTACACATGGCGGTTCTCTTGTTGCCCGTACTTGCTTCTCTGCTAGCCTCAGCGCTGGACACAGACGCGAGCCCATGACACGACAACATTCTACAGGACAGATCCCTGGACTCCATGGCCACATGATAAGGAAGGTCAACACCCAGTCCCTTCCCATATTGTGCCGCTGGCACCAGCCCCACTGATGTCACGGCCACATCACAGTGGGGCTGGTGACAGGGTGGGCCCAGGAGACACCTGGTATTACACATGGGCGGTTCTCTTGTTGCCTAGCCTCAGCGCTGGACATGGACATGAGCCCATGACACGTCAGCATTCTACAGGAGAGATCCTTGGACTCCATGGCCACATGCTGAGGAAGGTCAACTCCCAATCTTCCCACATTGTGCTGCTGGCACAGGCCCTGGTGATGTCAGGCCACATCACAGTGGGGCTGGGGACAGGGTGGGCCCAGGAGAGGCCTGGTATTAGTCATGGCGGTTCTCTTGTTGCCCATACTTGCTTCTCTGCTAGCCTCAGCGCTGGACACGGACGCGAGCCCATGACACGTCAGCATTCTACAGGAGAGATCCCTGGACTCCATGGCCACTTGCTAAGGAAGGTCAACTCCCAATCTTCCCACATTGTGCTGCTGGCACCAGCCCCACTGATGTCATGGCCACATCACAGTGGGGCTGGTGACACGGTGGGTCCAGGAGGTGGGTGGCACAACACACAGGGGTTCGCTTGTTAGTTCTTTTGCTTCTCTGCTAGCCTCAGCGCTGGACAGGGACATGAGCCCATGATACCATGCTCCTGGCCGCCTCTCCTTGATGCACCGCTGGAGACGCATCAGCATCCTACGGGACGGTCCTACAGAGGAGCAGATGGTGCCATCAGCTGCGGACGAGAATTCTGCAACACCCCACACTTGTTATATGAACTTGTCTATATTTAACCTTTTATTAATAAAAGAACTTTTCTTAATAAAATGTAATTTTGAGAACCACTATGAATTGTGATGAAGTATCTTTTAGCTGTTTCCTGCTGATTTCCTGTATGCTGTTCTCCCACAAAGACCAATGGAAACTTAATACCCATTGTTCAGCCATGGGGCCATATTTACACTTCAATCCCTTGTATGCATAAAATATTCAACTGCTCCTACACATGTCTAGAATTAATTTCTTTGGGAAGAAATCAAAAAGCTAAAACATTCTATCTTGAAAATAAAATGAAACTGGAAAGCTAACCCACAAAAGGTATTGTTATCCCTTCACACTTTCACAGGATCACAGAATTTTGTTGTCCCTTGTTATCCCTTCACAGTCATTGCAGCACTCCAGTCATGAGAGTGGTCCCACCATGTCTCCATGATGGCAATCAAGTCATAGCCTGCCTGCTGCACGATGGCTTCCAGCTCCTCCTGTTTGTTACCCATGCTGCATGCATTAGTGTAGATGCACTTCAGCTGGGCCATTGCTTTATCCCCTGGCCTTGCCATTGTTCCCCCTGGAACAGCTCCAACAAGCCTTGTTTCAGCCCCATCCCCCATCTTACCTAGTTTAAAGCCCTCTCAATGAGCCCCGCCAACTCCTGGCCCAGTATCTGTTTTCCCCTTAGAGATAGGGACCTGTCTGCGGCCATCAGTCTGGGTGCCAAGTAAAGCACTCCATGGTCAAAAAAAACAAGATTTATGTGCTGGCACCAGCCTCTGAGCCATGTGTGTATCAGGTGGGCTTTTCGTGTCCTGTCAGTACCCCTCCCTGCCACCATAGGGATAGACGAAAACACCACCTGTACTCCCGCTCCCTCCACTAATCGCCCCAGCCCCCTAAAGTCCCGTTTGATAGCCTTGAGGCTTCTCTCTTCACTGTCATCACTGCCAATTACTGCCAAATACTCACATCGATCACATCCTTGGGAACTGTGCAAACATATGTTTGGTGAAAGACTCCTGCAGCATGGAAATTTCTTCAGGCTTTTTTATGGGAGTTGCATCCATGCATTCGGTGCCAGCACAGCCTCATGGATTGTCAGGTGTCCGGTCACACAAACAAACCTCTTGGATCATCGGGTACAGCTGTCTCAGAATGGCTTGACGTGGGTGTCTGCATGGCATTCATCATCACAACAGAAGAACCAATGTTTTTGTCAAAATACCCAAGTATCTCACTGGATAATTCACACGTGGAAACAGAGACCAAATTCATCAAATAAATTGTCTGTGAGGGACAGTTTCCCCAGAGCATGGGTAGGAAAAGTTGCTGGAAACAGAATAAACTGTCAGCATCTCACTTCAAGATGTGAAACGTGAGCTGACAACGCTGTGATTTATGGAGAAACAAGGCTTATTTGGGGACAGATCAGTACACAGGAGCTGTGCCAGCAGAGGTGAAAGCAAGGGACTCGGCTCTGCTCGTCATCAAATTGCAAGGGCTAATATTTTATAAGTCCAAGAGATAGGCAGTGACCTTCCCCTTCAGAGTCTAAAATTGTTTCTGGGTTGAGCCTTTTAAAAACAAAAGGTATATTTTCATCCGAGTACAAAATGTCTGAGATCTTATCTACAACCTAGTAATTCACTGTGAGAAAACTTGGGTGAAAAGATTTAAGAGCACTGCTTGCCATGTACGAGCCTGCGCTTACAAATACTCATTTAGGAGCTGAGAGTTCACCTTGACCTAGAATATATAACAACGATAACAAGACATTAAATACAAGGCTGCTCCAGCACACAATGCAGCATGTTTCTCCCTTGGATGAGTGTGTTGAATAAAGATACGTCAAACCATCCCACTTACATGACATATTCCTGAAAATTATGGCTGTTTCCTGAATTCACAAACTTCTCCTCCAAGCTAAGGCTGTGCCATGAATATGGATCTGGTGAGCTGTGACCAGAGGGACCAGACTTTTCTGGGATAACAGAGGGGACAAGACACCCACGAGAATGTTAGCAATGCAATTGCCTCGTATATTTTGTGCCAACCTGTTGTATTAACCAGCAGTTTCTTTGCCCGTGTGGGTTATTCTTGGCTGGGGACATGGTGCCTCAACATCACTGAGGCAAATCAAACCACATCAAGCAGTTGGGTTCCTCACGGGCTCTGTGTCCCTCTGGCAATGAAATACTCCAGCCCAGGTGTGTGGTGGTGAGCTGTGATTTTAGCATCAGTCCCAGGGGAGACCCTCAGGGTGGGAAATTTTCCCCGGGTCACAAATCCCAGCTGAGGCTTCTTGCAGTTAAGGAGCTTCAGACTTGGCTTGGCTAAGGCGATCTGGAACAGGAGGAACATTTAGATGCTATGAAACTTCCCTAGAGAAAATATGATCCTGAGCACCTACATGGCTAGGCATCACCTTCACACCAGACAGCGCTGGATTAGCACTGGCACAGGCCTCCTAGCGAGGTGGTTGATGCCCCAAGCCTGTCAGTGTTTGGACAATCCTCATTGCTATGCACTAACTTTTGGTTAGTGCTGAAGAGGTCAGGCAGTTGGACTAGGTAAGCTTTGAGGGTCCCTTCACACTGAAATGTTCTGTTCTGTTCTGTTCTGTTCTATTCCATTCTATTTTGCCCTAAAAACACTGTCCTGCCTGGCTGAAGCACAGTTCTGCAGCAGATACAGGTGTCTCTGGTGGCCTTTAAGGAGGGAAGAAGAGCATTCAAGCAGCCTCTGGTCCTCAAGGGCAGAAGCCAAAAATCCTATTGCTGGCACTTTATGTGTTCTGCTCTTGCAAAATTCACAGAATGAATTTAAAACTTCATGTTAGCCCCAAATCTGCTTGCTACGGTGGTGGTGCTCCCAGCCTCTGTCCTGTCCTGTTCTCTGCAGCTTCAGTTCTGGGGTGAAGAAAGCTGCCTGAGAAACATCATGGTAGGACAGGTGTAAATCTTGTTCTGGCTCCAGAGAGGGGATTTCTCTTTGAGCTGGAACCTGGGAAGCACTGCATCAGGATGGATGGCAAGATATCAACAGCAGGGGACTTTGTGGTGGAAGAGCGATGGAGGAGTTGATGCATTGTCACATACTTTGATGGGTCATGGTGGCGTGGTTCAAAATTAGTGGGAAAAAAATATATATTCACAGACAATGGGCAGTATATATAAACTAGAGAATGTCATGGTGCTCCTGGTAAGATGGTGAGGCTGGGTAGCATCTCAAAATGCCAGGGGCAGAAAGTGGATTTGGGCATAGCACATAGTGCCACCAGGCAGTTAATGTGCATGTGGCCCCAGAGTTTGGTGGCAGGCTCCCACGGTGGCCTGTCCTTGGACATTTATGGGATACACTCCAGCCAAGTGCTTTTTCTTTGTCCTGTCCACACCCCAGTACTCTTTTTCCACCTCTCAAGTGAGAGGAGGATGGAAGATCTCACACTTAGATATTTACAAACTGTCTGGGAAACAGTATCACTGTTTCTGGTTCCTTAATCACTTAAGTAGTGACAAGAGTTAATGGTCCCTGATGCTTTTCTAGCAAATGTTCCTTGACATGCCATTTTCTGCACATCTCAATGATAGATGGGGAGCAAGAAGTCACTTTATGACAACCCTTCTCAATTATTTAATAAGTCAGATTCTAATAACCTGGGGGAGTCCACTAGAGAAATGATAGAATAAATGCAGTTTTCCATTTATTCTGAGAGTAGCTAGAGAGGAAAGTGGATTGTCCTCTCTCCCATTGCCTGCCAGGTTGGGTTCTGGGACAGTGGCTTTCTGTATTCCCGCCTCCATAGTTCTGGTAGTTTTCTGAGACACAAGTGAAAGCAGTAAATGAAAATGAGGGTGCTCATGTACAGCAGTGTCACCATTTCTTGCATTGCAAACATGCATGCTCGTGCATGTTAGAGAAAGTAGGCTGTGATTTATGCTGCCCTCGGTCCCATACATCTGTAGCATCCCTCTCTATCTCTTGAAAGGAACACCAAGCTGAGCATGCCAAATGCGGAGAGCATCAATCTGAGTGCAGCAGAAAGCCACTTGCACAAAGCCAAGGACACCTTCAGCTGGCTCCTGATGCCAGCCCCAAAGCCAGTTGCTGCCCAGCCTTCCCCTGCCTATTTAGCAAATAGGAGCAGGAGCTGGGAGTGCTAAATGGTTAATCCAGACTGTTTGTTGAAGATATGTCTCCACAAATGTTATACCATCTGGTGCTCTGTGCAAGCTGGAGGAGTGGGTGCTGTATTTTCATAACAATACGCCCTTCTACTCTCGCTGATTAATAACATGAAGCTATTTTGTCTTTGTTCTTTTGTATTTTAAAATATTTGTATGAAGTCTTCTCAATGTGAAATCCAGTAATTATCTTAAGAGCTGAGTCAATAGGTTCTTTGGGCAGAGAAATTACACATTAAACTGAACAGTAAAAAGCTCAATGGGAAGCATCTCCACACCAGCCCCAAGATCACTGAAGTCCTTTTTTGCCCTGGTTCTATTATTCCCATGAGCCTTTTACCAGATGTTGTTTGGGAGCAAGAGGGGCTGAATGCAAGCATTGAGGAGCTGCTACAGGAAAAGGATTGCATGGCTGGCTCGCCTCCACCTGAAGTCATGGGGCACTGGGTTACACCATCCACCTTCAGGCCAGGGTCACATCAGAGCAAGGTGGGTCCACTGCCTGCGGCCCCCACCTTAAATCTGCTCCAGGAGGGACAGCAGAGACCCAGAGCCCTACAACTCCTGCCCTGACATCCCCTTTTTCACTGGGGTGAGCAGCTGCAAAGCCTGGGGCAGGAAGGGAGGTGAAAATATCTGCCTTGAGCCTCCTCCATGGGGAGGTAGACATGGACTTGCTCTCCTATGAAAGGGATGTTTAGGTAACACCACAGAGGGATAAGCTTCAAAGCAAGCAATGTACTTGCCCTCGAGTCAGGAGAAGTCCATGGTCCACCAGTGATCTCCAAGCCTGCACAGGAACAAAAGCTCCTGGATTATCTATTTATTTATTTATTAAAAAATAAAGAATGAAAAAGGAGGGAAAAAAAAAGGTTTAAAAAAAGGTCATTCCTAATATGAACTGAACTGAGAGCCAATCTATGTAATGCTGCATATTTGCAGGTGTGCTAATGTCAGCCCTTCTTTACCTATCAATAAATCCAAAACAGAGATTTAAACCTAACTGCAGATATTCTGTTGTCAAAGGCACAATTCTTCTTTTTATTTAACATCCAGAAGATCCAACTCATCCAGGCAGAACCCTTCTGGTTCCAGCAATGAGCAGCTTGTGAACAGGGAGCATGGTTAAAAATGTGCAACTGGAAGGGGGATGATTTAAATAGTGCAGTTTGTAATGGTTACAATTAATAGGCAATTTCTCATCGAGATAAAGGTCCCTAGAAAACTTTTTTTTTTTCCCCCTGCAGGAAGCTTTATGACACCAAGCAGCTCCAGTTTTATGCTGGAAGACCCAATGAAATGCTTCCACCCTTCCACCTGGTGCCCATCGTATTTAAAGCAGTGGGAGGAAATCATGACAGCACAGCACATCCAGCGTTGGGTTTCGTTGATTTCTGCCCCCAAAAACACCCCCACCTGCTTCCCAGCAGCCACCTGCAGAATTTTCCCCTCATTTCAGAGTTTGGCTTCCCTTCTCCCTCTTTTACCTGTTGTGCCCATGACAAAGTTCCCAAGTACAAACGAAGTGACCCCAGTCAAGCAATAAAGAAACAAATCCTGCACCAGCTATCTCCTATCTGACAGTTGGTATGCGAATGCTTCACTGGCTTTACTGTTTAGCCATGAAACCTTCATCATAAGTGTCATTTGGCTTTAACTTTGCAATAAGGTAATTATAGCACCATGCTTATTAAAAACAGACTCCATCACAGCCGACGTTGACTGATGTTGGTTGGAGTTCGAACTTGACAGCCAAGTAGGATGAGCAAGTGCATCGGGGTGCTAACGACGTTATATTGCAAATGCTGTTTATTTTCTGTCAGCTCTAAACTATGCAGTAAATAACACATTATAAAAAAAGGAGATCCAGAAATAACATTAGGTTAAAATGGAACCATCAATTATCCCCCTTCTTCAGCGTTTGGAAGATTTCTTTCCTTTTTTTTTTTTCTTTCTTAATTTTTCTTTTTTTATCTTGAAGCATTTGTGCAGGGCTTTTTTCTTTATTCATTAATTGCTTTCTTCTGACTCCTCTGTTCTGCTTCAGTGCCCATAAATCAATGTAAAAAAGATAAAATGCTACTATTATGAAATGAGTGTAAAACAGTATTTAAATAAATTTCCTTCTGCACACAGAGCCAAATATTTCCCTCTACCTTGGCTCCCAAAACATCCGCTCCTGCTGAGAATGAGCTCAGTTTTCCTACCCCAAAGCAGACCTCAGCTCTTCCCTGTTTTAAAACCCTCCCAGAGCAAGGTGCTGGAGGGCAAACCCACAGTCCTGTGAGCCATTTCCTCCTAACACCCAAAAGGAAACTCAGCACCAACACCAAATACTCCACATACAGCAATTGTCACAGCGCCTTCACCCACCCCTGCAGGTGGACACAGCAGTGCTAGCACGGTCTGCCTGGAAGCCCAAATTATTCCTAATTGGAAAAGTGGGCTTTTCCAAAAATCAGCTCTTTCCCAGGAGGGTGTTTGAAGCTGGAATTTTTTCTGTGATTTTAAATCACAAGTTTTTCACTTTTTAATATTTTCCATATGGGAGAAGCTGGAGCAGGAGCAGGGGAACTAAGGAGGAGTAGTGGAACACCTTCCTTTCTTCTCCAGGCATTCAGAAAGAGAAAAATGAAAATAATAAAAATAAAGAAAAAATCAGACTTGGTATTTGTTTAAATAAAAAAAGTGTTTAAAGACTTTGCAAATTAAATCAGGCCGAGTGGGGGGCTCAATTTGGGCAGTGGGACAGAAGTTGCTTTTAATGAGGCTGAGCCAGAAAGTTTGCATTTTACAGGACCAGTGCTGGAAACATGGGACAGCTTTGAGAAGATGTTAGAACAAGTATGAAATTTCCCATCTGTCCCTCTCTGAGAGGAACAGAGGCTGGTTTTGCTTGGAGACCTGTGGTTTGGGGGGGCTTCTGAAGATCAATATCCACCTCACAGCCAGAGGAACCAAGTTCTGTGGACTATCTTCAACACAAACAGGAGCACTTTGTACGCTTCTCTCAACTGGGTTAAAGGGTTGAGACACTGGCAAAGAAAACACCAGGAAAAATGCACTTATCGCTTGAATTAGCTCTGCATGGAAATTCTTGCGAGTGCTGGGATGAGCAGTGGGCATTTTCACCCATGTCTGAATATCTTTGAAACCTCACTGATGTGAGTAATATTTTATTTAAGCAAAAGCATTTCACTAACATTGGCCTGCCCTATTCCAGCACTGGCAAAATGATTTGATTTCTCCTCAGTATTTAATTTTTTTAAATATTAAATTTTAATTTTTGAAAAATTAAATACATTTCCTTAGGAAAAAAAATAATCCAATTTGAAATAAATAATTCTGTCCCCTAAAGCATTGCTAAAACAGATGGGTTCCTGGAACTTGTGCCAAAAAGCTTAATTTTTACTCCATTTCATTTCAGAATAAAATTATTTAAAGCAGCAGAATTTCTTGGAAAACAGTTTTCTGATTGCCAGCCTAGTGTAAACTAAGTGCTAGCTGATCAGTGTCATTTATAGACCCGATCCCTGCCCCTTGAAGATCTCTCCCACTTGTAGGTCAAGATCAAAGGGCCGAGGATGCTAAATATTCATCACAAAGAGTTTATTTGCATAGGAAGTACAGCCCAGCAAGATTTCAGCATTACCCGGCAGCTTTCTTCAGGATAAAACGATTGTGGGGTAGGGAGGGGAATTCTTTGCTGTTAACAATACGGTGCAAAAAGGTCAAAAAGAAATCCAGCTGCAAATTACCCAAGAGACCATGAAATGTGCCCTCTTCGAGTCCCCATTCCTGCGAGTGGCTCGCCATCCTCCCCCTCCGCTCGCTCTGTTATTTAAGATGAATCCAGGCAAAGCTGATGTCGAGCTCTCTGACCTTTTGGGGCAGGAGATGGGGAATAGTTAGGCTGGTGTCTGACACGCAGTCAGCTCTAATCAGAATAAATTACTGCGTCTCATCTGAAGCATTCTTCTGGCAGCTTCTAAGGGCCGGGTACTATTTTAATTCAGCTTAATCGGCCACAGACAGAACATGGGATGAGAGAGGTGTCAGCTCATCTCAAAGCTCACTGCACTCACGGGTTTCATGGGCACAACATCAGGCACAAGGCTTGGTCCCAGTAAGTGCAGAAGAGTTTTTGCTGAAAAACTGTTTTGGGGAAACTTTTGTTGTTTCTTGTGAAATTATTGGCTTTAAAACCTACTTCGTACAAATGTGCTTTTGAAGCTACATTTTTCTTAATATTAGAAACATTTGAAAGTACTCATTGATGAAGGAAATTATTTTGAAATTTTTATCCCATAAAGTAGGTCAAGTTAATACTTGGAAACCAAATACAGGAGCTCTTCAGCTATCTCTGTATTGATTACTTCATGAAATACTTCCACATGAAACACAGGACGAGGGGGAATGGGCTTAAGTTGCGCCAGGGGAGTTTTAGGTTGGATGTTAGGAAGAACTTCTTTACCGAAAGGGTTGTTAGACATTGGAACAGGCTGCCCAGGGAAGTGGTGGAGTCACCATCCCTGGAAGTCTTTAAAAGACATTTAGATGTAGAGCTTAGGGATATGGTTTAGTGGGGACTGCTAGCGTTAGGTCAGAGGTTGGACTCGATGATCTTGAGGTCTCTTCCAACCTAGAAATTCTGTGATTCTGTGATAGAGGATATTCTAGAATTTGTTGTTTCAATGCATCTCAGCAGCCAGTGAAGCAGAGCACTCAGCTAATCGTGTGATTTCCCATGACAGACCATGTCCCATCTGGGCAATCCTGACTCATCATCAAGAGAAGTAGTACAAACAGGAAAAAAATGATTGGTTATTTTTTATTCCAAAATAATTTTCAAAATGTCTTATACTTTTTTTTTTTATTTTTATTTTATGGGGAGATTAAGCCTGATTTCATTTCAGCTCAGAACTGGAACAGCTGTTGGGTTGTCAGCATCTCATGTGATACAGAAATACAACCACATGAGTTCTGACCAAAATCCCAAAATCCAAGCTACCTGTTAGCAAAAACATCCCTAAAACCTCCTACTCTGAAAGGTGACTCCAGAAAATGGTTTATTTCTTCTTCAGCCTGCAACAAACATTCTCATCCAGCTCACACAGGAACAGAACATAGTCCTTGCAACCCCAGGGAGTTTGTTGGTCCATCAGAGTCACTGACCTAAAGGATGCCTGGGCTGAGTTTTGTTCCTTCTTGACAATTACTCACCCCACACGCCTTTTTTTTTTAATTTCTGACAGCCCAAAGATTGAATCCATCACATTATCTCTCCATCCTCTTTATGTAAAGTTGCTTAAAAACTTTGCTCATTTTTCCTCATAGAGAAATGATAAAATACCAATCACTGAAAGCAGCATGCACAATTGTGCAATCTACTCCTCCTTGTCTTCAGAGACACTTAACATCTATGAATTCTTAACCAGGAGCTAACTCTTCATTCATCAAATTCATCAATCGTCTCAGTTGATACAAAATATTTTACACGAGTATATTTCCATATTCTCTCTGACTGAATTATTTTAGGAAATGATTTGAGCTGCCTACTGATGCCTTTCTTTTAAGTAAGAAAATCCCACCACTTGTAAGAAAAGTCCTCATCCTTCCTGAATTGGACTACAGTGTGGATTATTTCTGGAGCTGCACCGCTAAAGGAGACACACAGTCCAGGAAGAGCATCGCAAAGATAAGGCATCCGACCCATTTGGATATCACTTGTTAAAAATCTCCATTCACATTTCCTTTCCACTATCCTGTTACACGCCCATTCAAAGCTGTTATCATAATCTCCAGCCTGGGACAAAAATCTGTGAATGTTCTTACGCAAGCAGTTGACATCTCTTACAGGCCATTAGTTTCTGTATATTTAACTTGAAAACCACTCCGTCATTTGGATACAATTCAGTTCATTAAAAGCTCATTTCACCTTCCAAACTGCCAAACTTCTTGCAGTGGAGACCTGGGATTTTCCTCCTATATCCTTCCCATCACTGATCAGAATTTACAGAAGTACCACAAAGCTTTCTTCCATTAGGGTTGTAAAGAAGTAATTCAGTATTTCTGCCCAACTTGTATTTAAAAATTTGAGAACATTTTCAAACTCCTACTCCAAATATTTGAAAGTAATATTCATAGATCATCTCCCTTTTCTCTCATGCGACCACGTTAACACTGCCTAGGGAATATTCTTGATATATCATATTTTAGATCATGAGCTTTTCTATATAACTGCTGTTGTTTGCATTTATTCATCAAAAGAGTAGACAGAGTACAGAAAATGTTTATGTTTTCTCCTTGTTAGCCCCGGCCTTAAAGAATACATCTGAAATTCCTTTTTCTGCAGGCAATAATGCCACATATCTTCCACTGTCCCCATCACCTGTCCACTCTGCGAGGTGATTAACTCTATGATCACTATAAAAATGTTTTATTTAGTGGATAATTGTAAGTACTGGTATCTACCATTTCCAAATCTCTTGCTTTATTATCCTTGTTCAAGAAGGTCTTAATATTTAAGTGATTTACTGATCACTTAAAATGCCAGCCTACCCATTAGAAGGTACATTTCACTATGCATTGCCTAATTTTATAGTACATTATTTCTTTATAAACAGACACATTACTCTGAAGCATTAATTAAACCTCTTTGCCCATTATGAACTCCATTTGGAAGACAACAACGTAACCAACGGCTCGTCCTGATGGATGGGTCTGAGGCTCCACATTTGGCTCACACCAAAGAGCTTCCCGAAGAGTGGTGCTACCGGGGAACATTACGCCATGGAAAGCAGTGATTTGTGGAAAGAAAGAGTTTAATGAATAATACATGGCATTTGCACTTCAGCAACCCAGTTTGCTAAACTATTTTGCATCAATAACCTGGTACTAAAAGGCTCTGTTTATTATTGCAAGCCTCTAAGGCTTTTTGAAATAGAATTACATCAGCCACATTTATAATACTTAAAGTTTGAAGCAAACTGCAGCTCGTTACATCACTGGAGAGAGCCCTCTCCCAGGAGCATCTTCTGAACACATCTCTAGTGAAACTTTGAGGATTTTCATGTTTTCCAGCACAAAGACAGGACATTTACTGCCAAGTTGGACAGGAGTGGTCCATCCACCATCTCTTTATTTTTTTCTCCTGGATTAGAAGTCCTCAGGGCACGACCACTCAGGATGAAGGAAGACTACCCCTGAAAGCCGTCAGTAAGTACAAACTCTCCTCATTAGGCCTTCTACATGAGATTAATTCATCCTTCCCTTCCCAGCACCATCACCCCTGTTACCACCAACACTCATGGAGTTTCTTGCAACACAGGTACCCATCCCACAGGCTCAGCCCATTTCCAAAATCTGTGGGCTCCCAAGGCAGGAGGCAACCCCAGACTTTACGCCTTACTGCTCCCAACAACACAATGCCATCTTGCCCTGGAGCATCCCCCTTTTCTGAGCTTCTCTCAAAGACAGACAGCATGATTTAGGAGACAGCCTGCAAAGAAATAAAAATCCAGTTCTCATTACTGGCTCTTGGGTGTTTCAGTCTTTACATATTTTCTTCTCAGGTGTGCATATCCTGAGTTATTGTCTTGTATGGCCCCCCCCCCCGCATCTCTTCAGAGGCCATGACAGCCACTCCACAATTCAAGGATTCAGGCATTCAGGACAGCATTGTGCCCTGCTGCGTCTTAACATCTCAGTTAGAAAGTCAACATTTACCTACAGTAACACTGCAGGTGTATGCACAGATGTTCCCTGTATTTAGGATGGGAAATAAGCATGGTTTCTCAGGTACAACTGTGTGGAGTTGACTGGGAAATGATTTAATGGTGCCCATTTTAAGTGTAAAAAAAAAAAAAAAAAAAAAAAGCTATTAAAGTTATTAAAGGTTGTAGAAGTGCTGTCACAGTTGGAGGACTCTTGGCTGAGTTGAAACAAAGGCCACCCCATAAGGACTCAATTTATGATGAGCACAGATAACGCCAGGAGCAGCAGCACGTGCACCAGAGGTAGAGCAAAGCTTGACTTTGACTCACTGGAAACTCAACCACCACACTGGGCACCTCACCCTGCGCCCACAGAAAGCAGCCCAGAGGGCTCCCAGTTAGCAAAGCCACATCTCAGCTACACCCAGAGCTCCACACAGGCCTGGAAGAGACACAAAATGCATTAAAAGACAAAGGCAATGCAAGCAGGCTGGCAGCTCACGTTGCTTGCCAGCTATCGGTGTGCTCCAGAAGAAATGAGCTGACAGAGAAGGATGGGCTGGCAGGGCTTGATGCAGACCTCAAAGGAGGTGGCTGAACTTCTCACAGATTTGTCTCACACACAAACAGTGGGCAGAAGCACATGCATGGAGCACACAGAAGCCATCCCACCGCCTTCCCCACCATCCTCACTGCCCTGGGTCCGGGTGCGAGGCCACCAGCTGAAGCGTATTCATTCACACATGAACCCTGTTAACACAGAAATCTCCCCAGAGGCAAAGGGAACTCATTTGGATTCAACAGGAGAGCTATGAGAACAGCTGCAGAAAGTGATGGCTCGGGAGGGAGCTGGAGGCTTGGAACAGAGATAACGCCGGGGGACATTCATCTTCTGGCAATGAGAGGAAGACATGAGGGAGGAGAGCCAGGCTGCTGTGGAGGTGGACAGAGCTGCTCCAGTGCTCCCCAGCCCTTCCGCAGACACCCCAACTGGTCAGACCCTGACCAACCAGTCCTACCAGCACCCCAGGGCTTCCTCCAACCTCCCAGCGTGTACAGCTTGCCACGTCAAAACAACCCAAGTGGAATAAAACTCCCCTCTTTTTTTTTTTATTTGGGCTTTATGTTTACAAGGAAAAAAAAATCCAAATCACAAATTGCAGCCCTCTCTCATCAGTTACATAATTACTCTGCTGCTGCTAATTAGCAACTGACTGTAAGCATAACTTTTATCCCAGAAGCTGTCCCCTGTTCAGAGCAGGGCTGAAGGCTCAACCCAGCACCACGCTGGTGCTGAGCAGCCCTGCAGACACATCAGCTGGCCGCTGCTCTCCCCGCATTCAGAAGCTGTTGCAGGGGCGAGCCAAGAGAAACACAGAGCGATGTTCGATTGAAAATTAGGAGGAAAAGCAAACGCTTAGGAAAAACCCGCTCAGCTGCACAAAAAAGCTTACCTGGGCCAAACAGTGACAAATTGCTCGCCCCACTGTCAGACCTGGAGACCTTTTCAGCAGAGATAGAGGAACACGCTGAGAAATGCCAAGTTACGCTCAGCAGAAAGATCTGGGACTGATGCAATTAAATCCCTAAAGGTCTAAGGGTAAATACAGCCGCAGTAATGAAGAGGGACATCGGACTCCAGATAATTAAATGTTCATTTTGATGCCAAGGGGATCAGAGTCCAGAAGCAGAAACCAGGATCCTGCCTGCAGCCAGCAAAGGGAAAGGCAGTGGGGAATGGAGTAAGGTGATGATGAGGACGGGGCCAGCCTCAACCCCAGAGCACCCGGCTGCAAGGGACACCACAGGGAACGTAGGGGGCAGGTGGGAGGAGGTCTGCAGGGACTTCATGCCTGCAGGAGCAATATTTGAGGGCAAACGACAGAAATCCCACAAAATCCATGCAGGATCTACAGTCAACACAGGGGGAAGAGCACAGTTCCCCACAGCACACTGTGAACAGCTGAGGAAGACTGGGGGATGTGGAGGAGTTTTCTCATTCCCAGTGACAGATATCAGAGTGCTCTCGTTAAGCCAAGGTAACAACCCCACGAGCAGGGTTTACAGTAATGCATGGAGACGGACAGCTTAAGAAGGCATTTAGCAGGGGTGAGGGTCAGGAGCATCACTGTAACTGGATATTTCAGTCACAGGTGCACAGCCCCAGAATTTCCTGAAATATTCCTTGCAAAGCTCAACATAATTACAAAGGGTAGGCATTGTTTGCTACAAAAAATAAAAATAATATAAATAAAACACAGATCCCTGGTGGTTGGATGGTGGCACTGCCTGAGCATCCCGAATTTCCCTTTTCCTTAGGCCCAATGCAACCACTGCACCCTGGGCTTCAAAGTGAACTCCAAAAGAGAGATTTAACTTCATCACCATCAGAAGCTGGGGGGTTCTTCATTGTGCAAGAATATAAGACAACTGTAATTTCATTTCAAGGGGAATTAAAAAAAAAAAAGGCAAGTGGCACTGCTGGTTTTGGCACAAGTTTCCAGGAGATTCTTCTTCCACCACTGCAGGAAGGGGCTCTGCCAGACATTGCCTGCAGTGCCTGGACCTACAGCACATTGATAGCATCTCCTTCCCAGATAAATAAAAATTAGATATGTGTAAAAATTAAGAAGATACTATTAAGAGAGGAGAGCTTCCACTGCAAATGGGTGTTTTCACTGAAATGGTGAAAAAAATAAATTTGAAAAAAAAAATGTATAGATCAAAGTCACTGAAGATTAGTCATTAGTGACCACTTCAAGGAAAGCAAGTCATCAAATCACCCCTTTCTTCCTCCAAACAAAGCAGTCTTGGGCAAAAGAGGATTTTCCTCCTAGAGCACCTGCTGGCATTGCCAAGCAGGGGCATGGAGCAGGCAGCATCCTCCACCAGCTGATTGCTCTTTCTCCCGAAGGTCCTGGCTTTCAGGAGCACCCACTGCCTTCAGAGGGGCCTCAAGCATTAAACGTGCCTCAAAGAGTAGCCATGGGGCAAAGCCAGAGCTCACTCGGAGCCTGCAGCTCGCACACCCGGCCCTTACCAAGCATGCCAGCCACGATTTACGAAGTCACGTCACTCCCTGCTGTGATCTCCTCTCAGAAGGTGCACGGCCACAAGACAGACCTTCCCAAGCCAGCAGTAAGGTCAAAATGAAACACCAGCAGAGAGGTGATGGTTTTCTCCTCTTTAAGAATTCAGCATCTAGAAACGTGCGTGGAAAGGGAGCACTCGCAGCAAGGCTCCCAGTCTATACTTAGACTAATTACTTGCATCTTAACTACTTTGCAAACCCACAGAGAGAACCAAGTTAACTATTTCCCCATCTGAGGCTTTATTTTATTAATGAAAGCACTGCCAGAAGAATGACATGTTTGTTTTAATGATCCTGTTCCCCTAATTTACACAGCGCAGTCACTCAGGCCCTGCGTAGATTTGCAGATCAGCAAATGAACCTTGTTAGTGTGTGTGTGCAGCTCACGCGGGCAAAAACACTAACTAGCTTGATTTGCTGATCAGCAGATTTGTGAGATATTTAAATGCCTGTACAGCTCTAATTCATTAAAGCAAATCTAATGATTTTCCCATCAGCATTTTCACACCACCCCTTGCTCCCCTACAGAAGCGGTGGCTGTAGCAGGTGGCGGCTCAGTAACGTGACAACTCTGCCAGCACAGAGCCGTGGGACAAAGACTTCAGCCTGCAGCACAGCAGCAATCCTGCAGCACCTGCACCCTGTGTGAAGCACCAAAAGGCAAACACGGGCCCCACACATGGCTCAGCCCCACCAGCACCCACCGACTACCGCAGGGAGGCTGAGCATCGGCTCCTGAGGATGCATCTCCCAGCTTGTATGCTCCTTTACGCTCTCCTCTGTTCCTTGCATACTCTGCTCAGTGCTCTTTGCAAGCTAATTCTCCTCCACCAAACCCCTAAACTTATATTTTTGACTGTGAACATGCAGCTTCCTTCAAGCATACAACCTCAGGTGGTAATCCCAGCCCTCCACCTTTATTCCAGGTATATGAATGTCCATCACTTATATTGTGTGAGCAGGGGGGGACAGGACCCAGAGCCTTGCAGAGCTCCAGCAACTTCACCTCAAGAGGCAAAACCTGGAGAAAGGGTAAGAACTTCATTATTGAAAGCTGCAGCTTCCCAAACAGGCAGGCAGCAAACCTGCACAGAGAGAAGCGGTGCCAGTCGGAGCAGCTGTTGGAAGGGTTTTTTCTTCTTCAGAAAACAAACAAAAAATTAAAAAGACAGACACTGAAGATATGGGTAATCAATATGAAAAGATTTTCCTGAAATTACGATTACATTTTCTTTTGCTGTGATGCTTCCCTCTCTTTTCATGATTTATTTCCTCAAGTAGTGAAAGCTTTTGACCATGGGGAAAGCATTCTCCGCATCCAGAGCTCTCCTCCAAAACATCGCTTTTCAGACAACATGAACAAAAAAATAGCAATGCAGTCTCACCTCGTGGAGCTCCACACAAACACTGCCTGAGGCTGCCCAGCCCAGCAGCTCTGTCCCAGCGCAAGAGGACTGTACTCTTAGAAAACACACATCCACCCCATCCCTCCTGCCTTCCCCCCATTCGCTCGCAAGCTCTCCTGCCCTTCCCAGGCTGCCTGTGCCAGGCTCAGCCTCCCCAGGTCCTCACCTCCACCCCAAAGGACTCGTGTCCAAGGCCAGCACTCACACTGGGCATTTCCTCAGGCTGCTCTGGAGTCTGGAGAAACCAAAGCCAAATCCCCTCCCCGGCCATTGGCGGGTGCTCCATTTGGCAGATATCTGGGCAAACCAGATGGATAAATACCCAAAACGGACACTTAGCTCAGCCCTGGCATTAGCAGCTATACCTTGCACACAGATGGCATCTAAGCTGGCTTATTTGCAGAAGCACACAGGAATTGGCCCTGCAAGGAGCAGGCTGGGTTTTGGGGACACAGAAATCATGAGTGAAACCTGAGCCCCAGGTTCACATACACCTTGGAGCAAATATACAACAGTGGGATCTGTGGTAATGCCTTCAGGTGGGCTGAATGCCCGTCCTTGTCCTGCCTCAGCCACCTTTCCCTTCCCACCTTCCCTTTCCTCACCCTTCCCTTCATCCTAATTCCATTCTACTGGATCCTCACAGACATCCCTTCTGCAAACCATACCCAAACACATGCACAGTCAGGATGGAAAATAATTGTGCAGCTCCCAAGGAAAAGAAATTTTTTCCCAGTCCCCAGAGAGGAAGAAAATTCATGCACAAAGCATGCAAAGTGTTCTGCTTGCCACGGAGTTCATCAGCCCCTGATGTATCAGCAGGGACAGTGGTGTGGGCACTGCTCAGGGTCATTTCACATATCCCACAACCCCTGTTGGTCCACAAGGAGTGGGCACCGTGCAGGACTTAATTAATATAGAGCACAAGGAAAGGAAAAACACCCACCAGCAGGCACCAGAAGCAAGCAGTGCCTGCACAGGACACCACCAGGCTTTAGGTCTGACCCAAACGACCAGCACTTCTCACACTTGTTTCGAAGCAAGCCTTCAAGTGAGCAGCAGGAATACAGCTGGTCACACGTCACCGCTGTGAAATGCATTAAGCCATTTGATTTAATAAATGATGCAATTACAATTATACATATTAAACACGACTGGCCGGTGTACAGCCAGCTCCCGAGCAGCGTGTTTCAGAAAAGCTGCTCTGTCAGCGTACACCGGGCGAGATGAATTAACCAGACACACCGAGTGCTTCTACGGGGAACGGCAGACGAGGCACGTCCGCGTGTCCATCTCTATTAACTCAGCCCCTGCTTGGATTTCTGCCTTTGTGCCAGGAAATGGGATTCCTGCAAGGGAAGGCACAGAGCACATCACCGGCAGACACGGGTCATCCAGCGCATATACCTCGCTCATACAATGCACCCTGCTAACAAAGTCTCGTGGCATCCCTCCACCAGCACTGCGCTTGGTCCTTTCAGGTACTGAGGGTCAAGAGATGTTACCTGGATAAGCGTAAATGAAATTTCAGTGACTGAAAATACACTATCCTTTTCCTGTCCCAAATATCATATCATAATGAACAAAATTTGTTTTTTTTTTTAAATGTCCTGAACTTTGCAGAGATACAGATATGTAGGTATAGAGCACAAACCCCCATGAACAAATGCACCAGCCTCCTGCAAAGCAAACTAGAAATAAACAAAAATCTCGTGCTGTAGATTTACACCAGCCCCTTGCCACGTGCTTGCTGTTGCTGGGTGTGTGACCAGTCCTAGCAGACAGAAGTGATCAGGGTGATTGTGGTGGTCAGTGGGAAATGGTCTAAACCCTGAGTGGGCCAGCTCAGCTTTAGTGGCTTTAACGAACGTTTGGCTGTTCCACAGACCACCTCTTCCTCCTCTGGGGCAGTTCCTCTCACTTGATCCAACGATTTCTACTTCTGAGCCACAAGTCCAACAGAAGAGGAGACCCAGAGCTTTTCCCTTCCTATAGCCCAGGAGAACCCACCCCATCGATACGTGGAGACTTCTCCCAAAGCGGAGTCCAAACAAGCAGATGCTCCCCTGCCTTCAAAATAAACAGCACTAAAATGCCAGCAGCTTGGGTTGCCCTGTGTGCTCAGGGTTTGGTTTTGTCTCATGCTCCATCTGGGTCCCTCGTGCTTCTCCCAAGAGGCACTGTGTCAACGTGTTATATTTGGGCATGGGGAAAAAAAAATAAAAGTGAACAGCCTCTCTGGAATTCCTTCATTTGCCATTTTTATCATCTTTAAGAGCACCTACTTCCAGATGGAAATGCAGACTGGCATGAACTGCGAGCCTTCCCTGCTGCCTTCTGTTCACTCCTGCTTTGCCAGGAGAGATTATGTCCCCGGACAAGCTGGAGCTTCACGCCCGCAGCAGACAGCCCCACTGAGTCAGTCCTTCCCGGGCTCATTTTAGCCATTTGCATTAACTTTTGGCATTTGTTTACAAGCCCGTGGTCTGGGTCTGACAGATCTATATTTACCAGACTACATTAGGATGCTGTCGGATTATTTCTTTTAAAATGGAGAAATAGGGTATTAAGAATCATTTTAAACGAGAGCCTTGACGAAAATATCATTACACTTCTCTGCGAGGGGCTCGGTGCCATCCCCTCGTGGCCGCACTGCCACAAGGGCACCTTGCAGAGCTCTGAAACCAACTGCGCCCACTCCAACTTCACCCCGGTGCCCCCAGTCCCAGTAATTACTGCTGCAGATCTCCCTGTCCCCCAGCACGCTGTGCAAATTGAAAAATACATTCCTGTCTCCCAGCCCAAAGCCTCCTCGCTAGCAGCCAGCAGAGAAAATCCTCATTGTGGAGCAGCGCAGAGCCAACGCACACCGAGCTCCGCAGCGTTGCGTGCAAACGAGGGACGGAGCTAACTCGATTTTAACGGCACTGGACTGAGAAGCCCAAATCTAAAAAAAGGTAAAATAGACAGAGAAGGATAGCCAGTTGTCATGGCAACAGCAAGATATGAAAGCAAGAGCTGATGGAACCTTTACAGTTATTTAAATGCTTATTATAACATTATGCAAAACGGCTGAGTAAAGAAAGCGGAGAGGTTAACGTACTTATAAGAAAAACAGTCATCGTGGGATGAGCAAGGTAACAATTTATAAGTCAAAAATAAGGCCTTGTTTAAATAGAGCCATTTGAAATAATGATATAATTATGCCCTCTTAAATTAAGAAGGGAAATTTGTTTTGAAGAGTGGAGGAAGGAGGGGATTCTTGTTGGGCCACAGCGCTGGGTGCTAACTCACTGCTCCCCGACAGCACAAGTCCTCCTCCAGCATCCGCCCTTTGCAGCCCTCAGCCCCAGAGGGATGGCGTGGGGCAAGGCAGAGGCATTTCTCATGTGAACCAGCACTATTCGTCCTCTTCCTCACCAGTCTCACCATAGTGTTTTTATTGTTTTGCAGCAGCTCTGTTTGGGTTCCCACTTTTTCCCCTAGGGCACGCTGCACTCTGAGCAGTGACACAGCACGAGCACAGGTCACATCATGGCAACGCAGAGAAGATTTGGGGCCAGGACTTCCTCTGAAACTCATTTTGTGCAAAACCAAGATATTGCCACACACAATCAAAGGCAAATCAAGGTGTGTCAGAACAAGCTCAGCACCCACAGAGACCTGCTATGTCCCCATTTTCCTGGTCACCCACCCCCTGTATGAGCTCCATAGGTCCAGAAGGATTTATTACCCTTCTTCCTGAGAAGAAAGGAAAGAGATTCTTGTGACTTACCTCTGCAGTCCCCATAATTCACCCAGAGCCTGGATCGGGCCAGCCTGGTGGGGACTTTCTTCTGGAGAGGCAGGCAGGAGCTGAGCAGAGTAAATCCCAACACATCTCTGCCCCAGTCTTCAGGCTCGGCTCCTTCCTACAGTCATTTGTCAAGCGCTTTTCATCTGAAACATGATTCTGGGATTCAATTACTTTATAAAGTCAATATTTTAGGTCACAGCTTATGCATCAACAAAGACATCTCCTGGGATTCAAGCTTAGCGCGATGCAGCTCAAAGTAATGTTCCCCGCGCTGCTCCAGCTAAAAAAGTCAATAAGGTGCGTTTGTTCCCCCCACATTTCACTCTCAGAGGCTGCAAAATTATTGTTCACTTTCATAAATTTAAAGCTTCAAGAAGGAGCAAGCATTCCTGGCCGCATTATTTCCAAGGAGATAAGAGAGGATTGCTCCCCTGCTTCCTCTCCACGTTCTTGGCAGGTTTTCACTCCCGCTGAGCTAATAAACAGGCTCCGGTCAAAAGATTTGCTCAGGATGGGTTTGCCCACGGGAAGGGCCAAAGCAAGGTCTGGAGCATCACCAAGCCCCTGTGATGAGATGAATTTCAGGTATCAGAGACAGATTTTCAGCACTGGAGGATCACCAAGCACCCAGCCCATGGCCTCAATCCGAACCCCCCAGCAAGGCAGAGCCCCAGCTGCACCCTCTGTTAGCTCAGGTGTCCCAGGAACATGCAGAGGGGCCAAAGATAACCCAGGGTTGGAGACAATGAAAATCTGAAGTTTTGGGGCAGAGGAGAGGAAGGAGCCCTACTGAAGAACAAACCTTGCACAAGGAACCAGCATGACACAAAGCAGAGGTGTCAGTGAGGGGAAGATATCAGGATAAGCTGGTTAAAAACACCCTCAGGCTGGAAACTGAGAGAAGGCCTCTAATAATCTAAAGGGAAAAGGCTATGAGAGCTTTTTTTGTAAGGAATAGGAGATAGGGAGGACATCTGCCTGGTTTTTGGGTGGCTCTGGATGGATTAAAGAAGGTGGCAGGCACAACCCTGCAGCAACAGCAGAGAACAGGAGCTGGAGACTCCCACTATTGCAGCTTTGTCACCACTCAGTTCAAATATAACTCCTCAGGATGTTAATTAAATGCTTCAGGCAGTCTAGGAATAAAAGTTCCACGTTTCATTTAGGATGGGGGCTCTGTCCCTCCTTGTTACGAAACTGAGCTCAATATTAAATTAAATACTTCAAATTTTTTTTTTCCCTCCTGAAATCATCCAAACAGTAAATTTTGAGTCTTTGTTTAACAGGCTATCTATTGATCTTTGCCAAGGCCACAGCACTTCATAAATCTCCACTGAAGCCAGAAAAGCATTAAAAAAAAAAAAAAAAAAAAAAAAAGACGGGATTAGAAGTTAATGCAATTCAGATCACTTTCTGAGAAATACTTTCAAGTCCAGCAGCATATTTTCAGCAAACAGACCCCAAGGAAGCCCTCCTGCTCAGGGCACACCACAGCCACAGTGCTCAAGAAGACCCAGGAGCATGAGTGCACCCATTGCAAGGTTGGGGCTGGATTTCAGATTTCATCTGGCCCCCACCACCCCCTGCTCTCCTGTCTCGAGGCTCAGCGGGGAGCAAAAATGTGGTAAAGGTGCCTTTATGCCCTCAGAAGGAAGAAGAGCTTTCACCACCAATATTCAACAGGAATATTCAATCTGAGCTCCTTAGAAAGGGAGAATTGCTAATTAGCTTAACAGCTAATGAGGATTACCCAGCCTAGGCACCTTACTGGGTTTGCTCCAGCTGGGGCTGGGGCTGAGCCTCCTGGTGCTGAGCAGAGCTCTGACAGTGGCCGAGGGAGGTGGTCGGCCAGCCAGGGCATCCCCCAAAACTACCCCAGCCCCAAATCAGCCCCAGCAGGAAGAGATGGAAATCTTCAGGCCCTGCAATGTCTCTTTGTGCCAGTTTTAAGGCGTGCTTTAGGAGCTTGTTACCACCAAACAACCATGGAAGGCTATTCAATTAACAGAAGTTAGTTAAATGAGAAGACCAAACAGCAGCAGCACCACGTTTAACACCAGATAGAACAAACACTCTCCTTTGACACTCTTTACCCATTGATAAGGTTTGATAAAGCTGTTAGCTTCACAGGCATTTTCTGGCAAATGAGCCATAAAATAGGAGAGTTTAAGTATTATCCCTAAATGGCAAACCTTCCAATTATGCTCGAAGAAAAATTACTACATCCTGCTAATTATAGCATCCATGGCTTGGGTTTGTTTGAATAGAAGCTCACTTCATTTAAAATAAATACCAATTTTGAAAGCAAGATGGGGGTGCGGGGAGAGAAGAAGGGGAATGGGAGATGAGAGACCTGGTATATGTGAAGCAACCGCGTGCGATGAGAACACACTGCAGCCGGTGCGGGGCACCACATCCATCCTGCTGGGACAGCCCCATCTCCAGCACCCCCTTTAAACTGGTCCAGAGCTGGCTGCCAGCCTCCTAAATTACCTCAGGGATGCAGCACGTCCTCGCAGCTCCACCCGCATCCCAAAACTGGGGGTTCTCCACCCAGCTCTGAGCTGGGACCCACAGCCAGCAGGGCAGTGGCAGCAGCGGGATGTCCCACGTGTGCCAGGATCTGTCACGGTTTGGGGGATGCTCTTCTCCTGCTGCCATGGGTTAGACAAGATGTGCAGGTGGATGCAGGTGGAGTTGTGTGTCTGCAGGTGGAGAATGCCCCTAGGGGGCATTCCCCACCAGGGGGGGCTTCCCCTGGCATGACATGATAAAGGCAGCAAGAAGTCCTTGGGCTTAATTCTCAACAGAAGGATTAATTTAATAATAAAACAGGGTGGTTTTTTTTTTGAAAACACCCAAGTTTTCAGTGAGAAGAAGCAGCGAAGGGGAAAAGAGCAGCAGGAGCAGGTGCAAGACCCACTGCTGCTGATAGCAGCACCACAGCGTGACCACACCAGGCTGAACCAAGACAGGGTTTTGGTTTCTCTTGTTGGTTTCTCTTTCTCCTGTGTCCTGCCCCACATTAGCCCGGGCTGCAGGGAAGCAGAGAACATCATGCCATTCACCAAATGGGCTCACTCACTGGAATTTAGTGCCTTCTTTTGAACAGCATTGAGGCCTTTGGCCCTTCGCTGCCACATTTGTGCAAAGCTTGTGGCCCACCAAGGTGTCAGGAGCTGCTGCAAGCTTGGCAGAGGAGAGGCGAACAACATGTGGTAGAAAAGGGCCAGTTTCATGAAACATAAAAGCGTGATTTTGAGGCAACATGCTGGTTCTTTTTGGTTACAAACTGTTGCATTTTGTCAAGAGGTCAGAGGAGGACCTGTGCTGGGTTTTGCTCCATCCTTCCTTTTACTCTTATGCAGGGGCATGGGGATGAGGCACACAGGAGGAGAAAGGAGTTGGGTGCAAATTGCCAACAGACTGAGAAAAATACAAGTAAAACTCAAGAAATAAACCTTCTTTGAGATTATTTTTAAATAAAAATCTTAGAAGGAAATTTCTAACCCTCCATGAGGGGTTTGTGGGATGGAGGCAGGTGCCATAGGGAGCACCCAGCCCTGGGGCTCATGGAGCAGATCTCTGGGCACCATCAGCTTGGCTGCCAACCCCAAAGCACTGCTTTTTGCAAGGATCCCACAAAAGGCTCTGTTTTGACTGGCAGTCCTGCCTGCGAACTCCCTTGCCCAACACCGAAACCAAAACACTGCAAGGCGTGCAAACAGGCGAAGAGAAACAGTTCTGAGATGGGCAGGGATGAATATTCATGGCAGTATTTTGGTTGCATCCACACTATCTTTATAACACTCCAAGGCTGGAGCTCGAAACAGTGACAGCAAGAAGAAGCCTAATTAGCATGAGAGATAGTAATTAAGGATGTAAATGGAGTAGACACTGTAACGAGGGCAGGAGGGCACCAGTGACACCCTGCCCATCCCAGTGCCTATCCCAGCCCCCTAAGCTCAGTATTTCCCTCTGCTTGCACAAATAAAAACAGAGCCTGGCACACTTAACACATAGACAGGTGCCCAAATCCTGACACGGGGATGTTTTGTAAGGAAAAAAAAAAAAAAAATTGAGGGCTTTGCTGGCAGGCAGCCCCTCCTGCTCGGTCAGCAGCAAACACTGCATGGTGAGCAGACCGCACAAACGCAGGCTTTGGAAGGGCTGTTAAGAGAGACAGATTAAAAACTGGGGCTGTAGGATTCATTAACAGAAATGGGGAGGTAGTGGGGTGGTGGAGAGACTTCTGAGAGCCCTGTGCCAGGGTCTGCCTCCCCAGATCAGGGCATTCCCGTGGCACGTCGCCCACGCTCACTGCTGCAGACACCTCGCTGCGTGGTTGTGTGCAGCCTCTTGGACTGGCCCACGGGTCCCACTGCAAAAATTCCCTCAAGCCTCACTGTAACAGCTTCTAAAACAAAAGGACAAAAAAAAAAAAAAAAAAAACCTACCTGCCCTAAAAGTCAGAGACGAGAGGAGCTGTCTCAGCAGACTCAGTGCAGCACGGAGCAGCCACATCTGGAGGCAGCCGCACACCCCTGGGCACAAGCTCTGCCATCCCCCAAACACTCTGGGATTTTCCATGTGGGCAAAACGTGGGCTGAACAGGATCAGGAGCTAAATCCCACTAAAAAAGGCACTAAATATGTTAATATCTATCCAACCCGCTGAGCCAAGTGACAGGTCTCCAGTATAAATGCATTGCCCTCGTGATAAAAGTGGTCATACTTTCTTCTAGGATTTTCAGAACCCTTTCACACCAGATATGTCACAGAAGGACTGGCTATTTTGAAAGCACTGGAAGTGCAGGCTGGTGATTTTTAATATGCATTGCATTTTATGGCTCAGCTACCAGGTTAATATGCAGTGTCAAGGATTTCAATGGGACTATATTTATAAGCATCATTAATTCATGTGAGTTCATAATAATCCCATAATATGGAATTAGCAGTATTCTGCTTTATCCAAGGTGCTATTAAGATATATATCATGCAAAGACCAAGGCTGTTCCGCGAAGCAAAAATACAAAGGCAAAACAACTCCAGCAGCATGTTATTAGTAGATGAAGTGTTAAGGAAGGGAAGCTTGCTGAGCAGAGGTGGAAGCTGAATCTCCTCTGCTTTCCTGCATCACCACTGCTGCACAAAGAGGAACACGACCCAGATCTCCACCCTCGACACCGAGCCCGGGCAGGGCTAAGCCCACATTGTCCCCGTGCCACTCAGCTGGGTCCCCAAGGGCACCTGGCAAGGACAGGGGACCTGGGCAGCTTCCCAGAGCCTTCAGAACAGGCGCCAGCCCTGCTCAGGATCGCATTAGGTATACAACATCATTCAGCTGGGAGCAAAAGCCCTCCAGAAAGCGTTATTTCTTAACCACTGTTATATACTCTGAGAGGGAAGCATTCAGGAGGAATTAGGAAAAAAGCAGATAAATGAGCAGGGAATTCAGGACTGGGCTCCTGGGACTGGAATGAAAAAAACCACAGCGCTCGCTGTAAAACCTGCTGAAGATGACTGCAGTCAGCTTTGCTCCTCTAGCCCCAGGAAAGGGATTTCCTGGGACTGCTTTGCAGTTGCTCAGTTTGGGAACAGCTCAAAAGAGGACACCCAGCATCGCCTCTGGTCCCGACGGCAGCCTGCAAGCTTTGCTGAGCATCATCGAGCAAAGCCCCCGCAAACACCACCGCTCACAAACCATGCCTGTGCTTCTTTTTTTTTTTTCCCCCATAAAATTGATGAATAAAAAGCAGAAGAGGAAGCAAAATATTTCACCTACAAAGTGCAGAAAAAAACCCTGTGTGGATGAACCAGCACCCAAAATGTCAGTGATTTCCCACGTGGGGTGGCCATGGGACCTCTGCAGCACTGCGCCCACCAGCCACCAGCATGGCAGCCCCTGGGGGTGCCCCTGCATCCGGCCAATTCGCCAAGTCTGGGAGAAAACCCACCTCCAGCCCTGCAACAAACCAGCACACAGATCAAAACCTTGCTCTTCGGCTTTTGAGAATCTGATGGAAAAAAAATAATTTCCTTTGATGGATGCAGGGAGCGGTGAGCTCAGCCCCGTGCCACACCGAGGTCCCGGGCAACTTGCTGCCACCCCCAGGCTGGGCATGGTGGGCTTGCCATTAAGCTCTCCCCTCCTAAAAAATCCCTCCCCACCTTGGTTTTGGGTTTGGGGTTTTTGTTTTGTTTTGTTTTTACCTCCAAACATGTTGCTACAGCAACCCCAGCACTTTATCAGCACTCAGGGGAAAATCCAGCTCGGATTCGGCTGCTCCATGGAAACGCATCTCAGCATCTTGGGCTCCACACCATTGGGATCGAGACCGGGGTGAGAGGTGCTGCAGGGGTACCATCAGCATGGGAGAGCACCCCAAAAGCCCCTTGCGATGATCACAGCCTCTGCAACACAGCTGCGAGGGAAGAAGTGTGGGTGTGCAGGAGCAGGAGCACCACGCTGGCCACAGTGCACACCCTAGGAGGCTCCTGTTGGAAATAATTCCCTGGTTTCTTGAAATTTTAATGCTTGGTGGAGTAACTGCTGACCCCAACAGGACACACAGGGCTGGGTTCTGGCAATCCTATATAAATCCCACTTATCATGCCCCAAGACTTTGTCCTGTAGCGCGTGCCACACACCTGCCACATCTTTGGAGCATGTGACAGTGGTTTATGAGCTCTTTGGGGACCAGCTGGCACATAGGGCCATTAGAAGGCCACCTGAACTGCTGTTACACAGCAAAATCATCAATTTTGTGATGTCTTTGGGTATTCAAGTGATGGAAAGGAGAGGCGGGCTCTGCATCCCGCAAGAAGATGCCCACGTTGTGCACACCCACACTGCTGCAGCCATCTGAGGGGCAGCCAGCAGCAAACTGGCAAAATGGCCAAATCGGTCATTTCCAAGAAAATTAATGTGCTGATTAACGTGTGTGCTGAAGTAGCCACCTCTCAGCCCTGCACCACGGTCATGGTGCTTTCCTGCAAGAGCAAATCCTGTGGCTCCAAAGGGCTCTCTGATGCTGTGGATGGAAAAGAAAACCCCAAAATAATCTGAGCAAGCCTCATGAAGGTCTCTCCCATTTTGGTGCTGCTCCTGATGGCCAACACAGTCACAGTGGTGGGGTGACCTCAGGCTCCTCCATGGCACCTTTTGTACACTTCAGTTCAACACCCCCTAAAGGTTTCCTTGGCCAAAGTTGGTGAATACTTCCAGCAAAATACTCAAGTGCTTAAAAAAATTGAGTTCTTCCTCTCGATTTTGCATAATTTTCTTTATTCTGTCCTCAAAGGTTTCCCTCTCCCAGTTTTCCAGCTTTCTGCTTTTTCCCAGGAGGGCAGAGCTCCCCCCGGCCCCACCGTGCTGGGTTCTCCTTTCTTCTTCCCCAGCTGCCCCGCTCGCATCTCGACGTATTTCTCCTCCATCTCGCTAACGAGCAGATTTTCAGCCTGGTGGAATTTAAGATAAAATTAATATATTGGCAGATATCCACAGCAGCCTCTCAGGTGTTCATATTGAAAATTATTATTTTCAACAGTTCATGGCTCATTTCTTTAAAATTAAAATTAGTGTTGTGGCAGCCGGGGATAATTTCCCAGATGCCTGCATGGAGGAGAGCACAGACCTGGATGACGTGAGGAACCAGGCTCTGCTGCCCTCGGACGTGTCCAGCCTCGGGGTGTCCCACGGCCGTGCTACCGAGAGGTGACCCTGAAAAGGATTTGTCCTAAAAGCTGCACTATACCAATGCAGCTCTTACCAAAAGTTTAATCTGGTAGAAAATGTTGCACAGGACAGAACTGGGACCAGCAGGTGCGTGCACGATATCCCAGTCTGAGGGCATTTAGGGAAAATGGGGCAGACCCCATGCTACAGGCAGTGTTCGGGTTTGCGTGGGGTAGGGTGGCATCTGCTGGGTGACCCAGCTGTGGTGACAGGGACACCACCCATCTCTGCTGCTCTTTGGGGATAAAACTTGTGTTTGGGTGGCCACAGGGCTCCAATTTAACTTGGCTTTAATTTGTGCCTGTGCAAGAGCAGTTGCCCATCTACATCCTACTGTGATGCATGCCCACCATGTCCTGCCACCTCCTGTCACCTCCTGCCACCTTCTGCCACCTCCTGCCACCTCCTGGCACACCAAGGGTCCCCACACAGCACCGGGCACTGCACAACCTGGGGTCCCAGAGGAGAGCTGAGGACCTGGCTGTCCCCTCCTGCCCTCAGCCACCCAGCCCAGGGGAAACAGAGGCAGCAGGGACCGTGGGACAGCCTGGGGACAGAGGGACCCCAGCAGGTTTTTCCCTGGTGCTGAGCAAGGCACAGGCCTGCATGGCACAGGAGCATCCTTACGCACTGTAAATTACCGGGAAACATTAATAAACAGCTCCATCTACTGACATCCTCACCTCCAAAACCCAGACCCCGTGGGAGCACCCTGTGCCATCAGCCACATCTTGCCAGGGCAAAGCCAGCCCTGGCTGCCACCCAGGGCACAGCCCCACAAAGCCCACGGGTCCAGGAGCACCCCGGCAGCATTCCCTGGGGAGAACAGCGGTGTTTTAGGGGGGAATTAAAATCAGCCCCCCCCCAGCCCACCTCGCCCCGGGCAGCTCAGCACCCGCTGGGGGCAGCAGGCATCCAAAGGCACCTGTAAAAGACAAAGGTACCAAAACAGAGCCAAAAAAAAAAAAAAAAAAGCAAAAAAGCAAAGGGGTTTAAAGGTGGGATGTGAGCTCTTCAGCAGGTTTCATGATGTCCTCCAGGAATCCCCCCCTTTCCACGTGCCTATGGGATGAAGGCCACTCAAAACCCTTCAAAAAAAAGACCAAAGCCCTTAGAAAACGAGCTGAATGGTGAGCTGCCATCCAAGAGATGCCCAGTGCTCCCTGGCTATAGGCAAAATGGGCTCGTTGCCCTTGTCACCCATGTCACCAACGTCACCAGTGCCACCAGCCCAAACAGATTTCCCACTTCAGCTCTTTATGGTAAGATGAACAGAGATGCGTGAGAATCATGCTAAAACCCTGACAGAAGCATTTGGAGATAATTATCACCTTATAAACCCTGCCAAAAGACCCACAGGGACAGGGCTGCATCCACAGGGCTGGGAGGTTCCAAGCAGGGGAAGCCTCCTGGTGCCCCCCAGCCAGCATCACCCCCTGCAGGACTGGGACCCCGTCAGCAGATGCTCTTTCCCAAACCAAAAATCACTGTTTTGACCACAAAAAATGGGCTTGGGGGCCAGGTTGAAGCTAGAAATGGTGCCTGTGCTCCTGCAGGATCTGGGGGCCGTGCGGTGGCGCAGGGCTGGGTTTGCAGCTGAGCAGAGATCACAGCCAGCACCGAGCACAAAAACGTTCCTCATGCAACTTTAACCTCGCTGCGCAAACTTAGTTTCATTTCCTTGTTAAAGTTTTATGCCTTCCTGGGAGGTGGGGCGGGGGGGAGATCTGTCAGCGCTGCTGGCATTTTTTATTTGTGTTTCCACTCTCAGCAGATAAATCAGCCTTTATTGCCCAGCAGCCTCGCGAAAGCAGAGGCAGGAGGTTGAGAAAAGGCTGGTGGGGGGTCTCTGGCCACAAGGGATTGAGGTCCCGCTGCTCGAAGCGTGTGGGCACCGTGTGGCAGGGTGGAGAGCAGTGAGGAGGGCTCCCTCTCCTCTCCTCCCCTCTGCTGCACACATCCATGCAGTGGCTTTGGGTTTGCAGAGCAGGCTGAATAACTCACCCGTGGTTATAACCCCCCACTGCAGGCTGTAAATAGGAGATTTTCCTGCATCCCCGTGCAGGTCTGGGACAGGTTGGGTTCAGGCCGTGAGCACAGCCCCGCTTTAGCCCACCCCGGTGGGCCCCAAGTACCAAGAACAGGGGCAGAGGCCCTGGGCAGATAGGGACAAGACATGGGACAAAACATCATGAGAAATTACTTCTCTTCCCTTGGAAAAGAACCAAATCAAATGAAAACAGGCGCTAAAAGCTTGCTGATGCATCTGCAGGAAACCTCAGCTTGGCTGAGTTTTTTTTTTGCTCTGCTTTCACCCAGCCAAAGGGATGGAGGAAATATCAAACCCACCCACGGGTTAAGTTAACATTAAACCCCAGGCTTTACCTGGTGGTATGCGGGGTGCAGGTCCTGGGGTTGTTGTGGCAGAGCCAGGTTCCAACAGCACAGCCCCTGGGCTAAAATGCAAAGAAAAAAAAAAAAAAAAAAAAGAGATATGCAGCCAAACAGTAACACATCCTTTCAGCAAGGGCTGTCATGGACCACCTGAAATTCCATTTGCCATTTCTCTCTATAAATAATAACTTCAGGCAGATGCTCTGCTATTAAGGGATGATTTTTTTAATTTATTTATTTTCACTGCTACATAGAATAGCTGTTTGTTTGAATATATAAATAATCACCACTACTGTCGGGGCTCCCAGGGCCACTTGGGTGCCAAATTCTACTCCCGTGTGAGCAGCCTGCCCTGATTTCCTCCCCACCCACAGGAGCTGCCTCCTCGTCCTCCATCCCCCGTCCCCTTCTCCCACTGATGCACGAGTTTCCCTGAAAAAGCTTAATGACAGCCTGTACCAGGAGTTATTGTTCTTTAGATCCTAAGGGACCTCGCTGGGCACTGATCCTCCTCCTCACCAAGGGGATGCTTGGTGTGCTGGGTCGGGCTGTGAGAAACCCCAAAAGGCTCACAGGGATTCACTGCATGGGGCTGGGACTTTCAGCAGGGACAGTTTGGGAAGTGATGGGGAGAGCAGGGCAATGGCATTTCTGCAACAGCAGTGGAGGAACACACCAGAGGCATTTTCTCCCTGTGCCACAAGCCCTGCAGCCGTTAATGACTGAAAGAGCCCCTTCCTATCATTAGATTTTGTGTAGGTGAAATGAATTTAGGCAGGCTGTGGTGAACAATTAGGGGACTAATGATGATCTCTTTCTGCGCCCATGAGGATGCTCAGGGAAAGCTGCATCCCATGACCTCGGTGAGAGGCAGGCACAGGGTAACTCCGTGTATTTGCAGACAGTGAGGGGAATGGACTGCTGGCAGGATTAATGCACCCACAGCTCCTTACAAGCACGAGCAGTGGGAGACAGCAGTGCCAGGAAGGAGATGGTGCTGTGCAGGGAAACCTCAGCCCCCCCAGAACATCCACACATCCCCCTGCCACTGCCCAGGCAGGCGATGGCACTTATTCATCCTCAAATCTACTTGCTTTGCTCCAGCCTCATCCCTAATCCCCCTGGGGCATGGGATGCTCTTTCCCTTGCCCCCACCAACCCTCCTGTTCTCAGAAATGCCCTTCACTGGTGCAGGTTTGGTGGTTTGCTGCCTGTCCGTGGGGAGGTGGGTTTGATGGAGTATCCCTTTTTTTAGTCTCCCTCTGTGAGCAGCTCTTGAGAAGAAACAAAACGCTGCAGCCCCAGTGTTTTATGGATGTCACAGCTTTAATATTCCTTTCAAAACAGGCTGCGGACATGAGAGGCTGGTTTGTCAACCCAGCCATCGCCTGGGGCTAAGCCGCTAATTCTGCTGCATGGCTGAGGCTTGCTCTGAACCAGCTGCTTTTCCAAGACCAGAAACTTTCCTACCTCAGCATGGGGCTGCAGGAGCAGCCATTTCTGGTCCTTAAACACCATCACTCTCCTTATCTCACCTGGAGCTCGTGGTTCCCTTCACGTGCATCATGTCACCCAGAGCATCTCCCCAGTAGTGATACCCAACTTGCCAGAGCCCCTTCTGCCAAAACCCATCCTTGGGGGCTGCCTGGTCCCATGTGGTTAATAGTAACCACACAGGGCTTCCAGAGGTATCAGATGAATGAAACCGAGTGTCCCAGGCTCTGCAGCGAGCACAGGGCTCTGTTAATCGAGAGTGATGCACAAAATATGGATGAGACCCTAGCAGGCTGCTTATCTCCAAAAACTCACAAGGGCAAACAAGCAGGTTCCCCCCAGGGCTGATCCCACGCAAGAACATGAGAGCACACCAGGCTCTGCCAGAGATGCCCACCCCTAAAAACCCTCGATAACAGCAGTTTCTCCCATTTATCTTCAGCGTTGGCGGAGCTCATCCCATGCACAGTTTTGGGTTGCAAAACTTATTAAATAACTCATGTTTTCTCTGTTCATGTTGGCACTTGCTCTTCTGTGTATTTTCCCTGTCTAATAAGGGCTTTGCAAACACTTCAGCCTTTCCTGCAGAGGAGTGCTGTTCAGAGGTCTCTCTCCTCTGCTTGGCCAGCTGTCCTCATAGCATGTGGAAGTGTAATATCTCCGGTGAGCTCCGCTTCTCTGCCAAATGAGATAGGAACTGGGCAGCAAGCTGAAGAATTAAGGGAAAAGTCAGCAATTGCTTATTTTATTTTCTCAGGAATTCAAACTAGGAAGTACAACCCAACCCAGCAAAGTCTTTGGGGAGAGCAAATGTCTGTCCTTGTTCAATACCTCTGGGGAGGGGACCCCACCACCTCCCTGGGCAGCCCGCTCCCTGAGATTTCATGCAAAAAGTCCTCTCTGGTTTTGCATTGAAATCACTCATTTTGGAGAATCAGGATAGACCCCGGGCAGCTTTAACACACAGGCTAAAGTTCTGTTCTGACATTCACATTTTTACACCATTCAAGCCAGAAAATAAAATTATTCCTGTCCTAAACCAGATATTCCATCTGAAAAGCAAGGTGTGGTCACTGGCCTCTGATGCTTAGTGCAAGCACTAAACCAGCCAAAAATGCATCCTCATGAAATACATCAGGCCAGTCCTACTTCTAAGGGCTCAGATCCAATGCCAACCCCAAACCATGGTGAGCTTACAGCCACGCCTGGAAGCAGCCCCAGTACATCAGCTGTGCAAGAAAGGGGGGGATTTTCCTTCTGCCAAAGAACTCTGAACAAAAATAGAGGTAAACAGCTCCTTGGTGAGCACTGAAAACAGCTTCAGCTCCAGAAGTATCCAGCTCACAGATGCACCACCTTGAAAGGAGAGCATTTCCAGCAAGGTCTAATGAAAAACGGTGCTGGTTTATTTGGTATATCACGAGCTGTATCTCCCCGCTGTTCCCCAAGTGCCGGCTTTAGCAGGTACAACCCTATCTGTAAAATCTTCAAACATTGCCTCCAGGCAAGAAGTTAATCTTCTTTTCCTTTGTTGATAATATTTTTCCATAGGTTATATCTGTTAAAATGCAATTTGCACTCCCCGGATCAGAGGACGGGCTTCACGACAAGGAAGAGCCTTGCTCTGGGACATGGATGTGGTTCCCCATCACTCACCCCAGCGATGGCAGCTGTGGATACCACATGTAAGCCCTCTAAACATGATAAAATTTCATTGATCATTAAAACAGCTGCATTGAGGCATCCTCAGAGTGATCAAATAATTGTTTTTAAAAGCACTGTGTCCTTATGATGCTTTAACATGATGCTTTAAAAGATTGTTGGGAGATGAATCAAGTGCACAGGGGTAGCAGATTTCCACACTGAACAGTATAATGCCATAAATGTTGGAAAAAAATGGACAGATACATAGGGCTGAAGATAAGAAGAGCTCATCCACTTCCCTGGCCAGAATTTATTTCATCATATCATTCCTGTGATGTCTGACCTGTCTTAATAACCTTCCAGGCATTTCTTTCCTTTGTTAGTACAAGTGCATAAATAAAATCAGCACTGCAAAACAAATTTCAAACCCTGATTCCTGTGTCTACACCAGATATAGCACATGGCTCTTCCAAAGGAGCCCTCACCTGCCAGGGCACCAAGCCCAGGTCCTGCTCTCCAGCTCTGCTTGCTGGTCCTTTCCTACCCCGCTTTATGTAGCTGACTGTTGCTGCTGGACAAAAATAATAATAATAATAATAATAATAATAATAATAATAATAATAATAATAATAATAATAATAATAATAATAATAATAATAATAATAATAATAATAATAATATGTTACTGACAACCTTCTGGTTTTCTCAGAACATTTTTTTAGGTAGTTTATTCCCACACCAGTTTTCCCATCTGGTTTTGTCATCTCCTGGTTGATGCTGGCTCAGCACAGCCATCCTCATCTGCTCTGCTTCCAGCACGCCTGGAGACAGCTTCCCCTCGTGCCCTTTGCTCTCCATTTCAGCCTTTCAAGTTTTGTTTGCATCATTCTTTTACCCTGATTTTTAGTAATCAAGCTTATTGTCTGCTTCATATATGCATCTTTTTTGACTAAGACCAATGAAGATTTCTTTGAGCAGTAGCCTGCATTCCTCAGCACCTTCCCCGGAATATCCCACCTGCCATTCCCCACAGATGCTACACTTTGTCTCCTGGAAATACATTATTTTTAGTGCAGGCTTTTCTTTCTTTCATTCCACAGGGACTTTCAGTCAGTTGGCTTTTCATCTTCATTAAGCCAGCTCACCCCTTCCAGCTAGGCAAAGTCCAGAAGCTTCCTTTTTTCCAGTCACTTAGTCCACCTTCTATTAAACAAAATGACAGTAAATAAATAAGGAAAGGAAGGAAGGAAGGAAGGAAGGAAGGAAGGAAGGAAGGAAGGAAGGAAGGAAGGAAGGAAGGAAGGAAGGAAGGAAGGAAGGAAGGAAGGAAGGAAGGAAGGAAGGAAGGAAGGAAGGAAGGAAGGAAGGAAGGAAGGAAGGAAGGAAGGAAGGGAGAAAGAGCCAGTGATCCAACAGCCTTCTTGACCAGGAGGTGCCCCCTAACCATGGTGCCTCATTACCATGCCAGAAGATCACAGCGCTGGGGCCCTTTCACTCTGCTTTAGGAAGCACCATCATCAGCTCAAGGAGTCTGAGAAGATAACATTTTGTCCTGGGAGCAGCTCACAGGCACGTCTGATGCCGTGTGGATCCTGGAGCCTGTGGTTCACAACAAACAACAACTTTCAACACCTCGTGTTCAAAATCAACAGCCAAGCTTCAAGTCTCAGCCATGTCCTCTTGGATTATCATTGGGCTTCAAATACTGCCAGGGCAGTCAACTTCTAGACTTCAACGTCTAGACTGGGAGATGGCTTCTGCTCAGCATGGGTTATTTTGGACCCTGCATTTTGGCCAAGGATCTACGTTGTGTTCTCTTTGCTCACAGTGGGGATGTGATAACCCAGGCACGCAGTCATGCCCTAGCATCATATTTTGACATCCCCCTGGAGGGGACAGCAAATCCTATCAGCCTGAGCTCTCATTTTGGAGTTCACAGGAGCCAAGTGCCCACCTCAGGTCTGTCCGTGCTCGTCACTGCAGGAAATCTGAAGACTCAGTGCTTCTTCTCCAGTGGGAGAGAGCCTGCCCCTGAGAGCATGGGTAAAGGAAAAGGCAGCCAGCTCAGCGGCTGACAGAATAACTAGCTGGAGAGACAACTAAGTGGACAACTTTAAGATGTATAAATTATCATCACTTGCCCCAGTACAGTTCTAAAAAAAAAAATCAATCTTTATAGTTGGAAAATGTCAGTAGCTTATTTAATTTATGACAAAAGCAAAGACAAGAGGAGAATAGCATAGAAGATTACACTTGCTGAGTGTGATGCTCTCCTGTAATGTAATGAAATGAGTTAAGAGCAAAGTGAATTAGTGCTACAGGCTGACCTCATCCCACTAATCCCGGAGCAGTAAGAAATGAAAGGTTGCATTCGCCAGCTTGGTTTTCAAGGTCAGCAAGGAACAAAGTGTCCGGTCTCCTTTCCCTCTGATTTTAGCATTAACCGAGCAGCTGGCTCTGATCCTTGTAATTTATTCTAACAAAGGGAGCATCGGGTGCCACTGGGAGGTGGGTAACTCGTTTGGGAGTGACGGGGGCATGAGAATGAGGGGCATCAACCAGCTTCCACACTCCAGCACATGGTTGTACCTTGACACATGGTTCTTTGCACCCAGAGATCGATGGGACTGTAGCAAATGGTGGCTCACCCCAACGCATCCTTGCTCTTGGATGGATCCCAAGGTGGCCACCATTGTGCCTTTGCTCAGGGAAGTTGAGGATGCTTTAAATTGAGTTTTGTCCCAAAACGGCCACTTTGATGGTGGCAGGCAGCCACCTTCTGTGATGGCCCTTCAGCAGTGAGCTCGTCCTCAGCACGGAGCGGTGGCACGAGGCTAAAGGAGGATGAGGACGGGCACTGCAGCTCTCCTGGGGACTGCTGACAAATTCACTGCATCAAGCTGCTGTGGGCTTTGATGGGGACGGAGTTGGAGAAGCTTTCTTGCAGTGAAATGCTGATGTGGCATTGTCTGCCTGGAGGGTGGACACCCCGATGGAAGCTGAGCTGCAGGGGACAGGGCAGAGGCACATGGAGGAGCCGCTCTTCTCTCATGTTCATGACCGTAACTATCCATCTTGTTGAGTTACGCCTGAGCTGTGATTGAAGAGGAAGGGAAGAGGGGGGAAATCATTCCAACGTCAGTGAGAGCACTGCTTCTGAGAAGCAAAATCATCAGACCCAACGAGCAGAGCTGCGTCCTTCTGGAACATGCAACAGCATCAGGCTATCAGGCACTGACCCCCAGCCCTGAACACTCCCCATTCATCCCACAGATCCAAAGAAGTGTCCCTGGCAAAAACTTGGTGGGAGCAGAGCCCAGGACAAGCATTGCTGCAAGAAGGGACATCTTGCTCTGCCAACATAGCCCACGTCTGAGCCTGCCTTATGCAGGACTTGGGGTCAGGTTTGGGTAGGAGACCTGCCAGAATCGCTGGCACTTTGCCCCAAAGAAAGGACACCAAAATCTTCAGGCCCAGCTAGGTATGGAGGCTGTGTCCTCCTTGAAGAAGGAAATGGGTGGCTGGCCAAATTTCCAGCAGGAAACGAGTGGCTTCAGTGCAGCTAAGATTTAATTTAATGGCAAAACTCATTATGTGAAGGAGGCTAGAGCCCCAGGCAGCCATCATTTGAACTACAAAGTGCAAATAACTTTTATTATCAGGGGCTTTACTTGGCTTGGATGAGCAATCAAGCCTCTATACCCTTTGGAAACTTCTTAAATCCCCAGATGTCTGCAGCTAATCCCATGGGATCTCCTGCACAACTCTTCAAAGCCTGAGACAATGCAAACTGCTAATGCCTGAGCGTGCCTGGAGAAATTCGGAGGCTTCACTGAGAAGCCTCACAAGGAGCTCAGCTAATCCATGCCCATCTGCTGTCAGTGGGTCCAAAGGACGTGGAGATTTGCAACAAGACCTCCTGGCACACTTGGACCACTGCAAGAGCTCAGGACATAGAAAGAGGTTACCTTGGCTCCGCTGCTTTGTGTGAGTACAGCCTGGATAATGTGGACGTGTCCAGGGCCACCCTGTGTCACAAAGACCAAGGGCAAGGTAAAGTCAGAGCTCAGTGGGCAAAGCGTGGTGTGCATCCTGGCTGGAGGCAAGGCAGAGGAGTCCAGGCACAAATTTCCCTAAAAGAAAGGCTTTAAGCCCAATCTTCACATTACAACACAATCCCCTTGTGCAGACCAGTGAAAAGCGGGGTTTGAAAATTCTTGGTAGATTTTTGCCAAAAAAAATAAACTCTTTTGGGGACTGGTGCTCACTACCTGTCCGAGCAACCCTGACCTTTGGCAACGTGAGGTTTCATGCTGCAGCTCTAGAAATGCCACCGCTGCTTCCATTGTTTCCATTCATCATTTCCTCCCTTCACATGTGGCATAATCAATGGGGACAAGTCCACCATCCCCCTAACTGACTCCTATTACTCCTCATTACACCCATTGTTCCCTCCTTGGCTCCCCGTGTGCCGGGAGATGCCGAGCCCCCCACCAGAGCTGTCCTTCGGCTGTCTCTGCAGGGACAGCCCGAGCTGGGCCATCAATTAGCCAGAGCCAGGCTGCTGGCTCAGATACCTTCTTAGAGCAGCCTTAATTTTGATTAATATCTCTTCACGACTTTGAAACCATATCGGCATGATTCTCTACCCAGCCATGCTTGTTAAAACCATAAATCAATCTATACCCAGCCCTCTAGATGCGCCGAGACCTTTCCTGCTGCAGCTGCGGGCAGTTATTTACTGGGTCCGCTCCATCCCCCTGCGGAAAATAAATCCACCCACCGAAGCCAAAAAGCCAGAAATGTGTGCTTATTTTAGAGTAATTAAAAGTTGCCTCCCGCGGACAGCAGGCCTGTGAACAGCTCTATTGCTGCTGCCGGGGCTGGGAGTGAGCGCAGCAGAGCCCATGCATTTCTCTACTCTGTTGCTGGTCCTGGCACCCCCAGCCTCAGCCATCAGCCCCTGGAGGGGCACACACACACTTATCTGTGTCCAAGGGGTCACAGATTTAGGCAGCAGGCAGTTCAGGTCACCCAAAGGCAGGTGTCACAGCTCACGGCCTCGTTTCAGAGCACGACATCCCTCTGGTTTACGGTGCCTGGATGCTCAAAGCCCTGCCCGGTTCCACCCACACAACCCTGGAGTAACTCTCACCCCTCTAGGAGGAAAGCACTGGGGAAATAACATTTTCTTCTGTATTTTTTCTTATATTCTCTTTTCCTTCACCCCAGCCTGGTGCACGGGTGTTGGGGTCCCCTCCTCACTTCAGTCACCCACGGGACTCTCAGCCAGCAGCAGTGGGGACAGCCTTTAGGGTGGAAACCTGCAAGTGGAAGAGAACTCATCTTTTTGCTGTGTATTCTGACCCACAGTGCTGGCAGGGGTAATATAAATTGACACTGCTCCGTAATAAAATATCCAAGGGTGATTTGTCAGTTCTCCCCTCCTTATCCCAGAAACGGAGGTTTCAGCCCTGTCCTCGATCTGTCCTCAAGCCAGAGAAGGTCGGGTTTGTGTCACAGGAGGACTGATACAGAGGGCAAGCATTAGGACATTAGGGCAAACCCTGATTTCCTCCTGCAGCCCCACAGCAAGGGGGCTTGGTAAGCCACAAAGCCCCATGCCAATGGGATTCTGCTGCAGTTGCCTTCAAGGGGGATGTGTTTCTGGATGTGTGATCCTAAAATATGACCTCCCTTCCTGCTACTTGCAACGGATTTTTTAATAGTATTAATAAACTTTTATTATAAGTTGTATTAATTAGCTATAACTTCATGTCTCACCTCACATAGGGGAAAAAACATCATGTGCTTGTGGTCGTTCAAGTCCAAACCAAATGCTCCCCAAAAACACAGAAATGTGCAAATCCCATATCCCCACAAAACCCATCATGAGCTCTATAAGTGATGCACAGTCAGACCCACACATCTGTGCCCAAAAACACCCCAACCTGTGGGACCCTCTTTGTCCCATGGAGTTTTGGTAAGGACAAGACACGGGAGGTGGCCCAAATCCTACAAGCACAGCACAGCCCCGAGCCCTGCAGCTGGGATAGACGCTTCAGAGCACGGAGCTGGGCATTGATTTTGTGCCACCACCCTTACATCAAGCACTGGGAGAGAGCAGGGGAAACGTAACCAAGTTTTACAGCTGATGCGAGCACAGCAGTGCTGCAGACAAGGCGCTGCAAACTCGGGTTATAACTCCAGGGGATTTTCTGCTCTTCCGAGCCACAGACCATCTATTTGCTGGGGTTCGTGTAGTGCTTGCCCAGGGTATACACAACCAAAGCAGGGATAAACAGTGCCTGCACGTGAACAAAAGGATTTTTGTCTGTGTTCCCAGATCCTCAAGGAAATCAGCGGAGCAAGGAGCTGCCCTGAGTGAAGCTGTGCCCCAGGCAGGGGCTGGGTTTCACCCGCTGCTCCGAGCAGGATCACAATTTCCGTTGTTGCACTGGAGTTAGCAGAAAAGCAAGAAATAATTAAGCCATCAGAAGGCACCGCAGACACGGTAGGATCCCAGGTGTTTGGTTAGGAGGGGATTTCTGCAGTGCGTGTGAAATCCTAGTTAAAATTCACACATTTCCTACACGAAGTCCCAGCTCTGCAGACGGGTATTGCCGGCACAGGAGGATGATGGAGAAGCACAGGACAGAGTGCAGCACAGAGGCACTGAATAAGCAAAACCCTTACTGCAAAGCACAAACCTGGCCAGGAGGCAGGACTTTGGCTATATTTTTGTACCCACACAGGATCGCCACCGCCTCCTGCCAGGCAGCCAGCGCTGCAGAGGGAGAGCACGGGCAGCTTCAGCCTCTTGTGGGATGCGAGATAAGGAAAAATTCATTTTGTAAGCTGTGAATAACCACATTGCTCAGCTCTGCTCAGCACCATGAATAGCTGGGTTTGGTGGTCACATCCTTGGGACCTGGCTGGGGTGGGACAGGCAGGACACTTCAGTAGGGTAGTGGCAGCTGATGGCCACTGCCACTATCCCTGGGGGCACAGCTCTGGCTGGAAAATCATAGGTGGGGGCACAAACGCCATGAGCACATGGCAGTGCTCTGCGATTTTTGGCAGCTCTTCCATTAACTGTCACCCTGGGACAGGTGGCACCACGTGCTGCCCACCCTGGTGCCACCAGCCCTGCAGGCAGGTTTCCCTTTAGGGTCTCCAAAACCCTCTGCTCCCCAAGCCACCAACACAGCCCCATGCAGAGCACCCACGATCCCTCGAGACCCAAATACCTCTTCCAACCTCTCGTGCGTGGGGACTCACCCCATTTAAAAGTCTCCTGGGCTTTAAAACAGCAAGGCAGTGAGACACAGAGTTAACTCAGCACGATGTTATTTAAGACAATGCTGAGCATTTGGGGCAGTGAAGTGCTACTCTACCTGACCCGGCCTCAAAACAACAAAAATATTTGGGAACAGCGGCAGCAGCTCCGTTGCATTTGGACTTGGCACTCCAATAGTCAGTGCCATTAGAGGACATAAATATACAGAGGCTATTTGAACTGAAATTACAATAATAAAACACAGTGCTCAGCCAGCCAACGTCTGGAACACAGGGAAAATCCTGCTGGCGGGGAAGATGTCAATTTGATTTTTAAGTTTGTTTAAAGCAGTTTTAACACTAAACAAGTAAACATTTATAACTGAATAAATAGTTTTCAGTTTAGTCAAGGAGCATTCAGTGGATGTTGGCATAAATATTCAGTTATGGAAATTATTTGATTGAAATAGATTTTACATGCCATAAATAAACATTGTCTGCGACGAACACACACTCCCCACAAGCGGCGTGAATTAGAGAGCCACTGATGCCTAATGCCGGTCTTTGAGAACGTTTTATTTAGAAGCACTTCTGCTCGCCGTGCCGTGAGCCAGATCCCATCTGGCCGGCCTTTTCCAGACATTTGTCTCACCGTGCCATGAAGTGCTCAGAGCAGGGACGTGGTGGGGTGCTGCACCCCACGGCCAGGGGCTCCTCCAGGTGCTGGGATGGGGCAGCAGAGGAGCCAAAATCCACAAAATAAGGGCCCACGATAGCTGAGTGTCACTGTGGAGTGTGCCTGCGGGGTCAGCCTGCTTGGTGTTGGCCATCTGCAGAAGTCAGGGTGGGAAATCTGTGCATTTTACCCATATCTGCTGGGGCTAGGGCTGAGCGCTGGTGTAGAAGCGATGCTCGCCCCCAAGCAGAGAGCATGCAGAAGAGCAACAGCCGAGCACTTAAGCACGTGAAGTGACACACAGGTGGGAGCTGAGACTTTACCAAAATGTATTTATGATTAAATGATCCCAGATTCCATGGTAGTGCCAGCCCAGCAGGCACCCCTCTGCACAACTTCATGTAGTGACACACGAGTTCAGGAGAAAGACAGCAGTGACCTGACTGGGGATAAAGGGGATTTCTTGCTTTGGGTAGGTTTTTAACCTTCCTCTCCAAAATGACAGCAAGTGCAGGACCAGAGCATGAGGCTGGCGGCGAAGCACTTGCATTTGTTTTGGTTTTGTGAAGCAATCCTGCCAGGTACCAGTGAGATCAGGGCCATCCTGGAAACTGAGTCAGCTGGCTGCAGACAAAAATGTAAGGAACACAAAAAAAAAAAAAAAAAAAAAAAAAAAAAAAAAAAAAAAAAAAAAAGAGAGAGAGAGAGAGAAAAAAAAGGAGAAAAAGACAAGATTTGAAAACTCATTTTTGATGTCACAGTGAGAAAAGAAGAGAGTTTCTGGCCCCCCCTTGGCAGCCAGGCTGTGCAAAGCTGCCGCAGCAGCGATACCGCGGGCTGACTGTGCCATCTAGCTTTGCACCCAGGCACGAGCAGCTGTGCTGTGCTCAGTGCTCGCTGCAGTGCCCACTCCAACCCTGTTGTGTGGGGCCGCAGACCCCCAGGTCCCTCCTGGTCTGGTGGATGGACAGGGCAGGGGGCAGGACCCTGCTGTTGGGTGTCCTGCTCGTGGCGGTCAGCTCCTGCTGGACCAGGTGGGACCCAGGACCCCACAGTGCTGAGTACTGCATTAAACACACATTTGGAGCAGCAGCTCCCACCCTGAGCCTGCTTGACATGACCTCAGCCAAACACCCCGTTTTCTTCGTAAAACTCCCCAAAATTCCCCGGCCCTTTTCCCCCTGCCTGTGGGGGCAGTGGCTGAGCACGCTCCTCTCCGAGCATCACCTGCAGCTCACTTGTGCTGGAACAAACTGCTCCAGGTGGAGCCTGCTCCCCCAGAAATTCAGGAATGGCGCTTTTTGGAACATCTACAGCCCTGGGCAAGCTGCTGTCCCATCCCAGCAGGGTGCACCTGGTGTTCTTCCCACCACACAAGTGCATCTTTAAGCACCAGCAGAAGAGGAAGGATCAGCTGTGTCTAATAGGAAAGCCATCACTCTATTAACAGTGAAAATGCCACAGAACTCTCAGGTCAGGGATCTCTGCAGCTCTCTGGTGGCCTCTGCTGACACCAGAGCATCCCCCAGACCTCCATGTACACAGGGCAAGGAATTGGATCCACTTGAGGTGACAGGGAGCCCCTTGCCAGGCCTGGCACTCATCCCGAGATGCTGCAAACGGGACAACAGCCCAAAAAACACCTCAGCCTGGTCCCACATCCTCCCACCACCATAAAACTGATCAGTTGGTTGAAGACCAGCTCTGCACACAGGCTGGGAAGCTGTGCAGGAGGGCATCGAGGCACACAGGCATCCACAGCACCTGCGCTGCTGTGGGCAGCCTGAAGGCATTGCACTGCCTCCTACCCAAGCAGATTCATTTTTTTCTAGCCTCAGGGCAAGTTCAAAAGATGGTGTTCTACCTAAACCTTTGCAAATTCCTCTCGGAGCCTCTGATAGTCACAGATTTTATCTGGTGCATAATCCAGTGCAATTTAGTGTTTCTTCCTACACTCCAAACCCCACATAAACTCTATTTCAGCAATTAGAGGTTCATCTCTTTCAAAGCAAAGGTATCAGTATCTCCTGCGTGGCTTCAAATAGGCAACATTATTTCCCCACAGAAAAACATGTATTAGTTGTTTGCTATTAAAGCAGTCCTTGAAGAGTACTTTGATTTTGCCTGTTCTTTAGGGGAATCGGCAGCTCTTTATAAATCATTTTGCTTCCAAATAAATTTGAGTTTCACATCTGTGCACCTTCAGAGCCTGTAACTGTCAGCTTTAGGAAGAAAAAAAAAATGCAATTTTCACAATGAGCTCAGGAAATTCAAGGTTTTGGCACCTAGCGTTCTCTGTATATTGGGCAATAAATACCTGGCTAAGGCAGGAGTAAGGTAAAGAGGTGTTGCAATTTCTACTACGCCACTTTCCCACTAGACTTAAAAGATGGGAGCAGCAGAACAGGAAAAAGGCAGGGCCATTTAAGGCGCTTACAAAATTACCAAGTGACAATTTAGGTGTTTTAATGTGTGCAAAGTAATTCAAAAACATCTTTCACTTTTGTTTTCACATAGGAATCTGCTTTTCGATGGGATTCCTTAGCTATTTGGTACAGAACTTTTTTTATTACAAGTTTCCATCATGCAGCTAACCCAGCAGCTCAGGCACTGGGCTGCCAGACCCAGAGCCCCAGTATAATTCAGTGCTGTGCCCCGGCACCCACACAGGGCAGAGGAAGGAGGTGCCCAAGAGCATCTGAAATTTTACACTATGGTCAGGTGTGTATGACAAGATGACGGACTAAAAACAAGAAGCATCTTTCATGGTAAGAAGAGATGTGTCTGGATATGCAGCCCCAGCCACCAGCAGTGTCAGTAAATTTTCCTTAACATCATTCCTCGGCAGAGTTTTGGTGCTCCATCATCACGCAGAGGGTTTTGTGCTCCAGGACGTGGCCAGGTTGGTAACTGCTTCGGACAGACCGTGTCAACCCAAAGAAAGCTGCTGAGAAAGCAGCTTCTACACCACAGCTCCCAGCTCTCTGCTAGGGGCCCAAGAGCAGAGGCCAGTGGCAGAAAAGCTGACTGTTTTCTTGCTTTCTTGAAGCAGAACAAATCTAAGATTGTAGCATTAGTTAAAATAACACTTAACAAAAGACTTGGCCTTCCAATGAGTCCCCTTGACATAAGAAACTCAGTAATTGGCTAGAAAGGCAATTACTGGTTCCTGATTATCAGTGATGTTGAAGCCAGACAAACACACCCCGTAGGATTCACCTGTGTCTTAGCTGAAACTGGAAAATCAATCACCAGATGAACTTTTTTTTAGCATACAAACTGAGTTTTACACTGGGAAGTTTTCAGCTACAGCTCGCTCCTGTTTCGGTGCCCTTCTTGCCCCACACTGCCTCAAGGCTCCCCCCTCTCTGGGCCTCCACTTTGACCACTCTCAGGACTCCTCCCGCCCCCCCAGCCCTTCCCAGCTTCTTGTTACAGCTACCTTTCAATTTTTGTAGCAGGCTTTAACTATTAATTGATCTTTGTTAGTATCTCAGGTGTATCCATTCCTCCCCTGCAGTTCACTGCAGGTTTAGTCCCCTTGCAATTAAGCTAACATAGCAGCTCTTCAGATAATAGCAATACCTTCTTTTTGGGGAACAAATGTGCTAACCCACAGTTGCTTTAGCTCACGTTCAGCGTTACTTACCAAGTAGTGAAGCAAATTTCAAACTAGTTTCAGGTAATTCCTAAACCACTGGCACCAACCAACCATTGCAGCACGTGCTGCTGTGCCAGTTTAACAGGCCAGTTGTGAAAAAAAAGATGAGCTTCATGCTGCTGCCACCAGCCTGCAGCATTACCCCCACAGCCCTTTGGCTTTTGCTGTAAACACACCTCAGATCCCTGCACAGCTTCCTCAAGGAACATTTGACATTACAGCTCACCAGAGGCCACCAGCTGTGACCCCAGGCACGCCTGTTTGCTTGACAGGTCCGTGCTGAGCTCATGCCCATGGCATCTGTCAGATTTCTCCGTGCTTCCATCACTGCAGACACTTGGAGAGGAGCTGTGACAGGACGCAGCCACGCTTCAGCTCTGAGAGGTACTCACAGAAGATGAGAATCCAGGTACACTGCCCTGTTCACCTCAGGAGTGAGGCTTTAGCAAATGGAATAAATATTCCAGCCACCGGCACCAGAATTTGTTCCCACGCCCCCCCAAACCCTACCCCACTTTGTTCTATGTCATTTAATAGCCACTAGACTGAAAAAAGCAAGGATTCCCAAACTAAATTCAGAGCACCCAGAAAGAAGGCATCATTTGCCGCTTCAGGTATCCCTCCACTTCACTGGTCAGTAATCTCCTGTGAAGTAACTTCAGGAGCAACAGTTGGGAAAAAAAAAAAAAAGAAAAAAACAGCCTGGGTAGGACAGCCCCAATACTTTTAACATTCTACCCTCACCAATCATTACGTATGAACCATAAGTAAGGGATAATAAGTTTTTAAGCACAATCAGTAGTATTTGCATGACTAAAGTTCAGCACTCCACCTCCAAATTAGCTAGACAGGGGAAATGTTAGGATTCATATTACATGTAAGAGGACAAACGTACCAGCCCAGACCAGTGGTGCACTACCTAAAAAGCCCATAGATTTAGGAGTAAAATGGCATAGGGAGTCACTAAGCAGCTAAAAGCAGGCAGGCTGCTGCCTCAGGGCTCAGAGGCAGGAGCATCAGCACTCTTGAGACCGCATGGCTTTGTGGGGGTAAAGTCAGGACACCAGCACAGGATCATCCAGGCCTGTTCCCAGTACAGTACCCACTCCTCCAGAAGAGACCCGGTAACAGAACACGAGGCATAAGAACTGTCACAAAAAGCAGCTACACACACATCAGATTGGCGGGGAAACCATTTATTGAGCAAAGCCGCGCTGAGATGCTGCAGGTGGATCAGGGAGGCCCGGGTAAGGCCGCAGGAGCATCCGTCGACAGCCTCATCCTCCCAGCGCTCAATCCAGCTGCGAGAGGACGAGAAAGACGTGAGGCATAAGAAGAAAAAAAAAAAAAAAAAAAAAAAAAAAAAAAAAAAAAAAAAAAAACACGTTCCCCTGTCCGCCCAGCCCCAGCGCTCACCTTGATGAAGCCGATGTCCTTGGCGTACTGTCGGAAGCACTGCCGGCACATGTTCAGCCCGTACTTACGGATCAGGCCGTGGCGGTTGGAGCACACGCGGCTGTGAGGAGAAAACAGAGAGGGAGTGAGAGGAGGGGAGCGGTCAGGGCGCGTAATGGCGGCGGAGGGGGGAGTATAAAGGGAAGGAGGAGGGCAGATAGAGGAGCCCGAAGCCCCCAACCCCCTATGGAACCGCTCTAACCAGGACCGCGAGCCCTGCCCGAACTTCCTGGGGTGGCTCCAGTAGAGCTGCTGGTGCCCCATGCTGCCCGCCGCGCCGCCGCCTGACCGAGAGGAAGATGGCGGCGGGCGCCTGCCTTAATCAACCCCGCGCCGCCTCCCGGCGTGCACCTCTCCCCTCCCCTCCCCTCAGCTCCCGCCCTCACGAAATGGCGGCGGCCGTGACGTCAGCGGCAGGAGGAGTGGAGTAGCGCTGGCGCGGGGCAGCGGTGGCCGGGCGCGGTGGCGCACGCCTGTAGTCCCAGCTGCTTGGGAGGCTGAGCCCGTCGAATCGCTTGAGCCCAGGAGTTCTGGGCTGCAGTGCGCTATGCCGAGCGGGCGTCCGCGCTAAGGCCGGCATCAATATGGTGAGCCCCGGGGAGCCGGGGCACACCAGGTTGCCTAAGGAGGGGTGAACCGGCCCAGGTCGGAAACGGAGCAGGTCAAAACTCCCGTGCCGGTCAGTAGCGGGATCGCGCCTGTGAATAGCCACTGCAGCGTAGCCTGGGCAACACAGAGAGACGCGGGCTCCTTTTGCTGCCCCCCCCTAGCACTATTTTGCCCCAGGAGCCCCCAAAAAGCTGCCGGGAGCCCCCCGAGCCGCGGTGCCCACACCGCCTCCTGCTGGAGGGGCGCGGATGTGGCAGCGCCGCCGTCCGCTCCGCAGCGCCTCCTGCGGGTGCCGGGTTGTGGAAATCTGAGGGAAAAAAATTCTTCATCGCGAGTCTCCTGTTGTTTAGGGAGCCGGAGCCGCCACCAGAGTGAAGGTGGCAGGCGGTTGAGTGATTTTTGTGGGCACCCGAGTCCCTCCGCACACCCCCAGACCCTAGTTTGGGGGAGGAAGCCCGGAGGTAGTTATCTGTCCCTTCGCTTTGTCACTGGGTGATGTCTCTGCTGTCACTGCAGGGCAGAAATCTATGGGGCATGGCACCCACACCCGTGTCTTCAGCTCCTTAATGTCCCCTCGCACCTAATGTCCCCGTCTGCCCTTACACCCAGCATGTCCTCAGTTCCCTCCATGTCCCCTCACACCATGCCCCCAGCTCCCTCTGTGTCCCCTCACACTTGCCATGTCCCCAGCCCCATCAAAGTCCCCTCACACCCGCTATGAACCCACCTCATCCTTGTCCCCTCACACCTGCCATGTCCCCTGTTCCATCCGTGTCCCTTCACACACACTATGAACCCAGCTCCCCCACATCCCCTGACATCCCCAGTTCCCACCATGTCCCCTGCACCACCCAAGTCCCCTCACACCCTCCATGCCCCCAGCTCACCCGTGTCCTCTCACACCGCCCAGCTCCCCCATGTACCCTCACACCTGCCATGTTCTTAGTCCCCTGTATCCCTTCACACCTGCCATGTCCCCTGCTCTATCCACGTCCCATCACACTCACCATGCCCCCAGCTCACCCCTGTCCCCTCATACCCCTGTTTGCTCCATGTCCCCTCAATGTCCCCTCACACCTACCATGTCCCCAGCTCCCCCCACATCCCCTCACACCCACCATGTCCTCTGTTCCCATCTCCCCTCACATGTCCCAGGTCCCCAGTTCCCTCCATGTCCCCTCACACCTCCTGTGTCCCTGCCCCTCTGCATCCCCCTACACCTGCCATGTCCTCAGTTCCCCGTCTCCCCTTACACCCACCACATCCCCTGCTCCATTCATGTCCCACTGTGAACCCAGCTACACCGTGTCCCCTCACACCCCTCAGTTCCCTCCATGTCCCCTCACACCCACCATGCCCCCAGCTCCCCCCTACCTCTTCATACCCCTCAGCTCCCTCTGTGTCCCCTCACACCCACCACGTCCCCAGCTCCATCCAAGTCCCCTCACACCCTCTATGCACCCAGCTCCCCCATGTCCCCTCACACCCCCTGTCCCCTCAACGCCTCCACACCTCCTCATACCTGCCATATTCTCAGTCCCGTCTCCCCTCACACCCACCTCATCCCCTGCTCCATCCATGACCCCTCACACCCCCAATTCCTCCCATGTCCCCTCACACCCACCATGTCCCCTACTCCATCCATGTCCCCTCACACCCTCCATACCCCCAGCTCCCCCATATCCCCTCACACCCCCAATTCCTCCCATGTCCCCTCACACCCACCATGTCCCCAGCTCCATCCATGTCCCCTCACACCCTCTATGCACCCAGCTCCCCCATATCCCCTCACACCCTCAATTCCTCCCATATTCCCTCACACCCCCACATCCCCTCACACCCCCAATTCCCCCCACATCCCCTCACACCCCCAATTCCCCCCACATCCCCTCACACCTCCAATTCCCCCCATGACCCCTCACACCCCCAGCTCCCCCATACCCCCTCACACCCCCAATTCCCCCCATATCCCCTCACACCCCCACATCCCCCCATACCCCCTCACACCCCCCACACCCCCAACTCCCCCCACATCCCCTCACCCCCCTCCTTCTCCCCCCTCTCCCCCCTGCCTCTCCGGCCGCCACCCGCAGGCGGCGCCCGCTCCCGCCGCCTCCATCACCTCCCTCCCTCCCTCCCCCGTCCCTCCTCGTCCCTCCCTTTCCTCCCTTTTCCCTTCCCGCCCTCGAGCCCTTTCCGCCCGCCGTGCCGGGGCTGGGCAGCGATGCGGCTGCAGTGTGAGGTGGAGGTGCTCAGCCGCCTCCTGCCCTCCTGCGGGCTGCGGGGCCGGGGCCGTGCCACCAGGGCGCTGCTGTCGCTGGGTCGCCCGCCCGGCGGGGCTGGGGGCGGCTCCGTTTACCTCATGGTGTGCACGGCCAGGGACCGGGCCGGCGCTCGCTACAAGGTGCGGGGCTCGGGGACGGCTCCCCTCGGTCCCTTTCCCTTCCCTCGATCCCCTCGCCCTTCAGATTTTCTAATTTTCGTCCTCCCCCCTGCAGGTGCAGGAGAACGTCGAGCGGTGCTTCACCCGCTTCGTGGAGGAGGGCAAAGCCACCCTGCGTCTCCGGGAGCCTGCTGTGGATATCTGCCTCAGCAAGGTGGGTGCGGGACGGGCACGGACCCTGCTGGGGCAAAAGGGGCAGCACCGGGTCCCCAGCCCCGAGAAGCTGTGCCCTGAGCCTCCTTCCTTCTGCCCCTGTGGGAGAAATGCCCCCTCTCCCTGTCAGGTCTCGTCCCTTTACTCTGAGAGAAGCCTTTCACCTGCCTCATCCCACTTCTTGGGCTGCAGGTCCTATGAAGCAGGGCATTGCCAAACTCTTTCTGATTAAAACTGATTAAAAAACGTGCTCATGTTGGGGGCACACAGTGTGCCCACTGCTGTCCCCAAGCTGGGACACATTCGGCGGGTCACCGCCAGGCCTCAGTGCCAAGCTGAAACCAGAACTCAGGGATGTGTCCAGGGCCAGTTCAAGGGGCACCTGGAAGATGTAAACATGTTTTTATTGATGCTGAACCCACCTTCCAAAAACACCACGTTAGCATTTAGTATCTGTGCTGTTATTTTTTTTTTATGTGGCTGTTCCTCTAATCTTTAGTACCCTCATAGAAAAGGAAAGCAGGACAGATCTTCAAAACCTTGGAGTTAGGCTGTGTAAATAAAAGCAAAAAGTATTGATTTATTACTTGGAAAATCATTCTTTCTGTTTCAGCTGTGGTCCTTTGACCTGAAGGAGATCAGTCAATAACTTCATGGTGTTGTACTGAGCAGCAATAATCATCACTGGTTAAGCTTCTTTCTCCCAAGTAGAATATTTTCTCAGAGAGGCTGAGGTGAGAGGCACAGGGTCTGTCCAAACTGCAGCTCCAGCAGGCGCTGCCCCCAGTCTTGCCAGAGTTGAGCAGAGCTCGGGGCAGGCTGCAGGGTCTGCCTGAGAAACCAGGTAAATGAGTCCACGCTTGGGACTGTGGCGTCCTGGAAAGAAAAAGCACTTGTTTTACTGGGATTAAGACCAATGAGTGAATATAAGTCTGAGTATAGTTGTGGTAGCCTGAGATTTTGCAGCAAGAGGCATGGTGATACAATGATCTGGAAATACTTTGTGTGGGAGTGAAGGCCGTGGTGGTACGGAAAGCGGCCTCAGTCTGATGAGGAGAGTGGTTCACGTTGCAGGGTCAAATATAAGCAGTACTTACCTAAATTCAATAATATTAAGTTTTCTTTGTCGAAAGCAAACGTGTGCAGCAAAAAACGTCATGCACATTGCATTAGATCTAAAACATTCTTGTTTTACATCCTCTGAACGTTTCTACTGCAGTGTGAAAAGTCGGAAAGTTTCTCAGAACACAGGTACAACAGCAGGCCTGGTGGAAGATCTACTAGTGGTATAAAACCAGCAAGGAGAAGTCCAGTGTCTTAGTGCTGCAAGACCTAATTTAGAGCATTTATAGGGCCTGTAAGAAAACTGCGTGCCAGTGCAGGGAATAATTTCACTAAGAACTAAATCTGTTGTTTTCTTTATGATAATGATGTTGTTTGGCTGAAAAGAATGTCTCCACAGAATCTAATGAAGCAGGAGTTGGAATTTTGACCTTGTACAAAGCTGATCACAGTTGCTCCAAGGAAGTTAGATCCTTGCTTCTCGTGTTGTACACAAGGCTCACCTTCATACTGTCAAGCTCCAGGAAAAAATACACTAAATTCTTCCAAAGCCAGTGATTCTGTATGTCCCTCCTTAAATGCGCTGAATCTGGAAACCCAGTTTAAGATGATTGGTTATTTTTCTGTTTCTATTCTTTTCTATTTCTGTTAGTCATTTATAATTTTATTACAGAAAGGCTTCTGAACTCTCACGACAGACAAAAGCTTTGTAGAACAAGAAATTTCCAGGTACGACTGTGCTGACTGCATACAACTACAGCGTAAGCCGCACTCTTTGTGCTCTGCCAGGTGCTGTGATTTGCTGTGTTCAGCCCCAGCAAAAACTAAGTTGAGAAACATCAGTCTGGAGCATTTAACCCCGGAGCAAAAGCACTAAAGTCACTGTGCTTTGTTGGTTTGTTTGTTTGTTTATTTTTCCCGTCAGCAGGCCTGTGCCTGCTGCGCTGCATGCAAGGTCTGAAATCTGTGTAATCTCAGATTGCCTCGTCATTTTTCATTTAACTCTGGACCTTTAAGGCAGAGCGAATTAATTTAGTTTTCCAACGTCTTTTCTGTGGTCAAGAGTTCAGACTTGTGGCAGAAAATTGCTTCCTGAGCGCTTCCAGCTAATTCTTCGCTTTTTTTCCACGTTTGTCTTAGAATTTTTCTCAACATATTCTTACAGGTTTACAGATACATTGCTTTTATGTAGGTATTAGAGTGGAAATGCATTTTAAGGATCCGGAACACAAAGTACTCTTATTTTCAAGTCACATTAATGGTGTAAACTTATCCTAGACATCCTAGAGAATTTGGCTACAAAAATCAGGTATCTGTCGTGTCTCACACTTCAAGAGCAAAGAGTTACTGCCTGCAACTTCATTCTAAGATGTAATTATAATTTAACTTGGGTCTCTAAGAAGAAGTCCTCCAGACCCAGACTTTTGAATGTATTTAGCTACTTGGAAATGTGACAAATGCCCCTGTAATTAGGGGGAGTCACACAGCTAAATGTTTTAGATTGGCTGTGATAACGGGTGTGGGCAGTCCTGGATAACAAAGGCTTTTGCTGTGCAATTTCCCCATCTCTGGAGGATTTCACACTGGGAGTTAAGAAAACAGATGTGCATGGGATAATTAAGAAGACCAATAATTAGGTTAGCAATGCAGTCAAATGCGTTTGACCTTTTTTGCCTTTATTTGTATCACGTGAACATCCAGAAGTCTGTGGGATCATCGCTCTGTTGTGCTGCACGGGAGACTTCAGGTGCACAAGTGGGGTCTCAAGGCACAAGCAAGTTGCAGCTGGGATGTTTCTAAGACATTTTCCAAGAACAAACTCACACGTTTGTTCTTTCCTGCAGTGAATGAGATGAATCGGGGCTGTACACGTGCATCATTTTTTAACTTTAGAATTTCCTGGGTAGCTTATTTGCAAAAAGGGCTGCGAATAATTATCCTCTCGTTTGATGCTGGCACAGCCAAGCAGTGCTGCCTGTGGCCAGAAGCACTCGCTTAACCTGCCGTGAAGCTTTCCACCTTGCTTTACATCAAATTCAACCTCAGCTTCCACCCTTAGCAGCTTTCGAAAGTAAATGCTTCAGCCTTTAGGTCTCTGCTTTGCCTCTTTGTGTTTTCATTGACTGCCCTTTTGTCATGTTGCAGGTTAGGAACATCCCGGCGCGTGGGGCTCTTTTTCTGTACGTTGCATTCAGCTGTGAGGCCTGTGCTTTGTTCCTTTTCTGAGTAACACCGCGGTTTGTTCGATCTGGATTGTTCAGGGAGGTCGTAACTGCTCGTTCAGACTGCCTGCCGTTTGTTCTTAAACCCTGCAAACAGCACATGAACCAAACAAGCCTGAATTGTTTCCCTTCCCAGTTCTACTCCCTGCTGAGTTAGTGTCTCCTGATACGTGCACAAAATAGTTCAGAAAGTTGTGGCACAGATAAGTACAAGAATAATAAACTTGTGATTCCACGCTTGTGTTTTTCTGCAGGCAAATGCCAGCAATTTAAAGAATTTCCTTTCAGCCGTGAGACTGGCTCACCAAGGGACCAACATCAGCGCTCTCCCGCTCTCAGCTCTGGTACCAGCGAAGACTTCAGAAGTGGAGAAGCCTAAAACAAAAATGATCATAACTTCCAAAAGGGACTACCCGCTCACCAAGAACTTCCCTTATTCCCTCGAGCATCTCCAGGCCTCGTACTGCAAACTCGCTCGGATCGACACGCGCGTGCTCTGCTTGAAGAAGCTCCGAAAACTCGACCTGAGCCATAACCACATTAAGCAGCTGCCGGCCACCATCGGTGACCTGGTCTTCCTTCAGGAGCTCAACCTGCACGACAATCACCTGGAGACCTTCAGCAGTGCCCTGTGCACCTCCACCCTTCAGAAGTCTCTCCAGTGCTTGGACCTCAGCCAAAACAAAATTAAAGCACTGCCCATTCAGTTCTGCCAGCTGCGAGAACTTGTTAATTTGAAGCTGGATGACAACGAGCTGATTAGGTTGCCATTCAAGATCGGCCAGTTAGATCATCTGCGCTTTCTGTCGGCAGCTCGAAACAAACTTCCTTTCTTGCCCAGTGATTTTAGGAAACTCTGTCTTGAGAGCCTGGATCTCTTTGGGAACCCTTTTGAGCAGCCTAACCCTCTTGTTCCCAACATACAGCTGAAAATACCATTGACTTTATTAGAGTGTGCCGCGAGAGCTACCGTAAATTACAGGTAAGAGCAGCACGGTGGGCACGCAGCTCGCCTACTCTGTCTCAAAGCTGTCAAGCCTAAATTTCCCTGATTTGTTTTTTCCTGTTAGTGGCAGCTGCTCTTCACAAAGTTAGAGCTGCTTTGAATCCCACTTGCAGTTTAGTCCCGTTATTATACAGGGTAACGCAGGTCCCCGTAGCAAAGCGGTGACTGGGAAGCATTTGGGGAAAGCCGTAGATGAAATGTTTTTTATCCACAAAGTGGGGGCACTGTAAGGGAATATTCTTGCCCAACCACGGGGAAGGAGAATCAGCCCTGTAGGCCTGGACCAGCTCTTTAGAGTTAGGAGCTTACAGCACAGTGAGTTTTGTGCCACGGATCGTGTTTTGTGTTGGGCTCTGGCTTGGAAAGTGCTCTCAAACAGTTACTCTTCACCTTGTGCTGACACCGAAGTGCACTGGAGCCCTGTGGGAGGTCCGTGAGCCCTTGTGAGATCAGTGCTGGCAAGAGCTGCCCTCCACACACACCGTGGAGCTACAGAGGTGGATCAGACTGCTTCAAACAGCACCCAGCACGAGCCGAGAGGTGTTAGCAGGGTGCTGCTGGACGGCTGGGCCCCATCCTAGGCAGAGAAGCCCAGTTCAGGGGTAGCTTTAAAACCATTTAACACCAGGTCAACGCCACCCTCGTCAGGCTGCTGCTGGTGACGGGGTTTGCTCCTCTCCGCTCGCCCACGTGCCTCTGCCTGTGATTTTTCCGGTGCCATCTGGTGCTGCTCCCACCTCGTTTTTCTGGGTGGAAAAAGGAGCAAGAAGATGGAAGAGAGTCACGGGTACGGGAAGGGGGTGAGAGACAGCCGGGAAGGCCTCGTAATTGCGTTCCTTGCCAATTCCTGCCTTGGGGACGGGGAGTGCCCCACAGGTCCCGGGTTAATTGCTCACAGGTCAGTGCTAAAGGTGTCCACAGGCATGCAGGGCACGCCCTGGAAATGAGCTGAGCAACCGAGCGCTCAGGTGCAATTCTCAGGCACTCCACGCTTCCTTACATAAACTGCCGGGGTTTTGCAATTTCTGCTTTCTGCTCTGGGAGTCTGGGTAAGTTGAGGGGCTCCCCTCGCCCACACACACACACAAATGCCCCAAACCTTGTCTGCCATTAACACAGAGCAAGAAATGGGAGTGATGACAAGCTGTAAAAACCTTGTGAAGGGAGGAAAACGGAGAGAAGGCACAAAAGCAAACGCTTGGAAATCAATCCTCACGGTGGCATTCTCAGCAAGCACCAGAGCTGGGATTGTGAGCGCCCTGATCAGAGCAAAGGAAGTCCTGAAATTGAGACGGTGACAAAAACAGAACCACAGGAGCCTCAGCTATGTGAGTGATGGCAGGGAGAAGGCACTGGGGGTGTGTAGGTGTAGCCTGGCTGTGAGTCACTCCTGTGCTGCGGGTCTCCAGTGACAGCAGGGCACGGTGCTGTCCGCAGCTGGCAGGTAACAAAGCACCGCGGGGAAATTCCTCGCGCTCTACCCCAAACACTGCCGCTCGGCTGCGGATTTAAGCAGCAGCAGTTCTTGTTCTCGTCATCAAATGTCAGTGATGCGATGGAGGAAAAGAGCAGCAGCACACTCGCCCGTTTCCTCCTGAATCCTTTCTTTAATTCTCTCTGTCCAGTTCCCTGGCACTGCCACGCAGGCTGCTGTGACCTCTGGGAATTCCCTGCTCTTCTTGGAGCATTTTCTGGAGGTCAGATCCGTGGTACTTGGGGACGTGGTTGCACATTTTAGATCTGGGAAGGGTGTTTCTGTTGGAGGTGGCTGATGGATTGTGCACTGAACTCACGCTCGCTCCTCTCACCCCACAGACTCCCTTACGGTTGCCACCTCCTCCCCTCTCACCTCTGCGAAGACCTGGAGGTGGCCAAGACGTGCCAGTGCGGCGGCGCCTGCCTGAGCAGCTTCATCCAGATCACGGTGACCATGAACCTGCACCACGTCGCTCACACCGTGGTCCTGGTGGACAACATGGGAGGCACCGAAGCGCCCATCGTCTGCTACTTCTGCTCTCTGGACTGCTACTCCGAGTTCCTGGACGACACCTACCTGCAGGGCAGCTGCGACTACTGACGGGGCAGGGGCTCACCTGGGGGGCTCCGTCCCGTGCCAGGGCGCTCGCTGCTCACCTCCCACCCGGTTCCGAGCTCGCCTCCCGCCCGCTTGGGTGCCGCAGGGGTCAGCCTGGCGGGGAGGGAGCAGCTGCGGCTGCACCCCGGGATTTCTGTGCTGGGAATAAAAAGGTGCTGAGCATCAACCCTCAGGGTGGCCGTGTGCTTGTGCTGGGGCCAGGGCTCCCTGGAGGAACTTTGGGGTGTCCAGGACCAGGGTGTCCCGGGTCCGGGGTGACTGGGACCAGGGGTGACCGGGATGGGGGTGTCCTGGGTCTGGGGTGACCGGGATGGGGGTGTCCCAGGTCCGGGGTGTCCAGGACCAGGGTGTCTGGGACCAGGGGTGACTGGGATGGGGGTGACCTGGACCGGGGTGTCTCAGGTCTGGGATGTCCGAGATTGGGGTGACCGGGATGGGGGTGTCCCAGGACTGGGATGTCCAGGACCAGGGTGTCTGGTACCGGGGTGACTGGGATGGGGGTGTCCAGGACCGGAGGTGTCCCGGGTCTGGGATGTCCAGGACCGGGGGTGTCTTAGGTCCGGGGTGTCCTGGGACCGGGGGTGTCCAGGACCAGAGGTGTCCCGGGTCCAGGGTGACTGGGATGGGGGTGACCGGGACCGCAGGTGTCCAGGTCCGGGATGTCCAGGACCAGGGTGTCCGGGACCAGGGGTGTCCCGGGTCCAGGGTGACTGGGACCAGGGTGACCGGGATGGGGGTGTCCTGGGTCCAGGGCTGTCCAGGACCGGGGGTGTCCCAGGTCCGGGGTGACCGGGTCCGGGATGTCCGGGAACGGGGTGACCGGGACGGGGCTGTCCAGTACCGGGGACTGCCCCGTGGCTGCTCCTCACCCCCCCCCAACCCCAACCCCAACCCCAACCCCAACCCCAAGCTCCCCACGGGGCTCCGGGCACCGCGTCCCCCTCTCCCCACGCGCTCTGTGCCCTCCGCTCCCGGTGCCGCTCCCGGTGCCTCCCCCCGGCGGAAGCGGCTCAGCAAATGGCGCCGGCGGCGGCCAATGAGGAGGCTCCGGCGGCGGGCCCGGCCGGGCGCCCTATGGCGGGCGGCGACGTGGGCGCGGGGGGCGGCGGCGGCGGCGCGCGCGGCCGGCGGGAGCAGCGGCGGCGGCGGCGGCGGCGGCCGCCGGCGGCGGGAGGCGTTGGAGGATGAGGCTGCGGATCTACAAGCGCAAGGTGCTGCTGCTGGCGCTGGCGCTGGCGGCCTGCGCGCTGGTGCTGTGGAGCGGAGGGCGGCGGAGGCAGCAGCGGGGCGGCACCGGGGAACCGCCGCGGGCGAGCGAGCAGCCGCCGCCGCCGCCTCCCCCGCCGCCGCCTCGCCGCCCCGCCGCCAACGCCTCGGCCTCGGCCGCTCCCCAGCTCGTCCCGGTGCTGGCCGAGAACGGGACGCGGAGCTACCGCTCGCTCGTTTACCGGCTGAACTTCGACCAGCCGCTGAGCAACGCGGGGCGCTTCCCCGTGCGGGCTCCCGGTGGTGCCGGTGCCGGTGCCGGTGCCGGTGCCGCCGACGTGGTGCTGGTGGTGCAGGTGCACGATCGCGCCGAGCACCTGCGGCTGCTGCTGGAGTCGCTGCGGAGGGCGGCGGGCGTGGAGAACGTGCTGCTGGTGCTGAGCCACGACCTGTGGGCCGAGGAGCTGAACCGGCTGGCGGCCGGCGTGGACTTCTGCCCGGTGCTGCAGGTCTTCTTCCCCTTCAGCATCCAGCTCTACCCCCGCGAGTTCCCCGGCCACGACCCCCGCGACTGCCCCCGCGACGTGGGCAAGGCGGCGGCCCTGCGGCTGGGCTGCATCAACGCCGAGTACCCCGACTCCTTCGGGCACTACCGCGAGGCCCGCTTCTCGCAGACCAAGCACCACTGGTGGTGGAAGCTGCACTTCGTCTGGGAGCGGGTGCGGGCGCTGCGCGAGCACGCCGGGCCCGTGGTCTTCCTGGAGGAGGACCACTACCTGGCGCCCGACTTCTACCACGTCCTCAAGAAGCTGTGGGCGCTGCGCGAGAGGGAGTGCCCCGAGTGCCAGATCGTCTCGCTGGGCAACTACAGCCCCGTGCGCGGCGGCTTCGCCGGGCGCGCCGACAAGGTGGAGATGAAGACGTGGAAGTCCACCGAGCACAACATGGGCATGGCCTTCGGCAGAGACACCTACCAGAAGCTCATCGAGTGCACGGACGCCTTCTGCACCTACGACGACTACAACTGGGACTGGACCCTGCAGCACTTGACTGTCTCCTGTCTTCCAAAGTTCTGGAAAGTGCTGGTCCCCGAAATCCCCAGGATTTTCCACACGGGGGACTGTGGCATGCACCACAAGAAATCCTGCAGACCGTCCACCCAGAGTGCCAAAATCGACTCTCTCTTGAACAGCAACCGACAGTACCTGTTCCCCGAAGCCATGAGTATCAGTAAAAGGTACTCCATGGCACCCCTGTCCCCCCACGTGAAAAACGGAGGCTGGGGGGACATCCGGGACCACGAACTCTGTAAGAGTTACCGCAGACTTCAGTGAGGATCGCGCTCGCAGCCTTTTTTCTTTCTGAGTTGCTCCATACTGTCTTTTACAGGCACACACATGTATAAAAGCATTTATGGGTTGGTTTCTGCTTTAATATGAATAAACGTTCTTGTCAAAGGCGTCCCACGATGGTCATCTTTCATGTCCGGCCACCAGCCTTTGGAGACGGGCGGCGTGCTGCCGCTGGGCCGCTCGGAGCAGCCTCGACACCCGTGCGCAGGAGGCGGCTGTCGCCGTCTTACCGGGAGGAGGAGGAGAAAACTCGTATTTAAGTGCATCTCTCCGGGTGCTCACAGCGTGTGGTTTTCGTTCCTTTTCCCTCCGACGTGCCCTCGGTGCAGCGTGGAAGGGGCAGCGCGTGGTGAGGAGCGAGCGGACTGAGCCTCCCCGCGGCCCTCGGTACCTGCGTCCCGGTTGGTTTGCGATGTGTTGATGAATATATGAAGGAAAAACGAAACAACAAAAAAAAATCATTGTTTTTACTACAATGTAGATAAATATATACGATTTTTTTAGTTCTGCCAAAATAAAATTCAGTTGTTTTGTAATACCTGAGGAGTTCTTGATTATCCCAAACTGATCACGTCACCTTGCGTTGCTAGAAAGCCAGGACTGGGGCAGGTGGGTGCAGGAGGGTGGGCGTCTGTAGTCTGGAGAGCTGAACAGATGCCATCAGCCATTCCAGGAGGGTGCATTTAACTTTATTAAATTTTTAATGATGCTTACTAATTGAGTTAGACGAGAGAAACAAGCGTGTGATACCCGCACACTCTTGTTTGGAACAAAAAAAAAGGTGCGCTCCCAGATTAGCGAGCCGGGTAAGGTGACCGGTGACAATTGTGCTGCGTGCTGGAAACGCACCAAAGTGGGGCTGGCAGCCACGGGCAAGAGATCAGCGCCGTTCCTCAACACCGAGCACTTATTAGCCTGCTCTAAGTGTAACGGTACAGCTGCTCTGATGGCACCTCACTGTAAGGCACAACTGGCAGCAGCAGCACAGAAGGAGCTTTTTGTGGAACAGGAGGGTGTCAGCAAAAGCAACCATTCAGCTGAGGTGACAGAGAAACAGGTAGATTTTATGCTGAGAGATTTGGAGGGAGGAAGAAAAAACAAAAAACTTCCTTTTTTAATTAGCTAACAGGGGTTGGCGTCCTTATGACTCCAGCAATCACAGTTACTGATTGAATGGAAGGACTTGCAGCAAGGTTTCCCTTTTACCAGCATTTGTCACCTACTTTATGGGTTGTGAATGTATCAGTTAAATGTTCGTTTGGGAGAGCGCCAGGGTTTGTGAAATACTTTAAATAGCATGCAGATGTTTATGTTGAATGTGCCATGATAAAACATTTTTTGATGATTTTTTTTTTTTTCAGCGGTAATTTTACTGCCAAGATTTTGTACGAGCATTGGTAACTGCCACATTTTCAGAGTTTCACAAAGTCAGGGCTGATGCCGAAAAGAGCTGTGCCAGTTGTGTCAGCCCCTTGGTACCTCCCACGAGGAGTTGCACAACTGGGTGACAGAATTGATCTGGGTTAAACTTAACCCAGCGAAACACCCACCCTCGCTCAGCCGGAGCCGTGCTGCGCTGGCACAAATGCTTTTGGCTTCCGCTGAACTCGTAGAAGTATCGCATACGCTGCATACCCCCGTCCCTGCCAGCACTTGCCTGTAACAGAGCGATGTAGGAGAGATTCCAGAGCAGCTGTGAAACAAGTCAAAAAAATTTATTCCAAGGTACATTTTTGTCTCGTACAACTCAAAACAAAAAAACAGAAGTTATGTCAGAAGGAGTGAGAAAGGGAACCGAAAGTTTATTATAGATCTGTTCTTTTTGGTTATCGCACTTCAGAGACACGAACTAGTAAACAGCGCGCTGAAGCTGACAGAGAGCTGAAAAGTGAATCTAATCTGGATGAAATTAATCCATTTTACAAATTGTAAATACTTAGTAGCAGATGCAACAAGACAGGGTTTTTCTATTGTACAATCGAATTTGTTCACTGACAGACTGGGGTATGTTTGGATGCTGCACAACTGAAGTAATATACCAGGGTGGAATACATAGTATAAATGATGATTATTTCTAGGAGACTAATTAGAACTTCTCCGTGTAATTAGAAATTTCATTTGATTGCTAAAAATCAGTGGCAGTCTAATCCTCCGATTATCACAAAATGAAGGGTTTGGAAAAAAAATGATGAACACCGCTCATTTCTAGGTGGACTAAATACAGCAGTTCCTGTGGGAGCCGTTAGAAGGAGGATATGTACAAATAACCTGCGTAATTTAGTAAGAGATTAAGAAAGTTAAATAAGTAATGAAGATGCATTGTCTTCCAGGAGCTTAAGATTCACCTTCAGCTGCATCATTCTTGTCAGTAAAACTATTTCAGCTCATACATATAATTAAAGAGAACTCAGACCTACTAACTTGAAAAATTATTAACAGCTCAAGTATTCTAAGTTGAGGTGTAAGCAGAACGGTTTCAGTAGGAGCCTGCTTTCTGCTTTCAGCCCTGGAGCCCTCAAGCAGCGCGTGGAAGTCCCAGTAAGCAACAAACAACAGGAGGAAATCCTGGAACAATCACACTAGTCCAGTTCATACAGCAAAGCATTCTGAAACGTGATGGCGCAGCGCGTGGTGTGATCCCTGGTGATCTGCACGCTCCCGTCCTGCGTGCTCACCTCTCGGAGGAGCGGGGAGGCCGCTCTGCTGCCCGAGCTGCGCGGCGCCCCGCGGGCTGGCTCTGCGTCCGCAGCTGCTTCCTCCCCTTCCATTTTCGCCTGCCCTCCCAGCAGAAGGCCCCCCTGTGTGTCAGATGCTGAGGACGCGGCCGTTTCGCCGACTGCGAGAGCAGAGTCTAAATCTGGTTCGTTGCTCCCAGATTTGCCAGGAACTGCTGAACCGGTGTCAGAGGGTTCATGCTGCAAACAATGGTGTGAACTACAGTCTGCTTTTCCTATTGTTTCAGCTGGTACAGAAGATGTAGAAGTTGTGTTGGCTTCTGCAGCACGTTCTTCCACTGTGCCAGCTGCAGGACAGTTTGTCTCTGTCTTGGTTTGGAAGGGGTCTTCGTTCGTCTTTTCAGCGGGATCTCCTTCTGAGCTGTTCGCTGTTTGTTCCTTTTCACCACGTTCACTACGGGCTGCTTCCTGCGGCTGTTGAGGAAATAAATTGTTTTAAATTCAAAACCAACCATGCACACAAAACTGCTGTAACAACAGGCCGGGACACTTGTTCCTCCAACGCCTGCCACCACAAAGCAGCCGGTACAGTGCCGAGGGTTTCCTGATCCTGTAAATGCGTGTGGGAACGAGTGGCAGGGAGGCTGCTCGCCTCCCAGAGGTTTCCTCTGCAGTAGGAAATGCTGCGGGGCAGCTGCCACTGTCCCAGCATGTATCGCAAAGAACCGGGGGCAGGGGTGAAAAAGGCCACTCACCACACCCAGGCCCTTGTTTTCTGGAACTCAGGGGATAAAAATCGGTCAAAGGCTCTAAACCTTCACTGCAAGAAGCGTGTGTTAACCTTACAGGTAAGGAAATTGCTGTCCTGTTGTATGAGACAGCAGTATCTGGTGCGTGAGCTGTCCCTCTCAGTCAGGCTAAGTGAGTTAATCGAGGAATTGTTCCTGTTTGCCTCAGGAGAGCACGCACTGTGAGACCTGCTGCTGCCTAGGTAGCAGTTACCCAATTCCACTGCTGGAGCAGTCGCTAGCTAACAAAACGTGGCAGGTACGCCGCACAGCCCCAGCAGGAGCAGCTGAATTCAGGGATTTGCAGCCCTGCGTTGCTCTCCCTTCCCCAGCCCCTCCTGACCCCAAAGCCACTGCAGGAACGTACCAGGAAGCCCTCAGCGCTGCGTGGTTCTCCCACAGGGAAGCAGGAATCATTTGAGCTATCTCACTTTCCCCTCCTTAGGTACCAAAATATCCTCCTTAGCCCTCCAACAATCCCAATTTTGAATTTTTATGCAGTCCACACTAACTCCAAAAGTCAAGTCCGCCAAGTACTGCTGGAGGCAGCATTTTCTAATACTGGTGCAAATTTTCCAAACGATTTTTGGCAAGTTCTTTAAGCTTCACCTTTCAGTTTCCTACCTTGGGGAGGTCACTTCAATCCTGGGACAGACCTCAGAAACAGACCCCCCTGTATCCCTTACACAGAGAGGTGACCGAGGAAGAAGGGCAGCCTGAACGATGCCTTAAACGTTACAAGCTGTGATTTTGAGACCAGAGTTTAAGATGAATAGTCGCGTGTTTAACTATCTACACAACAGGAAACCACCAAGTATTCAAACACTTGGACTGCACAGATATAATGAGACCCCATTCTTCACAGACAAAATCCTCAAGGTTTTCTCTATCTTTGTGATAAGGCAGAGACGGTGAAACACTGGCAACAACTGAGCACCCTCTGTCCATCTTCATGAGCCCCTTCTGTCTCCTGCTGTGCAAGCAGCTTCTTGGCCTCTCCTTCCTGCCCCTGCCCATGGCAGGGGGGTGGAATTAGAGGATCTTTAAGGTCCCTTCCAACCCAAACCTTTCTGCTCTATGATTCCATGACCCCAGACCCCTGCAGGTACGCTCGGCTCTAGTCACCAGGCTCTACCTGTGCAAAAGGCGGCGTGCTTTAACCGCGGGCTCCGGTACCTGGACCCAAATTTTTGTATGCATGAAGGACATGGGGTATTCACTCATTTAGTGAATAATTCTGGTTCTGTTCTAAAGATATGTGCCATGATTTGTTTGCAGTGCGTTGTCATCAGCTCTGACCTGGGAGAACTTACTGTCCCTTTGCATGAGGGACACTATAACTAACCACTTGGCCATTTTTTTCTTTCAACACCAGTGAGAGATTTAGTGTGTGGATGCCACTGTATATTCCTGCCAGGAGAAAGCACTGTTTTCAAAGATTTTTTCATGGCTTTCTGTCTTTCCAATGAAATACTGGACATTTTGATCCCTCGGTCACATTAAATGGCAGAAGCATGAACCCGTTTCTACAAGCTGGCATTTATACTTACAGATGCACCGTACTCTCTGGTTTTCCCTGCTATATCAAGACAAAACAGGAACAAAGCTGCTCCAGTCAGATCTGGTATTATCTAGCTGAAGGACACACATCCATCAGTGATGCATACGACTGCCAGCGATCCTTACCTTCAGCCTGATTTGACTTCTGTCCTCTGAAACATCAAGCACTTCAATTAATGGTTGACTTCCCAGTTCTGCCTCTGCGCAAACGGAAGGGCATAGAACAGTGTCTAGGAACCCATTGACGTTTTCTTCGCTGACAAACAATCTCTCCTAAAGAAAAGAAAGAAGAGGTTATGTTCTTGTTGTACTACACTTGAGTGCCACTGGAGCAAGAAACCCTCTCAAAGCAACGCGAGGACCCCGATTCACAAAGCGGTTTTCACAGCTCGCTCACTTCTAGATAGACCCAACGTTGGACACTGGGAAGTGATGAGGTGAAACGAATTTGGACAGCAGTGCTTAGCTCCTTTTGATTACAAGTACGGATCCTCGTTATACACAGAGATAAAAAACTTTTATTTTCTCTCTTTGATACATGATTAATATATAGATCTAGGTTCCCTTTGAGGAACGATTCGCACCAGCACTGTTCTGCTGTCCTCACCCACCTTAACGCCAGGAAGGCCTCAAGCATTTATGGATTTGTTTCAGTGCCTTCCTTTAGGAAAATGTAAACACTTCAGACGTTCCTCAGGCTTCAAGATCAGACCTTCTAAAGCAAAAGCTATGAAACATGCATGACAATATCTGTTTCACATCCATCTGAGAAGGTTTCTCAGATCTCCACTTAGGCAAGAGTAAACACCGGTAGGAGAAAGCAGAGAGGCAGCACAATTACAGACAGTCTGGGGCACGGTTTGAGGCCCTTAATGTGCCGTACAGAAGCAGGGTGAGACATGTCGCTACAGGTTTTAAGATTTAAATCAGTTACAGGTAATTAATGGTCCTAAAATATATCCTGGAGGAGCGTTTCATAAGAATGACAGCGCTCGCCCTGTCCTTATATTCTCCTGAAAACATCTGCTCTAGGCTGTGGGTATGGACGGACTTCAGCACAGTAAAAATCCTCTGACTTGGGACTATTCTTATGCTCTGAGAATTACCTCTCCCACTTAACAATTGTTTCATTGGAAACAGTAGGAAAAAAGTTGCAAGCCATCTATTTTAAGTCGTATCTTTAAATTTCTCCTTCCAGTTCTACCCTCTTGTCAACCCAACTCAGGTTTAATTCAATTACCGCTGCCATCTTGCAGGCTGAGAAGCAAAAAGGCAATTCTGCACATTTTTGGCCCCCTACGGATGCAGCCGTATGCACAGTCAGATGCTGCACAGTTCCTGCGGTACAAAACCTAACCGTCATCTTTAGAAAAAAAATCTGCATGGGAAAAATAAAACAGCTTCCTATTTTTTTTCACTATTTAAATTAGAAATCGCAATATGGGAAGTCCTAACGTATCTAGTGCTGGTTTTCAAAAGAAAATAAAATACATTTTCTATCCAGATTCAGTCCAGACAAACATCCAGCAGCGGGTGCAGGTGATCTGTGAGCAGGCTGAACTACGGCCCCGTTCCCTGACAGAAAACCCTCCTGTCACGGAGATGCATCTCACATTGTTATGTATGGAGCCTGAAGTATTTATTCCCTCCGGTTCCTTCCTTCCTCGCCTGCCAGAGCGGGACCCCGCTGGCGCGTTAGGGTCACAGCAGCACTCTGCAGGGTTCACAAGGTGGCAGGGTAAAGGATCGAGGCGTGCAGCACCACGGCTGCGATCCTCTGCTTCTCCCCAGCCTGCTGTGACTGTGCACAAGTCTGTTTGCCTTTGTTTTTCTGTATAAAATGGGGAAAACGTGTTTGTTTGGTTTGTGTGTTTTTTTTTTTTCTCCCTCTGAACCTGTATTTGTTTTGTCTAGCGAGAGCATCAGCCTTTTATAAAAGGATTCTTCCTGCGCATTTGTGCTCCTAACAGCGGCGGTACCGATCCTGCTGATGTCTGTAAGCCAGGCAGCAACAAAACCAAATCCCAGGTGCAGGAATGCAGAGAGGAGAAGCTTTAAATGACAACAGTTCTGCTACGTCTGAACACACCAAACCACGTCCTCAGGTCGCGTTGCCTGAGCTGACTTCCACCGGCCGGTCCCTCGCGGGAGCTGTGGAACCACTGCCCAGTACAGCCCAGTACAGCCCAGTACAGCACAGGGGGCTGAAACAGCATCACGGGGGCACTGGGGAAAGGGCAGGAGATGCGAGCAGACCCAAAAGGATCCCTCTGAGTGGCTGTGAGGGTCGGGAAGCTGCAGCTGGAGCCGCCTCAGCAGCTGGGGCCGGGAGTGCCAACAGCAGAGAGAGCACCAGGCACGGCGTCGCCCCTGGGCCACAAGACCTACCATTTATTTCTTCTGATTCAAAGCAAAATAGCAGTGTTTCCTGTGAAGAAAACCAGTTAACACCACAGAACGGAAGGCCTGCTGATTGTTACTCTAGACAAGGACAGCAGGGAGCTGCCTGAGCTGATGCCCGCACCCCTTTAACGACCACGAGCCCGTTTCTGCAGGTTCAGTCCCAGCTCGGCGACGTATTCCCCGAGCCCCACGCTCACATTTCAAGGAAGCATTTAAAATTTTGCCACCAGTGGCCTGTCATCAATCAAAGCACCGTGTGCTGGACACGCAAGCAGTGCCGTTTGTTACCAATGACTGTCGTCAGCGTGTTCAGACAACCAGCAACTCGAACTCCAACTTTGCATTCACACCGAGCATACGCCGAGGCATTTATTAGCACTGCAGATGTTATCGAAGCACAGAGTTTGGCAAAAAGTGATTCGGGGATTTATTTAAAGCCTGTTTGCTCTGGCTTGCAGGAGCAGCAGAGGACAGGCCTCCGCAGCTGATTTCAGTGACCCTGTGAAATAATGATTTGGTTTCAGTTTGCTCTGTGATATTTATGACAGGCCGGTAGAAACTTCGAATCACACATGGCTTTCCCCAAACACAGTCTTCTGTCATGTGCAACAGCTCAAAAGATGCTTTCATGAGCTTAATCAATAGGTTAATAGCCCTTCCTGACACAACTGTTCTGTGTAAGGACATCGTTCCCATAACGTGCCTACCAATTAAAGGCTAGAAATTAGAAATTCAGAAATTAGATTGTTTTATAGCAGAAGAAAACTATGATTTTTAAGTTAGAGAGGTTACATTGGAAAAAAAAATCGAATAAGCCTGTTCTGTTCTCCTTTTCCAACCTCCTCTGGCTTCCCAAAAAACTTGCCAAGAGTCCTGAAACGCTGAGCGCACAATTAAATGAACCAAAAATAAACTTCTGTCAGATTAGGCAGAACAGTCTCGGTTTCCAGCATCACCTTCTAAGAAGTGACCCCTAACCGAAGGATATTAACTCCTCCCGGGAGTTCAGAAACTGAAAACTGTAGCACGGATTGAAGAACTGAAAGGAAGCACGGAACAGCTCAGAATGGCTTGGAAATGAGGGCAAAAGCAGAGCGAGCAGGAGCGCACCTGATCTCGCAGCCAGCTGGGGTCCAGCACCTCTGCCAGGATCTCCAAGTGCCCTTCAGGGCAGCATCCGCGCTGTTCTCCAGTACAGATTTCTTCCTGAAGGTCAGGGGCTTAAAATTGAAAGGTATCTTACACTTCCCAGCACAACTCCATAGGCTGCACGCTCGGTTGCCTCTGGAACCAAGACGGTTCCTCCACAAGAGCCTCAACCCCGGGACCACCGGGCTCGAGGGCCCCAGCACGGGTCAAGGGGGGCACCCACAAGGGCACCCCAAGCCCACGCTGCCAGCAGCGAGCTCTGGAGGCCGCCCCTCACCTTTTCTCCCACGTCTAATGAGCTAACAAGAGGGATTAGTTAGAAAGAGTTCAGACTTGGGTCCCTCGGTTACAAAGACAGCTACAAAAAATCCTCTTCTGGTGGTTTTTTCTTGCACAGGGTCCCAGCAGGTGTTTGCCGTGGAGGAGCTGCCCCACAGCATTGCTGCTGTCGAAGCAGGAGACCCGAGTCCAGGGGTCAGACACGTGGCACTGGGCGTGCAGCTCGCTTACCTGGGGTTACAGCACTTCTACAGTACTTACCAGCTCCTTTCAAAAGGGAAAAGGGTATCTGTGTTCAGTAATCCCCACAAACAGCACTGCTCGTGCTTATAGCTCAAACCATGAGCTAATCGGGAATGTTTCGGATAACGTTCCTCATTCCGTACCCATTAAAAATAAATAAATCTCAGTCAGAAGGAACAAGGCTCCCCCCTGTTCTCTGGAGCCCTGCCGGGGTTTGCTTCCTCAGCAGTCACCTCACCACGACTTCAATCTTAATATTCTCCATCACGTTAGGTGGGATTTTATTACAAGAGGTTCGTTGGTTTGGGTTCACGTGAAAACGGGCACACGTGACTCTTTTGGGGTCATGCGCAATTAATTATCTACCAAACATGTTCCACGTGCCAAGAACGCAGACTCCAAGCCTCAGAAGCTGCGATGCACCCACCAGAAACTGGCTTTTATTCCTGTTCAGGATGAAGCGTTTAGCCCCAGGAGACCAAACACAAGATGATGCTTCTCGAAGGCACAATTTCAGCTATTTCCCAACTCCAGCTCCGCCGTAAACCAGGACGTTCTGGGACACGCTGTTCTCAGAAACCTTGCCTGGCAGGCTCACAGGTTTTATTAATGGTTATTTAATTCTCAGCCATTCTTTTTCACAACATATTCCTCAGGCTCTGTTTCTTAAAATGAAGGGGAATTCTCTGATGCAGGAGTTTCCTTGGCCTGAGCTCCCAGGATTTAAAGAAGCGGAAGCAAAAGGTGTGGAAAAAGTGCAAAGAAAAAGTCCAAAGTTATGAAATTTCTACCTTTATAGGATTTCTGCTCACCGTGAAGAGCGTGAAGAGACAGCACGGCCTGGCCAAGGGGCAAAACTACTCAGAAAGAAAAAGCAGCAAAGGCTGCAAGCGCTGACTACAAAGTTACGGCGCGGAGTCGGCAGAGCGCCGTGCGTTGTACGGGGAAGTGGTAAAAGCCAGAGGACATTAACAGCTACCAAACGAAGGCAGGCTGGCAATGACACACTTAAGGTCTGGGGGGTGGAGGGCTGCTGCACTGTAAAGATTTGCTGAAGATAAGCACTTGCTTTAGCTGGGGTGAGGATCCAGGCTGCTCAGCATCTATGGAAACTGTGCTCTAAATATATCGTCTTTCAGCACAGGGATTCAAACGCATCTGACTTCACAAAAGGAAAGCCAGTCCTTGAAACTGCGTTTCAAGAACGTTGTCCTAAGCACAAGCTCGACTCATTCTCCTACCACTATCTGTATCAGTCCAATTTCTGAGGAGAAAAGAGGGCAGCGCGATAACAGGACCCTGATGATCGCACAAGGCAGGGCCGTGCAATTAGCGGCCCCGTTATCACTCACGTTGATCTGGCAGAGGCACACGGGCAATAAAAGCAAGCAGCAGAGGCTGCACAACATCAGAGTCCAGGGACAGGGCTCCAAGGAGACGCATCCTGCTCATGCAGAGAACAATTATCCTATCCTGGTCATTTGGCACGTTAACAGGAGACACGGGGCAACCACACGGGGTTTGCAGCAGCCCCTGTGGCAGGTTTCTGCCACAACCAGCAAGGAGCCCGCTCCTTGCAGCCTGGAAAACAGAAATTCTTGGTCTCCAATACGAAGCAGCTTCCCAGGAGACAGCAGAACAGGCATTTCCGACCCGTAAAAATCGCTGGTCTCTTCGGGAGCTATCCTCTGGCCACGCTGCTCTGGGGAAGCGACTACAAAGACACGGGCAGCAGCACAGCTGGGAGGTAAAGGACAAAATTCCTGCTCACCTAGGCCACCAAAAGCTGCCTAAAGCCATTAAACAGGGCGCTGCTGCTGGGCATGTACCAGAAATACTCTCTTCTGTGACTGATGCAACTCCTCACGGATCTCAATGCAGAGAACGTAGCTCTGATTTATAGGAATAGGTTCAAAGGAAAAAACCACCAGCGATCACGGCAGACAAATTGGAGAAATCAACGTAAGTAGAAGAGAAACGACCACAAGCAAATTGTTAATGGACAGAAGACGGCAAATAATAGCAGCTCTAATTAAATATTAATTTTTCTCACTTCACGCTGACTGGATGCGGCTATCTGTGCTGGCACAGGCACTTCTGGGAAACAGCACGGTTAAAAAAAAAAAAAAAAGAAAAGAAAAAGCAAACAGAACAAATGACTTCAGATTATTTCAGCTGCTTCCATTTGCAGGCTTGTATCCAAAAGGACTGCACCCCAGAAGCAATCAATCTTTTTTACTCTGCTGCATGAATGAATGGCTGGGAGGCCTATGACTAATTCCAAGTCTCCTCCTCCTACTCCATCCAAAACATTTGGCAATATATAATAAATTCAGGCCACTGAAAGATTATTTTTTTTTTGTCACAAAGAGGTAATATTGCCTAAAATCCCATTACTGGCTAGCCTTATAACACCTTTCAATAGCACGATGTTCCCCCAGTCATAATAATGAATACACACACCAAGCCAGCGTAACAATTAGACTGAGATCAAAGCGTGCAAACATGCCAATCAACCACGGCACTACAGACACACTTCAAGCAGAATCTCCTGTTCCCAAACTGAGTTTTCAGCAATAACTTCACAGTGGCATAAAGCTGCTTTTTCACTAAAATAAGTAGATCTTTGCTACAACCATTTAAAATGACAACTGCTAACAAAAGAGAGTATCACAGCAGCGTGTCCAAGCCTCTGTAAGCTCACCGCCTTCCTGGTTCTGCCAAACTCCCTGAAAAACTAAGCAGGCTGTGAGATGCTCCGGTGGCAGACTGCATTTAGGCCTGTTTGCCATAAAACAATGAGCAAGCAGACTGACGTGCACCATGGCACACGATGAAAGAGATGGCAATCCAGACAACGTGAAAAAGCAGGTAAAATGCCTGTAGTGCCCATCCCTCCCTTCTACACCTATACAGGGCCAGCAGTCTGCAGGACGGCTTGCCTGATGCAATTTGACATTGTGTCAGCACCCAGCACCTGGTCACAACGATTAACGTGAGTGCCAAATGCTTTGTGGTCCCACCTGCACTGACTTGCAAGCTCCTGCCTTGGTAAAAGTCAAGGCCACGCACTGCAAACAGTTCCGTGTGGGTGGCTCTCGATAAATCCATCATCTTTGATACGCACCCGAACCGATGAGCTCCTTCAGAGGAGCTCACAGAAAAGGTGTGCAGCCTGCTAAATGGGAAATAAATTATGAAGATTCAGCTGTAGGTATGCTAGCTGGACAATTACATCTCCTCCAGAATCATGCAGTATTTTCTAATTGTAGGGACAGAGCAATTAAGACACCCCAAGCCATCATCCCACTGAATATACTTTGTCTGCTAGTTTTGTGGACTCGCACTCCCATGGTTTGTGAACCAAACTGCGCGGGTTTTGTTGTTCTAAAACAAAGATCAACTGACAATCACTGGGCCAAAAAGTTGCATAAGAATTACGCAGCCTTAATCCCTGTGCATGATACATTCTTTGAAGCACTCAGCTTCCAGAATAACGCAGCTCTCCACAAAACTTGTGTCAGTGCTTCTTCACAGCAGGAGTGCCACAACGTGAGCATCTTTTTGGGGAGATTGCCAGCTCTTTTAGCACTGTCAGCCAGATGCAGCAGACACGGCACACTCCCCCCATCACACGGAGCATCCTCTGCCTAACAACCCATAAAACAATAAGACACCTAAACCAGAATCATATTGGGATTTGTAAGGAGAGGGGATGAGGAACTAGGCCAGCAAAATGGCAATCAGCAGCTGCCTGTTCACAGCTGCTGGTTGCAGCATCGCCCTGGTTGAACCAGCAGGTGTTCCTGCTGTGTAAATAGAAATTCTGCCCTGAAAGGCAAACAGGTATACACACACACCTGCATTTCAAGAAATAGTATGCATGTACCTCTGATGTGTTATAAACACCTCCTCTCTTCATGCACACAGGTGGGCATGAACCAGATGGTCGCTTACACGGCCTTAAAGACTAAAGCTAAGGACACAGCACAGGCTGTTTTTACTCATTATCAGTGTTTCCCTTGGAAAAAAAAAAAACACCAGCTCAGGAGGCAGAAGCCATTTCAAGCTCCAAGGACACAGTTATCAGCTCCGGGACGTGACCGCTGCTAACCGTGTCGTTGCACTGACGCCTGGTCACAGCTCTCGGAGGGCAGATAACCTAACAGCTCCCGGAGATAGCATTTATAAACAGCTCCAAAATCAGGAGCTGCACGCCGGAGAGCGAGGCTGTGACGTGGCGGGGAGCAGGCTGAGCAACCTGCCCGGAGGGCTGTTACCTGCAGAGCGGAGGCGTCGAGGCCGAAGCTGAACTTCTCCCAGTGCCCGTCGCTCCCGGGGGCTTTGGCCAGCCCGATGGCAGCGTTGTGGGGGCTCACGCTCACGCTGGTCTCGGGGGCTGCCAGCTTGTTTGCTGGGGGAAACCTCAGGAAGAGGGAGTAGGAGGTGGTGGCACTGGAGAAGCGGAGGCTGTAGTGGTTGGTGCCCACATCCCCCTGCAAGCTTTGGGGCTGGATACAGGGCACGGGCAGCAGCAGGGTGAGGGAGGCCTCGTCCTGGCGGCAGCGGAAGGGAGGGCACAGGGCAAGGGGAAGGCTCGGGGCCATGGCAGCGGGGTTGGCCTCGGCCTCGGCCTCAGCCTCAGCCTCCAGCGGGGCTGGGCAGGGGGGGGAGCCCTCAGGGAGGCCGCTGGGCTCGGGGGAAGCAGCTCCGGAGCGGGGGGGATCTTTGGGGGGGGTGGGGGGGTCCCCAGTGCTGCTCCACGTGCTGTAGGAGGAAGGAGGAGGGGAAGAAGGAGGAGAAAGAGAAGGAGGAGGAGGAGGAGAAGGAGGAGGGGAGGAAGGAGGAGGAGCAGCCCCGCTGCCTCCCCCCTCATCCACCGGCTCCCCACCGGGGCCGGGCTCCTCCGGCCGCCCCCCGTCGTCCCCCTGCGGCTGCTGGGGAGCGGGAGGGGGGTCGTGCAGGACGGGCAGGGTGACGAGCAGCCTCCTCTCGGCCTTGTGGAAGGCGGCCCGGCCTCGGCTCTCGTCCACGGCGTAGGGCAGGCGGAGGCGGAGGCGGTAGGCGGGTCGCCGAGAGTCGAGGCGCAGCTCCCGGGGCAGGACCTGGAGCACGGCCCCGGCGGCGGAGCGGAGCAGAGGCAGCTCCACCGTCACCACCAGCTCCCGGGGCACCGGGCTGGGCACGGAGTCCCGGCAGCAGCGGTAGTCCTGCAGCTCCACGTAGGAGCGCTGCAGGAGGCTCCAGCGAGGCGTGGTGGGGCCGGGGGGGGGATCAGGAGGAGCGGGGACGGGGACAGAGGGGATGGGGGGCGCAGCAGGGGCAGGGGGGACGGGGAAAGGTGGCAAAGGGCTGGCGGAGGCGGAGGGGGGCGGCGTGGGGCCGCCGGGCAGCGGGGTGCGGATGACGGGAGCCTGCGGGACGCCCTTGTAGGCGGCCCCGCGGAGGACGGCGGCGTTGGTGCGGTCGAGGCGCAGGGCGAAGCGGCGCTCCACCGCCTCCATGGCCGTGTCGCTGAGCAGGCGGCGAAAGCGGGAGCTGCGGGCGGCCAGGCTGAGGGCTGAGGGATGGAAAACCACGTCGTACACCAGGCAGCGGCGGTGGCCGCCCCGCATCAGCTCCTCGCGGCCCGGCGCCAGGCTGTAAGGCAGAGCCCAGCGGTGGCCGCCGGGCTCCCGGCGAGCCTGCGGGCGGTCGATGTGCGGGTTGCTGCAGATGTTGAGGTAGCAGCGGCGGGAGCCGGCCTGGCTGGTGCGCAGCACGTAGCCGGGGGTCGGGTGGATGAAGCGCACCTCCACGCCGCGCTCCCGCTCCAGCGCCGTCACCTCCTCCTCGTACAGCCGCCGCTGCTCGGGGTCGGCCAGCTCGGCCGCGTACTCGGCGAACAGCTCGCGGAAACGGGGGTCGCGGAAGGCTTCCCGCAGCCGCTCCGCTTCCTCGGCGCTGAGCTCCAGCTCCTCCGGGCGCCCCGCGGCCGCCATCGCCTCGGGGTCCGGCTCGGGTCGCCGTGGAGACGCCAAACAAGATGGCGGCCCCCGCCCGTTGCTATGGTGACGGCAAACAAGATGGCGGCCGGGCCCCGCGGCGGGTCGCTGTGAGGGCGCCATGGTGGTTGGTGACTCCGTGCATTCCCTTCGTGGTTTTCCTCAGTGCCCCGGCTGCCCGGGGTGGAAAAGGCGGCAGGTCTCCGTTGTAAGGCAAACCGTGTGGATATATGTAATATATATGTAGATATTGATAAGATATATAGAGATATAAGCACTGCCTGGCCCTCAGTTCTCCGCCCCTCTGATCGCTCCTGTGGTGGGATTTCCAAAAAGCACCCACCAGCCTCCCCAGAAATGTCAAAGGACCATGTCCTTGTTCCCCTTACACCCCTCCTCACCATAGCTGCCTATGTTATTCACTAATTATATTGCCCACAGTAATCAGTGCCTCAACTTTTCTGTAGACCTTTCCTGACCAAAGACAAATCCCAGCCTGTATTTCCTGTATTTGCTGCAAATAACTAGCTATCAGTTAAGAACAGCATGGCAAAAACCAAAGTTCTCCTTATCTTCAACTTCCTTTTTAAAAGATGCCTATTTTCTATCTGCTATACATGTATTGCTTCCTCCAGTTGCCTTCGTTTATTACGTTGTGGCAATCTTCATTGTGACTCTACGTTTTATCTACGCCAACACCAGAATATTTTTCTGTAAAAATTTATTGACGTACAAAATAAGCCATTTTTGGCTTTGACATTCATTATGAACAGTCTAATACATTATAAAATCAGTCCATCTAAAATGAGTGCTACAGTCAACTTTACAAAGACTCCATTCCTTTTTTGCCATCTTGTAGGAAATCACAGCCCCTGAAGCTTGCTGAAAATACCAAACAAAAACAATATTTAGTTAAAAATTTCACCATAACTGACATATTGTTCTATTTCTCGATCTGTGAAAATTTTTATAACGTTTTAAACTATTTAAAGACCTGAAGCATCTCATGATATTTTCTATATTCAAATAAAGGCTATGTGAGGTCTATCTTAGCAATTCCCTTACGTGGAGAATTATACGATTCTATTTGAGAAAAAGCTTCTGCAACAAGATGTGAAATTGAATCAGAGAGACAGACAAGGCAAATTTAAAGTTCCCGTTGGGTTATTTCAAATATGCACATTTTCCTCGCTGCTGTAAGCCCTTTGATACTTTTTCAGTGTTGAAGTTGGCCTTTTTTCCAGTTGTTGCAAGATCACAATTGGAATGAATAAGCACGGATGTAAAATACATGAAATCAAAGCATGAGAAGTGGCTTCTGAGTTTGATTATGATCATAAAAGGAACCAAGAATTGTTCCAAAGTGCAATTAACCTATGCAATAAGCATCATCTCCAGAAACAGATTAAATCTGTTTCCCAACTGGGTCTCAGTTATTAAAAATGATGTAGTACAATCCATCTTTGTATTTTGGATCATGCTTCTCATCACTGTTACTTGACTGTAATTTCTGAATTTCTTATTTTAGTTCTAGGCATTCTTACACTAAGTACAAAGCGCAAGTCTATGTTAACTGCTAGAACATTCACTGTTTTTACAGTTGATTTTCTGTATTCTTCCTGATAATTGGAAAGTCAGCAAATAAAGAGATGCTTTCTGTTAAATGAGAAACTGAATATATTTACCTGTCTTCAACTGTCTTGTTGGAGGGGTAGAATACCTTGAATGAAAACCCACTTCTTGGAAATGAACCCTGTAAAGAAAAATACACCATGCTTGTGTAAGTATACCACTGTACAGATGGTAAGAGACACACTTAAACGTAACTGCATCCCCTTTGGCAGTTGACCAGTCATTTTCATGGTATTTAAATTCATCCATTCAGTAAATTAAAGGTTGTTTATACAGGTCCAGTACATTCTTATTTTGGTAAAGCATAAGGAAGTCTTACAGGATTTATACAAAGACAGTCGGTGTTGGTGACAGTGAATGGGTCGTATTTATCCGCAATGACAAGCATGTCTGGCAGAGGATACACCCTTAGGGAGTAGTCGTAGGCCCAGTACACGGGGCTAACGTACAGCGGAAGCGGTGTCAGGTGTCCTTGTGATAGTATAGTCTTTACAAACTGCAAAACAAGCACAGACAGATAGTTTGAACCAGTTAGTTTGAATCATTTTCTTCAAGTCTAACTTATTCCTGCAGATGCTAATGCTCTGTTTATAAAGAAGTTTTTAACATGGAAATATTTTTTACGTGTCTCACTCTGATTATTAGTGATTTCTATAGTAAAGCAGTGATTCCACTACAGCAGCTAGCTGCTGGTTTTTGTTTTGCTTTGTTTTTGTTTTTAATACACAAAGTCCTTTCTGCAACTTTATTTCAAGATCTCAAAACTATTGCATCAATCATACTCTACAAAAAAACACAAAATCTGCTTACTTGTTTCTCCAGCTCAGTAAGTACCAGCACTGCCGTAATTTTTGTCTTTTTTTGTTCCTCCCCGCTGCCCTCCTCTAGGCTTTCCTTGCAAGTCCAGTTAACCAGAAGACCCACACTTAAACAGTCTTTACCCTGAATTTGTGCCTTTGATTCCCAAGTATCTTTTCCCTTGACCATTCTTATGGTAGTTGCCCTGCTCTAGACACTACCTGACTAGCCGCCTCCTTTGTAGTTCCCATTTTCATCTGGCAGAATTTGGCCAGGGAATTTGGGTTCCTGAAGCCCTCCACTCAAGCCCCTTGAAAGCTTTTATTATGTTTCCTCAACCATGTAGCTGCAGCTAGGATCTGTTTTCCCCAAAGGCCTAAAATCACTACAGCAACTAGGTGAGAGGGGCTGCTGTTAAAACAAAATGACGTACACAGCAGAGGCCCAGCTATTCCAGTGGTACTGTATGAAGCCTAAAGACACTGTTGATTCAATCTCATGTTAGTAACACAATTTCCCACTCATTCACTGATGGCATAATTAAGATATTAATGACAGGCAGAAAACACAGAGAAAAAACAAAGGATGCAAATGCAAGCCAATACTCCTATTTGCAGAAATTATTACACATAAATTGATGTTTCCTTCATGACTCCTCTTCCAAGCAGAGGAAAGCCCTGTATGAGTGCAGGGAAGTGAAGGTGTACAGTGTACACAAACATATGCAAAAATGCACACAAAAAACAGGTTGATCAGTGTCCATGGTGGGATTTTTTGTGCTCACAAAGAATCTGAGCACTGTTCTGATGGAGAGAAGGAAGAATTAACAGTAAGTTTCCAAGTCAAACAAGAAAAAAAAAAAAAAAGTAAAATAAATAGAAGCAAACTCCATCCATCACTGCAATGAGCCAGTATTGTCTGGATCATTCTCATTCAATTATATCAGTAAGTCCCATCAACTCCTGCTGTGCATTCATTAACTAGAATCATAACTCAGAGCGCTGTGTCGATGTATCAAAAGGAGGATTAAGACTTCAAGTAAAAAGGCAGGGGAAGCAGGTGACCTTTCGGAAAAAGTGACATGCTGCTTTCCTGCAAATGTCACTGGTTAATTGATCAAATCTTAAAAAGGTAATTTGTATTAAGCTTTGCATTTAGGAATCAATGTTTTGTGGTACAACATTCGTGGCTGGTGCATAAGCACCAACAGTCAGCTGCAAGGAAGTTCTGAGTTCAAGGGCACCTGCAAAGGGAGAGCCAGAATGACTCAGTGTCATCAGTCAGTATCCTGGTTTCGGTTATTTTGCTGTCAAGATGTAAATGAAATTACTAATAATAAGTGTATAGATCCCTCTTCACAATGCTTTTAGCAAACTTAGTTACTCTTTCAAAACATCAGGAGTATGCAGATCAGAGTACACTAACTGCAAATCTGCTGATCAAAAGATAAAGAGTAAAGCTCTTAGCAGAAAGTGTTGAACAAAACTCACTCACGTGGTTGGGAATATCCATGTTGCTGTTAGGGAAGCGGACACAGTTTCTGCACATCTTGTTTACCAAATCTTCACGAAAGATAATTATTTCTTGGGTGCAATATTGAATCCTAAATGGAAAACATTAACGAAATTAAATTATGACGAAACACCAAAAGATGGAAAGTTGTATTATGAAGTCAATCTTACTCTGATACAGCAAAATTAAAAAGTACATTTCAATTAAAATAATAACTTCCCATCTTCCCTTCATTACACCTCCAGATTCATAAAAAAAAAAACATGATGCTTTTGAGCAGGTCATTACACTCCGTCATTAAACTTTTGGCAGTACGTCGAAACCGTCTTGTTCAGGATGGTTTCAGCAGTAATTTATTTATGCATTACTGTATTTAAAATTAGTTACAATTAATGCAAGTAAGGAATTCTTGTAATTTAAAAATGTTAAGGCCATTACATCTGCACATGAACTAGTCATTCAGTATAAATAAATAAATAAACAAATAAATAAAACAGCAGCAAGTTAGACTGTTACCTGCAAGGATTTGTGGTGAAAACTGAAAATGGCACTAGCTGCCTGAATTCCTCAGTAATATTTTCAGCCAGAGGAGGTCTAAAATAAACAGCAACAGGTGTATCAGCCAAGATTCTGACCGTCCTTAACTATTCAATTCAAAGTTTCAAAAACTGAAAAACAAGCAAACTGACCGTGGTAAAATAGAACCAGGACCAGGATCTTCAGGGCCAGGTATAAACACAAATCGACTACTGCAAAAAGATCAGCATAGTGCTTTTATATAAAATAACCCCACGTGTATCTAAACATTGGTTCCATGCTTCTATACGTGCACTACTTCACAGATACATGCAAATAACCTATTCTGGGACAGACTTGACAGTTCCCCCTGTTGAAGACTTCCTCTCGTTCCTTATAAAGAACATAAATCACCGCAGAGACAGAAGATGCATATCCACCCCTCCCTAGTGGAACAACTCTTAAAAAATGTCCTTTCATTACAGAAAGGACAAGCCTGGCTACCTCCCTGTTTTAATTTCTTTCATATGTTCTCATCTCTGTAGAAAGATTTAGTTCTCCCAGGGATAGAAGGGATAAAAAAAAGGATCTCTTTCCAGACCTGTGTTTCAGTTAGCTCTCAAACTAGCAGCCACGGAGAACCGTGTAGGCAAGAACAGGAAAGCAAAAAGCAGATACTGCTGGTAGCAGCACTGAGACCTAAACAGCAGTTTATAAAACAGCACTGCATTGGCAGAACCCTGCTCATTTCAAGGGAATTCCAGAGGAAAAGAGGCTTGCCCACGCACTGCTTTTCAGGAACCGTGGGCCTTGCTTAATGATGTGGAAAATGTTCCAGAGAGAGGCAGTTTCACCTTTGCTCATTCAACAGCAGATTCCATGACCAAGCTATTCTAGATAGAATCAGAGCTTTACGCTGCTCCCAAAACAACCTGACAGGCCTGTTACCTGATCACAGCAGGCTCACAGTAACTGGAGAACAGGTTATCTGTCAGTTTCTTAAAGTAATTAAAGCAAAGCTCTTCACAAAATAAGCACATTTCCCTTTTTCATAGCACTTTGCTGGGTACCTTTTATGAATGCTGGGATATTCACAAATTATATCTGCAAGAGCCTTCAAAGAACCTAGAGTCAGAAGAAAAATATCTATGATACAGCACCTGGTTAGGCAACAAACACACAGTATATGAATCACCTGCACACTTCCGTGCACCAAAAATGTGTCACTTAGAAAATATGTGATTCTTTTCCGCTCCCCTGAATTGTTTTGCCATCATAATTTTAATTTAACACACACGTCTGACTGCAAAGAATTCCTTACCTTTCAGAGACTGAATTTGATTTTTTCCATATGGTGCAGATGAAAAATTTCCACAAAAGAAAAAGCAGGTTGGAGGTGCAGAGGAATAACCTGGGAAAACAGAGCATCTGTGAGTCTAACATCCACCCCCTCCACTACCTTTCATCAGTCAGCCTGCAGAGCGTTTCATGAAAGGCAGAAACCAAAGCAATATTTGAAGCTCTGCTGCTATTAATACCCCAAACTATTTTCTCAACACAGGCTTTCATTATTTACAGACCCAGTTCCAACAACATTGGTTGTGTGTATGCAACTAACTGCTGACCCAGCCATATAATTACGCAAAGTACAACTGTAATAAATAATACAGTTTAAGAACACACTCTTCCCTTCAAGAGAAAAATAGCATGTAAGTAAGTAGCAATGGATTACCATTAACCTCCATGCACCATTCCAATTCAAGGGCTCTGCTAATATTTAATTCCCTCTTTAGCATTATGAAGCAACAGTGACTGCAATTGCCTGAGCGTTTTAAGAACCTAATGAATTCTCACCGGATCACGAATCACACAGAAACACAGGCTTTACAGCAAAGGCTATGATTCTATGACTGAAAAAAAAACAAAAAAAAAGCCTTCTGCAAACTCTGTAACAAAAATAAAACCTCTACTCAGGCATTTGCCTCATGTTCCAGGTTACACTCCAGCTCCCTGGCCTTCAGAACCAGACTTGCCTTTCCCTCGCTGCTTTACAACCCAGCAGATAAATACAACGGAATTCCTTATACCAGAGAAATGGCTCATCAGGATTTTTTCCTTGCTATTCCTCTCAGCTATTATTTTTAGTTCGTAATTATGAAGCTCACTACTTGTCTATTACCAAAAAAAAATCTGAAAATAGTAAATGCAATACACACATCTTTGCCAGTTTGATTTATTAAACTGACCAAAATCCCTTTGTTACTTCAGCATCTGAAGCCTTAGGTCAGGTTCAGTTTGGTTCAAGGATTTTGCCAAATTTCATCCAGATACAGAACTGGTTTCCTAACTTCAAAGTTAACTTCCTACCTTCCCACTAGATATTGTGATAACGTGTCCAATTTTCTTTAAGTGACTAGCAGCATGCCACCCTTCATTTTACATTGCTTGTTTTTTAAAGCAGACAGCCTCTCACATTTCCATTCTACCTAAGGCAGACAGGACAAGCTGTTCCACAAGTGTTCTGGATTACAAAGAAGCAATTCACAGATCTCACAGATGCTCGCTATCCAAATGTTGTCATCATTACCGATGTAATGATGCGTGCAAGAAACAGTTCATATTTTGAGACTAACCGACATTTTCTCCTTGGTAAAAAACAGAAAGCATTCAAGTGAGAGTGCTGATCTCTGATGAAGGAAAATGTTTTCCTTAAACTAAGGCTCGAAGAGTTCTCATGAACACTCTTGTCACAGCACATAAAATGGCTACTGCCCAAAACAATATTGGTCCTGAGTGATTTATGAAAAGGGAGTGACAGCTTGCAAAAATACAATACAATCCAATTTTTAAATCTGTTAGAAAAAGATCCAAAAGAAACAGAATAGTAACCATGAAATGCAAACAGCTATCACTAAAATTGCAGGGAGACTTCACTGGCTTTAGGCTTGGGTTCAAAAGAGAATGAATGAAAAAAGAAAAAAAAATGGTTGGGCTTATTCTGGCTTTCTCAGAAATTAAGTTCCCCAAAACCACACGACATGGTAGTAACAGAAAATTGTTACTCAACTTTGAAAATTGTTGCTCAACTTTTTCCTTTAAAATACTTTTGACCAAAGGTACCAAATCCACTGTTTCACAGAAGAGCACCTTTAGATCACAGTTTGTCAGTAAAGCTGGCCTAATACTTGGCAGCTCCTACCCAGAGCAGGCTTGCTGTCAGTAACAGCCTGTCCAGCTTCCCCTGCATGGGCTTCACACCCAGCAATGCTGCTCAGCCCTAAGGGAAATGGTAAAAACTCTCTAAAACCAGGCTCTGAATCAAAGCAGCCACCACCTACCTGAAAACATCATATGCAGCTTTTCTAGTACTTCTGCTTGGTCCAGCCATACATCGGACAGAAATACAAACATGGCATCTTCGTTTTCATCCTCCAGCTGCTTTAGTTTCGCAGAGGCCTTTACTGAAGTTGAGGAAGGCCCTCCAAAGAAGTTTATATTTCCATAGAAGGCTCTACAATGTTAAAATACTCAAGTTACTTCTGTTTTCTTCCCAAGTCATTACTAGTTTTGAATATGGCTCACTGGAGCCATCTTAATTATTATTATTATGAGAGGTAGCTCAGATGGTATCAATTATCATTTTGTATTTCGGAAAGAAACCAAGGAAGAGAAATGGCAGTCACCTAAATCTAAAGCACGGGTGCTGCCCTGCCATATTATACAGATCATCTCCAGGTAATATTTATCCTGGCTTCTCTCCCACAATCATTCCTTGAGTAATAAGGAGTTTCTTATTCGCGTGTATTAGTTATCTCCTTTGCAATTGAGAAGGGTTTAGATCTCAATTGTTATCCACATGAAGAATCCCACAGCCTTTGGAGGGGTTTTCCTGCTCACATGATAGGCTTTAGAACCAGCCCAAGTAGACCTGCAAGGCCCAGAATTGCCTCCTTATTTATTTGGGAACATTTGGGGAGGGGAAATAATAGCACACTTCACCAGCATAGCATGCTTATAACAGAAGTTATACAACAATAACGTGCTCACTTGGCAACCCACAACACAACACAGTCAGAGTGAGGCTGCTGAAAGTCAGCTTCCTACCTAGTGGTAGCAGACGGCTCAGTAGGCGGAAATCCAAAAGCGTTCACGTGGAAAACCTCATCTTCATACCAACCTAAAACATTTTTCAACAACAAAATAACCTTTAGTTTTTTCTAACAACATCGTGTCCTAGACATGAGTCAGACAGTTGGCAGCTGTGCTGCACAGCCCGTCCCAGGCTCTGTCAATCCCTCCTGTGACAGCACCGGTCCCTGCGCTGTGCAGCGGTGGTGAACCAGAGCAGGGAAATACCCGGCTGAAAAAACAGGCTGAGCAAGAAGCCAACTCCTTTTTACCCCGTCATTTCTCTGAATGGATTTGCTGCCCAGCCACACAAATGACCTGCTCAACCCAAATGAGTAAGAATAAGAATGTAGGGAAACAGGAATCATTTTTAGTGGCCTGGCCCCTGAACTACATGAAACTGCACCCTTTCTTGAGAGCTGTCGTATCTTAAAAGAACAGAAGTAACAGGGTGCTTCTTGTCCCCCCTTGCTATTGACTTCTACTCAGTTTATAAACTGTAAGCAGAAATGCATTAACAGACAATAAACTGGGGTTATGTGCATCTCACACAGTAATATCCTACAAATGGCAACGTCCATCGTTGCCCTGAAACATGTTTCAGGCTGCAGAACTGCAAGCACTTACACCGGCTTTGTGAGAAGCCTCTGAAGGACTGAGGCTTTGCCAACAGCAAGCAGCATTTCCATATTGTTAACTCACTGCTCGGTTATTTTAGTCCTTCTTCCTAATCTAGTCATATCATTTCCAAGCATGTTGTAGCCATGTTAACTCAGGCCGATCCTCAGCACTGCTACAGATGCTCTCATCCCACTGATGTGACTGAAAACCACAGAATTTCACAGAGCTCTGCCTCCAGAGCCCACAAGATAGCAGGAAAGGCTTAGGGCCAAAATCCTCAGTCATAAACTTAGCTCATGGTCAAGCCTCACCATCACGAGACTTATCTTTTCAGCCAGATCTAGCAAATATCTAACTGCAGCAACAGCCACATGCAGAATAATTTATTCCAAGTGTAAAAAATAAATAAAAAAAAAACAAGTCTACTTTACCTTCTGCCAAAACAAAGCATGACTCAGTATATAAACCACTGTGGAACTGGTGCAGGGAGGTTAAGAAACATATTTTTCTTAGATCAGGACTCGCAGACTAGCTCATTAGCCCAAGTTTGCTTTCCAGCTGGTGTTAACACATTTGGACTCTACTGGGAGTTCAGGGGCTGCCTGCAGAGCCTGGTGATCACCTGGTAGCTGAACAGGTAAGCCCATAAGCAGAACAGAAACCTTCCACTAGGAGGAATACTAACCTTGTCCTAAAAGTCTTCGAAAGGGCACTGAGCTGCAACAACCATGTAATTTGCAAAAGAAAGAGAGCAACAGAGCTGCAACTCTCTACACATAATTTTTAACGGTCAATATTGGTTTGTTATTCTAATTGAAATTCTCCAGATCGACGGGAAATTTATTCAACTCTTACATCACAGATAAAGGATATTGCTTTACTAAGGTCTAGCTGGACGACTCCTGTAGGATCTTCTAGGAAATACTTTCCCTAAAAAAGAGGATTCGTTAATGAAGCAAAGCATATCCAAACACATAAATGCTCCAAGCAGAAGCACCTACAAGCCAGTATTTAGAAGCAGTTTAGCAAAGTGTTTAATATCTTAAGCTTAGAGCATAGGGCAGAACGAAAAACAATGTAGTTTCAAGTAAGGGTATCATAGCAGCTCCCCTTAGATATCCTACAGTTTTGATTGCTGGGGCGCCCTTCCCCTATAATTACAGGCCAATGCAACGACAAACCCACACTGAGGGATTTGAGGCTCCAGCTTTTCAATAAGGAGCACGCTCAGAAAATATAAGCCTCTTTTTGGGGAATGAATCTTGTACCACTGACTTACACAGCGGGATAAAGCAGTAAGACATTTAAGCCTTCCCATTTTCTAAAATATTACAACGCTGAATGGCTGCTGACCCAGATATTCCGCAGTGAACAGCAACCTACCTCCTTGAGCTGAGTTATCATCCCGAGGACAATCACTTCCCCCACCTTCGATGTATTGCCCAACAGAGTTTCTATTGTTTTAAGCTGGAACCAAAGGCAAAGAATTATGTAAGAATTAAATCTAACTCTCCATGCAGCTATTCTAAAGCGAGCAAGACAAAGCGCCAGGCAGCACATATTCCCACGCAAATACACGAACAAGCTGGGACAGAATTCAGGCTCGTTAGAAAATCAGGGACACGTTTCTGATGGTCAAATGTGGCAGAGTTTAGGGAAATATTTCCAATTATGGCTGCTAGCATAAAAAACGTGCTTAGCAAGTAAATATTTGTTATGGTTATTTTGCTTACAAATGGCTTAAAACTGAAAAGAACAAGTGACAATTTCTGCTCTGGCAAATAAATGTCAACTGCAGTAATCGGATCTTCAGCGGGATCCAAACTGAACCCCAGGGCCAGCTTGTGCCCACACAGCACCGCTAATTCCTTTCATTGAGGAACCTCAGAGGGATGACAGAATATCCCAAAGTAACACCGGTGATACTGCGTACACGCTGTCTGTGGGTTCTGGACAAGCTTATTTTGGTCTGTGAAGCTGCAGTTAAGACAGACAATCCTCCTGTAACACCAGCACAATGAACTTTCCACCACTGGCAGGGAGGACAGAAAGGTGTCAAGAGCAAAAGATGCCTACACAGCCTGGATGGAGACACGGGCGTGCCTCAGCTAAGGGCGGTTGTGATTTTCTACATGATCGTACACTGAACAAGGAGAAACAGGCAAGCTGGTCAAAGAAAAAGCTTCTATTTGGTGCCCAGAGACACACGTGATTTTTTTTTAAATATATAATAATTATATAATATGGGGAGAGCATTTCATATGAGAAAACTGAAATGGGAACAGAACAGTATGAAGTCATGACCTTACTCAACTGTAGGCTGGTGACTTTAGTGCTGACAAAAGAAAAAAGCAAGAAAAATGTTCCCAGCACAGAGAAGCAAAGTGCTGTAAGCTGAACAGGGAATGGATTTCCACCTCGGGAAGCCGTGTCTCCCCTGCATTTCATAGCTGCTTTTGAGTAGCTTAGTCATCATGCTGATCTAAGCCAAATAACTGCGTTTTTGACACACAGGCTAAAAATGTTAGGGAAAAAAAACTCATTTTCATTGATTACCCATACTGGATGTAAAAATAAGGTGTCACTGGAGAAGTATGACTGCACTGAAGTGTAACACCAAGTGCAGCTCCCTTCGCAAGAAAAGAAAACAGATTTTTTACCTGGAATTTGCTCCTACTGTCATCAGGATGAACAACAACTGCTGCGGGTGTAAACAACTCATGTCTGTGAATCCTCTGCAGAAAGCAAAATGGAAATAATCCATATTTAAAAAAAAATGTGCATAGTCAAAAAGCCAGTTCACTACAACCACCATACAAAACACTTTCTAAAGTTATCTTACCCTGCTTTACCCAGCAACATTTGAGTTGTTGAGCACAACCAGTTCTTTCGACAAAAATTTGCTTCTAAGAAATAGATTATCAGTAACAGGAGACAATAAAACTAAGCTCAAAAAGCAACAGTGCATCTCTAATGCTTTTAAAAATTATTCCTGACCATCTGGAGGAAAGGGGTGAGAGAGCAAAGAAGGTTAACTCTATGTAATGCTAGCCATGTGGAAAAGAGCAGGTTCTATCTTCAGAGCAGGGCCTATTAAAAGTAGACTTTTTTTTTCTTAACTAACAGGAGCAAACTACAGTGAAAAATAAACTGCAGAGGGCATGAAGAAAATGCATTGTAGAAATTTTCACGTCTTTCCATGTTTTTCACGCAGTCTAAATACCTCTCCTTGGAACAAGCCCATCGCTACCAGCCCATGTCACACGTGCAGCAGTTACTACCTGCAGCCTTCCCCCCCCCGTGACCCAAACCCTCACTTTCCTGGAGGTCAGAAAGGAGTAAATATGACAACAGAACACAGAGCCTACGTGAAAAACTAGCAGGCAAAGAGGTGCAACAGCACAATAGGAAACAAACAGGCTTCAGGACATCCATCCCCACTTGACACCTCCAGCTGCTGTTCACAGAACCCAACCTGAGCGTGCCAGCACCAGCAGGCGTCCCCAGTCCTGAGCACTGCTTGGAGGAACTGAACCTTTAGCTAATGGTTAACCAACCACCCAGGGCAGAGGTTCCCAAATTGCAGTACGAACACTCACAGCAGCAGCAAACCTCCTGGGGACAGAGAGTTGCTGGTATTTTGGTGTTTGGGACGCTGTGCATGCACCTGCCCACGGTCTGAAGGACGAGCGGGTCATGCAGGCTGCCTTTGGGGTGGCACCAGCAAGAAGCCAGCTCGCTGCCTGCCTGCGTCCCAGCGCTGTGCTTACCCCTGGAGTCAGGGCCAGGCAGCTCTCTGTGCACAGCTCCTGCAGCACGGAGCATGATCTGTGCAGGGGAGCAGCTAAAGCAGGCACCCGATAAGCAATTAAGCCAGAAGCAAACTTCAGTGCTTCAAGGAGAGGCTGAACGTGAGCTTCACAGGGTTTGGGTTTATATTATCTCAACAAGTGCTCCGTACGATGACACGCTAATCAAATCCAGCACAGAGCCAGCCTACACGAGACAAGAGCGAGACACAATCTACTTTAGGGACACCCAATCCACTCTTATGATGCTAAAATGCAGAAACACAAGCATTGGTCACGCTGTATGGTTATCAGCTGAATAGCCTGATCAAATTTAGTACAGATCTTGTTCTTATTCAGATTTTATTGAAACTGGAGCTCCCAGCAGCACCTCCGGACAAAGCACTGCTATATACACAGGTATGAACCCAAACAACTGCATTTTGTTCATGTGTTCTGTTGAACAAAGCAAAACTGTTTCTCACCTGCTGTAAGATGGAGTAGCGCTCACGGAACAACTCTGCTTTATCTCTGGCAGATCCAAATAAATTTGGTGCAGGCAAGTTGGTCATTGACAGACTGCAAGAAGTTTAACAAAATCGAGATTAAAAAACATACCCTCCGCACACAGAAATGACTTATTGATCTCAAAAGGTGTGGGAGGCTGCAGCAGTTACAACACTACTGCATAATATATTTAGCCAATGCCTAAGATCTCTGCTAGGGACCCTGTGTTTCTGCATTCTGAAGGCTACCTCAGTTTAATTTCCTTCCTACTCACAGTCCTTGAGGCCTGTCTTTCAATCTGAACGGGACTCTGCAGAAATCAGTTCTTTAAAGGCAGTTAAGTTTCCTAAGTGGCCATGAACAAGCATATCTTCTTGTTGGTTGGCAGATTGTCTTCATGGGGTTCTCTGCTTCCAACAGCCTGGAGAGCTAGGAAGTGGCACTGGAGCTAACCTCCTCCTGCAAACACACTGAGTGGTGGTGCTGGACCAGCAGAATCACGAACCAAGACTAGAAAATGAGTTGCACTTTACGTGAATGTCGCTGTAATGCCTCACAACGAGTATCACTACCCGCTCTGCAGCTAACCACCCTTCAAGCTTTAAGAGCACAGGCTCTTTTTGGCTCAGCAGCCTGGGCTGCTTGCTGTTCAATGCAAATTCTTTAGCTAGCAGAACATTTCACAGCCAATTCCTGCAGCTACTTCTTTCTTTCTCCACTCTGGGGGATCACTCCTCTTTTTTTTTCTTTTTTAAGCTCTCTTTAGAAATCCCTCTTGAGCTTCAGATATTGCGAGCTACAGTCTAGGGAATAAATACAGGCAACAGACAGGCCACATTTATTGAAATAAAATGAAACAGACAAATACAGAAAGGAAAAAAAAAAAGACAAAACCACACTTCATCTAGTGATGCCCTTAGCCTCACGATCTCTTTTACTCGTTAGGTGACATTAACACGGTCTGAGAATTTTTACTGCCTGATAAACGCCCAAGCTTCAGAGGCAGTAAGATCCGTGGCAGCACAGAGCACGCTACCTCAGAAGATACAGATGGCCATTTCAACTTCATCCTGCCAGGCGAGGAGAAACCCAGTGGCACATTTATTTATGAGACAGCATTTATCATTGTCTCTGAAAAGCCAGCCGGGCTCTGAGAAACAAAATTATCTCATTTTCTCACACAAGCTTGAGATGAGTGAACCCCAGAGGGGAAGATTAGAAAATAGACTTTCAAAGACAGCAAACAAGACCTCTTTCTTAAAACAAGAAGCAGTTGGAACTTAAAATATGCAACACTTACGGTAGAAACCTCTTTCTTTCCAAATTGTAAACATAGCGTGGAATATCAAAGGCTCCGATAATGTTGAAAACGTTTTCTCTGAAATGAGAATCCATTTATAGCGTTATCTTAGGTGGAACTAACAGACACTACGGAAAGAAACCAACTGAACAAAACTATATTCATTTTGTTCTCCATCACCCTGCGTTAGCACCACTTCTCCCACTCCACTCTACCTGTTGGCTACCACAGCATCTTTGGATTCAAAAAAAGGGAACTCTTCAGACGTTTATTTAGAAATGTCAGAGGGATAAATCACCTCGCATTGTCATCCTCTGGTATCTCTCTGGACAGCAGAAGAGCCTTGGCATGGTTAAAATTAATAGTTTTAAACGTGCACAACCTTTGAACTATTAATCAAGCAGATACATCTCGTTATATGCACTGGAGCAGCTCTCCGATGCCTCCCATTTTGCTGTAAGTGCATCAGACTCAGCAGAATAGATAACAAACAGCCCATGAACTTTTGCTAAGGCTTACAAGCACAGGACAACCACCACTGCCTAGCAGGCAATGGTATCTTAGGCTTCAGATTGAATTTCTTACAAAACTCTGCCCTGAGGCTCTCTGCACCGTAATTCAAGAGAGTTTTACAGGCTGGTCCTGTGGTCTGTGAACTATTCCCTCCAGGACGCTGCACTAAGAATCTGTGCAGACGGGAGTGAAAAATGCATTTAGGTATGGAAAGTGACGAGTGAAAAATGCATTTAAGTATGGAAAGTGACATAAGAAAAAGTCCCACTCAAGCTGTCTGCGTTGCAAAGGTGCCAATGCCTAGGAGAAAAGTCAAAAATAAATTTGCTTCATACTGAGGCACCGCGGGATCACGGTATCTGACATGCCCAATAAACTATTTATTTTCATGATTTGCATTTCAATGCCAGCACGCAAAGTAAACACTAAAGAAAACACATTCATCACAATCACAAACAAAATTCTCAGAAGCACAAGTAATTGCTCTCTGCTTTGTTATCACCCAGTGAAAATCAAGCAAAACAGCCCTGCTATACAAAAACAAAAAGCAACAAAAAGCAGCACCCTGGAGGAAGGTGTTCCAAGTGCTTTCAGAAACGAGGCGTCTTAAAAAAGCCGCAAAAATAACCTCATTTAATTTTCATCTACAGAAAAGAAAATAAAGAAATGAACAGAGAGGTAACAAGTTCTCTCTAAATCCTAATTATTCGTTTATTTTATTGGTTAATATTCAGCCTGTGTCAGATTTAACACATAACCGTATAATTTTAATTCCAGAATCTCAGCATTATATTTAGAATCCCCTAGAGGCCTATCCATGAGAACGAATTTTCTAAGAAGGAACATTACTAACCTTCAAAGGCAGCATCAGGAAAAGCACAAAGCAATTACTGCACGTGTAGCACTGCAGAAAATGCCTGACATTTATTTCCCAGCAAGAAATAAGGGAACACGTACCGACTCCCATAAACATCACATTAAAAAATGTCACCGTACATTGTTTCGTCTAATGCCTGGCTACATTCCTGGACAGCTGCTTCCACCGTGGATAGTTCAATCATATTAGTTGACACTGAAAAGAAAAATTCAAAGCATTAAAACCGCAGCCTATGGAAAATGGTAAGGAAGTAAGCAGGTCTCAAATATTTTACCAAAAGGGCGCAGTATTCTTAGAGGAATAAGCTCCACAAATAAGCATATTTTCAATAATGTAACAACACTGCTTTCTCTCTGCAAATGGATCTCTTAATATTCTTACCAGAAGGACACATCTCTGGCTAAAAAATAACCCCCACACATATTGTGCCCGCCATTAATTCACTAAACATGGAGAACAAGACAATTATAGTTTATGCAAAGCTGCCAAATATACTACAAATGTGTTAGATGAGAGCTTTCACATTCTGGAGGTTAATTTTGTTCCAGAACATTATCACACAGATTGCTGTCATAAATAAGTATTCAAACAGCCTAACACAATCTTGGAGACAGGCACATTGTTGTCTTCGTGGACGTTAAACTGCTAATTGAAATTCAAAAACATTTCTAAACACCAATGTTTTCCTGAACTTGCAGGGGAATCCAACGCGTGGATTCACAGAAGGGCTTGGTCAGCACTGCCAAGCCTCACTGCTGAGCTCTGGGAGAAGAAATCAATCAGCGCACAAAGAGCAGCCCTTGAGTTCCCTTCTCAGGGCACACAACATCAAATCACAGCTCCTGGAAGGCTGTGCTCAACAGCACAGCACAAGTGAGCTGGCAGGAGCTGCAGGGGATAGATAGCAGCCTGTCTGTACTGTAATCTCAAGCAACTCTTGGACAGCAGCTGGACAACACCGGAATTTATTGCACACAACAGCAGCTTGCACAAAGAGCATCGCTAGCAAGTACACTAACTGCATGTGCTACATTGGTTCTGGAGTTTCTTGCACTGATTGAAATTTGTTCAAAAACGTGGATGCGTTCATTTGTACCAGCAGGCTTCACGCTAGATGGGGAGCAGCTCTCCAAAAGTGGTTTTGCTCCCCATTTGATCAGCTCTGACATTTTCCCAAGGCTACTGTGAGAACACAAAGCGTAACTTCTGTCGTGGGTGCTCCAGTTAAACTGCATGTAAAGCAAGCAAATGCTTGCCCTCGATTTAACTTGGTTAATAGAAGCTGGGAAAGTTTCCTGAATTCATGTAAAGCCTAATACTCATTTTAGATCACATTTATATGGATTTGAACATCCTCAGTCAAAAACTGGAAGTGAGCTCAAGTTTCCTGGTGTTCATGAGCTCAGATCAGTAAATGCACACAGATTTTAGGCACCTCCTTCAGCCATGTTCTTTAACTAAAGATGCTACAACTCCCACTTTGGTGGTCCAGGATCAGGGAAGCTGGATCTGTGTGCCTGAGGACAGAGTGTCCCAATTAAGTAGGGGGCAGTACCCAAACGAGATGCTGCTGCCAAGATGATGGAGTTTCAGGCGTGCTCAGAGAACGATCAGGTGCTGGTTAAACTCCTTCCACAGTTGGTTTAAGTTACTATGCTGGACTATTGCACAGTTGCACTTGCACTGCCACCCCATCTGCATCAACCTCTGAATGAAGGGAGGTGACCGGTCCCTTCCTGCGGTCGCAGCAAGGCTGTGAAGGTTACAGCTGTCAACACCTCTAACCCTTCTCTGGACTTGGACTACCAAAAACAAGTCAATTATAATTTTATGCTACATATTTAATATTTAAAATGACAGTTTCACATGCAAGGATGTCCATGGTGTCCAGCTCGATGGTCTCAGTAGCTAGCATTGAAAAATTTTGCTACTTTTGGAAAAATCAGGAGGTACTAAGCTGCCAACTTTTCGAATGGCAAAATTATGCTATCCTTTGCTGACATTAAAACTTCACTATTTAACAAAACAAAATGACAACAAATATGTTTATCCTGAACAACAAGGTGTGACCAGAATGACACTGTAGTGCATAAGCTGGCAGTAACTCTCTGTCTAAATAACATCACAATTGCAAGATAAACTTAGCAAGATTAAGAAAAATAAGATACTTACAAGGCTGTTTTTCAACAGCATCGATGACCTTTTCAATTACATCTTCAAGCTCTACTTCACTGAGGGACTGAAGAGCTTCGGTAAGGTACTTTATAGCTTCCCTAATTTCAACGAAGAAAATTAGCTCCAAAAGCAATTAATACTAAATAAAGTTCATACAAACGCTGCCAATTTTGGCAGATGTGCTCATAAGCACTAAATGCCTTGTGATTAAAAACGTAGAAATAATCAGTACTGCGTAATAGTCAGACAAAAAATTCACCAGGACTGAAAACACTGAGCACAGGAAGCAGGTACAGAGATAGAGAGAACTTTGTTTTCATGGATGGAGATGTTACAGTTTCAGTGGCTCTGTGTTTAACTACTCTGATTGTGAACATTTTTTTTTTCACGGGATTCACTGGGATTTGATTCCCCTGAGCCCTCTCAACCTGAGGCTGAACAAACCCAAATCTCTCACCTTTCTTCCACAGGTCAGGTTCTCCAACCCTCTCATCATCTTGGTCGTCCTCCACTAGACCCTCTCCAACTTTCTAATCTCTCTCTTGAATCGAGTGAACTAAAACTGGACAAGTGGGATTTATTTTGTTGTATGCTGTGCTTGCTGCCTCTCTTCCTTTCCCTGTGCACTGACCCCTTTTTCTCCCCAAGCCCCCTTTGGGCAGCTGAACATCGCCACCTCAGAATCACAGAATCATTAGGTTGGAAGAGAGCTTAAAGATCACCTCATCCAACCTCTTACCTAACACTAACAAGCCCTCTGCTAAACCATATCACAAAGCTCTACATATATCACTGAGCTCCTCCGGCTTCCCCACACACCTCGAGCCCCTGCACCTCAGCACCCCAACCATCTTCACTCCACCAGTCCCCCAATATCGGAGTTGTTTTCATTCGAAACAACACGAGAATTAAAAAACCACTTCTTCCCTCATCCTTCGACTACACTCTGGCCGTTACAGATAACGATTTTCTTATTAACATCACCCGTCACCCCATCAAAGGTGGCATTTGGTTGACGGCCTCACCTTCCTGACATCTCTGCTCATTTAATGGTGCAAAGCAGGGGCTCTGAACTTCTCTCCCCTCACTAATGCATTCGCCAGGACCTTGTCCCATGATGCCAGGAATAAAACAAAACTCATATTTAGCATAATTGTGACAGGAGAAATAAAGGCAGTGGAGCCCCAGGCATCGCTCTGCCACCTTCCCCTGCAAGCAGCACGCTGTCTCCCTTCACTGCAGCCTAGCCACGTTACCACAGCCCTCTGGGCATTCAGAAATATCACTTCAGGAGACCCAAACCCGTAACTGCGGCTCCGGGGGCTGCCAGAGGCGAACAAGAGCCCCAGCCCCAGCACCAGCAGGGCGGGCACCGAGGCCTGGCCCCGCCGAGCCCCGGGCGGCGCCGCGCGGGCAGCCCGAGGAGCTCCCGAGGCGTCCCCGGGCCGTGCCTCGGGTCCCCGCCGGCCTCCCCCCGCCGCCTCCCCGCTACTCACGCCCGCAGCAGGAGCCCCCGCACCCGGAACGCGGTGCCCAGGCGGCGCCTCAGCCGCTCCGGCTCCATGGCGGCCGCGCAGCCCCGGCCCCGCCACGGTCCCGTCATGGCCCCGCCGCGGGGGGCGCTGCCGCCACATGGCCGCCGCTCAGCGCCATGGCCGGGCTGGGGGGAGCCCTGCGGGCCCCTCACAGGACGGGACGGGGTCGTTTTCCCCGATTTGCCCCGTTCTGCATTTCTTTTCGACCTGCCCAGCCTTTAACAGGTCTGGATGGAGGCCCTCAGCACTGCCCGGTGGGTGTAGGGCTCCTCTGATATGGCTGCCTCACCTTTACAGAATCACAGAATCACAGAATTTTCTAGGTTGGAAGAGACCTCAAGGTCATCTAGTCCAACCTCCAACCTAACGCTAACAGCCCTCCACTAAACCATATCCCTAAGCTCTACATCTAAACGTCTTTTGAAGACTTCCAAGGATGGTGACTCCACCACTTCCCTGGGCAGCCTGTTCCAATGCCTCACAACCCTTTCAGTGAAGAAGTTCTTCCTAACATCTAGCCTAAAACTCCCCTGGCTCAACTTAAACCCATTCCCCCTTGTCCTGTCACCAGGCACGTGGGAGAACAGATCAACCCCCACCTCGCTACAGCCTCCCTTGAGGTACCTATAGAGAGCGATAAGGTCGCCCCTGAGCCTCCTCTTCTCCAGGCTGAACAAGCCCAGCTCCCTCAGCCGCTCCTCGTAGGACTTGTTCTCCAGGCCCCTCACCAGCTTCGTCGCCCTTCTCTGCACCCGCTCAAGCACCTCCATGTCCTTCTTGTAGCGAGGGGCCCAAAACTGAACACAGTACTCGAGGTGCGGCCTCACCAGAGCTGAGTACAGGGGGACGATCACCTCCCTAGCCCTGCTGGTCACGCTGTTCCTAATACAAGCCAGGATGCCGTTGGCCTTCTTGGCCACCTGAGCACACTGCTGGCTCATATTCAGCCGACTATCCACCATCACTCCCAGGTCCTTCTCTGCCTGGCAGCTTTCCAACCATTCCTCTCCCAGCCTGTAGCTCTGCTTGGGGTTATTGCGCCCCAGGTGCAGGACCCGGCACTTGGCCTTGTTAAACTTCATGCAGTTGACCTCAGCCCATCGGTGCAGCCTATCCAGATCCTCCTGCAGAGCTTTCCTACCCTCAAGCAGATCGACACACGCACCTAACTTGGTGTCATCTGCGAACTTACTGAGGGTGCACTCGATGCCCTTTACCTGCGCCTCTGTCTGCAGGGAGGGTACCCCGCGATCCTGGTCCCTACTGTGCTGTAGCTGCCTCACCTGAATGTCAAGTTTACTAGGACAAATGTCGGCTGCCTCAAGGTTTAGGACATGGTAAACTCTTAGTTCTTTGGTCCATCACCCCACAACACTGACTGCCCATGGCCCAGCATAGTTAGACAGAGATCTCCTCCAGCTGGCTCCATCATGGGCAACAAGCATATGGCTGTTCCCACGGCTAACTTTACATTTTACACATCTAACTTTACATTTAACCAGGGAATTAGCCCTACACGCGATTTTTCCTTTGGGAAAAGCAGCTGAAGTCTGTTGCAGCATACCAAATCCTGGTACAGAGCGCAATAAATGTGCCGCACCTCTTACGGTTCCAGTCTCGTGGGGCAGCTGCCTTCTCTCCAGCCAAAAAAATGGTTGGAATATTGGAAATTGAAATATTGAAATTGAAATATTCTCAGCCCCATCCGTCAAAGTACAGCTTTGTTCCACAGAATGCTCAAAAAGTAACTGAAAGTTCCTTGATCATAAGACTGTAGGGATATAAAACCAGATAAAAAATATCAGCCTATTTTATATAGTCCATTCTTGACTGCGTCATTTATAACCAGTCCTCATCTGGAGGAAGCTCATGGGTGAAGCTGAATCTATCTACTCCCTTTAGACATAAAACTACCATCTGACAGGTTTCAGCTATTTTGGCAGGAAATACGATTCATTTTTTCATTCTAGGCATGCAGTTAGGTGTGAATTATGAACCCTTATGTAAGTTCTTCTATTTGCTAAGATTACTGCTTTTTCTCCTTTAAAAAAATAAAATTTGTCAATCCGCTCATGTCTCACCTAGAGAAGGAAGGTAGCCCTCTTCTAACAAAAGCAATTCTTTTAAGATACATGACCAAAAACAAGAATATAAAGCATACTCCTGTGGCACCGTGCGGTACTTGGGGTTCTGCTAGGTTGCCTGGAGCCTCCCACCAGAGATATAAAAGTATTCCAGCATGAGCTGTAGACTTCTGTTCCACTGAGCCATCTGTCTTGTGCTCTGGAAGCCATGCCCAGCTCTTCATCCCCGCTGCTTTTCATGTCCTTTATCTGCAATGACTTTCTTGGACATCAGCACTACGATGTCAGCACACGTGGCTTGAGAGCAGAGAGCTGGCTGAGACAGGGTAATGGTTTAAGATCAGACAGCACATCCCCCTCGTGCCAAAGGTGAATTGATGGAATTGTTTTGTTACACCAAGCACGGTAGATAGCTCATCGTTCATGTCTGTCACTGCTCTGCTGGCAAAAGCCACGGGCTGCTGACTTTGCACTGCTCCTGAGTTTCTGAGAGATCACGTTGTAGCTCTACTTGACCTATAGATTATGGATACAACTTGGAAAAAAAATAAATCTTAACTCTTTCAAATGTTTATTCCTATGTTTTATACATCATCCCAACATGTCACCATTACATTTCATTTTGATATTAGCAGACACTGTCAGGAATAGTTAACGTCTTCCCTTCTAGATCAGAGGAAGCGTGTCTCACTTTCACATCCTTTTACAGATGTTAGAAGTGCTCAGTTCTCAGAAGCTCTATTCTTCCTGAAGAGCTGTACCTGCTTTATTTTGAATTCCACTCATTCCAAATTGATCCATACTTCAGCTGGAACTCATGGGGTTGTCAGTCTAACAGCATAAGAGCTAGAATAGGAGTGTAAGAGGCTATTGCCTTTACCAGTCTGCTGCATAATGCTAGGCAAATATTTAGGAACAAAATTATATAGGTGGGGACAGCAGGGAGTGAAGAGCTCTTAAATAGAGACAAATGTGTGGTTTGACATGATGGATGAGCTGCTGGGATCCCAACATCACCTTTATTCTGTCAGTTACCCGTAGCTCAGCACCAGCCCCAAAACACAGGCCCTGAGTGGCAGCTCTGGGATCCGCCACACCGGTTTGTAGCCTCGCTTCATCTGCTCCAGGTCAGATGGCATTCACAGGATAATTCTTCCTGAGGTCAAGAGTTTGAACTCCTACACAGTTGTTTTAATGAATATCAGCCGCTGTTTCGCAGGTGCCGTTTCTGGAAGGGACACATCACATCTAACCAGCAGGCAGTGGCGTGGCTGTCCTAACCCACCTGCCGTGTGGAGTTGTGTTTGCAGACCCCCCTCTGCCTTCCCCTCTTGCCCTGGATCTGTGTTCAGGTGCCCTATTTCCAGCGCTTTCCCCCTTCTCTCCTAGCCCTTCTCGATAGGCTCCTACACGCTTTATCAAGCCCCCAACCTCCCGCTTTGTTTCCCCCGTGCCTCAGCGGACAAGCACGGAGCCCTGTGCCCCCCAGCAGCCTCCTCAGAGCCTCGTTCCCCCCCCCCGGGACCCCTCCCAGCACCGACCAACCCCTCAGGGCACCCTGAGGCGCCCACCCCACCCCGGGGCAGGGGGCGGCGGCGCGGGCAGCCCGGTGCCGCCCCACATTTTGGACCCTCCTCGCTTCCCGTCCGCCTGCGGGCAGCGAGCGGCGGCGGCGAGCCGCAGCCTCTCCCGGAGGAGGCGGTGAGGCAGCGAGGCAGGCAGGCGGCTCCCTCCTCCTCCTCCTTCATCCTCCTCCTCCCCGTCCTCCCCCTAAGATGGCGGCAGACCCCGCGGAGCGCTTCTGCGTGGCCGAGGAGCGGAGCGGCCACTGCGCCGTGGTGGACGGCAACTTTCTCTACGTCTGGGGGGGATACGTGGTAAGGAGGGCGAGCGGGGCAGGGCGGAGGGAAGCGGCAGGAGGGGACGCGAGAAGCGGGGTGCAGCCGGCGGCGAGCCCCCACACGGGGGCTGAGGGGGCGCCGAGCCGGCCCCCCCCCCCGCCATGCCTGCCTCCCCCCCCCCCCCCCCCCCCCCCCATGCAGCGCTGTTTACCTCAGCGCGGCCGCTGATTGGCCGGCGGCGTGGCGCGCGCGCCGCGGGGGCGGGCGTTTCAAATGGCCCCCAACGGCCGCGCTGAGGGGATGGCGGGGGGTCCCCTCACGGAGCGCCCCCCCCCCCCCCCGCGGTCGTGGGGCTCGGGCAATGGTCTGGGCTGAATGTGTTTTTTTTATTTATTTTTTTTAAGGGTGACAGCTGTAATTGGCGGCTGTGCCTCACCCTTACGTAATCCCGGCGTTTTTGGGGCGTTAGTAGTTGTCTGACGGAAAGGTGTCTGCTGCCTGTCATCAAAAGATCGCCACCGCTAAATGCTTCTGACTCCTAGTTCTCAATTATTTCAGTCTTAAACTACAAATGATGCTACACTACGTACAACCAGTTCATTTAATCTACAGTGTCTGCGCACTGGGCATAAAATGTGAAAGTCACTGTGCTTAGTCTTACTCCAGTTTAAATCATGTTTCTATTACATTTTCAGTTTTTATCTCTATTTTTTTCTTTGTGGGTTAAAGTCAGCTTTTAAATGTGAAAAACCTCTCCTGTGCTCAAGCAGAGTTCCAGTTGGAGCATCCTGGGTTTAAACTTTAAAACATGGCAGGTGCTGAGTGTAGGCAATAGCAGGGGAAGGACGCTCTTAGGGTCCTCAGGTACCACTGCCCAATAGTCTCTGGTCTCTTCCTGAAGTGCATTAGGGTTTGGTTTCTGGAAATCAGAATGTCCTTTTCTTGGAACTAAAATGTTGGGCTTAAAAGATAGGTAAGAGCTGAGCAGCGTGTGCAATTCGAAGAGTTTTTCTGCTCCTGAGCTGGATTCATTTGACCTGAAAGGAGCTGTGCTGCTGGTGGCTGCTGCGAGGCTGAAAATACAGCCCCCTTGTACTGAAATAAGAGCCCTGAGCTGTGCTGGGAAGCCAGGCAGCAGCTTTGACTGCTAGGTATTACAAGGTCTGGCTGGGATGTTAACTTACCCTGGCACAGCCCTTCTTGCCCAATACCAAAACTGAAATTGAGGAACCTGTAAAGTATCCTGTAAGCTATTTCTACAGCTTTCCTTCACTTGGGGACTTTGCTAGGGGGTGTTTCCTGAATACCTTACGGTGTCAGGAAGTTAACCACCTCCAGAATAAGCATATATAAATAAATGTGAATGATCTGTAATGTACAGGAAGTTCTAAAGTTGTTCTCTGGCCCTAAATTCAATAATAGTCTATAGCTATGCAACGCCTAAACCACTGGAAATATTCAGTACTTCTCTGTGCTGTAGCCTTAAAGATTGGGTTGACTACTGCAGTATTTCCAAAGGCTTTCTGATGAAAGATTATAGGTTCTTGGCACAGACAAAATACCATGTGTGTTGAGTTTTGCAGATAAAACTACTAAATGCATACACAGAGTGTATTTACCTGTGTACTGTGAAAATCAGTAAGTTAATGTTTAAGCAGCGCTTTACAAAGCCAAATCACTTTATGTTTTTACGTGTTGTATGCTGAATGGTAGACTGCCACCCAGCTAACTTACTCTTGGTATCAGTGTTTTTACTCCAGGCTGGTTCTCTAGCAACTACTTGGCCTCTTACCACTGTTGGGTTTAAATTAAATGTAGTGGACTTTTGCACTTTCTGAAGTGTGCAAGCTGCGTGTAGTGGCATAGCCTTCCTTAGGAAAGGTGCCTGGCAAGATAAACTAGAGCAAACGAATTCCTTGCTTGCCTAATTGGCACCTCTCAAATTGAGAAGGTAATAATAAAGGCAAGTAATCAATATCAGTAATAAACAAAACTGAAGCTTAATTATTTATAACTTCTTTTCCTCACATTGATTTCACTTTTATCTCTGCTTTTCTTTTCTTTATTTGGTTACCGTCTCTGGCTGCTTATTCCCTTAAAGTGTTTAATTTCTTTCTAAGGCTAAGAGAATAACAACATAATTGTCACCCAGCTGGAGTTCTGCAGTTGCATTCCTTCAGACTTCCTTTTCCTTTTTGTTATTCTTCCTCAACATTATTTCCCAGATTATTTTTATATAGCCTCTTTCATAGCTCTGTTTTTCACAGAGGAATTAGGCTCCTCCTGATGTCCCTAACCACCTGCAGGAGGGTGCCGAGAGGACGGAGCCAGGCCCAGAGACCCCTCCTAATTTGAAGTATCTCCCAAAACAAAAGATAAAGCTTTCTGAATATCGAAATGCTTATCTCCCTACCTCTAATTTACTAATAGACCAAATTTAATTTCCTTTTAGGGCACTGTGATTATAAAAAATAGTGATTAAATCTACTATTCACAATCAGCAAAACTCAGTGATACGAGGACACACCTAGCACAGCATTTTTAATAGCTTCGAAAAGTAGAAACATCTATTTTGAACTTCCAGTATAAATTGTAATATATTTAAATTATTGAGCTGCCTGCTCATAAAGGTAATGATCAGAGCAAGAGTGCTGGAGTATGACTTATGCTCTGGTAAGATTATCTCCTTAAGAGTATTCGGAGTTGCTAAGTAACATGATTTGGTATTCATTTAAAAATGTATGGTGTATAATGCATAATTGATTTAACATTTGTGATTTTTTTTTTCCATTTTAGTCGATTGAAGAAAATGAAGTGTATTTGCCTAATGATGAGCTCTGGATCTATGAAATGGATAGTGGGTTATGGTAAGTTAAATTATTTATATTTGATTGATAAACAAAGTTGATATTTGCAGAGGTTACAATTAGCTGCTGTGTAAAGGTTTCCTTCAGTTACATGAGCTATTGGTTGTGTTCCTTGGCGTTTATGTAGCAAATGTTTAATATGAAGACTGAAAGACAAGCATACGTACTTGGAAATTACTCTAGGAAACGTTAATTTCGTAAGTATAATTGTGTGTGTTTTTTTTTCCTGCCAGATGTTTGAAATGGCCATCTTAGGGCTCTCTTGTTAGAATAAGTGCATTTTACTTGTGCTTAATTGTCCGTATATCAAATACTCCTTTTAACATTAAACACTAGGTAGTTACGTTGTTGATCTATTTACAATTATATATATTTGTGCTATTATTTAACTGTGTATTTCTAAAAGCAATTGATAACTATACAAATCTTGCACATCGCTAGCAATTTAATCTTTGTTTATATTTATTATGTTTACACACTGTATGGGGGGAGAGATTAACAATGCTTCTGTTTTAAGTTTTCCAATGGTTTTTATTACAATAATTGTCTTCAGCCTACTAGAGCAGTATTCATTTAGGTTCATATGTGCTTTCTGCCAGCTGTCTGATCTCCCAACTGTTTATGTGTTCTTTGCATATCCATAGTCAAGAGATTTCTTTTGAACCCATATTAAAACCAACATTTTGAAATTGAGGAAAAAGGGGAGGAGGACTAGATCAGGAAGGTGTCTTACGTATGAAATTCCTAATCTGTTCAGTCAAGTCACTGACTTTGAAAACAACATTTTGCCTACAGCTAGCTGTGCGGTTCTAGCAAGACTTCGTTAGTGTTTTGTTGTTATTTTTGGTGGTTTGGGTTTTTAAGAGTGTAACCTCACTGTCTTTTGATGTCTGTTTCTTTTGGTGAAAGGGTTGGCTAAAGCAACCTCATAGCCTTTCGTGTTCTTAACCCCCTGATGTCCCTGTATCAGTTGTCCTGGTACAGCTCTTTATATGGTCACGTAGGAAATTGGATCGGGAAAGTGATCTGAGTTAAATATAACCTTTCTTTTTTCAGAGCTATTTTTAACATGGATCAGTTCTTGAACTCATTCACTTACAGCACAAAAGTTGTAAGCATACAGCAGAACACACAGCCTGACACAGGAATGAGCAGGAGCAGAGAAGGGGAAGGTGGTTTTGCCTGTGGCAGTGCTGATGCCAGAACAAAGGTATTTGGAAGCAGAGCCATGACCTGCTGTTTGTTAGCACAGCTTTCAGTAAGGACAGGTTACACATGCATCATTCGCATCTGGTGATTAAGGACATAAACAGCTTTTCCTTTTAAAGGCTGCTTCCAGTTCTTTTAGGTTGGGATAAGGTCAAGAGTCAGAACTGAACGCTGTAACAATCCTTCTACATGGTCGCCAGTGCCAGAAGCTGAAGGCATCGGGTCTAAGTGCAGGTGCATCGATGAAGGGAGTGAATGGAAGTGACTGCTTCAGAAATCTGGTGACGTTACACCTAGCAGAGAGAAGAAAATCTGGAGCTAGGCTTTGAAGGTGGGAGACTGGGCTAGAGACCCAGGTGGAGAGCTGAGAAGTAACGGGAATGACAAGGGAAGGGAACTTTGACCAGAAACTGTGGGGTGAAAGCAGTTGAGATTTCAGCAGCAAATTTGGAGAACAGAGTTGGAGTGTCAGCACTGGGAGGCTGGGATCTGGCTGGTGTATCTCCAGAAAACGAAGGTGTGGAGACAAGGGGTAAATGCTAAGAAAATCCCATGTCCTCTGGCTGTGTACGTGTGAGAGAGGGAGGGGTAGGTCCCCGTCTTCTGCAGAAATTTGAGCTTCTAGCAAAGCTGCTTTCAACGTGGAGTAATGATGGTAAGCACAGGCTTGGCCTGGTGCTCAGCCTTGGGAGTTTGGCAGAAAGTGACTTTGGTCAGCCAGTTGCATGGCGCTTCCGACCGCGTGGCATTAGGATTTGCACCATGGAAATCACGGCCTTGTACGTGCAGCTAGCAAGAAGGTTGGGACTGCTGATGGTGGCTGAAGAACGGAGCGCTCACTGCTGTAACTGGCATTGTTGGAGCTTTTTTATGGTGCTAAATGCAGTGCAAAAGGCAGTTTTAGAAGTGACATAGTGCCAAAACCAGTGAGTACTTGTGACCTTTATTTCTACTTCAGTTATTTCTAACGTAACAGCATTGCTGTATTCTCATTTCAGGAGTTTTTGGAGTTATTGCTAATAACACGTCCAGTTTTTGAGTAACTACACTTTTAGCCCTAATAAAGCTCTTTTACTATGAGATACTTCATAAATGTATACGCAGTGTTCAAGCGAAAATACTCTTCTACCACAGGAGCCCAACTTAATAAATCAGCTATAGTTTCTCCTCCTAGTTATGGCCAAAATATTGCAAGTGTATTTTTAGCTTTAAGTGCAAAAATTATTTATACCTCTATTTATACCTCTATACTGTGCTTGGAAACAGCATTATAACACCTAACGTATGTGCTAAATTGCAGGACAATGCACCTAATGGAAGGAGAGCTCCCTACCTCCATGTCAGGAAGCTGTGGAGCAAGCATTAATGGGAAGCTGTACATTTTTGGTGGATTTGATGATAAAGGATACAGTAATCGGGTATTGTATTCTTCTGTTTTCTTTCACAAAGGATTGTATTTGAATTAATAGTAATGCTGACCCTATTTTCTGAAATAAGGAGAAATTTAAGGAAAATCTTTTAGTTTTGTAGACAAAACATACTTTAAACTGACAAAATAAAAAGTTTAATTTCTGTTTTACTGTTCAACTCCATTTATTTTTCTGGGAATTTTTGTTAAATCATAGCTTCAAAACCGGACACAGAATGTGAAACTTTTTATTTCTAAGAATTGCCAGCGTTTTCCTAATTACTTTTAAAAAAAATGTATTGTCAGCCTTAATTGAAATTGATCTCCTATATCCCTTTGGTGATTACCTTTCTTATATGGCCAAGCAGTAATTAAAGTTAAAATATAGCTACAGGATTTCGTAGTAACCAAAGACTGAAGTAGCAAAGTCACAAGTGTGCTATCATCTAGTGTCAGCGATGTCAGGCTTCAGACTAGAAAATAACTGAGCTGGAGCTTGCAGTCACATCTGTTCAGCACTCCATTCACAAACACTGCTGATTTCTGCGTGGGCGTTCTCTTCAGGTTAGGCAGAGCTACTGCTGGTTGGAGAATTGAAGGAGCAGGGTAGTATTATACAGGTCTGACAGAAGGAAGGCAAGGAAACTGCTAATTCTCACGTTTTAACTGTTCTCATGGTGAATCGGACTCTTCCCATATGCTGCTATGTATCGTAAATTTCACTGACAGTTCATTTTTTTTAAAGGAAGTAAGTAGCATATTTTGGGGGAGGTGGGTTGTTCTCTTTGCTGCTCAATTGTGCCAGATTCTTCAATACCATTTATACTGAGAATGTTGTATTTTTTCTTTTCAGCTGTATTATGTTAATTTGCGAACCAAAAATGGAACCTATAGGTGGAAAAAAATCACAAATTTTAAAGGCCAACCTCCTACACCACGTGACAAGCTTTCCTGCTGGGTGTATAAGGACAGGTAACACATTAAGAATATTTAATATGTGTTGATTGCAGAGAGGCCATTATATCAAGTGAGGAGAACACAGGTTTGTGATTCACAAAACTTTAATTCTTAGCTTGACTTGCTATGGGATTCTGTGCAACTTTCTTAACTTTGTACCAGAGTTTTTTCACATGTAAGCTGAATTAATAGTAAATATAAGGCGGCTTTGGGAGAAAGTTAGGAAATTCAGTGGAAGTTTCTGGAATGCTTTGAGACTTGAGATGAAACTTGTTATGCACATATTACCTATGTTTTTAATTTTAATGCACAACAAAAAAAATCAGTATAGAAATGACATTGAATTTCTGTTGCGTTATGGACCCATTAATTATTTCATGCAATAAAATATATTTTAGCATTTGTATGCCTTGAAAAATACACTAACAATTACAAGAACATTTCAGTGAGTATTTTTACATTATAAGAACCACGTCAGGCTAGATACGTGTTGTAAAAGTTAGTGAACATACTTAGAAAAAAAGCTTAATCAAACCTATTTTAGGTGGCAGAGGAAAAGCATAACCTTTTCATTTAACAAAGGTATTTGGAGACAAGCTATGCACCTTTGTAGAAGTATACCTTAAAAATTCACAAGGTGTGAATTTGCAGATCAGGATGTCTTGGTGTGTTGCACGATGCTTTCAGTAACTCTGTTTCCCCAGGAATGTGTCTGGAATGACCTGCACCATGCCATCAGTTCCTAAATTGCCTTCTCCCGAGATCACTAACAGCTATATCAAATATCCTCAAATGTTGAAGTTAAACAAAACTTTAGGAACCATTACTTGTGGATGGCCATTTCATGGGTGGAATATTAGGCTGGGAGGTGTGTAACGCTACTTGCAATGCAATATGTTCGGTAGCACTTAGCTGAAAGAATCTCTTCATAAGCTTACAGAAAGCAAGAGGAAGATGTTGTGAGTCATAGCCAGTGAGCTGACCTTTGGGAACATTTGTTGAAAAAAGCTTAATACAGAAGGCTAACAAATATTGTAGAAGCATAGGGATGTTACTGTTGTGTGTAGTGCATCATTTTGACTCATGTCTGAAAATGACTGTGATGAGCTTGGGGATGGAGGAATGCAGAACAAGGGCTTTGAGGTACCTTGAAGCTTCCTCCTTACTTAAAAGGATTTCTGTCAGGCACATTGAGGAGTGTAACAATACCACCTTCATGTTGGTAAGGTTTTCTGTATGATTAGATGCAGTATGAAATATTTTAATCTGTTTGTATTATAGTACAGTAGATAAAGCAATATTTGAGGCTAATTATTACAGTTTATTAATTTGAATTCTATTCTAAAAACAGCTAACAACTTTTTTTTTCTTGGTGTTTTAGGCTAATATATTTTGGTGGCTATGGCTGTAGGAAGCATAATGAGCTGAGTGATTGTTTTGATGTCCACGATGCGTTTTGGGTAAGAGATTTGCTACAATTCAGAGTGTTTTGTCCTTTCTTGTCAAAGCATGATCTCTTGTACTATGCTCAGTAGGTACGAAGAATCATGAGAGCTGTAAACTTGACTATTCTGCTTTGATTTGGAATTTCAGGTGTTGCCTGTTGCTGGGAGGTGTTGGGTGTTCAGTGTATTCGAAGTGCTAGACTTTGAATGCAATGAAACAAAATGCTGTCAGGAAAAACAAATGCAATATTTTAAATCTGAAGACCCTTTTTTTAAACACAGAACTCCCAGAAGATTTTAGAATTGCTTTTCTTGAAGTAACAGAAGAGAATTTATAGTTTCACAACTCTAACGGACAAGCACTCTCAGTTAATTTCCTTAATTTGTTAACCAAAGTAAATGCCATATGTTTTAAGATGCCTGGATTAGCTAGTTTCCTATAATGAATTCTTACTAGAAAGAAGGAGGCTGATTAGAGTCTTTTCACACGAATTAATAGATATGTATTCACGGAGTCCTGACCCTTAACATCGAATGTTAAATATTGACTTACAAGAAATGGATTACCTTGTACAATTTAAGTGTTTAATTCTTAGTATGTTGTGGCATGACGTAGGCTTTGCCTACCACAGTGACTTATTTTGGAGCCCAAAGCCCATTTTCGAGTGTCATTATCCCTCATCCTACCTCCAACTAGACCTGAGTTGCTCTATCACTTTGAAAATGTTAGTGTATTTCTTTAAATAAAGTTCTGTATTTTAGTTTATTTTCTGTTTTGATAGATCACTTGTAGGTTTGTACCCTTTAACAAGCACAAAGATTTTAAAATAATGCTTTCAATTTTTTAACTTCTCTTTCAGGAAGGACAGATATTCTGGGGATGGCACAATGATGTTCATGTTTTTGATACAAACACACAAACTTGGTCTCAACCAGCAATTCGAGTGAGTGTTCTTTAAGTCTTATATTTGGAGACAATTGTGACCTTCCTGCATTTTGAATAGTTACTGAGCTCTCGAAATTCATGTTGGGACAAGTAATTTGAATATGCTTCCTTTTCATTGTCTTCTAACATAGCACAGGAGGACACTCAATGAATCAGAAAAGTGGAGAATTCAAGATTGATGTCATGACTTTTTTTCTCTGCAGGATGTAGACTGGTGTTTGTTCTATAATGTGGTTCTGAGCCAAAACATAAAGTAAGCTTCAGAGAGGTATTTGACATCTGAATAGATTAGGAGGTGATGCAGTATCCTGTACCTAGGAGGTCAGGCTTTGTATTTAGGTTTTAAAGTACATGTTGGGAATATGAAATTCCCATCAGCTCTCTCTGTTACTGGGAAGCCACGGCACTGGCATGCTCCATGAAACCATTCAGCGTGACTCCCAGAGCGGTGCTGAGGAGCAGGAGGTGTTTCAGCAGCTCCTCACAAAGCCCCCGTGGGCCCTGCCAAACGCATTCTGGAGGCTGGTTGGGAATCCCTGAGGGGTTTGCCAGTATCTTGGGTTGGGAAGAGTTTCTTGGCTGGAGCAAAGCTGTTGACCCACGGCGCATCTCACCTAGCAAAGGCTTCCTGGAGCAAAGCGAAGGTCTGTGGGCAGTGTGCAGCACAAATGTACGTGTGGTTTTGATCATGCCAAGCTGAATTTAACCAGTGTCCTCCACCTATTTTGATACAAAGCTATTTGGTCGACTGCAGCTGTGTATGTGAACCTCTAACACTGATAAGCTATCACAGGTAACTGGGAGTTGACCATATACATGTGGATTTCTTCCTCCCTTCCCACCTCTCCCCTTCTTCAGAAAGCTGATAGGTCAGTGTGAATGATAGCTGAAAGAACAGTAGTGGTCTTGAACCCTAGTCTGTCTTGATTCACTGTTCAGCTCTCACAGAATTAAAAAAAGATTAAAAAAATCTCCCTATATTGTTAGTTTAGGCCTTCAGTCTTTATTTGTGAAGTAAAGATGTGTGTTTGGTATGATGTATGTTTAATACGCTCATTATTTGTTTGTTGTGTACATGCAGTTGCTGTATTCCCTTCAAGGGCTAATGTTGAAAAATCTTTTAAACAAGTATTTACTAGTCATGCGATCTTGTTAGAATAAACAGACCAGATATTATTCAGCAATACATTACTTTAATAGTCTTCCAAAGGAGCATGTGTACTCAGTTTCCCAGTGAAATAGCAATGCACACGTCTTTATGTACTGACATTAAACGTGATAGTGTAGTGGAGAGCTTCATAAAATCCTGGGGAGCTTACAACTCAGTCGAGCTGTATTGCAGTGAGGTCTGACACTGTTTTATGCTGTTTATAGGCTGTACTAAAACTCCTCCAAAATTAAATGCAAAAAAAGAAATTACCATTGAAAAGTAAAAGGCAGTTTTGCTAGCTTTATTTCTGATTTACCCAGGGAAGACTTTTTAGCCTGTGGCTGTTGCATGTTGCATCACAACTTAAGATCTGATTTCTAGAGATTTTTAGTACCAGCTCCTGACAGTTTGTGCTTTGGAAAAATAAAGCGGCACAGGACACGCCAACAATAACTGATGTGTTATTTTAATTTTATGCTTAGGAATTAAAGATAAATTAATTGAATTTCACTTGAAAGAAGCCTCAATGTCTTAGACCAAGAGGGAATACATTACACGTTAGCAACTGAGGAAACTCAATTAAAGATTCCTTAGCAATTATGTGTATCTTCTAATGGCTGTGGAATTTTGGACGTGACTATAAATTATTTAATTTGAAATATGAAAAATATAAATGTCATTTATTGGTTCTTTCAGGGTGGAGATCCGCCTCAGCCTCGAGCAGCTCATACGTGTGCAGTGCTGGGAAATAAAGGTTACATCTTCGGAGGACGAGTGCTGGTTAGTGTTTAATTAAAACATTTTATAGGTAGTAGTTTAGTAGGTGTTATTTTTGTTTTTTGTCTCACTTTTCTAATAGCAAATTATTGTTGCAGTAGAAGAAAATCCCAAGTGTTTTTGGCCTAACTGGTATGTTTAGTAGTGGTGAATTCAGGATACTTTTTTTCATTCCTCTGTACCTTAGAAAAAGAAGATTCTGTCTTTCTGTCTCTAGTATTTACGATGAAGCATACTTTGTCCCCAAAAGGGAAAAACAGATGAGGAGTAAATTTACGTGTTTATAAATCAACAAAAATGGTTGACCTCTGTGTAAGATCTGTAGGAGATGCTTCTTTCAGAGTGGGGGAAAAGCAAGCCCGATGATAGATCAGGATTTTATAAATGGTGAGATGCTAGCATCCTGTGCTTAGTACAGCTCTGCAGGTTTATAGATCCCTTAATGAAATGGTAGCAAGAAGTAAATACAAATAGGATTTTAGCTTGTGATTTTTTTTTTTTCTTAAAGAAAGGGGAAATGTGTAAGAAGAGTCATTTCTCACATACACGCCTCTCACCTCCTGATTTTTACCTTCTGGGAAAGTAAAGTTTAGAATAGCAGGTTTGATATGGTATTTTAGATTTATAATTGCAACGTGTGGTCCCAAAAGGTAGGAAACAGCAGATTTCAGTTGGCTTTATAATTTAAACCTTTTTTTTTTTTTTTTTTTTTTTTCTTGCATAGAAGTATTTGAAATACACTCATGCGGACAAGCAGCGTGTGATTATAATGTCTGGATGCAAAGCCAGCGTCTCTGTACGTTGAGGCTGGCACAGGGAGCTGCAGCACGTTACCTGATAGCACAGGGTACTGCAGCCACCCGTCACTTAAGCCTCTCCGCTGCTCTCTGAATGCCAGTTTTGCAGTCTCAGTCTTTACCTTCAGCATGTTCCGTGACCTTGATAAAGAAAATGTGGAGCATCCTGTAGAGATTGCTGTTGGCAGCTCTTTTCTGTGCATCCCATAAGGCTCTTGACCACAAGAGTAAGGCTCTTGTGTACTTCCTTGATAACTGATCCAAAGCTGTACCCTTTAGTACATTATTGGAGGATCTTAAATCTGTTGCCCTGTAGGTAATTGAAGGCATAAGATCTGCATCATATATAATCAGTGCATATATAAAGCAAGAATAGATTCTTGCTATGTAATCTTAACTCTTTATTTTTTCTAGCTTTTTTTAACCTAAAAAGGAAAAAAATCATAGGTATCATCCTATGGTTGTCTGTACCTAACAAACCTGAAGTCATCGCTGGAAACTTGGGAGATACCAGAACCTCAACATTCAATTTTTGTAGCATTGATTAGGGGAAGTTTTCTCTTTGTTCTGTGCTAAAGCATTAAATAAATGTGAGAATTTAAACCTGAGGCAGCAATTCAATATATTAAAAAAAAAAAAAAAAAAAAGTATACCTACTTGTGTCTTAAAATAAGACTGGTAGATAGTAGGTAAAGTAGGTAATCTTAACTAGAGCAGGCTCCACCCATGAGCTGTAATTTTTTTTTGCCAGTGTAGTTTTGTTATGGAGTGGAAAACGTACCAACTCTTTTTAGAACTGTTGCAAAAGCATAGGTAAGATAATATTCGTGTATGACTTCGTATGAGCTGGAATTTATGAGGAATGTGAGAAGCAGATTCTGTAAGGCAAGTAAAAAAAATAATCTAATGTAAGTTACTGTGTACTCATCCATATTTTTAAAAATTGTTATGGTTTTAGCCTTTTTTTTTTTAACCTACAACTGATTTGTAGCCTTTAATCATATTCAGCTAGCCGATCAGACTTTGATTTCTACTTCTACTGCTATGAAAGTAACAGTGAAGGTGCTTTTGAAAGCACTCAGTGCTCTATTTCTGTAGTTTTCCTATATGAAAAAGGAGTTAACTGTTGGTTGGAAATGTCCTACAACAAACATACACCAACTTCCTCTTAGAATCTGCCATAACCTAAACCTTGTATTCTTAAGGTATGAACCTTTTTTTCTGAAGCCAAGTTCCCCGTTTTTTTAAGCTCTATTACAAAAGCTCTGCAGTGGTGCAACCTTCTTCTCAGGGAAAGTCTACAGTTCTGTTACAAAACGGCTTACTCCTGCTTGCTCAGACAGAAACCAGACCCAGACCGAGGCAGGTTGAGAATGCGCGTGCCAGCAAATACCCAGCCAGTTACTCAGTTTGAATTGCCTCCCACAGCTGCAGGAAAAGTTTTTACCTAAGTAAAGTGTTACTTTTTCAGAGCATTCAGAGAAGAAAGCCACCGAATTTGCTCCTGTTTATCCTAACCGGTCACGTTGCCCTTGGTACAGGCTCACAACCTCAGGATTGCTGCTAAAGCCCCACCTCGGGCTGTGACAATTGCACACGGTAGCTTCCAGAGCTGTAGGTTTGGTCAAACATATTTGCAAACAACCAAGGAAATAAATGGATAGTGGAAAAGACTGACAAAGTATCTGGTTTTGATCAAACCCTGTGTGTCAGGGTGAGCCATGCTGGGCTAAGTGAGCTCCGTGCTCCTGCTAGAGACATGCAGTTGGATGTCTGCTGTGTGAATGAACTCTTGCTAACCACAGCTGACCCGAATCCTGCCTCTCATTTAGCAAGCCCACAGATGTGAGAGGGAGAGAAAGCAAACGTGAAGAACTAAATGTGCAGCTCAGGACCTCCTGGCCTACCATTTATTTCTGAACGCTTCCTCAGCCTTCAAAGCCTCGCTCCCGCTGGCTTGCTGTGAGCGAGGGCTGTCTGTGTGGTGCAGACGTCTTCACACCACAACAGAACAGCACTGCACGTTGTGCCCAGGGTTGCTGCACTGTGCCTGTTGCAATTGAATTGCTTTATAACCCAAGCCACGATTCCCATGCAGCCTCTGCTACCTGCACGAGAAATTATTAGTAAAACTGGAGCTCACCTGTGATCCCTCTGCTGTGCTGTTGCATGGTTTGATGTGCCCTAAGAGGACGTGCCCTCTGGCTTCTCGTTAACCATGTCTATTTGACAGCAGGGTTCAGAAATACAAGAAGGCTCTGAGCTGAAAAGGTTTTTCTCTTCCTCGGGTAGCATCTGCTTCCTTAATAACCACTTGCTAAATTTCAGTGAAACCACTTGGGAACAATATGAGAGAAGAGTGAAATTTTGGAAAGCTGTATTTAGCTTTGTAGGAGAGCAGCAAGTGTAGTTTTCGCCTTAGTGATACCCAGTTATTGATTCACTTTCTATCCTAGGAAAAAAAAAAAGGACAGAAAGTTACAGAGGTTAGGGAGCATTCAGTGGGGCCTGAGGAGTTAATGTAAGTCGTGAAGCAGGAAGGAAAGCTAAAGACATCAGAAAAGGCTTGCGTTTCCTGACAACAAGAGTAATTCCTCCCCAGAGGATGAAGTCTTGCTTTTCTCCGCAAATTAAGGAGCAAATACGGGGTTGCTCTGCTCCTCCTTCTCCTTCTAGTTCACCATAATACAAATCTTCCCAGGGAAAAGGCTCTACAAGGAACCAGAAAGGGCCAGGAAGTGTCATGAGGCTTCTCCTATTCATCTTTCTGGGAGGAAAGGGCACCTTTTTCCAAAGTTGGAGCTAGAGCTGGTAAAAGAAGATGATGATGATGATGATGGTGATCAAAATCAATTGTACCAGGAATCATTTGAAAACAGGCTCAGAAGTGTTATGTGGACTCTGTTCCTCCAGGTAAGCCCCTGACAAACAGAAATGGGAGAAAGTGGGAAGGAAGGAAAGTTAGTCCAAAAGTTGATGCAAGTCTCATGTTTAAGTGGAAAGTTTTCATGTAAAGAATGAAGTAATAACACAAAGTCTTTTCAGCAGCTCTTCACGCATCTGATGCCTTAATGTATGCATGTTTATATTTCTTTTTATCCTTCCTGTCACTGAAGATAAGAAGATAGATTGAACTGCAGTCCTTCTACAAAGATCTGCGTTGTAATAGCTGTTTGATTGTAAATCTGAGACTGGAGAGCTGCACAGAGCAGTGATCTGTAAACATGTCACCCGTAATGCCTTTCATCATGCCAGAAAGCTGGTCCCGAGACAAAGCAGATCCTGGTTAATATTTACTGGGCTGCAAATAAATGAACGTGCCAGAGATAAGAAAGATGTCTTCGGAGTCCTTGTGGCTCAGACGGAAATGCAAATGCTCTTACAAGGCTCAGTGCTTTCAAGCCAGCTAGGAATCAATCTAGGATCATCAGCTAAATTATTGAATGTAGTAGGTAGCGTTTATGGTTACAGGAGGAACTGCGAGCAAATTGTGCATGTGGCAAGTGATGATAGCCTGACCGGGCCTTACAGCTGCCCAAATAAGGGCTGGGGAGAAAGGCATTTTCATTTGTTATTTGTTAGAGGACCGAATCTTAGGCAGAAATGTCTGACTGATGCCGAGTTGTGAATTCCAAACGAGGTGGGTGTCATTTCTCATCTGTCAGTCTGTTGAAATATTAGCATGTAAAGATGATAACGCATTGATTTCCCAGGGACCAAGGAACTGAAAACTACTCCATCTTCCGCCTCATGCCTAGCTTTGTAAAGAGAGGAAAGTCAGCTAGGAGGTCTTGAACAGCATCTTCTTGAAACCTTTATTTCCAGCGTAACAGCAACTCGCTCTCCTCCCTGTCTTTAATCAATGTCCTCTGTATTGAGCTGTGTGACTCCAAGATGATGAAATGTTTGCAGTTCTGGGGGCCAGGATGCTGTTTATTTTCTCCCACCCTATCCCCAAGTGTCTGGCTGTGTACAGGTGCAGCAGAAGATACTCAGTAACCGCCTTTTGCTTTCTGCATGTATGATTTGTTCCTCGTTTCCTTCGAAGCAACCTGAGGGAGCAGGAAACTGGATAGACTTGTCATGGAAGGCAGATCAATCCGCTAGCTGTCAGTTGGACCATATTTTATTGTTACATTCACCCTCTTACGGGAGTAAAGTTTCTCAGGCAATGCACAAAAGCACTCACGTTCTGCTTTCCTTTAGCCCGCTGCCAGCTCTGAAGGCATTTTTCAAAATGCCAGTTAACATCATCTTCCCTAGGACAGAAACGGGCTAGCACTTAAGTGATCAGAGGAGGCCACAGCTATCCCGAAATCCTTGCGGTTCCCTGAAATACACCGAGAGACCTTCCACAGCTCGGCTTTGGAAGTCTCTCAAACTCACTAACTGGCTGAGTTCTCAGGGACAAAGCTACTCCTATTCTGACTTAAATGACAAGTCTAGTTTCTGCCTCAGAGGATCTGCAAGCTGGAGAAAGGCTTATTCTAATAGATCTATGGACTACCCTAGGAGAAAAGAAATTGTAAGGTAAGGCAAGCTATATTTCCCTACTTCTCAGATACTGTTTAGTAGTACCTAGAGGAATCACAGCTATCAGCCAAGCATATTGCAAGCCGCTGAAAGTATTGCTGCCATCTAAAGCAAATAAATTTTCATATATTCTCTCCCCCCTGCCATGTTTCCAAGGCAATTATTTTCTTCACCTCAAAACACAGGCACATATGCAAGTGTATCGATTTCCCATTCTTCTTACTGATATGTTTTATTATTTCTATGGCAAATGCTAAAGGGTCACGGAACCTTAATGTTGCTAGTATTAACTTGCTGAAAGGGCTTGCCATTCAGAAAAGATGGATGTAATGAACTGCTTGAGGCCTGTCATGTACTGAGTATGCTGTTTATTAACATATTCCAAGAAACCAGTGAGCAGGCAGCCAGGAGGATGCAGAGTCAGGATCAGAATGCAAATAAAAATAATGAGAGAAACTGCGGGTAGAGTATTGAGATGAGCAGTTCTGCAATTACCCACTGCAGGTTTTGTGGATCGAGATTCAGTGCGTTTCCAGGAACTGAGTATCACAGTTCTTCACTATTAAGCTACTATTAAAGAGTAAAACTGGCCCCGTAGTGCCATTGCATTACTAGAAATGTTCTTGACAGGTTATTTTCAGTTGCCTGTTTTCTTTGTCGCTTTTTTTAAGAAAAAATGTTTTTTCATGTGCTCTGTAGTACAGAGTTGTTTTAAGGCATATGGGTACAGTTTTCTTTAAATTACTTCCACTTAAATGCTCTGTCCTATGAAGGCCTCACTGAAATACTTTGCTCTTTGTTTGCTTAATATAACACAACTGGGATTTTATTTTTTATTTGTAGCAAACGAGAATGAACGATTTGCACTGCCTGAATTTAGACACGTGGACTTGGTCTGGAAGGTAGGTTGCCCTCTCTAATGCTTAAAATTGAATGTAGCAGATTGAAACATGCTGTTAAATAGTTCCAATTTTAATTCTGTATTTTTTTCCAAGAGGAGAATGGGAGTTTGGGGACTTCAACAGCTGTTACACTGTAATTTCGATTGAATTTAATTTGATAGGGGTTACCACGCTTTTTCTGTTCTGCACCACAGCATTGTTAATGCTATTTTAAGCACAGCATGTAGTGATTTAACATGCTCATTTCCAAGACTGGTACATTCATCCATATGGAATTTTAGGTTTGATGTCTTTCTGAATACTTTTTTTTTTTTTTTTTTTACTATATCCATATATTGCTCACTGTGGACCAGATTGAGGAAAGATCTTTTTTTCTCCTCTCAAGCATCTTTTATTTATTTAGGTAAAACAAATCACCGAAATATTTCAATTTTAAACTAAATCAGGTGTTAGTGTTCTTGTTCAGGTTTGCTTGCATACATTTGTGGTAGTGCTCACTACACTTATAGCCAGTGGCTGTATTGTTCGCTGACAGACAAAGCAGAAGACGAGCAGAAACCAGTTGGTGATGACCACTGTTCTGGTCCTGTCCTCAAGCTGACCTAGTAGTAATTTCACAAAAGACCCCGAAATACAACTTCCATGAATACTGATCCTGCTCCAGAGCTTTATGTGCTGTGTGCACCTATGTTGGGCACCTTTCTTACCTGTGACTTGCTGATCAGTCGTGTGCTGAGCGTGTTTCTCTACCCTCTGAACCAAATGCAGAAGGAGGGAGCAGGCAATCCTCCGCCTATTCCTTCCCACTGCTCATGGCAGCAGGACGAGGAAGTCTCACAAGTGGCCCTTCAGAAAAACTTCTCTTTGGAGGTTTCTTTAACGAGCACTTAGGATTAAGTAATCAGTTGAATTTCCCTTTTTCTTTGCTGGTTGTTTTTAAATGAATAACATGCTGCCTACATGATAGCACTGTCCCACTTAGACTGCAGACTTTGCCTCCGAGTGGATTGATTATTCCAGTTACTGGATGCAACTGCTTCCTTTTTTTTTTTTTTTTGGTTGTTGCACGAGCCGTTGCTGTTTGACTTGCTTTATATTGCTTTAAAAAAGGAAAGCCATGACAGCTGAGTGACAAGTCAGTAAGAGGAACTCAGGCCTTGAAGGAGATGTGTCAGTGTTGAAGTTCTAAGTCCTAGTCAGCCATATGAAAGTTTGTATCTATCATATTGCTATCTATTCACATTTTTGCTCCAGTTTATAGACTGCCTTTGCACAGATTGCTTGGGAAATGAATTCTGGCCACGTGCTTCCTTTCGTAGAGTCAATAGTGGTGGCTGTGTTAGAAATGGAGCATTTGTGGGGATCATCTCCAATACAAAGAACTGGGTCCCAAAAGTCTGTCGATTCCACACAATGCAGAATAAGGCAGTGTAGATAAACAGGCTGAACTTTTTTCTCTCCTTTTATTATTATTATTTTTTTGTTTCCTAAGAATTCTACTTTGTAGATTGGCTTGGATGAAACTTCCATAGCAAAGAAATACTGGCTGAGACCAGTGAAGTTACGTATTAAGATCTTGAAATAAACCAAATCACTTAATATCCTCTGAGCTTCAGGAATAGACTTGAATAGTTCTCATCAGACAGTCTATTTCCAGCTAAAAGCTGCCTCTTAAGAGCCCAGCATTGCACAAGTGGGGAAATTCCTTCAGAGTTTTTTGTTATTAGTGTGAATATTTTCTGCTGTAGGTGCTTCTTGCAACAGCCTTTGCCTTTCTTACGCTATAGCTTCAAGCTCCTCTGATGTGATGACTAATGAGAACTTGGGCAAGTTGCAAGGTATTTGATCTTGATAACAGAATTACCTCAGCCATTCTGCAGCTGCTGTTTTGGACTGCCCGTGTGAATTACCACCAGATGAGGGTCAAGCATTTTATATAGATTTACAAGTTTGGCTCTCTGAATGCTGCCGGTGTTTGAGATTCTGTTGTAAAGTCCAGATTTCCCAGCAAGGAGGCGCTGGTTTGCACAGCACAACAAATTCACTTGTTGAATATCCTCTCCTAAAAACAGAAACACCAAATGTACTGATGATTTTATTTAAAGCCCCCTGGCTTTTCATTAACTGGTGTGCTGTAATGATCCATCACACACCCATTTCACCAGGCTGTTTTCCCAACCAGCCATATCAAGTTTTTTTCTTTTTCATCTCTGTGTTGATTTCTCAAGGAATTGCATCACATTAACGTATAAATCCAGGAATACCTTCCAGCATGGGGTTGCAATATTGTCTTTTCAAGCTCCATATATGAACTGTTAAGCTTCTTTCCAAATACTCTTGCATTACATAGATACAGCTTTCACTCACCGATTTACCAACCAGCACAGCAAGCAGGCTGTAAGCTGGGGGCCAAACCTCTCCTAGAGATAATTATCATTGCAAAAGAATTGGAGGAGAGGAGCCCACCTTGCAGTCACCTCTCAGGTTTGTCCTCAAACCTCCCTGTTACTATTTTCAAAATCTTAACCAAATATACCCAGTGTTCACGCTGCCAGGTGCTTTCACAAATGCAGCATCTGCGAAATGTGTTGAGTCCCACCCAGGAGGGTACAGCCCATGTCTGTTTTGCAGTGCTAGCTGTCTGGCATCGAGTCAGGTGCTGGGGAAAGTTGGCAGCACATTGCTTTGTCCTTCCTCAGCCTTTTTAAGTGCTGATGTACTGCTGCTATGTAGGGAAGGCCAGGAGATTGGGGAAGGGGTCTCAGGCACGAGCTGTCCCACAGTGAGTGATCTCCTGTAGCTAGAAGGGGAGGAAAAGGACAGAGTCCCGGATGATGAATACCCCAACCATGGGCTGCCAAAGTGAGGTAGAGATGGAGGAGAAGATTTCTGCCACCGCCCAGAATTTACATCATCTCCCCTGAGCTCCACCAGCCTGTTAACTGAAACGTTCAATATTATGGTATTTCTGTTGCTGTGATCATTTGTGGTATCAATTGCGTGAAAGATTCAAATGCTCTCACCCATCAGTTTCTGGTAGATGTTTTTCTAAACATCAAAGTGTGTTGTATCTTGGCAGTCTGCCTCTTTTGCCAATTTCAGAAGTCTCTTATACAAGAGTTGTGCAAAGCAGGCATTTAAACACTGTCGACTTGGCTCCAACTTTCACGCCAAATTTAGTAGGACAGTTTTGCAATCAGTGTTTAATTAGCTGTGATTCTTCAGTCTCTGCTTCCAGATGGAGAACTGCTTAACAGTCACCAGTAGTGAAATTCCTCTAACAGCTGCAGCTGCCTGTATTATTCACCCCAGGCTCCCTCTGTGCTCAGTTAAGAGAAATAGGCACTTCTCGGGCGTGAGGTAACTGCTGCTAAGGTAGACAGATGAAAAAAAAATCACAAGGAAATCACAAGAGCACAAGTTGTGCTCTTCAAGGACCTGTTTTTCTTCATTGATTGTAAAGGAGACACAGATTGCAGTCTCTGCTGTCTCTCTGCCACGTTCACATTATAGATTGAGCACACGTTACATCAACCCCTCTTCAGCAAAGCAGGGGAAAAAAAAAGTATCTGGAGATACAATCTGTGTGAACTGCAGAAAAGTCCTTTCTACACCACTCAGGGACAGTCTCCGACTAAGAGTCTGACCCCACAAGAGACCTGATTGGTGTTTGTAGCTGCTCTTTTCCTTATCTTTCCAAAATCAGGACATACCGAGTGTGTGCTGGCCTAGATTCTGTGTGTCTGAGTTTAGGTACTTTTACAAAAGAAGTTGCCTCTTCGGTTAGATCGAGATATTACGTGGTCTGATGCCCTCTGGAGGTCCTTAGTTTTCTCTGCTAACTCTTGGGATCCATCTGGGACAGCTGTACACTGAAGTGCCTGAACTAAATGGTGTGAATTCAGGCCACCCTGTATCCACCCCTAATGTCCAGGTTCTCTATTGTTCAGATTCCCATCTTCAGCATACAGAACTGTGTGACTAAAATGAAATTCACAGATAAAGTCTGGAAGAACTAAATTTTTGTAATGTGACCAGAATTTAAGAATGGTGAACCCTCCTCTGTTTTGTGCTTAGGTATTGCCCTTTTTACTAACATTTTTCTCAAGGTTTGGATGGCCTCACTCCTTGAGGGTAAATTCAGATTGCTTGAATGCAGCTTTTCCGCTGGGAAAATAAGCTTGTTCAAAGACAAACTAAATTAACTACTACGTTTTCTGGCAGGTTCATTTTCATCATTCTTTGAAATTTTGTTTTTGCTTATTTCTTTCACCAAGAATTAATATCAGTGGAGAGAAACCAAAAGATCGATCATGGCACACATTGACTCCGATAGGAGATGACAGACTCTTTCTTTTTGGTGGACTGAGTTCTGATAATGTTCCTTTAAGTAAGTAACTTTAAAATTGTGATTCTATTATATGCTTTGATAGTAACTTAATATTGTGCGTATTTGTTGTCTTTCTGAAAACTGTTTACATGTAGACTATTTTTTTTTTATAGAATTTTCATGACGCTTGAGTATTTCTTGAGCCATTTTACCTTTTAAAGAAATGTAGGAGCACATTGTGCAGTACGATGATAACATTTAATGATCAAACTAATCATCCTTTCAAATCAAGGACAGTTTGATTAAAGATCAAGGCAAGAGTCTCTCACATTCGGATATGTGCAGAGGATAAATTTTGATCTTGCTACGAATTACAGTTAGAAGATTCAAATAATAATGTTGACATAATGTACATTTTTGGATGAATCATGTCCACAAAATATTAGATGGGAAGTAAGGTGGTCTTATTACACTGTGTTCCCTTTCTAGAAAAGGCAATCTTCTCATGACAAAATATGAAAATAGCTTTGAGTGTCACAGATGCATTCCATTGGGAGGGGACAGTTTTCAAAGGGACATTGACCTGCTTTCTAAGGGACATCGACCTCCTTTCTCAATATACCAAAAAGAAAAAAAAAAAAAAGTCTGTGTGTTTAAATTCCAGATCTCAATGCAGCAAGCTTTTTGTAACTGAATGGTTAAGTTTAAATTGCAAAGGTTGAAAAGATTGACTGATGTTTTTGTTATCTTTATATAATGTCCTCTTAGAACAGAAAGCTTTTGTATAAATAAAAAGAGAAGGTAATGCTTTGTCCAAGGAAAAAGTCCTAATATATGTTCTTATTTACAGGTGATGGCTGGATTCACAGTATTACAACAAATGGATGGAAACAACTTACCCATTTGCCTAAGAGTAGGCCGAGGTATACGAAAATAACACTGAAATTTAGACATTTCAAGTTAAGGAATTCTAAATTAAAAAACAGTGTTTTAAAACTACATTATAGAAATACTTTACAAAGCGAATGTGGCACGATTGAATAGTTTGCACTGTTCCCTCATGTGCCTCCATACCAGCTGAGGCATTATTACTTTGTGTTTGTTACAGCTGATTCTTACTTTCTTTATGGTGATTATTTGCAGTAAGAGATTCTGATGAAGGATCTGGGTGTCCAGTTAACCTGGTGTTATATAACCAAATGATTTTTGTGTAAGAAAATGTATATTGCTTAACTTTTGAGGAATTTAATAACCAAGGAGAATGACTAAAGTTAATTAACATTAATACATTTTTAGAAACATGAAGAAGACAGCAGTGAAAAAGCTGATGCACCTTTTGGGAATTAGAAATAGCTGCTGTGTTTGTTTTTTTTTTCTCTGATCAGAAGCAACAAATTATGATTACAGTTTTTCAAACCTGAATTTACTACTAAAGTACAGCAGCTAGATTTAAGCAGCACAGTAAATGGAGTTTTTTTTATTTCGGGAACTTAACTGCCAATCAAAAAGACCTAGCTCTAGGATGTGTATGGCTGTACTGTCTCTTCCAGACCATAATCCCCTTTTCTTTCCAGTTTAAGAGCACAGAAAAAGATTATTTCTGTCTTTAAAAAAAAAAAAAATAAGTTGCATGTTCTAAACCTGGGCATTATTTGAAAGGTGCCATTAAAAACAGATGCCTACTCTATCAGAGTACAGCTTTTATTTTTATCCCAGTCTTCGCAGCATTCTCTGTATTATAATGTGAATACTGTGGAAATGAATGGTTGTATATATTAAATATTCAGTTTTTCATGGAGTTCACTCAATATATTCATCCAGGTATTCTCAGCACAATTTCTTGTCATTCTTTTAGTGTATGATTCTAGTCTGACATTTGTATGCTTCCTGCCTTATGTTCTGTTTTCTATTACTGAAATATCCTTACGTCATTGAATTTTCTTCTCATTTTATTCTGTTCTAGGGCGTTCTTAAATATAGCAGCCACTGTTAGACCAAGATTTCTGCTTTCGTATATTTCAAACTATTTCAAGACTAAATAAACTCATACCTTAGGTTCTCAAAGTATTTTCTTTTTATGATCAGTGAACTGACAAGTGAAGACTGACTGCCTTAAAAAACAAAGCACATCATTAGCAGTCATAACTCATACCTGTCTTCCTGTTCAGTTCTTTATACAGATGGTTTCCTAAAAGTTGACTGCTGAAGTGGACTGCCTCCCCTCAGGTTTTTAAGTTTTATCGGTGCCCCATGAAAAAGGACTGGGAAGGGACAGGATGTGCTCTCCTACGGGCAGCAGGCCAGGGACCTGCAGCTCAGCCTTTACTCTGTAATTACACTGGGATAATTCGTGCCTCAGGTGGTGGTGGCAGCTGCCTCGTGAGCCCCACATGGCTTACAGGCAGTTTGAGGGCAGATCCCATGCTGGGCTACAAAGAATAACCTCCGTTTGGCTGTGCTGGCAGGAGACTGCTGTGCAAGCCCCTGCCTTGCTGCTGCAGAAGCACAAACAGGGGTCCCCAGACTGATGCTGATACCTCGGCTGGGGACTCAACCGCACACGCAGCCCCGACCCTCCTGGAGAACGGAGCTGTTGGGTTCTGTGCTGATGCCAGTCGGCTCCCTCAGTCCTGCATCTTGTTCTCTGCCATCTCTAGCTGTTGGTATGTGCTTTGGTAGGCTGAGGTCAGGTGCCTTGCTTTGAGCTAAGCCTTTAAGGCAGTAAATGCCCCCCCTGCCACTGCCTTCCTTTTTAAAGGAAGATGATAACATTTCTTCAGGAAGTTTTGGAAGTAAGGGCAAAAGGAGCCATACCAAAAGTCTGCCTGTATACTGAATTAGTTTGAACGAGTATGAAGTACTTGTACCATAATTATGGCCCTACGCTTGCACAGGATTACTGCAGGGTCTCTGCAGACAAAAAAAGGTTTAAATCAGTTCTATTGCTCCCATGCTTTTAACAGTAGGACTTAATATGTAATGACAACAATACTTAGATATGTACTTACTTAAATATATTTCTATTATAAAAATACACTATGTATCATATATGCATTAGTATATTTTCCCAATGGTTCTGCAAAATTGATTCTCTCCTTATTTATTCTCCTTATATAAAGAACAATTCCTTTAATTTCTTTCAGCCTCCCTTTTTAGGAATTTCTAATAAATTGTCCTCCAGGTTATAGACCTGTAATTCTGGTGGAAAATATTTGGTTCTTCTGTCCATACGTCATACTTCAGAAAGTATTTTGCATACCAGCTTGATATACAGAACAAAATGTGTGTTTAATGTACAAATTCTTAGTGTTTTCATTACAATGTAATTCTCTTAATCTATATTCTAGTTAGAAGAGCTGTATAAGGTTACATTGATTCAGCTTCTGTATAATTTAAATAACGTGCTTTATTAGAATGTTTAGGTGATAAGTTAGAGCAGCTGTGAGAGGACATAAACTCTGTCAGTCTGTAGAAAAAAGCATCAGGTTGCAAGCTAGGATGTCAACAAAATCAAGGCAGGAAAGGCTCCCCAGTGTTCTTCGGTGACGAAGTCCAGGCCAGAGTTTTCCTAATGCAGATAAGGCAGAGACAGATCTATCTCCAGGTATGAGGAAGAGAAAAGGGTGGGATACAGTTTAGCTTAAGGAGAAGAGTGAATAATAACTGAAATGAATGGAGTAAGAAAGTGAGAGCGTTTACTTCTGCATGAAAGTTCTAGCTGTGTGTATTTTTTCGTTTAAGTAAACGTAAAGGGCCAGAGCTTTGGTGATAATCATCTTGTGATACTTACTTCAGTGGTGATACACCAGTAGGAAAGAAACAGACTTTGATCTGCTGGCAATAAATCAAGCAAGGTGTAGCTACTGAAGCAGAATCATTGTTCTGGCAAGATCATATAAATCGGGGTTTTGGGTTTTATTATTTCATGTACAATCTGCTTTTGTATGTACGAATTACTTGTGGGCATGATGAAAGTAATTGGTGCACAGAAAATGATCCCCGTGAGTCTTCGGGCTTAGAATGTAACTGCCACGAGGTAATTGGTGTTGTGAAGCTCTCATCCTGGTGTTCAGGGGCAACAGTCAGTACTAAAAATCCTGCAGTCTGAAAGCCAATAGAATTATAGTTATGAATTACAGAAACAGTGGATTTTTTTTTAAAGGCTGTTTTTGGCAAAAGCATGTTTTCTTAACTTTTCCACTGTAACATTTTTTTTGAGCTACTGATAAATAAGACAAGGTATATATAGGCATAATACAGATAGGTCAAACAGTGACAAAAAGATACTGGTCTGTATGGAATGTAACCATTCACCAAAACTGTCATGAGATGGATAGTCACATTACTTTTGTCCTTTTATATTGTTAAAGAATTGAATAATAACATTCTAATGCATTATTTTCAGATTTGAAAACCTTTGAAATAATGTCTTGGTTTTCTAAAAAGTAGGGGTTCCATTAGAGTACTCTGTGCGTGTACATCTCTCTTTCCCATGCACATTTAGAATCAATCAACCTATCTCAGTAATATTGGACAAATTAGAAACCTCTGAGATGCTTCACAACATAATCTTTGCAAAGAAATGATCAAACAGAAAAGAGAGACTCTCATAATCACTTCAGTCCTTTAAGGCTTAGTGCTTACTAGCAAAGACTGGGAGGTGTTCCTTGAGATACAAATTGTTAAAAAACAGCCTGTATTGTTTCTGCACCTCAAGAGCAACTTGTAAAACAAATTATTTAAAATTGTGAAATTCTTCTGGGTAAATAGTGTGAGATAATAAGACTTCAAGTCTCTGTGCTTAAGTAGTGGAATCACAGGATTTAGGAAATGTGACCTTTCCGTTTTAATTAAAAGGATCATATATCCTCATAACAAAAGTTGTTTGAAAAGAAACTTGAATATGAGGAATGTAGAAAAGTCTGTGTGAGGTAATTAATACATGAATAAACTTCCTGCTCCCCTGAAGCCCCTTAAAATATATAGTTCTTAGAATTGTTTTGCTGATAACACACAGCTGCTTCTTGTTATTCAGTCACTAACCCTGTTTACAATTTTGTTGCTAGATTGTGGCATACAGCCTGCCTTGGAAAAGAAGGAGAAGTGATGGTGTTTGGTGGAAGCAAAGATGACTTGCATTTCATGGACACGGTCAGTAAACTGAGTAATGAAATCCTAGCGCTACAATAATTAGAGCTGAAATGAAGTTAATACAGTTGTTGATATTATTGGATTCATTCATATCATGCTATTGTGAAGATGTGACTTCAAGTGTTCCTGAGATGTAATTTAGGAGGGGTTTTCATGCCTCTTTTAGGGTCATAAAAATAACTTGATGGTCACATTCTTTAAAAATAATTATTTAAATATCCACCGCTTTAAATTATGTATGTGGTAATAAATGTTACATTAATCCAGAAAGTAGCAGTATTTCTGAGATAAGCTGTTTATCATTTTAATGTTTGTTTTCCTCTCTCTTTATCAGGGTCATTGCAGTGACTTGTTGATATTTCAGACTCAACCTTACTCGCTTCTCAGGTGAGTTGAAGCTATCAGTACAGGCAGTCTAAGAGTAAATTGTTGTAGCACTATGCTTTTTTCATGCACAGGTTTTAACTATTTAATCCCAAGTAGGCAGGTAAATATAAAATCACCTTCTCAGTAAATATTTGAAACATGCAGTGTATGACTATCCGTAGCAGTTTAAATGTTGGTATTGTATAATACTCTTCTTGCACATGCATGCACAACACATGTAGTGACTGTGTTCATAGAACTATGACATCACAAGCAGCTTTTATTCAATAATATTTTTTGTCTTTAGGTTATAGGCCACTTACTTAAATCTCCTTTTTTTTTCTCTCCCTCTTCCTCAGGTTGTGTCTTGACTGCATTGGTAAAAACGCAGCCCTCTTAAAAAATCAAATACCTTGCTTGCCATCCAAACTTCTGCAGCAGGTGCTGAAAAAAATAACCTTCTGGGCTGCAGTTAACCACCGGCAAGAGAAGAAAGCTGAAACTGAACGACAATGTCAACTAAACACCACATGAACAATGGCAATGAAACTGTTGAACACTGGTTTATTTACACTGTACAGCAAAGTCTTTTGTTAGTGAACTTTACTAATGCTACAGAGCAACAGTATGTTAAGCTGAGTTTCTAAGTGAAGTTTGAGAACAAAGAAATCCTTTTTATGGAAGTCTTTTGTTTTCTGCGTTATAGGAAACTGAGAAAACTTGATTTGTATATATTGTTAACTTCTGCTGTTGTGGTCTTAATGAGACAGTCCATACAACTTGTTCTTTTTGAAGGTGACATGCCATAAAAATGTTTTCAGTTGACCAAAATGTGGCTTAAGTCTAAAAACTTAACTAGAGCCTTATCACTTCAGCCTTTTTGGGAAAAAAATAAGTTTAACACCATCTTTGGAAGACTCAGACTTGTCCATCCTGAAGAAGGTAACTGGAAGGTAATACCACCAAATCTTATTATTTGATTCCACTAGACTCTGTCATATGAATACGTAGTCAAGTGACGGAGCTGAGCATCGTACCCACCCCATGAAGGGCGATAGCTGAGCGGGGGACTTGAAGAGCACTGTAAGGAGCAGCATTACAGCTCGCATAGGAAAGCTCACATGCTGCTCATAATGTGGTTTTGCTATGTTTCTGTAATCAACGAGTCCTTTTTGAAATAGGTTGTATATTGTATTTTGGATGTGTAAAGTTTATATTTAATTCTTGTTTAAAAAAAAAATGCTTATTTATTGTTTAAAGAAGAGCATATGTAGTACTTGCTATTTTTCTGTTTCGAATACCCAGTTAACAGGAGCACAGTCATTAAAATTTTATAGAGTTGGAGACCACTTTTGACTAGTTTTGACATTTTTACGATCCGCAAAACCCCTTTGATTGGGGGGGGGAGGAGTCTTTCGGGCTTATTTATATCAGAAAAGGGAAGTTTCGTGACGGGGTGTTGGAAGAGAGACGGCATTTTGCATGTGCTGAAACTGACGACTATTTACTGTTAGTTCGGGTGTTTGGGGGTCTATAAAACCCCGGTATTTCGGCCGAGAAGGGCTTTGTCGTGCTATAAAAACACCTTAAAGTCGTTTTTTTTTTTTTTTTTTTTATGGCGGGGGCCGGCGGGGCAGGGCCCTGAGGGCGGCGGGGCCTGTGGCGGGCGGGCGGAGCGGAGCCTGCGCGGCGCTGACGGAAGCGGCCCCGGCGGATGCTGGCGCTGCGCGGCCCAGCTGAGGCCGAGGGGGCCGGGGTGCAGCGCCGGGAGGGCTCGGCCCTGAGGTAACGGGGCCGGGGGGGAGCTGAAGGGACCGGGAGGGGGCTGAAGGGGTCGGGGGGGAGCTGAGGGGGTCGGGGGAGGCCTCGTTTGGAGCCGCTGGGGGGTGCGGAGGGGGCGCTGCCTGAGGGGGGGCTTCGGTGTAAAGGCGGAGCTCTGAGGTGCGTGCCTCGCGGGGTCTGCTTCTGGGTGTCTTTAGATGGTCTTTAAAAAAAAAATAAGATGGAGATTTTGGTATAAATAGGCAGCTGAAAGCCTCGTAAATTTTTCAGCAATCCGCACCCGCAGCGCTGCTGGCTGAGGGGACAGCTTGCACCCAGAGCTCCCTGTGAGAGGCACCACAGCGCGGCCTCTTGTCTTCCCCTCCCCTGCTTTTCCCCGCTTGTTTTCGAAGCCCCTCACCGTGTCGTTCTGCGCACCTAGCACCCTGTCGACATGGCTGATGACAACGAGGACCTGCAGGCCGATGAGGAGCTCCCGGCACCGGCTGAGGACAGCTTCGAGCAGCTGGAGAACGACAGCCCCGCGGAGCGCAGCGGGCATGTGGCCGTCACCGATGGGCGCTGCATGTATGTCTGGGGAGGCTACAAGGTAGGTGGCCATCACCCACAGGCACTGCACGTACGTTTGGGGGGCTACAAGGTACGTGGCCATCACCCACAGGCACTGCATGTACATCTGGGGGGCTACAAGGTATGTGGCTGTCACCCACGGGTGCTGCATGTACATCTGGGTGGCTACAAGGTATGCCCCTGCGGCCCATGGTGCTGGTAATTGGGTCCCGTTAGTTTGGAAATCAATCTGTAAAATTATCCCTCCTCTAGAGAAAAAAAAACAAAGTTATTTAACAAATTAGAATATAGCATTTAAGAGGTTCGAGTTACTGAAATAATCATGAGTGTTAAATACAGATCTCGGCACACAGATAACTTCTGTGGGATGCTAAGTGTCGTTTGGCTTCCTTAACTCGTGCCCCTGTTGGAAGAGGAGGAAATGCTGTCTGATTTGAAGTGTGCACCATGCAAAATGGTGCTTTTATGTCCACCATTATCAGCACAGCTGTGTGGTGCACGTTAACGAGCACAAGTTGGTTGTTTAGCATAAGAGGGGGGTGTAGAGCAAGTAGCACCAAGCTGTCCTACGGTTTTGACAGCAATGAAAATTATTTGACAGCGATTTCAGTAGATAAACTAGCTCAAGATAAAGCTTTTGGTGAGTTCTGCATTTTGTGGAGGGGATGGGGGATGTAAAAAGAAGACTTTGGCTCATTCATGCACCCTGTCCTCTTTGGGATACAAACGGGAGGATTAGCTTCTATTTGTATCAGTGTCTGGCTCTGCTGGGAGTTTGTGTGGTCCCCAGCAGAAGCTAAAATGATCTAATACCTGCTCTTTGGGGCTGCTCTGCAGGTGAGAGGTACAGGACTACAGCAGGCATTGTTCCTGCAGATTAGACATCTGAGGGGTTTTAAACGTTCGCAGGAGTCTAATTCAAGCATCCTTCTTTTGCTTTTTCTTTTCTGAACTGTTCTGCAGAATGCCCAAGTTAGGGGATTTTATGACTTCTATCTGCCTAGAGATGAAATCTGGATCTACAACATGGAAACTGGAAGATGGTACAGTAAATAATTAACTTAATAATTTTTGCGTTGTGGGAAGAAAGAGAGAAGTTCTTAAATTGGTACAGAAACCATGCTGAGGGTCTGTGAACAGAGTGAATTTTCTGATCTCTTTATTCCCACGTATCAAACTGTTGCATAAATGTGTGCAGTGCTTCCAGGGTTGTTAGTTTTTGTTTGTTTTGTTTTGTTTTGTTTTTCTGTGTGGAAAACAATTATGCTTTCACAGGGGTGAGATAGGTGAGGTGGGAGAGACAGCTCAGGCAGCCCATACAGGAAAATGTCATCAACAGCACAAAGTTTTTTTGGGATATCTGGTATAGGACATAACACCTGGAAATTGTACTTGTACCATTCACTGGGGAAGAGTGCATTGAGGGTACCGTATGTTTTTGTTTCTTGTTGGAGTTGTTTTTAAATATTGATGCTGCCAAAGAAGCTACTGTGTCTTCTTAGACCAGTAGGAACCTGGAAGTTGTGTGAAACCTGCGTGCCTGATGGTACAAGAGAAGGCAAAAGGGTGCTCCAATTCTGTTCCTAGCTGGGGCCTTGCTCTGTGAGACCTGGCCCCCTCAGTGCTTTGCAGAAAATGCAGCTTCAGCACTGCTTGCAGTCACCAGAGTGGTTGAGGAGAGCCTTGAGCAGGGGGTGGAAGCTTTTCTTTGTGTTTACAAGCATTTAAAAAAAAAAAAGGTAACAAAACATAAACCCTCAGTTTAGACAGGTGCAGCCTCTTTGCCTGGGGATCTTTCTGGGATATTGAACGTGAAAATCACTCCAAACTCCTGAACTGGGCAGACGGGATTCCTCCCCCAGAAAACACGTGTTAATTAAGGTGGCCTTTCCCCACGCCACCCCTTCATCAGACCTGCCTCGTGCTGTGAATTGTTAAAGTGCACGGGGCTGCAAAACTCCTAACTGAAGGGTCCGCAGGGACGTGTCGTAATGAGAAACGTACTGGTAGTGTTATAAAGTTCCACTGCAGAGAAAATCGCTGTTGTTTGGTTTGATCAGATGTAATATTTTAATTGTGCTTCTAGGAAGAAGAGTAAAACAGAAGGAGATGTTCCCCCTTCCATGTCTGGAAGTTGTGCGGTGTGTGTAGACAGAGTGGTGTACCTGTTCGGAGGACATCACGCGCGGGGCAACACCAACAAGGTCAGTGGTTTCATAAACTCTTCCTCACAGAGAAGTTTCTGGTCGTTAGCTTTGGTCCCATTTCATAGGAGAGAGAGGTGGACTTCTCAGTTAATTAATTCCCATCCAAAACAAGGAATGGATCATAACAAATCACAAAAGCGTTTTCTTCTGAATCACTGGACAGGTTGAATCCTGTTTCAGAGCTTAAATGTCAGTAACCAGAGATGCTGAACATGCATCTAATCACCGTGCCCTCCATGGCTTCTGCAGGATAATATTTTCACCTCCTGGAAGCAGATAACCAGCTTTCTCATGCTGTCAGCAGCTTCCTCAGATGCGAGCTAATTGAAGCCATGTTCCTTTTGTGCTTGCCAGAGAGATTTTGACTAACAAAATACGGTGCTTAGCACTTGAATTATTTTTTTTTTCCGTGCAAGTGATCGGCTGGCACGCTTTTATCAGCCTAGTTTTTAGTTTCGCTGCAACAGGTCAGCTAACCTGAAGTTTGGAAAACAAGTTAGCCTTCAGCTCTGCATCATTTCACATGGTGGTTGCACCCCTGTTGCTTTCCACCACCAAAGGAGCACCGTGACCTGTTTGGGTGGCAGTTGCTCTAGAGCAGCTCACCCCGTAAATTGTATTGCAGTGGTGCTTGTGAGTTTGATTCCTCTGAAACCTGGGAATTTCCAGAGCTCACTGAAACAGTATCAGCAGGTGATTTGTAAATGCTTTGAAATGTTACTCACTCTTCTCTGGAGTACCTGAAAATATTTTGATGTTCGGAAAGTGGGGTTTAAAGTAAATGGTTTCAGTCTCACTCTTAAATATAAACTGAAAGTAACCTGAAAGTAACCTGCTGCAATACTTGTAAACAGGCTGAACCAAACTAAATTTATGAAGTGTGAGTTGCTTCCTTCCTGCTGGGGGTATTCTGACACTTCAGGCAGTGTTTATGTGTGCACCATGTAAAATCACACAACACACAGAGAAGGGATGAGGCAATAAAAACATTTATTTTTGATTTATTTTTTTAAATTCTGAGACAATTGCTATATTATGCACGCCTTCATTTTATCCTGGTTCAGCTTCTGGATGGTGCCACTCAATGTTAATGGTCCTGTGACTTTTGTAAAAGAAAGTTTGGGGCTTAAGTCTGTAAAAAGACAAGGATCCATAAAAAGATCCTTATTTTGTTCCAAACGTTGTCAGTACTCTGTGCAGCTAGGAATAGAACTTTTGTAGTGTTTCTGTACCAATACATGCTAATTAAAAGTAATTATTTTAACATCAGTCAGACTTAAGCTTTAAGCTAACCGTGTGGGTAAAAAACAATCTTTTTATTTTCTACAGTTCTACATGTTAAATTCCAGATCCACGGACAAAGTGCTGCAGTGGGTCAGAGTAGAGTGTCAGGGGGTCCCCCCTTCATCAAAGGACAAACTTGGCGTTTGGGTTTACAAAAACAAGTAAGGCTCCAGCAACGAAGTCAGCGCAGCTGTCCTTGCGTGTGTGTGTGCTTTAATCACTCTTAGCCTTGTCATTGTTGTGTCTTTTTGTTTAAACAAGGGCTGCAGAAAGATTTCTTGCCTGCAGCACATACGTGCTCCAGGAAGATGCTGGATTTGTTCCCCAGCCAGCCTTTTAAAGCTGCTCTGTCCTTTAACTGTTGATAAATGGAAAACCTCACTCCCAGTTTGGCTATGTGTAAGCTGCAAAGTATCTGGGTGAGTCACGATCCGAACTGTGGGCTCCTGACAGGCAAATCTTCCACGGTGCATTCTCAGTACATCCCTGCTTCCTCGTAGCAGCGTTGTTCCCCTTGGCAGTTGCATCTGGATTTATTCTCCCAGAAGCCTGCTGTAGGATTCCTGTTACATACAGAAGGCAAACTTTTGGCCATGTCTTGTGGGGCAGCTTGTTCCTGATAGTCCAGGAGCAAGAAGCCATGTTAATCAAAAGCCACATGTGACTCTCAGCGCCACACAAGCTTCGTGCTGCGTGTTTTGTGCTGGTTGCGCAAAACCAGAATGCAATGGGATGATCTGCTGGCGATGTTATCCGACCTAATGTGCTGGAGTGGTGTCCCAGAGATGCCTTTTGGCATCGCGAACCTTGGAAAAGATGAGGAGGACAAGGAGGAGGTGTCGGAGCCAGATGAGCTGACACGCAGAGCGTTGCCTTGCAGCCTCCCCCTGCTCAGTGCCATGCTAGTCCCTGCAGGGAGCTGTGGGATGAGATTGCTGCGGCCTCCTGGTGCTGAGGAGGCTGAGGAATGCCCCTGCTGTGGTGGCTTCTCCCTTCCACCAGTGCCCTGCACCCGGTGCTCAGCAGTTTGGGGGCAGAAAGGGATTGTCTGGGGGCAGGCAGGAGCTTTTGGCTCTCTCCTTGGTCTCAGGGCTGGTTTCTTGGGGGCTTTCCAGCTTCCAGAAAGCAGGACCCAAAAATCAGCAGGTGACAGCTCACATGGCCAGACCCGTGCCCTGCAGGAGGGCTGGAAGGGCTGCTCCCCACGGGGCAGGGCTCTGCAGGCTGTGAGCAGCCTCGTGGTGCTGCTGGGGCTGAGCTCTGCTGCGAGCAGGCAGTGGTTGGGGCTTCTACTTCTTGTTTTCAGCTGGCAGGGCTCGGAGGCTCAGCATCACGTCGTGCCGGGGCTCTGCAGGCTTTTACTTGCAGCCTTTGGAGACCCAAACGTAACGTAAATCACACTTAGAAGATGACAGGAAAGGAAGAGCAGCTGCAGGGGTGCTCCCAGGAGCTACTCTTCGGGCTTTGAAACAAAACAGGAGTGCAACGAGCAGTGTCTTGCCCCAGGAACCCGAAACCCTCGCAGGCAGCTCCAGTGGCTGTGGGTGCATTGTATCTCGCGTGGCCACCCTGCCCTGCCCAGCCCAGCACATGCAGGCAGCACAATCCCATCCCTGTGCTTCTTCCAGGAGTGTCTGTGAGCATTTTGGGGTCAGGGAGAGTGAGCTGCAGGCTTGGGAAGGGTGGAGGCAGGACCCTTCAGGAGCAGACCCCGTAGCTGCCCCGTGGGAGCCCCGGTAACAAAGGCTGGAGCACAGTGAGCAGGCAGCGGGCCTGGCAGCTTCACAGTTGGAACCGGAGCCAAATTTGGAAGCCTGGGGCCTGGAAAACACCTACAGAGGGATTTACCGGGGGTGGTAGGGTCGATGAGGCAAGAAACAGGGCCCACACCTGGAAAACTTGCACTGTTGACATATTGGAAGCAATGAAGTCAAAGGGGCTTCCCTGGTTTCCCTGCCTTCTGTTTGAGCCCAGCCTTTACAGGGCTTTACTTGCTAGCACCAAATGGGGTAATATTTCTAACAGACCTTGTGGCTTGTTTTCTTTCAGGCTAATATTTTTTGGAGGCTATGGCTATTTTCCTGAAGGGAAGCAACGAGGAACTTTTGAATTTGATGAAACCTCTTTTTGGGTAAGTTAACTTCTCCCACCTTTGTGCAATTGCCGTTTAACCTCTAGTATTTCATTAGTGCTTATTAAATCTCGCTTCTTATTAAATATTATTCATTATTTTTAAAGAATTCAGGTCTTCCAAGAGGGTGGAATGACCACGTGCATGTTCTGGACACTGAAACTTTTACCTGGAGCCAGCCTATAACGACGGTAATTACTCTTACACCGCTTGTTTTCGTTACAGCTCTGTGTGCCATTTCTCTTCTTGTTTCCCCTGAAAATACACATGGCTCTCCTAGGCTGGAGTTCACTGATTTAACTTGGTTTAATTAGAAGAGGTTGCTGATAAAAGCGGCCTCGCTGCAGGGCGTTAGCAGAAGCTGTCCCAGCCCTGGTGGCTGTGTGCTGCAGATGTCCCAGTGCCTGCTGTGTGCTCAGCTAACCCACAGGACAAAGCGAGCTTACCCGGTCGTATCCTGCCCCCTGCGGGGTCCCACCTCCAGCTGCCACCTCCCAGGCATTATTTTAGAAGATGTGGTTAACTGTACCCAAGCAAGAAGCATCTAAATTCACCCTTTTTTTTTTTTTTTTTTTTCACTTTTCTGCTGCGCCCCGCAGCCTGGTTTATAGGTCACCAGCCTTTAACTGCCAAGTGTGCTCTGTGATCCTGCCTCCTTCAGGGTATATAAACCAGTCCCCGAGTGTCAGGAGTTCAAGAGTTCCTTCTTTGTGGAAGGGCTCCCTGAAATGCCTGGTGCTGGCTGGCGGGAGGACACGAGAGGCACCTCGCGGGGTCACGAGATGGGGCGCTGGAACAAGGGGACTGTGTGGAGCTGATCTGCTCGCTCTGCTGCTGTGAAGTTTGTTTTCACCTTGGATGATTCCTGATCTGCTGCCTGGCAGCCGCTGTGTAGCTGTGGCTGGGGCTCTGCCTCCCCTCCTGAGACAGGCGGCCTGCCTGATCCAGCCCTGGGAGGAAACCAAGAGCTAAAGCTTAGGGCTCTGTGACCTGGGCTCTGCTCCCTTCTCTTCCCGAGCGAGCTGTCTTAATCCCCCGCACCTTGCTTATTTGCCAGCAAAGTGTGGCTGTTAACTTCTCTCATCTGCATGGGTTCTGGGCGGTGTCAGCTGTGTTTGCAGCCTTCCTACAAGCTGTTTGTGGGAAAGGACTGCTAAGAGAAGGGTTTAAAACACTGTCAGTAGGACTTGCTTGGAAACATCCACGAAAAATAAAAGCTCCCTGCTTGCCTGCTCAGTGGCATTCCTGAGACCATTTAAACCAAATTTAAGTCATTTGTTTCACAGAATCACAGAACGGGTCAGGTTGGAAAAGACCTTCATGGATCACCAAATCCAATGATCAACCTGACCTCCCGAGTCCCACCACTAAGCCCTGTCCCTCAGCATCTCTTAAATACCTTCGGGGTGGGGACCCGGACTGGGCAGCCCGTTCTCTCCATGCTTGGTGAAGAAATTCTGCCTCAAGTCCAGTCCAAACCTTCACTAGCCCAACTTGACACAGTCACTGAATGCTTGTTTACATTATTTACCTGATCCTCTCCTCTCCAAAAACAAGAAACTTGCCTTTTGTTTTGCTTTTTCTTTAATTATTTTTTTTTTTTTGCTCTTCATTATTTTTCCCGTTGGGTTGCTTTCTTTCATGCTTCAGTAGCGCTGTTCTCCTGGGGAGCTGAGGAAAACAAAATGGCTGGTTCCCTGTCATCCTCGCCGCAGTGTGACAGTTCGGTGCGTTCCGCTTGGGTGCTGGATCACGGGCAAAGCAAAACACGGTTATTGCAAACAGACCCCGTGTGAAGTGTCCCAGGAGGACTCAGGAACAGGCAGTTGGAGTGATGCTGCTACAGAATTGGAAGAAATCAAATTAGAGTTAAATAACTCCTTGCTCACATTACTGAAGAATTGCCTTGTCTTAGTGCAGAAGGATCTCAATTATGTCAGAAGAATAATTTACCCAAAAAAACTGATTCATTGTATCCCTGATTCATTGTATCACTGCCTTGTTTAGAGTCTGAGGTCCTCTGTGACTGTCTGAGCCCTCTTCTAAAAGTAAAATTTGTACTTTGAGGCATAAAAAGAAAAAAATATTTTTTTAATGAGTATTCTGATCTTCCAGCCAGCAAAAAAAGCAAGTTTCTGAATGCAAAATGACCTGCTGCATGTTTTTTCACTCCCTGTTCCTTGTTGACCTTAAGTCTGACTGTAGTTCAGCCTCTCACCTCCTTGGGTGGCTGACGTGTGGGAAACTCTCTGTCTGTGTGTGAGCTCCTCCCTTTCCTTGACCCACTGCAGGTTTCTATTGCGATGACATCGCCTTTCTTTTGTTATTGTACCAAATGTAACCTCCTTCTTTCACTTTTTCTGTCCCCAGGGTAAAACTCCGTCCCCGCGAGCAGCCCATGCCTGTGCTACAGTTGGAAACAGAGGCTTCGTGTTCGGTGGCAGATACAGAGTAAGTCCCAGCACGATTTACCAGTGCGCTGCTGCAGCACAGATGGAGAATTTCAACCTCGGTCTGCTTTATTGTAGGAGTCCCGAATGAACGACCTTTACTACCTGAACTTGGATACGTGGGAGTGGAATGAAATGTAGGTACTAAAACTCGAGTTCTTTTATAAAGCAATATGAAGACGTCATTTTTATCTCCTTCTAATCAATCCAATGAAAGTTAGCGAACGCCACTGTGGGTAAACTCAAGTGGAGCTGAGCCTCCTGACTTTGCTGTCAGCAGTTTCCAAGTACTGATAGGAGCAAAACTCTTTTACCGTGTCTAAAGCAATAAACTCGCTGGTGGGTCATGAACTGTGCACAGTATGAAGTTGCATAGCTCAAATACCTGAAAAACAATGAACAGGAAAGAAGAGCAGCGTTTTATCGTAGCCCATCTGTAATTTATGGTGCTTTTATTGCAATACAGAATCACGCAAGGCATTTGCCCGGTCGGCCGATCCTGGCATTCTTTAACACCAATTTCCTCAGATCATCTCTTTCTCTTTGGAGGATTCACCACAGACAAGCAGCCATTAAGTAAGTCATTCCAGAAGGATTTTGTGTTGTCTTTGTGTTCTTGAATAGTTATGCACAGGCCTGAGTTATTGCCTAGTCACCGTAAATTCTTTTCACATTCCTTCCACGTACTTGTGATCTGGCTCCTTATGGTCACCAGCTCAACTGGCAGAGTAGGAGTCGCTGCGTGTGTTGAGACTCTGCTATTTGTGGCACTTCGGCTGCTCTAAAAATGTATCTAATGCAAATTGCAATTAGTAAGAGCGTTACAGTTCTCCATCTTTCTCTCCTGACTTCACTCCTATAAACCACTGTTAAACTCCTGTTTTCAGGTAGCCAACCCAAAATTTTGCAGGGTTTTACCTGAAAAACTTAATTTAAGAACAAAAATAGACTGTGTTATACCAAAGCACGTGTTTACTCCAGCAAACGTGAGAGACCTGATATAATGCTGCTTGTATTTGGGGTTCTGCTTGTTTCCAGGTGATGCTTGGATTTATTGTATCAGCAAGAATGAGTGGGTGCAGTTTGAGCATAACTATTCTGAAAAACCAAGGTACGGTACGCACTTTCTTGGAAACGAACACAAAAAAAAAGTGAGGAAGCTTTTCACTTGGGCTGTGAGAGAGAGGATTCACATCCCTCCTCACAGCACTCGGCAGTCTTAGCCATACAACACCTCGTAGCAGCAGTTCCTGCCCCAGGAACGCCGATGTGCTGAATCTGTGCACACAATGGGAGATTAACACCACTGTACGAGTGGTGTGGGAGGCAGCGTGTAGCTCAGAGCCTTGTGAAACAGCCAGAAACACGGGGATTTGGGGCTTGGTGTGCTCTGGCTGAGCTCTGAGCACCAGCACAAGAGCTGAGCAGCACCCGTGTGCTCCTGCTGGGCCACCAAGCACGCGCTGCTTTGCGCGTCCTCGCTGTGGCTGGCCCTGTGCACGCCCAGAATGTTTTTGTCTTCCGTAAAGACCTGCTGGGCAAATTAGAGGTGATGACCAGCAATTTAAAAGCATCAAAGCTACCGTGATGCATGCGTGTGGCATCAAAACCACCCGTGTCAAGTTAATGTGCTCCCTCTTGTCTGGGGAAATACTTTGGTTTGAGGTTAAATGACCTGGAGCAGTGGCACTTCCCGCTCAGCCCCACTGAGCATAAACTGAGCTGCTCAGCTCTGCAGCGTGGTGGCGGAAAGGCAGCCTGGCAGCTGCTACCTCCACGTACAAACCCCAAACAGTACAAATCCCAAACACGGGCTTTGGGGTGGGGCTGGGTTTTTGTGTAACGCAGCGCTGTCTTGTTGGCAGGTTGTGGCACACCGCCTGTGCGAGCGAGGAGGGAGAGGTGATCGTCTTTGGGGGCTGTGCCAACAACCTACTTGCCCATTCGAAAGCCGTAAGTTTATGTCGAGCTTTTTCCTTTCCTGTGCAGCCCGGCCCTTCCTGCAGGAGCTGTGATTTCTCAGCGCTCCCGCAGGTTTGAAATGCTCACAGGCAGCAGCGCAAAGTACCGAGGCCTGGCAGAGGTGCATAAACAAAGCTCTGAGGGGAAATGTTTTGCTGCTTTTCTAGAAAATGCCGTTATTCAAACAAATCGTGACTGGCTGTCCCTCAGGCTTGTGTTTCACTTGGAGCCTGTTCTTATCCCCTGGCTGTTTCTTCAGCTTTGCCCTGTGCCTCTCACCAGGATGTTTTCAGGGAGGGCTGCTGAGAACGGGCTGGACGTTGAGGGGCTCTCCAGCTGGAACAGGGGAGCGCTGGGGGCTGTAAAATCCCCCCCTTGGCTGGAAGGGGCACAGCAGCACCTTCTGGTGGCAGGAGCCGTGGGCAGCAGGTGGCAAACAGGAGCGGTGCAATTCGTGGTGCTCCGTGCCACGGGGTGCAGGCAGGATGGGAGCAGACGTGGAATCATTTAACAACACGCCCCTGTTCCCCTTCAGCTCTTCATATAAAATGGCCCTTGGGCTGGTTTTTAACCCAGCTGTAGTTCCCTGAGTGCTGATAACCACAGGCGCTGTAGGATTTGGTGAGCAAGTTCATCATCAGCTTGTCTGCTGCCTCTGTGGCTTACATGAACTCTTGCTGTTTGCCGGGGTTCCTTTGTGCACGAGCCTTGGCTTTTTTGGCTCCTGCTGTAATAACGTGAATCCACATCGTCAAACTGCTCCTCTCTCCCTCCAGGCTCACAGTAATGAAATTCTCGTGTTTTCGCTACAGCCAAGATCTCTTGTAAGGTAAGAAGGCAAGGCTTAAATGTTAAACGGTTGTGTCCCCTTCTAAACAAACAGTGCAGGCCTAGTGCCAGAGCTGGTTCTTAGGGTGCTAAAATACTTGAAAACATTTCTTCTCCTAAAGATGAAACCACAGCAGGCAAGTATGAGGCTAGAGTGAGATTCAGGTGTATGCATTCGGTGCTGAAGATGAGAACAAGCCCTAACTCACTAGCTGTAAATAATTAGCTTAGTTTGCAGGCCTTGTTCAAATCCACGTTAACAACAGCTGCCTATTCCTTCTCCCCAAGGCTGTGCCTCGAAGCAGTCATTTGCTTTAAGGAGATGTTGGCCAGCTCCTGGAATTGCCTCCCCAAGCACTTGCTGCACAGCGTCAATCAGCGGTTTGGAAGCAACAACACCTCAGGCTCCTAAGCCCTCTGCACTGGCAGTGCGTGGATGAGCAATCCTGAGCTGTAGTAACTGTACCGAGTGTGGCAAGCGTTAACCCTGTATAGATGACATAGCTGTCCTGTAGGTAGCTGCTTCCCGCCTTTAAGTTGCATGTGAATGGCCTAGAGAGAACCTATTTTTGTGTAAAGATGTTTGCAATAAATGTATTTAATGCAAGTGGAGGTGTATCCTGTGCTTAAGCTTCAGCTAGTTCTGGGTTTGGCCACCTTGAAGTGTTTGTGAGGGCCAGCCCCAAGCAGGGAGAGGAGGTGTGCATGCGTAGGGATAGTTTTGGGGCTGTGCAGGCAGTGCAGAGGCACACCACGGCCGTGGAAGGGGAGCGTGGCTTTAGTCTAGGCTGAGGAGTGCCGTGATGGGCGAGGCCCGTTTTAGTCTACAGCATTAGGAAAGTGCTTAACATACTTTTTGCCACAACCAGTCAAGGTCAGAGCAACAGGATTTGAGAATTGTACGTTATCGGAGTTGGTAAACTGTTGTAAACCTTCAGATGTTAAAGCACCACTACTCTGCTTGTTCCTAGTTTGTTTTTTGAAACTCTTTTATGTCGTGGAACTTCAATTGTGAACCTTAGGTAGCAGATATTCTGCCCTGAGAAGTGTAACTAAAAAGTGCTTGAGCCTGTTGTCAGCTGTGTCAGTAACCCGTGGAGCTCACCTGCAGCTGGGTGCAGGGCTGCTGCGAGCAGCTGTGCGAGCTCAGTGCCTGCCGCTGGTAGCTCAGCAGCCCCAGCAGGGGACAGCTGGGACAAGGAGCAGGCTGTGCTGCTGTGGGGAAGGGGTTAAATCATGTTTAAGCTGTCCTCAAAAAAAAAATATAAATCAATAAACAACTGACTTCTAGAACAAACAATTCCTGTACTGGAGTTCTGTGCTGATTTCTTGTGTAAGCTTTAGCTGCGGCTTCAGGAAGCGCTGAGGGAGGTGCAGACAAGCACCAAGATGCACTTGGAGAGCTTTGGGGGCTGCTGATACAGCAAACGCAGCGTTGTTTTGACCCGGGCTCCAGCTCTTCCCTGTGTGCTGCTCTCCTACGGGGGTGAGAATTACACAGCAGGGAGCAGGGAAATGGCTATAGCTGGAACTGGGCTTCTTATCTCCTGGCAGCTGAGGGTATGTTAGGGGAAAAAATGTGCTTCTGTCTTTCCTCAAGTAAAGCACTCTGCCCTGAACCTCTCCTGCTCCCACTAGGACCCCCAGTCCAGATTAGGAAGAAAGAGAAGAGCAATGCTGTAAATTAGGAGTAAATTAAGGGCTGCCTTTGCCCACAGCTATAGGGAAAGAACACCGAGCTCCCAAATTCAAAGCACAAGAGAAGAGACACCTCGGCAGCACGGCACTGACCCAACGCCAGCAATTTACTCGCACATTTCTCTGCTGTTTATCTCGGTGAGCTGTCAGAGTCCATCCAACCCCCAGTGGAGGAACTGGTCCACGTCTCACTGCCACGGAAGCTGAATTCAGTCAGGGTCACAGCGCTCAGCCCGGGGCTGGCTCTTCCCAGGCTGCAGGTGCAGCTCCTGCCTGCACAGCACCAGTTGGGGGGCGACACCTCCAGCCCCAGGTCACTTCTTCTTCCTGTTCAGCAGGTTGGGCGCGGATACCTTCACTTTACCAGGAATATTTCTTGACAAGTCAGTGTCCTACACAACAAAGATGAGGAATTGAGCGTAACAGTGCTTTTACAAATACCTTCCTCACCCCTGCGAGCATTTCTGAGGCAGGTGCCACGGACCGATGTGCCCGTTTCTGCTGCCTTTCCCCTCAGAATACAGGGCTGACATCAGGCTTCTGGTCTCTGCCCCCAGTTTATTAACGGGAAACTTTTAATGGGTTTCCACGCAGCTTCCACCCCTCGGCTCCATTAGGATGGGGGGGCTGAGTCAGCAAGTCCCTGGACACTGCCTCAAGATCATTACCCATTAGTTGTGGTTTTTCTAGCAGAGTTCCATGACCAGGCAGCGTTAGGGCTGCTGCTTTTCGGTATGTCCTGTCACAGAACAGCCCTGGCTGCCCAGCAACCTGCAGGCATGGACATGAGCTGAGAAATCTGCCCCTGGGGACTGAGAGCCAGGAGGGGCAGTGGCTGGCAGAGCCTCCCCCCCAAAAAAAAAGCAGTAACTTTTTTTGAAGCATTTACCCCCAAATTGGCACCAGTGGACATTTTTCTGCTGCTCTTAGACTCATAAAAGGTAAAGTATGTAAAGAAAGTCACCTTGACACTGCGGAACAGATCCTTTTCTCTTGCAGTAGCTTCTTTGGACTGCATAAAATTATGCAGGGCGATCTTTGCGGCTGTAAAACCACGGGAAAGACTTAAAAACTCTACAAACGTTCTGGTTTCGACCGGTAACGCACCAAGAAGGACGGAACCTCTTTGAATCATTACCTTTTCCTTTCTTTTGGGTGCCTGGCGTGAGCTTGACTTTGTACCTTTGAAAAGAAGAGGGCTCTGTGAGTCGGACAGCAGGCGCCCCTCTGCTGGGCCTTTCCCCCAGGAGGCACCGCCACTCACTTGTAGTTTGTCATCGCCGTGTAGGGAGCGCAGATGGGCACGGCGAAGAGCAGGATGTCCTCGGGGTGCGGCTGCCCGGTCAGGGAGTCCAGCAAAGCCACGGCCTCCTGCAGGGGCAAAGAACTTCTGGGGAAGCAGAGCAGGAGCAGCACTGGCACCCAAACCCACCTCTGTCACTGGTGTGGCTGCAGCATCGCCCCTTCCAGCTCAGCTACCAGCTGGAATTGCCCCATCACAGCTCTGGGGCTGCCAGGACGTACTGAATTTAGGTTTCTCACCTTCACTGGTAATTAATTACCAAGCCATGGCTCATTACTGACCAGCTTTGATTGCTAATATCACATCTTAGCGATCTCAGCTTTAAATGGCCCAAAGGGGGCCCCCAAATGCAGTTACGTCTTCACGAGGTCACCAAAAGCTCCCCCCTACAGCCAACCGTTACCCTCCTCAGTTAAAAGATTTGAAGAAGTGAACTTATTTCCAGCCTTGGGCAACACCCCCAGCCGGTAATTACAGCGCCCTCTGAAGCAATTTTACACTTAAACAACCTCCTAACCCCGATCACGCTGTGTCCTCCAGCCCAGAGCCACCCTGCTGGGGGTGCAAAAGGTCAGAGGCGAAGACGGGGGCGAGCTCCAGTTCCTCCGGTCCCTAATTTCACAGGGGATGTGTGCGATGAGCAGTGTGAGAAATAAAAAGACAGAAGCAAGCTGGGTTCCAACAGCTTTGGGCATGAAGGGGACTTAAATCAGCAGAACCAAACCCTTCCGAGGGGCTCAGGGTGGGAGCCTCGGTGCCAGCCGCAGCCTGCAGGGCTCCAGGCGTGCCCCTAGAGCGGGGCCCTCCAGCTCCCAGCAGGACCAAGCCCCCTCCTCAGCGCGTACGGGAGGTTCAGACAAGAGCATTTACCTCAACTCCTGGCTGATCCTGCTCCTGGTCATCCTGTATACACAGAAAAAGAGACATCAGAGCTGAAACGAGCACACAACTGCTTTTTTCTCCCCAAGTCCCTGGAGAAAATAAATTCTTTTAGCAGCGGGACACAGAAAGCCAAATTTCCACCGCAAAGACAGCTCAACTCGTTTGAAAGTGAAGGTAGAAAGAGCAGTTTTGTGTAGGTGGGGGAGGACGATTTCCTTCAAAACTCTCATTAGCTTGGCACATGCCAAACTGGGAGGAGAAATCTGGGCTGTGATTCAGATCCTGACTCACAGCAACAGATCGGGAGAGCTCAGGGACACTTCTGCTGCACCGAGTGGGAGGATCGATTTCTCTGGATCCTCGGCAGCCTGGCGAGCTGCTCCCCAGGCCTCGTTTCGGCTGTGCTGGGAACCCGGCACGCACACACACACAGACTGCTGCAGGGCTTTGTGCTGCTGCCTGAGACCGATGGGCTCCCAGAGCGGTGGCATCAGGCACGCTGTTCGCCATCAGTGCCCCAAAAGCAGCGAGAGCTGCACTACGCAGCACCAGGAGGGTCACGAGAGTGGGTGAGAAGGAGCAGCCACACGAGGAGAGGCCAGCACACCGCTCACCTTCTCGTCCTGCTGCTCCTCCAGGGCTGGGTCCTGGGACTCATGCAGCAGGACTCCTCCTGGGAGCACCTCCTTGCCGCCGCCAGCACCGCGATGTCCAGACTTGGGTTTCTGCTGTTGCTTTTTCACTGTACTTTCTTTCGTCTTCCCCTTTTTCCCTTTTTTCCCCTTCTCCTCCTTGTTTGAGCCTGCAGACTGCGGTTGCACACGAGAGGTGGTTGGAGCCGGCGCCCTGAGCGCACCAAGGGGGGGGCAGAGCTCCCCTCACTCACCCCCAGCAGCTTCATGATGAGCTCCCGGTCCTCCTCGTCCTGGTCCTTGTACTTCTCCTTCATCTTCTTCATTTTACTCTGGAGGAGAAAACGCAACAATTTTAGGAACGACGACTTTTGCAGGGCTTTGTAGCCACCCAGAACCAGATGCTGACCCCAGAAGCGTGCTCCTTCCAAGTCTCCCAAAGCTTTTTCAGAGCAATCCCCAGCCACCGAGCTTCACCAAGAGTCTGCAGCTCTCAGGCAGGCAGGGACCACACAGAGAAACCCAGAACTTCTCCCTGTGCGGGAGACGAGCCCACACTTCACGTGGCAACAGCTCAGCTCGGGGGCAGTGCTGCTCCCTGCCTACCTTCTGGCCCCGCTTGATGGGCTGAGGGGCTGGCACACCCTTGGTGGCGTTGGGAGCAGGGGGACGCTGCGGCTCCGGCTCCTTCTGCTTCTCCTCGGGGGGCTCCACGTTCTCGGAGTCATTCTGCTGCTTTTTCTTCTTCATTTCTCTAACGAGAACAAGGAGAGGAGCACCCTGGGGTGACGGCGCCTCGCTGATGAGCCCCCTTCCTCCTCCCAGCTCCTGCTCTCCCACCAGTGCTGGTGAGTCAGCTGGAGCAGGCTGCTCTCCACGGGGGGAACCCACACTTGGAGAAGAACATTTCACAGCCTCCTCCTCAGAGACAGCAGCAACGCCAAGCTGAAAAGCTTCCCTCTTGTTCAGGCTCTCCGTAGGGAGGCTTTAGCTGCTGGAGCAGGACCCCCACACGCAAACAATCATCTCCAAAGCTTCCCACCCCCCCTCCGGCTGCTGGCTGACCACTGACAGCTCTGACAGCTGCGGGTTTCCAGGTTTCCTGGTGACAAAGACCAGGCTGACCCCAAATCCCACTCACAGGGAGGAGGAAACGAGGAGGAGGCGTTCACCTCACCCCAAACACTGAGGCTCTCACCTCCTCTCCTTGGCAGAGAGATGCCTTCGCCCCTGGGACTTGCTGTCACTCTAAGAAGGGAAACACAGTTAGAGCCTACCACGTCCAGCAGCAGCTGCTGCTTTTGCCACACGCCTGGACTGGGGCCTTACCAAGCTGGGTTCTTCCTCCTTGGGGACACTTTTCTGCAGGGATCTGTGGGGAGATGAAAACGGAGCTGGTCAGTGGATGAGGAGCAGCTCAACCCTGCAGGCACCACCACCAGCCAGCCTGGGCACCCTGCTTTCAGCTTTCTAGATCTTAAAATTTCCAGAAAAAGGGCAGCAATGCCAGGATGCAGCTGACAAACAAGCCCTCAGATCCCTGCCAGCTTGCCTCGAAGCACACACGCAGCACAGGCAAAGAGCTCCCTGTGTGCACAGCCCAGATGGGCCACGGCATTCCCTGGGAGAGCTGCCCGCTTCCACCCACCCCATCGTTTTGCCTTCCATCCTCTGAGGAGTTCCATTTCCAGAGGCACGGGGAGATGAGCTCATCTCACGGCCACACGCAGAGCACTAATTCAGCACCAGCTCTGCACAGCAGCCCGTGGCTCAGTTTCTTGGGGCTGAATGGCAATTCAGAGGAAAAAAAAAAAACACAAAAAACAGGGGCAGCCATCTCCCGAGGAGCAAAATCACTGCGTGGGCAGTCACGGGATGCTGAGGCCAGAACGGGGACTAAGAAACAGCGGCCAAGGAGCCAGACACCCCCAGGCAGGGAGCAGGGAGCTGCGTGTGCGCTTCAGGAAGGGGGGTGCAGAGCAAGCAGCCCACAAAGAAGCGCCTTTTAGCAGGAAATGGCAGGCAGCACGGCAGGATTAGCACGGTACAGGGTTACTGCCCTGCACCCTGACAGCCTGCACCAAAAGAATTGATGGCATCTCATCACAGCCCTGCCCTCGGCAGCATTTTAACAGCGTGGAGATTCCACAGAGGGCCCACGCTGCTGAGAAACGCAGCTGCTTCTTCACTTACCTTTGAGACTGAAGGTGCGACAGGTCGATGGTTGTGTCTGGGTAATCTACCTCTTCTTCCTTCGCTTCACTCTTCGGCTCTGGATGTTCCACTTCATCCTCAGATTCACCATCCTCCTCTTCGGACTCCCCCTCGGGCGCAGGAGGGGTGTTTGCTCTGCCCTGGTCGAGGTCAGCAACGTCCTCATCCCGATTATTCTCAGGCACGGCTTCCACATCTTCCGGTGCTTCCTCACACTCTGCTTTGTCTTCTTCACTGCTGCTGTCCCCTCCTTCTACGGTGCACAGGTGAGGAAAACACAGCTGACGTTAGGAGTGCCTGAGGCAGCCAGGTCTGCTTGTCCTGAGCCCACGTCACACCCACCGTACCGAGCAGCTCCACTTCTTCCGACACCAGCTCACTGGCGCTGCTGGAAACCGTTTCGAGATCCTCATCCTGTACTTTGACCTTCCTCTCCTCTCGGTGCCTCCAAACGCAGCTTTCGTCCACCTACCAACAGGGGCAGCTCACGTTAGGCCAGCACCAGCCCCGATAAGGCTCGCCAGCCCTCGCAGAGCACGCCTGACTCAGCTTCATGCTCTCCCTTGGAACGCTTCCTGCAGTTCCAAGGGCAGAAAACTAAACCAGCACCTTCAGACCTGAGTCCGACAACCTGGAAAGCACAGCTAGCGAGGAGGCAGCTGCACAAGCAGCAGACTCTCCCTGAACACACACATCTCAAACAGCTGATATAAAAATCCAGCAGACAGTCAGGTTTGCTAGTTTGTAACAGGGTCTGTTTGCTTTAAATCAAGACAGGGAAAATGGAAATATGAGGAGAGTAACCTTCAGCAAGACACATTTTATGGGATTTGTCCCAGTGAGGAAAAAAAGACTAGAAATTAAGTCTCCCACAGCTCAAAACAAATTGCAAAAGCCAGCAGGATGTGCACAGAGGAAGCAGTACCTTGAACAAGAAGCTAAAGCCCATCATCAGATATGAAGGTGGAAGAAAATTCTTCTTCCCTGAAAAACAAAGGCAGATTCTCATGAAGAGGTTTAACAGCAGTGTTGAACGACGCCTTTTCAAAAATCATCTTTATTAGAGGCTTTAGGCTGCCAGAAATTACACCAAGGCTTGTTCTAGCTCTTGGATGACAACAGGGGAAACACTCAGCTAGCGATCTGCTGTCCAGGGCCCTGGCTAGCAGATGCTGCTGCAGCACCTGGTGTTCCTTACGAACTGCTCGGGACACACTTTGAGAAGATCGGGATCTGCCGGCTGCCACAGAGAGGGGGGCAGCTCAGCTGAATTCCTGCCACCGCGGGACAGCACGGCATCTTCAGACAAAAGGGGTGCCCCAGCACTGGGGGTGCCCAAGGCCAGGCTGGATGGGGCTGGGGGCAGCCTGGGCTGGGGGCAGGGGGCCCTGCCCATGGCAGGGGGCTGGAATTAGATGGATTTTAAGTCTCTGCCAGCCCAAACCAGCCTGTGATTCTGTGAAAATGCCTAATGTCACACGGTTCCTTTGCGTCTCACCTCGGATCATGAAGCTTCCAGTGGTCAGGTATTCTCCTGTAGGTGCAGTTTTAGAAACCTAAAAAGCACGATATGGATTTTATAAAGTGTCTGTAAGAGGAGACCAGCACTGTGCAATAACAGCACTAACAAGAGCAACGTCCAAGCAAGCCACATTTTTAACTTATGGGAACAGCTCTGTAGGAGGACTCTGTACCCAAGGGTCTCCTTCTGCCCTTAGTAGGATATTTTCCTAAGAGGTGTTTCAGTTCGATCACACAATGATTTTACAAGTCCTGGGTGAGGACCTGGGCTAGTGAGGCAGTAAGAACACAGAAAGCACCTCGACCTTCAGTTTAACGTGATCTCTCTGCCCTTAAAGCAGAGTCGCTTGGAAGCAGACTGAGACCACAGCTAATGCACAAGCTAGAAGCCCAACTGAAAAAAAAAAAAAGAAAAAAAAAAGGAAATTCCTCTTTAATGAAAGTTCTTCCTCTCTGGTATCAAGAAGCCAAGCTTGCAATATTTCTTGTCGTGGTCACGTCAGCTCAGAGGTGACTCCTCCAACCCTGCCCTAAGCGCAGCAGAGCCAGGGAGAACTCAAGGACTGGTATCAGGGAACAGGAATTTCATCCCCATCCATCAGTTCCGCCCCAGAGACGCTCCATCTGCAGCCCCACACCACTTCCTTCAGATATTCTACCTGCAAAGATCACACACAGGTGTCCTTACCTGGTTGTGGGAGACCCACCAAGCACTGGTGACAACCCGGGCATCCCAGGCAGCGCTGTAACACAAGGCCATCGTGCCTGCCTCCGTCAGGGTCCGCGGAGGAATGGGTTCCCCTGCAACAGTCACAGCCAACACACCAATTAACACAACCACAAACACAACAGATGAGGCTCCCCAGTTTCCACACGCCCCCTGATCCAGCACGTGTGCTTCCCAGGGGCTTTAAACTAAAAGAGGGGAGGTTTAGATGAGATATGAGGAGGAAATTCTTTACTCTGAGGGTGGTGAGGCACTGGAACAGGCTGCCTGGAGAAGCTGGGGATGCCCCATCCCTGGAGGTGTTGAAGGCCAGGCTGGATGGGGCTGGGGGCAGCCTGATCTAGTGGGAGGTGTCCCTGCCAATGCAGGGGGGGTGGAACTAGGGGATCTTTCAGGTCCATTCCAACCCAAACCATTCTATGACGAGCAGCATCACCAGCTGGTCTTCACAGCTCCCCAGCAGGAGCTGAAGCCCTGCCACTGCTCCTTTCTCAGCTCTGCAAGGGAGCAGGAGCTGCGCTGCTCACAGCTCAAGGCCAATTTTTGCCACCTCCCAGGACTGGGGCACAGGCAGGTTTGCACAGCTGGTCCCCCATCAAGTTGATAACAACTTGATTTTGGAGGCAGCGATGCCCCTCACGTCCTAACTGAGCCCTCTGCTGGAGCCGGGTGCCGCAGCGCGGGGGGAAGGCAGCTCGCAGGGCTGGAAGCAGCCACGCAGTGAGGACACCACCAGCCTGCAGGGCCCTGACATCCCTCCGAGCCCCACAACGTACCTGTCGGGTTCTTGATCACACAGCTCGTGGCTCCGTGGAGGTCGGCGTGCACGTATATGTCCCCTGGAAAAGAAGTGACTCGAATCAGTCACGTACGGGGTAATTCCACGGGTTACTAGAGCTAAAGTAAGAAAGGCTCCCAGCTTCAGTGGGAAACAGCCCTTTTGTCTGCAAGGAGCAGGATGGGAAGAGGACCTGGAAGTCTTTTAATCCTCCCCAGCTGCCCCAAGAAGGATCAGCTCCTTTGCTCCTTAACAGACACTTGTCCTGCAGCGCTGGAGGGTCCACTCGCCCCCAGCCCTCCAGTGACAACACACACGCAGCCTCCAGGCCTCACCACCACCAAAGCCCCTTTATCTGAGGCTCGAGCTAAGAACAAACCAGGCAGACCTTGCCGTGTTGTTCTCAGACAACTGGAAAACGAGACAGAAAGCTGATACGCCCCGCTCAGTCACGCTCACCTGGCTTAAGATAGCGCTTCACAATTATCTCGTTCTGCTGCTGATCTCTCCCAGCAATGACAAGGTAATTCTCCGAGCTGACGAACCACAGGAACTTCTCAAACCTGCCAAATTACATCAGTCCATGGGGGGAAAAACACATGGGGCTAGTAGAACGTTCCAGAGGTACATTTTGTGTCAAAATCTGAGAATACACAACTTGGTATCTGTTGCTTATAAAAGACACTGCAAATAGTGTCATTACCATTGGCATGCCTGTGGCATGGAAACAAGACATGGTACAAATATAACACCACTGCCAATGGTATTTTGAGATGAAATAAATACTGTCACCACCAAGTCCAGCTGCCTCCTATTTATTTTAACAATTTACTTATTAGACTATAAAAAGCTTCGTTGAAACATTTTTGATCTACTGTTACTATTTCACAGATGCTGAGCTGCCAGAAAGTAACAGCCAAGTTCCCCAGTTTTACTAAGCCCATCTTCCCAGCTTTGTTAAAACCCAGAAACTCAGCTAAATTTTAAGTCCAGCTCCACTGAAAGGAACTTTCCCAGACAAAGGCTCTAATGGGATCAAGCCAACAACTTAAAGCAGCAGCTGTAAAGAGACTCGATACAAGGTGCAGAGTTTAGCTCGATACAAGGTGCAGAGTTTAGCTCCACGTCTCAGCCAGTGAGGTCAGCCTGACGCAGCTGTTTTAAATTGATGCACGCTCACAACACGTTAGACAATGACAACAAAACTGTACTTGCCAATAGACCTTCCTTGCTTTCTGAATGGTGGTAACCGTCTGAACTTCCTTCAGCGTCTGCTTCGTCTTCTTCTCAGCTGATTTAAACGCCTGTTTAGACAGAAGGCATGACCCCGATCAGTCAGCACAGGAATCATAAAATTACTAACCAAACAACAGGAAAGATGGGAGAAGTTTCTCTATTTTTTTTTTCCAGAGTGCAGGCTCCACATACAGCCTGCATTCCCTTAAGGCACAAAAGCACATTTAAAATCTTCATAAATCTCTGCCCTACGTAAGTGGCCCCTGAGAAGATGATCAGCTATCTGATCATACGGATTTCCACTGATTTTCCACACCCCTGCCTCTGCAATTACTGGTTTGTCAGTACCTTCACCGGGCACTTGTCTGAAGTGTTCATAATGCTAACAAAATAATACAGCAGAGGTCTTCAATTCTATATTTAGTCACCTTAAGTGCTTAAAAATTAAACAAATTTGCTTGGTTTTTTTTCCCTACCTTTCACGTCTCATTAGGACTACCTCGACTACATCAGGATTTTCCACCTATCAGTGACAGAGACTTTGCTTTTAATTATCATCTAAAAATGAGGAAAAAAAATACCTTTTCTGCAGCTTCTACTGTCTTCTGCGTTTTCTTAGCTGCATGTCTCTTGTGATCATAGTACCTGCAAAAGAGAAGCTTGTTTATGATTTAACATGCTGGGATTTCTAATATTTTTAGGACGTATTTCTCAGGGTTCTTTACATTTGTACTAAAGTTCAGTTCTGACGAAGTATTTCTAGCTCAGATCTTTCGTTTGGCCTTTCCCTGAGAAAAGCAACCAAATGGTGAAACTTCCCTTCTGAGACTGAAGGAACGCGGTGTTTGCATTGCTGTGTGACAAGAAGCAGCCACTCTGTGTCACTGTGCAGAACCATACTCAAAATTAAAGCGCTGCAGTAGCTGGAAAGCAGCCACAACACTGAGATAACAGTTTTGGACCAGGAAAATGCGCATCCTACACTCAGGGCACCTACCCACTTCCATTGTTATTTTTGAAAAGCTATGCACAGAGCCTTTCCTATGATGTTATCACCACCAACTGAAGGCACACAGAAAATTTCTACTAGCAAAGCACAGTTTGCTGTAAGCCTTACTTTTTGGCATTGGCATACGCAGACAAACTGAGATCAACATCGACCAGTGACGGTTTGTTTTTCTGAGGCTTCTTCAACTGCTTGTTTTTATTTTTCTTCTTTTTCCCCTTTGGCTCTTCTGTTTCTTCTTTCACTAAATCAGCCTCCTCCTCCTCTTCTTCCTCTTCAGATAACACGTACGGGTTCCTAAAAAAACACGACATCATGTGATTGAGATAAGAGAAACAGTTGGTTTTCAACCATAGTGCAATGCATTTTTACTTCTAGTCTCTCATGAGGACTGGAAATGGCCTAAAGAACCCTTTTCACTACAAAAACATTTTCACCATGCAGCCACAGGAAGGCTCCAGGATGCAACGCACGCAGGTTTGTATCTTAGAGTAAACCAGACTTTGGAGAAAAAAGGAAACAAAAGCACAAAATAAAGAGCTCACGTTTCCCAATCCAAGGAAGTGACATTTTCCAAGGCAGCTTTTTCTATCAAAAGATACACATCCACGCTACCAATCTAACGAAAATGCCAAACTTAAAGAACAAGTCTGAAGATCTACTTGCATGAAGTAAAGAAACGCACAACATTATGCCTGATCACACGAAAAGAGAGCAGTTGTGCTGTCACAGTGACTCAGGGAACAGCACAGCAGTGCACTGGTTTAAAACCTTTAAAAAAAAATAATCAGAATTGCAGAATCCCAGCATGGCTGAGGTTGAAAGGGACTCTGGAGGTCACCTGGGCCAACCTCCCCGCTCAGGCAAGGCCCAAAATATCCGTGCCACTGTTTTTAAGCAGTTATGCTGAGCACACATCAGATGGATTTGTATTTGCTTCTCACCAGTACATTAAATCCTGCTCTACCTGGCTATGCTAAGTCTGCGTAGCAAAAGGCAGTGGAGGAGCATAAAATAATGCGCTTCGTAAAGGGAAAGACATCTCCACAGTCTCCTGTACTGCGGAAGCATGATTCAACAACTGGGGGACTGACTGAGCTGGCCGATCAGCGCAGTGACTGTTACCTGCTCATGAGACAGACAGAGATCACAGCTGCAAACGCAGACCTCGCTCCTGAAAACGAGCTTACTTCACATAGCGACATTTTTGAAAATGAAGTAACTAAAAATTTGTAATTAACTTTGCAACATTACAGCTTTCGTACCCGAAGTTCTAGCTGTAAAAAAGAAAGTCTAACTTTTTTTTTTTAAATCTCTGGAATCATGACACAGCGTCAAATCTGTTTTTTAAAAACACTCCAGATACCGTCTCACTGCCTGCTCTCTTGTCAGGACTTCCACAGGGATGAGCATCAAAACTTGCAGCTCACACCAGCTGCAGTCTTGATCTGTCATCCTTTCAGTGGACTGCCTCCGCCATCGAAAGGGGCAGGATCTCACATGAATTTTAGGTGGAAGCAGAATAAAACGTACACAGTTAACTGCTGAGCAATACAATGGTTGGGACCTATACTGCTTTAGGACACCTTCCAATATTTTAGGATATAGTCAGCCAGACTAAAAATACCAAAACAAAAGCTATTACAGTAACCAAATTATTATTTTTGAAAGCAAAAAAGAAAGCCCACTGAACTATGTTCTCTTCACAATGCTGTTAAGAAAACGTCAGTAACAATTCAGTAAAGAAAAGTTTTATTCAGTAAAGAAAACTTCAGTAACAATTCCTAAGCTAAAAAGATGGTGGGAGTGCAACCCCCAGCACGCAGTCAGTCCTACTCACACTTGGTACACGTGCTCTGCCACGTACTCACCTCAGCAGCATCGTGATGTGATTTGTCTGAAGCTTTAATTCCTTGATTGCACTTGCAACAGGGTCCCCCTGTGCCTGAGCTTCCTTAACGATCGTTCCAATCTCTGTCCAGTCTATCTGGTTGGCCAACGCGCTACGGACCACCTGGATGGCTCGGTCAACGATCTCCAAGTTCATCTCTATAAGCTCTCCTTTGATCTTATCAACTTCCTTAAGGTAAGAAAGAAATTTACACCCATTGAAGCTAAACACCTACTAGGCAATATTTTAAAAAGTAATAGTAGTAATTAATATTGAGACAGAATTCAAAAATGGCACAGAACTGATCACATGAGGCAACAGCCAACTTTTGTCTTGCAAGCAGAGCTGCACAAGCAAACTTTGGCAAGAGAGGTACAGAGCATTTGTAGGGGAGCAGAGACCCACTGGGTCTCTTTCTTAAAAAAACATTATGCATCTTTGTTAAAAAAAATCCCAGTCTTACCTGAGCTTGCTGAAGAGCTTCTAGCCTGTTCTCGTGATCCCTGCGGACATTTTCAAGTTTCTTCAGTGCTTGTTTTTCCTTTCAAAGACAAGTAAAATGGAAAAATATTATATCTATACATAGGTGACATCATCTCATCATTGTGAGACACTCAGTACAGCATTCCAACAAAGAAAAACACAACGGCATGAGACACAAAGTTTCCAAAATACTGTTGTTACTTCAACTTCGCATACAAGCAATTGCTGCATTATGCATTTTGAAATCCGTACCACATCATCTCCGTACCACAAATAAGTAACCACCACCTTCCCCACCCCAAGCTACAGAGACCAAGGGCCCTAAAGAAGCATTTGAAGCTCAGAGAGACACCTCAGCTGTTCCACCCCGGGTGAGAGCATACCTGCTGCAAGGCTTTCAGGTCAATTTTCTGTCCCTCTAGCTTGGAGTAGAATTCATCTGCTGCCTACAAGAGAAAAGCAGTTTTAAAAATCTCCAAGTTGCACTGACTGATGCCAGCAACAAGCAGGCAGAGGAGGTTTTCCCCAAGAGCTGACTGCAAAGCACTAAGAAGAGACATGCTAAAACGGAGTTCAAAAACCTCCTCCATTTCACCTTTGCCTGAGATGAGTTCAGCAAGGCACTCTAGGTTATGTCTCACTACAGTGGGCCACACAGAACAGAAAACAGCTGGCCAACCTGGACCCTCATTTTTTGTTAAGAAATTATTAAAAGGAACCTGCTGTTGTGTACTGTGTGCAGCCATTTAACCTGCAGAGCAATTCTAGACCTGCGTGCCCTGAATCCCTGCTGCTTCAATAGGTCAGTTCAAAAAAAACAATACAGAAATCCTAGAAACTAAGCCTAAGAACCGTCCCTGATGGGATGCTCCCATTGCCAAACACTGATTAAAACAAAAGGAGAGGAAGGTTTTAAGGCTGCTTAGACCATCAGTGCTGTGAAGGAGATGACAGAAATTCAGCCAGGAAGCAGGGCAGGAAAGTAACACGGGAACTCTGAAGATCAAGGTTAGGAACACGCAGTTAATGATTCCAGATAATGTTAACAAGCCAAGGACCAGGAAGGACAACACTCAAGGAAACACTAAACCAGATGCCTTGGGCTTTCAAAGGGGTCGCTGCGGTGAAAGCTCATCTCCGGTGAGAGCTCAGCATCTGAACTCTCCACTAACAAAACGTTTGGCTGTCACCAGTCCTGGTCAACAGCTTGGCGTGTTCCATGCACACCCAAATTCAGTGCCACGTGCCATCATTTCAGCTGCAGGACCTACTAACCAAGCCAGCAAAGACAGCACCACTCAACAGCAGCCTAAAGGCCCTGTTTTACTCGGCCTTCTATGTGTAAAACTTCTACCCATAAAATTAATCACCTCTTCCAAGCTCTGTGTTTTCACTATCAACTTTTGCACTGCTTTTTAATTACTCTTCTTAGCATCAGTCAATTAAAGCACTTAAGTACAGCATCAGCAAAAGCACTGTACCTTATTGAATGAGTCAAATTCCAAGTACGGACATTTTGAATGTTGAGAAAACAAGAAAGGATGAAATTCCTCATATCTGTAAAATACACATTTGATATTATCACCTGAAAACTAATTTAGGTTATGCAGGCTAGAAAAATAGGAAATAAACATTTCAGATATTTACGTGTAGATATCTTCTGCGGGTTTATCTGGTTCCAGGCTCGGCTTTTTCTCCTTTTTCTGGATAATATAACCCTAAAGGAACAGATAAATATGACATCAGCATTTGTCTTTGAAAAGGATCCTCTTTTATCTTGGCAAAGCAGCCAGTTTCAGGTGCTGACCTACTGATCAGCACGAGACAGTACTTCACTCTAGCTGGGAGACTTTATGGTAGAAGCAATGTGACAATGTGACATCTTATTCCCCCAAAAAAGGTGAACTTAGGAACCTCAGAACTGCCCAAGCTGAGCGGTGCAGTCAATAGACCAGAAGGAAGGGAAGCAATCCAAAGGGATCTGGACAAGCTTGAGAAATGGGCCCTCGTGAACCCAGGAAGGTTCACCAAGTCCAAGTTCAAGGTGCTGCACCTGGGTCAGGGCAATGGTTTTAAACTAAGAGGGGAGATTTAGATTCGACGTTAGGAAGAAATCCTTCACTCAGAGGGTGGTGAGGCCCTGGCACAGGCTGCCCAGAGAAGCTGTGGCTGCCCCATCCCTGGAGGTGTCCACAACCAGGTTGGAAGAGGCCCTGGGCAACCTGATGTAGCGGGAGGTGTCCCTGCCCATGGCAGACTGGAACTGGGTGGTCTTTAAGGCCCCTTCCAACCCCAGATATTTTGTGAATCCACCCTACAAATTAGCACACAAATGCAGGGCTGACAGGCAGAAGAGCACTTGTGCTCTGATGGTACATAATGCAGTTTTCCTAGGACCTACATCATCTGCTCATAAATTATTTAATTGCTGTACATGCTGTGCAAGGAGGTCGTTTGTATTACCCAACACCACCAGGAGCACAAGCTCCCAGAACAAAACCTGAAGCTGATAACCCCAGAACGGGCACGTTGTGAACAATAACTGCCCACTAGTTTAATTCTGCAGTTCCTGCGTGACTGCTAACCAAGTTGCCCAGCTGAGACCCACCTTTCCGCTGAAGTCATCCGTTAGTGCCATATATTCTTCAGCTTTTTCCAAAGCAGTGAGTATTTTTTCAATATTTTCTAAAGAGAGAGGGGGGAGGAGAGGAATATTTTAAGACACCTAGAACAGAAAGATATTGTTACATAAACCTAGCACAACAGCAAATCAAAAGACCCAGGCATCAGCTCTTCTAAGTGCCTGGAGCAGCCTGTCCGACCTAACCATGTCCATGACAAGCTCCAGCTGTGGCCCTGTCAGACAGTCTAAGAGTAGGATCCCAGTATGGCTCAAAAATAAAACTGCAGATATCCTGCACCCTGTTTTTAGTAATTGTTTCAGTAATTGCTTCAGCAATTACTATTCATTCTAAACAGGAGCCTCAGTACACATTTTATGTTTGGAAGGCGTTCTTTTTTTAAATATATATATATGCACTTTAAAGACATATTTCAAGTTCCATGAAGGAAGACCATACGAATGCTAGCAGTTTATAAAATAAAACTGCAGAGAAAAGCATAAACCAGTTCCTGCAAGCTGTTTGTTATAAAGTCGATTTGTTACAGCACCATAAAGCAGTACAAAGTAAAAAATCTGTTTGATTTATGGCAAATATAAAGGACATTAGATTTTTCTGTAGTCTTATTTTTCTTTTCTGACTTTGAAATTGTGCAGTAAATGTAAAGCCCCTGCTTTATCGAATCCCCACCATGTCTGTTATAGCCAAAGGAAGACTTTGATGCCAACTCCTCCCTATGGAATTCTTGTAAAATATCCCTTTACCTAGCCAGAGTTCACCTGATGTTTAAGGCAATGTCTCATAAAACCACTGAGACTATAGGAGGAGTCTTACGTTCTATTTCAAGAGTTTTAATATGAAGAAGGTTGGTCCCAACCTAAGAACATTACAGCATGTAACCGTGTGGTCAGAAGTACAGGTTTAAGGATTACTCATCTCTTTGAAAAGAATACTACCCAGACATGACAATGACCAAATATGTACAGCCTCTAAAACATTATTTTCTGCATACCTTTATTTTCCAGATTTTGATCTATTTTGACAGAACCAGAAAATCCAGCTTCTATAAGGCAATGCTCAATGAGGGTGGCTCCATAAGCTACAAGAAAAAAAAAAAATTAAAGAACTCTTTTATAGAGGTGATTCTCCATGAAAACTGTGTTCACAATAAAATCATAAGAAGCGTTTCAACAATCTACAGCCAGGAAACTACAGTCACAATCCTTAGAGAGACCAGGGAGAGCAAAGGCATCATGGTCCTGAATTCAGAAGGCAGGATCTATAGGAAGCAGGTTATCAGGACTCTCGCAGTGGCTCTCAGAAATGCTCACTGGTGGGCAGAGCTGACAGGTCTCAGCTTATGGTGTGAGCTTTTACAAACTCAGGGATGCTTAGGTTCATCTGGAAGTGGGAAAGGTCGAGGACTGAATGAGGATATTCAGGAAGGCTGGGCTTCACGTTGGCCTAAACAAAATAAAGCCTTTAAAAATTTAAAAGGGGGTAGGAAAAGAACTGAGGAGTGTAGGAAACCCAGTAAGGGTGGAAAACCACCTGGTCTGGGACAAGGTAGCACAAAGGGTGAAGTCATACAGGCTGTGTAGCTTCAAGGAAAAAAAGTGGGAAAAAGCTGTCAAAGCTAACGGTGAAACTTGAGTGGCAGCGGAAACAGATGGAGCCCCGTTTGAACAGGGTGCAGAGAAGCAGCAAATGAAAACAGATACAAGATCCTCCTCTAAGATGTTTTAAGACAAAGAAACAAGCTGGGCCCTTGGAAAAGCACCTTTAACTGAGGACTGGCAAAAGAGAAATGAGGAAAGATGAAAATCACTGGGACAAGGCAGCACCAAGCTTAGGATGATGCACGTGGCCTCACAGAAGGTGACCCCAACAGGCAGTGGGACAGCCAAGAGCCCATGAAGGCAGGGCACAGAACGGCTAAATCAGATTTCAGCCACCCAGTCTGCCCAGCTGGATGCCACACCAGGCTACAAGGTCGACACTAATATTTTAGACATCACTACTAACTGTTTAACGGCATAGGTAGTCAGAGAGTTTCTCTCGTTAACCCACAGAATCTGAATGAAATACCACTGTTAAAGAGCTACACGGTAAGAGACAGAACACACTTGAATTCAACATCCACACCAGCACAAACTGGTCTTAAAACTTTTCTATTCTCAACTCTTTTTAGCCTAAAGCCTAGAACTAGCAGAGCTTTGTACTAGATACAGAAGAGGGAGCACAGTTCTGCATTTTGCCTAATAAATTTACCAGACTGTTAAAAAGACACAAAGACACAGGAGGTCAAACAGACACAGTCTATTCAGATCTCCAGAAAACATTTAGCAAAGCTCATCCCAAAGCTCTCAGAGATGACAAGATGCCATCAAGTAACAGACCAGCCCCTTCCTGGCTGGAAGTCAGGAACCAGAGAGGAGGCCCAGGCTGTCAGCCCCCTCCAGGAGGGAAGCAGAGTTCTGCAGGGAGCTACGCTAGGGCCCACACTGCTCCGTGTGCCCCTGAACAAAGCCCAGCGACAAAGCAAATTCTGCCTAAGCAAGAAAGACCACAGTAAGCCGTGAAGAACTGGAGGAGACAAACACTGGTGATTAAAGAACTGAGAGAGAAACTCACTGTAAAACAACACAAATTGATGTACGTGAGGAAAGACAGTCCTGCTTTTCCATGTGCAGCACCAGAACCCAACCAACATTTCTGCTTGGGAGCAAGACCAGATGGCTCTGTGGAAACACAAGCTCCTCTGTCAGTGAATACAGAAGCATCAAGCTGTGTGTTGGGAACTTTTGGGAAAGGAACGGTGAGTGGAACGAGGGAAACCATGCCATAGCATCAATCTGTGGTGCTCTGCCACTCTGAATGTTAGGTACGCTTTTATCTACTCCATTTCAAAACAGGTAGAGCTAGAAAAAGTGAAGAGAAGGACAAGTATCAGAGGCTTGGAACTGATTCTGTACAAGGAAAGACTCAGAAGGCTAAACAGTAAGAGCTGGTCAGCCTAGAAATGACCAGGACATAAAATGAGTGGTGCAGAATTCGTAAATAGCAGCTGTTCACCTTCTCCTCAAATGCAATACTAGAGCACCAAGTTAAATTGAAGAGATCAGCTTAAAAAAAAAAAAGGGATGACTTTTCATGTGGTATGAAAGCAAGTGCAAGCCCGCACCACAGGACACTGCAGAAGTTCATACAGGCTCAAAAAAGAGATTGGGTAAATGTATGGAAGACAAATCCAACCCAAGCTATTAAATGCAAGGATGCCTGCTGGTCAGTGCTGCCTAGAAGTCTCTAAAACATAAAAGTACTGGGACTGAGAGGCTGTTCTGGGGAAATAGCAGTGTTTCTTTTAGGGCTACAGGCTAAGGACCAGGCTGCTGACCAAGCCCCAGCCCGAGTTTAAGCTGACTGAGTAAGATGTGAGGAACTGCAGAACACAACATCAGAAAGCCCTGGACACAAGAGCTCCCAGCATGGGAAGCACAGTAACTTACACTGAAACCCAGAGGGATGGTCGGGTTTCACAGGTGGTTAAGGAAGAGGTGTGAGAAAAGGCCAAGCTCACAGGAGGGAAGAATCACAGCCCTTTTAGAGAGCAGAACCTCGCCAGGCCACCAGTGCCTGAGCAACCAGATCAGTGACGCTGTAAGGCCGAGGCTACCTAGATCACAGCACCAGATTTGAATAAAGATATCACAAAACTGGGACCAGTGGGAGGAAGCAGTTGGCAGCAGGTTGTTTATTTAGGAGAAGGCCACAGTAGAAAAGGAAAAGAACAATGGTGGTTAAAAAGGGGAATCAAGAAATGGGAAAGCAATACTTCGGTCTGCAAATCAGAGCATTTAAGCTGCTCGGGGGTGTCTGCCAGGCACCCTGCATCAACAGAATCAGCAGAATAAAACAAACTTGTTCTCACCACGTCACACCAGTCACATCTATTCTGTGCTCAGGAGAACTGGGGCACAGGGTGCTCTGCCTGCCTACCAGAGAACACCCAGACAGACAGATTAATCGTGCTGGTTTTACCACAGCAGTACTGGTTGTGGGACTGGCATCCCCCAGCCACTTCCTAGCATCCCTGCCCCGCCTGTACATGTACCACCTCCTGGTCAGTACCACCAAAGACAGGACGCTGGGCAGAATGCACCACATCAAAGCTCCGACAGAGCTGTTCTCAGGCCTTCATCCCTGCAGGATCACAGCAAGGCTCATTGTGCAGCTTGCTTTGAATCAAAAACAACAACAAAAATCTGTTTTCAAAGGCTTCATTTTTTGTTGTTTTTCAAACACACATAAAAGCAGGCTGTCACCAACAACCTCAAAAAATGAAGACAGCTTGAAGTTACTCAAATATTCAGTATCATCAAAACAGGACAGATATTGCCCCCATTTCATTTCCAAGTGAAACAGAATTACTTACGAAGATGCGGGTTAAGAACCCTCTTCAACTGCTCCCCCTTGGGTGCATTTGATATTATTTCAGTTAACCTGCGAAAGATAAAAAAGAGTTGCAAGAACAACGGGTTTTAAGATCACGCTGTATTGCTTAGAAGCAACAAAACATTTTCAGTATTAGAAGAAATGCAAAATGTCTGCGGTACGTGAAAAGAATACCCACAGATAGAGTACTTTTTGCACAGTAATTGGGGTTTATTCCAACACGTACGCCACCTAAAAGCAGCTACCTTTCCACGGTTGGCAGAGGTGCAGGTGCTTTTGCGCTGTCCACCGGGTATCGCTCCCGAACCGCAAACCTGACATCATCTGCTTCGTCCGTGCGAAATCTCAGGATGTTCAAGATGAGGTATTCGTGGTCTGTCAGGACGATGTTGCCCTGCAAGAAAACACCCCAGGGGATCATCAGCCAAGGCCGTGCTCGAGCGCTCGCTTGCCGGGGACGCGCGTGGAGCCTCGCACTCACCCTGTCGTACAGCTCGATGATGAGGTGATAAGCAGCCTCGTTGCTCCCAAACTGGAAGTCCACGATTCTGTCTATACCCAGCTGCTTCACGCTGACCAGCCTTCTGGTTTTCAAATGCTTACGGCACTGCCAAGAGCAGAGAACATCTGTCAGACGATGCAAAGGGCCCTGCTTGTGATGTTTTACGCTGAAATATATTTGTTGGTTTTCTAAGCTATTGATCCCTGCTACAACACCGACCGCTTCTTTCTGAATACAAATACTGGAAAGACAAAAATCCCAATCCCAATGATACAAAAGTAAGGCAGCTCTTAGGAAAAATAATATCACCTTGATATTTATAGATAATACAATTGTTCCAGGTTCTTACATTAAGAGATTTTTGCCATTAAAAGTGCTGTTTGTTCAGCCATTATTCAAAGCAAGGTCATCTATGTCACCTCAACAAGCGAGCAGTTAGTTAAAGTCCAAAGACTTTGTATTACAAAGAGATTCAGGATTAACCCTGCATCAACAAAGGACCACCCAAGAGAGTCTCTGCAGAGCCATTTCAATGAGGCCACATCCAGAAGTGGCAAGCTACGCAGACCTGACCTGTGAGACAGCCCTTGGGCTGTGTTCCCACAGACCTACCTAGAGGAATGCAGCCCAACAGCTTGCCCCAAGATCTGAACCCTCAGAGTCTGGCAGAGCGAACAGAAGGACTCTATTAACGCAGCGTGCTGTGCCCAGGACCTACACGTTTGGACAATCCAACTTGAATAACAAGGACTTCACTGAGGCAAATTCTGAAAGGTCTGGGTGGCACCAAAAATGTTCTGCAGGTTAACACCAGTCTTCATAAACGTACACACTCGTTGTTTTGGGTGCTGAGAATCAACAACGTGATCCTACAGCCACATGTGCTGCTTCTTCACCTTCAGCCACCTGCCTGATCAGGATCCACCAGGCAAAACCTTTTAGTATTTCCTTGTCTCTGAGGACAGCACATTAATGTTGCTTTCTTTAACCAATTTTTTTAAAATGAAACCGCAGGTTGGCTTACCTTCATTGCAAAGCTGGATGGCATCATGTTTTTTGGCCATTCGAACTCCGTTGTGTGAATCCGTATTCCAGACTCAACCAGCAGCGTGGCCTTGCAGTCGGGTCTGTTACCAAAACACAGATTTACCACTTGGTACCTGAACAGCCACCTCGTGCTACACACCAGGCTGCACTGGGATGAGACCAAACCACCACAGGCAGGAGCACATCACCTGCAGAAAACACTCACCAAGACCACTGGAATCCATCAAACAGTGCTGCAGCCACACTGACAGCAAAAGGATGCCCACGTGTTAAGTTTATAGACAAAGGGCCAAGAAAAATGGTTTTGGAGTCAGAAATTCCCCAGTGCAACTGGAGGCAAGGAGGTGATGCTGGGCCCAGGTGAGACATGATGCAGCGGACAGGCTGGGGACAGCAGCGTGCCATCCCCACCACCTGGCCTGGGCATTAATATCACTGTAGAATTGAGGCTCTGCCCTCCTGAATGCCTCTCCTACTTCCCCACAGAAAGAAATGGGGATGGCTGCGTGCTTTTAGGACAACTCCTGGGGCCTTCTCTACCTTTGCTGCAGCATTTTGCTTGTTTCACAACCCTATGTACGCTACCCCCGGGGCCTTCCAGAGTAAAAGTTACCGAGTTTTAGCAGAAAATGACAGGATTCCGCTGAAAACTGGTCAGAAAAGCGAAACACCTGCCAGCAGCAACGCCGTATGTACAAAAAGCACAATTTCCATGCATACAGCGACCGGGTGAGGGGAGTTACAGCGATTCTTACTTCTGCAGCCGGATGAGATAGGTCTTGTTGTCCACATCGTAAACATTGCTCACTCTCATTCCCAGCAGGCTGCCAAAAAAAAAAAAACAAAAAAACAACAAACACGGCCGCGTTACGAGCAGAACCCCACACAGCCCCACACGGAACCGTGCCGGCGCCTCAGGCAGCGGCGGGGCTGGGGGGGCACGGGCTGCCCGGGCAGGGTCTGGGGGCCCCACGCAGCCCTCCCGGTGCCCCCCCGGAGCCCTCCCGGTGCCGTGTGTCCCCCCCCGGTGCCGTACCTGCGGCGGAGCTCGGCGAGCAGCGCACGGATGTCGATGGTGCCGAAGCGGCCCTTCATGGCGCCGCCGGCCCGGCCCGGCCCGGCCCGGCCCGCTGCGCATGCGCCGCCGCCTCACGGAGCTCCAGGGGGCGGGCGAGTCCCGGGGGAAAAACGGTGCGGGCGGGCCCGGCAAAGAAACACAGAAAAATAAACACAGAAGCATCACAGAATCACAGAATTTCTAGGTTGGAAGAGACCTCGAGATCATCGAGTCCAACCTCTGACCTAACGCTAACAGTCCTCCACTAAACCATATCCCTAAGCTCTACATCTAAATGTCTTTTAAAGACCTCCAGGGATGGTGACTCCACCACTTCCCTGGGCAGCAAAAGGAGCCCGCGTCTCTCTGTGTTGCCCAGGCTACGCTGCAGTGGCTATTCACAGGCGCGATCCCGCTACTGACCGGCACGGGAGTTTTGACCTGCTCCGTTTCCGACCTGGGCCGGTTCACCCCTCCTTAGGCAACCTGGTGTGCCCCGGCTCCCCGGGGCTCACCATATTGATGCCGGCCTTAGCGCGGACGCCCGCTCGGCATAGCGCACTGCAGCCCAGAACTCCTGGGCTCAAGCGATCCGACGGGCTCAGCCTCCCGAGCAGCTGGGACTACAGGCGTGCGCCACCGCGCCCGGCCACCGCTGCCCCACGTTCCCCTCAGCCTCGAAGGGAAAATGGTGCCCCCAGCCCCTCAGGATGTCCGCAGCAGGGCGTCCTCTCCCTCACAGAGCCGCTTGTTAATCCATGTGTTGTCTCCCAGAAGTTCAGCCGTTAGCCAAATAGAATCATGGAATCATTAAAGTTGGAAAAGCCCTCCAAAATCACCTGCTCCAACCACCCCTTACCACCACTGTCACCACTAACCCACATCCCCAAGCACCACGTCCCCAAGCACCACATCCAACCTCTCCTCAAACACCCCCAGGGACGGTGACTCCACCACCTCCCTGGGCAACCCGTCCCAATGCCTGCCTGCTCTTGCTGAGGAGAAATTTCTCCTCATTTCCAACATGAACCTGCCCTGGTGCAACTTGAAGCCATTCCCTCTGGTGCAATAACTAGTTATATGTGAGAAGAGGCCAACCCCCAGCTCCCCACACCTTCCTTTCAGGTAGTGAAAACTGGAAGGACCCCAAACTCTCACAGGGGAAATGCAAACAACCCTAACAAAGTAAAATAAAATAGAATAAAATAGAATAAAATAGAATAAAATAAAATAAAATAAAATAAAATAAAATAAAATAAAATAAAATAAAATAAAATAAAATAAAATAAAATAAAATAAAAATAAAATGTTTGGAGTGATAGCTATAAAAACAGAAAAACCAGCGATACACCATTTTCCAGTCTGCCCCCCCAGCAACAAGCTGGCTGCACTCCTAGAGCTCTGCCCCACTGAGCCCTGAGGAAGGCACTCCATGGGCCAGCCGGGCACTGCCCAGGGCTGGAGGGGCTCTGAGCTGCCCCAAAGGAAGTAAATCCTATCTGTACACCCTCTGCCTCCTTGGCACAGGCCTGGGTTCATTGCCTCTCGCACAACCATTTGGGGTCATGCTGCCAGTGCTTCGCTGCAGGATCTAGCTGGGGGCTAGCGGAGGATCAGCAGCATCTCCTTCATCAGCAAATTTCTTTAAAATCCTTCTAAGTCCTCCTAAAATCCTTCTCCTCCCCCTTTTAGAGATGCCTGTTTTTCCCCCTCTGTTCCTCTCTTCCCTTTCAGAAAGCCCCCTGTGTGACATACCCCGCTCCCCTCTCCTGGTTGGGACTCCCCAGTGTGTCAGTGCGGCTCATGCCGCAGCGTTCCCAAATCAAATCCCAATCCCTTGCTGCCCATTCAGGCATCCTGAGGGCACAAAAGGAGGCTGGGTCCCGCTGTCTTGCCCAGGCTGCACTGCAGGGTCTGTTCACAGGCGCGATCCCGCTACTGATCAGCACAGGAGCTTTGACCTGCTCCGTTTCCGACCTGGGCCGGTTCACCCCTCCTTAGGCGACCTGGTGCCCCCCAGCTCCCCGGAGGACACCATATCGATGCCGACCTTAGCGCGGACGCCCGCTCGGCACAGCGCCCTGCAGCCCAGAACCCCCGGGCTCAAGCCGTCCACCAGCCTCAGCCTCCCCGGCGCTTGGATTACAGGCACAAGCCACCGTGCCCGGCTGGTTTCCAGCCTTTTGCAGACTCCTCCACATCCATCCTGTACGGGCTCTGCTTGGCCACACAGTGGCAGTGGGGAACTGAGAGACAGGCCTTGTGCTGCTTGTATTCTATGATTGAAAATGGATGGAGGGATTTTTAATCATAAAGTACACAGGACAGACATTTCTGAGCCCAAGTAGGTTTAAGCAGCTGAGAAAGCCCAGAGTTCTCATTTTGAGCCAGAAGAGGCACGTCGTGATGCTCTGCTTTCATTTTAAGCCAAAAGAAGCGCATTGGGGAGCTCTGTCTCCAGGACAGCTCAATATGCTTCATTTACTAACAGAGGGAGAGGGGATAAGAGTTGTCCCACTCCCCGCTTTCTCTTACAGAGAAAGGCTTCTCGATTCATTTCCTGAGAGTGAGAAGCTCAGAACCGAGGACACAAATGAGCTGTGACAGCAAATACCCAAGGGAGGAGGCTAATGAGACGCTCCTGGGAGCCTGGAATCAGCGTGGAGCAGGCTGCCTAACCTGACTGTGCTCAAGGGACATTTGCTGACTTGCAGGTCTGCAGGGTCTCTGAGATGGAAACATGATGGGAAATTCTACTGCCTGGGATTTCCCACGTTTATAGTCAAATTTATTTGGATCCAAAGGTTTGGCTGAGTCCTGAACTGTGACCCTTCACTGCTGCAAGAAACCACTACGCACATAACCAAAACGTGAGCACACATGAATGAGCGAGGTTAAACATCTGCAGAAGATGCTTGTCCCACACCAGTATTGCTTGACCCTTTTGTGCTTGCTCCCCAGGATGGACAGTCCCAGAGCTGCCAAGCGCAGAGTCAGGCGGGGGAAAGGTGCCAAAAGAGGCTGGGTCCCGCTGTCTTGCCCAGGCTGCGCTGCAGGGTCTGTTCACAGGCGCGATCCCGCTACTGACCGGCACGGGAGTTTTGACCTGCTCCGTTTCCGACCTGGGCCGGTTCACCCCTCCTTAGGCGACCTGGTGCCCCCCAGCTCCCCAGAGGACACCATATCGATGCCGACCTTAGCGCGGACACCCGCTCGGCACAGCGCCCTGCAGCCCAGAACCCCCGGGCTCAAGCCATCCTCCAGCCTCAGCCTCCCCGGCGCTTGGATTACAGGCACAAGCCACCGTGCCCGGCTGGCCACAGCTCCTGCTGCCTCTGCTCTCCATCACACAGGGACCAGCACCTCCTGGCTCTCCGTGGCAGCAGGATGGGTTAAAGCTTCCACAGCACCCAGGAGAGGAGGAGCACAGACTGCAGGAAGCAAAACTTAGCTCTTTTGCATGAAGATTCAATGAAATAATTTGCTTTAGAATGGACACATTAAACTTTATAGAAAAAAAAAAAAAAAAAAAAAAGTGCAAGGTCCTGTTCTAGGATGTGTCCAGGGAGAGCTCAGAATTCCCTGTGATGAGGCACTGGAGAGAGACTAAGAGGCAACCTACTTGCTGCAGTGACTGCTTGGGGCTGCAGTGAAGTATTCTGATTCCCAGAGGACGTAAAAATAACAGAAATGTAATGCAAATAATAAAATGCAGGAGCTTCTTGCCTTTATCTGTTCACTGTTGCAATAGACAACTCTCTCAAAGTACCTTCACAGGACATCTGAGACCTCCCCTGTGTATTTTGCATGCCAGAGGACTGTCCGAGAGAGCTTCCCCAGACATCCCATGAATTTATATATATACATATATACATATATATATTTATATATATAAAACACCTATATTGATAAACAGCCTTTGGAACCACTCTGATGCCAGGGGTAAGACCAGGAGTTGGCCTGTTAGTACCTCAGCACTTCTGTTTCCAAGCTGGGCTGGCTGAGGGACGCTGCAGACACCTCTCACTGGCACCCACAGAGACCAAATCTTGGAGCCAGTGGGCTCAGATAGCGAAGGCAGCCTTTGGTCTAATCCAGACGTGTAAACTGTGCCGCACCTTGCCTAACATATAGCTAAGGGTGATCCCAACCCATGCACTGCCGTTGCCAAAATGGCCTACTTTTTTTTCTACATCCTTCCCAAGGTACAGCCATGCCTCCTACCCAAGACCAGACCCACCAGCACCCGCTCAGAATGTATAAGAGCACTTCTTCCAGCCTGCCTGACCCATGTCAGCAGAGCAAAGCCCAGCATCCCCACCTCAGAGCAGGCAGAAGTGAGATTTTCCCCAGACCGTACAAGCCTGGCGTCACCAAGTGTGTTAATGCTGGGTGGCAGAGACACCTCGTTCCATGCTCCCCTTATCGACTTAAGGAAGAGCTGTCAGCAGCGACAGCTGGAGTGGTGGCTAATGACATTAGTTAATGACTGTAGGGTAATGGGCCTGAGGAGATGTAGGCTCGATATCCACAAAGAGGGGCAGAAGCAAGGCAGAGGCAGCCCCCAGCACCTGCCCGCTCCCCAGCGGGGCCTGGTGTCCCCTCCTCCTGCCAGTAACTCTGTGCCATGCTGTCCGGCCACAAACACACACTTTTTACCACAAATGCACACTCTTCATCACATTAAAAAAAAAAAAAATAAAATAGCAGGAGTGGATCAAGATAGCAGGGGAGTGAAGGAAATTTTGCCTGAGGAAATCTGTCAGGAACGAGCTTGGCAGACCGAGGAGGGATGGGGCACGGCCGGGATGCAGAAGCAGAGTCCTGCAGCAGTACCAGCTGCTAGCAGGGGTGCACCCTGGCATGTCTTGGCCTCCAAACAGCTCCTGAAATGATGAACGAGGCCACTCAGAGCTGGGAAACCTCAGCTGCCCCTCAGTAGAGCCTGAAGCCACTTGCAGCACCTCGCTGGCTGCTCTGGGCTCCCTTAGCACAGAGCCGCTGCTCCAAAGCTCCTCTCCTCACAAGGAGGCAAAACTCACGCTGCCTTTTCACCAGAGACCCTTTGAAGGAGGGCTGAAACAATCCTAGTTCAGCCTCTGCAAAGCCACACCTGGGCAAGTGACCTGGGCAGCAGCGATGCCCTGGTTCAAGATCCCAAAACCCCAGGGCACGGGTCTCCATGGGGCAAGCCACCATGACCAGCCCAGTCCTGGAGGTCACTGCTGCACCTCCTGCTCTGTTGCTGCTGCTAAATACAGGGTGTGAAAACACACACACACGAAAAACCAGGGAGTGAAGGAAAGGCCTCACAAGTTATTTTTATATTTTTTTGTGAAGGCTTCGTGATTTTTCAGGCCGACATTGTCACGGCGGTAATTCGGGATTATGGAAATTCGGTCACACAGCAATTCCCACCTACATTTCCTCTGTCTGCTCCCAGAAATAACCTGTGCGAGGAGGAGCCTGCTCGTTTGCCAGCAGAAACTGCAAAGGCATGGCAAATGGACTTCTGGTACAAAACAAACCCAAACAGCCCGGAGGCCAAATTATTTCTCCTTGCAGGGAGGTCACTTCCCAAGGGCTCTTCCCCACTTCTACTGAGGCTGGAGGACATCCAGGGAGACCAGGAGGGCTTTCTCCTGATGAGAAGTGCAGGATTTCTGGGGGTTCTCCAGGTCCTCACTACACCATCCCAGCATGTAGAGGGGCTCACAGAGACCTCCTGCACCTGCAGCCCTCAACAACACTTCACTCCTGCCCTCACAGGGTAACGTTAACCTTGTGGGAAGGGGCTGAGGATCTGTTTAATGCTGATTTACTGACAAAGCTTGTGCTGCAGGCTGAAGCTTCAGCTTCCTGGCCCAGCCTGGCTGCGGTTGCACAAACACAGACATCGCAGAATCGCAGGAAATACGGCTGAGGCGCCCCAGGGGACCGTCACCGCCACTCCCTGCCTGCAGACCGGGGTGACCACAGCCCGTCACTCATGGAAAGTGCTGCTCCAAGTCGTCTCCCCCCCAAAAAAAGGTGGCACTTGGCCCTCCGTATCAAATCTCAGTGATAAGAAAACCACCGTTGGCATGCGCTCGTCCTGCCAAGGATGTCATTTGTTTTCACAACAGAAGAATTTAGCCAACACAGATGCCAAAACCAAAGCATTGTTGCATTGCCCCAGCCTTCCCTGGGAGGCCACAAGGGTGTTTGAAGGAGATCTGTGCAGGTCTTTTCCCATCTCGCTCTGCCAAAAGAGGAGAAGAAAGTAAGCAAGATGAAAGGAAGCGTGTGAAAACAGGGTTGGCCTGGTAACCCAAACTGACTGGGAAGGGAAATTATATTTAAGGGATAAAAATAAAGGGGGGAGGGGGTTGATCCAATTCCTTGAGGGTTGCTTATCTGCCATGAGGGCTGTTACGTAAAGCACATCACTGTCTTCCCCCACGTTCTTGCGATAGCACTTAGGTCACCGGTGGAGGACAGGGCACGCAAACACAGCCTTACGAAATGGGGAAAGATGCAAAAATAGCTGCAAAGCTCGGGAGCTGCCATGCCGGGGGAAAATAGCCTATGAACAGCCTGCAGCCAGGCCCAGACACAGCGACCAGAAGGCCCTCGGGGTGTCTCCAGGTCTCTTTTTCCCCAGGCCCTGACCTCTGCTCACCTCATAACCCTAATTGCTGTGTGCTCCCCAGGCTGAGGATGCTCGCTGGCACACAGCAGGTGCTCAGCCAGGGCTGGCTTTTAAAAATATTGAACTTCCCCGGGCTGCCCCGTAACGCTGCGCGCAGCCACACACCTAGGGGAGATTTTAATACTCGAGTGGGTCCACAAAGAGGGCCCTGAACCCAGGGCGTGTTTGGGGATGGCAAACTGTGCTTGGAGACCCGATCGTGGAAATCAATAATTAATGAGCAATGCTCAATAATAATTAATGAGCAATGCTTATAATAATTAATGAGCAATACCCAATAACAATTAATGAGCAATGCCCAATAATAATTAATAAGCAATGCCCGATAACAATGAGCAATGCTCAATAATAACTAATGAGCAATGCCCAATAATGAGCAATGCCCAATATTAATGAGCAATGCCCAGTAACAATGAGCAATACCCAATAATAATTAATGAGCAATGCCCAATAATTAACGAGCAATGCCCAATATTAATGAGCAATACCCAGTAACAATGAGCAATGCCCAATAATAATTAATAAGCAATGCCCAATAATTAATGAGCAATGCCCAATAACAATTAATGAGCAATGCCCAATAATTAATGAGCAATGCCCAATAACAATTAAGGAGCAATGCCCAATGACAATCAATGAGCAGTGCCCTGTGCTGCAGTGAGGCTGTGTATTGGTGTGTGACCGAGCTCCCCTCCTGCTGGGGGGCTGCAGGGTGCAGCTCTGCCCCCCTCTCCCAGCCGAGCCCCCCCCGAGGCCGCGCCCGGCACTTTTGGGACCCCCTTGTTCCCGGTGTGTCCCCACCGTCCCGCCCCGCGCACGCCCCTTTAAGACTCCCCCCTGCCCTTGCCCCTTTAAGACGCGCCCTACGCGCCCCCCACCGCCTCCCGCTGACGTGTGATCGCGTGGCGCCTCTCCCCACCCAAACCCCGCCCCCTCCTCTCCCGCATGCGCACTGCCACCTCCGCCCGAGGTGTGCCCCTCCCTTCCGGAAGCAGCACCCCCCCCACTTCCCCTTCACCCAATCAGCGCCAGTCATGGGCGGGGCCAAGGCGGGTTGGGGGCGTGGCGGGAAAGGGATGCGGGCGGCGCGCCCCTCCCTCCCCCCCAGCGCGCGGGAAGCCGGCGGCGGCGGCGGCGGCGGCGCATGCGCAGAGGCGGGGGCGGGCCGGGGCGCGGCGCGCATGCGCAGTGGCGGCGGCGGCAGGGGGCAGCGAGGCGGCGCGCGGCGCCCGGTCCCTGAGGCGGCGGCGGCGGCGGCGGCGGGGAGGGGAAGGGAAGGGAAGGGAGGGGACGGAGGGCACGGAGCCGGGAACCGGGAGCCGGAGCCGGGCTGAGAGCGGCGCGGAGCCGCCCACAGGTAACCGGAGGCGGCCCCGCGGGCGGGACGCGCCGCTCCGAGCCCCGCCGGGGTCCATGAGCTGAGGCGCCCGGCGGGCCCCCCCCCCCTCCCCCCCTCACCTCACCTCACCTCACCTCACACCCACCGTGAGGCGAGGCCCGGCCCCGTGAGGCGAGGCCCGGTGAGGCAAGGCGAGGCCCGGCGGGGCCCTGCCCGCAGCCCCGGCCCCGCTGTCCCCTCCTGCTGCTGCTGCCGCCGCCGTCGCCGCCGCCGCCTCATGCTCGGCCGGCGCTGAGCCCCGCCCGGCCCCGCTGCGCTCCCCTCCAGCTCCCCCCCCCCCCCCCCCTTCAGCAGGCGCCGGGCCCTTGGATGCCGCCGGGATGGGCAAGGTGCTGTCCAAGATCTTCGGCAACAAGGAGATGCGGATCCTGATGCTGGGGCTGGACGCGGCCGGCAAGACCACCATCCTGTACAAACTGAAGCTGGGCCAGTCGGTCACCACCATCCCCACCGTGGGCTTCAACGTGGAGACGGTCACGTACAAAAACGTCAAGTTCAACGTGTGGGACGTCGGCGGCCAGGATAAGATCCGGCCGCTCTGGAGGCACTACTACACGGGCACGCAGGGGCTGATCTTCGTGGTGGACTGCGCCGATCGCGACCGCATCGACGAGGCCCGCCAGGAGCTGCACCGCATCATCAACGACAGGGAGATGCGGGACGCCATCATCCTCATCTTCGCCAACAAGCAGGACCTGCCCGATGCCATGAAACCCCACGAAATCCAGGAGAAACTGGGCCTGACCCGGATCAGGGATAGGAATTGGTACGTGCAGCCCTCCTGTGCTACTACAGGGGACGGACTCTACGAAGGGCTGACATGGTTAACGTCCAATTATAAATCCTAATGAGAGAGTAACTATTTAGTCTACAAAGAATTAAAAGAGAAAAAAAAAAAAAAAATAACCCACGTGGCTTTCCGGAAGAATGATTCTCTACTGAAAAGTAAAACAAAAGCATCCATAGGATTATGATCACCTTTCTCCAGTTACCACCCTTTCCTTCCTTCTCCACACTTGACTGGATTCCTGTTTTAACTCTTCTCGCTTGGCGTTAGGATGCTCTAATCTCCGAATGTGACACGAACGCGAGCACTAGATGCTATGGCAGACTTCCAGCAAACAGGCGAAAGACACATTGTAGACTTGCTAAGTAACTTTTTTTTTGTTTTGTTTTTTGTTTTGTTTTGTTTTTTTTCCTCTTGATAGCCCTTAAGATGGTTTGATTATTTTGGGGGACGGTTGGGGGAGGGGTACCATTTTCAGCGTATGCTTTCTGGTTCTACTTTTTTTTGATTATATATATATATATTTTTTTCCCTCTTCTATCACTTGCTGTAGATTGCTACTTTTTTGCATTCATGCGGAATATGTTGCTAGGTCTCCTTCATCTAGTAAACTGAAAATTATTGCTTAAAATCAAACCGCCGTCTGTCTTTTTATATTAAGGACTTTTTTTTAAAAAAAAGTTCTGTTAATCTGTAACCGAATAGTGACTCTTGGTCTGGCTTCATATCTCAGACTAATAACGAAACGAATTCCTGCCGAGCGTGGCAGATAGTGAGAATACCATTGTAACATGTTCAAAGTGCATATCGGGCATCATGTTAACTAGGTAATGTAAGAGCTGCTTTGAAATGTCAGCTGTGAAGTTCTGAACCATACATCATGCATGAGAAGGGATGCAAATAAGTTCCCCATACCACATAGCAACCATATAGCAAATAAGCCGTGAATGATGGGAGAGTTCCAGGGTCTCCACCGTTGGGTTTCTCTCTTGCATTGCGAACTCGGGGATGTGTAGCCGTGGTTTTTACTGCCCGGGCCAGTCTCCGGTTCAGTGCAAGACAGGTTTCTTCCAGAAAAAGGCAGCAAGAACGCGCAGGCACTGCACCGAGTTTGACTTTAAATCGCAGGCGTTCAGGCAAAAATCTGGCGCCGACCTGCCTGCCTTGGGGAAAAGACAAGTTTTGTTTTACGGCGCCTCAGTCTGGAGAGGGTTTCCCATGTGTGGTGGGGTGAGGAGCGCCCCGATTGCCCGCTTTTAGGCTGCCCAAGGGGCCGGCGCAGCGCCGAGCTTCCCCTGAGCTCCGAAGTTCTGCCGTCGCCTTGCCATTTTGAGGAAATGGCTCGCCGGGGTGGCTCCCCCAGACGAGGCTGGGCTGGTGCAGACAGGGGCAGCCTTCGCCAGCTGTCCCCACGGCGAGTTGTTGCTGAAGTCCTGCAGGAAGGGAACTCCGTTGGGTGGCTGAGGCCCATTGAGGAACTGCTAATGAGAGCGGGGAGGAGAGAGGGAGAATACGACTATGAATGTAAACTTCCACAAGTAGTTCTTAAAGGGCGAGCGGCTCGCTGGCCCTGTCACAGTGTGCAGGTGTGGCTGGCGAAAAAAACCCCACCCAGAACCAGTATTAGCCTAAAATCTCCACCGAGTATTAACGCTGGGTGCAAAAAAACAGTCAAAGCAGCTGGTTCTCATTCAGCCTTAAGGATTATCTTCAGTTTTCCTCAAGGAGTTAAACTCGATTGGGGAATTCTAGGAATGTATGCTACAAAACCAGAAGAAAATGGCTTTTTTTTTTTTTTTTTTTTTTTTTTTTTCTTTCTTTTTTTCCAAGGATCTGAGTTTTACATGAGATTGGGGGCATTACACTACATTTCCGCAGTGTTGACTCTGCATGCAAAGCGTATTGTATATGGAGCTCTTACCAAAGATGAAGGGGAAGATTAAAAAAAAATAATAATATGAGTTCACCTCTGAAACTGAGCGCTTGGGACCGCTTCAAAGTTATTTGGGTTCCAGGCGGTGGATCTTTTTGGGGTTGCAAATGGGCCGGGATGGGTTCGTGGTGCTGGAAGATAGAGCACTGATGGGCCGAGGGGAGCCCGCAGAAGTAAGCGGGGCGTAAAATAACTCCTAGCTCTCAGCTCTGAAGCAGAGGAGGTGAGACTTGCCTTCTGCTCGAGTCTTCTTGCCGTTGGGATATCACTGCTCTATTTTCTGGCTCTTTACAAGCGCAAGGGTTTATTTTTTTTTTTTCCTTCTGTCGATGTAACTTAACGGTGTGGTGGTATAAAGCCTAAAAATACACGAATGTGGTTACTGTTTTCTTCTGGAGCAGAAATAAAATAGCCAAGCACAAAGTAAATGCCTAAACTGGAAAACTTGAAGCTCTATTCATGGTTCTTGAACTTTCTTAAGCCTCTTCTCAGTCAAAATGAAAATTTCAATGACTTCACTTTCCGTCTGAGTTGATTTACTGTGTGTTCTCTTCCAGCGCCGGGGCAGACTTCTTCGCTAGCCTTCCATTGAGTTGCAGTCACGATTTTGTATTTCCTTAGCAGCTTTGTTACTTTAGATATTCTGTTTTTTGTAGGTGAGAAGGAAACTGATTATGCTTCTGATTTATTTTTTTTTTTTTTAATGTCTTTTTTTTTTGGGGGGGGGGGGGGAGGGGGAGAAAAAGTTACTGAAGCGTGGCGGAGACTTCAAAACTAAATGGCCATTGCTACCGAACACAACGCAGCGGTTTCACTTTCAAAATCTCCTTTCTAGCTTAGAGCTGAACCTCACCATGAACTGGTGGCGAGCAGGCAGCGAACGCAGCCTGCGGGAGGAAGGGGCAAATCTGTCAGCAAGCCGGTGATTTGAGAACTGATCTGAAGTTCAAGCGCATCAATCTGTGTTCATGTGAATTTATGGAGTAAGTTTTGAATGGCGTTAATCGTGTCTGATCAGTGAATGAGTTTGTAGACTGTGATCTCCCTGACAAGTAAACAGGAATTTTGTGTTCTCAATATGGCTGTAGTGTTGGTAAAGAACTAATAAGCAGAAAATAAAGCAATTATACAGCGGAGCTCTCCTGGTATCTTGCTTACGTTGAATTTTGAGAGAAACAGAAAGGGGCAATATGGTACCGGAGCGGTGCCTTGTGCCGGCATAAAGGGGCCTCTGTTCTGTGCTTCACAGCCCGGCTGCAGATCCTCTGGGGCTCCGATTAGCGACTCATAAATGGCGAGGAAGATGCTTTAGTACCCCCGCTGGAAGCCAGAAATCTTGCTGGCCAACTTCGCTGTCGGGTCTGTTCTGGGGCGGTGCAGCCCTGCGGGAGGGCACGGCATAAAAACCACCCGGAGGGTTTTTAGGGCAGCGTGGGGAACGCGGAAATGGATGGATGGATGGATTGGGGGAGTGGAAAGGGAGCAAAAAATGGGAGCGAGCCCCACAAGGCCTCGGGAAGGTGCAGCAGGGACGGCGTGGGGATCGGGGCAGCGGGATGGGGTGCACACGGTGGGCTTCCAGCACCCCGCTGCACAGTGTGGGGATGCTGGCGCTGTATTGGGGTTGCAAAACCTTTGGGAAGCAGCAGGAAATCACCAGGTTGGGCTGCGCGGGGGTACCCGGCGGCTGCGAGCCTCAACCGAGCCTTCCTGCTGGGGCTGGGCCCCGGCTGCCTGCACGCCAGCTCAGGGTGTGGCTGTGTAAATGAACCCACTCCGGTTTCATTCAGCCTCTTCGGGGCCGTGAAGCCGCCCCTCTCGCCGCAGCACCTCCTCATTTCTCCCCGTGTCAGCGCCTCGCCGTGACTCACTGTGGGGCTCCGGCCACGGGGCTCGTGGGCAAGGGGTGGAAAAAATGCACCTGCCCTCCCTGGTTGGAAATTAACTCTTCTAACACAACCTGGGCGTGTAACGATCCCCCCCCAGGAGCGACATTCAGCTTTTAAGAGCGAGCTGTGTCCCCAAAATGGGCCAAAAGGCGGGCGAGTGGAGCTGGGTGCGGTGTCCTTGGTTTTGGGAACGGGCAGGATGCAGGGAGGGGAGCCTGCCCCACGTCAGTTTGTATTAAAGCACTCAGGGCTTTGGGGTTTGGGCTCAGTGAGGGTTTGTGCTTCTGTCCTGGGTCTGCTCCCAGTGCCCGTCCAGCTCAACCTCGAACCACACCGGCTTCAGCACCAAAAACTTTCGGAGCCGTGCCCGCTGCCGGGGCTCGGGGCTCGCTTTCAGAAGCTGGAGCACCACGAAGAGCGGCGTCATTTTCGCCCTGCCTTCGGTTTTGAAGGGGAAATGGCTGAGTCAGAGCCCCGTGGCGCTGGCGGGGAGGGTTTGCTCTCTCCGCCCGCGGCTGGGTGCAGGCGGGACGTGCCCCGCGCTGCCCGGGAAGCCGCCGCGCTTGCCCAAGAACAGGTACCTCTGCCCTCCTGCAAAAAGAAAGAAAAAAAAAAGGCTGAAAGAAAAGCAAAGTGTGAGTCAGCTGCCGGGTGCTGCAGCTGCACAGCCCGGCCAGGGTTCGAGTCTCAGCCCTCTGCTCCTCCTCGCCAGGGAGGTTTCCCCTTCCCCGGCTGCCCGGTGCGCTACAGCTGGTGGGATGGCACTCGGGAAATAAAACAGAAATTAAGTAGGGTTTGATGGGTGTCTCTTGTGGAAGAGAAGGAAATTGGTGAGGTTTTAAACACTTTTTCTTTTTTTTTTTTCCTTAGTTTGGATGGGGGATCCTCGCCCCTGGGGGTGCCACCAGCGGGTCCAGGCTCAGCCAGAGGCCATTTGTGCCCCCGCTGCCCCTCGCCGAGTGCCGGCTGCAGAGCAAGAGCTGAGCTGTGGCTCTGCCAGCCCCATTTATAGGCCTGCTCCCTCCTCGTGCTGCTGAGATCTGCCATTTTTACCCCAAGGAGCTTTCCACGTGTTCCCCTTTTCCTGCTGCAGGCAGGGGGATGCTGGCGAGCGGGCGCTCCCCCGGTGGCTGGCAACTTTCAGCTGCCGCCTCGCAGCGGGCTGGGCTGCGCTCGCAGTTATCCCATTAGCTTAACATCTGCCAGAACGCCCTTTCCCCACGGGGGCTGGATTAGTTTGGAGCCGGCCCAGCTCTCCTGGAAGCTTTTCCTATCACGTACTTGCGGCTTTCAATCCGCTGCCCGAACTGGGACCGAACCCAGCGCCCGGCCAGCACCGCGTGCTCATGCCGGGGAGCTCGAACTCCAACCCGCAAACAAAGCCACGGCTTGGCTCTGCCTCCCCCCCCCCGAAGCAGGCCTGGTTCGTTAAGTTTTCAGATTACTGCATTTTTCGGGTCACCCCGCAGCCCGTGCTTTGTGTCCTTAGCTCTGTTTTCGCCCTGCAGAGCCCTCCTGGCTGCGGCACCAAAAATAAAAGGTCTGGAGGGGGGGGCGAGGGGCAGTGGCCGGGGAAACACCGCCGCCGTGCTGGGTTTCTCCTTGCTGCCCGGTGCAGAGCTTTGGGAAAGCCTTCCCCAGCACCTGCTGGCTGCGAGAGTGGCCGAGAGCAGAAGAAAAGCTGCTGGCAGTGGGAGCAGCACCGAGCCACAGCCATCGAGCGCGCCCCGCGCGGCTCCTCCAGCCCCGGGCCCTGCAGCCCTCACCCCTCAGCATCCCGAGGGGCTTCTTTCCCTTCACCAAAGGTGAAGCTGCTCCCTTAGAGAAGCAAAACTGCCCAGCTTTCCTCTCCGCCGTGGCCCTTATCCCTGCTTTCCTTGATGACAGCCTCCCTGAAGCTTTCCCAGCTTGTGTGTGCGTGGCTCTCCCCACCCCAAATCTCCAGGGCACGGCCCGAAAGCTGCTGCTCCCATGCCGTGCCTCCTTGTCCTCCTGCTTCCCGGTGTGTCGTGGGGATGCCCCACTCCCTGTCCCCTCGTCCCACACTCGGGAAGGGCTCCCAGGAGCCAAACTGGTTCCTCCTGGGGCGCTGGCACCGGCCCCATGGATTAACTGGTTCCACCCGGCGGTGCCAGCTCCTGGCAGCCCCGTGCTTCTTCCCGGCCCTCCGACAACCCGGAGCTTCCCAGCATTTTGATTTCTTTTTTTCTTCCTGAACTGACAGCTCCCGCAGCTTATTCCTCGTTTGGCTTGCTAATGAGCTGGGTGCTGCTTAACGAAGGGGCCCGGAGGATGGTGCTGCTGGTTCCCTGCATCTGCAAAAGGGGCTCAGGGCAAGCGGGCACCCCCAGGGACTGCGGCTAAAAAGAAGATGCCGGTGCCGGCGTTGCATCCGTGGAAACATTTAACATCTCCCGGCTCCCCTGCAGCCCTTTCTTGCCAAAACTGCGGCACCCGAGCTTCGGGAGGGCTGTGTGGGTACGCGCCAGGCGGCTCCCAAACCTGCAGTTCAGGCTGGGGCACTCGCAGATGACAGATAGGGAGGGCGAGGTGAGTAATGAGGCACATCCTGCTGCGCCCTCCTGGGAGGCAGCGATGGCTCAACGCCCCGCTGCTGCCTGCGCCCTTGCCAGGTCGAGGATCTGGGCGAGGGGAGGCTGCCCCGCCGGCCCCACCACCCGGCTTTGCTTTTCTTTTGCCTGCAGGTGTGGGAGGAAAGGAGGAAAGGACCAAAGCTCAGGGCTTGGGGTGGTGCTGGGCGGGCAGGGAGCGGAGCCCAGCGGGTGAGGGAGGCTCCCCAGAGGGAGGCCGAGCGGTGCCCGGGGGCTGCTCCCTTCCCTCCCTGTGCTCAGAGGGGCTGTCGGGTTCCCATCCTCTCCCAGCTCTCAGGGCATGGCAGGGCTGTTCCCCAAACCCGTTCCCCCTTTTTGGGAACAGAGATGAAAACGGGTGCTGCTGCAGCACCGAGCACCCGACCACCCCGCTGCGGCACCTTTTGGGGGTGAAGCTGTTTCAGCGCAGGAACCCAGCACGATGGAGGGGCTGAGCACACCCATCCCATCCCAGTGCCCCCAGTGCCAAACACCCGGGTCCTGAGCAGCCACAGGTCCTGCATTTTGGCACAGGGACGCTTGGAGCCCAACGCCCCGGGGCTGGTGTGCACAAAACCCTCTTGCTCCCCCCCCCCACCCCCTTCTCCAGCTAGGCCTTTCCAACCACGCGTCCCTCGGCGGTTCCTCTTTTAGCACCACTTCTCCAAAAAAATAAAAAAATAATAAAAAAAAAAGTCGACTGCAGCTTTTCTGGAGGCTGATTAACGCAGAGCTTCTCCGTGGACTCTTTCCCCTGCTCGGGCTCCTGGGCTGAATTCAATCTTTTCCGGTCTGAGCGCATGGCCAAAGAATGCGTGTGCACGTACAGCGTGTGTCTGGAGTCAGTTAAATGCCAGCACTGAGGCTTTCGGAGCCGTGCAGAGGAAAAGGCGATGCCCAAGCTGCTGCTTCATCGTCTCCTTTTGTTTTTTTTTTTTTTTTTGGGACGTGGCAGCGGCCGTGCTCGCTCGTGGGCGAGGAGTTTTCGCCGTCCCGAAGAGGAGCCGAGCGCCCGACCTCAGCCCCTGCCCCTGCTGCCGGTGCGTGGCGGCGCTTCCTGCTCGCCACGCTCCATAAAACCTTTGCCAACTGGAACAGAAACGTTCAATCCGGGCGGCTGGGAAGGCAACGCCGGCTAATAAATAAGCAGGGCTGAAAAAAAAACCCAAACCCGAGCCAGTGTCGCCGGCGAGCGTGGCGTTCGGAGAGCCCTGCACGAGACCGAGGGAGGGTGATGGTGGTCATTAACACAGCAATTAATGCCAGCCATGGAGCATGCGAGGAAATCCAGGGCTGGCATCGCTGCCATTTAAAGGCTCAAAGCCTTTAAATGTGGAGCTAAACCCGAGATAAATCTGGCTGGGTGACCCCCATCCCTCGTGTCCTGCACGTCCAGTTACTGCCGCCAGCCGCCGGAGCCCAAAACGTGCTGTGGGTACAGCCTCCAGGACAGCACAATGCACAAAAATAGGTGTTTCCCCCAGAAAAATCCCTCCCCTTTGCCCCATGCCTCTCGTGCCAGCCCTGGCACGGTGCCGGCTGGGTTCAAATCTCGGCTCTGCCAAAGCAGAGCCTTTACACCCGCGGCCGTGCTCGCTCGGCCCCGTTACTCGTTAACCAGAAAGCCAATATTGACCCATGGCCCGCACCCCACAGCCACTTTTCCTCCTTGGGAAAGCTCCGGAGGGGACAGCGATGGATGCATGGTCCTGGGGATCACTGCAGGCTACACATCCTTGGGCATTTTGGCTTTTATCCCCCCGGGGACAGCGTGGCAGGGGCAGGACGGGGGCAGCAGCACCCAACCCATGCCCCTCGTCGCATCCAGGGCACACCCGCACGCGGGGCTGGCCTCGGGGACACCCAAATGTGGCTGATTTTTTCCCTCAGCTGCCTCTCCTGGAAGGGAAATCGCTCGGCCGTGCTTTTCTCATCAAGCCCCGTCACATTTTCCAGCCAGAAGCTCGGGGCCGTACATCGGGAGTTTTCCTCTCCCTCAGGGCAAAACGAAAGCGAGCTAGGCCGAGGCCTGCGCTGAGCGGCTCGGCCACGGCCCCGGCACCACCGGGGTGGGTTTTTGGGGATGTTTTTAGCCAAAAAAAAGTAATTCTGTGATTCTGTGAAAAAAGTGGCTCCTGAGGTGCAGCCATCGTGAGGGGGGGGGGGGTTTCAGGCAGCCCCGGCCTGCCCGAGGCCGGCGCTTTGCACAGGCAGCTCACGGGTTGCTGGTGAAGGATGTGACCTAATTAAGGCTCAGCTCCTTTCAATATGATTTTCATAGTCACACGGCTTGTTTTTTTTTTTTTTTTTTTTTTTCCCCCCCACCCCGTGTGACCAGATGGCCCGGCCGGGCCTCCCGGGAGGTTTTGAGCTGGGAAGATGGAAAAAGGGGAAAAAGTCTGGGGTCAGCCACGGGGTGCGGGGGCTGCGCAGCCCCCTCCTGCCCCCAGGTACCGCTGATGGCTTCTGGGGGTTTTCACCCCCAAAAAAATCGTGGCTCCCAGGCTGGCAGCAGCCTCAGCCATGCTGCTGAGCCCCGGTCCCAGCTCGGTGTCAAAATTCCCTGGGAAATTTCGGTTTTTCCCCCAAATTAAGAGCTGAAACTCCCCATGGATGCCCCCACAGGAGACTGGGAGCAAGAAATTGTCCTAAAAGCACCGGCACGTGCTGTGCTGCCTGAAACTGCATTCATGTTGGGCATGTTTGCTGCATAAAAGGGATTCTTTGATTCTTTAATTAATATTTTTGATGCTTAGGGCCCGAAAGCGGGGTTCTCATCTCCTCCCGGCTGCGGGGGGCACGGCACCACCCCGGGCTGATTTTTTCCCCAGGTTTCTCCCTCGTGGTGCAGGATGGAGCTGTCCCCGCACCGGTGCTCGGCTCAACCCCTTCCCACAAGGAAACCCGCTGAGCAATTTGGCTAAAAACGAGACGAATCCAGCAGCTCCTGCTCCCAACCACGGCCCAGGCCCTGGGAGCTGTGGGGCTGGGAGAGCCACCGCGGCACGGCCCCGGGGGCGCCACGGCGAGGGTGAGAGCTGGGGAGCTGCTAAAGCAGCCGGCCCCTTTTGCACGGCCGCCTCGCCCACCAATTAAGGCCATTCCTGGCTTCCCCTCCCAATTAGCAGAAAGGGAACCCATTAAGTGGAGCGGGATGCGTGCTGCCCACCTCGGCAGCGGGGCCGCGGGGCTGGCACGGCGTTCCCAGGCACCGAAACCCGGGGGTGCCGCGGGTGAATCAGCCTCGCGAGGCGGGGAGCCTGCTCCCAGCGAGGTTTCCCGGCGGGCATCGCCGTGCCACAGCCCTTCCCCTGCTGCAAACTGGCCCCAAAAAGGGGATTTGGTGGCACCGGGAACAAGCAGAGGTGGCGCAGGTTGTTGGGGACCCGCTGGGAGCAAAACCCCGCGGGGATTTTGCGCTTGAGGGCTGATTATTCCCGAGGCGTTTTGGGGATGGGGGGCACAAACCCCGCATGCCCATGGGGCAAAGCACCCCAAAGGACACCCCGCTCCCCTCTGGGTGCCTCGTCCTCCTTTCTCTGCAGCTGAATCGGGGCTGCACCCATCCTGCACGCCCCGGCGGCTACGCCCGTAATCCCCGCGGCCGGGTGCGGCAGGAATTACCTGTTCCCGGGCTGCTCCAACTTGCCCGCCCGTCCCAAGCAGCTCCCGTCCCCCCCGGGCCCCCGGCCCCTTTGGGGTTTTGCACAGACGCTGCTGCTTTGCCTGCCAGAAGCCCCTTTGCCACCACGGGATCCCCTAGGATCCCCCCCGTCGCCACCGTGCTGAGCCAAATCAGCGCGGATAATTATTAATTTTTAATTTTTGGGGTCTGAAAAACTGAAATTAGCTCCCAGCAACAAGATAGAGAGCCCCACGGGCAGCTCCCGCCCGCCCCCACCAATAATTCCTCCCCAGCACCCTAATCTGCAGCCAAAGCCAATTAATTACCCACGCACTGATCCCGGGGCTGCCAGGTGGGGAACCCAGCGGAGGGGCAGCGATGTCCCGGTGGCTGCCTGGGGAACCCCAGGGGTGCAGAGACCCAGGGTGAAAGCCCGGGGCAGGTGGGACCCCACAAGGACCCCGCAGAGGAGCGATCCCTGCCGCTTGGTGCCGACCTCTGATGCAGGGAGGGGATGTGGGAGCCTTGGCCGTGGCCCCGTTGGGGTGATGCTGTATCAGATGGTCCCCACTCCTCTCCGTTTTTTGGTAGAGCACCGCACGAGGCCCGGAGGCCCTGGCACTTCTAAAATAGTGCCCATCAAATCCTCCTCGCTCTGATTTAAGGCCTCAAGACCCCGTCCCCACAGGGCTGCAGACCACCGGCAGCGGAGGCAGGCAGAGCATCCTCTTTGCTCTGCTCCCGAGGCTGCTGCCGGCTTTTCCCATGACCCGATTCTCCAAAAAAATAAATAAAAATCCTGTTAAGCAGCAGCAGCTCTGGATGAAGGCACCGCGGTGATGACACGGCCTCGACAGACCCCGCTGGGAGCGGGGTGAAGCCGAGGGAGCTGCGGCGGTGCTGGTGCCTGCAGACGGGCGAGGGGGAGCCACGAGTTCAGGGTAGAAAATCAGAGATTTGTGGGGTGGAGGAAGTCTGTGGGGTGGAAAGGATGGGGGTGTATGGAGAAAGGGGGGGGACGCAGGAAGGGTGGGATGGGCTGAGCAAAACTGGGGGTTAAACGGAGCAGAAAAAGGAGAAGAGGAGGTGGGAGCGCAGGGGGCGAAGGTCGGTCCGGGCTCGGGGCCACCTGATGGGGTCAGGAGCTGAAGTTTAGCCTCCGACCTCGCCAAGTGGACCAAGGGGCGAGGCAGGGTGCGGGCGGCACGGGGCTGGCAATGAGCCCAGGGTGCAGGGAGCAGCGGCTGGAAGGGGGAATTTGTGGGAGTTGTCTGTGGGTGTCCCTTCTCCTTCCCCCAGGGAGCCTACGGCTGCCCGGACCCACTGCAAGACGTCTCCAAAAGCTCCCCGTGCCCCACAGACCCCGGTTAATCGGGGCTTCCCTGCCAGGCACCTCGTCGCTATTTAAACCCCTCTCCAGGGACGCTGTTAAGGACGGGTCTGACAAATTGCCCCGTGTCACCCTGCTGCAGCCTGTCCCCTTCACCCCGTGGCTGCTCTCGTGTGACCCTGCCCGCACGGCTCCTATCCGTCCCCATCCCCTGCCCACGCCGCTTCCCACACCTTTCAGTTTTTGAGTTTTTCCCTGCCGGGGCATTTTGCACAGCCAGCATTTTTCCAGGGCTCCCCCAATCCCAACTGATCCCACTGACACCGCCGAAGCTGCGAGCAAGGCGCTCGCTCTCTGCCTCCCCCCTGCTGCCCGCGGCTGGGAGCGGGGACGGCGCTTGGAGCAGGAGCCCCGAGGTGTTTGGGAACATCACACCTCCCCTCGCCTCGCCGAGATCTTTAAATATCTGGCCCAAATCCACAGGAGCGCCGAGCTGCTTAACTCCTTGCCTCCAACCCCAAGGGAAATTCGGTGCCTGAACTCAATCAGCCAAGGGAACGGGGCGGGAGGTGCGAAACCGCCCTGGGGGGCTTATGGAAGGCTGCGGGTGCCGGCAGCGTGCACCGACCCCAAAACTCCTGGCAAAATCAAGGAGGGAAAACCCAAAACCCGTTGGGAAGCTGCTGCCACCGTGGTTTTTCTTGCCTGCAGCCGGAAGGCGCCCGAAGAGGCTCCTGTGGCAGGAAGCACCCGCGCTGCCGGGGTGACTCAGCGCAGCGGGGCCCCGCGCCCCCAAGGGTGCTGCAGCCCTCGGAGGGACCCTGGGCCTGTACACGATGGCAAGGGCTGCGAGCAGAGGGAGAAAAGCAAATCCTGAAACCCCAAAATCCCCCGAACACGGCGTGCTGCCCCCCAAAATGATGCAATCTGCAAGAGGAAAGCGATGCGCTCTCCCCAAAAAATGATGCGTCCCCAAGAAAGTGAGGTGCCCTCCCCAAAACTGCTGCGCCCTCCAGGAGAAGATGCTCCCCCCCCCCCCCCAGAAGCAAGGCACTTCCCCAAAACGGCCGTGCCGGATTTAGCACCCGCACACCGCGAGGGGAAGCGGCAGCTGGGGACAGCCAAGCCCAGCTCCCCGCCGGGGATGGCACCGCGGGGAGGGGTTTGGGGCGCCGCGAAGGGACAAGGGGTGCCCCAAGTGTTTGGGGACACGCTGCTTCTCCCAGCCGAGCTCGTACCCTGCTCCTCAGCCTGATTTGGGGAGCAGAGGCCAAGCCACAGGCGGCGTGCTGGGCTATTTTTCAGGAGAGCATCCCCTGGCACATGAGGCACCGTCCAGCCACAGGCCAGGGCTCAGCTGAAGCGCAGCGGGAGCTGACGGGAGCGAAGGGCGAGGCGGCCGATCCCTGGAGCCACAGGAGGGGAACAGAAAGTGCCCACGAGCTGGGGAGCCCCGGCTGGCCCCGCACCAGGGTTTGTGCTCAGGGTTTGCAGCAGATGAGCTCGGCCCAGCCGGCAGCGAGAGCGATGAGTCAGGGCTCAGGGCACAATGGGAAGTGTGGGCTCAGCAGGGACGGGGACGCCGCCAGCAGCGGCTTGGGGACACAGCAGGATGGGGCCCTGAGGCTCCAGTCCTTCCAGCACCATGAGCAAAACCTCCCCTGTGGCTGGGTACGGGGAGAAGAGAGGGGCAGGGGTGGGAGCAGGTGTGCTGCGTGCCCCAGCCCACCAGGACCAGGCACAGCACCAGGGCTGGGACCCCACGCAGAGAGAGCCACCTCCAGCCCGGCTGCTTCCCCGTGTCCCCACCTCCCTTCCTCCCATGGTGGCTTCCTCCCTTATATAGCCTTTAAAAAAAAAAAAAAAAAAAAAAAAAAAGCGTACAAACCAGGCCCAAAAGTGAAAGAGGAATAAAAAATAATGAAAAATAATCAAGCCGAAGCAGGAACCCTGCATCGACACCGCCTCCGAGGAGCCCTCAGGTGCCCCCGCATCCCACGTGGCAGCTCCAGAGGGCAGAAATAATCAACACGCTAATGACAGGAGCGATTTGGTGTCCTGCAGGAGGCCACGCAGCCTCAGGACAGGGGCGAAACATCCCACAGCGAGCCCTGGGGTGGGCTCAGCCCTCACCCCGAAGGGGCAGCCTCCAGAAATGTCCCCAGAGGCCTCGGATACATCTTCCAGGATTGCAGCTGCCGCTTTTTGTGCCCACCAGCTCCGTCCTGCCCCTTCGATGGGACGATGGAGGGGAGGAGGACGAGGCCTGGAGGCCAACAGGGGCCTCCTGTAGGATCAGGGCAGGAGCTGGCCGCGGGGCTCGGGTCAGGGCTGGGGGCTCCTGGGGCACAGAAAGCGAGCGCGGGTGGGAACAGGACCCACGGATGTGACTTTTTGATCTCCGAGTGAGCGACTTAAATAGCTCCTGCAAACGGCTCGGTGGCCCCGTGCAGCACAGGAAGCACAGCGTGCAGCGTCTGCTGCTCTTCTGCTAGGGTGGAAACCCAATTTTGGTGCCACAACACAGAGAGAATGGGGCAGGGGCACGGCCATGCGGCCTTCCCATGGCCGTGTTGCTCCCTCCCCAGCTCCCCTGCAGGCCCCCTTCCTTACTGGGAGGCAGCCAGGAGGAGGATGCTGACCCCCCTTTCCAAAATCCCCCTTTTATTCCCCAAAAGCAGCCGTTTCACCTCAGGGCCGTGCAGAACAAGAGGCGCAGAGGCGACCACCGCGCTCTCGGCCTCCCCCTGCTCGGCAGCCATTTCCTCCACACAGAGCCGGGGCGGCAGCAGCAGGGGCAGAGTTTTTGGGTTTCACATCCCCTCACAGCGGGTACGACCAAGACAAGGGGGTTGTAGGGGGTGTGAGGGGAACCCGTGTGCCCCCCGGGGTCCCCCTCACCCCACACCAGCCCCAGCTCGGGCACTGTCGAGTTTTGCACACCCCAAGCTGAGGGCCCGGAGGCGCAGGCGAGGAGGAGAGAAGCACGACTTCCTTTTTTCTTCAGAAAGAGATGAAAGGAAGTGCTGAGAACACAACCCCGCAGATAAAACCCAGCTGCTCCGCCAGCACCGGCCCCCTGGGAGATGCTGCTGCACCCCTGCACCCCCAGCGGGGAGCACCTCCCACGGCCCCGCTGGTACCCCCGGCTTCTTTTCGGGTGAGGTTTTCCACCAGCCCCATCAGGCTGGCACGAACAACGCCAGTAAATCTCTTCCTGCAGGCCACCTTTTAATTAAGAAGCTTTTTGCAGAGAGAGTTAACAAATAACGCGTGCGGTTAGGACAAATTACAGCCTCGCTTCGCCGCGCGCTCGCTCGCTCATCGCCCGCGCCGGGCTCTGCAAGCCGGGGCAGCGCGGTGCGGGGCTCCCTGGGAGCGCTCTCGGCGGATATAAAGCAGGGCCAGGGGCAGGAGGAGGGCTGCAGACAGCACCCAGGTGCCTCCCAACAGGGCTCCCTGCGCACGAGCTGCTGACTCAGCGCCTCCGCTGCCGGTTCTGGAGGAGGAACTGCGTGTGCTGCACGTAGCGTGCAGCAAGGGGCTGAGGGAACAGGCTGTTATAAGCCGCGCCGGGCAGCATCGCTGCTGCAGCAGACCTGATTTCACAGCGTGCTGGGGGATGGCACGGCCAGCCTGGGATGCCTCCCTGTATGGAGAAGCAGCACAATTTCCCCTAAAATTAAATTTTGAAGCGGTTTTCCCCTGAAATTTAATTTCCAAGTGCGCAGCAGCAAGGGGCAGCTGGGTAAGGAACACCACCTGCAGCAAGGAGCCTGCTCACCAGAATAGTTTAAAGGTGGCACAACTTAACGCTGTGCACCCTTTTAATAAGAGAATTCAGATGGGGTTAAAAGAAAGAACAATTTTGCCCAGGTTCAGGCCCATCTGCGCATCCTCTTGGTGCCGTACCCACCGCCACGATGCCCTGCTCCTGCAGCACGATTCCCAGGACCTCTGCAGTGCAGGAACAGACACAGAAACCACCAAACGCCAAATAAATAAAATGAAAAGTTTTATTGAGCGGCTCTCTGGGCCTGTTTGAGCCCCCTCACGGGGGTTTCTCCTCGGAGGGGGTGGGAGGTGCTGCTTTATGGCACGGAGACTTCCGCGCAGCGCCCTTGGGTGTGCTTTGGGAGTGCTCGGCCGGGCGGTAACCCGACCACGCAACCAGCACTGCTCTGGATTAAGCTCTGGTTCCGTTTTGGCCTTCCTCTTCTCCTGCAGGCAGCAGGAGATCGGTGTGCGCTCAGAACAGTGCTATCAGGGCATCTGGGGGAAGGAGCCCGCTCCTCCCCGCGCCTCGTGCCAAGTCCAGCAGCGTTCCGCGGGTGAGTCACCAGCCACGCTGCAGGCAGTCCCGTTGCGGTGCCGTTTCATGCTCTCTCCGTCGTCTCCAGAGCTCCAGCCAGCTGCCAGAGGACAGATAACGTGGTCAAAGATCTCACAACAGAAAAATCTAGGAAGACATCTGAAAAAAACCCCAAAAGTACAGACTTTTAACTGGACCATTTCTGTTTAAGTACTGGACCCACGTGTAACGCCAGCACCTTACGCAGAGCACTTTCTTCATGCCTGTCTGCTCAGTGTTAACCAAAAAAATGCTCTAACAGTGACAGGGAGCTAAGTACCACCTCTACAGACTGGTTTTGGGAGGAGGGAGGTAGAGCAGAGCGCACAGTACTGAAAGCAGCAGTGGGCACGTTGGTTTTTTATTACTTTGGTGCTTCAAAACTCCAGCTTTGAGGTTCTACCACGCTACACAGCGTGGAAACAGAAGAGAAAATCAGCGCGCGGCTCGAAGGCGGCCCTGCTGAAGTCAAAGGTTGGCACCTGGCAGAGCTCCGCAACAAAAGAGCTCCTTTGTACCAGCGCAGTTCTGGTTTGTAGTTCCACGGGGTCCCTCACGGTATTTCACAGCCAGTTTACAGCTTCAGCTGCGGCACGCTCCACCGGTGCCAAGCAAACAGCAGCTCTGTTAACTCCTGGCAACGCGCACCGCGCCGGCCAAATGAACCTACCGCTTGCTTCCTGTGGATATTCACGATGTGGATGTCTGCGCTGCGATACTCCTCGTCGTGCTTATCCAGGGGAATTTTTTCCAGCTCAAAGTCCGCCTGAAGCAGCTGTTATGAGAGGACACAAAATAACTCTAATGACGCCGCCCTTTCGAACTAAGCACGCCTGAAGACAAACTCGATTTAAAAGGTCCCACACTACGCCCCACGAAGGTGGGAATCCTTACGGGGCTGGAGCCTCCTTGCTCAGACCATTCCACTGAAGGCCTTTACAAGCAGGCGAGCCATTTTTCCCCCAGTGCAGCACATTTGCCCTCATTTTAACTAACCCCATGCCAATTCAAAGCTACAGACATCTTGCGACGTACAAAATAAAAACCCTAAAGCTTTTGACAGAAGGTTTTGCTTCCTCCCATCCCCAAAGTGCTACGCCAAACCACAGCACCTGCCTCTGTCTGCCAACCTTCACAGCTGGAGAGAAAAGAAAACAAAAACACATCAACCCTGCAACAGCACTTGGAAGATTAACTTGGCTGAACCCTGACAAGCTAAGGAAGGAAATAAATTACAGGAAAGCAGAACCCATCCAGGAACACCTACACCTATTGTATTTACTGTGGGAGCAGTACCTCATCAGAACCCATCTCAATTATAGCAACCCTCCTCACAGTCAGGTCCCTGCAAGAGTTCGAGGCAAGGCTAATTACCAAAGAGGCGCTTTTATTAACACGTACAAATCACCTTGGAATTCTTGCCCTTCCTTTTTTTTGTAGCGCTATTATTTCATACAAAGCAGCTCTCCTGTACAAGGGCTGCTTTTCAGCCGGCTTCACAGGTACAGAGTCCAATCCTGCACTGACCGTCACCCCCACAGCCGTAACCAGTGTTTTGTGTCTCGACCTGCTCAGGAGATACAGCTGATCTATTTTTAATCACCTCACCTATTAATGCTCTCTCGGTGGGGGGCAGAAATGTTTGCAAAAGCAGCTGTACCACTTAGCAAGGAGCTGATTTTCCTGAGCTACTCTGGAAAACTCTACCCATGTTTCCCCTATGCTTTCAATTGAACACGTTAAAAGAAAAAAGAGATTTTCGCCAGATTATTTTTTAATCCTCCCGATAACTTCTGCTAACATCAAGACAATCGCTGCAGAAAGAAGACAACAACTAATTGTGAATTCTCTTGCTCCTATATAAATTACCCTGCCTATCCTGATATAGACAGATATTGCTGGATGTGTAGGGTCCCTTTTGCGAATCTGGGCAGCATCACAGGACAGAGAGGATTTTAAAAACCCACGCAGGTCTGGCTGCCTATTTTCCTCGCGGTCAAAAAGCCCACGTGAAAAACACTTACCTCAAAGTACCTTCTCTCTATTTCAGGATTCTTCCCCATAGTCCTCTGTTCGTAACAGCACAAGACACACGTATCAGGGCCAGTCAGGTCTTTCAGCGTCTTCAGTAACGGTTCTAACGACTGCCCAAAAGAGGTTAAGAATTTCCCACTTAGATTTCAAGTTCATTTTACTGGTACGATACCCTCTAACTAGAGAAAGTCTTCACCCAAGAGAAAACTTTCCAGTTTTGCTTTTCAGGGAGTTATTTTTAGTACATTATCTAGGACAAAAAGAACATGGGGCCAAGCTGGAAAGCAGAAGAGAAAGTGAGATTGCACAGAAGATGACTTTCACAGACTGACCAGGGAAACTGAACTAGCATCAAAGCCAAGAACATCCCACAGCGCTGAAGTGGGCACTTCCTTGAGGCACGCAAGAATGACTATTTCTTGACACACTTCAGAAGTGTGTGTTCTTAAGGGTTCTTGGAATATGGCTCGGATCCCAAACCCTACATATGGAAGCATGACCAGGGAGCCAGTGCAAGGGGCTGGTAACTGAAACAGTGCTGGGCCACGGGGTTCCTCGGGTCATTTCCCTTTTCTGACGACTGCTGTCAGCTCTCTGTGCACAACCCACAGCGCTACAGGGCGAGAGCTGGGGGAAGGCTGCAACAGCCACTCGGCTGAAGCATGAGTTCTCCCTTCCTAAGGGAAGTGACAGGGGCACGAGCAGTGCAGGGATGGCACTATTAGTTAGATGCCATTCGCCAATGCACAAGACAGCTCACGGCTATCAGTCGAAACGTTTTCATTCACACTTCACTTGAAAGGTTAAAGAAAAAGGAGAGGGAATAACTACAAAGATTTAAAAAAAAAAAGTCTCTGGCTGAGTCTCAGATGGCCCTAAATCTGTTAAAAATACCCTTTTCAGCCTCGTTTTACACAGCCCTCTAAGACACAGGGACCAAGACACAAGCACAGGATTTATTTGAACACTTCTCATGCCAAACCCCAACTCCTCCCAGGCAAGCTTTCTACGCGGGTTTCGCGAAGGCCTCGTTTACCTCCTCGTAGTAAATGCAATCAGCCATGAGTATGTAATCAGGGGGCGGCTGAAACTCCGTGACATCTTCACCCCTAAAAAAAGAAGCAGAAAAAGGTGAGCGCTGCCTTCCCTCACACAGCACGCTGCGCTAATATACATGAGCGCGCACAGAGTTAGCGATTTGTGCTTCCATTCCGAAGCAGCGTTTTCACATTTGGTAACATCGGGAAGCAGAACGGGAACATTCAAGGCTCATACAAACCATTTCAGTACCTTGGCTCGGACTGACCCCGTGACGAGGTGTTTGTTGTTCTCTATATTAACCAGCAACAGCTCCTGCAGCTCCTCCAGGTCGGTGACCGTCACGTTCGCCCTACAACACACACGGGTCACCTCACGGCCGCACCTCCCCACATGCACAACCCCCTTTTTTTTCTTTTTTTTCCTTTTTTTACGAGGGGGAGAGGATTTAAACCCGGCTTTCGCACATCTCCATGCGCCGAAGGAGGAGGAGGAGGGGAAGGCTCCGCTCACCCACCCCAGCGTGGCCGCCATGATCCCCACGGCGCCGGTGCCGGCGCCCAGCTCGAGGACGGCTCGGCGGGCGAGGGGACAGGCGCCGGTCTCCAGGAACTTGGCGAGCACCAGCGCCGCGTCCCACACCACACAGCCCACGCCGCCCGCCGCCCGCTGCTCCAGCCGCAGCGCCGGGCCGCCCCGCCGCTCCAGCTCCCTCACGAAGCCGCCCGCCGCCGCCATGGCCGCGGGCTCTGAGGCGGCGCGGCCCCTCCCCGCCTCAGGGGCGCCGCCCCGCCGCCATGGCGGCCGCGGCGGGCTGAAGGAAATGGCGGCCGGGGACGGCGCCTCAGGGAGCGGTGATCCCCCTGCTCAGCCTCTGTCGGGCTCTCCGCTGAAGTAGCGGGGGTCTCACATGGAGCTGTTTCGTTAGAAGCGCTCTATAAGGTGTTTTTTAAACTCACCTGTACGTTGGCTGCTACAGGAAAGTGTATTCTGAGCTGCCCTTGCTTGACAGAAAAAATCCCTTTTCACCTGAGTTTACTGTTTGCTGGCAGCACAGGGGCAAATGTAAAGCCATCACGCTAACAGGCATGGTTGCTGTAGGGAAGAAAACAGCAGTCCCCACTTGTCTGGTCATTAAAACCTTGTACATGCTCTCCACAAAAGCCAGAGTTTAGTTAAGAGGTGAAAAACCTCCACGTGAATACCCCGTGGAGAAAGTTCCCCCATCCCCATCCCTGGCCCTCATCCCACCTTCCTTGCCCAGCCCTCCTGTTCTGCTGGGCTGATGTTGAACGCCAGCCAGAGGAAAGTCAGCTGTGGAGGAAAAATGGGTTTCTATCACCATTCTCTTCACCCTACACTAACTGCTCTTCCAAAAAACCACAGGTCTGGAAACCAGCACTGTGCAGGTGTCTGGGAGAGCTGCAGGTGCCCAATGTCACCTGGAGATGTTCACTTTCCATGTGTGTTTGTGTAAACACGGCGAGCATATGATCAGTTTCCAGCATCTTCCCAGCTTGTTTATAAGCAAAACCCATTCCACAAGTTGCTCCATGCAACCAGAGGCTGTAGCCTGTAAGCGCTGTGGGCACGCAGTCCCACCTAATGCCACAGCATTGCTGCAAGTCCCAGGTGTTCGAGGTCCTCATCCAACATTTAAACTTCCAAGGTTTTAAAAAAGCAGCTGAATATGAGTGGACTGTGAGTCAACATCGTTAAATGCAAAGGCTTTTTGTTGTTATTTTCCTTCGATGTTTGGAAACTTTAATTACTCTCTTTCTTAGCATTTCTTACTGATGCTCACTCCCTTCCCTCAGGAGGAGTTCCTGCATTTAGTAGGAATCCTGAACGGGCCATTCAGACCTGTGGTGTAGTTTAGAAAACTGGAAAAATTTGAAATCTGGAAATAAAAAAAAAAAAAAAGAATAAAAGATGGTTAAAGATGGTTTCTTTTTTTTTTTTTTTTTTTTTTCCTTTGTTCTGGATCTGCTGTAGCCAAGTCATAGTGCCTGAAGAAATTATCCTGGCTCCAGAGCAGGAGGAACTGCTAAAACTCAGTAACTCAAAATAGGATCACTGAAAGAAACTAGCAAGATGTTTCGTTTGCTATTAAGCGATTTCACATTCCATCTGTTTATCTGCACTTTTCTGAGGGAACTGCCTTTTCCCACACCAGCCAACTTCAAACCCAGCAATTTCACATTTTTCCTCTAGCATTTTTTTTTTTTTTTGCTCTTTTTATCCACCCCTCTAATTACGAAGTAGCTGAGATGTTAATTTACTGCTATCTTGGCATTCCAGCGAACCACACTGCTGGGAACCTGCCTGCCTCTGACCACTTCCACAGCAGAACAGTTACTTTGGGAATGCGCGTTTCTGTACCCGCTGTACTTTTAAAGCTGCTGGCATTGCTCTTGCTGCCCTGCTTTGGAACAGTTCTTTGTTTTTGCATTTTCCAGCTCCTGTTATGCTTGGAAGACGGTTTAATTGTGCGGTAAGTTATCCATACGCAAGGCCTCTTTTCTGAATCATGCTGTGATTTATATACTTCGAGTTAACTTCAGAACTGGCTCTGTGAAGGTACGGGTAATATTTCACGCATGGGAAATGCAACTGGGAACAATGTTTTCCTGCTGCTTTCTAGCACAGGCAGCGTGTTCTTCTAGCACTGTCCAAATACCTTGGGCAACATGTTTCCTCATTATTACCTCTATCGGGAGATCTAATTTAAGAGGTTCCTGCTCTCCTCTCCTCTGGCTAGAGCTTTACTGTCCCTCCACCAGTGCTGATTCACTTCACAGAACCACAGGCTGGTTTGGGCTGGAAGAGACCACACAGCCCATCTAATTCCAGCCCCTGCCATGGGCAGGGCCCCCTGCCCCCAGCCCAGGCTGCCCCCAGCCCCATGCAGCCTGGCCTTGGGCACTGCCAGGGATGGGGCAGCCACAGCTCCTGGGGCAGCCTGGGACAGGACCTCACCACCCTCTGAGGGAAGAATTTCTTCCTAATGTCTGTTCTAAACCCACCCTCTTTTGGTTTAAAGCCATTCCCCCTTGTCCTATCACCCCACCTTGTGACAAAGAGTCCCTCCCCAGCTGTCCTGCAGCCCCTTTAGGCACTGGCAGGCTGCTGTGAGGTCCCAGTTCTCAGCCTTGTCTTCATGAGAGGGGCAGTGACACACCAAGCCCACCTTGTGAAAAGCAAGGGGATCTTTTTCCACATCCAGTTCAGAGCACAACAAAATACGGTTGAAGAGGCACCAGGAGGAGGAGGAGGAGCTGAGGAAGGCAGTGGTGTTGGTTGGGCGCTTGCTTAGTGGGACCTGCCGCTGTCAAAACCACAACATAAACTCATAGGCTCCCGTCTGAATGTAGAACTTCCACCCCAAGCCACTCTTTCACAATTAGGTTTAAGAATTAAAAAATGAAGCCTTTCACGGGTCCCTCCCTATGTGTTTTGTAGGCTGGAAACATAAAATGCAAGTCATCACCTAAAAAAGGCTGCTGTGAGTGGTGTGCCCCCGTGTCATCCCAAGGGGAGCTCTACTAAACACACACTGCTTCTGCCACAGCTTCACACCCTGCTTGAACTCCATCACAAGCTGGAGCCTCACAAAGGATCTGGAAGGCATGGCCTGTGAGGAGAGGTGAGCACACTTAGGTTGTCCAGTCTGGAGGCCACGAGGAGACCTCCTTGCTCTTTACAGCTCCCTGAGCAGGGGAAGCACTGAGGCAGGCACTGAGCTGCACCAGGGAAGGTTCAGACTGGAGGTCAGGAAAAAAAAATTATCCTGAGAGTGGTCAGGCACTGGCACAGGCTTCCTAGCAAGGCAGCTGATGCCCCATGGCTGTCAGGATTCAAGAGGCATTTGGATAATGCCCTCAATGACATGCTCTAACTTTTGGTTAGCCCTCAAATGGCCAGGCAGTTGCACTAGATGGTCTTTGGAGGTCTCTTCACACTGATCTATTCAGGGTCTTGATGGAGGGAAGTACTTTGACATACATGGAAGGCCATTACTAACCAGCAGATGCTCAGCTTAAAGCGATCTGGTGAGGACTTTGCTGAATCAGGACCAAAATAAAGCTATGCTGCATTGTAATACGGGATATGGAACATGCTTCTGGTCTAAGCACTTGTGTAGGAAGGTACAAAAAGCTGACATTTGTATGTTCTCAGGAAAGGAGCATGAAGGGGACAGGCAGGAGAAGAATGTCCAAGAGACAGACACCAAGATGCATCTTCCCAGGAGAAGAGAATTAGCACTCCTTCCCAGCCGTATTGTCTCTCCTCTTCCTGAGGAAGTGCCTGACACGGTGGCAGCAACATAAGCAGGCTGATGAAAAGCCACAGTGTGACTTGGAAGCCTGAGCTGCTTTAAATCCCACCGCAGCGCTCAGCCTCCAGACAGGAACTGGAAAAAAGGGAAACCACTTCTCCAGCTAGAGGGGCTGAGGCATCTAGCTGGTGGGTTAGCAGGTGGAGGGAAAGGACACGCTCCCAGGGAGCTGTCATGTGTCACGCTCAGCTTCCTTGAAACTTTGCTTGCAGCACGGTGTGGACCCAATTGCAGAAGAAATGACAGCAAAAGCTGAGAATAGCAACGTGGAAAATTGGGGCATTTTGTATCGCAGACTTACTAAATCCAGTTCCAAACCTTGTCCTTACAAGGAACACGCACTGCTCAAGCTCTTGAAAATTAAGACTGGGGTGATTTATTAATCTTGTTAAGAACTCTGATACAAAGCACAGTAAAAGGCCACAGACCAGTAAATAAAATGTGGCTTCTGACCACTTTATAAATGCTGCTACAGTACTACCAGTAAAACAGACTCACTCTCACACCAGTTCAAACAAGTAGTTCAACTGGCAAATAAAAGTTCCATTCACTTATCAGTTTAAAAAGTTTAATAAAGCTTTAAAGTGTTTGCTGGTTTAAATGCTACCGATTTCCAAAATGGATTCACGATTAAGTTAAGTGAGATCTAAAGGAAGGTATTAGGTTTGGAAGGCAAGACTGTTCCTAAGCCAGAGGAAACACTTCTGACCGTGTAGGATTGCGAGAGTAGCAGACTGTATTATAGGCCTCACGTCACTTAAATTTATACAGGTTATTAGCATTATCTGTAAATATACAATATAAACAATTGTACATACATGGCATATAGCTTTGTTCTCCAGAACAGTAGACAACTCTTTAGCTTAAGACATCTTCACCTACCAAAACAAAAAGGCACATCTGAACAAGATGCATGCTAAGTACTAGGGATCCTTTCCAGTATCTGAGACAGGCAGTCCTTGTTCATACTTCCTCAAAATAATCACGACCAACTGAGTATTTTGGTATCTTCTTTTAGATTTCAATCTATTTTTTTTTGTATTCAGCAGCAAATCAATGGCAATTAAGACATGGCATTAAAATATTTGGGAACAGTAGCTGTCACTCACGAACCTCCAAGCCCACACAGAGTTAGAAGGCAAGTGGCCAGAGGTTTAAAATCAGGAAACGCTGTATATCCTGCCGTTGGGTAATCATCCCATTGTTCTTTTGAAAAAAGGCCACTAGTGCTCAAATTGGAAAAAAAAAATCCACAGACGCACCTTTTTTGGCTCAGTGCAATTAAATTATGTCAGTTTAAACTCAATTAGTGTAGTTTACAGTGCAAAAAGATATATTTTGTATACTGGCATAACTGTCGGCACTAAGGACGTGAAACAAGGCAATGCTGCTGATCACCTGAGGGTAATGCTGTCGAACAGACGCAGGCTAGAGTGTGTGTCGTCTTATTTTTCCAATTTAAGCTATTTTTTTTGTTTGATCAGCAGCACTTTAAGAGCATAATTTGTGAAAAGTACTAAAATACACTGCCTTCTTCGAATAAATAAAAAAAAAAAGGAACTTTACAAATACTATTCCAGTGTCAATGACTACTATGGCTAAGGTCATTGAGGAGTTTCTGCATTTTCTAGCAAAGACAGTCTGTGCAAAGGCGGGTGGGAGAGCTCCCTTTTGTAAGTCTTTGGTGGCAGTTTGGGTAACTGAGGGCTCGAATTCTGCCTGGGCGGGACGGGGGGCGCGGGCAGGTGGACCAGGTTGTTGTGACTGGCGCTGGTCACGCAGCAGCGGCGCAGGACCCGTGGAGAGGGAGTGCTGGGAGGAGTGCCAGGAGAGCTGGGGCCCGTGCCAGCCTCCCTGAACCACTCGGGATCTCTGTGCAAGCGTCCCACCGGCGGCGGCTGCAGGTTGAGGGGGCAGTTGATAAAGTGTTCGGGAGGCCGGTGCGGTACTGGCGGCGGAGTCTCAGGAAGAGGGTCCCGAGGGGGAGGCGGAGGAGGGCTGTGCAGAGGCTGCTCGAAGGAGCCAGCGTAAGCAGGAACACGAGGCTGTATCTTTGGAGGTGGCGGCTGCCGGGGTGGGATCGCGGGGGGATCGTCATCCGATTTTAAACTTCCCTACGGCATTACAAGAGAAAAAGGCACCGTAAGAAACGGAGATTTTTAGGTGAAGAGCATTATCTCCTGAGAGTTGCTGAATTTTCTTCAAGTTTGTTACTGGTGCTGTCACAAATGTGATACTGGCATAGCCCTATCTCTGATCTGATTATGACCGGTATGTTCCCAAAGCAGCTAAGCAGGATTCAGACACTGGGAACCTGAAACTTCAAAAGGAGTAACTGGAGCGCTGCATCTGAAATGTGCCAAATCTTCAAAAGACTAACGAAATCCAACCTGGCTAGACGTTCAGTGATTTATTATCAAAGCTGTTCAATACAGGGAAAATATACCTTAGCGTTAGAAGCATCCTGATCCATCTTTTTGCGAGGAGGAAGCGGGGGAGGGTTTTGAGGTTCGTCACTTAGTTTAGGAAAGCTACCCCACGAGCTGAAGAAAGTCTCTGGAGAGAGAAGAGCCGGTATGTTACTGCTTGTGTAATATCTGAGGAACGTGTTCAAGAATATTACACCAAACTAGATGAAATTCCAACAAGCAGATCTTTGTGTTCAACAGCAACATGAACCACTACATTGCAGCTGTATGAAACTCTCATTCATTGCTTTCATCAGATATACTCTTTACAAAGTGGTCTCCCATTTCCAAAATCAAAGATACACGTCAGCAGTTAGCAGTCAATGCTAAAGGACCCAAAAATAAATAAAATGAAGTCAACTCCTAGCGGGTACTTCAACAACTTGCACTGCAATCCTCTCTGTATTGCAGAATTTGCCTCTTTACCACAGCACCTGCAGTTTGGCCACACGGCTCAGTTACACTTTTGAGTGGAAAGTTTGTTCTCTTGGCCCTATGGGTACATGCTCAAATTTGGAAGTTTCGAGGCTGTGTTAATAGCTTTGCAGCGTTTCTAAAGCAGAAGAATTATACGCTGCACTGAAGAGATGGTGATAACTCCCACAGCGTTTTATTACGTTCCAAGTTCTTCTGTTTTACCGAGGAAAAAATCCTCAAAGAAACAGCACAACCCCCGAGCTGTATGTGACTTTTGTCACACCTTTGCTTTTTCGCTTCGAAATGCGCAGCACTCTGTACCAGTGCATCAGGCAACTGCGCTCTCCAGTTTGAAATGTTCATATTATGGATTATATATGTCTGCGTAATAGGGGAGTGAAAAAAGAGAAGCTCAAAAGGCAGATGAATACAGGATTTCCCTCACAGCTGTGGTACAAAAAGCACCTCTTAATTCCCCAGCAATAGAACAATTATTTTCACTGAGTGGTAATGCTAAATTATCAGGTTGCTTCGTTTGTATCATTAGTCAAACAAAACAATCATCAAGGACATTCAAAAGAGAAGCAACATCATACTAGAGGCCTGGGAAAAAAAAAGATCAGACAGTTCTTAGGTTTTTTAGACTGCTTTACTGGATGGTTGATCTAAAGCCTGTAAAAACTCCCCTCAGAACTCTATTTAACGAACACGGTCCATATTTTATCCCAGATTTCAGAGACCATTTAATTACTATTCAGCTCTCCTGAAGCCAGGAAAAGCAAAGTTAAAGGAAACATTTAATAGAGTTACAGTACTCACTCGACTGTGGCAAAGTGACGGGAGCGAAGATGCTATTGTTACCTGTGAAATGAAAAACGGATTAAAGATTTTCCAGACAGAACATCTCCACTACAGCACAAAGCATGCTCGTGAATGACCTCAAAGACGACCAGATTTTCGAAGTTTATCTACTGCTAACACAAATTAAGCTTTTCTATGAAAAATATTCTTGAACAAAAGATTTTAAGTTATGCTGGGAATTAAAACTTCATTATTACAGTCTGTTGGACACTACCATGTTGTCATTCATTTCCCCTACAGCCCACACGCCCTCAGCATTTGCCATATAGATCTTGTCACTTACCCCCCATGAGGATTAACCTGCCTGCCCAGTCTGCAGCTCCCTTTGAGAAGAGCCAAGGCCTCTCACAGGCTGCTCCTAAGACCACGGAGCTGCTCACAGCTACAAGCAAAGCTTGGCAGCATATTAGTGCATCTATGCTAAGAGGATCATTTTTTAATCAAGACTGCATTTTGCAGCGAGCGCCCTGACCACCCCCCACTTTCTGGCGCTTTGGTTCACATCTCCAAATACACAGACTGGATTCTCTTCAAAGGAAACGAAACCAGAATCACTAGAGTGTGTTCAGTCCACAGGAATGCTCCTGAAATGCACTGGCGTGGACGCCAGGCTCTCAGCACTCTCTTTACATAGGTGCCATACGTGGTAAAGCAGGCGCAGTCCCTGTAAAGCCTCACGGGGACATCTCCCAGAACAGATTGCCTCAGCTTTAGTAGGCCAAAAGACTGGAAATATCCCTTGTTATTTAACTACTTAGGGCAGGCAGTTCCAAACTGCTTTACATACAGCACTGATTCAAGAACTTCATCATTCACAACTAAATTTTGCAATGATTTTTTTTTAAAGGCTGGCACACAGACCAACACAGTTTGGAATCCCAAGGGATGGTAGCAACAATTATTAAAACATATTTACCATAAGAACTGTTGAGATCAACGTCTGAAAATACGCTGAACTCTGAAGAAGCAGAGACTGGTGGAGTAGACGGCGTGTTTGGAGAAGTTGGTGCCGATACTGTTGATTCATGCTCTGCCTCAGTAATTCTACTGAAACTTATCTTACTCGGTTCCTTTTCAAGTGGTAATGGATGACTTCTCAAGGTGCCAGAGGTGGAGCCGTGTCTGCCGGTGTTGGGCCTTATCCCAGGAGATTTTAGGGGGTATGTTGTTTTTCTAGGCTGAAGGAATAAAGCTGGTTAGTACTGCTAACACTGCAGATAGCAAAATCACCAAGTCTCTACGAGCAATTTTAAAAGGTACTTGTCAAATACATATGAAAGTGTTACAGCCTCTTTGCAACTGACTTGAGGTTGTTATCTGTACTACAGGAGCTTACTGAAAAGTTAGGGATGCGGCTTAAAAATCTTTTTTTCCAGCTTATTAAATATTCTCACAGCTATGAAGAACAAATAGTCAAATTTCAGATGCACGTCAGTCATGACAAAATACAGGGAAGAGCAAGTCACAATCTTGGCAGGGAGTTATTTCGAGTGCCTCCATAGGCTTGCAGAAGAGCTTCACATAACAGCAACGTAAGATGTGAAAGTCTCCAAGCCCCTGCATGTGTCCAGGACTACGGACAAGCTCAGGCGCATGCCGTGTATGCACGCTGGGTGAATCAGTCTGAAATTCTTACACACGCATTAGTGGTGTGCCTGAAACAAGCCTCATCAGACTCAGGTGTAACACAGCACAGATCAAAGCCCATGCTTTGAAGACGAGCTCCGTTCCCATCCTGTGGTGGTGTGCGTGACTCCACCACATTACAGCACCCAGAACTGGACCTTCCTGAAATTCCCATAAGAATGTCTGCTTTGGAAGACACAAGCTATAAAGAATTCATGCCCAGATAACAGAGAGAGCAGTATGGGTTTCTATTTTTAGAAAAGGAAGAAAAAAAGAAGAGAGAAATTACTGTAAACAGCATTTTTGCACCAGTAATTTCTGCCAGTTTCTTGCCATAGTTGCAATATCATCTTAGTCATTCCTCTAAAAGGAGATTGCTAAAATGATTGATGGCTCTTAAAAATTAGATAAATCTCCAGCTACTCAAATGCACAATTACAACATGTAGAAATCGAGTGTTCTCATGAGCCGTATTTCTCTACTTAAAAAAAGAACTCTAGGCCCCAGCAGCTTTTTTTTTTTTTAAACACAGCTACACCTTCAAATCATATTTTACTCTGCAAGAAGGTGGTACCTTGTCAATTCTGTGCTGCACTTCAATTTTTTGCAGTAATACAAGATGCTTAGACAAATAAATAATAGAAATTAAGTTTATTAAAGAAAATATAACATGTATAAAAACAGTTTCTTAATATTAATATTTTATAACAACTTTTGATGCTATGAAATGTTATTGCACATTCTACCAAATGACTGTAAGGTAAGAAACCCAAATGTAAACTGTAATATTTTAGGTTTGGGGGAAAAGAAGAATTCATTCCAAAATAAGCTAAAGGCAGTATGTTTCAGTAACAACAAACCCCTGAAATAAAAATATTTTTAAGTCACATTTTGCTGGAAATTAATCTCATGAGACAGAATTCCAGAGAAAATGTACATGGCTTACTGAGTTAACAAAGTATTCTTTTTCCTGGCAGCTAGTGGATTTCATCTATGTAGTTTACAGGCCAAGACTTACAAATCTAGGTGGTTGCTTGCAGTTTCGAGGTTCAATTTCTAATGACTTGTTGAACAGGTAATCTGTAAACTCCTTTTCTGGTATCTTCCCCATAGGATTGAGATTTTCAAAGAACTTCTAAATGAAACAAGCATCAATAACATTAAAAAACAGACAACCAAACAGCAACAATAAAAAAACACATGCATAGAGCAAGAATTTGAATGAAAAATCTAGCTCTTCACTATTCTGTAACTTTTTGACAGGAAAAAGAGATGGTAGAGTGCTCCCTGATAAAAATAAATAAATAAAAAATACTATGCAAGAAATAATCAAAGATCCTGGTAAGTTTCCTGAAATAAACGACCTTATTTCAAATACCCAGACGTGTAAAATGAAGTTTTCTGTAAACTTTGCCAGCATTTCTTTTAACTACTTGATCATTTACAGCCTGGCAGTGTTCCAGGCCATACAACCATGCCCTGGACACTTCCCTTCAGGTAACAGCACAGATCTGGGAAGGAGCCGAATCAGATCATGCGGTAGTGAAAGCAAGTGTTATTATGCCAGTGCCATTTTTAGGGGAATTTTGGATGTCATCAGTTAACTACAAAGGACAGGAAGGGACTGGGGACAAAAGCAGGAAGGTCAGAGGCAGGGACAGAATCTGGCGATATGGCACGAGGACAGGAGGTAAGGCATGGTAAGGCAGGACTGGCACCAAGGGCATGGCACAGAGCGAAGCTCCCTGGTGCAGCTGGAGCCTCTGGGTGATGAATTACAACATTTTCTACTTGCTCTTTTCATTTTTAAAGCACAAACCCTGCCATCCCTTGAGTTTATTTCACTTCTTGGCTTGAGAATACTGTAAATCTTCAAAACCCTTCCCAGAAATGTCCACAGCAATTAAACACACAATGCAAATAACATTTTAAACAACAGCATTATTGCCCATTTCATTCTTTATGTAACCAAGTTCTTTGTTGCTTCCTGACTGCTGCTGTTCACAAGCTGAGAGAGCTATGCACAGAGCTGTTTTCTGGAAAGGTTACAATTAGCTGTGCACTCCGGAAGATGTCTGGGTACTTCAAACTATTCTTTTCAATCATTATTACCCCTCTACACAAACACTTGCCTTTACCTGGCTCAGGTTCCATCGTTTTCTTTTAATTTACTTTAAATGATCTGGGATGCACTGGGTGTTTTTCTTATCTAAGTAACCTCTTGAGGCTTTCTCATTTCTCAAGCTCGTGCTGGCTGACACCTCCACACGCCCCATTTATGTAACGCAGCGGCGTCAGGAGGCTGGGTCAGTAGGGTCACTGCCTGCTTGCAGCCCAGAAGGGAACTGAGTCCTGGGCTGCATCACCAGAGGGGTGGGCTGCAGGGCAGGGAGGGGATTGTGCCCCTCTGCCCTGCCCTTGTGAGGCCCCACCTGGAATCCTGCATCCAGGTCTGGGCACCCAGCGCAAGAATTATGTGGGGATGTTGGAGAGGGTCCAGAGGAGGGCCATGAAGATGCTCAGAGGGCTGGAGCACCTCTATGGAGGGCTGTGAGGCACTCGAACTGGCTGCCCAGAGAAGCTGTGGATGCCCCATGAAGGTGTCCACATCCAGGCTGGGCAACCTGGTAGAGTGGGAGCTACACCCGGTGCTTTAGGCCCAAATAAACTGACTTTTCTTCCCAAGTTCTGCTGCTCAGTCAGTGCGTCTCATGCACTGTTCTGCTGTTGGGAAATCTCACCAATACCAGGCTGCAGACCAGCAAGGGGATGAACAAGACCCAGAACACGGAACCCAAGAAAGCAGATACCTGGCTCTGGCTGGCCCTTTGCTGCAACATTTTTGTTGTCTGCTGCCACAGACCAGCCACCATTTCCTCCCTCTTCTGATGGTCACTGATCACACAAGATTAGGTCTGTGCTGGCAGAACGACTGACCATTTTTGGTTGTGTGCATTCTTTTCCTTCTCTTACCCCCAAAGGAGATATTTAGTTTTTGATTACCCGAATTTCTGGCTCTATCCGTAAGCAGTAAGGCTGATTTTGATACTGCTGGATTTCTCCTGTGATTTCAGCCACTTTTCTCCTTTTGCTGAAATTAATTAATTCTTTCCCTTGTCTTTTAAGGAAGTCAGGATTCCCTTCTTCTGTCTTCAAAATATTTGTTAGGTATATTCCTGACAGAAAAGAAATGGATTTGAAAGTTCATTTTTATTCTAAGATCTAATTTAATTCTTTATAATGAATGAATGATAAAAAAAAGTCCAAGTATAGGTAGACCATTCCCTTTAACACTCCAACAGTTTACTAACTGGTAAAAATGAATTAAGTTTGTATTTTACAAAGGAACAATGTATTATTGAAATAAGATGTTTCAACTCCTTAACCTGAGATCCTGAATTTAGAAAAACATCTTCAGGTCATTGCCACAATCAGCTCACCAATGCAGAAGCAGAGTAAAATGAAGTGGTAATACTCATACCAATAATACCAGTAATCTGCATTACTAAATTAGAAAAATAACTTTTATACAGAATACACTAAGTCTGAAATCATTACAAACCTAGGAAGTCAAAGTAACAAATAAATATTTTTTAGAGCAAAGCACCACCTGTTACTATAAGCGAGATTAACACATCTGCATCAAACCTAATTTAAGAAAGACAACACACACAATATTAGCCTATTCTGGTGTTACTTACCAAAGAAAGGCACACAGGGTGGATTGATTGACTTGAGCTTAGCTAGGTACTTTTTAAAATGATCTTGACTTAGTTCTACTGCTTCATCCAAAACCCTTTTTTTCCTTTCCTGTAGTGCCTAAATTGTCAAAGAGAAAAAAAAAAAAAAATAGAAGCTATGCAGATCTCAACAGCACGGTTAGAAAATACAAGATAATTACCTAGGTTTCTTAACAAAACTTAGAAACTCAAATTAATATTTGAAAGAACCTCTTCTGTAAATGGCTCTTGACTACAGCACCATCAGTTCAATAATTCTTCCTAGCCTCTCTTCCTAGTGTCCACCTAAAGCAGTCAGCAACCATTTGTTTTTGTCTCTTAACAATGTGAATTGTCAGAGACTCTCATGCAAAAGTGCTCATGAACTGAAATCTGAGCTTTAGCTATCCCCTCTTATGCCCCTCTATCCCCACGGTCCTTGTGTAGGTAGGAAATTCTGCTGTTCAAGTGTTCCAGTCCAGGCTTCTCTGCCCTGGGACCCTCCCCTTTCACACACATAAAACACTGGACTGAAGCAATGGGTTAATTTCAGACAAGTTAACAATCAAATGTCCATGCTGTTTCCCCTTTTTGAGCTGAATACAAGTGAGAAAACATCTGCTGAAAAGCTCCACTTCCTGTTACAAATCCTTTGAGACAACCAGTCCATCTCATGTTGTCTTGTAACTTTTAAAGTAACTGTCTCATAATTAATTTGTTTTCTTCTAAGAAAGCAAGTACAATATGGATTTCACTTATGAAGTTTGCCTGATTCGTTTCTGGATTCTGTTTGTTTTTTTTCTCAAGAGCAATGCCCAGAGCTTACCTCAAACGTGTGATCTAATCTGTACACTGACACGGAGTTCATTGCACTGACTATCTCCAGAACACCATTGAAATTATTCAGATCTTGAAAAACTTGCAGGATTTCTATAATCCTGCTCAGCACAGCCACCCGCTCTTCGAAGTTCTCGGTTTCCACTATGCACCTAATCAAAAGACGTAACTTGAGAAGTACTGATAAACAGAACCTGAAAGCTCAGCAAGCTAGCAAATTAATTTAGTAGCTAGCAAAACGTCCAAGTGAAAACTGTACAGTGTGTCTAGCAGGCACGGTTTGGTGCACTGTCAAAAATCTCAAGTACAAATTTATGTAATCACATATTATATATGTTTAGGTTGGAATAACAAGATGATTTTGGCACATACTCTAAAATAAAGCAAGACCCAAGCACAATCCAGGGTAAGCAGGGTGACCCTCTCATGCTGCAGTATCGATGATAGCGTTTTAAGCTCACGAGGTTAGGTATACACGTACAAACTGCTACACCCTTTTGACTGCAGCATGGCCATGTCTTCAGAAGTCCTTAGTGATGCATCACAAGAAGGGAGAGAGACTAAGCTAAGGGGATAGACACAACAGATTTTCAAAAGAGATGCAGAAAAGTGTCCTGCATTGCCTTCAGTGCCCTTGGATGTACTGTAGAAATAACAGCAGGGCACATGTTGACCACGTGGACAGTACTGGAAAAAATCCATTTTTTCTTTTTTTTTTTTTTTTTAATGGAGGAAACACATTATTGGCATGGCATGGACCTAGAAATAAAACCTGAAATTACTGCAGTACTCTACTACTATCTCAAGATTCAAGGCAACAGAATTCAAGGAAGACAAAAACGTTTCTCAATTTCAGAAGGACTTCACGCCACTATACTAAAATCACCATCACTTTACTTACTTTTCAAACCAAAGAGTAAGATTTGTAGTGTGACGAATCATTTTCAATAGATTTGGGGAGTTAATTTCCTTATCTTCTTTAGTCCACACACTACCAACGAGTTCAGAAGGCTGTACTGCCCTGTTATGATAAAGCAAGATGAACAGGATTGTTCAATATAAATAATAATTGTGTTCCGTGTTTGCATTAAAAGATTATTTCTTCCCTTAATCACGACTTGGTATTTCACAAATACAACCCAGTATAAGAAAAACAGTTACTTAAAATAACTTTTCGATGAGTACTTGCGGATAGAAGGAAATCCATTTTTATCTTAACTGAAATTGGCATTTTTGAATAAGCATTTCCACATAAGAAAATTACAAAGGAGTTAAGTTTAATCTCCTGAAGGCAGAAGAAAGAATCTTAAAGGCAATTAAAATCTTTTTTTTAATAGGAAGCTAAAGTACTTGGAGCAACCTGCTGGAAAAGTGACCTATTTCCATTGAAAACCTGTTATCACTGAAGCATTAAAGGATGCTTCACCTTTTTGTTTCGTAAGCTCTTAAAGAACTTCTACCTGGCAAAACTCAGCTCTCACATCGAGGCTAGCTTTATTTATGATCAGTAACAACAAAGCACAGAAACAGCAGAGCATTTATGATACCAGACTGAAAAACTCTTCAGAACTAGATTAGAGGACCCCGATGTACCAGTCCTGTAAGTTATATTGTGTGTAACGCCTAGGACTTTGCTATGCATCTATTAAGCAAAGGGGGAGAGACAATCATGTGTTTTTTATGACACAATAAAAGTTTTTTATTAATGTAACAAAGTTTGCTTTTAACAAGGAGACTATAAACTGATATTACCTACTCATAATACTTTAGTTTCCTAAACTACTGTATTTATTCAGTTATGTTATCAGAAATCTCATAGAGAGATGTAAAAACACCTTTTCTCTTGTATGTTTCGGTACCAAACAGAAAACCTACTTCCATAAACCCTGTAAAACAAGGGGACGTACTTTTGACTGATTCTATGAACTTTCTTGCTCAGACAGAACAATGAGACCTCTACCTGTACAGGTCAGACTCCAGAAGCGTCAGCTGCCGAGCAATTTCTATGGGGTGCAGAGTCATCAGGTCCAGGGTCTCGCTGTGCCCAACGCGCCAGATGTGCCACTCGATGGGGGGAGGCGGGCTCTCAAAGGTGATGTTGTGACTGATCCCATTTGCTTGAGCTTTCTTTCTTTTGATGATTTTAGCAATTGATTCCACCCACTTCTTCATGGATTTTCCTACAAAACATAACCCATAAAAAAACGTTTTTAATGTCATCTTAACTTATTTTTGATCGTTTAATGAAACCAACAAAATACGCACATGCACTCAAAATACTGCATTTCTGCAGGAAAGCTAATTAGGTTTGCAGTTCATTATTTATTTTTGTCTTATGGGTTCTTGCACTTATCTCAGTTTGCAAATACAGACACACCAACAAATTTTTGGGTGTCCAGTTGCATTTAAATGCATCTACTGACATGTTTAGTGGGAGACAAGTGACCACGCACACACTGCATTTTACTGTTTCCCCTAAACTGCAACCATCATCTTTTTGACTGCTAGCTTCACCTACTAAAAGGAAAATAACTGAAAAAAAGTAAACAAGCTTAAACTGGAAACTTTGCAATATGCTGTACTAGTGCACAACATAATGAAGAGATTAAAAAAAATATGCTTACACCATCAGTCCAACATTTACAGTACACAGCATCATGGACAAGACAAGAAGTACCTTCAGCATTTCAAGACAAATAACTTTTATGAGACTAACCCCCAAAACTGAATTATTTCTCTCTGATCAGCAGTAGAAACCTCTGCAAAAGATAAACTATGGGTCTCAAAGTTTGGCTCAGCGTGGTATTGCCCCACATACGGTCTGACAATCTGAAAAGTAAAGTCTAGCATTGCCAGGACAATGATGCAAACTGCCATGCCAACACTGCTGGCCCTCCATCTAGGCTGCCCAAAAAATCTGCTAGTTTGGAAAGGATTGCTCCAGAGGAAGTGATACCAAATGGAACAAGCGTTTTCTTAAAGGATAATGATTTTCAGCTAGAATTTTAAATCAATGGGAAAAGACTATGGAAAAACTCATCTCGTTATCCAACAGGGAAGGAATTCTCTACAAGTACAAAGCAAAGAAGGGAGGTGAGAGAATTCTGAATTCTCCTAAGTCTGTTACAGAGTCAGGCAAGGATGAACCCTACTGCCCAAAAGTAAATACATTGAAGTTAAACAATGCCACAATGCGTGAAATCATTTTTTGGTAGCTATTTATGTATGATTCAGGCCAAAGATTGCTCATGTAAAGGAGAGTTAAATAACAGCTCCATTAAAGGCATTAAAATTACTCATGTGTGAAGATATTTTCATGCCTAAAACCCCTGAGCATTAGAACAGCAGGCTGTACCAAAATGGGGAAGAACAGAGGACTACCAATTACCATACCTCTCACACTTGAAATAAACGTCTCCAATCTCTCTAGCAACTCCAGATCTCTTTCAAAATCGTAAAAATGGTGCTCTACCCAGTGGCGAAAAACATTTAATATTCTGAGGAAGGAGAGAGAAAAAAATAATTATATTTTGTGTGTGTGTGTGTTTTTTAGGACTTCCAAGCTCATCCTATGTAAACATTAAACAAAACACAGGTATATAAAAGCTGAGTTACAGATTCGTGTAACTGAAGACTATCAAAATGCAGATGGACACAGGGGCAGAGCAAAGACTAAGCATGCATTGATGAACACAGAAGTCCCCAAGTATTTTAAACCTCATTTTCCAGACTTAGCATGTCTATAAGTTCTAAAAACAAACAAATAAAGAATGCTAGTGTTGAGGTGTTTTCAGAAGAGGAAAAAAGTCATCAACAGCAGGTAAAATAAGTATCATGAATATAATTTATTGGTATATTTTTTAAACAAACAAAAATAATTAGAATTGACCATTTGATTGGAAACAAATTTGTAACTGTTTCTTTCCTATGAGTAAAATTCAATCTTAGAAGTTTTTGCAGGTGTGCTGGCCTAATTTTTCATCTTTTTATTTACACTAACAGCACTACAAGATCCAGTGCTTTAAGGATAACACTCAACTTTCTCTTGACTTTTCTCTACTTTCTTAAACAGACCGCTAATAAACAAGCCTTTAAGAACTAAACCACAACTGCTCTTCAGCCTTCCACTCTCTTCAGATGTATCAGAATAAAAAACTCTTCTGCCTCTTCTTCGTGTAAACAAGTTGAACTCGTAACTCAAACCTCCGATTTATTGGGGTGCACAACATCACCTTACCTGAGTGCTGAGCTGATACCTCCTCCATCAACCAGCACAACGGATTTTCCCTGTGCCAGCCCAAAAGCTGGGATCAGGATGTTGGGGTTAATGGAGAGCCCACAGTCAAGGGCTCACAGAGGAGATGGTTGCAGTGAGATTTGGTTATTTCTTCCCCATTGCCTTTGCAGAAGTGGCTCAGCAGAGTGCTGCTTAACTTTTTGCAGCTCAGGATATTAAGGTAAAGCAGCGCTAATTGTGGTCCTCCTTTCAGCACCAGGCTACTGTTTGCAGTGGTTCAGCCCTGCAGACTGGGGGCAAGAATGTCTGAGAGGACCAGGGCAGATAATTGATTTTAATTTGCCAGTCTGGTGTGAGTCTAAGTACTGGAGCAGTCGGCTGGGCTAGCTGAGTCAAGCTAAGGACGCTCAACATGAACACACGGAGGAGAGACACTGGGAAGAGGAGAGCTATTTAAGTTAAAGAAGAAAGTTTATCCCATGGAAGGATGGCTACTCAGACCCTTCGGGCTGGAAATTAATGACAGCTTCTAACCATCAAAGGAGGGATGCTTTGAAACGAGTTCCCAATAACAGTAATAGAGGATCTTATCTAATCAGTCTTTGCCTTTGAGATATCGTGGTAGGAGTACTGAAAAAGCAAGAAAGACTACCTGGTTCTGCTGACTGCACTTGCAGCTGGGCACCTCCTCTTTCTCATAACCTCACCTGCATTTAGTCAAGTCAAAGACCTGACTGTTTCTGTGCACTGCGCAGCATGTCTACAGCGTGCGGAACAAGTGCTGAAGAGGGGGAAGGACTGGGCACCTTCATGTTCCCCACCTTACTCCCAAATCTCAGATCTCTCTGAAGTAGAGCTCAATACTGGTACAAAACTGGGATGTACGCAGTGCTGGGCATATCAGCATAAAAGATCAAATTCAGACCCTTCTTTTGAACTGTAGGACAGCTAACATTTTCAAGCCACCAGAAACCTGTAATATCTCCTCGATTCTAAGATTAACTATAAGCCACAGGAGTGTGTGTGTTAAATAGCAGCTCTGAACCACATCTCTCATCAAGGAGGCACTAATAAGGGCGCTCAGCTCACCAACCACAGCATGAATTAGACATTAAGGGTACCTGTCATGACAAGAGGCATCCTAATCTCTCAAAGAAAGAAACCAGAAACCAAAACCAAACACCCTGGAAACTTTGGAACTAGGCACAGGTTTCAAAGAGCTCAAATGTAACATGTGAAAGCAATGGTGCTGCACTGATTTTGGAAATTAATAGCCAGAATCATGGTTACTTGCTGCCTTCAACTGTTCTACGGGTTCCAGTTCATTGATAAGCCCTTGTCCTGCTATGGCATCAACAGTGCTGCACGAAGATGCATTTTACCATGCAGAGGGGCACTGTGAGGAGGTCTCCAAGCAGCTTCAAGCCTAGCTAGAAGAGGAGGATATAAAAATAGCAAGAAAAGCGATACAGCTATATTTAAACTCGTGAGCCAGTTATGTCACAAAAGCCCATTCTGTGCAAGTTTCTTTGGAGGGGCTCTATAGGCGTTTATGGGGATGTCTGCAGAAACACTAACCAAAAAACAGCAATCTGAAACCAGGAAAAAATGATGCTGAGAAGTAGCGCGTGAAGATCTCCCACGAACTGATAGCTCTGGAGACCAGCAGCCCTGCAGAAGCCACGGGAGCTGATAAACTCAGAACACCAAGAACCTGAGAAAGCTGCACAAGGACGGGAGCGCACAGAAGTATCAAGGTTACTCTGGGGTTGTGTAACTTGGACCACATCCAAGAAGGTGGCGGCTCCTATATATCGACGAGAGCTACAGGATTGTGTACACACATGCTTGGGTGTTTAGTTTGGATCTTGATTATTTTTTAAAATGTATATATTTGTACACAAGTATGTGATGAAAGAGGTACGCCCTCGGTGACCTTCCAAAAACCTATACTGAAGGTCCTGGCATGTCAGGATGATTCTCTAGTTAACAGTTAATTGCTGCTGCTCTGAACAGGTAACTATGAAATATGATTGTGTGGTGAGGAAAAAAATGGAGGGTACTGTGCCCGTGGTTATTTGCCATTAATAGTAACAGCTTGATACTACTAATAGCAAGTTTAATGAATAAAGGTTGTTCTAACAAACACTGGCTGTGAGCTCTGTCTCCTCCTGACTTGATTCCCTATCAGGGAAACAACAAGCCTCATTCATGCTAGAAATGCTTAATTGTTCCCCAAATTAGCTTGGTCAGCAAGACCTTGAAGATTCACTGTAGCCCGTTGCAAAGTGCAGTACAGACAAGAGTCTCCCTGTGTGCAAATCCATCAATAGGCTGGGAAAGGGAGTAAAATACCAGCAGGACTGAAAAAATGGAAACAGAGAAACTATCTTCACAGGGCCTGTTAACAAGGAACCCATTCAAAACGCCGTCAGAAACACTTTGAGTTGTACATCTCTCACCCACACCCGCTCTCCATAGCAGCCATACAGCGTTCTTGTGGGTGGCGGAGATCACAGCTGTGAGCAGCAGAGACCCAAAGTACAGTTGCAACAACAACAACAGAAGTCAGTATGACTAATCAGAACATGGCTTGGGATATTAGTCTGGTTGCAGACAATGATAAGTCCCTACTTGACAGCACAGCAGTCTCCTAAAGAGATTACCGTCTCCAGGCATGCAACGTAATGGCTGAACTAAAATCTGGCTTTAAGAGAACAAATTTAAAAGCAAAGAAACCTGAGTTGCACTGGCTGGACGTATTCCTTGCGAAATCGCTTCAGGTCTGCGCTGATGGGCTGCTCTCCTTTCTCGATTGCCAGCCTGTCTGCTTCAGTAGGCTCCGGCTCGGGGATTTCAAACCTACGAACACAAGCACCAGAAAACCGATGGCAATTAAGATAAAAGCCAAACCCTTTATGTAGGACATGAAGAGCAATTTTATTTAAAGAAATTCAGTGCAGTGAAACTCAGGCACTCATCTGGCATCCAGTCTGCCTGGAATTCCCTCTTCCCCTGGCTATGTGCTGCCAACACACCCAGCTCTCACTGATAATTCCCTAGTTTTCTGGTCATCACAAGATGTCTAGACTAGGATATAAGGTTTTTAACTACCTGCTAGCTTGATTAAGTGAAGATTAGAAGAGAGCTTAAGAACAGCTTTATCACACTGCATTAACATGTTGTTTACAGTACGAGTCTGTGCCTTTCAAACAAACTGCTTAGAACACTTCAGGATACTCCAACATGTAAGCAGTCCACCACCACCCCGCAGCTGAGGCACACCAACTTCTCTAGCTGATAAGGAATTCAGGTGCTAATTTAACAAACAGGAAAAAAGGAAGCTTGCATTGAAAACTGTCATTGCTGTAGCCCTGTTAAGAAGTTTCTGTTTTATGAACTTCGTTGTTTTTCCTGTCTGCCAAATGTATTCCACACAGCACTGAGAACACAAGCAGAAAGGAGCAGGTAAATGAACACAAAGCCTTTTTCAGGAAGGATAACCACAGCGTACCTTTCAATCAGTAAGCTCAGCAGTTCCTGGGGCTTGCAAAAGGAGCGATATGTGGTAAGGAAAGTACGTACAAAATTTGGATCTGTAAAGACAGAGTAAGAAAACGATGAAAGTTTTTTAAATCTTGTCTCAAAATATCAGGAAAAAAAATACAGGTCCACATAGGAAAAGTTTGAAGTGCAGAAAATACACGGAAATTTTAAGTCAAGCACTTTAGAAAATACCCGAACTGATACTGCTTGTGAAATTTTCATTTAGCCCTCTGATACAATTCCCCTGATACAATTCAGCTGCACATTCTCTCAAAAACTGTGTCTCAGTCTTGGCATGCGGAATGGCTTACGCTCACTGCCCAGGCAGCCATTCAACGCCTTCAGAAAGACAAGGAAAACAACGTAGAGCTAGGCTGTCTGCTATCATGACATCAAAAATACCTCTACCACCCCGACGAAACATTTGTCTTACCTGTTCTTACAAAAATCTCCCCAGCAGAGCCTGCACGCCTCCCCAGCACACAACTGCTGTGGGCTGAGCAGCCGGCAGGGAAAGCAGCACGGGCAGCAGAGGCCTTACAAAGCAAAATACCTGCAGCACTTCCAGCCCGTGCATCTCCAGAAGCCACCACACCTGCCTCCTGCCTTCTCGCTGCTGCAGGAGGTGTGTTACCAGCGGGTGCAGCTGTCTGCAAGCCAGGACAATTCTCAGCCCGGTGTCAATCTGCCTGCCCTGGCATTTCGGCTGAGGCCAACACGTGTTTGTGTTGGCCCGCTGCTAGCTTAGAAGCATACATCTGTTATGATCTTGTTTATCAGAGGTATTAAGAGCACTTTATTTCACACCCCAAACATAGTTTTCCGTGCTGCAAGAGCACTCCCATCAGTCGAACCCCTCTGCATCAAGCAGGATTATAAATTCAGTGGCCATCTGCTAAAAAGCTCCATCAAACCGACCAGCACCACAAAACAGAGTCAAGGAGAGAACCCAGCCCTCTAATACAGCACCCACGTGCTGCAAACACAAACATTTCTCCTCTTGCTCCACAGTTCCATGCCTCATTTGAAGCCTGGGCACAAAATTATAGCCCCTTGAACAGACAATCTTGCTTGATTCATCCCTAGAACACCAACTGAGGAAGGTGGCACAGCACACAGACACGAGGGAATAAAACTCTACGGCTATGCCTGCCTGAAAAAAAGCAGCAACCCACAACAAAACACGAATTAAATGCTTAATTACGCAGAGTCCCAACGTTTTCCTTTAATTTCTTTCAATTCCACTCTCGGGGAGTTTCCTAGATTGTGAATAAGCAGGCTGACAGACGGATCACTTTGGTGTGAGCCTCAGCGGGTCATCATCTGGCCCTAATCCTTCCATGCCTGCAGCAGACCCCCAAGGCGGCTACCAGTGGCTGCAAGCTGCTAGCCTGTGGCCGCAGCAGCTGCCTGAGAGCAAATGAATGGTGAAATACAGGAAAACCAGGCCCAGAGAAATGCTCGTGCAGATGTTCTCTAAAAGCACGGATTTGGGGCTGTTGGGTGTTTCTTTTTACTTACTGTGCTGTAAATCATCTCGAATCTGTCAGCATTAAGTGTGGGGAACTTACGCTAGCAGTCATCAACATGCAGTCAATTAATTTCTTCTAAGAGGCACCCAGAAGATTAAGAGACACTTCTTTTAAGCAGGCTTAAATTCCCTTCAAAGGCTCAACGTTTATAAGGGAGCCTACTTGGGAATGTGCTTGAAGGTTGAAGTAATGGTGCTCTCGTTCTGGGCTGCTGAGTTTGCACCCTAGTCCTGGACTGGCCTGTTCTGCCTCTCCGTCACATCTGCAGTCACTCGTCAGTATTATTTATGGCACTTTTAAAAGAAAATCCTCCTCTTACCACTGAACAGGTGGGCAGGCTCTCTGCTCTGCAGACAAGATCTGCAATTCTCTTAGAATGGGGACTGCTACTCTGCTTTCTGACTTGTGCAGGTGCCTGGATATTATTTTTTAGATTATTTTTATAAATAAACATTCTCAACACAATGGAAAATACAAGCAACGTGCTTCTAATAGTGGCTTACAAGCTAAATTCAAGAGATTAACAACTCTGCGTCTGCTGCCTGCCATGGTATCCCGGTATCAACTGGCAAGTTCTTTCACACGACAGGAGTTCTACAAACAACCTCTGCTGGAACAAACCTGCTTCAAAAAATCTGAAAATCTAAAAAAAAATCTGAAAAAATCTAAAAATCGAGCAGCTAAAAACGTATTGTTACATAAATACAAAGATAAAGCAGCATCAGGATCTGCTCGGAGTCCCTCTGCACGCTGTTAGTTGTTGAAATGCCCTTGCGGAGGCAGACGGACAGGGTTTGTTAGTCTTGGCTCCAAACACTGCTTGGGAAAAAGCACACAGAAACCCAAGAGGACAACGCTTTCACTGAAAATTCCCAAAGCCAAAGCAGCACGTACTTGTGCTATAAAGCCCTCGCAAGTTACACTATCAAACTAATAATCAAATGCACCAGTTCTTTCCGAAAGAGAGAGAACCTGAAACGCCACAGAAACCCACATGGCTTTGAATTGGATGAGGTGGGATCCACAAACACAGCTCTGGGTTACTTGTGTGACAGGTAGCTGCATCAATACTCAATTTCAGTGTGTGGCCAATGAGAAATACTCTTCTCTTCTCTTTCTTTCTTTAAAATATACAGCTCAAGACAATCCAGCTCTAGTTGTTACAACAGCATGCACGTTTCTAAAGACTCATACCTAAGCTCTCTCAAACTTTTTCAGCAGTGTTAGTACTTTACATAATTACTAGTTTTATTTCTGTGGCTTTAAGACAGCATTTCACAGGGAAGGCTGAAGAACTGATTGGGATTTGCCTCCTTTTCTACTGAGGGACTTCAGAAAGCGGCGGGCTAAGGCTTAACAGAAATAACCAGCGACATTTCTCCTCCTCCACACAGCACGCAGCTCTGCTGCTTTAGCCACGATAGTCTTGGGAGAAGAATGAAGCAAAGGTTTAACAGAAAGCATTGGTAGCTCCTATTAGACCACTGACACACTGCAGGGGGGGGAGCCTGCATGCCTGAAGTCTTCTTATAGCTTTGCCAGCAAAGTCATTTGATTTAATAAGATACTGGTTATTTCTGCAAACCTCGCTTTACATTTAACTATATGCTGGGGAAAAAAAGAAAGAAAATTAAAAAAAAAAAAAAAAAAGAAAAAAAGGACTAAATTAATTACCCATACAAGCACCATCTTAAAAAAAAAACGTATATAGTAAATGTTGAAGGTACCTGCATACATATGGTATGTTAACCTTTCGATTAATTTCACAACCGTTCCTCCTTTGATGATAGGAATTCCATTCCTGCTTTGCAAGTTGTCCTCAAAAACAATGTTTTCCTCAGAGTCTTCCACTACAAAACGATACACGCTTGGGCTGGGCAACCTCAGGGGCTGTTCGTTTTCTTCTTGCAGTAACACTGAATCAAGCATCCTATCCAGAGTACTCCGATACTGGAGGGAAATCAGAGCAGCCATCCAATTACTCTTCTCTTCAGCAGACTTGGCAGCAAAGAGTATACTGTTCTCATCTTTAGGCACCAGTTCAAAAGCATGTTTATATTCAGATGTGTCATCTTTATCAATAATCTGTATTTTTCTCATGATAAGTTTTTCCTTCAGTCTATACTCCGCATTGCTGTAACCGGGCAGCCGTGACTGGCCGTGATTAGTTTTACAGCTGATCATTAAACCATCAAAGAGAAAGATGTGGCGTTCATGTTTGGCTCCTATTTTTGTCAAGGTGCCTTCCATTATGAATTCGTTACAGCACTGCCCAATATCTTTGCCTTCCCAGCCATCAATATTTTTCTGGATTTCATTCATTTTCTTGATGGCCAAGTGTTTGCTTCTTATTTGTCGGTTATAGAAGCGACAGACTGGCTCCCTTGAACGAATAAAAGAAAAAGTCACGATGGGCACATTCCATGTTTGCCATCCCAAGAGACCAAAGTAAAACCACCTAAATTAATTGCTTATCATTCCTTCTTTCCCCTAATCAAGTTTACTGTTCCAAATAAACTATGTGCACTGTTTTGGCACGTGAGAGAGTAAGATATTGACATTATTCATAGAAATGGACTCTAAAAGTTTGGGCTGCTATTCCATTTACAACGAAAATGGGCATAAAGACACGCCTTGAACAGGAAACACACACACTAACTAGAAAAAAAAGGACAATTCCTTCCACGTAATTTATTTCTTTCTCTCTCAACTTTGGGAAACCTGTGTAGTTTTTTGGATTATTACCCAGGCCGACGTCTTGGGGAGTGTTTGCTGTAAATGCGCTCCATGCTGCACTGGAGGTTCAGAAGAGCAGTAATGGCTTGTTTTAGGCACTCCCGATCCTCTTCATCTTCACTGCATTCCTGCAGTTGCTGTAACATAATAAACAGTTTTCTTTCAGATTTATCTGAATCACAGACGGGTAGGAAGGCTGACAAACATTCGTACAGTGTTTTGCACAGCACTCAGTGAAATCACTGACTTCGAGCCCATCAAAGAGTGACACACTCAGAGCTAGCTGTGTGTGTAACTACAAACCATTTGTCAGATACTCGGGAACAGTCTGTACATATGCAAAAGCAGAGAACAGGTGGGAGTTTAGAAACACAACCCTTTTCTTACCGAGTGCCAATACTAACTGTCGGAGACATTTTTTGCTGTTATCTTTTCAACAAGATCCTATTTTACTACTGATAAGGATTTTGTTAAACAGTTTGGAGGTTTGAAGCAGTCAAGGGTGAAATGCTGTTGTATGTAACCACATGTAATATTCCTTCAATAAGGCCATCTCAACATTTCAGAGCACGTTTAAAAGACAGAATGACCAAGATTTGCTCTCTTCTTACTGTTCTGAACTCAGCCATCTTCAGCAAATTCATCTATTTCAAGAAGAAACACCAACTCTGTCTGGCAAACTCCACCATACCAAATAAAGCCTGAAGTTCAAGATTTGCTTCTAATTGCAAAATGTAAACACAGTGAGAATCAGCATGAAGACTAGATCTGTCTTTGCCACTAGGCAGAAACTTCTCATATTTGGCAATTTAACAAGCTTTCATACCACCTCTATACACTCAACTGCAGTACGGTTTGAGAAAAGCCTATTTCCAGAATTCCTCTTTTTGGTTAAGGTCATCACTCCTAAAACACTACTGCTCTAAATAAGAGAGATTTTGCTTTTTAACCCCTTTCATGTTCAAGATTGTATGATTTCTTTAATGAAAACTTAGGCAAACTGATTTGGTGGGCAATATCAAGACACTAAGCCATGCAGTTCTGGGTAAGTTCTGTTTTACCTCCATACTTCAAGAGAAATCTTACTTACAATCACTCAGCATGGCAGAAACCTTCTTTTCTTTTCCCCACTAAGTTCCCTCAGCAAGGATATGTAGCTTCCTCTAAAAGTAATTGAGAGAATGGGATTTGACCAGATTGGTCCACTCTCTTCCTTTAATTTAAATCACTGAATTTTTTGTTTTTCACATGCCCAAACAACCTTCATCTTGCGTGTTAGAGAAATGAGAGTTTCGTGGCAAAAAACTTCTGGGAGGTTTATGAGCTGGGGAACAGTACAGGGAAAGGAAAAAAATAAGACTTAAATCTCTGTGGAAACCCTTTTTTTTTTTTTTTTCCTTTGCATCTGCCATAGAAATGCAAAGAACATAAAAATGGCTTGAAAAGTGCCATATCCTAGAATTGGGTAAAGCTACTGAGCCTGATAAAATACTTTTCTTCCTCCCATGTCCCAAGCACAATTTCTTGCATACCCTTCCCGAAGTGAGACTTTGGCAGTTAACAGATGTCAAAGGGCGTACTTTGCTTTTGTTGTTGGTATTGAACAAACAAAACCCCACTTGTCTAGTAATTTAATCCATTTCTACATCTTAACAGATTCCTGAAGATCAGGCAGACTACCTGAAGCTCATTCTCTGTAATCACTTGACCAATATCTGCTTTTCCAAATGCCTGTTCATATTGAGCATTTTTCTGACTAAACAGCAGATTAACAAAAGTGCAACATTTGCTAGACAGAGAAAATATGTAAATCTACAGGTAAAGGGAAAAAGGGGTCCTACATATATCAGATGTATTTAAGAATACCAGACAAATTGAGTATTAACTATTCATTTTTTTTTTATTATACAGAAAACTGGGAGAGAACAGTAATGAAGCACGGTATTCATTAAGGAAATCACGCCATGATGATCCTGTAACATACTGGCCAGGGTTTCTGTCTGTGTCAGCAATTAGGTAACAGTGGAAAAGATCAAAAGGCAGAATTTCATATACTTTGGGTTGCCTGATAACTACATAGTGAGTCACATGCATGAATTAGGGGCAATCTTGTGTCTGACAGTCACATGAGAAGGCAGGCTGTGTTCTCTAGTCAATAAAAGCAAGCCATCTTGGACTTGTGCACAGACTCGAGCTGCTGATTTTCAGGATTTTAAAGATTCATCTGTCTCACACCTTGTTCAGGACTTGGATAGATAAGTGACCCCTCGAGTCCTTCCCACTGCATTTACTGAGTAATGTTTCCTGGAACTCTTGTATTGACAGACGTTTATGAAAACATTACTGGAGCTTGAAAGACTGATGAAACACTGAGCACTTCTCTACACTGCCAGCATTCAGGTGTCTGTCCTCCCAAGTGTCAAAATTAGTGATTTGAAACACAAAATATTTGGATAATCAATTAAAAATGTCACAGTCTGAACGCATTTGTTACCTGTTGGCAAGAGCTAACATTTTTTGATTGCTACCAGTCATTTTTCAAGGTATTTCCTTAGTGTGACTTCCTTCAACCTTCACTACAATCACGCGTTGCGAAACAATCCAAGGTAAGGTTTGTCTTCTGTCATGATTTGAATAAGCAATCAACGTCATTAAAGAGAAGTGACAGCAGGGTGTTCAAAGGCTATTTCCTGGAGTATTTCTGGAGAATAGAGACATCTCTGCTGCTGCTACCCAAGAGCAGACAAACCAGAGGAAATCGATACGGAAAGGACTAGGAAAGCCCTTTCCATATTCTGATGCAGATTTTGCACGAAATGGCTGCATGTCCAGGCTTTTGCAAAGAGGAAAGTTGTTCTGCTTGAAAAGATTTTCATGCTTTTCAAACTTTAATTTAATCCAATTTAGTTTTCCTGTTTTGCAGGAGAGCAAACGTCAGGGCCTGCACTTCTGTAAATCATTATTTTATTTACCTCCCAAATTCAGTAGCTTTGGGGTTTTTAGGTTGTTTTTTTTTTCAGACTGTTGCTCATAAATAAAGTTAGCAAACTTAGCTTTTCTCTCTGCTGAAGCCAAGAAAATATTCTATATGAGTATTCTGTTCCTCTTCTGCTTCCATTTTCAACCAAGGTTCCTAGAGCCAAATACAATGGCATGAGAGAAGCAGTCACCCATACTTCATAACTTACTAATATTGTTGAATAAATGCTTTTGCTATCCCTAAAAACACTCTGCTTTTTAAGAATCACTGCTGTAGGTTTAGGATGTCTTCAAAATACAACATGAAGTTCAGATTTGAAACCTGCAAATGAAGTGATCACAACAAAAGGTTTGGTAATTATGATTATTTGGATAAAGGTCAAATTTCATCATGTTTACTATCAGAATTCCCTAGCTAAAAAAAACCAAACCATTGGCTAATTACCTTTCATGCAGAATCCTGTTACTTTGTAATAAAGGTAAAAACAATTAAAAGAAACAAAACTTTTTCTACTACCTCCAGATTATTCTTCAAAGACCTGAGGCAATTTGAAGAACGTGCATTTAGAAGCTGATCCCATCGATATTAGCCGGAGATCTGAGCAGACTCAGAGCCTCCCATGAGACAGAAAACACTTACAGCATTGCAAACTTAAGACAGGCTATCAAAAATGAATTGTCTTCTCTGTGCAACAGTTTAAAACAGAAATAGTAACCACCCTTTCCTGCCACTGAAGAAAAAACTAACAAGTTCGTATGCTAAGCATTTAATCTTAAATTTGAAAACAAATTACAAAACACTCAAAACAAAACACTGGCTGGTAAGATGTGCATGTCATCGTTTCCCTGAATAGCAAGCAAACTCCACAGAGCTTGTAAAATCAGGTAAATGCTTGGATTCTCCCAAAGCTGGGGCTCACGATTTCATTCTTTAATTTCATACCGAGGCACTCTCATTCCCAGCTTTAAGACACAATGGATCAAACATTAGCCTGACCTTCAGCATAATACAGGTCACTGAACTAATTGTGTCGTTGAAACATGAAAGAACAACATTTTAAGAAGTTCCAGAGACTTATCATATGCAACTGACCCTTGCGGAAAGGGAAGTTGCACTATTTTGAAAAGGAGATGTAGTTACGAAGCTGTAAGCGTTCACAGCAAGGCTCACAGAACAACGCTGCACTTCTGCTGCCATCCTTTAGTTCTCAGCTTTGTGTTTCTTTTCTTTTTGAAGCTCTCCTCATAGAAACACAAGTTTTACAACGGCAAATACTAAAACTATGGCAATTTAAATTTTAGGTTCTCAAAATAGATCTGCAGTAATCTGCATAAAAGCTCTGACAGGGATGCTTTTTTAAGCTTTGTTAACTTTTTTCTAAGCTGAGTATCAACAGAAACACTTGCAGATTTAAAATTTGTTGAAGTCACTTGGATTTAAAACTTTCTACATGATCCTGGTAAATCCATACATTGCTATGTGTGGTTCCTGGCTCATGTCAAATGACCAGTATTATGGAGGGTAAAAAAAAAAAGAGTACTTGTTAGTTATTAATCACAAACCTAGTCTTAAGCCAACTGTTATTTTTTCTGGTATGAGTTCCTTTACTCTTGAGAAGATTTTATATTGCATTACAGATGTTCTAGGTTGCAAAGTTTCCTATTCTTCCTTCATTCAAATAAATCCTGAAATACAATGGAAGACCACAGAACACATAGCGCTGTACAACACTGCTAACAGTGCTTTTTACACTGAGAACTTAAAAAAAAAAAAAAGAAAAAAAAAAGTGTAATTTCTGAAGCTATTAACGAAATGTCAGCTATAGCCACAGGATATTCCATCTATTTAATCTGAGTATATCCCATTTAGTTAATAATTCACTTAACCTTATTCGTATTACAAACTTTCCCAACACAATAGGGCGAACAGAAACTTTTTTACATTATCCTCAACTACTTCCAAAAGCTCTGACCTAAGTATTTTTTCAAGACACTACATTTTCTACAGCAAGGGTGCTTTTTCTTATTCAAGAATGGTCATTATAGATCTCAGATGTTAAATTTCTGCTGACTGCTGGCCTCTGATCTCATAACTCACTGCAGAAACATTTGCTTGTAAGCAAAAAAGATCCACGCTTAGTTACTTTTTGGCTTTTAGCTGTTATACCCAGGGGAAATATCTACTGATGTGAACTACCTTGCTAGTGCATATCAGAATAAAATACGCCCAAGTGATATGTGGTCAGACCAAGCAAGGCTATTGTAATTTAAGTAATGCCTTAATAGGCAGCACAGCTCATACAGACTGGATGCCAATGTAAACAATTTGTATGGTAAGACCCCCAAAATACATCCTAGAGGGATAATTTTTAATCAGCTAAATCAGAATTCCGTAACGCCTGCGTATTTCATCAATACCATTGCATGGAAGATACAAAGTAAGAAAATATTATCACTTATTTTCATCCTTCCTTATCATGGAGGAAGTGTGGTACACCATGAAAACTGGTACTTTTTTGCAGTATTTCTTCAGTTTAGGGCTCAAGACAAATAATATAACATTAAGAACAGATTATTCCTTGCTGAAAAGAAGTGCTCTCCACCACCCCAGCCCCACCAAGATCAGCTGAGCTACAACTGTAGTGTGACTTGGCACTGAGAATACTTTTCTGAATCATGCTTAGCTTTTACTGAATGGCCATAAAATGCAGAACTCTAGGAAAGAAGGAATTAAAATATGTGTGTATTACATTTTAAACTATGTTAGAACTCACACTCAGTAAAGGTTTAGCTGAATAAAATATAAAAACTACTTCAAATATTCATAACAAGAGGTGCTTTTGATGATTTTTCACATTAATTTATTTTTCAGACGTACCCTGATGTCGAATTAATGTTTGATATAACTTTCGATTTTCAGCAGCAGTAAATAAAATCTAATTGCCTATCTAAAAGCTCTGACTGTCCACATAAAGAAAGGTTTTTAGCAGGAAGGAAGAGCGTGGCATCACTTACCTGTAGTAACTCAAAGTAGTGCAAACAATGATAGACTGGGATGAGCATGAGTCGTGGGAGGACGTATCGCACAGCTTCTTTAAAGCCTTCAGCAGTAGACTGAAAAGGAAGAACAAACAGGATTCCTTACAGTGACATACTCAAAACAGGGCTGGACAACGCCCTGAGCACCCTGGTCAGATTCTGAAGTTAGCCCTGCTCACAGCAAGATGCTTGGGCTAACAGATCCAGGGCGTCACGATCTGCACTACTCTATGCTTACAAGCAAGGAATTTTGCAAAATCGTTCGTCTAATGAGACTCCCTGCAAAATTCAGAGACAACAAAAAATGCTCTGACATCAAGCAACAGACCCTGTGAACACCCTTTTGCAGATAATGCAAACGCTTTTTTTCTATCAGCAGCTCAGGGTGGATTTTAATGCACGCTCACTAGCAAGCCCATAGCTCTGGGAACCCCCCCAAATGCTGGCACAATCTTGCTGTTGAAAGAGGTAACCAGCTGAATGGTTTACGTTTTTGCCAGAAGGAGCAAATCAAATAGATAAGATAGATGACCAAGTTAACCACAATTCTTTTTATAAGAACCCTTTAATACAGAAGATGGTCATATCACAAGCCCTGGACACCTTTGTATCTCAGCAGTTTGCTGAGATTACTCAATTAATAACAACAGTTCAAGGCGACAACACCTAAAAATAACGCGCTATCTGTGGCTAAGCTGCCCCTGTGATTGCAGACACATCCCAGAATGCAGAACAATTCTCATGCCCACTTCCAAAACATGTTTCACTGTGGGCCACAGTTTGCTGCAGAATTTAAAGAAAACACTGGTATGTTCAAGAACAGCCAGGGCTTCTATCCTCGTCACCAACTTGCCTCTAATCACCCCTCCTCTCAATTAGGCATGCTGTGCTGCCATTTTTACCCAAAATACCACAGAAATATGGGGTATCATCGCTGAAGACGTTAATGTTAGTATCTCCCCTTCCTCAAAAGCTGAGATATCACAAGTTTGTGAGTTAGAAAATGCATCAGAAATCCTCTCCCATTCCCAGCAGTTAACTAACACAGAAATCTGGGTTGTGAGACAAGAAGAATTTTTCCAGCTGACGGTGAAATCCTTGTCCTCTTCCACACCAAACAGGAACCGAATTACCTGATCTCCGTTTTGGAAACGAGCCCTCCCCCTTGTTTAAGACTTCTGGCTGCATCTCTCTGCAATTGCCAGAGACAGCTCCTGCAAGGCCACAGCCCAGAGCCTGGATCTCTGCCTTTCCTTCAGAGCTTGGGGAAGGGTGGAGGAACACTCCTAGGAAAGCCCAAACCCTCCTATGGGAAGGAGAGTCAGAGAGGAGCCCAGATTGATTGTCAAATAATTCGATTACCAATTTAATCTGGAATATAGTTTGGGGCTTTAAATTTGCTAGGGAGATGGATAGAGGGCCTTACTTCATTCACCAAGTAATATTTCAGAGCAAGATGAGGCAGCTTACCAAGCACTCAGAGCTGGAAATACTCTGAAGAAGAGGAATTTGTGCTCTCAGAGATGCAGGTCCCAGTGAACTGTACAAACTAAGTGCTACTGTAACGGGTTTAGCTGGGAGCCCCAGTGACTGAATGCACACTGCAGCTCCTCTAAGTGCACTACTGAACACGAGCTCAGCTTTCTTCTGAACAGCAGCAGCCTTTAATAGATCTGCCAAGCTGGCAGAGATTAAAAATAAAAAAATAATAATGAAAACATCATCACAGATGATCTTGCTGGAGAGTCCTATTAAAGAAATGATTTCTGCAGTTTTCTTGGAAAAACTGTCAGCCAATCCCAATGCCAAATGTGGGACCTGGGATATCCAAGGAAGAAAATGCAAATATCACTCCCTGATGCCTGTGGTTGCTGTTAAAAGGCAAAAGAGAAGTAGAAACAGCGGGTATGAAAGGTTACCCCCTCTATTCAAAACCAAGAGAATCCAAACCTTCAAAACCTGAGAACCAAATCAATTCAGTATTTCTCATTTGCACTTACCTGAAAGTGAAGAGCAACAGCAGGTTTTGCCATCAAGTTATTAAAATGCTCATGAAATTGTGGAGAGAGAATATCCTGGGACAAGGTCTCATATGGATCAAAGGCTTGCTCCTAAATAAAGGCAGAGAATTAAGATACATACAAGAAGAATGCAACATACTTCTGGCCCTGTTGGCACAATTCATTCTGTTAATAAGCAGATAGACATGTAGAACTTTTCACAAGATCCATTTTGCAAAACAAAAATATTCATTACGCCACACATCTCTGTTACTGCTAAGTTGTAAATGCACAAAACATTTTCTCAGCAATTGTCAACCTCACCATACTTATCGCTAATACAAACCGTTTTACTGAAACAGTGGGAATCACCAAGAGTTTTCAGCCCCCCCACATTTCACAAAGAAGGGTTAATTCACCTCCTCTGGCAGCAAGGAATGAAAATTTGGAAAGAAGTGAAGGTAAAGTGCCACTTCAGGTGAACTTTGGACATTGTCACAAGGAGGCATTGTTGTGCCACCTCCATTTCAGAACACACTGCTTAAAGATGGCCTGTTGTGAACACCAGCCTTCTGCACACTCCTCTGGCCATGTTGTAAAGCAGGGAAAATATCTCACCGGCACAAAGTAACAAGCCTGCAAGAGTCTCGGGGTAAATAAAGCCCTCTAAGGGGGTCAAATGAGTCTTTGGGGGCTAACACTGGCCTGTAGAAAAGCATGGATTTTGCTCTTGTGAAAAGGATGGAGAAGCAAGAGTAGGTTGAGCAACACATCCAAAAGATTACTAGAAAACAAGAGCTCTTAAGGGAGTTCAAATACAGTCCCACCAATTCCAACACAGTATACTTGGGATTTGATAAAATAAAGCCTCCAAAAAGTTGTGGCATCCATAGCTTCCAGATGGAAGATCTCCACCACGAGCCACTGGATACTCTAAGGAGTCTGCACAGGGTGACACAGGATGCAGGCTGACCCCGACAGTTCCAGGTGCAGAAATCACAACTCTGGATGGGCACCTGGCCGCGATTCTGGAATACCAACCGCAGCAGGATGGGACGGAAGCCTGACTTGACACGAATCTCTGCAGGACTCATTTACGACTGCCCATAGATCACCTGCTCCACAGCCCGCCAGGCTGTTCCTGAGTCTGCAGATTCACGGGGCTGAATCACTCGTGAATCACAGAGTGAGTCTCTGCGGATGGCTCCACGCCCAGAATTAGCACATCCCTCTTTCCCCCTAATGCAGAAGCAGAATTTGGGAGCACCGAGCACCACAAAGGCTCACTGGAACATTCAGGTGAAGTCTCAAGTCTCGTATGGCCGGGGGCACAGGGGATTTCCTACTTTACTCATGGGCAGCTCTGATTCAACTCTTCTGGGGAAGGAGAAGCAAAGAACTCGCTCTCTTTTCACATGCAAATTCTAATCCTCACTCAGCCTCATCCTCAAGTTCTACTCATTACTGTCCATTCGCATTAGGCTGTATCTCGTGGTGGGGAAAAAAAGATTTGGCAGATCAGCAGCAGCAGCTGCCAAGGAACGAGGAGGCACTAAATGAGCAGGCTGATTTTCCTGAGCAGTCTGAATGCCATTTACAGCCTGCTCTTTTGGTGATATGACGCTCTTGCCCACTACCTACAGGCATGGGATACGAGGGTCTCACTTGACAGTGTCCAAACTAAAGATGAGGAAGGCAACACTGCACACACGGCTTCTCTTTTCCATAGCAGCCGTGACAAAAAATGAATATAAACCTTTTCAGGAGCATTAAATCATCCATGGGCATGGGCTCGGCTGCATCCAGAGGCAGTTGGCAGGGACACAGACGGCTGCAGCTGCTCCACGGGCTGGCACTCTCCCCTCTGTGCCACTGGACACAAGCACAGCGTAGAGCTGGAACTACTCAAAATGTAATCTCGCATGCACATCTACTGGGGGAGCCAGACCAACACATTTATGATGTGCTTTTACTGCCTTTTACTGCATTTTAGAAGTGTTTTCAGTTTCCTCCACTCAGACTTTAATCGATATTTCAAGTTTTCGGTTTTGTTTTCTGAGCACAAGACTGAACCAAACTGCATTAGCTATCTTCCCCAAGAGAACGATCAGAAAAAAAAACTTGGATTTTATGTTTGCAATTTCACAAAACCTCCTGAGCTACGGAGACGTTAACTTGATGCCTATATAACCTATCTTAACGCAGCGCACAGCTCTGGAGTGGTGTTTGTACTTTGCAGCTCCTTTTGCTGTAGTGCAGCTGTTGGCGTCTTTTTTTTTGCTTTGTGGATACCTAAAACATCTCCCAGGAAAACACCAATACCAGCGTAACAAATTTACAATCTACTGCTAATAACCTTGCTTTGTTAGCTGCCTTCTGAAGACAACTTCAGCATAGGCTCAAAGGCACTGCCCTCACTCTTGCTGTTCTCCTGCCACCAACTGAACACCACAGATGAGATTATCTAAGGCAATCGTTAAAAACATGTTGTGGTAGTGAGAATTGCAAAGGGTAGCGCCAAGCTAAAACAAAAAATGTGTTTACCCACATATTTAGCAAATATCCATGTCCCACTCATGTGCGTCAGGCATCAAGTTTTTGAATTTGTTTCACACCAGGGAAAACTTATTTTCCCCATACTTCCCTATCTCAAAAACACCATAATATTTATGGTTAAAGCTTTCCAGAGGACTGATGCAGAAAAAAAAAACAACAGACAAAGCAGGAAAATTCCAGCTTGCAAGGGCTGTTTGTTTTTAATTATCCTTCCAAACAAGTTGAAGGACCTTTATAATGGAAGCACTAAGCAAACAAGCCTGGCAGTACGATAGGCAGAGCAAATAAACAGTTCATTTTCCAATCTCTCTTTAATGATCCCTTTTACACATATCCACAGAAAGATGATCTAGACCTGTGAGATGATCAAATGAACAATTAAGTACGTCTTTTTCTGCATTAATTCCATTATTCAATTCAAACTTACTAACTGCATAAAAAGTAGGTTTGAAGAATAATGTTCTTCATCACCTGCTGAAGTTTTTCAGTTAATAAAAAGCAAACCAGATTTTTACTCATTTGAAATAATTTATTTCCTTTAGAGCACAGGATGCTGAAGAATACTTTTGCCACAAACTGCAATATATGATTGTGCTGTACTATTTCAAATTTTAAGTCTTTTTTTCAATTTTATATAATAGCTACTTTAATTTGTTGTTCAAGTGTTTTTCCCTGTCATTGTATAAGCAATGATGCTTTAACATTTTAAGAGCTAAGACTTATTCAACCAGACTTTTCTACTGATAGATCTCCTGAGTGGCTTAATTTAAATAAAGACAGCAAAACCTGATCTTTATGGTATATTCCTACGTGAGCAGCACAGGGGCTGAAGGATGTATATTCCTGACACCTACAAGAATATAATTCTTTTCCAGGTGGCACTGGTGGGTTCACGCACTCCGGCTCTAAAAATCAGATGTACTTAAAAATGAAATAGAGAAGTTACAGGTTCTCGTTTACTTAAACATAGTACTTTTAAGATAAAACCATAAACTTCACACTCACTGTGTGATTTGTCTGAGATATTCTCTCTCTCAGGCCAGAACATCTCATTTGACTTCCTTTCTAACACAGCCCATATGGTTTACACGGTTACCCTAACACTTTGGTTCAGAAAACCGGGCTCAACACATCTCTCATTTAAACGTGTCCTGAGGCAGAAAAAAATCCAATCCACACCCACCTTGGTTATTTACTCCAAGAGTTAGCTCCCCTGACAGTTACACAGGTGTGGCAGATTTCTAACCTGAACTGTCCTGTTGCCTTCCAGATACTGCTTTTTGCTGTGCCCCTCCACGATAAATTCCTGAGCAATTCTGTACTCAGTTTTACGGTCATGACAGTACCTGTCTCATATTGTTTGACTAAACTGAGCTCTATCTCTGACTATTTCTTTCTCTGAAACTACTTCCATGACTCTCTGCTGCTGTCCTTCCAGTATTTGAAAGTGAAAGCCCCATTAAAACAGAAACAAACACACAAACCTGACAAAAGAACTGTTAGTAATGTTCCAGCATGAGCCACGCGAATTCCATGTGCAGCCTCTCCCCTTAATTCCTCCTCTTTTATACCTATAGGTCAATGGATATCAGTAGCACTTTTGCCATAATACTGAACAGTAAAGAACCTGCTTAATTGCTTGTCTGTTCTGATCATTCATTCCCTCCCAGAGTCACTGCTTTGCATGGACATTTCCCATTCCAGATGTGTAACAACGCATTTGTCTGAGTAATTCAAGTCACCTTACGACGGCAACAATTTTTGGGTAGCACTGGGCCTGACACCAAAGCCTCCAGAAACCTATGTACCACCTTCTTCCAGTAAGTGTCCCAGGTAATTGCTTTTCAAAACCACATCCCTACAGGATTGTAGCAATTAATTCCCACTACAAAGTAAGGTTTTGGTTTCGTGCTCACCTGCTTGATACAGGTTTTGTGATGGGCAAAAAATATACTTTAGCTTACCTATTAAAGAATAGGTAAGGAAGATCTCTGTTCAGAGCCTATTAAGAGAACTAATTACAGCCATAAACTTACTGGTGATACTAGAGTCATGACCAAAAATTTACCAAGGATAAAAAAAAAAGGCAACAAAACCAAACCACAACATTAAAAGCAAAGCAAAGCAAAGCCCTTACCTCTGCAAGATCCTCAAAGCAGCTGCCAGCCAGAGGATGAGGACTGCTTTCATCAGTCATTTCTACAGTATCCTCAATCAATCCCAAAAGCTTCACTGTCAACTCATGAATATCTGAAATGTTGCTGAATACCACATCGATATCCTGCGAACGTGAAATGTCTCTTAGTAGTGTTTAGAACCGTGTATTTTGTTTATGTAAATACCACAGCATTTTTCAGGAAGTCTGAACCAAGAGGTAAGTGGAAAACAGCTAGGAAGAAAGTTAAATTACGTGGCCTCCCCAGCCCAGCAGGCTTGTCTGGGCACATCCAGCCTTGCACAATTCTCACCCCAGCAAAAGAAAGTACACCTTCCTTCCGAGGCTGGAAGGGCAGCAGTCTGGGTACAGTCTGCTCCGAGCTTTGGACAGAAATGTCCAGCCTTTTCAGCCACAATTCACAGCTGTTATTTTCCTCTCTGATGCTTCTTGTCTCCGAACACAATAGGAAGGTGGCCACTTAAAGCAGCTCCAAGGTCAGAGCCTCAAGAGCACAGGTAAAACTAAAGCAGCACTGGGCTGCTTCAGCAAAAACACTACCTGGGTACAGAGGAGCTGAGCTGGCAGTTTCTTTTTACAAAGCCTGCTTTTAGACTTTTCAGATTCACACACCACAAAGGCACGCAACTACGCGATCTCTTCCAACAGCTCTCATTCTTCTTCTGACCCCCCTGAAAAACATTTCTCAAAAGCCTCCTCTGCCCCTACCTAACCCTGCAGCTTTCTTTGTCCTGCTCGCTGCAAGACCGTGGCAAGCTCCTCATGGGAACGAGCAATCTCAGTCTTTCATACCCATTCCCACGTAACAAAGAATATTCCTCAACTCCAAAACATCACTCCCTTCTCCCCCTATCTTCTTTATTTGAATTCTCTCCCCATATTTTCACAATTCTCTGATGTCCCATCAGCTACCGAGGGACCTCCATGCTCAGCAGTAAGGAGAACGTCTTCTGCTGCCTCTCTGTTTAACTTTCTGGTGTCACTTAAGAATCCCAGTTCAGGTTTTGCTGGCCTGGTCCCCTTCTCCTTCCTCCCTCCCACATGAAGGGTTCACAAATCTCTTATTACTATAACTTCTCCTACAAGAGCTGTGCTTCTCCTTTAAGACTCTAGCATCCTGAAAACAAAATTTGCCACAAATACAATTTCAGTCAATTATCAAGTACTTGAACCATAAATCAAACAGAGATTTCCTTTACAGTCAGTCACATGCTAGCGAATCTGGAGCCAAGGGCTGTTTTATTTGCAGTTTCTGCAGATAGGGGGCCCTGGAATGGACTTCAAATGTCAATTCAAGCATTCATCTGCATTCAGCGTACATGCAGGTAGATAATTCTTGTGTTAAGCAGAAGTTAACTATTACATCCATGGCCAAAGGGCACCAGCTCTCGCTGGCATCCAGCCAGGAACCCTGTCCATCAGGCTTCACTCTGAGAGCAGCGCTCTTCATGCCCTTAATGGCAATTCCTCCCGTTTATTTCATATACAGGCACCGCTTGTTATGCGCTGACATACAATAAATCAAATTCAATTTTACCTCCAGTGCAGTTAATGTAAAATTGATATGTTATGGCTGCTAATGGAGAAACCAGCGTTACACATCAATAACCTATTAAGGACTTACGTTAGGTGTGAACAATTTTCTGTTAGATAGGAAAGCTTCCCGAAATACTTTTATTATCAGATTCAGCTCCCGCAGATATTGCCTTTCTTCTGCAATTTCATTTCTCACTAGGTCGTAGTAGTTGAGTTCCCCAGAAGAAGAGGGCTCGTCTTCACAGAGAGAAACCAAGCCGATGTCATCCTGATCAAACATATCCATCAAAACCTAGCACAGAAATTAAAAAAATTACATGCAAGCCTGATTTTTACACTTGGATCAAGCTCAGCTATTTCAATGTGTTCAGAGAAATCCTTTGAGTTTTTAATACAATACTTTCTGTGATCACTTTCACAACGGAGTAATATTTAAACTTTGGCAGCAGAAGGCTGGAACAGATGCCAAAGCCATTTTTCCCTTTATAAGTTAGTACGACCTAGAAAACAAGTTACAATTCATGCAGAACGAACTTTGAAAACAAGGCATCTTGCATAAGCTTTTGACAAAACCCTGCTGATAAAGATAAAATTCAACAAAAATGTTTCTCATATTAATGAGGATAGAAAGCTAAAGGTCTTTTCTGTATTAAAAAGAAGGAAAGAGCTTTCATGACAAAGCGACATCAGGAGGACAGTTACAGAGCTGGGAAACAAAGGACAACATTTTCTGTCCTTATATTGCTTTATAAGAAGTATTACTGTTCCAAAGCAGGCTTAGGTTAACCTTAAGTCTCTACCATGACAGGTCTGGCACAAATTCAGAGAGAAGCTTCTGCCTTTCAGTGAGCCTCCCTCCTATCTTACTTCAGATGCATCCTCTAAAAATATCACCTCCAGTATCTATCTGTCCAAACGCCAACCCACTCCTTACCTTATCGGCACACATTGACACTTTAATGTCCTGCTGGGAGATCTCAAAGTGTCGTATATTGAAGACATAGTTTCCAGCCAGCTTTAAAATGTCAGCTGAGATGTATTCTAAGACAGCCACAATATACAGAGAGACATGGTAATCTACTTTATAACCTAGAACCTCCTGCAAATTGAAAACAAGGGGGAAAATGCTGTTTATTCAAAAAATTCATATGGAGTGACAGTACATTTGGGTATCTACTGAAACTGATCTTGTCTGTGTCGCTGATTTACAGCAATGGAATAGCAAGGACAAAGGACATCAAACAGCCTCAAAGGAAATGCTTGCAAACACTTCCTTGTGCTATTTTGCCATATACTGACCAGATGAAAAGCTACAGAACTTACAACAAACCTTCCCCTAAAAATGACAGGCCTAAAAATAGGGTTTGTTCAAGGAAGGGACTTCACTGGAAACAGTCTTGTACTTAAATTTTAGCCTACATCTATGGTTATTGCAGGACTGTGGCCCAAATCTGGACTCTTCTAAAAAGAGCACACTTTTTTTGATTTGTTTTTGAATTTTGAATTGGTTTTGATGGAAAAGTTTAAAGTCTGCACAGGAAAAAAACAAAAACAAGACCAAAACATAAACAGGATGAATGTTACACTTTTTTCCTTGTGATGCATGTTCCATGTTCCACACAGCATGCAACACACAATGTCGTATCTGTGACAGGACCATCAGGACTAAGTTCATGCTAGCATCATTCTTACCATTTCTGGATGCATCTTCTTACAAAACAGGTTCTATATCTACATCCACACACTTCTAATGCAGACTTCACAAAAGCAAGCCAGTGTTGTCTGGACAGGTCTTGGTAAATGCTGTTTTCTTTCCTAACTTCTCTTCCCATCTCATTACTGTCACAAACTGAGAAGTTGGACGTAAGAGCACAGGGACTATGCCTGAAAGAGTGCTTTGATTTCTGCTTATGCTTGAATAACGTTTTCTCAATGCAGCTGGAACCTCTGCTCAATAATGCCACCACTGGAGAAAAGCATTTTTTAAGCTATGAACCACAAGCAAAATAAACAGAAAAAGAAATACCAAAGAAAGAGCCATGTTTGAATCGGCTTGAATCAATTGATTCAGCACAGATCTGAAAATGATTCAGCACTCAGAGTACTGTTTTATCATGGGCACAATACGAACAGATGCTTATTGTGTGACACTAAATCTTGGCTGGGAGTAAGGAGCTCTACACCTGTTATAACTGATGTGACATCTGAAAACTGAGATGGCCACTCTCCTCAAAACCCACCAACAATAAAGTCAGTATTTGGTCCTTTTTTACACCTTTGCAGATCTGGGGATTTTAAAAGCAAGGTATCAGTGACTTTTAACAGTAAGGACATTGATACACATCTTAGTTGACAGTATACAGGGAAAGGTGTCTAAATGTTCTCTCTTCTTCTATTTTGGCTTCTGCAGCATTTTGAAACAAAGCATCAAAACAGAGCTACTGAAATAGGCAAGGTATTGCAGTTTGGGTTTTATTTATGTTAAAAACTAACTAGTCATATTTCGAAGTAGAGTAACACGTTAACAAACCAATGTGTAGAACATGAATTCAGGGATCTAGATTTATTACACACTATAATGTATTTGTCCCGTTTTATGGTGACTATTTACTCTTTCCGCCAGTACAAGAAACTTACCTAATTTCACACAAATTAAAGAAATATCTAAAGGTTACGCTGGAGGGCAATAATACAGCTGGGGTTGTGTGGTGGGCAGAAGCAGCAGTCATCAGGTTGTTGCTTTAAGTACCTTTAATAATGGGTGTATTTTGTCCACAGGTAGCAGGAGAGGGTTTCTTCTTTTTCGTTTCTCTATAGCAGACTGCGCATCAGCAATCGCCCACTTGTCTATCGGGTGAGGAAATGTCTTTTGAACACGCTCCTGTCCAAACATAAGGAACACAATTAGATTAACCACAATAATCAAAGAGAAGTTAAAAAACAAAACAACAAATTACTTCCCCTGCAGTATAGCCAATTATCCTCCTCCTCAGAGCTTGCAACATGTTTTCCTAAGTATTCTCTCCTTCTTACCCAACTCAGCTTCACTCCTTGCAGTAACCCCAAACTTCCCTTCCCCAAGCACAAAGAACAAGAGCTGCAAGAAACCTCAGCGGAGACCAGAAGCCCAAAATACAAACAACACGAGGAAGTACTAAACAGCTCCCGATCTAAATGAAGAAAGCAAATTTTTATTGTTCCTATTTCGTAAAAGACCAGAACGTAACTCGCCCTGTATCAGATGAATTTTATGGCAGAAGCGAAAAGCAAGCGCAGGTAGGAGTTCATGATTCATGAAGGAGGCTGGCTGGAGCACTTTGGACTCCACAAGCCCGCACAAGAACAGCTTCCCTGCTGCATGGCCAGTCACAGCGGCTGCAGTTTACAGCCCACAATACCGCAGTAAACCGTATGCAATTTCCATTTTTATATAGGTTCGCACTTCCCCACCTGCTACAGGAACAGGTGAGATGATCCCCACCACAGAACAAACTGTTTTGGGCAGCAGTCCCACGCTAAACACGTGGAAAACCTCCCTCCTGCTTTCCACAGCATTCTCCGGGCTTCCTGCAGCAGCAGCAGCCCCTGAGAGCTGAGGAACGAAACGCGGCGAGAACAAGTCTAAACTCAGCGCTGATTACTGCTTCTTAAGGGACTGAGGAAAAACAGATTTATTAAGTTAAACAGCTATTGCATAACGAGCACAGAAGAAAAGTGAGTTGTCTTCCAGGACACTGCAACTGCCACGGCTCCATGATAGGTTAGCTACAGAATGAATCGAGAAAGATGGCGAAATTTATGCCTCCCTTTGATAAAAAGATTTTTGCGTGTATTCTGACATTTCACAGGAGGACTGAGGTCTTCCTAGTGGCAGCTTTTTAGTACCTGCACTTGGCCTTTCCATGTTCAGCTGTGCCAGCCGCCTGTGCCAGGCAAACGTGCTGGGACCTTTCTGGGACAGCAGCCTGAAGCTGCAGGCTGGTTGTACCAAGTGAACTTTCCTTGAGATGCTACCAGGAGATCACGAGTAAAATGTGGAATTCAGATGTCCTTCAACGAGTAACAAGGATCATGTGCATGAGGACTTCACTGGTTGCCAGCACTTTGTTGGGAACGATCTGAAGGGCTTTTACTATTTATAAAACATTTATGATTTGAGATTTTAGATCCTGCAAATACTTACGTTTAACATTATGCTCCGATAGTTCCCTTAACTCCAGGCTGTTATGTAAATAGCCGCATGATAAACTTTAGAGATCACAGCTCTCATGTTTTCTCCCAACAGCTAAAAACAGCCGAGGAGCAGAGCCAAAAGCCTTCACTTGGGGCTCTCAGATGCCTGCTGGCAGCGCAACCTCACCAACAAACCTTGACACTGAATTGAATTCTACTTCCCCTGCTCTGGAAGAGTCTGAATTTATTGATCAACAGAATAATAAAGTTTTGGGGAACGTGTTACTGCTGTTTAAACAGAACTCTGCAAGTTAAATAACTGCTGTATTGCCAAGTGCAACAATGTTTTATTGACCACAGCTTTAAAATGCCAGGTATATTTAAAATACAATAGACAGGATTTAGTGTCTGCTGTGACGTTCATATGCACAACTTGGAGAGCTGTCAGAAGACGGGGTGGATGGTGTGCAGCTTTCTACACAGTTATTTGTGGAGCATATACACGACCTAACAAAAAACAATTAATTCATACGTACACAGGGTATTTTATCATCTCGTGACTCAGAAGCACAAAATCATGGAGTTAGTGGGCAAAATAATCAGTGCTATCTCAAATTGTCCTGCGCACTGAAAGATTTATCAGCTGGGAAGTGGAGAAAGAACATGGGATTGCTCAACTTCACATCTGAGGTTCAAATCCAGACTCAAGGTAGTAACAATCCTGCGAGCTATTAGAGGACTATTAAACTTTACTTTTATTTTGTCGTACTGTAATCTTTATGCATCGGTATTACAAAATACATTAATCAGAAACCACAATTAATAATTAATGAATCGACTCAACGTTGAATAAAGGGTGATTATTGCATCTAATAAAAATCCGAATCTCCTCAGGCAATTATTTTGTAAACATTTATTTATTTATTTTCCAGGATGAACACTGAGAATGGTAGATGAGGACTTCACCCTGTTTCAGGCTGAAAACCCTGGACATATAGATTGCTGTAAAAGTAATACTCTGCAAAGCTATAATGGATCACAGCTCCATGAAAGCACTTTCTCCCTCCAGACTGTATACTGAGGCGTACTCCATTAAAGCTCTCATTTTCTAACTGATGACACAAAAGCAGACAGCTGCAATAATACAAGAGCCTCAGTGAGTTCAATAAAGTTCCAGGAACACCCAACTCTATTCCCTCAGCTGCACGATCCAGGCCTAACAACGGTAACCTTTCATTACAACATTTATTTTTTTCCATATATTAATGTCAAAGAGCAGGAAAAAAATCACAACCTCCTTTCAGTCTCACATCCAAGGTGCATTCAAGCAGCAGGAAAATCTTTCAGAACGTTCTGCATTTACAAAAACAATGCTGAAAGCATAAAACTCCACCGATTCAGAAATGGAATTTCCAATTAAACACACTAAGAAATTTGAATGCTATATAATCTTTTAGATAAGCAGTGTTACCAAGCTCTACTCTTCAGCTTCATCTTGCTTTAACTCTGACCTGCACTGGTCAGAATCTCTTTTCTCCCTCGGTTTCCCAGTATCTAGCCTTACCTCCACATCTTGGACAGTCCGTGGCTGAGCAATGCATAGCTTGTTTAGCAGCTGAAGTATCAACTCTTCAATGTAGTAGAGGGAATCTTCCTTTGCTGAAAGGTTTGGGTGAACCTGTTGCTGAACCTGTCCAAAAGAATTTAAGAAATTAAGCCTTTTTTTCATTCAGAAGCTGCACAGAAGGATGAATTGTAGTGAAAGCAGAGTACCCCTGGCTTGTCCTGCTGCAAATGTGCATGCTTCCAGCAATTCCCCCCAAGTTTTCCAGGGCTGTTAGGATGACAATTCCTACTGCTGCAATGTTGGTGCCTCTATTCCATTTAAATCTGTTTAGCTTTTATGGCCAGGACGAAATTTTAAGCCCAGGCAGATTTCTGCTAAAGATGCACTGCAAACCAGCCCTGTAAGTAATTCCACAGTTACTCAGCCACAGAATGAGTAAGAAACAATTATTCCTAACCCTACCAATGAGTACTGGGTGATTTGTGAACAGAGGAGGAGCATGGACAGGAAAAGACTTAACAAGCAAGGAAACCAGGGAAGGAGCTAACCGGGTTGGCAGGGAGCTGAACCAAGGCACTCTTAAAACCTGTGGCAATAAAAAGCCATGGCCACAACGCTGGGCAAGGGCTGCAACAGCTCTCTGAGATGCCTGAGAACTGGAAAATGAACTAGAAAATGAACTGAAATGGACATGAAACATTGTCTGAGGCATGAGAAAGAGACATGAAATACCTCCAGCAAGGAGGGAGACCTTACAACAAAACCCAACACCCTCGGGAGTTAGCCTATACACTCAGCTTTCCCTGGCAGCATCTCAGTCAGGAAAGGGCTAACTCCATCTTTAACTGCAGCCAAAAGATTCAGAAATGCAATCCAGGGAAATTCCCTACTTTCCCCAAAACAAATTATATGTTAATCACTTCAAAAAAAGAATCGTACATACCCACGCCGCCATTACTCTGTCCGTGGTTTCGAGCACAAGACAAAATGTTTTGGTGGTTTCTCAGGAGAAGACATCTTGGGGTCAACCTCTGCTCCTCTGAAACCCATCCCTCCATAGACCATGGGCGAGTCCACAAACGGAGGGGCTCAGGGGGCTTCCTCCAAGTTAAGCAACTAATAATTTCACAGCAGTACGCTCAGGGCACTCCGTTTGCAGCCTGAAGGTCTCGGGGATGGGTAGCACAGACGGGGAGGACATCTCAGGGGAGCAGAGGGAGACAACAAAAATGTGAAGGCTGCCCTGGTGCTGTAACGGAGCTGATAATCAGGGTAACGTGCTGTGGTGGTGTAAGGGATGGCCGAATGCGTGGGCTCCTGTGCAATGCCCTGGGAAATCTGCCCGGCCAGGTAACAAGGCATGCTTCTAGGGCTCGGTTCTGCCCTGGCACCCTTCCTCCAAAACCACAAGTGAAGACTTGCATTACCAAGGCAGCTGTGAGCTGAGAGCAGGGAGCACAGCCGCTGCTTCCAATGCAGTCACCCAGTTCTGTCACAGTTGTATGGACCTCCAGGCATCATTTATTTTTCTGCACCTCAACTACGAATAGTTTTTGGCTTCGTTTAGCTGTTGTGCGGCTGAACACAAGATCTGATACTACTAAAGAAAAAAATAAACTCAAGAAAGCCCAAAGCACCCTGAAAACACTCGCTGCACGCTGCGGGTTTTCAGTAATCCAGGAACATTTCACGGTCTTCCTGCACACGAGCTGAACTCACAAAACAATGGAAAACCAGGAAATCAGGCGAAGGTCCTGCCACACATCCCTCTGCAGAGCGTTACCACAGCAGAAGCACTGGCTACCTCGCTGGGAAATAAGCAGAAATGACATTTTCCACACAATAACCCTCGAAGATTCTCCACGGAAATGACAAGAGGAGCTGGAAGATGAGGAAGGGAAGCTGGGCTCCCTGAAGAGCAGAAGGAAAACTTCCCATGCTGACCGCAGCCAGCCTCCTCCTCTCACAAGGGGCACTCGGCTTCAAAATGCAAGCTGGTGCCACGAGGAAAATGACTTGACTTCAGTTTGTGAGTCTGAACAAAACAATTTGATCGTGAGACACGGGCAAACCAAAGAGACAGCTCGGGAAGCTGTGCACCAGCCATGCAAATCAGAGGCTGCTGCCTCAAAACAGGACTTATTTTTACGGAATTCATCTAAAACCTGAGTGAAAGAAGCAAAAAAATAAGGAGAGGAAGTTTGATAAAGCACTGAACGTAGGGAAAAAAGCAGGAAGAATTACTGGGGGCGGATTTCTTACAGAAGGTACGTTCACTGATTTCAGGTCCAGGCTGAAATACCTGAGCATGCCACGTTAGCTGGCCTGGAACAATGCACCAGAGCTAACAATTTTGATTGAACTTGGAACTGTTTCCTTTAAGGGTCAAAACTCTTAAAAGCAGGCGTTGCACTAACCAGCGAGAACCCCGCTGCAAGAAATCTGAGCAGAAGCTATCAGGGAAACAAGATTCTTTTTAACCCATTTTCTCTCTGAAACGATCCAAGCAGAAACCTTGAGGTCACTAAAGAGGGAGGTGAAGATCAGTGAGACCAGGTTTGTTTTACTGTCGTTCCTTTGTGATTATTCCCTACTACTCCCAGAAGCAAAGCACCAGGTAGAAGCCCTGTAAGCGAGGTATTTAAACATGGCCCTAAGGCCTTTCTGGGGGACATGCCCCTATTTTAGGTGGGAGCTCCCACACAGCTCCTTCCCTCGCTCCTCCTCTTCACCTCTCCCTACCCCTCCACCCCCCACCTCTTGCATATTTGATGATAATCCAGCCTTCACGGGTAAACTGAGATCCTACCCCTCGCTCCCAGGCAGCTCCTGCGCCGCGCCACGACAGCTTGCAGAGGAAACAGGCAGCCCCAGAGATGAAGTCAGGCTCAAAATTCCTTCTCGGTGAGATTTTAATAATCCCTACAGCCCCTCAGGAAGAAGTGTGTTAAGACAAGGACGAAAGCTTTTCAAGGAGACAACCAGCAGCATCAGGACGGGAAACAAACTGATCTTACTTTTTAGGACCACTACAGGGGCAGCAAGCTGAATTTTGACCCACGGGAGCTCTGGCCTGAAGTCTGAATCTCAGTGATATCGGGACTTGGAGAAATTCTGAAGTGCTGAGTATTAAAGCAAGGGCCAAAATGTTGCATCTGAAACTGCAAAAAGCTGAGGAAAAGATATCAGTCAAAACTGCAACTTCTTTTTAGCCTGTACTACAGAGACAAACCTGCAGTTTGCTGCCTAAATATATTTTTACATAATGCACTTATTTTGGTAGTAAAGCTACCAAAACACATTCCGAAAGCTCCACTTGTTCCACAGAAAGAACACGTGCAAACCAAGAGGTTGTTCTTAAAAAACAAAACAGAAAAACAACCCACCCCAGGACACACATATCAAGTCTGTAGGCAGCACAGCGCACCAAAGCCGTACGCTGTCATCTTCCTGAAATACCAGATGACGACGTCCCACTCCTCTACCTATACTCAAAACAAACCTACAGTTTCAGAAGGCAAAACTCCAGCACGAACAGAAGTTTCAGAACAAGAAGTCTCTAAAAAATGCCACCACAAAAACCATTAGCACAATTTTGACACTTCTAAGCCCCCTGCACTACCAGGACGGTTTCATAAATTGCACATTAAAGTTGTAAACTATTTGTAACAGAAATTACTCACTCCCCGTGTCCCACAGTGACTGATTTCAACTTCAGAATGATTTATATTTGGACTTGCCTCGTCCAAACACAGCGATACCAGATCAGAGGAGGTGTAAGACTTCGCAAGGCTGTTTGTTTACTCGAGGAACGTAGCATATACGTTTGGGAGCAAGAAAAATAATTAGTGTATAGAAGTTCAATGTTTACTGTCAGGCGCTGGTTACAGCCTTGCCAGCACTTGTCAGTATTTCTGTGCGCTGTGTCCAAGGTGATGAAAACACCCCCCAGCCAAGGAAAGTAGCTCTGGGCCTGCCTTGTACCAGGATGTTGAAAGCTAGCTAGAAGAAAAAAGGAATTGGACAAATGTTTCTTTTTAGATTGGGTTTTTGTTCCTTCTCATCTTGTCTAATGATAACACCAAGCATTAAAAGCAGAAAACAGCTGCTCTGAAGGTGTTTTTAATCCCTTAGTCAGGGTGATTTACCATCACACGCCAGGGGATGAGGGGAACCAGCTTCGAGGCCTCTGCTGCTCTTAATTACTGAAAAACGACAGCACCAGCACTCCCAATTCCCAGGCGTAATCGCGGGCATTTAGAAAGAAACCCAAAGATTTTGAGACTTGAAGAGACACGCCAAATAAAAATGCAATATCGACTTTTTAAAGCTAACTGTGCTGCTTCCTAACCCCGTGCCCAGCACAGCAGTCCCCAGACCGCCCCTGTCTCTCACACCCGATTCTAACAGCTGCTGCCAGAGGCAGGGCACGAAGTCAGCCAGGGAGTAAGCCAGGACTGAACAGACGGCAGCATTTCAGCTTTTTCACTGCAATTCGAGATGTTTGCTGCTACCAAAACGAGGCATCCGCTGCGTTCGAGTCCAGAGCTCAGCATCTGCCCACAGCCCACCCGTGCCCGCTGCACAGAGGTATTTCCTCCGGCAGTTCTCCTGCTGGCACTTCCCTCTGCTCTGTCCGCTCTCCTCCACACCTCATGTTTTGTTTCTGACAGCTTCACGCTCGCTGCTTTCCCACCCCAGCACTCGACCTCCTTTCTCTATCCGACCGCGTCCTTTTATGCAGAGGGTCAAGCAGAAATTGAAATGTGCATGCTCGTACACACACCAACACTTGTATCTTAAAAATGGATGGAAAATTAAACACCTCGATTTTATCCACCCAGTTAAAATGCTTTCTTTAAATCGAGATAAACCCCAAGTGAGCTAGGCACAGCCTCTGCCCCACGATATGGGAGGAAAAGAGCAGAGCCAGTGCAAGACCGGTGTGCAGACATCTGTGATGCCAGCTCTGTAACTCTCGCAGATATTTCAGGCAGGGAATATCCCCCCCAGGAAGGGGCTGCTCCACTCCGCACCCTGCAGCTTTGCTTTGTGTCCTCCCCAGCACCAACAGCTCGCTCAGACCAAACCACGAGCACATCTGCAACTTTTCACGCAGGTCATTCGAAGGCTTATAAATAAATCCATGAGCAGCACGGGGCAGCAGAGCTCAGAGATAGCGGGGTGAGGTTTGAGATGGTATTTGAAGGTAAGAGGACTGCCACGGAGATGTCACGAGAAAGGATAAATGGTGATAAAGGATAAATGGTGATAAACAAAGGAAAGGAAAAAAGAACAAAGCTTAAACCTGGAGATGGGGAAGACCAGCAGAGTCGTTTCTCTAAGAGCCATGTGGTCACTAAAATGCCATCCAAAAAGCACGCCAAGTGTCAGGAGGATGAAGAGGATGTAGAAACAGGAAAGCAAGCTGTGCCCTGAGCAGTGCTCGGTGTGTTTCTGACACGAGAAGCCCCTGCCCTCCAGGAACAGCGGCAGCTCACCAGGAAAGCCTGGCAGAAACAGCCCCTGGTAATCACAGAGGCAAACTGCAGGCTGGGCAGCTTCTGAGGACATCAGATAATGCTCACACTACGTGAAGAAATCAGGATGTGAAAAACTAAAGATACCAGACAAATACTGAACCTGGTGACGCAGTTCACTCCGAATACGCGCAAAATCCATGAGGAGAGAGAAGGAGAGGAGAAGATGCTGCTCAGCTGCTTGTTTTGGGCTTCAGCATGCGGTGGGACACGGGCAGGGATGAGGTTTAGAGGTTGCTTGGAGCTGTAGGAGGCATGGAAAAAGTGCTGAGGGCAACTGTGGGGCAGTTCTGCTTTGGCTGGAGGGCTCAAAGGGCCGGGGGCTGAGCCCAACTCCCCCAGCACGCAGTGCCCAAGGGGCAAACGACCAAAGGCGAGGGGAGAAAGGCACAAGGACGAGGTTGGGCACGCAGCAAGCAGCCCGGGGCTGTTCTGCTGGAGGAAGAGTTCCCCCAGCTGCTGCCAAATACAAGGACGCTCTTCCTTCTACTCATCTGTGCCTCGGATCTACAGCTCCCTCCACCTCGTGCCGCTGCCTGAGGAGTTATTCTGCTCCTTTGTGCCAACTGCAAAACCCAGCGACAGGATTTAGGTTGAACGATGCAACAGCGAGGAGAAAAAGGCATGAGAAAGAGATGTAAGTAGAGGAACCAGTCCCTTTGGTTCCTAATGTTATTTAGGATAGTGAATATTGATGCAGCAACAAAAATCAGTCTGCTCACAAATAAGGGACCAAAAGCAACCTACAGAGATACCCAACCACTACCAGGGACATGAAAGGCCTGGAGGAATTAGCCCATTATTTAACAAGGGCTTGGTGGCTAGCACTTCACAGGGACTCAGTGTTCCTTTCTGCACCTCCTCCATCCTCTTCTCCATTGTGAGCATGCCCTGCAGAATTGTTCAGGTGTGTGCATTTCACAGATAATTTCTATTTAAGCATCGCCATCACTGCCCTGGTTCGGCACTCTCCCAGGCGGAATGGCGCTGAGGCACTTGTGTTTGCAAAAGTCCAGGTTTCAGAGCACAAATAATGATATTTATTAGAAGCTCAGTGACCTAACAGCCCTCAAAACCAAATATCCCTATTATTTTAAAGCGTCGTAACATGGGAAGAGATATCGCTGTTGAAATTACAACGCATTAAATAATAGTGCCCTGAAATGGAATAATAAGGTGTTAAATAATTCTAACCCAAGGCGGCCTGACCCTGTGATGGAAAATGTGTGGTGAAGTGCACTTGGCAGGGAGGGAAGCGGGGCAGCCCCTGCAGGTACCCAAGCACGGATGGACACCCTGACCACGCTGCCTTGCACGAGAGCAGGGGCACCAGGCTCAGTTCCCCGGGGTTTCACAGCAGTGCGAAGCGCCAGAGCACCGTAAACTCCAGAAATGTCCTCAGCGAGGTCTTTTGTAGTTCTGAACACAGCACTTGCTAAGAATAAACCCTTTAGTCATGCTCTAGAAATCCGATGAGTGCTCCAGAGCAATGGTGGGATTGTTTTAGAACATGCAAGCAGTGCACAGAGCCCCGGTTACACGTGTAGCGCCCGCAGCCGGGGCAGCGTTAATTGCTTAATGGTTTCTGGGTGTGCTGAGGGAGAGAATCAACACAACAAGGCCTGGGAGATGCTCCTGAATTTGATTTAGAGAAATCCAACAAACAAAGCAATTGACTACACAGCTCTTTGTTTACAAAATGAGATTTTTAATTTGCCACTGGATTTGTAAAAGCATGCACAAATGCTAATGCGTGTTGGGAAAGCAGTATTTTAGGGCAAATAAATCCCCGTATACACGTCATTACGCATCCTTTTCAAAAATGCCTAATACTTCTAAGGAGTCACCTGTTTCATCCTGAACACTTGCTCTAAATAACTGGAATAAAACTTTATTCCAGGTAGCAATTGAAGATATCTGGCATTAATAAGTTTTCAATCCCAAAAAACTTTTACACAGTGCACATCTGGTATATTAAAACTGATAATTTATAGGTTGGTGGGAGCTACATGCTCAGCTGTTACCACTCAGACTCATGCTTCATTGCTCAGGGTCCCCCAAAATCCCAGCCTAAAATTAACAGATCGGACATCAAAAGACTGGTATCACCTTGGGAAGTCATTTCAGCTCTGGCCAGCTTCATCTGGAAGCCAGCTGACAACCAGCAAGGACAAGATTTGGCACCACATCTGTACGAGGCAGCAGGGTTACAAAGCTGCAATGCCAACTTCAGACACACGTGTCACAATTTGACATCTTCCTCCTCAAAGCCCATCGGGCTTTGAAAAAAAAACAAACAACAAAACAGAACATACCCAAACACTCGAAAGCAAAAGCAAACCCCACGACCAAAACCAAACCACCCCAAACAACAAAAACCTGCGTGGAAAGGGAGAGAGCAAACCCTCGAGCATCGCCTTCTCCTCCAGCATCCTCTGAACAGGGAATCTCCCCCGGGAGGGATCTCTGTCCCATGGGCTGCGGGGGGAGCAGGGAAGACCCTTGTAGAGCAGCAGCGATGCTGGTGCCCACCAGCACCAACCTGCCGAGGGTTTGGTGTGAACCCAGTGCTGGCAGGGAGCTCGAAACGTGCACAGTACTGCTGCAGCAGCATCCTGCAGGCTGCTGGAGGTATTTGACAGGCATCCTGACCCTTTAATTCCTCACGTCAGCTCCCAGGTTAAACAACTTCCCAAAGCTCAGCCCATAAACGTGTTTTACTCACTACAAACTGCACTTCTAGGAACTATAACGCAAGCAAGCAAAAAACCATTGTGTTTTTTTCTGAATCGTTTACTTTGACAGCACTTTTAAAACGAGTTCCATTATGTTCACTTCCTACTTAGGTTTCCAGCACAGCAACAGATGAACATAAAATGCTTCAGAGTAAGGACGTGCTTGTAAATCTACCAGCTGGAAAAGAGTGAATACATCAAACTACTGGAAAAGATTCAACTTAACTAGATTCTAAGGTACCAATGCTAGCAATGTGATGATTTAAATGGAAAAGAACTAAAAAGGTAAACCAAAAAATCTGTTTTAATGATGTCCTTCTGTTTAACTTTATTTATTTATTTTTTCTCCATAAGAAGAGTCCCACTGGTGGGCATGATTTGGCACTCTTTAGCATCTTAAGGATCTCTACCTGCCTACATGCACGCAGAGCATTGTTCAAAAGACAGATTCTCACATTAGTTCTTTAATACGTTAAAAAAAAGGTATTTCAACAGTTTATTTTTTCCATTTGTCAAGTCAGCTGCATAGAATTAAATGCAAGTGCAAGAGTTTAGAAGTGTTTTGATAAGAAGCGACCTTAAAACTAGCTGAATGCAAAAAGAGCCGAGCTCCTCAAAGCAGGTTGTGGACTTAAAGCTCAAGCAGCAAGGAAATATTCCTGGTGTTGGTGAACTGTACTGACCCGTTATCCAGCCCCACTTCTTTCTCTGTTTTAGGGCTAAGATTCCTCATACCTTAACACACAACGGAAAACAAAATCTTTCCTCTTTTTCTGTTCCCAGTTTCTCAAGAAGTGTTCATTTCAAAAAAAAAAAAAAAAAAAAAAAAAAAGCCAAACAAAACAAATTTTCAGAAATGGGAAATAAAACGTTATCTCTGCCCCTGCAGCATCGGTTACTGTGATGAAAGAGCAGTTCAGAAGTTCAGCTAACTCTGATTCCAGGTATTTAACTAAAAAGCTTCCGGAGCTTTTAACGGGACTTTAAAATTTTCATCACAAAAGCATGCTGCTTGGCAGGATTGTATCTAAACAGGCTGATGTGCAGATTTTTCAAACCTACACAGAATTACCTTGCAGTAATTGAATACTGTAATAAGTTTGTAAGCTCAGAAACTAACAGGCTGGGGCTTTATGCACACAGGGAGCTCCGTGCAAGTTTTCGGCAAGCCTGCAAATAACGGGAGCGCTCTCATCTCATTACCAAAGTGAAAGTGCAAGACGTAAACAAAACAATAACTCATGCATTTGCTAAAATAGCCCGGTTTAAAAAATCCCCAGCGCCGGTATCAGGGCATTCCATCTTCTAAACAGGATTTTCAAACTGGCTTTCTCCCCGAAACTGGAACAATGACACGATTTTGTTTTGACTCACTGATACTGCCCGTCCATAGGCGAAATGCATGTTACGGTACGATTGCTTCACGCCAAAGGGTGGGTACTGCAGACAAGGAAACTTTCCCAGGAGGAAAAAGATTATCTATAAGCAATTATCAATTTTTACAAGCAGTTACTGGTATCAAAAAATCATTTTCCCTGCTAGGAAAGTAAGACCCTGCCCTATTTCTTTTGCTCCAAACGAAATGTACAGAGAGAGAATCAGCCAGAGTGATGTCAATCCTGTGACTTTAACGTTTTTTGGTGTTGTATAGCAAAAATAAACGGTAAGGATGTGAAATCCTTTGGGCCAAGCTGATGGAGCCAGTGAGTGCCGGGGGCAGGCTTGGTGCTTCGTGTGGCAAAATCCCACCTCAGGACCCTTCAGGCAGGTGCCGAGAGGTTTTTTAGGCCAGCCAGCGGACTACTGGGCTGCATTTTAACACCCCTGACCCTTCAGCAAATCCTGCTCCTTATTTTTGAGGGGAGCAGGCACCTCCCCAAGCCTTACCCAGCCCCTCAGCGATGGGCAGGGGCTGCCCAGCTCCACAAATCGCCTCATGAAGGGGAAAACCCCCCCGGGGGGGGAGCTTCCCACAGCGGGTACCCCCCTCAGGGGGCATTTTTTCCTCACAAAACCGGGGGCTGCCCCCAGGAGCCTCCCCCTCACCCCCTTCAGGGGGGACACCGGCACCAAGCGGCTGAGGGCCTGGGGGGGGGAGTTTCGGGGCAGGTGTCGCCGGTGGCGGCTTGGGACTGACCTTGCGCAGGGCGGGCACGAAGAGCCCCCGCCATTTCGGGCCGTTCTCCTCGCTGAAGAAGTCGTAGGGCTGCGGCGGCGGCTGCATGGCGCCCGCCGGCGGCTCCTCCGCATCGGGCCCGCCCGTCCCCACCGAGGAGGAGGAGGAGGAGGAGGAAGAAGAAGAAGAAGAAGAAGAAAAGAAGAAGAAAGGCGCCGCTCCTCAGCTCCGGGCCGCCGGCGGCTGGCCGCTCACCCCCCCGCCCCGGCGGCCATCACATCCGGCACGGGAGGGGCCGGGCCCGAAGCCGCTCGCCGGGCGCTGACGGGGCGGCGGCTGAGGCGCCCTGAGCCCCGCTCGCTGCGGGCCCGCTGCTGCCGCCGCCCTCCCCGCGCATGCGCCAACGCCGCCATTTTGGGCCCCCCCCCCCCCCCCCCCGCCTCCTTCCCCGTCAGTAGCGGGCAGCCCCCAGGGGGCGGCCGGGCTGAGGGGGGGTGAAGGGCGCCGCCATCCCGAAATCGCCTCAGGGATCAGGCGGCGCGGCTCTGTGCCAACCTCGGGGGTTTTCTTCGTGCTCCAGGATGTCCCATCCGCTGTCTGAAGGCAGCGTAGTTGGAGTTTTGTGTGCCCCTCACGCCCTATGCACCCCTCATGGCTTACGTACCCTCATACCTTACGTATCCAAACCGCCCCCCCCGCCCTTTTAGGGCTTATCTACAAAGTTATTCCAAAAGGGATTCATTAAATCAGAATTAAATCAGAATTAAAAGTGCCTTTCTGCCTTGTTAGGGTAGGTTTCCCGGAGGACTTAGGTGCCTGCTGAGGTACTGACAGCTCCCTTTGCTCTGTGGGATCCCAGCCTTCCCGCTGCATCAGGACAGCCAGGGAAGTTTTCAACAAAATGGTTATTTCTGTGGGAAAATGCTGGTTCATCAACTCTAATATGAGCAAAAAGCAATTACAAATGTGGCTTTGGGGTAACTGCTGTGAGCCCCCCCGTCTGGCAGCAGGCACCCCAGCACCACGCCTCCCTGCTCCATGTCCCCATCTCCGAGCCCCCAGAACTGATTTTTTAGGATTGGGTGGTCCTGTTCTGGAAACACAAAGTGCCAAAAAGGAGCTCCTTTTCCCCAAAGCAGCCGCTTAGTAAGCCATGGCACGGACACTCAAGCACTTCTTTACAACACCTTAAAAAAAACAAAACAAAACAATCATCATACCACACTCTTCCAACATTTAGGACTGACCCTATGGAGGAACAATTTTAGGGGAAAAAATGGAGGTTTATCACAAGCTGTCTTAATGCATTTATTCGGAATTTCAAGAATTACCATTCCACATGTCATTACAGGTCCAGGTCAGGCTCAGGACCAGTTCTGCCCACCGCACACATACCTACATGAGAAAAAGCTGTGAAGTGGTACAAGCACAGATAAGATAAAGGTACTTTAGGAAGACAGGTTCTGCACCCTACCCTCTAAATAAATAAAGTAATTCCTATTATGTGGTGATATAGCCATCTAAATCTAATGAGAGCTAGCAAATACCAGTGAAACTTTTCTGTAAGTCAGGAGAAATACACAGACCTTACAGCAATTTTAAAAATATGCTATTTTAATCACAATAGTGAAAGGCAAGGTGATTAAGCCATCCCAGTGAGTTGGACCCTTTTTAAAAAAAATACATTCATACATTTTCACACTTCATGGGCAACACACAATGTATGTATTAAACCCAATTATCATAAATCATTTAAGTTATTCCTTTAAAAAAGGTTTATAGCTTTAATCTCTAAAAATATAAATATTTTGCAGAATGCTACAGAATTTGAAAGCTTCAGTTAAGCTCTACCCCAAAATAATCATCTCCTGAGATAAAATGCACAGCAGGCTGTGCAGTTAAATGTGCTGACTTAAGATTCACCACAGTATATGACTGCTTTACATTTTAATGTTCTTTATTCTGTCAATACATGTTAGGGCCACACCTCGAGTGGGAGGAAGTTGCTTTTGCAATCTTTTTGTAGTATTTACTGTTGATAGGCAACACTTCTGGAGGGGAGTGAAGATACAATTGTTTCATTGTGAAGATATAACTTGTACACTGTATTTTAGCATTTGGAACATCTGAATCTTTGTCTGGTGTTATTGAGGCTAAAAATAAAGACCAAAGCTTTTCTTTGAAGGATTAATTATTTGCATTTCCAGGTTGCCCTTATATGGGAGTCACTTTTCCAGTAAAGTAGATGTCACCAGAGGAAAAAAAGAACAACACAACAAAACCCAAACAGATAGGTTAAGCCCTGGCTCTCAAAAGCAGCTCAGCTCTGTACAGTAAAAACATCAGCTAGCACACCTGACCTTCTACGATAACACAATCCCTCATGCATGTCAGAGAGCTACAGAAAGCAAATGAAAAAAAAAAAAAAAAAGCATGGCAAATCGCCTGGTAGCAAACTACCCACAATTATCTGTATTACCCAACATCCTGTGAACATCTGCTTTAAAAGTACTCTGAAGTACTTTGTCCCTCGGGCCACATAATTCTTTTTTGTAGCAATTATGCAGAACACACCAAGATACTGTTAGCTTAGAACTTGTTTAACATCTCTTTATATTTCTCCAGTCTCCACACAGATTCTCTTCTAGGTGCACTTTTGATAAAGCTTCAAGTACCAATGAGAGCTCACAAGAGTAACCAGTACTTTCTGAGCTCCCCCCTTGCCAGGCATGAGGGAAATGGGAAGCTTTCCTGACTCACTGCTCTTTGGGCTCCAAGGGAAGCAGTATGCAACATGAGTCAATTAAGACAGGTTTCTGTAGCTTCCCTCCCTTCACATTTGCTTTTACAAAGACCATTTCCACTAGATTGCTCAATATGCTGTACAAAGATAAGCTCCTTTTGCCCTACCAGTATTCAAAGGGTAAAAGCAAACAAAAAAAAAAATACCAACCCAAACCGCCGAAGTAGTTCCTGATCTGTGATGACTTCCCAGGTTTAAGGTACATGAAAAATGACTGTTTATATACACATTTTAATTTCTGCTCTATAGGAAAAAAAAAACAGAGACAGATCAGATAGACTGTGTATCTGAATTGCATATCTAAATTACCAAATCCAAGTCAATCTCGTTAGGCTTATTTTTCTCTGAAATACTTTATGTAAAAGGCTCTGAATATTGTTTTCAGTCTCTGATAAAGCTTTTAATTCCATATCTACAGAATCCTTAAGCAGGGCTTATCCTTCTATCTCCATTATTTTAATAAAAGTTAGGGGACCAATTTAAAGAGGCGGAGAGAAAGCACACACAGAACCACCCCATGCCTGGGTGTTTTTTTTTTTTTTTTTTTCCCCCCCAGAGGTGGGCAACCCAACCATGGAGACTCTTCCTGCTCCACCTACTGCTCCCTGTGGTCCTGGGAGAACCTCGTCCGGAGCCTGGCACCAGCCTCTCCACAGGCTGCTCCTGCTGAGGTGGACAAGCCTTTACTGTGAACCTGTCAACGGTGCGTTTGCTTGGCTCTTGCAGATGCCAGCACCATACCAGGCCTTGCCAGGAACCGTAAATCCTTCGCTCAGGGAATTGACAAGCTGTGGGCTGGCAAACACTTCAAGTGCTGGTTTTGCACTGCACAGCTCTACCGGCTGATCTTGCAAGCAACACATTGCCTGTTTCATCTTTGTCATTAAAGGCTGCAGGGTTCATTCAATGCAGACAAGCTGCTACACATACGAGAAGGGGAAAACAGCACTGCACCTGTCAATATTCACAATTCAAATCTTCGCTTCACTTCATCTGCAATCATTTTTGCAATGGCAAGGGAGGAGGTAGCAGCAGGGGAAGGGGCATTTCGGACGTGAAGAATTCTGCTTCCGATATCTCCCGTGCCACCATCAAATACAAAGTCATCTACCAAATTTCCATCGCTGTCCAACGCTTGAGCTCTCACTCCAGAGGGACCCCTGCAAATCAGAAGAGCTCACTGTTAGAAAGAGAATGTTGTAACAATCCAGTCAGCTTAATTGAAATATGGTAATATTAGTAATTTCTTTAAGAAAATGTGAAGGACCCAGGAATTAGTAACATTTCCAATACGTTTCAAAACCAAACCACAGAAACCATATAATTTCGAACTGAATCCCTTTCTGCTATATTAGAGAACCATCCAACAGAAACGAAGGAAAAGACAAGACATTGGTCTGCTCTATTCTAGATCAAAAAGGATTCTTATCTGAAGTTAGATGGATTTTAAAGTTACAGACTTTACCCAAGCTTTGACACACTCTTTCAGAATGTCAACACAATGTTTAGCAAATACCAGCAATGATTATATAAACAGCACCTGCATTTTTTCCAATGTTTACTTCTGTCCAGAAAGGCAAAAGTATTGACAAGCTGTCTTGGGGCTTTTGGTGCTTGCATACGTTGCCTCATTTCTAGCACCAGGCTTTTTCCCATGAAAAGTAACGTGTGACATCATGAAAACATTTTATGGCTGTGAAGTTTGCACAACACATAACCATGCGTTTCCACATGACAGCCAAGATGACTATTTCAAGGCCAACATCTTTATCACACGTGAAAACCAAGGAGCACCTAATAATTTATCAGATTAAAAAGTAACAATGACTTCCCAGTGGTATTTCTATGGTATCCTGTGCCTCACAATCTTTAAGGAATTTACTACCATAGCACTCTTTCCAATGTAAATTTGAAAAGTGCTGTAATTCCCATTTTACAGGGACACAAAGGGGAAAAAAAAACAAAAAACAAACAGAACACCTCAGGTGCATAGACAAATTTCCTGCTGTAAAAGGAGGAAGGGTTCTCAGACACACTGAACACTGATAAGTACATCTATACTACGTCATTCCATACTACCACGTTATAAATTACATCTTTATGATTATTCATATTATTATTATGCTAAATTTCTTCAGGTAAACATATTCTCAACGTTTGTCCAAAGTCACAAGGCAGAGCAGGGAGCTGAATCTGATCATCCAAATCTTAAGGCAGCATCAACTCCCAAACACTGTGCCCATGTGAAGACACTGCAGGGTAGCAGTGGCTCACAAGTTAACTGTGCTCCTTCAAAATCCTTGCAGGGCACAACTACCTGCAGCCCTGAACCTGATGCAGCACCTGCCTGTCTGTCAGTAAGCAGGCTTTCTTCACAAGCATACGTGCTAAGGTTTTCCCAACTCTGATTTTAGAAAAGATGATTAGGATTACTGTAAAGGGCACTAGCACTCATGTAGAGAATTAAGAACCACAAAGGACATGCAAACGTTTGTGACTCCTTTGTCTTACTCCAGAGGTGAAAGCACTGCAGTAAACATGGCACCATATTCTCCTTAAAGATAATTTGTTGGCAGATAGGGAGAAATCTGAAATAATAGCTCATTGTAGACTAATTCTGTGGAGTTTTCCATCTCAGAGTCTCTGTGACCCTCTGGTGGCAAAACCGAAGATACTACACTTTATTGATCATGAGTCAGTCTAAGAAATTTGCTTCCGTTCAACAGCCACTGGGGCTTGCTTGTCCAGTCCTGCCATTCTCTAACACCTTACTGGGTGTTTCCACCTCAGCGGGTTACTAGAGAAAAAAACAAAATGCATTGTTCCTTTGGAATTAGAGAACCAAGAACCAAGAGTATCATTTTACTAGAAAATAACCCCCAAAGTGGAGATTTCTGCTGTTCTGTAACAAACACAAGAAGGACATTCATACTGGGTCAGATCACAGGCTCACCTACCCCAGCAGCTTGCCTCCTGCCAGCCACATGCCAATACCTGCACAGAACAAGCCCAGAAGACTTCTTCCAACTGCTCTCAAGTCACCACCAGCTTGCAGCACAGGGACTTCACCTCTCCAGTCCTGAACAGCAAGTTTCTCCTTTTTCACCTCTCCCACAAGCCCCAGATTTGCAAGTCCACCCTCCACAAACAAAGTTCTGGAGATCATTCCAGTCTCCTGTTCTGTCTAGTTTTAAGTCTCTGAAGTAACAGGATAAGTGTTACAACATTTAAGAAGTTATGCTTTCTAAGCTACTTGTTCTTCCTATAAGAAAACGCTTCCTGATAGGTTATAAATTCCTCCTTCTCCATTTCCCATCATTCCTGAAGGTTATGAGCTCTTAAATTTTCAGAAGGCAGAAAAATCAACTTTTTTTCCAGCCTTATAAAGATTCCCAAGGAAAAAAACAAACAATGAAATCAGGCTGGGGAGTCAAAGGCTACTCAGTCTTTTGGGGGAGCGCTGGGCAGTGTAACGAACTTGAGAAGCAGAGTGGGAGATGTCTCAGAGTCATTACAGTAAAACGAGGGCAGGTAGCCAGGCAGAGGATTTTCTGTATCTTTCCTCCTTGTGAAGTCACTCTCCTCCCCAAACACGCAAACAAGCCCTCTCTTTTCAAAAGGAAACCTTTTGTTTTGAAACAGCAAGCCTTGTCAAACATGAATTTCATGCCAATGGTATTCTGCCTGAACTAAGTAACTCCTTTTTTTCCCCCCTCTTATTTTGCATTTTCTCCCTGCAAATATTTAGACAATTAAACCCACCTCCACGTACTTTAAATGCCTCAGCTTTCTTCACAAATCTCTTCAGTTCCCTGTCATTTCAACACTCCTTTGAATTAGTCTCTCTCCACACCTTAAGAAGCTGAATACAATTTATTGACATGATCAAACCAAGGCATTATTCACTCCTATCTGATGACACAGTGCTCTCAAGCACACAGAAAAACATCACTGTCCTCCTCCATGTAAAAAACAGAGGTGCAAGCACTTCTTGCAATTTCTGCCAGCTCTAGCTCTTTTCTAGCACTACAGCTTTCCACTTTTCATTAAACATCTATGCCTTAAGCCATATGTTCCCTTCCTGAGGGGAATCAGCAGTCTTCTCTTCTCCTAAATACAGGAAATTTAGCCGGGGTACCTATTATGCTACATCCCTCCCTCTAGTAGTATGAGTAACAACTCTCAGGCTTCCCCATTCACTAGCCATTCACTAATGAATTTCATTAATTTTGCTTCACAAAGGAAGCAAACGCTATGTTCAAGCTACTTGATGTGTCATTTGGAAGATATTTCTCTTTTTTAGCATGTCACATCTGTGAATTTCAGCCTATGGAGAGTAAAAGTAACAAAGCTATTCATCAAACCTGCCTATACTTAAGTTTACACGATATAAAACACCTTCCTGGAGAAAGCATCCAAATACTTTCATGCTTTGGTAGTGCATTTTGGTGGAAGAAAGGAGTAAGCTATGCTACATTTGCTACAACCAAAAATAAGAGATTAAACAAGCCGTTGGGTGTTACTAACAAGAAAAGTTTTCTTTACCTGAGTACATCATTGACGGTGACCTCTGGTATGAACTTCTGAAGTTCCTTCACCTGTGCACTAAGGAAACACGCTCGGTACATTTCATTCAGTCCATACGACAGGTTTCTCAGTACAAGCTTCCATAACCCACTGTAGAAAAAAAATAACTGCAGTAAGAACAAATCTTCCATGATATATGCAGACATGTCAAAATAATGTTGTCTTTAGAAGGTAGCAAAGGCGATTGCAGAGCAAAATTTCCAATTCCCTACGTCAATAATCCAATCATGGCTTTCTTCTTAGGAAATACATGCTGGTTCTTCCCTGTTTTCATCAAACCTTGAAAACAGAGCTGTATCGTTCACTTCCATTCTTTCTGTGGAACATCACTCTGAACTCCAGTCCTTCCTATGTCCAGGCTTTTTGACTGATTCAATCAAATCGATGCAAGAAGCTGAAAACCCACACGCACGAGGCTTTTTTCTAGTTGTTCTGAAGAGATCATCTACTCCTAAAAACCTCAGCTTTCTGGTAGTGAATCTTGTTATGTCTTTGTAAGCCTTGCTTGCTTGGTTTTCCAGTATAAAAAGTCTATAGATAAAGATCAAGATGTTTTCAACACTTTCCTTTAATAAACTGCATTAAGCTGAGCTCCTTGCCAGGAAGCTATTTTGCAGTTCCCTGACCTGTTCTGCAGCCTCTCTTTGGACCCTACCCAATATTTTCACATCCTTTTTTCCAGCCTAATTTCTAAAATTGAGCACTCAGTACCTGTCAGCCCCTCATAGAGAAGCAAGATTTCTCTTAATTTCTACAGATACTCTGTTGATTTACGCTTGCAATTTTAGCAATGATTCCTAGCTGCTCTAACATGCTTTGTAAGACAGCTTCCTAGTCTTTGTGGCTCTCAACGTATCTCCTTGCACTCTGATTTTTTTAAATTCTAAACTCATATCGATGACCTGATACAGTTTAACATGACAATCCAGACCACTGTGCATTCTCTCGTCCAAGCAACCTCTGCAGAGATTTTACTCCCACAGTTTACATTGGTTAAAATATTGCACTCCATTGAACCAGGACCATTCCCAAAGCAGCCCCATTAGTGGCAACACAGCTCACCAGTACCTCCTGATGAGCAGTCACATCCTCAGACCAGCTAAGAAATGCCTTGGTAGTTTACAAAAACTGAAATACTAGATTACACAAAGTTGAATCTCTTTGGGAAGTCCACCCGTATCAGCACAACACCAAAAACTTGGCAGGGTTTGACAAAAACGAGTTTCCATTGGATCACAGGCTGACATTTAAATTACTGTATTGAGCAAGCAAAAAGACAAGATATTATTACCTGTACAGCACAGCATCAAAGAAGTCTGTAGTACTGAAGTCAAACAATTTGTAGCCCTCTCGCTTAAAGGCTAAGACTGCATTCGGACCAAGCCAAACGCTGCCATCCATTCTTGGTGTGAAATGAAATCCCAGGAACGGGAACCGAGGATTAGGAACCTAAAGCAGGATACAAGTTATTACAGCTAACCTCAGCGGCTACAAACCAGATCAATCAAATAGCTATCCAACCACCAAGGCCAAACTACTCCGAGAAACATGGGAATCTGTGAGAAGGAAAGCATGGTACTTACAGGTTATTGTGTGAGAGTGAATAAAACAAACCCAAACACAATAAAGGAGCCGTCCTCCCAATAAATGGAAATAATTCATTTTAAATAAATAAAAAAAATGAAAAAAGTAATTCAGTTTGCCATTTTATTTCCATTCACCACAAGAACATTCAAGACAAATAACCACGCAGTTGGCTCCTGAGCTCATTTCTGTGTTTGTTAATTGTACAGTTACAGCACATAACTAATTGAAAATGCTGAAGTACAGAGCAGGGCCAAGCAAGACTGCATCCCAGATAAAGCAAAACAATCAACGTATGAAGAAGTATACGTGATTTCTCAGGCTATAAATAAATCAACCCACAACAAAACCAAGAACACACAAATGCTATTCACCAATAGTAATTACATTACAATAAAGTAGGTTATAAAATATAAGGAAAACCTCACCTTTCCTGTATAACTCAAATGGTTAGCAAGCCTGATTAATAGGAATAATAAGTATCTGCAGTTTCTTTTATTGTTTGTGAATGGAACAGTGTAATTGTGCGTGAAGGCTGACAGAAACAAGCTGTCTATACAATAAAAAAAAGTATAAAATAAGCACACCTCTCCATGTGCTGGGGTTTCAAGATCTTTAGCTGTAGGGGCCTACAGAGTGACCATCTTACAGGCTGAAAATAAACAATCGATTGGTATATCAAAACATAGGTTATGTTATCAAAAATGTATCAAAAATAGGTTATGACTATGACATTACTTCAACGTAAGTTTCTTTCCTGTATTCAGAGCACTGCTTTTCCTGTTAGAAATACGCTTCAGAATTTTTCCAATCTTAGTGCAACCACTCCACAAACTAAATCCATTTCTGGTAACATACAACTAAGTGAATAAAGCAGTGTTCTAGTCTTACTGCCACGTTTGGCCATAACAAATTTTCAAAGGGTACAAACTATTCTCCCATAGCCATGGCACAAAGCTGGAAGCCATTTCCAGCCAGTTCCTTCCTCCATCCCAATGGAGGATCCTGCATCATTGCCAGGTGACAGGAGGCTGGACAACATCCAATACCTGGAGATCCATGGGGTGACCTGTGCCAGCTTTTAGCAGGCAAACCTAAACTCATATTAAAAAGGCAATATCTAAATATACTGCCTGAATTGATTAAATGCTACCCTAGGAATCCTCTCTTCCTGACTGATAATTTCACTTTCTCTTTGGAATTGTCCCTCTTCATCACACCAGTTTTCTTACTAGATTGTAGAAAGCTTGTCCTTTTCCTACCACTTCTATTTTTTTGTCATACAAAGTAAAGTTAATTCAAAGATGAACCTAATAGACAATATATCTCAGTCTGAGCCTTCAGAATTAGCAGACTAAATTAAACCCTGCATCTAATTAACTGATAATTTACTGTTGTCCCTCGCTGACTTCTGAATCCTGCCAATGGGTTTATTTTATAATACATGGAAAAAATCCAGGCTTTTGTGGGTATATGGCTATCATGTTAAATGTTTGATTCTTTCCCTAAAATAATAATACCAACCCATTCCTTAAGAAGTGAACGAATAGAAAACCTCACTGGCAATAATTTTCCCTGATGGTTCTTTTACCTGTTCCTTAAAAAATAAGCTGTCCTGTCAGAAAGCAACTGAACCTATGCTGAGATGTTGTGCATCACTATCTTCAGTCTAACAACAGTGTGATATTGCCCTTATTTTTGTCGTTTTAGCAATTCCTAGGACACACTGTGAAACATGCACAAGAGAGTACCTACCGGGTAAATGTTTCCTTTAACCATATAGCACTTCTCTGGTTTTAGCACCAAATAATCTCCACGGAAGGGTACAATACGAGGCTCAGGGCTGCAGCCACTGATTTCAGACAGGCGGTCTGAGTAGAGTCCTGCACAGGTCACAATGTGCCGACAGTAGATTTCCTCACCCTGGATGGGGGAAAAAAGGCAAAACCAAAACCAAACAATTAAAAATTGAACATGTCTACTAAAAGATCACCTCAAATTCTTGGAAAAAAAATGAGTAAAAACCAGAAATAAAGACAACCACATTTTCAAAACATTTAATTGTTTCATTTCAGTTCCTATTTCAGATAACGTTCACCTTTATTCCCTGGAAGAGAACTATCTTAAAAGGGCAATTAATTGGATAGGTAAGGCTGGAAGAATCCTTAAAGAATAGAAGGGGGGAAGAAAAAAAAAAAATCAAGAAGTGTCATCAACTCTCAAACTACCTTCAAGTTCCTTACACAGGCTTATTGCACAGGGCTAAGGCCCACCATGAGTTAAACACTGCTCCTCCAGCTAACCAACTACCTCCCTTTGGCACTCCCTCATTGCTGTCTGCATCCTACAAAGCACTGATGCCACACTAGTGCAGCTCCCTGGCCACATTTTCCTTGCCGGAGGGCACATTACAGGTGAGGTACCTAAACAACCACAAGATACTTGGTTAAATGAGGCCATTAACAGATTTCACCCCCGCACTGGGAGTGGTCATGCTGAACAGTAGCTTATCCAGACACCTAAATTCATAGCACTGGAGAGCTGTTAAATAGCTCAACACCTTATTATCTGAATAAATTTTTAAAATCATAATCCACATTTTCAAATACTATGTGGTTGTTTTTTTTTTGTTTGTTTTTTGTTTTTTTTTTTAAATCTTTTATTTCCCCATTTAAAAACATTTCTATAAAGGTACTCACTTTTTGATGAGGGAATCTAACAGATTTTGGAAGCTACTTTTTAATGAAAGCAGGGAAATGGATCAAAAAAAGCAGCAGCTCTAACTTGAAACGCTATTTGGGATATGGTAGGGAAGGTGTTCTTTGTTCATGTCATTTTTTTTGTCTTTGTTTTCCCTTTCTCTCTCTCCCCCCAAGAAAAGAGCACAGATATTTTCTCCTGAAGGTGAAAAGGTTACAAGTACATTTGCTGTGCAGCATTAACAAACCTGCTTTAACAACCCCAGTACGTGTACCTGTTTCACTACATTACCTCGTGGCTTTCTGATAATAAAACGATTACAAATGCCTCCTTATCATTTTTATAGATGTCGAAGATCAAGAACAAACATGAAAATTCATGTTTCTCTCTGAATCAATAAGTAATAAAAGGAGTCCATGGAAACAACAAGCGTAAGAATGTGCAAATAAGGAAGATAAGGAGCACATACCATCAAAGATGTCAAGCAGCAGAAAGTTATACTTTCATTATTATTCTCAGCACACAGTAAAATCTGAACATACTCATATGCTTTGTTAACAATTGACTGAAGCTGTTCTATAACAGCAGCCCTGGATGACAGCGAACATGTTATAGAAAAGCACCTTTAAAGCTTTCCAGAGGCTGACTAATGCACTAGGACTTGACACCAATTCTTAAGAAAAGGAAGAATAGCTTCCTATTAAGCAATGAAATCTTGAGTTTAGTTCTTACCTTAGAGTTCCTAACGATGACTGGGTATTTCAGTCCTGTAAGAGAATTAGACAAGAGAAGAAATTAAGAATTAAGGAATTAAGAGGACACATAACAGAAAACTGACAGAATTAGCCACTTGACACAACAAAGGGTTCAGGGTAACCGACATCATTGGACATGACTGTATTTATAAATTAATAGTTAGCATAGTTTGTCTAAAAACATCCTTTTCAGGCAAGAAAACTGAAATCATATCTCTGAGCCTAATGCAAACATGTTTTGAACAAAATCTTTTGCAGGACTGTAGTAAATGAAGGGCAAAAATTGCCTTACCATCTGCACTTTCTGAAGAACTTTCTTTAGCCATCTCCATGCCCGTAACTTCAAAATCCGTCAAGATTGTTCCACCTGCTTCCTGGAAGTCTTCAGCATAGGACTCGGCCACTTGTTTGTAATTCACAATACCAGTATATGGAGAATCAAGGGCCATCAGACCCTGAAACAGTATTAAGATATGAAAGAACAGTGAAGGCTGTATGTGCACTTTGGTCTTTGATACAAAACATATTTCCCCTGGAATGATGTGCGCTGCCACCAAGAAGGGAGTACTGGTGTCTCCCCATCCTGGGCTGCTTGTTCCCAGTCTCTCCATTTTCCAGCTCCACTGGCAGTGTTTGTGTTTGCTGACAACTATTATGGTGAAAACTGCCTACAGGGATTTCACTGAACGTGAAAATACAACAAAAACAACTAGTTGATACAGAATGCTTAATGTTAAAACACGTTACCTAATCCTGCCTTCAACTAATATACATTTATTTTTCACCATGTACTATGCAGTTCCACCTACAAACAGTCACTTGGGAGTTTACCTGATGCGTGGCTACTACCAATGCCTCCTGCAAGGCTAAAAGATATGATCTAGCCTGGTCTCAACACCCACTGCATTGCACATCAGAGAGAAAAGTCCCTTCTGAGTTAGACAACAGCCTATGCATGTCCTAGCAGAAAGCAGAAAAAAGGTTCAAGTTTAGTGCAGAGCGAGATTTTTAAATTTTTCTTAGAGACATTTCACTATTTTTTTCTACCAAAATGTCTCAGTTTCTCACTTAATTTTTATCCTGCAGGATGACAGAACGTTTTCCTAGTTCCAGCTATACCATTGGGATAGTAGGATTGCTTTATCTTGCAGAGATGCTTCAAGCAGAAATACACTGAAGACTGTCAGCCACTTAGATACTACAATAAGGGCCATTCACAAGCCTGAGACAAATAGAATTGTTCATAAAATTGTCTTCTGCACAAAAGATTTCTCTCCACTTCAATGGTCTTATAATACATTGCACTGTATGTGCAGTTACCTTTCCTTAGAAGAAAAGGATTCAGCACAGGAAACCAAAGCAAGCGTAGTAAGCCCCACCTGAACCTAGTCATTTGCAGAAAGAAGTGCTCAGATGGATCTTGAACACGCAAAGAATGTTTTAAGGAGTGGATACAAAGTGTTTACAAGACAGAAAAAAAAGATTCCCCTCCAGAAAATTTTTGTCTGAGCCTCCAACTGCTCAGAAGCAATGAGTCATGCACTACACCGAGAGCAGGCTGCCAGATGAAACAGTATGGGGAATTTACATCCAGATTTTCCTTTCAATCAAAGGCAAACCAAACAATAACAACTTTGTATTCCACAAACCACCCACATTTCTCCTGCTGTCAAAATAAACAAGCTGAGAAGCCCTATGTTACAGCCAAGTGGATAGGAAGCAACTCGATCAAAATTGGCTTGAACCAAGCCTGTATTTGCAGATGGGAAGGAATTTACATTGCTGCATTATTGAGTTTAACATAAGTTAAACAATTTTAGTGTGAAGGAGCAGAACCGTCTCAGCATAAACTCAGAAATAGCAGTTGTGACCTTGGGAAAGGAAAATCTGCCTATCGACCACAAAAACATACAAGCAAGCTCCTGCAAGTAGAAGGGAAAAAAATAAAAATCACCGATTCCTATTGGTGGGAAAGCAGTTTGTTTGTTTTTTCCCTGAACACATAAATACATCAGAGAGAACACCTCCTTGTAAAGCTGAGAAAAGGAAGAAGTTTGAACAGCTTGCAGGTTCCATCTGCTTGCCTATAGATTCAGTCCTGTTCAGGAGTTACAGCCTCCTTTTCCACTTGGACTCAAGTGAATCTGGTTCCTTTTGTAGGCTGCAAGTGAAATGAGTTACCTGGTCACCAATTCATGAATTCTGGTCCTTGTGACACAAACCAGCATGTCATTTGCAATTAGTACAGCAGCAGCAGCTCTTTATGTCTTCAGCACACAGAAAATTGGTGTACAGTGAACAGATAAACAAGGAATGAGAACACACAAGCAGCAGCAAAGCGGGGTGAAAGTAAGCATGGACAAGAAAGTTTCTGCAGGATCACCTTATGTTGTGTTAGGCCTGGTCTGATTTGTATGTAATGGCAAACACACATGAAGAATTGGCCTGAGAAATGAACAGATGTATTCTTTTTTCTTGAAAATTGCATTTCTTCTGGATTTTCAGGCTCTTCTCAACTTGTTACCCATACAAGTTACCCCAAGGCAAAAACGTGTTCACGTTAAATTCAAAAATATCATCATCCGAAAAATTGAGATCTTACAGGATGGTTAAATATAAGAAAATTCCTTACCCTGCAGAAGGGTTCTTTCGCTTGTATTTCTTTTGATCCAATCAATTTCAGACCTCGGACATTGTTCTGCAGCCCTCTTTCATACAGAGCTTTGAGTCTTGGAATTTCATCTTGCTCAACGGCTACAATGAGCTTCAAAGAGATAACAAGGCACGCCAGTGAGCAAAATACACAGAGCCAGTTCAGCCCTGGCACCCAGCCCAAACAAGCAAGCAACAGTGAATGTGTGAACAATGAATTACAATGCAAGGGGGAAAAAAAAACAACATGGTTTGTGCCACTACTGGCACAAAAGTCAAAAAACACAACTCGTTACTGAGAAAGCATCAATATACCAGGGAGAGTTAAAAACAAACATTAATATATAGCTTGAGTGACTATCCACAGAAAATATTTGCTAAAAGTACTACGGGACCACAAAGCTGGATGTGAAGGAAGAGAGCATGATTTCAAAGAGCCACTGGGATGCTTCCAAAAAATAAAATTGAACGTAACCCAACACATAAAAATCTCAAACTGTCTTGAATAAAAGGACGTGTTCTGACACAGCATCTCAACTAAACTGCACCAGCCTCACTCACTTCAGCACGTTGTTAGATCACAGCTATCACAAGAGATTTATCCAGGCTATGATATCTGTGCCAAGGACACCAGAAGCAAGCCTGTGCAGACCACGCTACTTGCAGGCCCTGCTCAGGTCTGGCACCTTTGCACTACCAAGGCACCAAGTTCTCCAAGCCTGGAGCTGCTCTATTTAAAATCAAATTTAAAATTTAATTGCCAATATCACCTTTCCTGGAATAAACACTGCTGAGGAAGGTGATGCACAGATACAGAAATTCGGTGCCAGCAAAGGACCAACAACGCTGTGGGGATTGTGTTAGCCCTTCCCAGCACCACACCTCTTGGTGCTCTGAGTCGAGAGCAGGCTTCTAACTCCAGGTGTGTGGCTGCACAAACCCACAGTGCCATCTTGTGACCAGTGCCACAGCTTAAGGAGCACAGCACGAACAGTCCAGCAAAAAAAAAAAGCTGAACCAGAGCGGGTATGGGGCCCACCAACACTGCCATATCCAGGTATCTCAGCTGTGCACCCCAGATCTGGGAGAGATCTGCACCCAGCTCCCAAATGGGGCTGAGGAAAAGCCACTGAGCTAGGAGGCCTTGAGGTGGCCCTCATCATATCAGACAGGGTCTGCGCAACACTTCTAAGAGAAAGGCGTGTGTTGTCTGAGACATTTATGAGTGACCTGCAAAGGGGAAACCAGGGAGGAGAGAAAGTCAGGTGCTGGTTTAGAGTGACTCAAGGTGGTTCAGAGAAGAGGTGATTGTAAAAACTGCAGAGGGACATTCTGAGATGAATGAGAGGCCAACAAAAAGGCAGATGAAATTCAGTGCAGAGTAATGTGAAATGATGAGCACATAACTAAAAAAAAAAAAAAAAAAAGAGCCTCATATATAAGTGTTGGGCTCCAAGTTCAAAGTTATCAGGATCAAGGTCTGGGGGTTGTGACAAATGATCCTATGAAAACATCAGCTTCATGCCTGCTGACGGTCTAAATACCCTAAATGGAGTATTAAAAACAATCAGGAATTGAATACAAGATAATAGAGAACTTCACTATTTCACTGCAAAAATCCACTGCCCGACCACACCCTGAACACTGGTGCTTATCTTGTATCAAAGATGAATTGAAGTAGAAATGGTTCAGATGACAGGGATGACAAAAGTCATGAGGTGCCTTCTCTAGGAGGAACGACTGAGAAGGCTAAGACTCATCACCTATGATAGATGACTCTTGGGGAGGAGGAAATATAAATTTAAACATGGCTTGTAGAGTATGGGCACAGATCAACTGTTCACCACATCTCCCAATAAAAGGGCTAGGAGCCCTTAGATGAAGCCAGCAGGAGCCAGTGTCAAAACAAGAGGAGGTAGTTCTTCATGCAACAGGCTGTTGATCTCTGGAAATGCTTTTAATTGAAAAACACTTGGACAAGAAACCCATTGAGTTAACACAGACAAAACAGATCAGGCTCAGAGAATAACCTGAGCTGAAAATAGTTGGAAGCTGAGAGAATTAACAATTAACATGTTTATTTGTCCTGCCTGCATTCCTCCCTTGGTCTCTGAAGATAACTCCAGAACCAGGTTGGATGAACCCCGATCTGAATCAGTACAGCCACTCTTATGTCTCCAGCATCTCAGGTTGTATGAGTTGAATATAATATGGTACAAATGCACGTACCTAGGTCCCACCTGGAGCTGTATTCAAGTCTGAGTCTTTTCAGAGCCTGCTATGCCAAGAAGCATAGCATATGCATACTGGAAGAGTTTGTGGCTCTGCGTGGGTGCCCTCCTTCCACTGTTACCTAGGCTATTTCAGCTCAGCCCCCAGATAAGGAGGATTATTCCTTAGGCTCAGATAAGGAACTAACTTGAGTAGCTGGAAATAAAACAAAAAGGACCTTCATCCTGAAGGAAGTAAGTTGCAGAAATGCAACATAGAAGAAAATACCATACTGGGGCACATGCTGTACATTGTACCATACATCACAGTTACAGTTTCAAAGGTAAAAACACACCGCAGTCCCTGTACCTTGCCACACTGCTTATATGGAATTCCCTTCTGGTCACAGTACTCATAGCAGAGAGCTGCACCCTGCACACACAGCTTAGCTTTCAGAGATCCAGGCGTGTAGTAAATCCCACTGTGAATTACACCGCTGTTATGTCCACTCTGGTGATGAGCTAAACAGAAAGAAAAATACACTATTAAAATACACGTTCCCAAGAGTGGTTAATTATTTCAGCTGTCAGAAAAGTGAGCAATTTGAGTTTCTGCCCTAAATCAATGTTACGAGAGATGCGCAACTAAGATAATCACACAGCACACAGGATTCCTCCCCTGGTGCCAAAAAGCTAGAAAAAAAAAAAACACTGACACAGCAACAGTTAGTTAATAACAAGCCAACAAACCATCACAGATTGAAACGTGCTGAATCAATGTGTGGGGGGAGTTTTTCCTCCAGGAGCTACAACTGCATGCAAATCCATCCAACCTTTCTACATGTTAGTGTAGAAAGCGTAAAATTAGTTTTAAGAAATTCAGCTTTTAAAGCAAAATACATCCTTAAAGGCCTCATGTAAAGTAATGTCAGTGTAATCCTCCATTTCTTTGGACATGCTGGCAGGACTGGTACACTTTTCAAACACTTGTGAACTGGATCAGGTTGCTGTTTAATTACTTCATAACTAATTAAACTGAAGTAACTAAGTAAAATGGAGGTGAAAAATATCAAGAGCATTTTTATTAAAATAATTTCATTTTACTGTAACAAGTTTTATTGAAGTGATTTAGGTTCTCCCTTCTAAAATATCAACTCCCAAGGGTTGCTTTCAAACAGCAAAGCAACAGGGCTCAGTCTTTATTATTTCAAAGCCAGGAGAGATGTCTAGGTGCAGAGTGCCTCAAGATTTCCCATAAAACATATGAAATAACTATTCTGATGTAAGCAGGCAACAGTGGGAGCTGTGCCACTTTACTCCGGCTAATGCTGGGCCAGTAACTAGCAGTATCTGCCCAGTTATCATTACTTTACCTTCGACCTCCCACCCAACTGGGAGCACCCTGTGCAACATTTACAGGAATATCAAGAAACAAGGGGCAAACGATTGTGGTTTACAGCGCTAGCAATTAATAGACAAGCGTAGAGAGTGCCACGACCAGCAACACCCAAACGTTTTTAAAATTGCTCCCACTCCGTACGGCACTAAAACAGCCTCATCCTCATCTCTCTGCAACAGCAGGAAAAGGTGAAAGCAGCAGAGCAATACCTGCACTGCTCATTCTTTCAGTTATCTGCTCTCCTTGTCCTTTTGCCCCAAACCCCAGCTGTGGTGCAGAGCCCGGTATCCCCACTGTTTGTGACCTGCTCCGTGCTGCCTCACTGCTACCTTTCAGACGTGTCTGGGGACGCTGGCAGCACAGACCATGGTCTCCAGACCAGCCTGGCAATGCCAGCAGTGAAGGGGACTGATGGCAGCAATAAGGGACACCTGATGGACGTGTCCTCAGGAGAAGGAAGAAATCCCATCAGGGCACCAGTGTCTGGGAGCAAAGACGCTCGAACCAAGGGGAAACCATCACTTGCTTCAACAACAAGGGCAGCCGCTCTCCCACTGCTGCTCACCCACCCCAAAAAGCATCTCCTTTCAAAGACACGCTTCCAAACTAGGGATGTTTTGGTGGAGGTATTTCGGCAGCGATTTCTGACAGCCCAGCAGCGGGACACCCACCGTACCTAGCTCCTTCTCCTTCTCCAGCACGGCGAAGGCGAGCTCGGGGTGCCTCAGGACCAGCTCCCGGGCGGAGGCGAGCCCCACGATGCCCGCACCGACCACGGCCACGTCGAAAGTGCTACAAAACACACGGAGAGGCTGTGGTGAGGGCTCGCCCGGCGGCTACCACCAGCCCCCGGCGGGGACGCGTCCCTCAGGGCGGGCGAAGCGCCCGTCGCGGGCGCCCCCCTCACGTCCTCGGGGTGTGTGTGAGGGAACGGCCGGGGGTCCCCATGACCGAGGGGAGGCAGCGGGGCTCCCTCAGGGCTTCTTGGCTCCCTCACAGCCTCCTCTTTCCCTCCCCGCTCCCTCACCTGCGCTGGCGGCGCTGGGTCCGCCACAGCGCCCCGGGCCCGCCGCTGCCCGCCCGTGGCCGCAGCAGCGCCGCCGCCGCCATTTTAGGGGCGGTGAGGGACGCCACAGCGCGCCGCGCTCCTCCTTTTTCTCCTCCTTCTTCTCCTCCTCCTCCGCTCCGGGAGGCGAGGAGGTGGCGGTGAGGGGCGGCCGAGGCAGGGAAGGGCAGGGCCGGTCGGCTTTAGGGGCAGCCCGGTGTGAGGGGAGGCTGCGAGGTGGGGCTGAGGGGGCTTCCCCTATAGACGCCGCCTCACGGAGCCGGGTGGGCTTGGCGGTGCTGCGAGTGACGCAGCACCTTTTTTTTTTTTTTCTCCTTTCCCCTTTTTATTTTCAAGGACGCGATGCTGGTGGGCAGAGCCTTGCCACCAGCACGCAGCCTGGGCAAGGTGCTGGATGCGGGTGCGAGCAGACATTTCTGGGGGTGGCTGAACGCCGTGTTCAACAAGTAAGGCACGGGCGGGGTCGCTCGGTGAGCACGGGGGGTCTGACACATCCACCACACGCTGTGTGAAGAGGGGCAGACCAAGACCCAGCATAGGAGAGAATATTTTCTGTCAGTATTGGTTGTATGGTGACGTTTGGCAGGGTTGTGCCTTCATATTCCTGCTATGAAGCAGTGGGTGCCAGAGGAAGGGTGTGCTTCGCCCCCTCCTTGAGGTAGCTGAGGCAGGCTGGCAAGGGGGATTTTCTCCCTATTCCCCAGTCTTCCTTTGGCCTCCAACTGCACTGACACCTAAGCCAGAAGTACTGTTGTGCCCCGTTTACTCATTCAGAAAAGCATCTGCCCAACATTTAATAGTGTTCCGCTGCACAAGGGTTTCGTGTTTACTTTCAGAAAGATAAAGTCCTTCAGAAAGATAAAGTCTTTATCTTTCAGAAAGATAAAGCCTTTCTCAGTGTAACTCTCTCTCTCTTCATAACTTTTACCAGTAGCTAACAGCCTTATGTGTTCCAGCCCTACGGAAATGCCTTGCGTGGTGCAGCTGATGGCTGTAATGGGGTGGGAAGTTCAGCCAGACCAGGGTCCTCTTCTAGGTTTATGCTTCTGCCTTCAGCATTCCTCACCAGACTATGAAAGATAGCCTTTTCTTGACTGGATTTGGAGATTTTAACTATTTGCTGTAATTATTGAGGAAAAGCCTTCAGGAATGACATATATATGGCAGGCAATATGTGTAGGGATAAGACACAGGTTAATAGTTTTAAGCAAAGATAGGTTTAGATTAAACGTGAGGAAGAAAATCCAGGCCAGGCTGGATGGGGCTGGGGGCAGCCTGGGCTGGTGGGAGGGGTCCCTGCCCGTGGCAGGGGCTGGAATTAGATGGGCTGTGAGGTCCCTTCCAGCCCAAACCATTCTATGTTCTCATATAATCAAGGTATCTTTGCAAGACAAATTTGCAGTTGTTGTGAAATCTTATTCTGTAAAGAGAAAAGTGTTTTGTTTTGTGTGTGTGTGTGTGTCTGTGTTGTTTTTTGTTTTTTTTTTTTAAATCTCTTCTTACAGACATGGAAGTAAACAATTAGAATGGTTAACATGTGCCAAGTCAAACTGTGTCTGTATTCTTTTGTTACCAAAAGTAACTGCTATTTAAAAGTAACTGCTATTTAAGTTAAATCAAAAACAAACAAAACATACAAACAAAAACACAACAAAAACGATAACAACAAAGCAAATACCAGGCTGATTAAGAACCAACATGATCCAAATAAAACACTTCCAGGAAATCATATTCTTAGTCTTCTGATATCTTATTGTGCCCATAACTGTACATTTCTTATGCAGTATTACTACAAAGATAATAGATCTGCTACCTTATAATAAATGTGTAAATGCTCTTTCTGTCTTGGCAGAGTGGACTATGAACGCATCCAAGCAGTTGGACCAGACAGGGCAGCTTCAGAGTGGCTGCTGCGGTGCGGTGCCCTGGTGCGCTATCAAGGCTCTGAGAAATGGCAGCAGGACTACAACGGTCTCCCCACTGGGCCCTTGGGGAAATACAAGATAGAAGCAATTAATGCCACCGAGTCTTGCATCATGTACAGAGGATTTGACTATTTGGGTAATGTAGACCCAGCAGTGCGAACAATATACTGAATGGTCTTAGTTCTTTTCAGTTGCTTCAAAATATGAATAACTGGGTCCTTTCCTCATTCTGTAGTAATATTTAGAGAAATCTTTTGTTTTCATTCCCTTAAATTGGCCCTACAAAGATTTAGCAGTTCCTAAGATTTTGCTGCACGTTTGCTATGAAGCAAGAAGAAATTGGCAACTTCCTCACCCTTACCTGAAGTGACAGTAGCACTAAGGTGGTGCAAAAAAGATTTTGTTTCATTGGGTTTATAGTTAAGTAGTTGGTAGCAAAGGGCACTATTTAAAATACTCTTTCTTTTAAACCAAGTGATGTTTCTGGTGTCATAGTACTACTTGTCCTGTAGGCATTTATGATGATCTTAGAAAAAGCAAACACTTGGTTTCTTATATATATAATAATAAAAATATTTAAAAGTGTTTTAAGTTTCCTTTAAGTAACAAAAAGGAGAATGGTGAGCAGTTTTTTTTTTTCCCTTAGTTGGAATTACATGCATTATTACATTCCTAACTCAGTCATTCTTTATCACCCAGACTTGCAGAAGTTTTTTGTTACTTGCTCATGTCAGAACTGTTAGAATATTACCGAAAGGATGAAAACTTTAGGGTTTCTGTAATTTCAAGTCCCATAAGGGGATTTTGGAGATTCATTGTCATTATGTGTCCACTCCCTGCACACAGGAACATGTTGCTGTGTGTGGAAGTAGTTACTAAATTTGCAAGTGAGAGTTTAACAGCCAGTACAAGTTGTTGCTGGTACTCTGAAACAAACATTTTTTTGTCTTTTTTTTTTTTTGTGTGTCTTTCCAGATGGCCTTGAACATGTTTCAGAAATCAAGCTGCAGAAGTGTATTTACATACAAGACGAGTGTCTGAAGAGGCTCAGTGAGACTAAGAATCTACAGAAGAGTCTCCTGCAGCTGAAGATAATTTCCTGTGGGAATGTCACAGATAAAGGCATCATTGCACTTCACAAGCTGACGTACGTGAACTGCTGAGCTCTTCTCTATCACCCCACAGCTTTGGGATTATGTTGACTGGAAGGGCTAAAGTCTGACTGTTTCAGATGTTTGTGGGGCTGTGGGATGGCTGGGTTTGAGGAACTGACCTGACTGACAACCTACCAGCTGTATACTGTGCTCTGTAGCTCTGAAGCACATCGGATGTGCTTTGTCGAGCTGTGGACTTGAAGTAACTCGGAACTGTTCCAGTGTTACAGAGTTACAGACATCTACAGATGGGTGGTGGGATGAACTGGATTTCAGCCTACAGGAAGTTATTCTTAAGGACTTTGAAATATTACTCCAATTACTAGATTATAATAATTTATTAAATTAGCAATTGTATTATTAAATACTATTTAATTTAAAGGAAGCTTGATGATGGGGGAGCCTGGGACCTCTCTTTAAGCTGTGTAGACAGACTAAATTTATGATGAACTAAATCTTACAGCTCCCGCTTCAGAAAAAAATCTTCCATTAGGACCAGTAATCTTTAAAATAGTTGTAATAGCTACAGCGAATAATCCGTTGTCTAATTTCTAAGTCAGTGGTTAACTAGTAGTTGCTAACTTTTCTTTGTATGTGTTTGTAGGAACCTTGAATATTTGTATCTGAGTGACCTTCCTGGAATAAAACAGAAAGAAACTACTGCTCATGTCCTTCAGCAGGCACTGCCAAACTTAGAGCTGGAGCTGGATTTAGAATAAATGCAATTTCAAGTAAATGAAAGGTATTTGATTTCACAGTATTTATCATATGTTGCATAAATTAAGTTGTAGATGTTACCATATTTCCAGGTATGGAAATAAGCCCACATCTCTCAATCCAGCCTTAAAAGCTGCATGCAGTCTGTTGACAAAATATGTAATTAAATGTCACTAAGCTTAAACTGTGTGGTGAACCAACAACTGTGAAGGCAGGATTCGGTATAATTTTATTTTCTGATTTTATAGGAAGCTGTTAATTCATCAATTAGAAGTTATAAAGTATTTAATTGCACAAAAAATCGTGTGCAAAATGGCAGTGAAAAGAATGTCAGTGTTGTGAAACAGCAGTGCTGTACAGTTTCATTATATGGTTGTGTAAATCAGAGCTGTTTACCCTCTGAGCATCTCACCCGGTCACTGGGTGGTGGTTTTATAAAAGCCTATGGGCCTTTTTCCTGTTCTTCACACTTTAATTGGTGCAGCCTTTGTTTTCAATGGATTAAACTACAGACAGGCAGGCCGACTTGATAAAAACCTGTGTTGATGAAGTGTACATCTCTTATTTGTGGAGAAGCAGGTTCTCCTTAGATATGCCTTTGCTCAAATTTTTGCCATGTGCTGACATGGACTAAATTCTGTGTACCTGTTTAGCTGCAACCATGTCACTTCTGCTAAACAGAACGATTCACCCTCAGGAGGAACGTAGCATTTTTAGTCTAATTCCTAGCTTTGGTGGCAGTGGAGAGAAAGACGGTAGGTAGTGACTTAAAGAAAGCAGGTTTTGTGGTAATGTCTCAAGCATGGCTACCTTGCCAGAACTGTGATTCTCTTTTCTTACCCCTGATTGTCAGCTTGTCCTCTGAGGTAAATGGTGCCAAGCACTGGAAAGGGTAATATTGCATGATGGGGCTGATTCTTCATGGTGTCTCCTAGCACAGAGCAGGCACTAATAGTGTCAAGAAACGAAATTCCTTCCAGCCTGCACTGCCTAGGACTAGATCCAGGAACTGATGGTGGGTACCTTGCAAGTACACAGAATGAGGTGACTGAATAGCCATACAGGAAGGACAAAGCTTTTTGAGTGTAACCAAAACTACTGATGCACCCAACAACATTCAAGGTTAAAATAGCAGTACTGGGAAAAGAAAACATTTCTGCTGTAGTTTGCAAGTAGGAAGAGGATGTTCCTTGACCATCATTAAAATTTTATGCAGTAAACCACATCCCGTAAATTGGAAAAACAAGCTACATTTATTTTATTCAAACACAACATTACATTCTGAAGTTACACAAACCCCAACGTTCGTTCTCCTACACATACTTAGGTAGAATTCCTGCCTGTGTCTGGCTATTGTTATAAATTACATTCATGAATTGTTTTTGATAAAAACAATTGCTCACTAGGCAGAGTGACTTCACTATTGACAGAAACAGCAAATAAAAATAACCTCATAATGCAAGGAAGAAACAGGTAGGACAAAATCCAAAAAGACTAAAGAAAAAATAGATTTTCATTAATTATGTTCTCCTTCTGGTAACCGTCCCTGCTGAGCCTTCCATTAAGTCTAAGTCATTGCCAGTACTTTTAATACCCCATGATATAGAAAGCAGTACACAAGGCAGACATATCTTTAAAGCAGTGCTGTTTCAGCAGGTTTAGAACTAACTGCACCACTTAGGTAGCCTGGCTTCAGTCTTGGCTCCATAAACACACACATCTGTCTTCCACGCACATAGGGAATAAGGTTACAGCTCTGTGCAGGATCAGTTACTTAGCCCCAGTCTAAAACAGTGTAACTGTTCAGACACAGTGGGACTCTCCGATTTATTTGGCAAGGTTGCAGGTCTTCTGCCAAGTCTGAACTACAGGCAACAGATAGGCGACAGAGTTCTTAAGATTCACACTGTAAACACTGGTTTGTGGCAATCCTGAACCAGCATGCAGTCATGAATTAAAGCAAAACAAATGCAGTTTCCTTTGTACACAGTACACTGACTAACAGGAGCTTGGAGTGCATCGCTTTCCTTCCATTAGTGGCCCAGAGTGCGTTACTTTACAGACCACTTTTATATGTCATAACATGTAGTAATTTAGTTTTCCATCCCATCTCCTCCTCGTATAAATTCTGAAGAACTTGAACTTTGAACAATATGTAGTTTTTAATCTTCCATCCCTTAGATGTTAGGGAAATGGTAGTTTGATTTCCTTGTTTTGCTGAAGTACTTCTTGCTGTCCAGAGCTGGCAGAACGTTACTGCTGGTTAACTGAGGCAGGCACTGCAACTAAAGCAGAAGTTACTCAGTGTGTATGTGTTTGAAATGAGAATAAAGCACACGCTTCATTTTTTAACAGGAATATAAGCTATAGAACTATTTGTTCTGTAATTCTATACTTTTTAAAGTAAGAGTCATGGATCTGGTGTTCTACAACTGGACTGCAACCAGAGTAGCTCATTAAAGGTATTTCTTCCAAACATCCAGGGGAAAAAAAATACAGTTATATCCCGTGTCATAGAAATGGAAGATGTGAGTCAGTTGGATCCAGGAAATTATATGCTCCAGCAGTTCTCTGTCCTGCATTTCCAACTTCCCTGCATGTTACCAGCTCAGTATTACAGCTGTCATGGGGAATGTACATCGTTAGAAGAAAGAACTGCTGAATGACTCTTATCATGGGCAGGATTCAAAAGCTTGGGCTGGAGTCTGGAAAGAGTGAAACGGCAGCGAAATGTTTGCTTGGCCACTTCAGTTGCAGAAATGCCCACTGCATTGTCTAGCGTCTGGAAGTCAGCAAGGATTCACATCCCATCAGTAGTTACAAATGGAAGCGGGCATTTTTGCCATCTTTATAATTTGGGATTCAAAAGCATCAAGAAGATCCCAGAGAACTCTGAATTAAACCAGCTGTTCAGCTGCAGTTTGTTCAGCTATCCTGCTATACTTTGTCGGCAATGCACGTTCCTAGATAAACCTGATCTTTCCCATTGCTGTGCTGCTTATCTCCAGTGACTCAACGGAGCTGCAATGCAGAATTCGGTTTGTCCTGAGTTACTCGTTAGCCAGGAGATTCATTTTCTCCTTGGGCTAAAATTAGATTGGTCCAGTGTGGGACCTCTGCCTCTCCCTTAAGTGCCAGGATGAGCAACTCTTGGGAACCAAGCAAAGAAAACGAGTTCCCTCGTTAGACAAAGAACATTAAATACTACTATGAAAATGTTACCCCTGGCACATGCTTCCGTGTCAGCTTGGCTGTTTTCCGAGCTGTTTTTTCATGTTCTTTCCCCGGATCTCCTGCCTCCCTAATACTGTCAAAATAGGGATGCTGCAGCAGCTGCTCACATGTCTGCCTCTCTGCAGGGTCCATATGAAGGCAGCCCTTAGAAAAGAACAAATAAAGAATCACACAGAACACTTGGTAAAACCGTCTGCACAATTCCACCTACTCACAACAACCAACAACTATTCCCACAGATATACGCCTTAATTTTTTAAATTAATTCTAAGAGTCTGGGTTTTCAGAGTCAGCACAAAGCTTGCAAAGCAGCTAATGTTGAACAATTGCCTCTTCTGACACAAGGCATTGACGGAAACTGAGGCTACAGGAACAGCTACAATTGCGTGGTGTAGCAAACCATCATGTCTCAAAAAACAGTTAAGCCTATAACTTTCATTTGAACCAGAACAGCTTTCTTAAATGGGAATCCACTGCATCACTAGCTGTGTCGTTCCAGTGTTTAGCATAGCACTATTGAAAGCTGCACCTTAGTTTTAATGCATTCATTCATCCTCAGTTTCCATTTAGTGCATCTTAACAGTGCAGTGTTTTCCATTTTCATGCTAAAGATGAGTGGATAAAAGAGAAATGGATTAAAAGTCTTCCCCAAGGCCCTTTGAGCTCTATTTTCCTATGAATGTCTGATTACAAATCTCAATTTGCCACCTGAATAAGATTGCATTTGCTAAGTCTCAGTGCAGAGCTCTTCCCCTAGTCCTGGGCACCCATCTCTGGGTGGCCCTGTTTGAGGCAGGGCTTGGACCAGTGACCTGCAGAAGTCCCCACCAACCTCAGCCATTCTGTGGTAGTTTGCTTACCTTCATGAGAGCTAAAGCAGGGTGTGAAATACTGGGGAATTTCATTTCCAGTGGCTCCTGGAGGAAAAAAGAAGAGTGAGTGTACTCGTGTTAGCAAGTTTTTCTTTCACCAGCGTACAGCTTTGGTCAAGCTGAAAAGTAAAGCTTTTCCAGCTCTAGATCCAATGCAGGTAACCTGTACTCTAGGGAAAAAGAGGCAGGGGCATTTCTCTATCCAAGCACTGTGTCTCCTTAACAGATGGATTGCTGGGCAGTGCTAGGCTCAAGGGGAATGCCTCCGAAGGGAGCTCTTACCATGCTCTCTGGGTCCGGAATTCTCACCCCGCTGAAGAACTGGTTGGTGCTGAACACTTGCTGGTGCCTGGGGATAAGATCCCCTTTGACCAAGAAAAAGAAAAAAAAGAAAAGTTAAATTGATTTGCTGTTTTTACAGCACCTGCGTTGAACGAGCTTATCCTCGAACAAGGCTGACAGCACCCAAGAGAACAATTAAAGAGGTGGAATTACCATCAAGTGAGCTGACAAAGTATTCTTTTGTGAAAATATCCATCCATCCAGCACACCAGTGACTGCACAGCCACCTGTCTGTGCTGCATGACAGGCAGGGCCACACATCTCTAGCTGCCTGCAGTCACAACTGCCTGGGGCCTCATGCTGGAAATAACGCCAAGAAATGCAGCTGCTGGGAGCAGTTTTTGGAGCAGGAGCACCCAGCTGCTGTGCCTCTTCCCCTCCAGGCTCCGAGGTTCTGTGCTGTGCAGCAGTGGTCAGTGTGAATTGTGGTCACTGCAGCTGGGGGCTGTAAAAACACAAATTTCTGTGCATCTCCTCACGCCAAATGCCTGGATCTTACCACTTCATTATTTGGGAAACTGCAAATTTGGATTTCCACTGGCAGAAAGACCCCTCAATAGGAGAATGAAGAATGCACTGGGAGGAGATGGAAGAAATACTAAGGTTTGTAACCACACCTGCTCCGTGCCAGCACCCAGTACCTCCACCGTGTGCCAGCTGAACTGGAGATGAGTGACAGCGTGCGGGGATGTGCTCAGGCATCATAGCTAGAGGGTGCTGTGCAAACACCTACCGGGATCTGAAACTCCAGCCTCGCCACAGAGCTGTGCTTCAGCCAGGAATGCTTCCCAAAGTGTTAGGCAAGAGCAGATGAGCAGCTCGCTGCCCTGCTCACGCGGGACGCGACGGAGCTGCCCGGGCGGGGATGAGCGACTGGCAGGAGTCGCTGTTTGCTTTGGACGTGGGCACACGTTGTTGGCTGGGCTGTGTCCGCAGGGAGGCTGAGCGGGGCCCTGCCAGCCCACTGCCATACCAAAGCTCTGCTTCAGCCTTTCCGAAGGGAAAGGATCCCCACGAGGCAGCCTGCACGCAAAAACAGGCCTGCCTTTTGACTGCTGCAAGGGGACCGACCACAATTGTTCCTGCTTCGTTAAAATTTAACTCCCATCGAAACCCTTTTTGTGCAGTCCTGAGGATGTTGTGTGGAAAAGGGCAGAAATGCAGCGTCGCTGCAGACATGCTGTAGCTGTTTCCCCAGTGCAGCCTCATCGTTGTTTTTTGAAGTTTGTTGCAGCTCGGAGCAAGCAAAATGTTTAAAATGAATTTTAAAAAAGAACCAGTGCAACAGCCAAAGCACCATAATTACACAGCTTTGGCCAAGGAACTTTTTGCTGTTGATTCTACCTCCATCGACCACTTGGATCAAAAGAGGATTTCTGGCTGAGACCCTGTCATTAAAAATAAACCAACTATAGCTCAGCTAACAGTGGCTCAAATGTATTCTGGAGGATGAAGCAATCAAACTGGGTTTCTGGCTAGGGAGCTCATCTGTTTATAGCCACTCGTCACCTTTACAGTTTTGTAAATTGCTCAGTAAAAAATTACAGTTCTGTGTTCGTTCCGAGAATTTCATCTAAACAGGGGGGGTTGTTCCTTCCCACCCCATAAACAAGATGTTACACACCAGCATTAAAAGGAAGCAACGAGACTGGATCAGTTCAAGTGTTAAATGGGTAACAGCTCTTCTGTTCAACCTGTTTCAAATCCAGAGTGGCTCCTAGAATTCCTGGGAGAGCAAAGACAAGCAGGTGGGACAGAGAAACAAAGTGTGCACGCTCTTTTCCAAGCACACAGCCACCACCAGGCACCCACTAAAGGCAGAGAGCCCCTGGGTGAATTCACCTCCCGCTGGCTGATTCCCAGCACAGAGGAACCCACTTCTTGGGCAGCTGCAGCCTGCCAGAGGTGTCGGGAGCCCTGAGGGATGCTTACCCAGGGTTTTTCGGATGAGGTACAGCTGGTCCACGTCGGACTTGCCAGGCCACAGGGGGACCCCGGCCAGCAGCTCCGCGAAGACGCAGCCGATGGCCCAGACGTCGACGGGGGGCCCGTACTGCGTGTCGCCCACCAGCAGCTCCGGGGAGCGGTACCACCGGGTGGCCACGTAGTCCGTGTAGTAATCGCTGGGCCCAGCTGGGGAGGGATCCGGGAGGAGAGAAACAAAAAGCAGAGCGGGATCAGAGCGAGGCAGGCACGCCGCCAGAGGTTTTGACGGATGTTGGGGCAGCAACGAGAGCACCTCCTGGGCAGGGAAGAGCTACAGGAACAGGATGAGTCACCGGCCGCTCGCAGAACCCAACGTGGAAACATTTAGGGTTTGGGGAAAATCAAGACCAGATTTTTCTCGCACTGAAAATATGCGGAGCTTTGCAGCAGGACCCGGTGCCAGCCAGTGGTCACTTCTCAAAGCCCACATGATTTGTCTGAACAAGAGCTAAAAAAAAATAAATAAAATAAAAACGAAGGGGGTTATTATGACGGAAAATGTGAAGACATTGTTTGCAGAGACAGTGCCTTCTGCCAAAGGCGGCCCTCCTGCCAGGGAGCTCCAGCTGGGTCTCCAGCATTGCACAAGCAACGCAGGCAGCGCAGAGGTGCCCGAGCTGGCTGCAATCCAGCAGCTCCTGCACCACAGCAGTGCAGCTGCACCGGCGGGGAGCTCTGATGCAGTTTATTTACAGAGGCGTTTGGCTGTCTGAGCTTGCTGCACGTAAACTGGCTTGGGGATCTGTACCCAGGCCTCTCCAAAGCCTCTTTCCCTGTGAAAATGTGCCAGCCCTTGTGCCAGCCCTTATACCAACCCTTATACGTTATATGGGATGATTTCCAGGCCCATCAAAGACAATTGAGTCTTGACTGGGGTTTAAAGCCTGAAGCTGCACTCCATTTGAGCCTCACATGTAACAGGTCCGTGTGAGCAGCTGGCCAGCACTCACTCAGTATGCGAGCAAATCCGAAGTCACAGAGCTTGATGACCGAGTGTTTCGTTATCAGGATGTTTTCTGGCTTTACATCGCGGTGGATGCACTGGAAACAAACAACAAACAGACAAAAAAACCACACCCAAGGTTAGAAGCAAGTATTTCACCTGGCCCTCGGATAAACAACCTCTTCATTCAGCCACACACCCCGCGCAAATTGTGCCATGAATGTTAACCACGCAATCATTTCTGCTGGGAGAGAAGACGAAAGGATTTCTTAGGAGCAGCTAAAGTCACGTCCTGCTGGGCACGGCAATTACCTCGCCTGGGATGAGACATCATGCACCCAGCCTCACCTGCACAGATCCTTATCTCTCGGGCAGTACTGGCTGAGCTCGGGTTGTCGTGTACCTTAACCTGAAACCAGCTCTCTAGAAACCAGAAACCTTATGCAGGTTTGTATCACACACTCCTAATGAGGGGCTCAATTAGGAGAGATCCCGATGAGAGGGGCTGTTGTGTGTGGGGCTCCATGGGATCAGTTCCTCAATCAAGTCCAGGAACTGATTTCCTGATGATGATCTTGTGGACAAGCAAAGGGTTTTGCTGGCAAAGCAAACACCTTGGGCTTCTCCTAGCTGAGCTGGTGGTAAATTACTGTGTCTGCTCCCAAGGACTGAAATGCTCCTTGTTAAACCAGTGCCAGAAAAGGGCATCTGCATAAAAACTCATTACCTGTGATGTACAGCAGGCCAGACTGCATCTAATTGTTTCCTTGGCTTTAAAACTCCATTAAATCTTTCAGACTGAGAGAGGGAACAGAAAGAAACAGCAAAACAACAAATCCTGGAAGCAGGACAGACCCATGACCAAGTTCCTGCGTCTCAGCCGGACATAATTCTTCGAGCAAAGACAAAACACCCATTCCAGAGCAATCTCCTGCCAGCCTCCTAAACCTCAAGCACTGGCAGATAAACAAAACCAAAGACAACTCCAGCTAAGTTTGCCTAATGGACTTCTCCTAAAGGCTCCTTTCCTCCCCTGCCTCTTAAAGCATCCCCACAGCATTCTGCAAAATGCTTGCCCTGCACAGAGCTCTCATCTCCCTCCAGAAAGCAGGGGAGGGGCTGTATGGCTGTTTTACTGCATCTAACTTCTGAAACCTCTTAACTGGCGACAGGATTCAGTTCCTGTGGCTATCAGCAGAGGGACTTGCCGGGAAACCAGCAGCAGTTTGCTCAGGTCTGAGCTGGTGAGACATTAAGCCAGTTTTCTGAACATCAGCTGTAATATTACATGTGTTATAACAGGAAACATGACCCAGGGAACATATAAGGATATATCCTTGCTCAGCCTGGAAGCTGCTTTAAGGTCATTAGTGCAAATCATTTCTCGACAGCAAACCCAAGGGACCTGCGTGACTAAATGCAGCTGTTGTGGGCACACACTAATAGTTCAGATATGTGTTTTCTGTTGAAAATGGGAAATGGCACCTCTAACTTCTTCCCATGAAAACCCCATAATCAGGAAAATGACACCAGAATCTCTCATCCAGAGCCACGCTACTGCACTTGGTAGTGCTGGTCAGGGGACTTACGTTGTGTTTATGGCAAAAGTTCAGAGCTTGGAGAGTCTGCCAGGTTATACTCTTGACTAGATGCTCTGGCACCCTGTTGTAAAAAAGCACATTTTTTACTTTGGTCACAAAAATAACTTCACTATTACAGGAAAAAGGAAGAGGAGGCCTTTGAGTGCTAAACAATCATAGAGGAGTCTGAGCAAAGCAGTCGGGGACCAAGTCAGAAAATGCAGAGGACAAACACTAGCTGCATTTTTTTGCTATAAACGTTACAAGAAACACACAAAAGTCCTCAGCTCGTTGCTCTCCCACTGCAGGGAAGCTGTCAGGCTGGGCTGCTGATGGTAAAGGCTGTTTGTGCCTCTTCCCCTGCTTCAGAGCTGCAGCTGAGCCCTGCCTGCACCTCCTCAGAGAGCCCTGCAGAAGGTAAAGCTCTCCTCTCAGGCTGCCCTCCCAGCATTGCAGGAGCATCAGAGAGAAAATCAAGGCCAGTGCAGTAAGACACGAGGATTTACGGTGACCAGGAGCATTGCAGAGCATCTCGTACCACTCAGTCCCAGCAGCATAAGCCTGGTAACGGCGTGTCAGAGCCTGCAGGTCCGTGTCCAGTCCTGTCTCATGGCTGTGCTTGGCACCCACGCTTCCTCGCAGTCCTCCTGAAATGCCAGGGGGCATTTCTGCCTCTGCAGCTGCTCAGAGTTGGAGGCAGTGAGGTAGCCACAGTGGAGATGCATGCTCTGAGCTGCTATGTTGTCGTGTCATTGATTATGCAGAGTGGAGAGGTGCCCAAATGGGACAGGAAGGATGTTCCTGCAGGAGTATAAGGCCCTATTTTGGTTTGTGTCTCTGCTCCTTTCCTCCAGTGGCTGGCAATCGCTTCTGAGAAAAAATATTTGTTAAAAATTCAAAATTCAGCCTCCTCTCCTCTTCTCTGTCTGCCTGTAATGGTCTTCAACAACCCCAGGAAAGGCAGCGTGACAGTCTTGGCAGTTTCAAGCTCAAATCCAATTTTATTCCATATATCTAATGCTGTAAAAATTTTGATTCATCATAAATAATAAATTACAAAAAAGTTGCAAGAGGCTGGCTTTAAGATCCCCTCTGCTGTCAGTGCTGAAGGTCTTGTGCTGACACTGCTGTTGAAAAGCTTGAGGTTCCCTGCAGCAACACCCTAGAGTGATGAGTTCTGCACTGACAGCCTGAGAAAGGGACGATTTGGCCAAATTACCTGGAAACATCGTGCAAAGAGACATGTGCCCACCCATCTTAATCCCGACCACAACAGCCTTGGCCATCTGCAGATCAAAAGCAAAGCACGCAGCCAGGTGTTACACGTTCCCACTGCAGTTGTTGTGATGAATGCAAAGGAAATGTGAAGTGTTTTCTTCCAGGAGGGTTTTGGGTCCTTTCTTTGGGTTCCAGGTGAACAGACTCAAACTGTGGTGGCTGCTGCTGAGCAGCTCCCAGAGCCACGTGCTCTGTTCTCCTACAGCTCCGTACCACACAGAGAATACCAGGCTCTCGTTTACTCAACCCCCAATTAGCCTCCTGCAGGCAATTCATTGAGCTTCAGGCCTGTGAAATGATTTATCAACTTGTGCTTAGCATTTCCATGGCACCAGCTCACGGTGAATAATTAGGGGTGATCTATCTAGCGGGAGTGTCCTTCATAACGTGTCAAAAGAATAAACCCTGTCCTGGAGAATGTGCCTTCTGCTCACGTAGCTCACACTTTGTGCAAGTGCCTGTGCAAAGAGGAGGCTCTCTGACCTTCCTGAGCTCTCTGAGGCCGTGCAGAGAGGAGCAGGCACAGCTCCAGGTAACTCTGCAGCAGGACACGAGATCTCTCAGCACTGGGGGCTGCTGCTGCCGAGCCAGCCAACGAGCACCCAAATGCTCGGGCTCGGCGCTCCGGTCACCTGAGTGAGCAGGGCAGGAGCAATTCTTTTGGATGTTGCTGCTGAGCCACAATAACAGCCCGAGTCCTGGGCGCCGTGCTGAGAAACCTCTCCTGTTCTTAACGAAATCCCTCTGGAAACTGCGCAGCAGCAACGGGCTCCCGTGGACACCCCCTGCCTCCTGTGCTGAAAGCTGTCAGTGCGGGATGGGTCACTCACCCCCAGGGGTGCTTGTCCAGCTCGTGGAGCACCGTGTGGTCGCAGTATTCGAAGACCAGATGCAGCTTCCTCTTCCTCCTGAAGACTTCCAGCAGGTTCACCAGGTTGGGGTGTTTCAGTTGCTGTAACACAGTGGAAGGACTCGTTAGCTGCTGCATGGCAGGGGGGATGTTTGGGGAAAAGTGAGGGATGCGGTGCCTTCACCCCAGGATCTCAATTCCTCGAGCTGAAACCTTTTGCAGAAGCACAGCACAACGCAGGGAAATGGCACACGGGAGGAGCCCCCTAAGGCAAACGCACGTTTAGGGACACCACGAGCTCCTCTGGTAAGCATAAAGCAAGCATCTGGCCGCAGCTTCTCCACTTTATTGTCAGCATCTGGATGGATTAATCAGGATTTTTATTGCTGCTTTTTCCTCTCGGTTCACTTCCCGTGCTCATACCAGGGCTTCCCCTCCCTGGGAGCTCAGACAGATCCTTACCATACAAACACCTGAGCACGGCAGGGTTTTAGATGCACCTTCCAAGAGGTGAGGCTGGAAATTTACTGCACCTCCTCATTTTCTATTCTTTTATTCGTATTTTGGGGCAGGACTAGGAGGGGGCTTCAACCACGGGGTGAAGACAAAGCATTCAGAGAAGAAAGCAGGGAGGCAGCTGAGGGATGTTGGTGTTTCTTTTCAGATGATGCACGGCCCCGTCCACACTGCTTGCAGGGACGTGCACCGAGGCTTTAGGACACGGAAGCCCCAAGGTGAAGGATCACGGAATGCATTTTATTCAAACACATCATTGTAAATGCTCCTTACAAAAAGACCTTCCAGGGAGCTCACTGCCTCTGGACCCAAACTACTGAACCCAAACTACTCCGAGCCCTCAAGCAAGCCCCCCACGGGTGTATGGAACGTGGCTGTTCAGTCCTGCAGCTGGCTGCAAGGAGCTGATCTTTCTAAAGAGCATCTCCTACCACCCACACATCCCATTCCTTCAGTCTCTGTGAGGGGCCAGGGCTCCTGCCCACACCATGTAAACCGTGTGGTGGCGTGGATTAAACCCAGATAACAACCAAGATTTCCTTCCTTTTCACTTCCTTGCTCCTTTCTGGTAGGTGTCCCCTCTCAGGGACAGGCGAGGCCAGAAGAGCTGCCAGCTGACTGTAATGCAAGAAGAAAGGAAACCAACGGTAACAGGAGACCTCTGGAAACCTCTGCCATTAACAGGTTGGTGGTATCGCCTTCAGGAGCGACTGTCACAGGAGCTGGCTGTGTCGAGGCACCATCTCTGTGTCCTGGCTGTCCTCACGAGAGCGTGGAGCTGGATTTCTGGAGGGAGACAGCTTGAGCTCGAAGCACGAGGTCTGGCTGGGCTGGGGCTGCTCAGGGGGGACACAGCTTTGGGAACGAGCTCTGGTGGGCACGGGACCTGCAGAGGGTGCCCCTGGCACCACCCCACGCCCTGCTCACAGCCAGCCTCAGGTCAGGGCTGTGCAGGCATTCAGGCCGGCAGCTCTCCACACAAAGGAACTGCAAACCTGCGGGCTTCTCCCCATGGTTACAGCTGCTCCTGTGTGAAGACAGCAGGCGTTTCAGCCGCTCCTAGGGCACGGGGAGCAGGCAGGGACCCGTCTTTGGCTCTCTGCTTCCAGCCCTGCTCTCCCACCTTGCCTCCTGCGGCTCCTGGCCACAAAGCCCTTGAATCTACAAGGCGTTTGTTGTGCAGAACGGTGATTTATCAGCCTTACTGTGATTTATCAGCCCTACGGTGGTGATTTATCAGCCCTACATTCTTCCTCTGATGAAACCCAACCTCACTGCATCTTTGACAAACATTGAGTTGTTGCCTGAGCAAGGAACCACCTCAACAAACAAGCAAACAAACTGTTGCTATTTACAGGCAAAAAGCTGAAAAGACTTTTCTCTCTGCAGGTCTGCACTTGTTAAAATCAACACTGCCCCGACACAGGTCCTGCCACGGCCAGCCGCAGTTGTGCTGCTCTGTACCCTGCAGGGTGATGCATTGCCCATCTGCACGAGGGTCTTTGTGATTATTTTCCTCTTCAGATCTCTTAGATCATTTCAATCTGAATGCATCTCCAGCATCGCTTACTAAAACGACCCAGCTACCTCTCATCCCTTTGCTTCAGAAAGGAGAAAACAGGCTGCTTCTTCACATAACCTAACTGAAAAATTAATATTTTTTTCCCTAGATGATGACTCTTGGAGCCTCACATTCAGGCTTACTTTACCTCTTTCTGTAGCAGGTAGGGAATCAGGCCTTCATATTCCTTTGACAATAACACTTACATCATTCATTTATATATAAGTGCTCAATAAAAGACGAGCTGAGAGCACAAAAGAGATTTGGAGAGGAGAAATACAAGAAATACAGCAACCAGCTGAAATCCTGCACTTACTATAAGTCTGAAAGTCACCCAGTTCCCAAAGAGCAAACCAGGGCAGCTCCATGGAAGGGAACATGGACAGCAAGGAGCGATCGACCGCTGTGACACCAATGGGCTGGGAACAGCCTCAGGCAGAAATCAGCAACCAAGGAGATATCAGTTTTGGGAAATCTTAAATGAAACATCTTTCTCTGCAGCTTTCTGTGGGGTTTTGTCAACTTCAAAATCCTAAATCCCTGACAGTCTACAAGAACGCGTTGTATCCAGGCTGAATTGCGCGTTCCTTGTAAAAAAGCATCCTACTGAAAGCGTCCTACGTTACTTTAAAATGTAAAATAACCCAACACATTGTTATTATTGTTCTTTCATCAGTTCAATGTCAAAAAACATTTACATTGCTCTTCTGCAGGGAAGGGAGCTCACTGAAGATGGGGCGATGCCGGAGATGTATAAAACCACGAGTACCCTGGAGAAAAAGGGAACCCCTCACGTCTCCTCCACAACCGGGGCGCTGCCACCCAGCACCAAGTCTGGAACAAATCAAGGGAAATACTTTTTCACACAGCACATTGATGGCTGTGGCACTCGCTGCCTCAGGATGCTATGGAGACCAGATGAATACATGGGTTCAGAAAGAGATCAAACTCTCAGCAGAAGATGCCCGTGAGCGCCTGCTAAGCCTCTGGCCTTAGTGCCTTTGCCAGCAGCTGGGGCTGTGCAAGGAAATCTTACCCCGTCCTCTCCTTTCTCCTGGCTTTCTCCTCATTTCTGCACTCTCCTGGCCCACTGCCAGCAGGGTGGGCTACGTGAACCCGGGGGTCTGACCCACTGCAAACATTCCTGAGCTTTTATTTCCTCAGGGAAGGAAACAGGCTGAACGCAAACCCAGGACAGGCTGAGCAGAGGCGAGGTGCTGCTACCTTCAGCATGCGGACCTCCCGCAGGGCGATCTTCCTGATCACCGGGTCCTCCTCGGACTCCAGGAACTTCTTGATGGCCACCACCTGCCCCGTGTCCTTGTTGCGGCACTTGAAGACGACGCCGTAGGAGCCCTCCCCGACCTTGCCCAGCTTCTCGTAGCGCTCCATGGCGCCGAGCCCGCCTCACGCCGCCGCCTCGCCTCAGCGCGGGGATCCCGCCGTGAGGCGGCTCCCGCCAGGCGCTGAGGGGAGGGAGGAGGAGGAGGAGGAGGAGGAGGAGAAAAAGGAGGAGGAAGATGAGGAGGAGGAAGATGAGGAGGAGGAGGGGAAAGAATATGTGGAGGAGCCGCCCCTAGGGACACGGGGCCAGCCGGGAGCCGCCGCCGCCGCTTGCTCTGCCCCCTGCCGAGGCTCTCCCGCCCTGCTCTGCTGTGGGGGGGCTACGCGGCGCTGGCGGCCTCTGATTCTTTTTATATATATTTTTAATATATATATATATATATATGTATATATTTATTGGAGAGGATTTTGGGTGCCCAAATACAGCTGGATTTGGCGTGGAGCCCAGATGTTGCACCGTCTCCCCCACACAGCTCGAGCACCTCAAGTGCTTGCCCCCTGCTGAGCTTCCACCAGGAGCTTGTCCCTTGCAGCGTTCCCATCTCTTACCTTTATATCACGTTTTCTTGGGCATCCATTTAGGTCCGTGACCACTTACCCAGTTCCTGATGCCCTAACGAGGTGGCAATCTTCTTCCAGTTGATTTGTAGAAATTCAGGTATGTGTAGATCCTCTGCTCCAAGCAGCGTTCTGGGATAAGGTTACCTCCTGTCCCACCACCAGTCCTTTCCCAAGGTCTTTTCTGAACTCTACCCAGAACAAAAGGGGCACCATTTATGTTTCTCGTAAGCCACATTTATCAACAATAACTCTCCCTGTGTTGCCACACACGGTCTCTTTCTGGTTCTTTGCATACCCTTTCATTTTTATGACAAATGTGTCTCCTCTCAGCAGTACTGCCAAGTCACTGAGATGCTCCTGGCTCTATCAAGACTTGCAATCAAAGCACCAGACAAATGCTGTGAGCCAACTAAACTTCAAGCTGCTTTTCTGAGGAAATCATCTGATAGAGTTGTCCCCAAGAGAGACCTGCAGAACTCCCTCAGAGAGAGGCCAAGGACTACGCCACTGTGGAAGCTCCTCAGATGAGAGGTCAGCCCCAAACGTCATTCCCAGACACCCCATACAGGCCACACCACACCTCGGTATCAAATAAAGCATAGTTTATTTGGCATAGACTGAAATGAACTGCAACAGAAATTGAAGTAGAACAAAGCCTAGTTGCACAAACTGGAACGAGTGCAGTTAGAGTCTCAGTTACAATCTAATGCATAAACAAGGTAAAAAGTACATTTCAGAGTCTCCCAGTCTTCACTTTTTTACTCAGAGACATAGTGGCTCACTGATGCATTGTACCTCTCATCTTTTGAAGAGATGTCATCACAAGTACAGTTTTATTTCTCAGTTACAATGAATTTGATCAGGAAATCAAGAGACTAATTACGTGCTGCTTTTCAAATACTGTCTGTACTTCAAAGAGCACTAGGAGCCTGTTTTAAGGCTTTCAAGTTGAGTACATGCACCTTGTGCATCGAATAACTAATACTTTGATATCTGTCAAAAGAGTCATGAGGGGGAGAACAAGCTTTTGCTTAATAAACTCCAAAACCACACGCTAGGCTTTCTCAACCCTGGCTGAAATGTCACAAAAACATACAAGGATACAGACGATACCAGATTAACTTAAACAGCCTAACAATACAAATCACACTAGTCAGAGTCACCCAGACTGGCCAGTCCAGCTAGGAAACATGCTAATCAGTTGTGCCATACTCCCCTAAGAGTAACAAGTGAGGTTTTACACTAGGAAACAGTATCTTGCAGATTATATAAAAAAATGCCACTGTCTATAAAACCAGACCAGATAAAGCATTTCAGAATAAACCATTAGAAATGCTTTAACAGCTAAAAAGGAAGTTTGATTACAGGAGGGCTTTCCTAGATTCCTTCTTTATAATTCAGCAAATCACCAGTCATTCATGTCATTCAAAGAAAAATACTTTCAGTTCATTATTTTTGCATGACAGTGTCCTGACCTAGTAGTTATTTACTCCAGTTATCCCCCATAAATACTCGTATTTTATTCATACATTTCTCTGCTCTTTGAGAGATCTTTAAGTCTTTTCAAAGATGAAGCCAAAATTACCTTCTGCAGTGAATAAAGTAAGTTATGTGAAAACATTTGCTCTACAACATCTATACCTGGTGCTTCACTTTTTCATCAAGGTTGTTGTCGTCTATGAGTTACACAATTTTAGAGTTAGTCACCAATCATTGTTACCTATAGACTAGGTCAGTACTAGAGAACTTAATTTCCTTAAAACAAAATTTAAATGTCTCTTTTAACACTGCTGATCCAATTGCAGCTGACCACTTAAAACATTTTCAGTACATTGCTTGTGGGCTGATTTTCAAGTTCTATCTGTACACTTAGTATTTATTAAACCTTGATAAGGTTTCAGAACTGAAAAGTTTGACTTGATTTAAATACCAAGTCAGTAACAAGAATTAGTTTTGAATGACAATGCTAAGTGGATAAAATGCTAAATTGTGTGCAGGTTTGTCTTTTTTTTTTCCTTTCCATAACGTAAAACTCCAGCTGTACCTCGTAACAAAAAGACATTACTGATTCATCACATGTGATGAATTAATTCCATCTATGTTAAATTATGAATCAAGTAGTCTGATGCCTCAGCAGATAACCCAGCACTCTGTTCGCCAGGCTGCGAGTTAAGATCAAACCAGCCCAGTTCTGCTCTGTCAGTAAAGCCTTGAGACAGGCCAAGCTGCTGTAACACACTTACCTTTAATGCTTTAATAAAATGACTTGTGAAGCTTTCTCAGGGTAGCAGATCACAGGAGTTGAATAAATGGCAGCAGACTGAAGGATTTAATTTAAAAAACCCTCCCTTCAAATTTTAATGAACTGCTACTGTATCTGCCTATGGACTGTGTTTACTTACATCAAAGCTAGCAGGTTAATATGAGGTAGTAGAACCAGATGCTATCCTGTAGTCAGCCTATATTTATATTTCATGGTACCTCAGGAATTTTAATTAATGAGGAAGACAAAAGGAACCAATGTGACTCTTTAATGGAGAAATAAAAAGAGAAAGAAAATTGCAGATGACAAAATAGGGAAAGGGAAAAGGTGATTGAAAGCTTTAATATAGAGTACGGGTTCTTATCATATTTATTTATACTACACAGCTGGGGAATTAACCATTTCCAAACAACTGTCTGACTGAAGACAGCTGAATGACTGCACGGACAAAAAAGCTCCTAAGTTCAGCCATCGCTAACAGGCTCCCCTTTGGAATAGTATAAATAAACTATACGTCATGGGCAGTTCGATACATGATACTTTCATTCATTAAGGATGATGACCAGGTACAATTTCCATTTCACGTCACGAGGCTTATCCCTAATTTATGAAAATAAAGCATATATATTTTGTACATTTATATATATATATAAATATATATATATATAAAAAATACACACTGCCGGTCAACTTAATACACATGCGCACATGCACACACACACACGTATGTATATTGTACACACCCACCCAGTAGCAACATGTCTGATATCAATATTATATTTTGTGTACACACACCCTACATCTAGTAAATAAGAAAATCCCTTTTATGGCAATTCTGCAGGCAAAAAATCAATACAAAATACTTCGTTGTACAAAACTGCATTTTTACAAGATCAACCAACATTGTAACATACCCCTCAATAATGCACTACATCTCTACAAGAAAAAAGAATAATCAAATCTTTATACAATTGTAAAAAAACCTGTAAGCTGCTCTGCAACCTTCCTTTGCTAAAAGTTAGATACATTACACCATTCTAGCAGCAGATTAATAAATAAGGATTAAATAGTCTATTATACAAAGCCATACTGAATGGCAGATTTAAAAACAAAAAGCTTTGCTGATACTTTCACTTCCTACACAAAACTTTTTTTTATTAAGAATAAGACTCAGTATAAAACAAGGAAACAGCCAGCACTATATCTGTATCTACAGAAGATAAGGAAAATCCAAGGGAAGTCAAATATTTAACAGTTATGGCACCTTTACTGAATAACATTATTTTAAAGGCTCTGTTTCCCTACAACTAATGAGTAAAGGGCTATTTATCTCTCAGCTTTTATTAAGCAAACTTGATATAACCAACCACACAGTGGCAAGAGACAGAACCAGCTGTTCCCAGCTGCAAAAATGAACTGATTTCCACCCTAAAACAGCATCATTTAGGTGACAAGAAAAGAAACGGCAAGTCACAGTCCTGCTTGTACTGAGTTTCCTAATGCTCCTTTTTTCCTCGTGTGGTGAATTCACTGGTATTTGCGTTAGGTTACTGTTGCTTAGTAACTATTTTCATGTCCAGCCAAGATGTAGAGATTGCTGTGTGCAGTCGGGTTTTCTGTTGGCCTGCTTTCCAGCACTACCACTCTGCAATCAAACACAAACAAAATCCAAAATCGTTAGGGGCAAAAATATGAAGCACATAGTTTAACTACCGAGGAAGAACAATCTTGTTGCTCACAGGTTTTTAAAGATTGGAGAGATACAGGTACTCCTAAATATTTTGTGCATTTTATTCTTTAAACCAGTTACCTCCTGTAGCATCCCTTCTGTAGCAAACCTAAAGCAGAACGCACAAGGAACAGAGAACTAGAAGCAGCTCCTTAAACCAGAATCTACCCCTGTCAGCTGTAGATGTGTAATATGTTATAAATCTCTTATAAAATGGTGTACTCCACTCTGAAATAAGCTACGTCCTCTGCTTCTATTGGGAAATTATCTCAGAGCCGCAGTGTTGGGAAGAGACACAACCTTCCTATCATCCACAGCCTGAATATGTTTATATCTCCTATGGTATCAGCCGCTAACCTAAACAGTTCTCCCTAAAAATGTTCGTCACCCAGTGGGTTCATAGGGAACACTCAACCCCTCCCAGCCCTCATCCTGCTGGTAACAGTCCTGGATGCTCCTCTGGGTGCCTTGCTCTCCTGGTCTCTACACGTCTGTGCTGTGCTGAACCCTGACAGTCACCTCATCAGCTGACAGCCCCTGTCCTCCTGTCTGCTTTCCAGCTGCTTGACTCCCACATTTCCCTACACCAGGTCCCAGGACCACATTCTGTCATTTTTTTTGGTTGTTTCTCTCTGCTTTTTGTTTTCCACTGGCTTTTCAAATAAGCCAAATGTGCCATTTGAACTCCGAGGTGGATTTCTCAAAGGAAGCCTATCTCAGGGTTAGCAGTGCACACACTCTCCTCCCATATCACGTTCCTCAGATGGTTTTCATACAAAGTCTTACCCTTCACAGCCTCTGTCCCTGCTCTTCACTTCTGTAACTCAGTAGTTCTTAAGTGATCCAGGCCAAAAAGGTGTTACCACATCTCACTCAGATGTATGTCGTAAAGAAAGACTCCTGCTCTGTCCATACAGTGATGCAAAAATACAGAAAGGAGGATTTGGCAGTTCAATGAGAAGAATGGAAGAAAATGGCTTCTCTGCAAACCCGCACATAGCAGGACTTCAACCTTTCCTCCAGCCTCGGAAACACCTTGGTATTTAGTACCGAGTTGTTATTGATGTGCAGGTCTTCCATAGAAGTTCAAACTGAACCAGATGAGACACTGCTTTCCATCCCTCTATGTGTTTAGTACACTTGTATTCACCAGCCCAGAGAAATTAGGCAAATTTGAGCCATTTAAAGGTACCAAATCCAGCACGCAACAAAGATTCACTGATGGGGGTGCAGCACATGCCTGGAACTTACAAAAATGGCATTTTTACAGCAGTGGACCTTAGCAAAAGCTTATTCTTGTAATAAAATGCCCCCTGCTCTGCTGGGCATCGCTGGGAAGGAAATCACCACTGCCTGTCTGCACAAGGGGGATACCAGACAGAAAAGACAGAGGACGCGTTGTCAGAGGTTGTGTTGTATTTATATTTTTGGGATCTCAGAGTCGGCTCTGGTAAGGGCCCTCAATTTCAACCATAGTGATGAAGCACAATGGGCCCTCGGTGACTCACACACGCAGCCAAGACTTCAGGTGCCTCCTGCATAGCCTACTCCTGTTCTCTCACTCTCTCTCTGGACGGGGGATCCAAGAACGTAACCACACAAAATTATGGTTTACTTACAGAAAGTGAGTCAGAGCCAGGTTCCCCGCAGGCCAAAGGAGGGAGCAGAAGCTCAGGTACCAGATCTCCTTTCTTGCCTCATGACTCACGTCTGCGTACACACTCAGTGCTCTGACTGCCTGAGAAGCCACAAGTACGTGTGTCCAAACCCACGGCACTGGGGCAGCTTCTGCCAAGGATTCAAACCTGGGCTGAGCAGTGTGTGCTACCCCCTGCCCACAGGGGTTAGGAGTAACAGGGTGAATTTAGACCACCTTGCATTAAAACCTCTAAGTGCTGTAGTTTGCTCCACAACTTCCAGGCCTCAAGGTCCAGAGCAAAAAGGCTTTTTTAGAAGTAATTTGCTGCCAAGATAATGTCAGTTCACCATAAAAATCTATCTCTGCAGTGAAAAGTTAGTGGGAGAGTTACAGGAGCTCTTCAAAATAATTTTGGATGCAAATTACTAATGAATTTTTTGGCTATCGCAGGCAGAAACAGTGTTACTGTCTACCCCAGGACTGCCTACGGATGGATCTGCTGTGAGATGGAACCCAACTCCAGCTGGGAGTTAGAGAGCTGATTGAAAGAAAATAGGTTTACATTCCTTCCAGGTGATTACCTGTCTGATCCCAGTAAGCGGAAAACCCTGGTTTCATCTGATATCTCTTGGGTAACCTGTAGAAAAATGGAGATATGAGTCCATTTCAGTGGCAAAATGAAATGTATTGGTCTGAGCCAGAAGACAAAAAACAGATCAGTCTCTTCAACAACTCAAATATAGTGCAAATTACACAACTGAATCATAAAAACTGATACTAAGTAGTGTTCTACATTTCCTCAAGTAAAACTTACTTTAAATAATTTTTGTATTGGAGAGCATTATCAGTCTAGAGGACTTGGTGGTGGCATGGATGGACTATGTTGATCAAATCTTGGTCCACAGAAGGCGAGACTAGCTTTCCCCTGCATTTTTACACAGGATGCTATTGAAAAGGGCTATGTCCTTTTTGAAAAAAAATTATACTTCTTTGTTCTCCAAAGGGATGCTGTTTGTTTTTCCTTTTTTAAGGGAATACTCCCAACTAGGGTTTTTTCATGAGATCCAGGAAACCCAAGTGCTGCATACACCAGATCTGTGCTGCCTCTGTGCAGAACCAGTCTTGGAGTCTCTGAATGACACTCTTGGAAACAGAGCTGCTTAAAGCATGTCTGTGAGCTCTACTGAGAGCAACACACAAGGGGAAATCAAAGAACCAGCAAGCTGCTACAATGACAATGTGAAGCACACGCATTATCACTGGGGAAGCAGTTAGAGGGGCCAAAGGATCAAGCAGTAAATGAGGAATAGGACAAAGTTAAACCAGGAGAGGCTGGGAGATTACTCACTTCATCTGACTTGAAGCTTTTCCCCTGCATGCCGTGTTTCCAGAAGGCTAGCACACTGTCTTGAAGGCACACTGCAAGAGAAGAAACAAAAATCAGACCCAAGCGTGGCTTATCCGAACCAAGGAAACGTGGGCTTCTCACCAACAATGATAATGGGAAGCATGTGGATAATAAAGTCCATGGTGAGACTTCAACTCCTGACAGAACAAAACTCTAAAATCACTGTAGAAAAACTTGATTGAAATTACTATTTAGATCTGATGCACACACTACTTTTTACAGACAGCACTCAGACATTCCCTGTTTCTCACGACAAGATAGGTATCTCTGTTTTTAACTTTTCTCCCTTTCACATCTATTCTCTGGACCTTTGGTTTCCTAATGGTTTGATTCTGGAAAAAAACACCAGGAAGTGCATAAGCATGCTGCCAACCACAACATTCTGGGTTGCTGGAAATTACAAACCCTTTTAGTGATTACATTTACTTCAAAATAGACATGAGCACGAAAAATGGGAGGAGTCTGCCATTCAGGGCCAAAGAGAGGAAAACTACCAGCTCTGAATGATTCAGTCACTAGATTCTTTAAAATACTGGATGAAGAACCTGGTGTTCTTTAAGCAGTGTTACAGAAACGTAGTTTATACAACGTTTTGTTCTCTTAAACCCTACATGTTTTCCTTTACTATTCCTGTGTCACGCTTTGCATCTGCTCAGTATTAGCTCTGTACTACGTACACAGAACAAAGGCACTCAACACAATCCTAAGAGCAATGTTTTTCACAACGGCCAACTAATCTCCACCTGTTATTCCTCACTCCACCCTGCGATCAGAAAATGAAGTTGTTTAATACCCTGAATTCCCAAGAGACCGCTTGGAGTGTAAGGAACTGCTCACATTATTCCATGTCAGTTGGTAAGCACAAGACTTCTAGATAAATGCCTGTCTATGAATTCCTTCAGAGTTCAAGGAAAAGGCAATGGTCAAGTCATGTTATGCATGTGTCAGCAGGAGATACTGTATGATACAAGCAGTGCAGTTAATTAGAAGGTGTCAGAATTTAGGGAAGAATCACAGGCTTGATTAAAAGTATCATAATTCTTCCTTCAGGATGGTTCTGACATATCTAATAAAGATGCTGTACACAGATTATACACTGCTTACCACCTGCTGTCCAAATACAAAACGCTTATGTCAAGAATCTTTGAAAAGGAAGATGTGTGAGCAACCCAGAAATGCAAGCTGTACAGAACTGGTAACAAAAATAAGTTCACTTTCTGTGTCTTCACTGATTTTGATTCCAGGTAAGAGTCCAGTTTCTGAAATACTGAATTCTTAAAAGTACTATTCAACCTTTTAAAATCAAATCATGATAGATTTTGCTTACAGAAACAGAAATGACACCAGATGGAAACACACACACAATGGATACACCCTACCTGGCAACTGGCTTATTTTCTTACACATGCCACTGCAAAGAAACTGCTCACAATATCCTGACACAAGCAATTTTTAGAGTCAGGCCCCACAGGGTGCACTAGACCAATCTAGATTATTAAAATCCCTTCAACACTCATTCCCCTCATACTCAGCTCTTGAGAGCTGACAGAGAACTAAATTACTTACCCACTGATTCAATGCAGAAATCAAAGCTCAGTTCAGAGGCCAATTTCTTGCTTGACTTCAATTTTCCTTGTAAATTCACAATTTTCACAAATTCTCAAGAAAAGCAGAAAAATAAATATTAAAACCCACAGCCAAAAAGGATTACTGATGGCTGTAAGTACGAAATACTAATTTCAACTTTCAGATGCAAAAAAATGCCCACATCTGACAGCTACGGTGTTTGCCCAAATCTAATCCAAGAGCACCTTCTCTCAAAATAAACACACAAAACGTTTTTATAGACTTTGTATGATTTTAGACTTTACTGACGGCCTTCCTGAAAACAAACTTAGTGCAGAAATGTGAATGCAACATGAAGGTTGGAAACGTAGGCTGATTAAGTCATTGCAAAGTTCCCAGGGAGGTATTACCCTCTGATGCACGAGTCATTGTTACTGGTATTGTGGAAGATGCAAGTGCTAGCCTTTTATCTGGCTAGCCATACACAACAGGCAAATGTCACACTTTCCAAGGAAATTCTGAAAATTTCTGACTGGCATGGATTTGAATTCTCAGCCGTAATGCTGCATTACATTTCCTTTTGGAAAGAAACAAGAGTGAAGAGGGAAAGTGGAACTGCAGGAGTCACAATGAACAGTTACTCGAATCGTATCTGTTAGGAAATGCTACACCACAAATTAGTAAGGAAAAAATTAACTTATGGTAGAGTTAAAATCAACAACTGTGCAAAGCATGTTTTGCAAAAGAGATAGTAAGTTGCCCAAGAGTTGCTTGTTACTTACTGTCCAGGCAGACTAGGACAGTGTCCCTTTCCAGCTGTGTTACGTGAATGGCATCTAACTGTTGATTGCCTAGTGAAAAAGAAAAGGAATTAGTTTATATCACATCATAACACTGATTTCTGCCATCCCCCCATCCTCTTGCCAATTGGTACAGCATTTTCAGAATGCTACAAGCATTTTGCAGGCTACAATATTTTTATTATTTTATATTTTCAAGGCTACGTGATTCCAGAATGTTATAGGAGCAAAACAGGGCCTAAGGACAAACCCATTAGTTCAAAGCGTGTATTTAATATGAAAGCATTACTGTTTATTGGCATGAAATGCATTTTATGTTACAGTTCAGCACAGAAAGTCAGCTTCCTTCATGAAGGGGCATGCTAATGAACAAAAGGAATCATCAAGGGAATCCTTGCCCCTAAAAAATGTTCTTTGCCTTTAAATTCACATCTGGAAAGATTATTGTGCTGATATTAAACTAGAATTTAATAGTTTGCATACTTTTTATTAATGAATTTCTCAATACAGCTGTATTTAAAGGTTAAAAATTGCATCCAACAAAGGCAGCAAAGAAAAGCATCTGCAAAATATCAACCAGCTTTTGAAGATAAAACAAAACATTCTACTTATTAATAGCCAGCTGAAGATGACAAGCCTCCCCCAAGGACTGGAGGACAGACAAGAATGCATTTATGTGAGTCTTTACACAGGAAAGAAGGGGAAAGAGCATTAAGGCTGACCCCAGTAAAAAGTATGCGACCACAAATGAGAACTCGATCAGCAGGGTCTGCGTTACTATTTAAGGAAGTTTAATAAAAGATCTGTCTAAAAATGAAGCCTTTTAAGATAGTTTACAGTAAGGTTGGCAAATCATCACAAGAAGAACTTGGGATTGGCTTCTATATACTTTACATAGAGAAGCTGCATCATTTTGCCTAGCATAAAGGGTTTCCAAATGACTTCTGAGGCAGGGATGTTCAACAGTTACCAGACAATAAAAGAGTTGCAAGAGAGACCAAGGGTCTTACCTGCACCAATTTCTGTAAACCATGAAGAAGCAGAGTTCAAGTTGATTGTCTCAAACTGAACTACCTGATTTGGTTCAGCACCCTTACTGATAGCTACGCAGACCATCGGGTACTCCTGCTCTGGTATCACTAGCATTTCAAAGACATTCAAAGGGCTTGGCAAAGGAAAATCAAAGTGCTGAGGGAGAAAAAAAAAAAGGGAAAAAAAAAAACATTTTTAAAGTTTCCTTTTACCTAGGAAGAAAGAAGCCTAAAATGACATGCACAAAATGTAAAAGATATAGAACACTGCTTCACTGCTACCAAGAGTGCTTTTTTTTAAGAAATCATGAGCTGTGAGCAACATTAGGTCACGCAGAGGCACGCTAGTCCATTATTGCTAGTGCTGGGCTTGATCCAACACTTGACTGATTCAGTCACCGGATTTTCTTAGTCAACATGTGTCAAGCCAGAAATTCAAGTGCTCAAAACCCACAAATGGGACTATAGTAGGATGTACTTTCCATTACAAATTCTAGAAAGGTTACTTCAACAACCATACAACAATTGAGATCTTGGAGCAGGTAAGAAAGAGATGCAAAATCAGATGTTCTGAACTAAAATGAGATATTTACCTTTATTAACATGAATTTCTGCATTGGCTCATACCACTGTAGCAGAACAATTCCAGACTGCAAGGCACCGCAGAGGTACTTGTGTCCTGTGTATGGATTTCTTACTATATAAAATAAACAAACAGGAAAAAATTAAAAAATTTAAGTCCAGGAAGCTTAATGAATACTTGAAAATAAAAATTGCAGATATCTTGGCAAAGAATTTAAGAAACAGTTTCACTTTGACACTGATAATAGTTTTCTGGATTTCCATTCAAATATCCCCCGTGATTAATATTCTGCTACATTCCAGATAAATTAAATTATCCTTGTAATTAATAACCACTAGCATTTTTTGCATTCCAGTGAAGAGGCCACACGCTGAGTGGCCAGAAAAAAGTTGTAACACCTTCTTCTTGGGGCTGAGAGATGAGGGGGAGTGAAAGGTCTGGGTCATGTTGTGAATTAAAAAAGATTCCCAAGCAGTCCAGACGCCCCAGAACTTCCTGTGAGCTTTGACAGCTAATGAAATACATTTTTTTCTCAGTTAGATCCAAGACCAGCCTGATTTCAGGAATACTTTGTAAATATGACTACTGTAGACACTTTAGATGAGCTAAACAGGATGTCCAAATTTGCTACAAGGTACTTTGTATTTTGCTTAAACAAAAGTGTAAAATACCATTTCACACAGGGCAGATTTCAAAAGGACGTGTGTTCTGTAGAAAACCCAAACCTTCCTGAAAGTCAGCGAAGCCAAAGACAAGTTTATAACTTCACAAGCTTTAACTTTTTTGTGGGCACTTAGAACACTGAGAGATGGCTTCAGTCCTCCCCATACTGACATCATTTTTATTCATGCCCAGCCTTTTCTTTGTGGAAAATATTATTTTCACATTAGCCTCACTAAAAATTGGATCCAGGTCAAAGCTTGAGGCAAACTGACAAACCAGAAGTGTGTTTGTGTATGGCACCGAGTCTGGGATTCAGTTACAAGCGTGACACTCACAGGCAGCCTGCATGTCACAGCAACCAGCTGGCTCATGTGGCAGCCTGAAACCAGTGATCCCAAACATCTACTTATTCACTGAGAGCTTCAGATTCACCCTTGGCAGCTCTCAACAACAGCGTGCAACACATCAGCTGCATGCTACCAGCATTCTCCAGGGTTTCCCAATGGATCTTGTTCTAAATAGCTATGTTCCTAGGTTAAGAGTTGATACCAAAAATGCTTGTGTTATCATTGCCATTGACTGGCATAAAGATCCCCTGCAATAATATAAGGAAATAGCATAATCATATTGTTTTCTGAACAGTGAACTAACTATAAGTTTATTAAAAAGCAATGAGCTGAAGACATGCCATGTCCAAACAACAAAGACCAGGAGAATAACTGTGAAACTCAACGCCTACTCACCTATACAGCATTTGTGGCATCCTTTTGTATCAGGAATCTTTGTCGTTAAGGCAAACTTCCTGGAATAACAGGTATAAAAATGCATCAGCAAGAGATGCCAAGGGACTTTCATGCTACCAGTTCAACAGCATTCAAGAAAACTGTCACTTGATAATAATTATAAGTGAAAGATTTGTACCTTGGTAATATTTTGTCAGGAAACCTATGGGTTTGAATATGAGCAGCTAATCCTGTTTTCTTGGCTTGTTCAAACAAAGCTATTAAATTATGGGAGTAGAGCTGGAATGTTTTCCCTGTAAGAGAGAACAGCACAAATTGATATGGCACACACACCTCCGTCAGAGGAACGTACATTTTAGAGAAATATATGTATAGAAAATTACCTTCTAGAAAAATGGACCACATGCGTCAGATATTTCAAGTCCAATTATGAAGAAAAATAAAACAAGACAACAATAATAATGCATATAGAGAAAACACGGCATTCAATTCAAAGTTCATTTCAGTAACACTAAAAAAGCTCTGAAAGTTAGTTTTATGCACACATTTTTAGAAGGCTGTAATTACACAACAACAATTCATTTTATCAGGACATCTTTATAAATCAGTAAAAGTGGTGCTACACAAAACCCTGTACGTTCAAAGGCACAACCCTACAATTAGTCTGCATGCCACACTACCTCTGTTTCCTGCCAAAAAATTCCACAACTGCTGATTTTTTTTAATTATTATTATTTTTTTTAAGAATCCATCTGATGGATTGGTAGTATTTCACAGCCACCTCACTATTCTTTAACTTAAAACTTTTTTTTTAGGGTGTATTTATTTTCTAAATCTGGTTCATACCGAACATGCTGTCCAACAGCCCCATTTTGGTAATGCAGAAGTATTGCCAAACCCTATCTATGAAAGTTTTTCAAATTAAAACACTCATGAAGCAAAACTTTCTATACAAACACACGAAATAATTACAGTTTTCTATTTCACTGCAATGCACAGACATTGTACTGAACGTTAATTTTAATCGTTTATATTTTTTCTGCTTATACATACCTGACAAGGACATTAAGGTGTTATTGATAACATACAGCCAGGTGCATTTTCGGGGAAATAACTGAAGAAAGAAATTATCTCCATTACTAGAAGCACACAGGAATTTCTAACCATGGCTTTCCCTGCCAGCTCCACATCTGTCACCATTCCTGCAGTGATGGACGCTGGAGAATGTCCCAGCTTCAACTACATTTTCCCATTTAACTCACTCCTTTGGACCCCTTGCTTAGTTTGTTTATTTATTTTTTTATTTTTTGGCTCAACCAGTTTTCATTCCTTTCCTCTTCTAACCCTGAAACTTTAAAACTTCAAATTTTCTTTATTTTTTAATTTTTCTTTATTTTTTAATTAGCAGCAGAGAGCTGAAGTGGGACAACTGGCAAGACTGGAATACCAAATACAGACAGACACAGCCTGCTCAGGAACGACAGCTAGAGAGACAGCAATGTTATTACAGAAGCCCACGAAGCCCCAAACAAGTCAGAAGATGGAAAACTAAAAAAAGGCAGTCATATTTTCTAAGTAACTTGAATTAGCACAAAATCCTGTATTTTGTGGGACTTATCTGCTGGCTATTTATGTTAGCATACTGCTTTGTAAACAGGCAGCTCAGGGAAGGCATCGGGACTTATTTTTGTTTCAGAGTAAAGAAATTACTCATAGGCAGCTAACCTAGGTCTGAGAACATTTAAAGCTAGGAGCCTCCTGACAACCTGAAGGAGGAAGGGACTTGTGTTAAGTGATAGGAAAATTACAGCATTCAGGAGTCAACAATGGAAGGAATAAGGATACATCTTTATTTACTTATTTATTTTTTTTAAAGAGACTGAGTTTATTGATGAGGATTCGTAGGTAAGGACCTCCCATGAGAAGAAATTCCATGAACAGAAGGAAGAGTTAGTAAGATCGAGCTGTTTTGAAAGGATACTTTAAAAAAAAGACAACAGCAGACTCGTCCACTGAGAGAAACCACTGCATGACAGAGCAGAAGATGCTTGAATCAAGGATCTAAAAAGAGGGGTTCTGCTGGTTCAAGCAAATGTCTGCCTAAACTAACACCTACTTCCAACAGACACTATAAAGTGACAAAATCTTTCCTAAAAAATGCTCAGCCCATGAAAACAACGTACATAACGCTGCACCAAGCGCTCTGCCAGGTGCCAAGTTTCTTCAGCTTGGAAACCTGCCGAGTCAGACAGGGGTTTTTATGCTCTTAGTGATCTTCAGTGGATTCATCTGCCATGAATTTGCCCAGGCTCCCCTCTGAACTCACGTAACTCCTACCATTTGTAACTCCCCAGAGCAAAACATCCCAGGCCAGTTACCCCCTGTTTATTTTTACATAGGCTCCTGTTAGCTTCATGTGATGCTGCCACTGGAAGAGAAGGGGCACAGCTGCTCTCTGTGAACCCTCTCCAAGCTACCACAAGATGGGTATTTGTTATTTCCACCCCAAACCTTAAGTATCACACAGACATATACAGAAAATGGAAACAAGGGTGTGAGGATGAATAGAAAAATCACAGGATAAGCCTGAAGAAAGAAACTTAAGAGAAGTTAAGATGCAAATCCGATTACCAATGCAGAGTACACAAAGGCAACTTCAACTCCTAGTAACTGGGAAAACAAATGGCGAGGACCCCAGCTTGACAGGAAAGAAAATTAATCTGAACTGCATGATTAGCACAGTTACTAGCACTGGGGTAGAAACTTGTGCTAGAATCAGATAAAAAACACACTAATAATTATTCTGACTACATGCACTCATGTCAGCAGGCCCCCCAAGTTTCCTTAACAGTACTTAAGAACTGGCTCAAACCCCAAGGCCTCAGTAACAATTATTTTCAAAAACTGTTGGAAGACAACCAAGGACCTCAGGAAGGACGAGCACAGCACCTAGGCTGAACTCTGAGAGCTGCATAAAGGTCTGATGGACTGCCTGGTCATCCGGGGTAGCACAAGGACACACCACACACTTTTTAATTACCAAGAGGATAACAAGAGAAGCTAGTGCAGACTTATACAGAAGGGGCTGCATTTGAACATCTGAATTTCCTTTTTCAGCAGAAAAACTGCCCTGCTGGGTGCAGTGAAACAGTCAGATATGAAGTATATGTGAAGGACTTCATCTTGCATGCTGCTTCCAAGGGCAAAATGAGAAAATATGAAGAAAATGCAAAAAGAAGATATGAAAACAAGAGTATCTATCAGAAATTCGCTATTTAGTAGGGGAAAAGAAGCAGCCTACAGATATAGTGTCTTTTCTAGGTATGGTTCTATTCAGTATTTTTGCTAAAAAATTAGTAATGGAATAAGAGAATGCTTCTGAAATCAGCAGATACTATCCTTGGAGAGACAACAAGCACTTCGAAGGATGTCACCAGAATTAAAAATTGGAGAAACAGTTAAAAAATCTCAAGCACCAACATTTAGTGGGGAGGAATCATGAAAGGAATAAATGCAAATAGGGAAACAACTGGCATGGCTGCAGCACTGCTGTAAAGCCTCTGGGGTTTGTAGTGAATCACACTTAACCTCCGCCAACTGAGGATGCTCTTACAGGAAAGGAAACTCATTTGGGGATGCATTAAATGTCATAATTAGACAGTGCTACGTTCACTCTGCCAACCACTACCATGTCTAACCTCTTGATAGGATATAAAAAAGCATCTGGAAGAGTTCAGAGAATACTGTCACATAAAATAAATTACGAAAATATACGAAGAAACAGATTAGTTTTACTGACTGAGGGAAGAGATAATTGAGGTAGGGCCAGGTGGCCTCCAACAGTAGTCAGCACATTTTTTGGAAATCTGTTAGAAATAGTAGTTATTCCTTATGTGGAAGGTGTCCCTGCCCATGGCAGTGGGGCTGGAATTCGCTTATCTTTAGGGTCCCTTGCAACCCAAACCATTCTGTGATTCTATGATGCCATGTCTGCTGATGCTACAAAAAGATTAAAAAAAAACAAACTTCATATTCAGTGTTCTTCTACTGCATTCAGGTACATGGTCATCTCTCTCAATGTGAAAGGGTCTTCTCGATATACTGCATTCAAATTCAGACTTCTCACCATCAAGCCATTTATAAACTTCTCTTGTTTTGTCTGTGCCAAACTATCCCCTCCCCAACCTTGCTGAATTGCTTCCCTTTTTCTTTTTCCCTTGAATTTCTGTCTTCTAACAAGATGCTCCCAGAAACAAAGGATTTTTTTCCTCTTAAGCACAGACACCTATACAATGCCCTTTCTGTGAAATCATCTTTCTCTCACTATTAGTCATCAGTGTCCACCTCATCACCTCTGGCTTTTGAGCAGTGCCATGTCGTGGCTGAATGTAACACTTTAGAGGCCTGAAGTGCCTTTGTGAACTGCTTTTGAAAGCTGCAGGTGTACATCTCATTAGCAGCCTCTGTCAATGCCTCCCTTGCAAAAACATCCTGCTGCTTCTGATTCTAAAAAGGCAAATGTAGCAATACCATGATTTTATGAAGTGGAAGCTCTTTGGAAAGGGTTAGAGAGCCCAAGAAAACTGAAGCAAATGCATACTTATTGGTGATATCACCACCAACTAAACTAAATGGCTGAGGGCTTTGGTAGCATGCAGTGGAGAAGCAATATGCCACCTAGTGGAGATAAAATGGAGAAAGGAAAGGTAGGTAATCAGTCGTCTCCATGGAGAAGAAAGCTAGTTTAGTACAGAGGTCCTCTGAAAGCAGTGTTATATAAAGAGCAACAACAAAATCAGGTAAGGGAACTATTAATTTTAAGACTTCCAGTGTTTACTTCGATGTGAATCAGTTTATGCCACAAAGTCTGGCATCCTGTCTACCCCCCTTTAATATAAAACTTTCTTGCTTCCTACTATTACTAAATCTGTGTGTTCAATACACCAAAGATCACCTGTTCCATTGTTGCTTCGTGAAGTTCATTCAAATTCAAAGTATAAATACCTTCTTCTGTTCCAAAGATAATGTATTGATCTAAAAAATTAAGAGAAATTGTTTATTTCACAAGCTCATTAGCACTTCAGTAACAGGCAGCCTTAACATACAAACACAAAAAGTAACTTTACCTTTAGTATCTGGATGTATCCATGATGTTGCACAGTTAATCTTCAAGGGACAACCATCAAAGACTTTGGAAAAACATGCTCCCATCTGAAAGACACAAAAACTGAAACCTGAAACAAGTTTCTAGGATAAAGGTCTTAACTTCTGGCACTTGGCTACTTAACACACAACTGTACACACAGCATGGCTCTCTTCTCTTCAGACACAAACTTACTCTAACCTGCTTTGATGAAAAGTATTTTTTACCTTTCCCCCCAATTACAATGCAGCCTTCCAAACCTTTTCCTAGACTTCATATATGTTAAGAAATGCAAAGAGTGCTCAAAATGGTATGGACAATTCTTACTTACTAGGTAAGAAGAAGTTCGAGTGCTTATGCAACTGTGTAAGAAAGCAAAACAAGCAGAAACATTCAAGTAAGTAGCACTCTCTCCATTTGCTACCTCCTTTCCCCCTTTCTCTGTATTAAAGAGCGAATGCCACTGGAGATCACAGCCCACAGAGCCAGTGAAATCTCCATCTCTTCCCTTCACCAGTCAGGATGTGAAGTTTTTAAGAAAAGGAAACAAGTACAAATAACTGAGTGAAAAGTAATTGGCTACAACATGCACATCAGCCCAGATGAGGTGGTGGCTTGTTCTAGCATAAAGCTTCTGTCACTAGAGAGCTGACATGAGGGCAGACTTGCAATAATTCCCACTGCAAATGAGGCTTCTTACCAGCACCTTCGGCGTGGGTGGTAAACCATTGATTGCTGGCTTCTGTGGGAAGAGAAAAAGATCATAAAATAGCTCCCACGCACTGAAATAAAACTAGCTGGCTTGAAATGATATGTGAAATAGGGCAACTGATCAGACTGAGAGTCACAATACTTACAGGAAAATCTCTTTTTTCTTTTTTACGTGGCAGCTGAGGGATTTGTCCAGATCCTTCTGCATTTTCTTCAATGAGTTTCAACATGCCATCCCCATTTCCTAGAAGGAAGCCCAGGCACATTTTGGAACTCACTTGGCATAACAAAATAGAAAATATTTTGCTGCCCTATTCTCTCTTCTCCCTGTGCCTAGTGGGAGTAGAGCACAGTGAACTCTGCAACTTGTGTATACACTTCTCAGGTAGCTGAACCTTTTCAAGAGCAGCTGGCTTCTCTTCTGCATGCAAAGCTACACAGTAAAAGAAGGCTTCCCATTATCCAAACAGTCCCCAGGCTAAACAGGATTGAGAATGAAGCTGTGGCAATGTCCTCACAGATGGTTCTTCCTGCACATTCATTGTTTTTATGTTATTCCTGCAGGCAATAGTATTGACTGGCTGAGCATCCCTGCTTTGGGAAGGACATTTCCACCATGGGTCATGGCTCTAACATGAACCAGCACGCATGTAAAGTTTCACTTCATGGTCATGTATTAAAATAACGATCATCTGAACCCAGAGCTGACTCCCAAACTGATTTCCTTTTACAGGAATCAAGGCACCTTTAGGAAATGCAATGCATTTACCCAAGTCGCTGTATCTAGCTGTGAGCAATCCTGGGCTACTGATGCTGCTGGTCATACCAATGGAGGACGAATCAGTCTGAGGCCCACAAACAGGAATACTCTGTCTCCTATGAGCTGGTGGGGCTCTGTTCTGGGAGTCGGGGAAATGTTTTATCGTCTGAGATTTCTCATCATCCGGCAGGTTTTCCTCAGGGTAACTGTTTATTCTTGGCTGCAACAAAGAAAAGAGGTGATGATTACCTGGGAAATGGCATCTGGAAGCATACGCTTAAAGCAAATTTTAGTTCAACTCACACTGCTTATATATTAAAAAAAATGTAAAAATCAGCCTTTGAACAAAGCCATTTGTCAGAAGAATAATCTAAGAGGTATTCCTTCTCTGATGGAAAAATCCCAGCAGCGGGCACAATGCTGACTGAGAGGACATTCCGCACAGCATGCTCTCTTTACAGAGAAAATACCTAAAACTCACTTTGTCTACAACAGTGCACAAGGCCAGGAGTTCCCAAAGGTCAAGACTGTACAGACTGCAAGTCAGCATAAAATACACGAAGTCAGCAAGCAAATGGTATTGAAGAGAATTTATAACCTACTGAGAGCATCCAACGTAACCACGGCAGAGGCTGCACGAGTGGGGTTTTGCTGCCTAAAACCACAGCCACTTACCTTAGGAGGTAGAGGAGGTGGCCCTGCTCGCTTTAGTGTTGATCTGAAATAAAAAGGTGCAGGAGTTGTCTTAGTTAAATCAGCAATATAAATAGACTTGCTCGAGAACAAAGGCTACAAAAAATGATACAAGCCAGATGCATAGAAAAGACTGATCACAGCTTTGCACGAACAGGGTTAAACTAGAAGTCCAAGGGTGGGAAAAAAAAAAAAAAAGCATGTTAATCTTGTTAGAAGTGTAGTTTTTGATAAACTCATGTTCTTTCATAAATGTAGACATTAGAGAGTGTTCTGTGATGAAGGGTATTGAAATTTGCAAACCACATATGTTAAAGGACTAGTTCTCTGAAGGCACCCCCCTTCCACTGCTTGGATTTTACTTTTGCACTTGTTTTTTCTCGAAAATTCTTCCTGCCAGTGAAAATGCTGCATTTCTGGATCAGCCAGTGAATCACAGAGCAATGTTCTTCCCCAGCTTTTCCAAAGTGACAAAAGAAGTTCACTGGACATCTACTAACAGCAGCCCCAGCTGCACCTCAACTTTGGGCCAACCAACACAAGGGTTCACAGCCTTTCAGTGCCGCTTGCTGCTTTCCAGTGCACTTCTGGATCACTCAGATGATCCTCCTGGGTAACAGGAGCTGCACAAACCCAAGGACAAACACAAAGGAATATTTGCATGCCCACTGCCACCGCGAGGCCTGGCAGATTCGTCAACACAAAGTCTACTTTCAAGTGTGAGGCACTTCCATACATCCTAAAATAACCTCAGGAAGGAGAGCAAAGGAAGAAAGCATTGCTTTGCGTACATTCTCCAGACGATCAGATAAAACAGTCAAGCGTGCGTTAGCTCTTTGAGCGCGACCAGCCCTCGCTTCTACGAGTGGCAAAGCTGCCTGCAGCATTTTAGGGGATGAGATTTTGCCAGGAGACTGCCTGCTTAGCGAGAGCCACACGGGGTAAATGCAACTGTACACGAAGGAGGTTCACTCACTCTTCCACATCTTCACTCCCATCGCCAAATTTTGTAAGCAGTCCCCTAGGTGAAACGTTTAGAACATTAGGAGCTCTGCTCTAAGGCTGGCACGTGCAACCAAACTGATTGGTGAAAACATCTTTTAGTTTTGTAACGAGCATCTCCCAGCCCTTTACAAAACACAGTGCTTCTCTCTTGCTGCATTAAGCCCTTTTCAATTCAGCACAGTCGCTTCCTTTCCCTCCCTCCCTCACCCCCCACCCCCAAAGAATCATTTCAGCTCTCTTCCACACTAGATACCATCAGCTAATCCTTCCTCTTCCTACGTGGTATTTTAAATATTGCTGAAATGCCTAATAATAGAACCAACAAAAAAAAAAAAAAAAAAAAAAAAGAAACCTGAGGAAGTTACAAAAGGAGAAAAGCCTTTGCAGAGAAGAAATAGTGGAAAATTGCTTCCTTGAGTGTTGTATGCTCAAGGCACAGACTGTTTCCCATAACAGCAGGAACTTTTCCTCCAAAGCCAACAAAAGGTTGCAGGCTGGCTGTCTCGGTGCTCCAGAAGCCTGCTGCAACCCAAGACGCTGCAGACAAGTCAGCCTACAGTGCAGACACCCCCAAATCCCACACCACTATACACATCCTTCCGTGTCCCACAGCAAGTGTCACCCAGTGAGGAATGGCTACAGGGGTAGCTAATGGGAAAATCAAAACATATTACCCAAAAACTAACCCAAGCAAACATGGATTGTTCTACAATTCCCCTACCATTTATTTGTTTTGAAGGAAAAGCAGCTGTGACCAGGAGATACTAAAAAAAACCTACCCATCAGCAAAAAAACACCTCCATGATACAGAAAATCTATACAGAAAGTCATTTTAAAATGCTACAATAAGGATAGAAAGAGCCAACAAGTAACGTTCAATCTTCAGGCACAATTTCTGGTATGCCTCTTTCCACTGAAACAATTCCCAAGTCAAACATAGCAATCGCCATTACTCTGATAAAAGCCAAAGGACATGAAAAGCAAGGCCGGCTGTCTGTCTCCCCGCAGCACGCATCCTCTCTTTACATCCCTGGCGTTATTCTGACTTGCTGGGGACAGAGGAGCTATGCATTTCCTGTTTATCTTTTTAAACTGGAAGTGGCTTCCAAGTGAGCGGCACAGACTGACCATCCAGAAGTTTTATGACTCTTCTCCTTTCAATCAGAGAGCTTGTGTACTCAATCTGTATCTATTTACAAATCCATAGCCCTAGCAACGTTTGCTACAGCTACATTCCTTCTGCAATATAGGCTGGTATGGACAATCTTAATAATGGGACAGGAACAGAATTAAATCAGTAAGTTGCTTTGCAGGGAGGATATGAAGATGAGAAATCAGAGCTTTCCTCCCTCCCTGCTCTTCGACCCTGCAGATTCCAGCTGTCTGCACAAAACTCACCACTCATGAGAAAGGCTTCAAATCTTTTAGTTCATCAGGGTCACACAAGCAAAAAATCATGAATAAAGGAAGGAAAGAAGCCACTGTCATTACTGGATAGAGAAAGGCAAGGTCTAGAAAGCCACCCTGAACTTTTACTACAATGACAGTGAGAAAAGAAAAATGGGTTGAACTTAAAAAGACCCAAACACTAGCAATCTACATGACAAGGTCAGCCTTCCAGGGGGCTGGAGTGTCAGCTGACAGCTTATGCAAGACTTTATCTGCAAAAAAGCCAAAGAAATTTACTGCGTGCTGCTCAGTTCCAAAGAAAGATGGGAAAGAGGCTCTTTTAGCTTAGCAATTATTTGAACCGAAATACCATCTTTCCCTACAGATGTGCATCGCTGTTACTAAACATTCATATCACTCAACACAAATTCAGAGGTTGCCTTTAAAGGCAGAATCTGGTAGTTTGCAGCAAAAGGAAGCCACATACATGGTAAATTCAGTCCTAACTTGGGCACAGTTGTGCTCCCTTACATCAGGCCTGCTTTAGCCCAGAGGAAATCAGTTCGAGGGTATCTTTGCCTGAAACACTCCATCCCTTAACACTACGTAGCTGTTATTACAGATTGTGCTAAGCAGACACCCACAGCAGCAGTCGCACCACTAAATCTTCAGAAGCGGTTTCTCCTTCGCTTACTGGCAAAGACCTGACCTCCAGCACTGCGAAAACACTTGCCACAGGATGTCACAACTACAGAAGTGGCTCACAAGAGACGTGCAAGGGTAGTGCAGGATCCTGAACTCAGCCCTTGCAAGGTTTCTGATTTTGCTTCAGAATATTGGCTTTGGCAATGTTATTTCAGCACGGCAGACATCCGTGTATGCTTTGCTTTCCATCTACAACTGGGAGCTACAATAAATTTAAAATAAACTACTGTTCATCATTAAAAGAGATTAAAATCCAGTCTCCAAGACAATGACCAACCAACAGTAGAAGGATGACTGAAAACTGGGTAAAAACTCCCTTGCTTTCATAAATATTAAATATAAATTTGGGCTTAAGGTTGGATTTTCCACCTCAATTTATTTCTTTCAGACTATATTTTCACATTAAATCACAGAAATACAAGATGTTTTAAAACTCTGTACTTACCTGCTGCTTCCACCTTCTACAAAAGGATTCCAATGTGAAGCAAAGTCATTGCCAGCTGCCACCACCTGAGGATGCAGAGATTTTCATTTTTTTTTCCTAACAAACTGAATTCACAGCACGTGAAGAAGCCTGGGAGATTCCCAGAATGACCCATTAGCAATAAATAAAATTCCTAAGTGAGGTAATGTTTTAAAATATAGTTACAAAACAATTATCGAAAAGATATTTTCTTCTTAGATTCAGACTGAAAAGCAGCATCTGGAAATGGTATAATGCCAGTATCAAGTAACGTTAAATAACATGAAAGCAAAAACTTATGGTGAAAACTCAGTAAGGATTTTCCACTCGGGGCACTTCCAAGACACTCTTCCAGCAAGAGAACATAGTGCAGCCACCTCCAAACTCGTATGAAATACTGTCAGGAAAGGCTGGGGGCATTCCTGCCACTGTACCAAGGGGACCTCAACAGCAACAACATGTACAAGTCTCTGAAATCACATGCAAATAGGATGAACTTGTATCCACCTGGTGAACTCGAGTACAGCTTTAAAAAAAATAGAACTGGGATTTTTCTGGAACGCTGAGCAAAGATTTCTCCAAATCAAAATTAATGGCAGCTGTTGGTATTCACAACACTTACTAAAAAATGGAGCCCTTTCAAACAGTCACATACTGACCCAAAAGAACGTTAATTAGCTGATCTGAAGTAAACTGCTGAGAACTGGAATAAACAGCAGCAGCTCACAGGGGGCAAAAAGTCTGCATGCAAGTTGGCTGGGTTCCAAGAAACAAGCAGCAAATAAGCTGATGATGGTAAGATCAGGGACTCAAATGCAGAACAGCCTCTCCACATTATCAAATTAATTGGCACTTGCTGTTTTTTTCATCTGAGCGTGACTCCCTGCACAAAGCATAGAGGGCAATTCATTTTCTTAAAAATGTTTCAATTGTCCAGGGACCAAGAGTAGCCTTCTCATGACTCTGTACTTCAGACTTAAATTACTTAGAGTTGAACCACAAAACAATGAAGGTGCTATGATTTTAGTCAAGGAAGGAAAAAACAAACTTGTCCTTACCATTTCATCCCGAGCTTCAGTTTCTTTCCGTAGAGGGGGCTCAAACTGGAGCTTATCAACTACGAAACATTACATGGTCAACTTTAATACACACAACATTCTGCTAATGTCCTTTCAATGCTTACTACAGTGAAGCACATGTTGTAGCACAACAAAATAACGTACACAACACTTAATTTGCCTATAAAATGACTACCACTATAAATATCATTATTGTCTAAATGCTTAAATTCACAAATTTGAAACCCACAAGAAACAGATGAAAAGTAAACAGCAAGTCATAATATGAAAACACACTAAAATGTAATTGTGTAACCACATGTTATTTTTAAATTCACATGAAAGAAAAAAAGGGGCTTTTAAAAGTAAGCTTCCTAAAAGCAAGACGTACGTGACTCAGAGGAGCAGCTAGTCTTTATATTACAACAGGCATTTGTCCAAACCTGAAGAAAGGCAGTTTCTGCCCTCAAAATTTCAACTTAGATCCAACTGGGTAGAGCATTAGCATCGTTTTAAAAGTAAAGAAAAGGTTTTATGAAAAGAAAATGCCCTCAGTTGACAGACACCCTTGTGAGGACAGCTATTAAAATTACAAGTGCTCCAACAAGGTCAAGAAAAGGTTTAGCTTGTGAACTTGAAACAGTATAAAGACAAACACAAAATGCTACCTTTTTTAGTTTTCTTATCACAGAATGACAGCTAATGTATTCATGCAAAAAGATGCCCTCCTAATTATCAAGTCATTCTTAATTTTTTTTATGTACTTCCAATTAGTGTTTTTGATGTTTTAAGTAAGGCTTAAAGTCTGACAGATCACAGAACTGAAAGACTACACTGGTCATAAAAGGTTTCTGCCTGAACTTTACTATGCAGCAATGAGATGAAATGGAACAGCAGAATAACAGGCAAGTTTTAGTTTTGCTTTTGGAAAAATGGCACTAGCCTAGGCTGCCCAGAGGAGCTGTGGCTGCTCCATCCCTGGCAGTGCCCAAGGCCAGGCTGGATGGGGCTGGGGGCAGCCTGGACTGGCAGGAGGGGTCCCTGCCCATGGCAGGGGCTGGGATTAGATGGGCTGTGAGGTCCCTTCCAGCCCAAACCATTCTATGATTCCATGAAAATATCATTGAAGATTCATGTCTGTGCATTGTTTCTTCAGGTTTCGTTTCTCAAATGTGCCAACAGCAGGAGAGAATTTCTAGAGTACACAACTGAAGAATGACTACAACATCCTCTCTTGGTAGAAACAAATCAACACCATCAAACAGACAAATTATATTTGGAACTTACAGTTTATCTCTGATGCCGTTCTTTCTGCCCTAACATTCCTGTTCGTAGAACGAATTGTATGGCGAATAACAGAGTGAGGCTGCAAGAGTTGTAAACAGAAAAAAAAAATAGGAAAGTTATGTGCCTTTCTGTTGGATCTCAATCAACAATCAAACCAACAGAGAGAAAGAAGAGCTATTGCAGAGCCACATCATCTTTGTCCAAACCAAGACCCTGCACAGCCTGCACATGGGAACTTCATATACACTCCACAGCAAAAATGTGACAAGCTCTGACAAGATTTCCTGGTTCCTCCAGCACAGTAACTTACAGAAACTCTAAAAATGTTGGGGCAGTGCCCCTGTCAAGCTGAAGTCTTACATGATGAAAGCAAAGCAAGATATTTAAACGCTGGGTTTACCTGAAGGTAGAAAATAACAGATGTTCTCACCTCAAAATCATCATCATCAACTTCATTGTAGTGTGTGTGGTTGTCAGGATTATTAACTTTGTCCAACAGCTCAACTGCTAAAGATCTTGAAAGACCAGGCTGCCCTACAAAGCTATGCTAAAATCATAAAAAAAGAACAAGTTATAATATGCAGCTGATATGCAACTTCCAATAATAAACACCCAATATAGAACATCACTGAATTTTGCCTTGTTTGGGAGCTCGAGTATTTCTTTAATGACTCCATAGTGACTAGAGTTTCTATCTCCTCTGTAAGCATGGAAATGGCACACTTTTGACAGTTGGAAATTAAATTCTGAGTCAAACAATTACACATTAACTTCATTTTCCACAAAAGTAGTTTGGTCAAATTTAGTAAGACAGATACACGAACAAATGCTAGCTATATAGATCAGTTTTCTGTTTGTGTGACAGAAAGGGTCAACATCTGTGCAGCTATACCTAAGAGGCTGAGACATCCACTTGTGGAAAAGGCAGGCTGAAGAACATAAGGCAATTTTCTGTAATTTTCCCTACCAAAAATCATAAAAAACTTGACCCAGAATAAAGTCTTGCCACTTTTTCTAGTTAATCATTGTCTCATTCATTCAGATTTCACCACCCATATTGTGGGAGAGAAAGAAAATTGTTCCAGTTTGATTTTCCATTGATTTGTTGCTCACTTTGAAGCAAGAGATCATTTACTAATGTCACAAAACGTTCCAAGTCACTTACAGAAAGGAGTCTGTCTGCTGTTGGTCTCTTCTTTGGATTTTTTGTAAGTGCAATTTTGACAAAATTATGGAATGTTGATGACCTTAAAGGAAAATGAAGTTTTATATTTAATTTTTCAGTAAGATCATTTTGATTTTAACACAGAAACTAGACAGATTACAAAAGGATGCACTAAGTTAGAATGCTGAATACCTCAATGCATCTCAGGTTTGAATTATTATGTTACCAAGTTAACAAGATAGGAAAAACACATTTGACTAATGGAACTTGCATGAAAAACGTTTTGGTAGGATACAGAAAATAAACTAACCACATATGTTGCTATTTAAACTTTTTCCAGTTTCAACTGTTATGAAATTAGGTAGCAAAAATTCTGAATTAGGTACCTAGCAAACCCTCAAAATCCAAGCAAACCTACAAATTTCACTGTTCTTAGCTACTCGTAGGAAAATATATACGGAGTTCTAGACAAAGACTCAACTTACTCTTTAAAATATTTTGTTGCTATTTCCAGAACAATTTAGGTGGTTATGCTATATAATCTTTTAAATTTTGAAGTACAATTTGATGTTATGACTGGACCTACAATTTTTCAAGCATTTTTTCTCAGTTGCACTTGTGTTAGTGTAACTTCTGTGGCCAACATTAGTCCAAGAACACTTGATTTCAAATCATGTTAAAAAACACATTTCCTCTTCTATTTTTAACATCTACAAAAGGACATCGGAGAAGTAATGTACGTTGACTGGCTGCAGTTACAGCGAGCAGTTTCGATTCAGGAGACAAACATTTAGAAGTGTTTTCTCCCTTCTTCTAGCACACACCTGTCTACCCAAATACCTCAAGGTAAAAAGATTTTATAGCAAAATTGCAAGCAAAAAATCCATAATTGTTTTGATAACAAAACATGAAAATTAATATGAAAATAAAATGTTATTAAGTATGACACAAAATACTGCAGGTGCTAGGAAGGTATCACAAGTTGAAGGAATTATTGCTGAATGTAAATTGGCAGAGGCACATACTTCATGAAAGGATTAAACAATTACCTGTCCCATTAATAGTGGCAAATACCTTATAAATAGGAATTAAAGGGAAGGGATAAAAATAGCTTTTCTTCCTAGGACAAACAAGAGGACCAAGGAGGGAGATTTCACATCCATCTGGACCACTGGTAGGGGCCAATTCACACAATAAGACTGTCCTGTGCCATACTACTGGTTTTCTGCCATGTCAGCAAATACCTGCTGCTGGACCTCAGTTCTTTCTCATTTGTTTTCATACTGCAACAAACAACTGGCTGTTTCTCAGTGAAACAACTTCTGGGTGAAATCACCTTTTCTCTGAGTTACTGAATTTAAAACTAGCCCACACTATTTTTCACAGCGTGTCATTATCTTCAATAATGACAAATCATTTTCTCATATTATCTACAAAATATTGAACAAAGGAAAGGGTTTAACCTACCATTTTGCTTTTTCCTTTAGCTTTGGTGGTTGAAAGTTACTTTTTGACATTAAAAACAAAGCCCTAAAGGTAAAGGAAGAATAACGTAAAATAATGTCATCATATGGTTAAAAATAATATATATATATATAAATTATATATATATTCATTCCAATATCTAAACACTTTAAATTTATAATTCATGATCAGAATCATTCTGGTGAAACTGGATTATAGTCTATACTGTGTTAGAGGACAGATGTGATAAAGTTGTTCATTTTCTTATCCTTAAATAAAATCTTTTTAATGCCGTGCATAATCTTGTTAAACCTAAGGCTACGGGTTTCTTTAGCGATTTACTCTACCTGTTCTTAATCACATTGTTACTGACACTATGAATTTCTTTTGTTAAATTAAAAGATTTAAGTTTATTAATTCAATTCTAAATTCAGGTCTTTAGCTTCAGACTGGTATCTTAGAAACAGACATAGCTCATGCAGAAAGCAACTGATGAAGGAATACTAGTGTGGGTTTTTAACTCTGAGCTATGAAGAGGGTTGAAGCATATCGTAACAGCCCCTGCTAGGACTGAAGAGGATCTGGAAGGAAAGCAAGCTCCGCTGCCAGCAGACCTCATGGGGTGCAGATCGAACATGGGTGGCTGGAGTTCCGCGAGCTCAATGGCTGTTATGCCGACCGCCCAGATGTCGCAGAGCTGGTTGTATCCACCATTCTTCTCCACTGCCGCAACTTCTGGGGCCATCCTTTAAAAGCAAAGGCATCAGTCAGTCAGCACATACAGAAAACAAGAGCCAAATCTGAATCACTGCCTGCACGCAGGAGTCACGCAGTACTTTATGTAATACAAGTGCAGAAAACCCCACAAAGAGCACGAGTAAGGCAGAAGCCTGCTGTCGCCTCCCCAGCATCAGAGGACAAAAGAAACACAGAGGTTTGTGTGTTCTGCCTAAGGTTGTGAACTTGCCAGCAAAGCTAGGAATAGAACCAGAGTCTCATGATTCCTGGAGAAATGCTTTAATGACCAGATAATCTTCCTGCCCTGAGTCCTCACGCTGCACCAGGATAAGGAGGGCAGCAAACAATTAGAAGGCATTGTCTGAATTAAGCTGGACGAACACGTTCAGTCTATACTAAGAATATCGCCCTGGAGAAAGGCATCCTAACTGCATCACAGTAATGCCAGAATTCAAAAGCAGCTGCATTTGCATATTCATCCCGCTCAAGATTTACACTGATAAGTTAGCATATTAAAAACTGTCTTGCACAGAAATTAGGTACTAGAGATGATTAAAAGATCAAAATCTTTTTCTTTGCAATTTCTTCTGCACAGCAGAAATCTGAAAGACATCATTTAGTTTATTCACTAGAAGAACAAGAAGCTGGTGAGAAACTAAATGACCACTGCATAGCTGGAAAAAAGGGGAGAATGTTTTGCATTAATAAGGTTGAGAGAAATCTGAGGCCTCAAACACCAGGTAGGTTATGTTACAGCAACAGACCAGCTACAACCAGTGGTTCCCAGACTTCTACTCTTTGGCATTTTACTTGGAAGAAAGGGAATGTATGCATTTGCTATATATATTTTAAAATACATGCATATACTTCTATATTTATATACACATACTTGAGTATGTGTATTTTAGAATTCCTGGCATGATTTCTAAATACAGACTTAGCTTTGCATGCAATCACAGAAATGGAAGTAGTTTATTACCAGTAAGGGGTACCAATAAACGATTTCCTCTTTGCAATGGTGGCTGTTATTTTTGCTGCTACGCCGAAGTCAGCTGGAAAATGAAATGATCATATTTAGAAATTTAGATTTTAACACTCCAATTCTACTCTAGGAAGTATCATATTATGAAAAGACACTAATGCAAATCAATGCAAATTAAGAATTCATTAAGCTTCAACAGTTAAAGATTAATAATGAGATCAGCTAATTTCTACACTGACATGATCTCAAATTAAGAAGATTAGTTTCTATGTACAGCTCACTCATGATCCTCTTCCTCTCCTAGCTATTTTTCCATCTCACAAAACGGCAACCAAGCAACCTCACAAAATTTAGTGGGTATTCAGTTTAATATTCTAGAGGAAAAATAGCATCATGCTTTGGAAGCAGCACTATTTCTGTGTTACTTACAAAGGAACTGTGGGGGGCCATCTGTTCTTACTTCTGGAGATTCTGTCTAGGGGACAATTATCCCTTACTCTGAGAGCTGCAGATAATCAGGTGGTCTTGCAGAGCCAAATATCATTTAAGTCCTGTCTTGTTTTTGTTGTATTTGTAGTATGACAGCTGGAGGTTAATTGTGGACAAATCTAACTAGCTTAGCAGGCAAAAGGAAGGTATCAGTGTGTGACCCAAGTTTAATGGAGTTAGTGGAAGCTCCTATCAGTTTCAACGTTTTATTTTTATTTTTCCTTATTCTTTAAAAAAAGCTTTACTTTCCTAGCATAGCACTCCTGTGCCACCGCAGGGGAGTAAGCATGTGGAACCGCACAGCTTTTCTGAGGAGTAGCAATGCAGCTAATCGCAGCTACCCCAGTTTCAACACCAGACACATGATGATGAATATCTCATGCTGTCTCCCAGGATGTCTGCGTGTGCACGTAGGCTGCTCTAAAGAGAGGCAGCAGACAGGCGGACGGGGTTTTAGAAGGCAGTGTGCTCAGATGAAAGATTCAGCCTGCCTGAGCTCCCCTAAACATGAAACATCACTGGAGGAAGCCAGCAGTACAGATCCCTTCTGAGTGTTCATCTGTGGGCCACACAGTGCTTGCAAAGGAGGAGAGTTTCCTCATCTCCACCTGCGTGGACATGCCCAACATCACACGCCGGAGGCGCAGCCAGCAATGGACCCTGTGTTGCCACAGGCTGCCTGGCTCAGGAGAAGCTATCTCACTACAGAGCTGTCATTGTGGCTAGCAACAAACACATCGATATCCAGGTAGCCCCAGCCTGACAAATTCCAGGGAAACCTGGGAAGCTTCAAGGTCTGTAGGTTGAAAAAAAAACCAATTATCTGCAACTTCTTGGCAGAATGCAAAAGTTCTCATCTCATACATACATACAGCCATAGATACACACTTTCTGTTGTCAACTACTGCCCTAATAGTGCAAGAAAGAACATTCCACAGTGCAATACCAAAGGTTCATGGCACAGAGAACTAATACAATTGGCTGCGTTAATACAGGAGATTTGCTGTATTATGCTTTATCATTTATTGCAAGCTCAATCTTGGCTGAACACGTGCTGCTCAACACAAAGACAAGGCCTTATAAAAGCTGAGTATTCTCATCAGGAGGTAGGGTCTCTACATTACAGTTATTTTTTTGTGTTTCTGCCTGGTAGGAGTGATAAAAGACAACTTGCTAAATCAATGGTCAATAATACAAAAACCCTCCTATTTGCTTTCTGTCTTACTAATAAATTCAAGCAACTTACCTAATTTGACATCTCCATGGTCTGTTAGTAGAATATTTGCACCCTAAAACATAATAAATATAAAATTAAAATACTTTATCAGAAATATTTTTTCTGCACTAGAAAGTTTAAGGTAAGTTTCTTAAAGTTCCAAGTTACCTTTATATCTCTATGCATTTTTCCCTTCATATGCAAATAAGCAAGACCCTGGAAATAAAAGAGACAACACTTCATCATTTCTGACACAACACTTCATCATTTCTGTCATTTGTTAACACAGTGCAAAGCCTGTCTTATTTAACAAATAGGAATTACTCGATGTACCTTATTTGAAAAGACAAAAATTTGAGATTTGCAGCTAAGAGGTATGCTGGATTCTGTTCCTCATCTCTCCCAGCCCTACCCAACACATGTGAAGACCTGTTTAAACCACTCATGGTCTAGCATCTTACATATGGATATGTGTATTTTCAAAACAAGCCTCAAGATAAATCACCATTTTCCTTTACTAAAATTAGCTATATTTTTGAAGTCCTGAAGGTTTCAACAAACAGGTGTTCAGTTTTTGAGCTGCCCATCCAGCAATACCAGTTCCTGCAGCAACAGGAGATCAGGAACAGAGCTCCCTAGCAGATTTGTCCATAGGTTTACACCCCTGCCTCTGGCAGTGACAAGTTCAGCCACCGCTTCAGGGAAAGGTGTGCATCTTTGTGATTCTCTTATGCAATTATTATTCATAGATGCAGCAGGGAATGCAAAGTTCCTTTAAGAAACATGCTGCCTGCGTCACCTTATCTTATATTTCTACAATTATTAGCAATCAGAAGATGAAAGAGTTTTAGTTATTTGGTTGTAATATTTTTCCTCTACAAATGGTTAAAATTTAATGTCACAGATCAAGCACGCAGTTTAAAATGTGCCTTTTTTTTTTTTTTTTAAATACCCAGGTACTTACTCTTGCTTGCTAGGTATTAGCTGCTTTCTGCAATGAGATTCAGAACTTTGTCCTAACCCTAATCACTTTCTGCACGGAATCACTGTATCAGAACAATGCATGAAAATAGCCTAGACAGCACTGTGGTCACAACCTGCAAAGCCCTGTCTTCCACAGTTTCACTGAAACCAACAAGATCACCAAAGAGTTGATCCAAACAGGACTGAGTTTTAGTATTTGGCCCTGTAATGGTTTCCACAGAGACATCTACTCCTGCATAAGCTCCTTTGCAAATTACATTGCAAATGAATCACAGAATGGTTTGGGTTGGAAGGGACCTTAAAGGTCATCTAGTTCTAATCCCCCTGCCATAGGCAGGGACACCCCCCATTAAGTCAGGTTGCTCAAAGACCCAACTAACCTGGCCTTGAGAAGCACTGCTCTGACAATGATTCTAAGCAAATATTTGCACTACATTACTGTATTTTTTTTTGCTAGTTTTTATGTATACAATATAGAAACTAACAAATTAACTCTGGTCAATTGGTCTCAAGTGAATTCCCAATGCTTGCAATTGGAAGTGATGGTACCGCATCATTTTCTGGAACGACTCACCTTCCAGATTTACTTTCTGTACACAGACTATCACACAAGACTTTATCACACACCTGCAGAAGTACAGTACCTGTAAAGTTTCTCTGCACACGTATGCAATTTGTAACTCTGACAGAGGTCCTGTTACTGAAAACAAAGATTAAAAAGTGTGTAAGTCGACAGCCTGTAACATATAAATATTGTGAAGCAGCCAAAAAAAATTTATTGCCATGAAAGTTAAAGACCTTTTTTTACGAGGACTGTATTTTACATTCAGCTGAAAAGAGGGTTTTGTTTGTTTGTTTTACAGAAAGCCTTTCTGTAAAAAAAACAAAAACAGCACAGCAACAGAAGACAATACCCACAGCGAGAAGAAAACTTGTTTGACAGAAATCTAATTATCATTTTAAAAGTGACTTCGCAGTAATAAAATATCCTGTACTCTGGGAAACGTAGAAAGCAATAAAAATGACTTCTGCTAATTTTCTAATATTAGTAACAGCAATGTTTTATGCTAGGGGGCCATGGGACTTAGAATTGTTTTAAAGGTGTCTGAAAAATAAGTTAGAAAGCTTTTGTACTCAAAAACCCCACATTTTCATTTAAAGGCAAAGCAAGTTTCTGGACTGCTTTTTTAACAACTCCAGTAAATCCTTCTACAGGGTCAACAACTCTAGGTTAGACCTGACAGGTGAAAATAATAATAGAAGAGTGGTACAGTATAGTACAAGAGGAGAGATAAAGAGTCTTTTTTTTATTATTCTTTAAAGAACAAATTTAGAGATTTCTCAGTAAAACCTGCTTCTTCATAGCATGCAGAGTCTCCACATCTAAACAGAATGTCTTCTAGCTGTGAACTATTTAGAGGTCTTTTTTTTTCCAGTACCTTCAGAGAAAGGAGATAAACTACTACTGCGTACTGACATTCAAGACACTGGGCTGACAGAAGGCAACTAAAGACGTAGACGAGCTCACAATGTACAACAACTGTAGTTACCAAAGAGCTCTCCACTGGGATAAATCAAGCTCTTGTTACCTAAGTATCACAGAGAGAAACGAACAGTGTGATGATTAAAAGATAAAGCATGTTCTGGCCTAGAATGGCAGGATATTAGCACAAAGTGACTGTTTCCATGTTGAGAATTGCTCTCGACAAAATCTGTTGACTGTAGCTAAAAAACACTGTTCATTTCTTAAGAAAAAACACATGTAGTGCTGGCTAGTACCAACCATTCCCTGTTAGTTTCCTTTCAAATTCTCCTCTTTGCATAAACCTTTCAAAGGGTACAAATGTAAGTAAGTAATTTTCAAAGTACCATGGTAAATATCTTGGAGGGATCCCCCACCGCAGTACTCCATGCATATCCACAGCTTTTCACGGCTACCAAAAAAAAAGTTAAAACACAGACATCAGAAGCTGATTGATCTGTATGCAGAACACAATTAATAATGATTATTTAAATTATTTTCTATTGGTCTTGATCGCTCTTTGTTAAAGACACTAATACGTGACTAGCAGTTACATGCTTTGCATGTTATTAAAAATCTCAATATAAATTCTCACCTATCAAAATGAAAATTTTATGCCAAAATCACTGAGAAGCTTTTAACTGTTATCAGACCTAAAAGATGTTGCTTTAACCCTGACCTCTTAACTGCAAGGAATAATATGATTAAGGAACACTTGAGGTTTACCTTCTAGCAGCAAGAGTACATTAGATAAGCATGCTACACTCAGTTTCAATCTGAAATTGAAATTACCTAATTGTATCTAAAAAAATTCCTCACAACCTCCAAAAGGAGTGTTGGGGATTTAGAAATCCAGCTATTTTCCAGCTGAAGTCCACTTGGGCTGTACAAATTACTTAAAAAAATGCAGTCCTCCATGAAATCCAAAGACGAAGCCGTGTAGAAAAAGACCAAATTGGCAAAGTGGTGATATATATTCCCACAGAGCCAATTGATAAATGGCATTGTTCCACAGAAATGGAAAATATTCCCCAACTTTCTGTATAACATTTAACGTGTGCACTTGAAGACGTGGCCAGCTGGCATCACCTTGCTCTCAGTACGTCGCATCTGTCGCACCAGAGCTATGAAAAATGTTATTACCAGCAGCCCAGATTTAGTGTGTTTTGCTCTTACAACTCACTGGCTATCCTTGCACAGCACACAATACTGCCATTAAATAAAATACCTAAAAGCAATTCTACTCTAGATAAACAGTGAGCTTGCTTTGTATTAGAAGTGATAAATGTTTAAAATCTGCCCAGCAAGAGAGCAGGATTGGATATGTTGCAAGAGTCTCTAAGGGAAAAGTTTCTTTCTGTTCCTAGTGATAAAAATATTCCAGCCTTTTGGCCAGCAGAGAAAACAAAGTATTAGTCACTTTTTTTTTTCTTTTTTACTTTTTTTTTTTTTTTTTTAAGCCAGATGGGAACTGAAGGGAATTCAGCATAGAGAAGACAATGAGAACAATGAGAGAGGATATAAGTAATAAACCAGACTGAGATTGTCTCAGGAAAGAACCAGACGAAATGTAGGTAATACAGTGGGGTTTACCTGAGATAGCTCCCAAAATAGGCGACTATGTTGCAGTGTTTGCATTCTTTAACCATATATATTTCTTGCTGTATCAATGAAAAGTCATCTCCTGAAAAACAGGAAACAATCACGGTTACATCACACAAAGCTGAACTTTGAAAGAGACCTCAAAGCGTGTACGACGCTCGTAAAAACAAGCCAAGGGCTTGGATAACTGCAGCAGCCCCTTCATGGCTCCCAGGCCCACCCAGCTCCACCAGACACGGTGTCTGCAGCATGAGGGTCCCGAACACAGACTGAAATATTGCAGCAATGTAACTCCAGAGTCCCCCAGCTGAAACCGAGAGAAAACAGGCACCGTAGGCTCGCCATTAAAAATCTTTCATTTCAAAATGCCTCTGAGGCAGCATACGGCCTGCACGCCCACTAGGCCACCGCTGACTCAGAAGAGAAGCACAGAGCCCGCACCACCGGCTGCCTCGTCGTGAGAGCAGTTTTTGATTAGGACAGCTACATAAGCACATTTACACATTCTACACAGCCTTTGCAAAAAGAGCCCTGTGCTTAAAAACACATTAGGGACAGCACAATAGCCTAGCATGTTCCTAACAAGTTAATTTAAAAGGGTAAAAGCTTAAAAGCTATCATAAACTCAAAAAGATGTAATTGTATAGCTGCAATGAAGGCAAGAAAAATACGGAGCCCTAGGAAAAACACTGGTGTATGTTTATTTAATCCCACAGGCAGAATTTCCACACAGGATCCCGAGCTCAGAGGTGGCAACTCCTCAGGCCCATGCCTCAGGGCAGGCCGAGGGCTGTGTCCATGGCCTGGCCCCAGAGGCTCTCCCTCCCCGTGAGCAGCGCTTCCCTGCCATCCCATAATGTAATGCCATAATGCCGGCACTGGCTGACAGCCTGGCAGCCTGCCTCTGGGGAACAACACCTCAGGAACTGGCCGACCGGGCCCTCACAGGCATCTGCCCGCCTTGTGGTCATGCACACGGGTGTTACTACCTTTGTTCTTCCTTTGGCATGAACAAGACGCTTGTAGCAGCTTGCAGGACACGAAAGACTGCAATTTAGATAAAGGTCTTGGGTTTTAGAGAAAGTGCTGCTTCCGAAAATGTGGCAACTACCATGTCCTCTCATGATTAAAAAAAAAAAAAAGAGCTTTGTATATTTATTTTCATTTCAAGTTTTATTAGCGAAATCTATCTGCTAATATCAAGCCAGGGGTGTGGAAGCAGAAGTACAGCCCTATACCGCTGCCCTTAATTTATGTGATTTTGACAAGTCCAAGAGGTCTCAAGTACTGCTATAAATTCTGTTTGGATCCCCGGTGTGTTTATTCAAGAAGTAACAGCGCGGCTAATAGTCTTAATAACCTCTTTAAAAATCAATGTTTTTATGGGCTGTGCTTCAAGCAACTTCACCAAGCAATGGAGTCACCAAGGAGACCACACCAGAGGGTTTTTAGGCCGGACTTTCCACCCGTGCTGGACAGACCCACAGCCAGCCAGGACTGACGGCCTGCCCCATAGCACTGGAGATCACAGTGCAAATCGTGGCTCTCTACTTACAGACATTCACCTTGTGTAGAGACGTTTACAGATAGAGTGAAAGAAGTGCCTGTTCACTACAATTATTTTCAAGTGATCGCAACCTTTGGGATTTTTACGTAAGAAAATAGCCACAAAACACAAAGGTAGAGAGGGAGGAACACATTTGTACAAACAGAGCCCTGGCTAACTTCAGTAAATCCTCAAGGGCTTCTTGAAGTTGAGTTGTGTGGAGAAAGACTTCACCAGGGAAGGAAAATATTAGTAGAGGAGTTTAAGACAGACTCTTGACATTTGAAATACGAGCAGTTATTTTTTGGGAATAATGAAAAAAGGAAAAGGCAACACAAACTAGGCAATCAAATTTAGCACAAGCTTCACACTGTGCTTTATGGGTTACCTTTCAACTATAGCTTTGCTTGAACTCAAGCACCCTGCCTATAAACAACTGCTATGAACAAAGGGTTGAGTTTGTTCCAGGCAGACTAATCGCTTCTATTTCTGTGATGAATTTCCACAAGGAAACTGGTAAATACTCACAGGTAACTCACTGGAGCATTTTAAAATTAAAGAAGTTTTTCAAAAAAGTCAAATGTGAGCAAGAGCGAAAGCAAAAAAACTCCCACCTCACACCAAAGAAGGTACCACCTTTCTCTAATACTGCCAGCTGTCCATGAGTTCACAGAATTGAATCCCTGATCTTCCAAGCAAAGGATCTTTGGTATGTAAGAAGCAGCATTTCAGAATATCTAAACACTGCCTCATGAACTTCATGATCAAGAAGCATTCCTGAAACAGCAAAAAACCTGTAGGTAGCATCTTGACTTGCCCTTCAATAGCACTATCTAGTGTGAAGCAACAAGAACTGTAACTAATAGGGGAGAAAATGAAGGAAATATGGTGATTTTGTACTAGAAAGACTGATGGTAGATGAGATAACAACCTTCATGCCCATAAAAGACATCTGTGGAAAAATAAAAACAACAGGAATAATCTATTCTGTTGTTCTAAGATAGGACAATTAGACAGGGGCTTAAATTGCCTTAACCTTCAACCCTTGTACATATGAAAAGTTTCTCCTATGAAAGTGGCGATGAAACACTGAACTCAATGCATGGAAAGCCAAGAAATTTTGCACCAGTGGAAAAAAAAAAAAAACAAAAAAACACAAAACCACCAAAGAAGTACCCATCAGGAGTGACTCAGACTGATCCTACCTTTCAGAAGAGGAGATGAACACAGAAAAGGTAACCTCCATGCAATTAAATAAATGGAGAACCTATTAAAAAATGGAGTAACCTACAAAAAAAGGGAATAAAAGAGGGATTTGGAAAAAGGGGCATGGGCTGAATGTGGGCACAGGGCTGACAGAACAGTAACAAACAGACGGAAGAAAGAAGAGACATATCCACGAGAAAAGTCTGGCAAAATACGTAGAAAAAGATTCTGAAAGATCAGACTCAAAGATAGGAGAGAAGATGTATAGTGCTTCAAAGATGACAAAAATGAATTCAAAACAATGGAATTCAGAGTTTCCAGGCAGCTGGAGTATTAATCTTGGCAAGAGATGCTGGAATTGGGCAAAAATTAAATATCCTTGGATAGCATGAAAATAAAAAAGACAGTAAGACGAATTTGTAGAAAATACTTAATCAAGAGGGAGACAGCAAGATAAGAACAGTTAGATCAAAGGTGACAATATATCCATACAAAGAGATTTTCATCTGGTTTAGTCATCAGAGATCGCTTGATGCTAAATAACATGGAATTGGAAAAATGTACTTTTTGTCTACTCACATGTTTGCAATTATGGGCTATGTGGCATGCTGAGCAAAAACGTAGTTTAGGGAGCTGCTGTAAATCACCCCAGCAGCGTGGTGACTCACTGCAGCGCGCTACTATTATGTAATTTTACCTCTCTAATGAGACATGCAGGACACAATGGAGGGTTACAATGGAATATTCTCCCCCGATCAGGGTCTGTGGTCGAGGCCGCTCGGCTCGGCACAATGAGCCGCTTGTCTGCCAGCACAGCTGGTGGGGAGGACGACTACTGCAACTTGCAGCCCCATCCTCTCGCGTTGCAAGCAGATCAATTTCAGAAGCTTAACAAAGTAAAGATTAGTAAATTTGTGATAAATCTGTATTTAAGCAAGAGATCACTGACAGAACTCACTGACAGTCGTGAATTACTCTGTTTGCAGACACTTCTCACCTGGTACAGGATGTCCTGCCAAGTTCCCTTAAATGTGCAGCCTGGGTTTACATGCCCCACTCTGCAGCACGGGAAGGACCTGATGGCTCTACTGCCTTTCATGCAGCACTGTTAGGTCCTCTGAGCACGCCTGACCTTGGTGGTTTGCAAGCAAGTTTGTTCCTGATCTTATTTTCATGGGCTCCACTGACTGCTTTGAGTGGGCCCATCCTGCAAAAAAGACCCAGGGCCACCCCTCACATCGCCCTCTGGGCCAGCTGAGATCCAGTTTATTGTCCAGGAGGCTCCTCAGGGGAGAATTTCAGAGCTATTGTTGTAAATTGGTTTCTTTAGCATTACTTCAGAGCTGCAGCACAGGGCTGATACCAAGAGGGAACAGAGGGAGGGACAGGCAGGCAGCGCCCAGGCCTTGCATGCAACTGGGAGGAGAGAACTGACAGCATTTGGAGATGCTGACGGTGTCGTGAAGGGTGGGACAGCAGTGATTATGGAGAGACAGAGCAGAACTCCATGGTACCAGCGTGCTGGGCAGTACTGTATGCTCCTGGCCTCCCAAATGTGCTTGACAGGCATGCCAGGCTGCCTGGCAGGAGACACGATGGGTGCTCACAAGCTGGCTCCAGCAGCCACCCCTGGAGGCTTCACTGTACATACCTGGGACTTCCATCACAATATTTTAAATTAGACAAAGTGGGATGCCATTAGTAACGAGACCAGGTGAACACCACTGTTAGCAGAAGCAGCTACTGCTGCTGCTAGGACCATGTCTCAATTTTTATTTTATTTTAAATTTTATTTTAAATTTTATTTTATTTCAACAACCTGGGTGCCAGAACAAGGCCAGAAAGCACCGTGGGAATCACTACTTCACAGAAACCATTCGTCCCAATAGACAAACCTCACAGCCAAGCTGCCATCGGGCACTACTTACAGGTCGTTAGCTCCTCTGTGCTGATTTCCACACATCCAGCTCTCAATCATTCCAAGCCACTTCTCTGAACTTAGTAAGGGTTCAATCTCCTCTGATGAAAGAGGTGGCATCCCCAATATACAGGTTTTTCTTAACACTGAAATTTGTTGCCAGTCTTTTCTCTCCAGCCTAATTAAGTTTAGCTCCTGAGACATTTTCCATTTCCCATTTCTATAGCCTGACACGCAACATGACTGAACTCCAGCCCCAAAATATTTTGGGGGAGGTGAAGAGACGCAAGGCATTAGTGTAGCATCCCATCCTATAGCTCTGACACACACAGAAGTCCTGCTTTCTTCCCTGCCTTGCAGACCTGCATTCCTCTTTACCAACCATTTTGAAAACTGTGAACAATCCTTTTAAAGTTTCGTGTCTTTAAGAAGAATAATTCAGATTGCACTCAAGCATCCGAGCTGTTTTAGCCATACGTCTTTTCTTGGGATTCAAGGAAACCTGCAGTCTGACTGAAAGAATTTAGATTCCCAAACCCTGAAGCTGAGAAACTTGATTCCAAGTAGGATACAACTATTTGGAAACAGTGATGTTTCCACCAGCAGATTTCATTGCCAGGCATCTCAGCTCCTGACTGCTGAGGGCTGATGGTACTGATTAGCTCTCGATTGATGCAAAATATAACTGATGGCAAAGCGCTGCCACAGCAGCACGAGCTTGGCAGCACGCAGCACATGAATGTTCAGTGACTGCTCCAACGCCAGAACCAATTTCCCTGCTTATATTCTCTTTTCCCCTGCGTGGTCCTAGTTACAAGCAGCCATGTCAACAGATAACCTGTGCTCCTATGTCGAATGTTTTCATCTCCCTCCCTCTCTCCTTGTCTTCTGTACTTACTACCTGGGACCAGGAGCTCACCCACTCTGGATACAGACATTTCTGCAGGAAGAACAGCAGGTTATAAATGCATTAGAAGCAGGCAAAGCAAAATCGGACCACTCTCCAAGAAGTTAAATATCATTAAAATGCTGGGCACTCTGCATTAAGAGACCACGCTGTCTCTGTTTTGCTTTGGGTACGCTCCAGGAGCGGGCTGAGCAGCTGTGCGGGGCGGCAGCAGTACCACTCGGCACATGGCACAGCACAAGGCAGCGACGTCCAGCCTTTAGCAGCTCCAGAGCATTTGGAAAGGCAGGCGTTGGGCTCAGACAGATGCAGTGGTGGTGGAATGAGCCGTGCTTCGACTTCTTCCAGGTGTCCCCGGGGTATGGTGATGCCAGCTTGATGCCACAGGAGTTTGCAGCCAGCAAAGGAGCACAGGAACAGGTTAGCGAGGGCTTCTGGCAGTGTCTGACAGTTCAGCACGTAAAATCTGTGTCTAGTTAAACCATCACACACACCACACATGATCCCAGCCCAACCAGGTTCCACACCACGAGGCAGTGAAGGTGAAAGGGGTAACCAGGAGTTATTTCCATATTTCTTCATCTCCCGGAGCTTGCAACAATGTTTTGAGCCCTGCAGGCTTAGCTCAAATAAGCCTCAGGCTTGTTTTCCTCCATAGTTCATAGCATCTCTAGGGAATTCATCACACAGAGCATGAGGCTGCACTGCTGCAGCACCCCTCTTAGTCCTGCAAGGCCCTGGTGTGTCCCACAGCTCCCCTGTGGTTGTGGTCCAGAGGGGACAGACCCTGACCCGACTCAGCCCGAAGGCTGTGCTCGTACGTGGAACACGAAGCTCCACATCTGAACCACGAGATACCAAAGGTAATGAACCAAATCCAGCTGTGAATGTCCCGAGCACAAAGCTACACGGAGCTGGCTGATTATTTTCCCTCGTACAGACACCCTTCAACAGCTCCACGCATGGATTAAGATCCAACTAGAAACACGTAACCGGCTACTTCTGGCTCCTACAGAGATCTCACACAGAAAACACTCACTGAACCCAACGAAAACCACAAACGAGATCCTTCTGTAATCTTGCACTACAGCTCACCACCAGCCCTTAAAGCATCAAAGGCTTCCGAGGTCACTATTTATCATTCTGACAGTATTTACACGAGGCGTCTCGTAATTTTAAAATATTTCGGTTCTTACATTTTCCCAGGGAGAAAATTCGGTGGAGTAAAGCTACCCTGGCAAATAGTTATCTCTTTGTATTGACTGCCTTCTCGATTCATCTGCTAAACCCATAGAAGGAAGTGGCTTTAGTGTTTCGGATGGTTTTGGCTTCCACGCTGCTGAGTACAGTTGGATTAGTTTCTGAAATAGAATTGGCTCCCAAATTATTTGAAGCATTTGTACTCGGCGAATGCTGGGAAATGTCATTAGCGTGCCATAATACTTTTGCCTAATGCTCTCCAAAGGCTATGCCAAAAAAGTGAAAAACACTGTCTATTTCGATCCTAACAGCACAGCTTAAGGAACTGTGGTAGCAGAGCTCGCACAATGCCCAAAAATTCAAGTAAGCTGACGACAGTAACCTTCTGTGTAGGGAGCTTATGTCTTTTGTCCAGAGAGCAGACAAAGGAAGGCAACAGCAGATGAAATTAAAGCGGTCATACTGGGGTCTCGGTCGTGAGTTTGAGTCTCCCAACTCATTTAATCCCTCTTCTGCCACAGGTAGTAAGAGGATCAAGCCACAGCTCACCCACACTCGCCGTTTCAGCAGTTTTGCTGGGTCTCCCAAAGCGCTGCCATCGTACTGCGTGATGTTTCCTGCAGCTTGAATTCAACACATTGCTCACCTCCTTGCTTCACAGGCTTTTGTCTTCTGCTCCCAGTCACCCGTCGATGTATTACACTAGCATTGGCTTTGGAGATTTATTTTTCCATCTCCAAATTAACTCCCCATCTGTGAAGCAGCCTTCCACTCCCCTCCCAAAGATGCTGTACCTAACTCGAAGAGAGCCACAAGCCTGTTTCCCTGGTGACTAATATATGGAATTTATCACGAATCTTTTGCTCGTTGTGCCCTGCAGTCTGGCAGGAGCTCGTACTGGCTGCCCCCCTGGGGGGAGCACCCAGCTGGCTGCACCAACTTCTAACACTCACCTGATCTGCAGGCACAGCCCAAAAATCCTTAAAATTAGTTTGAATGTTGAAGACAAACTCTCACAAGGTGCAGCTGGTTTTTATTTATTTTTTTATTTATTATTATTGTTTTTAATCTGGGAGACTTTGAACAGCTGTGTCTTCCTGTCCAGAGAAGACAGTAAGCTGCTACCATCGAGCTACCCCACAGAGGCAGCAGACATCCTAGAGCACCAAACGTAAATAAATAAATGCTGTGAACCCTCCTTAAAAACAAAACAAAAACCCGACAAGATCTCTGCCAAGAGACTGTGGGTGTACATGCTGTGGATGGAGATCAGGCTGGTAAGGTTTTAAAAGACATTAAAAAAAAAAAAAAAGACAGCTACCCCAGAAGAAATCACTTCTCTGTGGTAAGTCAGACTAAAAACAGGGTAAGAACTATAAAGATGGGGTCATCAATGCTAATTTTAATGGGGTTCTCAGTAGGGATGACTTGGGGCCAGAGCCTTGCACTTTTCATTGTCATGTTTAAGCAGCAACAAGCAGAGACTGGGATTACTTACTCAGCTGCCCAAGGTTCGTGCTCTTCCTCTGGCCCCAATAGCAGAGGATTCAGCCTCTGCCTGTGGTCAGTTTTCAAAGCAATTCTTCTCAGTGATGTGGTTTAGTGGAGGAGTTGTTAGTGTTAGGTCAGAGGTTGGACGGGGTGATCTTGGAGGTCTCTTCCAACCTAAATGATTCTGTGAAATTCAGAATAGAACCCGACCTACTTCACTTGCACCAGGTGCAGCAACGTGGAGGCTCAAGGAAGCTTCTCACTACACCAGCAGGAGGTTAATATCATCCTCCTTCCATCATGGGAATATTGCTCTGCCCCACCAAGAGATAAATGTGGTGCCCAGCTCTCCCCAAGCATGGGCTACAACACCTCACATCGCTCCTGCGCTGGGTGCACGGCTGCTGAGCAGCCACCACTCATCCCCATGGTCGTATCGCTCCAAGGCAGCAGCTTCAGCTTCTTTCAGAGCCTCCCCACACATCTTCTGCCTTCAGCTTCCCAAACATCTGCTTGGCTGCAGAGCAGATCACGGAACCAACCAGGAGCTGCGCTGAGTCAGAAACGGGGCCTTGAGCTTCCCGTCGAGGGTGCCAAGGAAGCATTACAAACAGACCACACAGAGATGCTTTCCCCAAACGCTCTCCCCCCACCTCCAGAGACCGATGGCTGAGAAAAATCTCTCGGTCATAGATGGGATCTTTGTATTTAACCGTCCTCCATCTATTTTTCTCCCGTGCAAATTTGTGCAGTTGCTTTTTGCACCTATGTAAACACAGCTTCGTACAATGAGGAGTTTCGCAGATGTGCAGAGAGAAAACCGGACACTTTCTGACTGCCTCCAAAACCCTGGGACACAGTCGCAGGGGGACAGGATGAAGCAAGCAGGGCCAAGAGAACCATCCTGAACCACTGCAACATTTCAGTTCCTGACAGCAATCCCCAAACAAGACGGAAAGCCACGCTGTGCACAGCACCAAACAATGACAGGGAAAATTCAGCTCTGCTCCAAAGAGGTTGCCAGCTCACGAGACCCACCAGTAGAGGACTTGAAGGGACCAGATGGAGTCAGAGCGGCTTGCAAGGTGCTGCTAGCAGGAGGTGAGGCCACACCTGAGGTTTTGCCCACTGACCACCACTCTCGAGGTCGTACAATCGTGAATTCAGGTGTGGGTAAGTGGGTTCAGAGATGAAGGCCGTATATTTAACCACAGCCACTGACATCCGAACCACACTGAGTGCATGAAGCTGAGCTTGCAGAAGACCTTGCTGAGTCTCAAAGAAGAGAGCTGCGAAGAATGTGGCAGTGTTCTGGGGTCCCTTTGTCACCAACGTGGCCTGGCTGCTCTTTAGTGGTTACCTATGCTGTTTCCACAAAAGGAGGGAAAAAAAAAAGCTAAAGAATCAAGCTGAGCCTTTTTTTCTAATTTATTTATTCACTCGAATTTTTCAAATTCTTCCAGTTGAAGAAACTGTTCTGATTTCACTAACTTTTAACTGTTAAAAAAAATTAGCAAACAAAAACAAAACAAGAGCTGTGCTTTTCAACCCAAGTCAATAGAACCACGTAACTCCACCCAAACGGGACAATGGGTTTTCTTAAGCAAGAAAGCAAAAAACAATGCATCCACCTCACGTTGTTATCAGTATACTGACGCTGCAAGACCCCCATCAAAACAACAGACCCTTAACCTGTCCTGTCACACCACCACCACCGATGCTGGAGTTCAGGGACTGGAGACATTTCAGAGTTGGTCTTTAACCCTTGAACCACAGCAGACAGGTTGGTAGGACCTCCAGAGTCCTCTGCTCCAGCTTTCTTCTCCAAGCAGGGCTGGCTGCACTGCCAGGCCATGTCCACTCAACTTCTAAGACTCCTCCAGGATGGAGATCCCACCACCACTTCTCGGGGCCCTGTCCCAGAGCACAAGCGCTCTCCTTGTGAAGGGTTTTTCCCATTTCCAGCTGGAATCTCCCTTGCTTGTGCCTGCTCTTCACCGGGCATCTTCTGCATGTCTCCAGTGGAATATGGTGGTGAGATCCCTCTTCACTCTTCTTGTCTCCAGAACAAAAACCACGTGGCTCCATCAGCCTCTCCTGTGTCAATTCTCTTTCCATATTTTCCTCCACTTCCTAAAGAGTCTGCATTTGTTGTCTGTAGCACGCCAGCCACAAGTTATCCCATCGTGTCTCCAGAAATCCTACTACTTCCTAGCTCTGTGACTATAGGTTAATTTCCAGTGTCACTTAATTGCTTCATAGACGACATGGTACTACGTGAGCACTGGGAAAGTCTCCCTCATCCCCTGTCCCAGAGCCACCCTGAATGGGCACAGCACAGGAGTTCAGGCAAGGAATGGCTATGGGGAAACTCAGGTAGTAAACAGATGCAGAAGAGGACTTCATTAAAGAGGGATTTGAAAGGTATTCCAGTGAACAAGTAATGACAGGTTACTTCTTCAAGCAAATGCATGATCCCCAGGTGGGACAGATAAAAAGCTCCTTGCCTCATTTCCACTGAAGACTTAATGTCTGATTTCAGCTCTCTGTGCAGGACTCAGATTAGGTTTCAGCTCAGTGAGTTTCCTGGGTAGCAAGTGAGCTCTTTTAGGAGAAGTGAGAAAACCTCTGCCCTCTTTTAGGAGAGGTGAGGAAATGTATGGGGAAACGATAGCCATCCTCTCAGTACAGGTGAGAAAAAAGACAACCCATTATGAAGCAGAAGGCATTGTTTTTTCCCAAGGCACCTTTGGTGAGCATTAGCATCATTGCTTGGTCTCTTTCCCCTCCGAGCTCCCTATTCTTTCAGGGCTCACAATCTACCATCTGTCCTAAATCTTCTCTTTGTACTGACAACACATTGTAACTGCAACTTTTTATGAAACAATGATAAGGCAGATAAGAACGAACAAGGAAATAGTGAGCAGGACATAACCGAGAGTGGTAACACATCCTGCAGAGCTTCCTGTCATCTAACCACTGAAACAGCAAAAAAAAAAAAAAACAACAAAAAACACACCTCTTTTGTCTGGAGCTTTGCAGCTATGAAAAGATAAACATGTGAGAAAACTGAAAATGCAATCCAAAAATACAGAAAAGAAGGCAAAACTTACCAGGCTCTAACTTGATTATTTTTACAGCAGCCAGTTCTCCGGTATGAAGATTTCTAGCCTGCAATAAGAGAGTTAAGACACATTCAATTACACTGCAAAGGTTTCTCACGAAGTCTTACCAGGTATGAAAAGATACGCTGTGATGTAACGTGCTACAAATATGACACAATGCAATTAGCTGAGAGCGACCTGGGCGAGGATTATCTGGTCTTAGTATTAGCACAGCAACAACCTCGTTGGAGTTTGAAGAGTTACTGGCAGCTCTTTGCAGAGCTTTAAAAAACCCCAAGCAGCTACTTGTCACAGAATGAGAGTTCATGCCTCTAAAACACCGTTTTTAAGGGTTGTTGAGTCTGAGCAGTGCCTTGCCCGTGCTCACTGGGGTGGTACAGAAGAGCTGTGCTGCAAGGCAGGCTGCCAGAGCACGCACTGCTCAACCACCACCTCGTGGGCGAAACCTCCGCGCAGTCTGGAAGTGAAACCGGTGGGTAGCAAGAGAGCAGCACCGCGGATGCAACACGGATGAGTCTCAGTTCCCTGGGAACAACCTGACCCTTACACTCTTCCAGTGGACCCACGACCCTGTAGATGAAGGGGTACAGAGCTCAAGTTCAAGCTTCACACCACAACTGCAGGGAGCACTTCTGTAAGCTTCACCCCAAAAATTCAATGCTGGAGGAAAATGCTACAGGAACCTCAGATATGGAAAGTTTCAAGAGGGGCTTCCATTAACACTGTTAACTCTGGTAAAATGAGCTCTAAATCACTTAGGAACCGTCACCAGAGCTAAGCTGCAGTGTTGTTGACACACAACCTAATCCAATTAGGGACTGTGGCGTTCCCTTTTTGCTGAGCATCCGAAAGTTACAGGAGCCTACACCCAACTCTTTTCTTCTTACCACAACAAACACGCAGAGTCTGCTGCATATAAAATCTGGTTAAAAGGTAGGCTGGAGAAAATCTGGGGAAAAACTGGGGGAGGTGAAACTGATTTCAGTAAGTATTTAGGATGAGGATGCAAAGCAAATTTGCCCCTGTGGGTTGAGCTGGAGAAAGCCGCTACAGAGCAGAACTCTCTTCTTGCTTACGGACAAGAAAAAGTCTTTATTTGCCAACAGGGAGAGCAAGAATTTGGAAGATGAACCTCTTGCTTTTGTCAACACTTAGTGAAGCTTCCAAATCAGGAATGGCTTCCCAACTGCCAGGAAAAAAAATAAAAAATAATAATAATAATTGGCCCATGTGAAGTCCTGTAGTGCTCAGGCAAGTGGTGGCTGTTGAAATATATGCTAGGGACACAGGAAAATACGACTCAGCTGAAGACAGAGAGAACCTGAACAACCGCAACAGGATGGAACAACTCAAGCAAATCACTGAACACAGGAACAGGTATCTGCTAACCACAAAGAAAATCTTTACCACTTCTCAAAGTACCTTCCTACCAGAGATGCTTTGAAGACCACAGCATTTGCATCCCTCAGCATCCAGGAGGAGCATACAGCCAAGCATGGACAGAGGGTTTAGGGTTTCTTGGGTGCTGTTACACCAAATTACCAGTAAAAAAAAACATAAAGGTTCCTATAAGAGACCAAGAACACAGCCTCTCTCACTGAAGTCAGGGAACCTCAACTGTCCATCCCCTATCCTCTTGCCTGCTGAGCAGCCAAGGTATTTGGATAAAGGGGACTGCACCGTGTAGTGATCACCTGCATCTCAGAAACACGGGGAAGACTGCATTCCCTCCTGATGTTCCTCTTCCACACAAGCAGTAGCTGTCACTGCTACTGTTATGAAGCCTGAAAGAACAAATGGGGTTTGCCAAAGGTCTCTGGTACGCAGGCTGCTTGGCTGGGCCCCGAGGGCTCGGGCCAGAGGCTGCTGCAGTTGCTGGCTGGCAGCTGGTGCCCAGCACAGGCCTCGCAGCTCCACCAACCCCTGTCCTGCTGCTGCCAGTGCTGCCACCGAGTGCTTGCACATGACCTATGGACAGAACACAAAATTGTTTCGGTTTTCAGCTGTCGAACTTTGCCGGAATGGAAAGCCTGTCACCAGGTCGGTGTTTATGAGCTGAACACGTCAGGTTGCCACAAAACCATGAAGGCTGGAAGAGACCTGCAAGATCATCTGCTCACTGTGAGGTCCCTGTTTGGATGCTCACAGGTGCAGGAATGGCATTAGGTGTTCTGTCTAGCCAGCCGTGTCGCAAGCATGCAGCAAATTACCCAAAGTGGCTTTCCCAGGAGACAGCCGCCTGCCGTAAGCGCGACTGACGGCTGTTATTTCACCTTCGATTGCACCCACTTTACACAAGTACCTACGTTTCTCTCTGCTGTCACCTCCTGTTTTTTTTTAAAGCTTTCTCTTCCATGCCTGTCAGCTGAAAACTTCATCAATAATGAAGCACTGCGTATCATGAAAAATGTACGATGGTGAAGGCTAAAAACTGGTTCCCCGTGGTACACAGCTAAATAAGAAAGCTGCCAAACAAGGATCCCTGAAATCATTTTAAGACACCTTTATTAAAGAAATTCTCAACTTATTTCCTATGGGTCACGGCAGCCTCATTACTCTGATGATTTAAAGGGGCTGTGCAGTGCCGAGGAAGTCACGGACAGGAATCGCCCCATCGCCACTGCTGTCTTTGTGACCCAAACGTGGAATTTCACTACGAGTGACATCTGACAAACCTCTCTTCTTCCCGTTTCCCTGATGTGAAGAATTAATTATTGATCTTCCATTTGTTTTATTGATATACTTCTTCACTGGGGAAAAAAATAGATGTCAAGCTAAAAAACTGCAGTTTTCCTACTCATTTTATTTGTTTTTAAAACCTAACAGCAAAATACCTGCCTGCTTCTGCTCCCCTGAAATTTCCTCTGTATTTCAAGTCTTAATTTAAAAGTGGTTTAAACCAGGGACCAGGGGAGCTGTTTTACAATATCTGCACGCCAAGTAATCAAGTCCTGCCAATTAACAAACATCTCACTTCGGTACCTGCTGTTTAATATCTCTTATCTATTACTGATACAGCAAGTTATCATGCATCTGCAGTGCTCACGCAGAGATGGCAATGATATTGTGAATGCAGATATTGTGAGTTCAGAAAATTATGCTCTGTGGTTTCATTCTAAGGAATGAAAATTAAAAGGCCAGGATTTTAGCAGAACAATTGCAAAGCTTCAACAGGAACCTTGATCTACACAAGAACGGGACCAGAGCAAGGCTATATTTGAATGAGGGGAGTCACAGAGTTAACCTTATTTTTTTTTCTATGTCATATACAGCATGTATTTACCAAGAAAGAAGGGCTAAGTGGGCTTTTGGCCACCTCCTCTTCCACTATCTCACACGGGATGAGTGGCAGCATCCCAGCAATCACAGCTCCTCCACAATATTTTACTAGCTAAACACTACAGGACAACAGCATGTGATCAAAATAAAACGCAACCTCTTTTCAATGTCTCATTACAGAAATGGAAAGGCCGAGGAACAGGATTAATGCCAGCAGCTTCATGTTAAAACACAATAAGCGTCAAGTTTTTTCTCAGTCTATGTCAGCATCTGCCAACGCAAACCACAGATTCGCTCAAGCATACACACAGCTGCAGCAGAGACCAAAGGTTCCTCTAAATTCACGGTCCCATCCCAAACTGCAGATGCTTCAGCAAGTGGTTGAGAACTGACGAGCAAGCTGTGTGTACGATGCTTCCTTCTGCACCCCGACGAATGCACAGCAGAAGACACATTTTGGGTAGGACACTTTTTATAGCTAATGACCAGAAACAACAAAGAAAACTGGTTTCAGCATCAGTTACACACTGCAGTTTTATTTAAGACTGCAAACAGGATGATTCCAGCCCAGAGGGATCCACGGTACAAAGCTGAGTAGAAATGGACAAAAGCAGGAGAAATATTGCACTTGCACACCTTGGAAGTAAGTTTATGTGCTTGGTTTCCTTATCCAGCCACTTTCTCCTTCAACACCGAGGAAGAGAAGGTTCAGACACCAGTATTACGACCTCCAAATCAGAATTTTCAATTTCCATGGTGAAATCTCCTCCTTACCCCTTTGTCCTAGCCGGATCTCCAGCCTTGGATCCACCATCCAGTTCCCCAGAAGATCCATTTGTTCTGTGGAGTCTTCATTTAATCTAATCACAACTGCAGCCCCTGTGGCAACCCTCCCACACATCCCCATCTTATTCATTCCTTGCCAAGCTTCACTCATCAGTGACCACAGCGTTTGTCACGGGCTGCCTGCTTCTTCTCAGTTACTGCATGGACCTCCAGAAGGTCCCCTGACCTCCTGCCCAGACACCAAAATGAAAATTTCTCATCTGCTTTCTAGCTTCTGGCCTCTGACACTTATAAATCTTAAGCTTCTCTGCCCTGTTTTGAAATTCCCATTATACTGTATTGTTTTTTTCTGTATCTCACAGCATCACCAAACCCTGAATCCACCTACCTACAGCTCTAGATGCACATCCACCACCACTCTCAGCCAGCTAGGGTGACCAAAAATCTCTCACCTGGGCTGCTCTAAATGTACAAGAACAGCATCCTTCCTAACAGGCAGGACACGCAGTAAGTATCTTGGCTGTCGTGGAAAAAGAGAATCCAAAATACTATGGAGAAGAAAAAGAATGAGATAAACTAAACCAAAACTACTACATACATGTACCAGAAGGCAAGAGCAGAGACCTTGAAACAGAGGATGGGCTCTTGAAGATGCCACCACAAGCAGCCCACCTCTGGTGTGAGCACCTGCCACAACGTGGCACCACCACCAGACCCTTCAGCAGCACCTCAGCATTAAGCTTCTTTCCTTTTAATGATCTGGGTTTTACTACTTCTTGTCTGATTCCTCTCCTGTGAGATACACGTCCTCCCGTACACATGGCAAATTCTTGTATGCAACCCGTTTCAATCTCTCTGTGCTAGGCTCGAACTGATTGCACCTTCTGCAAAGGTGGCCCTTCCTTCTCAGGATCAGGCCCACGGTTCCTCACTGCTCTTCCCAGCACGCCAGGAGAAACCATCAAGCATCAGGAAGTCCTGAGGCTCTGCATCGTGCTGCAGCCCCCCCAGGCAGACCTGCAGCCAGTCCTCAGAGCCCCACTGTCTCCATCAGGACAGTCATTGGGGTTTCATCCCTTGTAGCTGGCTTTTAGTGAACACACCACTACACATCCACAGGAATCAGTGAGCAGAGGGCAGTTTAGGTTAGGTTTCTGACCTGTCCAGTTTGCCATTTATCTCTCAAGTAAGCAGCAAAAGACACGTTAGAAAAGAATTAGGTCTTGGTGGAGGGCAACCTGCTGGCCTCTAACAGAATCCGAGTTATGTCCTAACGCACAAGTTCAAACAACCTGTCCTTGTGTTTACCGTGATTATCTGCTACAATTTTGCTTACTCCTCTGGTTTACATAAGCAGCCTGTCTGTTATAAAAATGGTCTGCAAACAGAGCCGTGGTAGCAAGCTGGGAGAGAATCGGGAAGGCAGAGCAGAAACACCATTAACGAATGGGAAGGAGAAGCTCAAATTTCTGAAACACCACCTCTTTGCCAGCTGAGTTTAACACCCGGACTACAGAGCTAGCTATTCATAAAAAGAAGTCTTTTTCTAACCTCTAAATTTCTCACAAAACCCAGCTTAAAAGCAACAAGAGTTTGTCTCCACTGTGTGAGTCCAGAATTGCTGTCTTTCAAAAAAGGCTACCGGGACCTTTGCGGTGCCACACTTCGGAGAGCACTTTTGCAAAATAAATCAAACTCTTCAAAAGCTCTAAGAAAAAAAAAAAATTAATTAATTAAAAACTTGCAGCTGAAGGTTAACCCAAGCCAGCACAAAGACCAGCTGTGACAGCTCACTGCTGAACACCATCTCCTGAGCTGCTCACCTGAGCAGCATCTTGCAGAGAAAATAAATGACTGCCCTTCTGCCAGCACAAATTCAGACCTCGGTGTCAGGATGGTGAAAAGTGAGAATCAGGTCACGGACCGACCGCAGAGCTCCTCTGCCTGGTCTCCAGCCAAAACCAGTAGATCCCACCACAGCTTTCCAGTTTTAGACTGAGAAAACCTAACTAGAGTACTGGACTGAGTAAAGGCCCTCCTGCTTGGCACTGGGAGCACCTCCGGAACAGATGCTGAACAGATATTTCTCTCCATGCGGGAAGCTCTATGAAAGGATTAAAATTTTAGAAGAAGGCACAGAATGGAATAGCTTTAAGGAAAAAATAATACAAAAAAAAAAAAAAAGTGGGACGATTCTACAAAATATTAATGCAAATCATACCGAATGGGTTTGGATCTGTGCCGGGCAGAAACAACTGTTCGGAGTCCCTCCTACCCTCCAGTTGTCTTTTAAGGTGTGCCAAGGCAGCTCACGTGTCAAGCAGATGTCAATCTAATCCGAGCTGCTAGAAGAAGATACCTAGCAGCAAGTTCTAATTTTCAGGGCTCTCTCTCTTTTAGGAGGCAGGAAGAGCCAAAAGGCAATTGTTCACTCCGCCGTTTTCCAGCTGGGTTTCTAAGATAGAGAGCAGTACCAGGCTCTTTTATAGGGAAAAGGCACAGAGGCTTCCAGAAGCCACTTCTGGAACAGAGACTTTACAGATTCGCCTCTTACAACCATCACCAGGGTGCTTTTCAGAATCAACCAAAAATAAAGATTCACGTGCTAACTTGCCTTTTCTTTCCTTACACTGCAGCAGCACCACCGAGAGCCACCGCCGTGGATGCCGGAGCAGCATGCTGTTCTCCAAACACAAATATTAGTTCTTCAGGGTGCTCTGCAGACAGACACGACACTCCTCGTTCCTCAGGTGAGCACCGCATGCAAGAGCAAAGCAGGAGCTGACGCTTCGCAGCTGTCTCTGCCCGCTTCCACATTTACGGCGCTCGCAATTTTCCCCCTCTCTGGAGGAGCAAAAGCCAGAATACACAAAAGTAACAGGGTTTAAATAAATTCCACGTTCAAACCTCAAAGCCAGAGCAGCAGGATCGGTGACTGGCACTCCCAAGCACAGCTGTAATGCAAATAAGGCTCGAACGTATTTACTTTTGCTGGCGGTTGGTGAAGTTTCGATAGTGTATCTCTAGCACAGAAAATTGGTAGGAGGGGAACCTACCTTTCACTCCCAGACTTCATACACTTTCTTACTCAAGGCCAATTAACTCAAGCAATAAGGGATTAGAAGCTCATTAAGGATGGGAGGCCAACTCCCTTTATTCCAGCACAGAAAACAGACTTATACAGGATTTGTATAAGCCACGTGCCCTTACCATTCTGCTACGGATCTCAGCAGACACCAAAACATTTAATTCTCATTCCTGGCAACAACTGCTGAAGGACAAAGACCTATGGCACTACGGAAAACAATAGTAGCAAAGCTAAGATCAGTGCACATCTTAACAGTATGTGTTTGGGACAAGAAATAACAAAAAAGCAGCGATATGCATCCAAGTTGGTTATTCTCCTATGAAATTTTTTTGGCAGACCATAATTTGCAAAATATTTGGCACGACCCTCCAAAAACTGAAAAGCTGAAGCTAGAAATAGAGCTTGACCACAAAAGTACTATTTAGCAACTAATGCTGCACGGAAGATACAAACAAATACCACATGAGGGGAAAAAAAAAAAGGCCAAATTTTGACTCAGTTGGAGCAGGCCACTGGCAAAAAGACAAAACAAAAAGAGCTTCTTCAAGTTACAGCTATGCGAGTAAGACTGTTTTGAAAAGTTCATATATTGTGGCACACAATATTATTGGTGAGCATAGCATAAGATGACACAAATCAAAGAATGCCCACAAAGCTGCTAATATACTGAAAACTGAGCCCATGCCTAACAGCTTTACTGGTCAGGATGTAAAATAGGGGAAAATTGAAATAAATAAATAAAAAGATACCTTCAGACATATTATTCATCTACACACCAATTTGGATTTTAAAAGGGTTAATTCACCAGAAAATAAAAAGAATAAATTTAATCAACTCTCTTCCTACGCTGAATGCACACATCAAGACACAGGAAAAAAATCCCCCCCGGTATTATGGATTGCAAATGCAAGTAACATTAAAAGGCCGCACATTTTATCTGCTGCAAGGGAATTTATTTATTCCTTAGAGATGGAAGAACTGAAAGATCTGTCAGCCAAAATACGTGAAGAAGAGTGTCTATTTCTCTTCTTTTCACTGCAAAGAGAAATGAGCATGTTGAACCAAGGCAGTCACTCTTAACACCTCTACCAGGGCAAGGCAGAACCCTTAACCCTAAGCACTTTAGACATCAGGAACTCACACGATGGACACCAACATTTCACATTTCAGGGAAGCTATGAAGAATTTCTGATAGTTTGCACATAACAAGGACAGAACCACTGGGCGACACCTCATAGTCACGCAGGAAATCTACGGTTAGGGTCCAAAGCACTTGGCTGTTCTTTCCCATCACGATATAAAATCCTGGCTGGCTTTCTAGACTGGGAAGAAACCGTGTTGTTGAAGGAAAAGGCAAGTCTCAAGCCACTTCTGTTTTGTTCAAGAATTACACACCATCCTTTTCTGTTTTGGTAGTAAAAAAATATAATAATAATAATTAATTTCTCGCTTTGTAAGCAGGAGTTAACCCACAAGCAGTGTCCCTTCAGGAGGGCAGAACTACGGAACCGCCGCTGGTATTTTTAAGAAGAAACTGCAAGTCACAGACTGCGATTCTCACACCAGCGCCAATGCATGCAACTTCCTACAACACCAGACACGCTTCTGGATGTCCTCTCAGATTACTCAGAATGAAATATCCAAGCGTACACTTCTGTTGTTGTTTTTAATTAAAGCTATTTTGCCTAGAACTGCGGTGTTTCGTGCTGAGACTGAGCTGGGTGTGCAAGCTCTTTTTAACTACAGAGTGTTTGGGCAACCCCCTCCGGCTTTTAATATCACACAGAGGCTCTTGTGCGGTACCAAGCCTTCCATGCCAAGGGCACAAATCTCTTTTGCAATTTATCTGATAGAATATATAGAGAGGTGCAGGTGAAAAACATGCATTTAAATAGGGAAATCTAACTCCAACATCGTTATTCAGCGACTGCCTCCTTAAATTTCAATTCCTCAGAGATACACAAGCAGTTCAAAAAATAAAAGGAACAAGCCATAAAGTTGTCTTCATGAAGAAAACAGATTTGGGTGTTTCGGTCTGTTGTTGTTGTTAAATAAAACAGCAACCAGATTGGAAAGAATGAATAAAAAAGCAGCTGTGTAAATCAAAGATAAAAGAAAAATAGTTAAAAATAGGAGTAGGGAGATACTTTTGTCCTAAGTTGAAGTTCTGTTTTGTACCTGTACTATATCAATTGTCATCTTCTTGGGGTGAGAATGGAGAAAGGTTTGGCTTGGTTGAAACAGAGCAATTGCCTCTCAATTTCACTTGTGTACCTGTGTATACCCATCGCAGTGTGCCTGCCTCCTTTGGATCACTGGGATGGCACCACTGCTCAGCTGTTTCTACTAGAATATAACGCAACACTTATTTACAACCTTAATTTATGTCTTACCATGATGAAATAGTCATCAGTAACATTTCTACTTCTGCAGACAATTTAAGATCAGTCTGAAAGTAAGCTTAGTAACTTCTTGTAAGCTTTTAATGAGGAAAACTAGAACTTTTAAATGTGCTAGATACATAAGGAAGGTTAAGTATAAAATGCATCTTGCACTTACACTAAGTGCAGAGAGGATGTGATCTGTAATCAAATGGCAGCTGTAAAATCCTGGAAGATGTGCTATCTTATCCCCTAACACCATACTTTAGTCAGAATGATATTTTTCAAGTTTTTTTTTTCAATTTTTATTTTTATTTTTTCCAGATTTTGGCTCATTGACTCATTTAATGATATAACTTTAATTTAAAATAACTTTAATATAATGATAAAGCAGAAACAAGGGCTTTTCTACAGTTAAGCTACGCTTGCCGAACACCAGTTTCACTTCAGTAGCCTGGTTTCAAGTCACTTGGCCAGTGACTTCCCCAGTTCATTTGTTCTACTTTCTTTACAGTATGAACATAAGACCTGCTGCTTGAGCAGCATACACACTACAGAAATTATATTATTACAGTAAATTTGGCCTTATGATTTAACTAAATGTGTAAAGATTTTTTTCCCTGTGATTTTAATGTAGTTGAAAACATCTTCCATTTTGCCTTATTCCTCTCTGTTTCTAGATGTCATTAACTCAACAAATTACCTGCTTGACCCTCGGTGGGCCCTCGAGGCTGTGAAGGTAATGCCCCTCCATCCTCTCTGGTTCTGCAAACACCTGCAATTCCCACCCCTGATACATGTAAACCTCTCCCTTCTGCAGCCATGTGGATTTTGCATGGACAAGGAGTGTGTTCAAGAAAGCTGGAAGAAAATGTGATAGCAAGTCAGTCGTAGTAGCTGGCAGGAGTAGTTCAGCTGCCACGTGCAGGGCGTCCTCAGCATCCTGGTTATGTTAAGAACCACCGTGGTGGAGGCTTGATGATCTGCACACCTGCCTAATTGAAAGCAACAAGCCACAAGATCTTCATGAAATAAAACACTAAGTTGTGGGGTGGTTTTTTTTCTTTTTTTTTTTTTTTCTTACATAAGACAGCAGCCAAAATGCAAAAAAAAAAAAAAAAAAAAAAAAAAAAAAAAACAGAAAAACAAATGCAAAAGCAGCCCTGTAAATTAAAACAGATCACATCCACATCCTTAAATAGAAAAGCCAAAGTCGTCGCATGTAATGCTACACTTGCTATAAGGTATCTTGAAGACATGATATATCCTGCAAGTATATTCCACCTGCAGGAAGCTTCAGATATCATTCTTGCCCTTCTCTGCCTAAATCCACGGGAGAGTAAACTCACGTAATCAAAGGGCAACCACACAGGGATCACATGCAAATTCCACTCCAAGCTTTGGAAAGCTGCCCTCAGCCAAATAAAATGATATACGGAGATGAAGCAATGAAATCAGAAACCATGAGAGAGTAGGAGGGCCACCGCCACCACGTCACGTTGAACTCGAGACTGCATCCCGGGGAAGGATGAAGCACCAAGCACATCCACCCTAGCCGGCACACAGCATTTCCCACACACTTCCCATACACTGCCTGAAGCACCAAAGCCCCAAAATTAGAGGCAGCAACTGCTTCATCTCTCTCTGAAGCCCATCACTTCATGGTTTCATGGAGAGAGGCCAAAGTCTGCTGGTTCTCCTCCTCCTCCCCCCAAACGTCGGCCCTACAGCAGCTACCTCTGTTGGCCAAGCCAACAGAGCCCATCTGTACTCAAGACGTTCCAGTCTAGGATTGAGACAAATGTCAACACCTACAGAATGAGAAAAAGGCAAAAAAATTATGTTCCTATACCCTAAAAAAAGGCAATTGGTTGTGTTTGCAGGCCTGCATCTGAACTAGTGTGGCCAGGAGGGCTGGGGAGGTGACTGTCCCCCTGTATGTGGCACTGGTCAGGGCACACCTCAAATACTGTGCTCAGTTTTGGGCTCTTCTCTACAAGGAGGACACACAGTTGCCTAAGCATGTGCAGAGAAGAGCAAGGAAGCTGGTGAAGGGACTGGGAGACAAAAATTGTGAGGGACGGCTGAGGGCACTGGGGCCGCTCGGTCGAGAGGAGGCGGCTGAGGGGAGGCCTCACTGAGGGGAGGCCTCGCTGAGGGGAGGCCTCCATGATGCAGCAAGGGGGGTGCCGGTCTCTTTTCTCAGCTGACAAGTAACAGAACACAAGGAAACGGTCCCAGATTGTTCCAGGGGAGGCTTATGTTGGCCATCAGGAAAAATTTCTTCATGAAAAAGGTGGTCAGGCATTGGAACAAGCTGGTGGTGGGGTCCCCATCCTCGATGTATTTAAGAGATGCGTGGATGTGGCGCTGAGGGACGGGGATTAGCGGTGGGACTCAGGAGGTCAGGTTGATGTGGTGATCCTGAAGGTCTTTTCCAACCTAAACCATTCTAGGATGGAAAATCATAAAACATTCTCCTCAGAACTCCCTAACCATTCTCTTAACTCCCTTCCTCCTCATTTGAGTACCGGGAGCCAAACTTAAAAAACAGCTCTCTAGACAGCAACAGCTTGGCAAAGTTTTAAAGGCATTATGTTAATCAACAGCACTACACACATTTTCTGACCATTACTTCTGCCTCTTTGCAATTACCCCAGCAGACTATCAGAATTCAAACAGTGCTTTTAACTTCAATCCAGATGTGCCTGACACAAGAAGAAACAGCACTACCAGAAACTGCTTATCCTGCCCAAACGCTGACCCACAGAACTCCTGAATTTCATGCTGGTGTAGGTACTTTGGATATGCAGACACAACACAGCCCAGAAACCCTCATCCCTTGTGAACCACTACTGCTACCAATGCCCAGCAGCCTCCCAACACGCATCTGCCATTATCTCTCTCCTCCAGTGGAAATTGTCCTCCGAAGGCAGAGGGCGTTTAAAATGGCAGCACTTCTTTCAAAAAAGATTTTTCCAATAAAAAGTTATCTCAGATATTTGAGATAATCCATCGTCATACTTTAATTAATAATCCCTGAGAGCCCACACGACTGTGAATACCCGCGAGTGACACATCAAATACTCTCCCCCACCCCACCATAGGCCAAACTCAAAGGAAAAATTTCAGCTGCTGCCGTTTTCAAATCCTGGGTAAATACAACACAAATACCTCAAGCTGTTAGTCACTGCAGAGCAATGAACACTCATCAGACAGACATTGCTTCCTGTTCCGCTCAAATGCTAATTCTTTAAGTTTTATCAAGACAAAATACATCCATACCAGACAGCGTAGCCCCACCTTTTTTCTTCCTACCTACTGCATTTACATCCCCATGCTTCTGCAAGAGACTTTACCACTTATCTTCCATTAAGATTAATGGCAATGTCCCAGTTATCTTTGGGAGACTATCCAGCGATTATAATTAATCTCTTATCTTGCACGTCTGTACATTAAACAGCGAGTTAAGGCAGCTGTACCACCACTGACTATTGCTTCACCAACAACGGTCAGCAAACAGGCATTCGCATAGCTGAGAACAGAATAAAAATATAACTTCTTGGAGTAGACCATCAAATTAAATTTAATATCTGGCCTTATGATCTCTCAGCCTTTGCTGTTCCTTCTTACTAATAACTCTGAAGGAAAACAATACATTTCTCGTGTACTGGGCTCCTTTGGCAGCATCCTGGCAAAGCAGGTTACGGAGAAACACCAAAAATACAACTCCATCTTCTTCTCTAAGTAGGGCATTAGTATGGTGCATTGATACAGCATCCAAACACAGTAAGTTCATCTGTTCCACACTTAAATTGTGGCTACTACTGTTATTTGACAGCAATTTATTTATTTATTTAACCTTTATTATTTAACCAGAATAAAATTGAATACGAATGGCTTATACCCAACCCCAGATTTCTGCATTTCTACTAATGGAGAAGAAGTGATGCCCTTATTGCTGCACAGGTGGGTTATTCAAAGAAAGCTCCATAAGGGTTACTTACCAATAAGACAGCAGACCCCTGCAAAGATCTCTTTGCTTTGTGAGGAGAAACAGCACCTGCCTTTCTGGAATATCTCAATTTTCACATTTCAACAGGCTACAAATCCGGCGGTTTACATGAACCTGAGAATATGTTTCAGTCAGCTTTCTGGACATGTCTAGCCAAATCTTCCTCACCTCTATGAAATCATGAACTTACTATATATTTCACTCATGTGGAAGACATAAAAATAGACTTGGGAGAAAACTCCAACATGCTAAAATATCAAATGTGGCATTAAAGGTGCTGCTTTCACGGACCAGTTCAGTAAAAGCAGCAGTTCTGGCTACCAGCACTGTATGTCAGCTCAGAGCCCTCTGTGATACCTGTGACTGCATCCTGCACAATCTTTTTACTATCTTCAGGAGCAGAGAAGTCAGCAGAAACACATACACCAGCACTGGGGAAAAGCACTGGAAGAGGCTAAGATTTTGGAACAAAAGCCTTGGCACTTCTTGTTCTCCCTCTGTTGCAATAAGCTTCAGATTTTTTTATGGCCTGCTTGTGATGTAGCAAGAGGCATCTGCTCAAACCGTTTCTTAGTGTTCTCCAGTCTCTGAAGTGTGCGATTTCAAGAGCCCTGCGATGCTAAATGTGCTAGCCCCATAATTCGACTAGCTCTTCACAGAGCAGAGAGGAACACGCCGTGCTGCGTCTGACAGCTGTTAGCGGTCACTGGATCAGAGATAAGAAATTATCCTTTTCCCTAGTACCCCCACTCCCACCTTCCTGAAGTTTCTGCATAGACCAGTCCCGTCTTAATCCCCTTGCCTTGATAGGGGCAGCATGGAAACAGCACCCAGAAAACAGATTTGCCTCTGAACTACAGTCCCAATGGGAAGCAATTCCTTGCTCACCTCCTGCGTGCTCTTTTCACCTGGAGCAGGTGAGAGAGCCCCAGGGATGCAGTCAAGGCACAGTGCAGCACGGTGATTTCCATCCGCCACGGGGAAGGATGAGCTTTAAAGAAAGTCCATGCAGACTCTATCCACTGTGCTGGGTAAAATGAGTTACTGGAACCCTTGGGTAAAGGACTGTAACAAAATGAAGCACAGAATGGAACCCTCTGTACCAAATACTGAAATTTTCCCTAAAATAATCTTGGAAGGAAGCAATTTATCCAGCCTCCTTAAGTGAGGAACTCCTGACAGCACAGAGCTCCAGGTGAGACGTTTCCCATGGGCCAGCTGCCTGCACATGAACTGGCAAAGCAGGGGCTCTAAATGATGGCAATGGGCTAAGCATCACCCAGCAGCTGAAGACACTGATTTTTTAGAGCTGGTTATGTGGGTAAGGCTTCACTCTCAGGGGAACTGCTCTGCTTTCCTGATAAACTGAAGTGATACCAATCTTTCTCTGGAACAGATTCCATAAACAAGACAAGGAAAGGGGATGGGAGGTGCATGTCGAACAATGCTGCATGTGAAATTCATGCTGTGAAAACACGCTCTCCAGTCTAACAAACCACAGCCTGGAGAAAAACGTGGTGGTACATAGTACACAGACCCCATCCCTACATCTAAGCAGGCTTGGTTAGCCTGTCAGAAAGACGACTACGTGGCGAAGCCAAATGGAAGTTCAGGCAAACAATCCTCTGCACTACCTCTTCCATAGAAACACTCTGCCAGGAGATTTGAACAAGCCCTAATGAAATAAATTGGCTTTTGCCGTTTTTCAACTACTGTCAGCGTCAGGTCTAACTTATGTACCTCACTAAAAGCAAGGTAGCATCTGTTTTTATAGGTAATAAATGCAAATCTTGAACAAAAAACACCCTGCCCTTTGCCCTAAGCCTTTACTGGAATCCCACAATGCCCTCATAACCTCATGGGTTGCCATAAACCACAAATCAAAGGTCCGCCAAACCTTGATGAGGTAGGAAGCCTTCAGAAATTTGGAGAGAGGGTGAAGCGTTCTAAATCTTTGAAGAAATATTAAATAAGAAATCCTAACAAAACGGCAAAGCGTAAGAAAGTCTCGGTAATCTGAAAAGGGAGGCATAAGGGTTGCCTCGAGCTGACAAACAACTTTCTGTGTGAGCAAACCTACCCGTTTCGCATTGCTCTCCTACGGAATCACCTGCGGTTAACGCTGCCTCCTCTCTTCATTCACAGCCACAGCCAAGAAGCGAGGTGCCAAAGATGAATAAAGGTAGCGAGCGTATTTGTTTTTCCAGCTGCAGGGCGGATGGACAGTTGCTGGTGTCAGCCAAATAAGCTGGCGAGCTGCGCCCTGGCCTTGCTTCCAGGAAGAGCTGTTCCATCAGACACGGACGGTCGGCTATCACTCTGCTTGGAACCACTCGGCCACCTCACGCTGCAAAACCTTGGCCAGGTTCAAAGCCATCCAGATGAGTTGGCTCTGAAAGCAGACGTCTTCTGGAGACGACGCTGAAGCAGGTAGCGGTATGCAAATGTCATGATCTTTGATCTGTTCTTCCTCCTCAGGAGATTTCCCCTGCTGTCGGGGGCGATTCAAAGGGGATACGCCAAGTGCACCACGTGCTTCCTCTGAACGGGTATCTCAGGATGAAACAAGAGCTCCAGGGTGAAAGGCAGAAAAGGCAACTGAAGACTACGTCAGAGACAAGGCTGGTAAGAACAGGACATGAAACTCGACAGAACAGGCTCTCAGCTCCTCTACGACTGAAGGGATGCATCAGTGCAAGGCAAACAAAGCACCGAACCCAAGCAAGCGTATAATCCTCGCAGACAAGCGCTGTCAGCACACTTAACATCGCCTCCTACATCAGCCCTCGCTGAAGAAAACACTGCTGGCACCAACAGCACCACAGTTGCCTTTCTGGATGCAGCCTTGGCACTGGCTGACAGAAGCATACTGAAAGTTGCTGCCACGCTTTCTTTGGCTCCTCTGGTACCCAGCCTGGGAGGACAAACCTCTTCACAAAGAGATGGAAAAGAAATCAGACCGTGTTTTGAAGATTTCGGATGCTACCTGCTTTTCAGAATGAGAGCTGGGGAGAAATGCTCCTATGCAGAGGTGCTGTAGCACCGCAGAACCTTTAAAGAGCCCCAGGCAAGCCGCAGGGCTCACCAGAGAGCAGAGCTCCCACGAGGTCAGGAAGCTGCCACGTGGTGCTTTCAGAGGTGAGAGCCACCAGATCAGAAACATTTCACACGGGGCACTCTGGCACCAAAACCTTGCGCGTTCAGCATTCGCTTTGAAAGGCAAAGCTTCTGTTAAACACTCGGGGGAATGAGTTTAGGTCCTCACACCCCGTTAACGGGAACCACAGGCACACAGGAGGTAGTATTTAAACCCAAGCAGCTTTGAGTGTTACACGATAAAAACCAAATGCTTAATAAGGAAAAAAATCAAAGATTACAAATAAAAAAGCAAGGGCTTCTCCCCAACTCCTGAATAACCTAAAAGTGGGTGTCATTAAGCCACTGAGCAACTTCTCAGCAGCATGCATCTCACCGACTGCATCCCGAAGAAAAGCACACAGTTTCCCAGAAGAGAAAATCCACAGCAGCAGGAAGAAACTCAACAGCAGCTGGTTCGATGCCACTGCAAACACCCTTCAGATGGAAAACCAGGAGCGTGCAGAGCTCACGCATGGCTACAGCAAACACTGCTCAAGCAGACAGCTCTGATCCAGGGAGGAGGAGTGGAATCCCTCTCCGTGACAAATGCTTACGGCTATCGCTCCGTGTAAGCGACGTGGAGGCACCAGGTAAAGAAGCGCCGAAGCAGGGATGGTCTGCAGCTGCAGAGACACTCATATAGAGTATGAATTAAAAAAACAAAGCCTTAATGCCCCATTTTTGATCTGTTGGCTTTAACCAGGAGGTTCTCCTGCTCCGTGAAACCAGGGTGACATTAAGAACATCAAATACCTGCTCTCAGCAGGCTGTTACTACAGAAGTTATACGTACTCCAGGGAGCTGTGAGTAAGGTCCTGACCACAAAAGCAGGGCCAAAACCTGACTTGAACTTGAGGAAGTCTGAATTTATGGCAACCTTTTGAAGTAATCAGTTGTTTTTTGATGTTGATGGTGGTGTTTTTGATTTGGTGGGGTTTTGTTTCTTTGTTTTTAATAATCTGGAGCAAAAGCACCTCTGGCTGTGCTGATCCCATTCCACGGCTCAGTGTTTTCCTGCACAGGGCACTTCTCAGCCAACGTCGTTAACTGGTTCAGGAGATTAAACAACATCCCAAGAGAATGAGAGAGGCTGAGCACATGAATTAAGAAGGGATTCAATTTCTGCGATATTTACCAAAAATGTGTCTTGTTTACGGATAGTTTCTGCTATTAATTTGGTACATTTGTCTCCCCCTGTGCTTACTTTGAAAGAAAGCTATTGCAGCACTGTTCACGACCCTGCTTGGGAAAGCAACAAAACACAACAAGACAAGACAGCTTCAGTATTGCCGCACAAGATCATATTTTATCATCGCCTCTCAGCGAGGACAGACATCGAGCTATTCATCACTCAGAAGCAGCCTGCAGAGGGTGCTGGGCTGAGCAAACACACGATTTTTCAGCTCGGCTGCCAAATGAGAGCATTCAAAAGGACAGTTCGCATCAACCACCCTTTTGTTCCCCTCCCTCAGTGCTTAAGGTTAGTAAAAAGTCTCTTTGGGGCACTTGCATGAAAATCCACAACAAGCAAAGCCCCGCTTAGCTGGGAGAGAAGGGCACAGAGGAGGCAGTAGCGAGCCTTTTGTTCCCCAGCAGGCTGGTGGTGAAGGCACTCACACACAGCAGAAGACTTTAAAATCCTTTTTATGTGTAAGGGGTGGTGACCCCACAGCTCTCAGTACAACACAGGGTATTCCTTCTCCTAAATCTCTCCACCAAATCTATCCCAAGTCAATAAATAGCCAAATAAAACCCCATCAAGACCTGGGAAACATCTGGGAAGCACCTACCCACAACTCGGGATGGGATCTGACGGGCCACTCAGTGGAGGCTAAATTCTACCTGCAGTTTCTCAAGGACTCCTTTCAGCTTTCTGTCCCGTCGCTGGACAGCTGGAGAGTTTCCACATTAACGCCACACACACGAGGTCCGTTTCAGTACCAGCTCCAGGAACACGAACAAGCCCACACCACTTTTAAACTCCTGCTTTGAGATGGGTGTGCGACTGAAGTGGGCAAGCAAAAATCTCACCAGGAAGGTCAAGCTGAAGCCTCTCTTGTAGCCCTCATCATTGCTAATGGGTACGATGCTGAGGACACGAACCATTTGACAGGTATTGGGGGAAAAAAAAAAACACAAATGTTGTCATATTAAGTTCCAGTGAGTACCCAGATACATTACCAGCTCTTTCAGAAGCCAACAATTTAAGATGTGCCTAACACAACGCTTTGGGAGAAAATGTATTCAAGTGGATTACAATCAGCTTAAGAGTAAAATCCTCTATGAGGGAGAAAAAAAGCTTTCCCAACACAAATGGACCAAGTAACACACTAGGATTTTAACGAGAAGTGTGCTTCCAAGGCTGGTAGGCCCAAACTTGGATCTACTTCCACCCACAGTGCACAGGTAAGAAAATAGTTTATTTAAGGATGGTTTCTTCCCCACCCTGAAATGCATTTTTGGGAAAAAAATATTAAAATAAGGTCAACAATCCAGTACTTATGAGTACCCTACAATCAACCATTGTGCGCCATGGAACAGAGGGGAAAAAAAGCACAAAGACTAAAAAAACACATTTTAGTTTTAAGCTTCCATAGCAGTTATGAAAAGCAAAGTGGGCAGGAGGTTTTTAGGAAGGCCTTAAATAAGTTTCTGTAACCTAATAGCGAACACAAATATTTGCTTAACCCCCGCCTTCAACTTCCAAAAATGAACTAATTACTCTAAAAGCTACCAAATGCCCCAAGAGGAATTTGAGGCACGAACCACCAGCGCCACCAAAAAGCAACTGAGAAAGAGGCAGATCTCCCACAATCAGTAGGGCTGCCTCCTTTAGACATCCTAAAAACAACTGTGCTGAAGACACCGGTGACTCATTATTGGTGATGGAGCAGGGAAACCACTTGAAGAGGTGAGAGGAAAATTCCATTTTAATTTCAGAGTGCTCTCTAGCAAGCCTTGCCTGAGCTCCGAGACAGAACAACAATCAGATATTGACCGAGAAATGCATTTTATAAACACAACTGACGGCCCTCAGCACGCACAAGATGTGCCATCTGCGCTAAGAAGAGACTCAGCATGGGCAGAGAAAATTAAAAGTACAATGCTTACAGGTAACTGCTCGCAAGAAAAGAGGTTTACCTTCGTTACTCTCAAAATTAACACCACATCAATGACTTGCAGGAATAAGCTGGCTTTGCATATTTGCCCTAAGTGCCTGGGCCACCCTATTGAGCACTCCCTTGACACAGTTCCTCCCTGTTTGCAGGGCTTTATAAAAACAAAGAGCAAACCAGTGACCTAGAAACAAACGCAGGCTCCTAAACTACTTTAAACTCATTAACTTTATACTTGCTGTAGGGGCATACCTCTGGCAAAGGCTTTGATTTAAACTTGTCAGGTTGCACTATGAAGTTTATTCCTGCCTGGGACCCGTTCAGAGCAGAAGGGGCATTTTTCACAACCCGAATAAAGGAGGATTTGGGAGGAGGGGGTCATTTATTTTAAAAACGGGCTCTGTTTACATGGCCCAGAGCAGAGCCATGCATTCGACCAGCTCCGGAAGCGGAAACTGTATGACATGTCAGCACAGCTCTCCGCTAATTAGCAGGATAATGAAAAGCAGAATATTTCTTTTTTTTTTTTCCCCACGGACAGCAAAGGGATGACACAAAAACATTTCCCTGCGACACAGCTCGTCATTTCTCATCGGGCTGCCCCGTGCTGTGCCCCAACACGCTAGCTGAAGGCGCACTGAGCTTCAGATTTAGGACACCCGAAATGTCCTTTTGGGGCATTTGGGGCCGGGTTCCCTAGCGGAGAAGCTGACTGATCCGTGCACAGCGCTCTAGGAAAATAAGAAGGTAAATATTCAGCACGGTGAAAACTGTTAAAAAATAACTCCCCGAGGCCACGAGCAACCATTTCAAAGGGGTGGTGGGAACGAGACGCAGCTATAAAACTTCAATTTGAACATTAGCAAGGAGCCCTCCCCCAGCGCACGGCAATTACCTGCGCCTTTCATGTGGCAGCACAACGCACCTCTTCCTGTACCTTTGGCTGTGCCAGGTCTATTTAAAACACACTCAGCAGCGGTGTGAAGCCAAACAGCACTGCTGCCCTTCCCACGAAGCCCAACAATTCGGATTGCCACGGCACAGGCCGAAAACGTGAATGCTTTCTTTGCAAGCGGCCCGGCTCCTGAGGTCGCCGAGCATCCCTGGTGCCTACAGAAGGGGCTTGCGTCTTTCTGAGGAAGGGACGTGCTGTGCCTACACCTCTTGTTTCACACATTTGTGGTTAAAAATTTCAGGCACGGTACCTGCAGTTCCAGGAGCATCTCTGGGACTCCAGCAGCGAGCCCTCACCCAGCCCCAGCCTCAGCCTCTAACCAGCCCTAATCTGCTTCTGCCTTTCCGCACGCTATTATTAACCCCGGGGATAAACTCGCACCCTTTTAATCGGGTGCTTGAAGCGAGGAACAGGCAGGGCAAGCCGATATCCCCTCTGCCTTCCCCAGCAGCGAGGCGGAAAAGCGGCGCCCGCAGCCCTCACGGCCCCGAGCCTCCAGCACCAGCCCGGCTGGGGCAGCCGGGGGGGACACCCGGGGAGGGAGAAAAAAAAACAAAACAAAACAAAAAACAAACAAACAGCCCTTTTCTCACCTTGTAGACATCTCCGTAGGTGCCGCTGCCCACCCGCTGGATCAGCTCGTAGTCCTGCTGCGGGTTCCGCCTCAGGATGTCCCCGCTCGGCCGAGCCGGAGGCTCCATCGCGGCGGGCCCTCCCTTCCCTCCCTTGTCTCGCCTCACGGGCCGGGGCTTCAGCCGCTGGCCCGCATGGCTCCGGCCGAGGGAAGGGGGCTGAGGGCGGACAAAGGCCGGCGGAGGAGCCGCAGCGCCCGGCCCCGAAAGCGCCCAAGGGCGGCGGGGCAGCGGCGGGGCGGCCCCTGGAGGCCCGCGGGGAGGCCGGGCCGGGCCCTGCCTGCGCACCCGCTGGCCCTTTGTCCCGGCGGAGAGCGAGAGCCTCGGCTTCCTCCTCCTCCTCCTCCTCCTCCTCCTCCTGTCCTTCTTCTCCTCCTCCTCTTCCTCCCGCACGCAGCGCCGGGACGGGCCAGGCCGGGACGGACAGCACCGGGCCGGGCCTGCCGCGACGCCGCAGCGCCACAGCGCGGCCGCCCGCTGCCTGCCCGCCCTCCTCCTCCTCCTCCTCCTCCTCCTCCTCCTTCTCCTCCTTCTTCCTCCTCCTCCTCCTCCTCCTCCTCCCTGAACCCTCAGGCCCTTCCCCGAGGCTCCTGAGGCCGGAGGGGGCAGCGGCTGTGAGCCCCTCCTGAGGGGAGCGCACGGTGCTTGGGTTTCTCTCCGCCTTGTGGGGCTGAGGGATCTCGTCCAGCCTCAAATCACCACATAAATAAACTTATATAATAAATATATAATATATAAACTGTGTGTATGCTGCTGTCCGAACAGCACTGAGCCTTCTGGCTGATGCCTGAGCCCCCTGTGAGGGCTCATCACACAGCAACACCCAGCTCCCAGTACAGGGACAGGGGCAATTCACCCGCTGCCACACGCCAAGGACATGGGACAAGTGTAGGGCTTCCCAAATTTTCGTGCTCTGGATTGTAACCTCGCAGCCACGTCGTCATGTAACGCCTGTTGTGGGCAAATCGAGCGCCACAGCCAGTCAGTGCGATGATAGGCACACAAGAATTAGCTCAGGCCTGTTGGGGCTCGTCTCCTTGGGCTGCCAAACTCAGAAGCACTTCTTTGAAACTGTGAGATGGCAGGAGTGCTGTATCTGCCTTTCCGCCTTTGGAGAATAATTATTTTCGGCAAAACAGCCGAATTTCTGAGTAAAACCCCCCGATGGTCTCTTGAGTGCGAAACAATTTAATAAACCGAAAGGCAGCGGCAAGGGTAGAGGGATGCTGGAATTAGCATTAGTCTTTGCTGCACAGTAAAATCATTAAGGCCTAAAAGGAGGTGTGAGTTTCTAGGTGCAAGAAATACCACATACTCAATGCAGGAAATATGTTTGCAAAAGCGAGGTAGAAAAAAAAGTAAATGGATGCCAGATGTATAAGCCTTTCTGGTGTTCAGGACACCGGACCGGTTACTTGAGAACAGATTCTGCCTCCTTGGCAGGGAGACAGCCCAACCAGGTCCAATCTAGCCTATTGACAAAGCAGCTAGGTGCTGATTCCCAGTTTAAAATGGAGTCTGGATTTTTAGCTTGCTTCAGCACATTTAGAAATGCCACATGCACGTACCTGAACCAGCCCAGCTGATTGCATAAGCTTTTCCTTCAAAACACAGGCTCTCCAGCAGAACTCATTAGGATTATTGGACTGTTTGAGGTTAAACTAAAGACAACTCATGCAGGCGCTCGGGAATTGCACAGTCGCATCTGATTTTATTGGGTTTTGATTTATGGGCTCATTTGAAACGGTGTGTTTCAGAAGCAGGCTCCGAAATGTAAACTATCCTGCTTCCAAAGAGGCGGGGAAGCATGTGACTGCTAACTTAAAGAGATTCGCGTTTAATTTCCCCTTGTACTCTGAAAGCTCTCTACATCCTGTATATTCTCTCCAACATAAATACGTAAGTTTTCCTGAACACCCAGCAAATAAAGAAAAGAAAAAACTATTTACCCTTTAGGGAGCTGTATTTCCTCCAGCGATTTTTAACAAAACAATTACCTCTCCCCCATAAATTAGCTTCCTGCACTCCTGATAGCGAGCTGTTTGTGTCCTTTTTTTTTTTTTTTTTCCCTCTTCCTTGGCCAAGGGTTCGAGCACCGCTTCTCATTTGACTGATTTTCTGCTCTTGTCAAGACATCAGAAGACAGCACAGGAAAAGAGGCCGTTTCATTTTCCAGGAGCAGATGGTGCATTAAGGCTTGGCCTCCTCGAACGTCCTGCAGATCCAAGGGCCTTCCGATGGCTGCAATTTAATGCACAGCCTCCTTTATTGACCGCTATTTTGCCCTCGCTTGGTCAGCCTTCACGTCCCACCTGGAGGTTTAGTTTCCTGTAGCACGTTGCCAGTGCTGCGGAGTGAACTCGGAGACTGCCTCGTGATCCCTGCTTTATTCCATCTTCCCCAGCTGGGTCCCAGGCGCTGCTGGAAGCGCTTCTGGAAAGTGTACATACCTAATAGCAGCACCAGCAATGTATTATTACAGCCATTTTATGATTATAAAAATTGAGGTAAATGAATTGTGTGAAGTATATGGTCCAAGACATGGCCTGACACCGCACACTTCCAGCCATCTCCTCCTGCACACACACGCTGGTTTCCATTCTGTATTTTCCACCCGGGACCACGCTGCTTTTCTGGTCAAGCACGTTAAGGAATGTGCTTTTATGTAGCATCTTTCATCTGGATGGGTCCCAGCCTTAAAAGGAATGTTAAGTGGTTTTACATAAGGCATTACGTAGGATTAGAGAATGTGATCTGTTTGCATTGTAGTCTTAACAGGAAGAACTGCGAAGGTTATTTAAATGAGACATCTAGATTTATCTGGTAGCGGTCGGTGCAGAAGTGTACCAATTTCTAACTGAGCAGTGCCATAAAGCGGCTCGTAAAAGCAGCACAGGGTGCTGTGCATGTGAACGCATGCTCATTTTCACCTCAGAAGCTGAGCTATGAAACATCAGCACGAGGAAAAAAATTTCAGCCCTACTTTTCATCAGGTTGCTAAAGTGTCTTTAATTTCACACGGTCTGTTGATCACACACCGAAGGTGTTCAAAACTATTCTGTGGGATTACTTCATGGGATTATTACTAAAATAGAGCAGATGAACAGCAATAAGGAAGCCAAAGACTCGGGAATCAGCGACGAGGTCTGCAGCTTTTTCCTCTCATTGATTCGAGCAATGCACTATTGCACATCAAACTTCATTGTTGAGGTGACAAAGCAGGTGCTCAAGAAGTGCTGCAGCATTTTCGGTGTGGGGTTTGTGGTTTGGGTTTTTCAGACTGCTTTTCCTCCCTGATGAAACACGTGCTGTTGCTGCAGACTGCTGCCGCAAGCCCGGGGCCTGCCCGGAGGGAAGGGTTGAGGAGGATGGAGGAGCTCTTTCCAGGGCAGCTCCCCACCACCAAGTCCAAGGTAGGATTTTGGAAGCCTACTGAAAGCTTCTCAGCGTGGCTGGTAGGATGCTGAGCCTGCTAAAGCTTCTCAGCATCACTTCAGCAGCTCACAGTGCTGCTCACGCCGCTTCACCTGCTGAGCTCTGCTAGCAGGACCCACGGACAAGAGGGGCCAGGCAGGTTTCCCAGGGGCTAAATGAGCTCTCGTTGCTGGCACGGCCCTTTGGAGCTGGAAGCAGCTGGGATAACGGTTGCTGTGAGCACACGACTGGTGCAAAAGATGCCAGGAAAAAAAAACAAAGAGTGGGTAAGGGGGCTCTGAAGACAGCCGGCTATTTCAGTTGCAAGAGCAGAAAGAGGGAGGGGTGTTTCTGAGGTGGAAACACGATCCAGGAAAGAAAAATCACAAAGGGTCTCCAAAGGACAGAGCCTTCCCAGGCTGTCCAGGGGCTTGTATCCCTGGCAGGAGCAGGAAAATTAACCCAGACATAGCTCAGCCCCTCTGCTGGCTTTCACTCGGGTCCTTGGGCAAGGATTTGATTTTCACGGAAGGAACGGGAGCCCCGGTGGCTGTACATTACTCCACGTCACCTCGTTTACGTAGCTGCAGCTTCAGGGCACTTTGCAGCTGAGTGTGCTGTTTGTGCTCAGCAGGAAGGAAGCGAGGGCAGAGGTGAAGCAGGCAGCTTCGCCGGCAGCCACTGCTCAGCACGGGGCTGCAGGAAAGTGTGACCGCTCAATTAAAAGCAGCGTTAACGAGGGGACTTCAGAGCACTGCCTGGAAACCCATCTGCTCCCCTGGTTTCCAGGTGCACGAACCTGGCCGCAACATATTGCGAGTATCGTGCTGAATCATGCAGGCAGGTGGACGCGGGTATTTCTGCCAAGGCACGAGAGGAGCTGGAAGCCTCTCCCTGGGAAGAGGTGTATCTGCAGGGGGAAATCCTAGAAACAAACTTGGCACAGGCAGATTTTGGCGTGGACTTACTACAGCCACGTTGCAGAAAAGAGGCTGGTGGGGAAGGATGTTTTGAGCACGGTGTCCATCTGTCTGTCAGCACAGGAGAGAAAGAAAGAATCGAAAACAATATTGGAAATAAATGGGCAGCTGGGCTTAGAAGAGCTCTTACTGACCCTTAGAGAAATGTGAGGAAGGAAGAGAAGCCTGGGAAGGTTGTAGTTGGTCCTCCAACACCAGCATTATCCGAATCCAGAGCCGAGAGTGGGATATTTTATTCAACAAACCCTTGGAAGAGTCCTGAGAGTGCCATTCGGGGTGAGGGACCTACTGGAAACTGGCCTGATGGTTTGAATCAGATTAGAAAAGTTGCATCTGTTTATTGTAGGACTTGTGCAATCGTTTGTTGTCCCTGTGCTCAGCCTGACCAGACCCAGACAGCGGGGAGGCAGCCCACAGCGTTAAACCCAGCCTGGCCCCAAATGCACTCGGAGGTTGCTTTGGTTGAAGCTTTTGCCTGACGTCTCTTTTATCTAAATCACTTCTCCTATTCTTTGGTCGTTCCTTCAGTTTACAGAGCATCTTCCAGAAGTAAGGTCCTCCCCGCAGACTGATGAAACAAGTCAATTAATTAACTGCTGCAACTCTGTCTGCTCTCCGAGTGAATTATGATGGCTTTGTTACAGCCACGGTGTGCAGCAATGTTTACCAAAGGAGCAAAGACGATTCCTCTAGTTGCAATCCCTGTTTAAATGTAGGCGGTCACAACACGATTTGGGGTGAGAAACAGGAGCGGCAGGAACAGGAGGATTTCCTAAGCAACAAAGATCTGCTTCGCTTAAAAATAATTCAGTAAGGAAAAAAAAAATAAAACAACAACAACAAAAACCAACAACACAGAAATATGAGAAAGGCTTCAGAAGAAGAGGAGGGAGAAAGCTCATTTCATTTTAACACTTTTTGCTATTTCCTAGGAATCTTGGCCTCCTAACCTGAGGATAAGGATACAGAAACAAGAACAGCGATGACAAATCACTGCCACAGAGGCATGCGAGTGCTTAGGAGAAGTCTTCCTGCAATCTTCTCTAAGCACAGTTAAGATTTCCCCTGTACTTTCTCATGCAATTAAGCAGAAGCAGTGTAAGAATGAAGACGGAGAAGGCAGAAGAGATAAGAATAACCGCAGGAAGAAGCAAATGTGTTCAGGAATCTTTTATAACCAGCGTGAGGACGGACCTGGCGCTCCAGGAGGGCCCAGGCTAAGGCAGTGAGGTGGCACCTGGGGCAGAGCAGGGATTTTGCAGCACCCGACCCCTTACATAAGGATTGCACAGCACGGCTGTCTCCTGCTGGCGAAGGACTGGGGGTGGGAAAAGCAATGCTGAAAGCTCTCGGGGTAAGTGGGCCAGCCGAAACCAGGTGAATTATGAAACTGCCCCCGCGAGCTCCGGGAGCGTTGCACATTATGGGTTTAAATCCAGGTTTTCTGTGGCCTTTTCAGCACTGTGCCCCCAAGCACTCCAGCCCCACGGCCGCGGTATCTCTCTGTGCAGTTTTCTCCTTTTGTCTTTCCCCCATTTGGCGTTGCTTTTCCTCCAGAGTGCTTCCACTGCGTGCCCGTTCAGCGTGCCTGCCCCGCAGTCAGCTCTTTGTGATCTGGCAGCTCGGGCAGCAAGCACGTCGAGATGCCTCCGAGGGAGGGCTGCTCGGAAAAACAGAGGCAGGAAGAGCTGATGGAGCGACGGGGTGGAGGGTGGGTGGCAATGAGCACGTGTGGAGTGAGCCTGGGAACGAAGCCATGCCCAGAACGCCCTGCCCCGGGTGGAAAAATATGGCAGGAACGTTCCCCTGGCACAGCACAGGACCAAACCTCTGTCCCTCCTTCCCTCTGATGCCACATGCCTTAACAGAAAGAGAAAGGAAAAAAAAAAAAAAGAAACACCCATAAATGGGGCAATACAAGCTTGACCTGAGCTGCAGTTCTCAGAGGGAATGAGGAAACAGGGCCTGAGCCCATCTTGGTTTAATCAGACTTTCAAATTAACAGATCTCCTTTTCCATCCTTTTTTTTTTTTTTTTTTTTTTTTTTTTCCCCTCTCCATTTCCCATCTGCTTTTCTTTTAATCTCCTCTTTCAACCTATTTGAACTTGGGCTGTCTCCAGTGTAAGAAATCCCCCTTGCAATGCTGCCTGCTCCTTGTCTGCTTCAGAGAGAGGATCGACACGCACACAGGCCTTTATTATGTGTATATTATAAATTTATATAAATGCATATTAACAACAACCCCCGTTTTAATTCTTTATTACATTATTATTATATTTTTATTATGTTTACAATAATATCTGTTTTACAGGGGTTATTTATAAAAGTTGTCAGGGAGCTCCTGCAAAGGCAGCGAGGGGCCGGGCAGCCCGCAGGCTGCGGGCAGGAGGATTCAGCTGCTGGCCACGTGAGCCAGCCCTTCAGCGAGGCGAAATTACATCTTTCCCTCCAACGCTATAAACACGGAGGGGAAGGCAACGGGGGGCAGTCGCTGGGTGCTCGAGAGGGCACTTAGGAATTAAGTATCAGCACACCAACGGGAGCACAACGAAACGTGACTTGGGCACCTACTGGAACATTGCATTGTTTTTGTGTGTTTTCCCTGCTTTCACAAAGAACAAATTCTGATGGTTCCTGTGCACCCAACGAGGCTGAGCAGCCATCTGGGTTGTCCCCGACCACCACAGGCCAGCGTGCAGCATGGAGCAGCGCTCCCCCAGCATTTCCAGTTTAGGTGGCTGTGCCTCGAGTGCTGCACCGTGCTCCTTCCAAAGGGCAGCAGGGAGCTGTGACGGGTGGCTCAATCTGCTTCTTGGCGAGCAGAAGCATGGGCAAGCATCAACACAGGCCATAAGCTGTAGGCAAGGGCTGGTTGGGGCACGGCCAGGGCTGGTGCTGCTGCTCCCCTGCCCGAGTTTCACGCCTGGGCGTTCCCTTGCGCTCGGGCTGAGTCACGGTCTCGCGTGACAGAGCTGTGAATCAACCCCAGACACGAGGGAAACCCTCTCGTTACCATCCCAAACACGACGGCTTGCTGATATGGGGGAACTGGGGGTGTGTTACCAGCTGTGGGGCAGCTCAATCCTGGGGTGCCCAACCCTGGCACCTCTTGTGCGGCATCCAGAGGTGCAGAGTGCACCTCCTGGGGATGCTGCTGCCATGGGGGAGGGAGCAGCACCCCAGGGCAGGATCCAACCAGTGATTTCTTCACCCTAGTGTGCACCAGGGGTGAGCAGGGCAGGATTTCTGCCCGCTGTGTGCACGGGGAGCCCCAATGTGCATGGGCACGGGGGGTGTCCATGGTGCGTGTGCACCCCCAGACCTTCAGGGCACCCCAAGCAGGACACAATCCCGGGGCGAAGGGCGTGCAGGCGTGACCCCCATCCCTTTGGGGTACCCCTTTGGGCTACCCTTCTGCTGCTCACCCCCTACCTCCACCCCCACCCACCCCACGGGGGGATGACAGCGGGGGGGGGACCGCGAGCCGTGGGTACCCGGCGGAGGGTGCGCAGCGCCCGGGGACGAGCCGGCTCCGGCTGCGGGCACCCCGTGGGGCTCCGTCCCTTGCCGTGCCGTGTTGTGCCGTGCTGTGCCGAGCCGTGCCGTGCCGTAGAAGCGGGCGGGGATGCTGCCGGTGCCCCCGCCCGCCCCCCGCCCCCGCGGCAGCCTCGCCAGACGCAGCGCGGCTCGGAGCGCGCACGGAGCCTCCCGTAGCCACCGACACCGCCTCCCGGGTAGCCCCGGGCAGCCCCCACCATGGCCCGGAACCGTAGGGAAAGGAGCGGCTGGGGTAGGCGGCACGGCACGGCACGGCACGGCAACGGAGGGGAAGGGAGAAAAGGGGAGGGGGCGGCCGAACAATGCCCGGGGCTGCGGGGTGGGATGGGACGGGGCGCGCCCGGGGGGCTGCGGGAGGGAAGGGAAGGGGGAGGCCGGTCCCAGGGGTCGGGGAGGGGATCGGGGACGGGGAAAGAGGCAGGGAAGGAGGCAGGGAGGGAGGCTGAGAGGCTGCCGAGGCCTGTCCCTGGCCGCCACCGCCCTCGGCCTGCGCGGGGGGGGCTGCTATTAGTGCTGCTGCTGCTGCTGCTGCTGTTACTGCTGTTACTGCTGCTGCTGCTGCTGCTACTGCTGCTGTCACTGCTGCTACTGCTGCTGCTCCTCCTGCACGCCCCCGCTGCCCCCCTTCAGCCCCAGCCTCGCTGGCACGATGGGGACGCGAGCGGGGGTCCCGCACGCCCAGCCCTCCGGTCCCACACGGGGCTTTGCCTCCTGCTTGAGGCGCTGCAGGAGGATCGGGGCCGTTTTCAGAGCGCCCCTTCCCACCCGCAGAGGGAGGAGGAAGGCTTGCTTCCCTCAAGGCCTCCCTTCTCCTCCAACCCGACATCCTACGGGCAGCTCTGGGGGAAAAACTGCGCCCGCCAGCCACGCAGAGCCAAAACTGGGCCCACAGGTGGGCTGTGCAGGGCACCCGGGGGGCTCCGAGCCCCTCTCCCCCTGCCCGCAGCCTTCTTTGTTCGCCCTTCGCTGGTGCATCGCTGTACCGGCTTCTGCTGATGCATCGTCGGCTTTGTGGGAAAACCAGCTTTAATACGGCAATTTGCCGTCATTTCGGGCCGCTGGGGTGTGATTTGTCATCCCCCGAGTTGTGCGCCGTGCAAACCCAGCCCTCAGCGCTCGGGGTGCCCTGTCTCCTCAGGCGGAGCAGGTGAGCCGAGCCGTGATGTTTAGATACACAAATTACGTTCTAATTTGGACAGATGACTGGAGCATTTCCCACGGTAATGATTAGCAGCTCAGGGACGTGTTGGCAGAGGCGTTCAGATAACGGAGCCTGCGAGTCAAGCAGTCGGAGCGTGCGGTGGCCTCTTTGCAGGAGAACATCAGCAGCGTCCATTTGATAAGGGCCGTCTGGAGCCGTGACACTCCGAGGAGGCTGCTAGGCCTTGGATAAACAGCAGAGGAAACTTCTCGTGAATATTTTGATGCTCTCAGCCTTGTCTCGCAGAACTGTCAGTCCCGTTCTCGTTGAGCACTGGGCGCACGTACACGTGCTCGAGCTTCCCCCTCTCATCTTGGTAGCGTGAGGAGAAAATGCAAGAGGTGTCAAAGCGGGTTTTGAGGGAGAAAAACCTCATCTCGGAAGGTACAGCCTTGGCCTAGCGGAACAATTAGGCACGTACCTCGGTGTGAGCGTGCTGCTAAGGCGATCTGGTGCTGATTCACTAACCTCTTGCTTAGCTTCTTGGTAAGCTTCGCAAGAACCTGGAACCACCTGCAGATCTAAGCGGGTTTGCCTTCCATCCATGGAGCCAAATCGTACCCGCAGAGGTTTAGGTATTCCTAGAACGATTCCCAGCACTTCGCCAGGCTGGTTGATGTTATTACAGGTAATAAATTAGACAGCAAAAGCCCCCTTTTGCTTTGTAATCCAGCAAAAGCCCCCTTTAACCAAGCGTGCATTTGTAGGGCAGCACCTCGGTGCCCTGAAGGATGTGTTTGTGCCCGCTGGGTGCTGACATCAGCCCAAGGGGGAATTCAGGGCTCCATTTCTCAGCCTGCCTGCTGAAGGAGGAGTCTGAGCCTTTCACCATCCGGGCCCTCCAGCTACATCCTCGGTGTGCTCTGAAAATGTGCTTATGGGTCATTAAAAATACTACGCTATTTTGAAACGGCTCAAACTCCGTCCCAGTTCCTTTCCAGTTAGCCAGGCCTGAAAGGAGACGACTGCTTAGTGCAATCCTTCGCCTTTGTCTCATAAAAACAATTTGCTTTTTTAAAGATCACCGAGTGAATTAGGGTGAGCGATTGCATAGCGCCCAGGAGAAATTGCCTCCAGTCAGCTATCAAAGCTAGGTTGCTGCCACACGTGTACGTCCCCGCGAGCTCATGCAGGGGCATGTAATGCATCAAGTGTAGGGTTTAGCCCGGGGCAGGAGGTCAGTGTAAGGCTGTGCATCATTTAGGGCTCCGTTACTGAGCGTGCTAAGCGGTGCCGAGACCTCACAACTGCTGCTGGTTGTGGGATGAGCGGCCGAGGGAGCTGGATATGAAACAAAAACACCTAGAACTGTGCATCAGAGGAAGGAAGGGATCCTGCTTTTATCTGAATAAGGACTGCTAGTCTGAATCCTGACGGGTGCAGTCAAGTCCAGCCAGCTTGATGAAGGCTCATAGTAGCTTCCCCTGATGTTTTTTTTTTTTATTTTTCTGAAATTCTTGGTGCTTTGCAGTTGCAGGTGCTCGGCAGCCTGCTCCCCTTGTTGTGGCAAGGCCGTTAGAGATCTCTGCTCCCCGTCACTCCTTTACACAGCTCAGACGAGGACAAACTGCTTGAAATCTCTCATTTCCCATCACGGCCCATGCTGTAATCAGAATGACCCACTCGTCAAGAATTCAGTTTCAAAACCGTAAAAGGGAGTACAGAGGTAATACTCGTTGGTCAGGGTTTTCAAGCCGGACTAGAGGTTAGTGAGAGCTCTTAAAGGAGCCCGATGGTCGGGAAGTGCCGAGCAACTATTTTGGGGGAAGGGACTTTTCCAAAACAGGCCAGACAGATCTTTGATGTCACACTTTCTTCATGCACACTTTCTTCATGGGTTCAGCTGGAAAGAGAAGGGCGATTTTGGTGTTGGTTGGTGTGAAGGAACAGTGCTAACAGCCCTTCTGGTTGTCATTTTGTTCCTGACCTCTTCTGGTGGAACCTCAGATTCCCCTTCCAGGCGTTTCTTTGTCACTCTGAACGCTGGGAACCTCCTGAGAAACGAAAGCTGAGGTTTTTCAGGCAGGTGAGCCTTTGCATTAAAAAAAAAATAGACATGAGAAGATTCACAACGAAATTGCTAGCTTGTAAATGAGAAGGGAAAATGAAGTGCTGGGACTTGTGAGAAGAGACGAGGACATTGCAGGCTGGAGATCCAGCACGTGGTGGTTGGCCTTTTGAGGCAGTAGTATTGTATAATAAATCAGAAGAGTGGGGTCTGATTCATTCAAAGATTAGGAGGAGCAAGGGCAGTCTGTTTTTCCCCTTTTGGGGAAGAAGCAGGATCCTTTGGGCCTGGTTTGCCGTGGTCATGCTCCATGCTGTGCCCATGCTGCAAGAAGCTCGGTCAACGTCAGGGCAGGCAGCCCGTGGGGCTGTGTCTTGCTGTATTTTCTCTGCTAAACATACAGGTGAGGAGCACACACAAACATTGCTTAGGGCCTAGGTGATGTTCCTAGGCACCAGGCCTTGTATTAACTCCTCTGCTCTGTCCTGCCTGCGAGGCGCGGGGTGTCCAGTGGGTCACCTCCAAAGCCACCTCGCTCTGGAGCCACCCCAGCTCCTTGGGTCCTGGAGAAATGCTCATGTTTGTGATCAGGTGAAGGACAGTTAAGTGTTAGGGCGATGAAGGAACTGAACGCAAATTTCCCAAATGGGGTGGAGGCTCACTGACCTCTGCCAAGCCAGTAAAATGTGTTTAAAGCCCTCTATATACTTTTACATTCCTTCAGAGCGTAGTGGCCTTTCATGCTGTATCCTGGGATCTTGTGGCACATTGACCAAACTTTGTTTTCAGGCAACAACAAAAGGGTAAAACTGATTTAAAGTCAGAAATGAGTAAATGAAATACTGGTGGTGGAGGGAGGCTGCTTGCTGACAAACAAAGTGGATTAAGGACCATGCAAGAAACACATAATGGGTGCAAAGCAAGACTTTTGGGGACGTATTCGTGCAAGGTGTGTTTCAGTCATCGTGTCACATGTGTGTCTGGCTAGACTTAAATGTGGGTGAGCGAACAGTCCTGGAATTTCTGTCTGAGAAATAAATGATGGCCTTTCTGTAGTTTCTCTTATGATAATGTTTTGACAAACAGAGATGGGATAAGGTTCCCTCTGAGGGTTGCCCACCTGGGCTTTGAATCAGCCAGTCCTGGCGCATAGACTGGCATGAGCATAACCACGGGGCTGTCTGATGTGACCTCAAACTTCCTGAACGACCTCTAGAAGGGAATCTGTTTGATCTGCTTTCTTCCCAAGGTAGTTGGTGTGCCCGTCTCTGAAGCATGCTAATTACAGGCTCAGCCTTGGGAATTCCGCCCGGATAGGTATTGCTGTTGTTTCAGGGCTGGCTAAGGCACTGAAATTTAATGAGAGAGGTCATAGGCGTTGGTTTCACTTCGTATTTTGGCATTTGAGCTGCCCCTGTTGTAACAGACCGTTTGGTGGCCAGTAATCACCCAAACCCTTGCTTCTCCCAGCAGCCTTCCATGCAGGGAGTTCCTAAACCACTGGCGTTATCAGCACGCTCACTCAGCTCCTCGTTCCGGCTGCCAGAGGAAAAAGGAGCCGAGCTGCTCGTGCTGTATTCGAGGCTGCAGTGCTGCCAGCTGGATGACTCAGGGCTGGTGGCAAGGAGGTGCACTCGGCATCTTGCCTCCTGCGAGCACCCTGGGCGCAGAGAAGCTTGCTGGGGGCATGGCAGAGTGCTGATGGCCCCAAGCAGGGGCAGTAACACTGCTGTGCTTCAGAGGGGAGAGCTTTTTACCTGCCGTGGGCTATTGACCAGGGAAGAAGCTTATTTTTTGCATCGCCTGGTTGGTGGTGTTCACCAAGAGCCTGCCTTACACCTGAGTTCAGGACAGAGCAGTGACCGTGTCTGTACACGGAGCTCGGAGCAGCAAGCCTGCAGAGCACTGATGGATGGAAGGGAGGGCTCTGCCCAGCCGGGCGGCCCCGCTTTGTCCTCTCCAAGACACCATTTCCCAGGGGCAGTGCTGTCTAGACACCTTATGGCAGCCCCATGCCTGGGGAATTTGCTCACTCATAGCTGCCCAGGCAGTCTCAGCACCTCGGGATGCAGCTGTGTCCTTCTGCACTCCGTAGGGAGTGTTATTCTTCCCCGACCCTGCCGCTGTGCAGGATCGATACAGGTTATTGCTCTACAACAGCCAGTATGTGCTTTGTGTCAGTTTACTTCTCATTTTTCCTTATTAGCATGGTAAGATAGAGAGTGCTGCACAAGCCTCTCTTGGAGGGAAGGAGAGGGTTTCTGACACGTGCTCAAAGCGGCGCTGCCTTTCCCATGTTCCTCCGAGCTTTGCCCATGATCTTTGGCTGCTTGGCAGGCCGTGGAGTTAGTTCAGCATCAGCGGAGCGAGCAGAACCTGTGGCACGGCAGTGCTGAATGGGATAAGTGCAAGGGATACCGTAGCTTGGAGAGAGATGTCTTTCTCTGCCGGAGCTGTTTGCACAGGGCAGATAAGCCTCCTGGCAGCTGGAGCCCTCTGTGCAAAGGGATCCTGCCTGGCCGCGGTCTGCTCAGTGCTGGGCTCGTGGTGATGTTGGTGGCACTGCGATATGTTTGTAAGGCAAACAGCTGGGGTGGAAACAGCTTCAGAAGGGATCCGCACAGCTATCGCTGCTGATCGAATTAATCCCGAGAGGGCTGCTGATAAGCGACCTAACCCAACCAGTACAGGGAAGTTTCATTCCAGAGGAAGAACAACAAGTTAAAACATTAAGCCTCTATTTTATCTCCTTGGTAGTTTATTTTTTTTCATGCAGTGAAGAAACTGGGTTCAAAGACCCTCAGAATACCTGCCCCACTTTATGTCTGTGTATTTCAGCAGGGGAATCAGGACCCAGGCTGCAGCCCTGGCATCTCACAGGGTGTGCATACGTAGGTAAGGTTCCCGGGCGCCCCAAGAGCACAAGAGCAGGGCTGGCAAGCTGGCTTTCTCGAGGTCTGTTAGGCAGCCTGTGTTTGCACAGATGATGCCCTGGGTCATGGGTTAGTCCCTGGAATGAAATGTATTTATTGCGCAAACTCGTTTAGCAAAAAAGATGACTTTATTAGCGGGCCTCTGGAAAGGAGTCAGCATTTCTGTGACCTGTTCGTCCATAACTAAGGAAGAACAGGCTTAAGTACTCACCAAAGTATGCTGCGTGATCAGTGACGTGTAATTTATCTAATCTGTTCTTCTATGGGAGCTTAAATACATTAAATCAGCTGTCCGACCTTACATGGGCAAAATGTGAAATATGCTGGTGTAGTTTATTAAACTTTATTTAATTTTAACCAAAAAGAATTCCTACAGCAATTGAAGAGTGCTTTATTTTTTCCTCACAAAGTGAGCAGCCCTGTGTTACGGGGCTGCCTGCAGCAGCAGGGCCATTTTCTTGCTGCTGTCTGACAACACAATAAGCACGAATGCAAATTCCAGTCTCCTCCACCTTTCCACTTTAAATCACCATATGGAAAAGAGACGCGGATTCCACCCCGCTTTCGAGTCATGGAAACGAGCTGTTATGAAATGGGAAAAAGGAACTGTATCCTGGCAATTTCTGAATGAGCAGCTTGAGAATTGACGTAATTGCAAGGCGCCGAGAGAGAGCCGACAGAAAGGAGGAGTCAAGTTGGAAAACGAGTAAAAAAAAAAAAAAAGAGCGTGTTTAGGAAAGCTTAGGCCTCCTTCTTTTCCTTTTTGGCCAGATGATGTTTTGCCATTGCCAGGTACGACTTCCTTCAAAGCAGATAACTAATTTATGCCGGAAAGAACAATTAAAATAATTGATTTTCAGTAATGTGCCGCCAGCTTGTAAAAAAAATCTCTGGCTGTCCAGTACAGCAGATAATCTAATAACCAGGACGTGGAAGTTTCATCACATGGAAATAAATATGAAAGATAGAGTTTTGTTTGCAGACGGCCTCCATGAAAGAAACAGAGCTAATAGGGCTGAAATCAGCTCAGAGACCTGTTTAATATAGTGCCTTTTCTCCTGATGTCTCTAATGAACTGGAAAATCAGCATATCCTGTTCATAATACTCTGTGTTTTGCCCCCATGTTGTGCAAACAGCCAGCTCAGGTGACAGAGGCAGGGATGTCCTCCAGCAGACCACGGCCGCTTTGGGCAGCTGCCTCTGTCCAGAGACACTCTCCCAAAAGCTGTCAATACCTGGTGAAGAAAAACAAGGCATTCCTCTCAGGTTCTGGTGTTTAGAATGGACAACACAACGTCTTTGAGCTGGTTACTGTTGGTGATGACCAACAGTGGGGATGACCACCTGCTAGATCCCTTTTCCACCCCATTCTGCCTGCGAGGAGCTGCTGCAGCACCGCAGAAATGCACGACTGCTCTGCTCCTGATATCCCCGAGTGGTCTCATTCTCATGTGAGACTGGTGGGAAGCGGTAAAAACTCTTCAGTGGAGATTTCCATTAACCCCTGAAACAGAGGTTTTGTGTTCTCTGCTCTTTCTGGCAGTTGAACTGGAGGGAGAGGACCACCCGGGAGACCTCATCCAGCAGCAGCAGGGGGAATTTGACACAAAGCTTCCCTTCTCCTAGCAGGACAGGAGGGATGAGCGAGGCTCTCCCCAGGCTCTCAACATGCTCAGATGTACAGCAAGGTCCGAGCTGGGGATGTCCTCACCACCTTGCCTCCGCATGAGGCCCTGGGCAGCAGCTTTTGTGCCCATCTGGGTGCCGACTGTGTGGCCCCGAGGTGGGTTTGGGGCGGTGGTACAGCTCTGCCACCTGCACGCCGATGGCTTTGCCTCCGCTGATGGCTACAGTCAGAAATGTTTAGATTTAATTCCATTTACGGATTTTTTCCTGCCTCCGCCATGAGTCACATCCTACAGAGATCTCTCCGCTGTCCTTTTTATGCAGCTGTAAAAATGAAAAAGAAACTGGACTCGGTTAGCGCAGCAGGGTGTTGGGAAACACCATGGGAGAGAGGTATTTCCGATCGGAGGCTTTATATGGCACTTGCAGCATGGCAGCCCTTAAAATGAGCACGCAAACCTGTGGCCCTTTGGCACCTGTCTGTGCTTACGTGCTGGGGAGATCTTAATGGTGTGTGGTGTGTGCAGCAAGAGGGCCGAGTGCGCTCAGGGGCTTCCTTTTTCAGGTGGCTTGGTGATGTCTGGGCATTGGGAATAGGAAGGTCTTTTTCCTGTGGCCACCCAGCAGTGGCATGGGCCAGGGGCTGGTGTTTGGAGGGAGTTTGGTGCTGCTGGAGGCTGGTGGAGAATCTAGCTTTTCAGAGCATTCGGGACTTTTGTTTTGCTAAGGAAAGTCCAGGCATCGGGAAGAAAAGATCTTTGTCTTTCAACTGTGAGCAAAGAAAGCTCGCAGTATATGTCTGAGAACCACCAGATATCCCCTAGCAACAAGGCTTAATGATCCTGATATTTCAGGATCATAGGAAATCAGAACCACGTACAAAAGCGCCGTTGTTATTTAAAAGAAGAAGTTGCTGCTGGAGGCTTCTTTATAAAGAGGCCCGGAATGGGCAAACCCCATTCCTTGTGGTATTTATAGTTCGTCTTTTAGCATGTGCACGCATCAGCCCTGTGCTTTGAAACAGCTGGGACTGGCTGAAAACTGGGCCCCTGAGGTCAGGGTCTGAAACAGAGACTTCAGGCTCCTGTGCTTGGAAATTTGCAGCCTGAGCCAGCGACCTGGGGACTTTTTGTAGAAACGAGGGGAAACTTTCCACCATGCGCTCCCTTCCCCGCTGGCGAGGAGATTTTTACGTGGCCGTAGGTGAGCTGAGCGGCGTGATTAATCACCTTGGGCTTTCCTTTCCTGTGCTGGGAAGTCGGGAGACAATGAAAGGAAAATTACAGGAGCTGGCCTGCGCCTGCTGAACCGCCGGGCGGCTGTCGGTGAATAAGGCCCACACCAGGGAGCTGCCATCAGCAGCCCCCTCATCATAGGGAACCAAACGGGGTGGCAGTGACTGTGTACAGGTGGCAGTGACTTGGTGCTGGACACCCACATTTGCTGTCCAAAGACAGGGAAGCGGTCGTTTGAGCAGGTTATAGGAGCAGCAGGTTATGCTGAGAGCGGCAGTGCGGCCTGCAGATGGAGCAGGCCCCTGCGCCGCGCTGTTGCTACAGAAACAGCAGCCGCATAGGATGCATCCAGGCAGTCCTTGGTGGATCCGTGAGGTGTTTGCGTGCCTCAGCTCGAGTGCTGCGTCCATGGCTGAGGAGCCTCTTGCAAGGGCCTGGTGGGCAGCGTGTGGAGGACAGCACTGTGAGATGCTCAGGCAGCGGTGGTGTAACCTGGCTTGGAACCATGCAGACCATCCCCTTGTTGTTATGGGGGAGAGAATTGGGGAAAAAAAGGCAAAACTCACGGGTTAAGATAAAGACAGTTTAATAAGACAGAAAAGGAAGAGATTATAATAATAATAGTAATAACAGAACACACAAATCAAGTGATTCACAACACCACAGCCCACCACCCACCAACTGGTGCCCCACCAGACCCTGAGCAGTGGCAGCCCCCTAAGCCAAGTCCCCAGGTTTTATGGTTCCACATGATACCACAATCCTGGGACGTCCCTGTCCTGGTTCTGTCCCCTCCCAGCTCTCTGTGCACCCCAGCTCCTTGCTGGCAGGACAGCATGAGAAGCCACAAGTCACCGACCTAGTGTAAGCGCTGCTCTGCAACAGCTAAACCATCAGTGTTATTCTCACCCTAAACCCCAAACACAGCACCACACCAGACACTGGGAAGAAAATTAACTTTATCTAAGCCAAAACCAGGACAACAGTGTAGTCAGCAAGCGATGATCATCAGTAGCTTGGAATTCTCCTGTTTAGCACAGAGAAGGCTAAGGACATGGAGAGGCTAGGACAGTCTTTGTGTATGTAAGATGTTGCAGGTAAGAAGAGAATAATCTGTTCATGTCAGCTCTTGTAGGACAAAAGCTGACAGGAGCATTTGTCCAGGAGGATCCCAGCAAACTCCCTGGCTGCTGGGAGGGCTGGGCATGCTGACAGATTGCCCCAAAGCAGCTGGGTGGCTCCACCAGGATGTCTGGGGAATGTTGGACAGACATCTGCTCCGAGTTATGCTGTTTTGGGGTGATATTTGAGCTAACTGCCCTGTTAGGGCCCTGTCCAGCCCTGCTCTCTGTGATTCTGTGCTTTGCAGAAAGAACCAAACTGCTCTTGTTTCGCTGTTTGTGCAGGTAGTTTTGCAGAGAAGACTTACGAGTGGAGCTCGGAGGAGGAGGAGTCTGTGAGGAAGGCAGGACCGGTGCAAGTCCTCATCGTCAAAGATGACCATTCCTTTGAACTGGACGAAGCTGCACTGAACCGCATCCTCCTCTCAGAGGCTGTCAGAGATAAAGAGGTTGTGGCTGTGTCTGTTGCCGGAGCTTTTAGGAAAGGAAAGTCGTTCCTGATGGACTTCATGCTGCGGTACATGTACAATAAGGTATGGCTGCAGCTGCAGGGGGCTCTTCCTGCGGGTACCGTGCTGCTCCCATGTGCTGCTCTGGGATGAGCTGGGCAGGACACTGGCTCGGTGCTCTAGAGATGCTCAAGCCTCTCTTTAACATGAGGCCTCACAAAATAAAATAGAGCAGATACTTCCACAACCCCATACATTAGTGGGTCTCCAGTGGGACTCTGCCTTTCTTGGCTTTGGAGCAGAGATGCTCACATTTACTGCCCTGTGGGAAACCACTCCTGGAAGGGATGCCTCTTGCCAGTGTTGGGTGAGGCAGTGCAGAAGAAAGGTGTAAAACCAAAGTGGGATGAGAACTTCAGCGCTTCTTTTGTTCCCACCTGCAGGAAGCAGTGGACTGGGTTGGAGATTATAACGAGCCTCTGACTGGTTTTTCCTGGAGGGGAGGGTCTGAGCGGGAGACGACTGGCATTCAGATATGGAGTGAGGTTTTCCTGGTGGACAAACCTGATGGTAAAAAGGTATTTGCTTTTCTGCTGCATGTTTTTTTTAGTTCTCTGTTGCTGGTCAGCTCATCTCGCTGCTCCAGCTTTTGTAAGACTCCCTTGCCTTGCCATGGGTGTCTCAAATGCTTGTGCAAGTTTAGAGAATGTCTTGATACCATATCCCTAATTTAGCATAATTTAATGCACTGAGCAGTATGATATCTTGGTGCCCCCCTGTGTCCCTGATATGCTGTCTGGGTGTCTCTCCAACTCTGGACTCCTCAGAGTTTCTTTCTTTTCCTTTGTCCTCCACCAACTGTGAGTCTGAGGCATGAGCAGTGAGATTCCCTACCCGATAACACAGCTGGCATTCACCCACCCACCCTGTTGGAATTTGAGAGTGTTTTCGCTGAGTGTTTTCCAAGCTGACCTGGAGCTTTCTGCCTGGCAGGTTGCAGTGCTGCTGATGGACACGCAGGGGACCTTTGACAGCCAGTCCACCCTGCGGGATTCGGCCACTGTGTTTGCCCTTAGCACAATGATCAGCTCGATACAGGTAAGAATGGGATTGTCTCCAGGAAGCAGTTCCTTAAAGGTGGTGGCTAAAAACCAGCAGTTACTGTGTGGTCTGTTAGGGCTTTCCCCTCCTGTCTTCTGCTCTTTGCTCCCAGAGAGCAGCATTAACAGGATGGAAGCTGGGTCTTGATACAGAGTTCAACACATAAATGGAGGAGGAGAAGCATCGTTTGGACCTGACAGGCTTCCTGGTGGGGCACGACAGCCCTTGCTGCCCTCATGCTGGAGTGTTTTGCTGTGCCTGTTTGTCTGTCTGTGTCTTCCCAGCAGTACAGCTCTGCTTGGGGCCTGTCTTGGAACAGCTTCAGAGGCCACTTGGGCCTTTGGCTGTGTCCCCATGGTCATGTCATGAGCTTCAACCACACCGACCCATGCACTGGCCTAAGGGACAGGCCTTTCTGAGTGCTCTGAAGTTTCTGTTTTCTCATGCAGGTTTATAACTTGTCCCAGAACGTGCAGGAGGATGATCTGCAGCACCTGCAGGTAAGCCCCCTTGTCCTGCTGCTCCGTGTCACCGGGGTGCCTGCATTATGCTCCACACTTGCAAGCTGCATTGTGCTGGAAAGGCATGTTTGGAGCCACAGAAGGGTCTCTGAGTTTCCCAGCTTTCACTTCAGCTCATGAGCATGGAGGAACATTCGCTCAGGACTGAAACCTATATTGCCTGTGCTCTCGTAGCACACCTGCTTGGGGCCTGGGCTGTTTGGCAGGACAGTCAGTAGGACACTTGCCAGGAGCAGAGTCGGGCCCTGTAGGGGAGCAGCAGGGGTCCTGTATTTAAAATGGAGGCTCTGTTACTTGTGTGACATATTTCCAGCGTGCCTTGAGTGGTGGCAGTAAAAGTGCTCCTTTGACTTACGTGAGTGGGAAGCTGAAGGTAGAAGTTGCACTGTTCACACCACAGGATAGGACCTTTTGATTGAGAAACCCAAATAAACTGGGTATGGGTTTATAAACTTGGGTATTGACTTCTGGTACAGCCTCAGTACAGGTGACCCATAAGGATAATTACAACCCTGCTTGTTGGAGACAAGCAGCTAAGGTTGCTTTTTTTTCCTTTTTTGTTTTTCTGTGGCACTCTTGTCCTGCCCATCTCCTGGTATTACCTCTACTTACACTTTTCTCTTTTGTTTGAGTGACTGGTTAGTTAGTTTTAGGTTTATTTTTTTGTTTTGGTTTGTTTTTTTTTCAGTAGTTTAAGGAAAGAAAAGCTGTGGAAAAATCAGAAGAGTTCTGTACTGTTTCAGCCAGTAAATATTGCTTAACAATAATACCTTCTAGATGTTGAACTTATCCAGTGCAAATCTGATCTTTCAGTTTGAATTTTAGGCCATTATTGCTTAATATGTTGACCCATTTTTAGGCATCTGTGAAATACATTATTGGTGCCTTCGCTTAGGAATTACAGCCCAGAGAGACTGGAGAGCCTTCAAATCTTGCTGGTAGGCTGATCTTACAGTCTGCACAGTGGGGGTTTGCAGGGAAAGTACTTATTTCTGAATTCATTTCCGCTTCTTCCTGGAGTGTTTAAAGAGAGCCGGGCTCCAGCAGTCCCCTCTGGCACGTGAAGTTTCTGGTTGGTATGAAAGCAACAGCAAGCAGCTGATTTGAGCCATTTTTTCACGGATTTGGCAGCCAGAAACTCTAGGCGAGATCTTTCACATAAGGGCTTAGCATGGCGATTGTCCCTAACAGCTCCATCTGCCTCTAAATGGGAACCAAAACCACACAGCCAGCCAGTCTCGGTTCCAGCTCTGCAAATGGTGTTTTTTTTTACCCCAAATCAACAACTGCGCCTTGCTGCTTGTGCCTGTGTGGCCACAGCTGTATGGCCTGCGTGTATGCTGGGGAGCTAAAAGTCCTGCTGTTCTTTGCCTCTCTCTCCAGCTTTTCACCGAGTACGGACGGCTGGCCATGGAGGAAACGTTCCTGAAACCTTTCCAGGTGAGTAGAGGGTCCTGGCCACGTTTCCAGGTGAGTAGAGGGTCCTGGCCACCATGCATCCTGCTGCTGGAGATGGCTTGGCCCTGAGCTGGGTGGCTTTGCCACGAGGTGTCACTGCAGTTTGCAGGACGGGGAGGAGAAATGGAGGCCTGGAGTCTGGCTCTGCTGAAGCGAAGGAAGGGCTTTGTGTTTCCTTGCCCCCAGGAGGTTTCTGAATACATCCAATATCCCTCTTTCTTTCCACTCCCAACCTTTGTTGTTGGCAGCTCTGCCGAGCCCTGCAGCAGCCTCCTCGCCCAGCAGGTCTGGATGCAGCTGGAGGCTGTTATCTGTGGGAGGCTTTGTTCGGGGGGACAAAAGGCATGGGGTGAAACGCAATGAGCGCTGTGTGGCATCAGCTGCGTCCTGGCAGGGCCCTGCTCCCAGATACAAGCCATGCTGGGCCTCGGGGAGCTGTGCATGCAGTGCTGCAATGCCCCCAGCTGAAGGAGGGAGAAAGCAGAGACTGTGCAGGCAGCCAGCCCCACAGCTCTGCCTCGTCCTGCTGGGCTCGGAAAGCAGTCAGGTTTTGTGGCAGAGCTGCATAATGAATGCACTGCCAGGTTCCTAACGCTCTCTGCCCAGCCTTTGCTGTCAGAGGCTTGAAGCCACCTGCCCCCGGAATCCCAGCTCTTGGCAGAGGGAAGGACAGGGATTAGCTCAGAGCGCTGGTGGGTGGCAGCAGAGCTGTGGGAAGGCTCGGTTTAAGTGGGATTTTAGCTTCAAATAAGCATCATCTGCTTCCCAACCTGTGAAAAGCTGGCATTCGGAAGAGGGAGAATGTCGGGCAAAGGGCTTGCTCTGGATGCCGGGGCTACAAGCAGCTCAGGATGGGGGGAGGTGATGGGTTGTGGCAGCCCCTGCCATGAAGGTGGATGAAAAGAAGTGGAAGAAGGGGGTTAGGAGTCCGTGGGGTGGCTGTAGCAGCTGCTGTTGAGAAGGGTGGTTCAGCAGCTCGCTATGCCTGCAGACCTGTAACAGACCAAGTCATGGCTTTGTACGGCTTTGATAAGGGCTGTACCGAGTGCTGTGCCCCTGGGAGGCTGGGAAGGTGATTGAACAGGTTTGGAAGATTTGGGGATCATGGGCAGTGGGTGTAAGCCAGGAAGCAGGGCCAGCAGGGATGGAGAGTGCTGCTGGGAGACCCCCACACATCCCGGTGTAATTGTGGGGCTACAGAGCTCTGGCAGCGGGGCTGCTTAACCCCTGCACTCTGCATAATTGCAATGCCAAGCAGGAGGACCCCTTCTGTGGGGCATCCTGTACAGGTTGTTTCCTTATCCAGGTGCCCTCTGGCAGTCCCAATGACTTGCTCTGACTTCTAGCTTCCATCCGCAGTAGGTGAGCTGGTAGCAGGCTGGGGATTTTGTGAGCTTCCCAAAATGAAATACAGCAGAGAGTAAAAACATGCTATAAAAATGCAAGTAATAATTGGGAGTGGGTTACAGCTATTTTACTTTTGCTTTCCAACATAAAAAGAGAATTGCTGGCCACACCATCAGCCTGGAAGGCGTAAGGCGTTTATAAGGTGGCCGTGGTCAGGAAGTGGGAATAAAATGAAAAGGTTAAAAAATGCAACAAATGGACAAATTGAGATTTTGGGGAGCTTTGAGTAGATATTGGATGCTAGCATGGGCTGATGACTGATAAACCTCGTTAAAGCTACCAGTAAAAGTATATGACTTGTAGTAAGAGCTAGGAGAAAATTATAACACGGTGCAGAAAAAGCCAGACATGAAATAAATATTTCTGTTCCTTATTTAGAAAGTACCAGAATATTGTAGCCAAATATCACAGTGAAAGCGAAATACTTCCTACTCCATCAGTAAGAAGAGGGCTGTAATGAGGCACTTTTAAATATGCTTAAGTCATTAGGGCTGGCTAATAGCCTGTGATTTCACCAAAGACCGTAATTGCTGTCAAGTCACGCAGTTCTGCAGATAGCGAGTCTTGTCAAGCAATCCCAGTATCAATTTTTAAAAAGACCACAAGTTTGGTTGATAAAGGTAACTATCACCATGGCATCCTGCCTTCTGTACTCCTTATCTCCATACAATGCTGCTCAAAAAGAAAGCGAACAACAGACCAAGTCAGCATTGTCTGGTTTAATCCGTGTAAATGGATTAAAAACCCATTAACTGATAGATGACTGAGAACGCTGAGCTAATTTTAATGGGGGAATCATCATCCTTCAGAAGTGCTTCCTTGGGGCTCCCCCCAGGGTCTCTCTGATTCATTGCAATCTCCGTTAACGATCTGTGGAAAAATATCAAAGGGCTGGTAGTAACCCTTGCAGCTGAGATAGACGCTGGGGGAAGGATCGCTGGCGACGTGGCCAGGTGAGCATCGTGGGGTTGGCCTGTCCCTGCAGAGGGCATCTTGAAAAAGGATCTTCTGAGTGACTGCTACGGAGTGGTCAGACATCGGGGGAACAGCGAGACACCAAGCACAGACCTTGGTCTGTCCAGGAGAGCACCAGAGGCTGAGCCCTTCACAGTTTGCAGCCCTCGCTCAGGGTCTTCAAACCAAGACAGCTCTCTGCAGAAGGCAGTGCAGCTGGAGGTGCTTGGGCGAGGCTCTAGGCCTGGAAGTCAAGCTCAATGCATCTCTTTTGTCCTTAAAATATAAGAGCCTGGAAAGGAGGGTTTTGGAAAAAAAAAAATCTCATATAGGAGAGCGCTGCCAAGCAGGGAGTGCTCTGAAAGTGCCGATAGTGAGATAGTCGAGTGGATGCTGCTGGAAAGGAGGCAGCTCTTGGCTGTGGAAAATGCACATTTCCCTTCTGCTCCCTCCTCCCGCTGCCTTGTGCCTGCGGAGAACCTCGTGCACCACACCAGCTGCTGCCAGGTTGCCGTGCCTTGGTGAGGGGGGATGTTAGGTGGGATACGGGCAGCCTGTTGGGAACAATTTTGCTTTAGAAAAAAAAAAGAAAATAGCTCCCAGGCCAAACAGTACAGAGTGCATAATGTGTTTGTGGAAAAGTCCTAAACATGGTCATGCTTCCTGAGCTTCTTGCAGTCTCAGAAGGAACAGCATGTCCTGGGAGAGCTAGCTCTGGACATTTGCTGGGGCTTGTAATGCCTTTAGGAATGGCCAGCTCACTGTTCTCTTCTTTCTTATTTTTTTTTCCTGATGTTTTATGGAAGAAAATTAAGGAGGTAAAATATTTTCCCTCCCCAAAATCTTTGTTTTAAACATAGACAAATTTAGGGAAATTCCACTGAAATGCATCCCACTTACTGACTGGTTTATTCATACACGTAGGAGAAGCCCTGGCACCTCTGGGGCTTCTGCTTTCAGGGCTTCCCTCTGCAGCCCCTGGATCCCTTCTGTGGGACGCAGCTTTCTTGCGTGGAAGAGGCACTGGAGGCGTGATTTTTTCTGAAAACGATTTTCTGAAAAAGATTAGACGTTGACCGTGCTGGTATTTATTTATTCATTGAATAGAAATTCGACTGCCTCAATAAAGATTACAAAAGCTAGCAATTTCTTATTCAGCCTCGTTATCCTACATATGCTTCTCATTAAAAGTCTGTCTGGAAAGCTGCCCAGTGAAAACGGCTGAAAAAAAACGAGCCTGTGAAATTCCCATAGGATGGAACTAAATGTGGCTGGAATTAGGGAGCTCGTTGCCTTTTGTCCCGGTTAGCAAAAACCTCGTTCTTGTTTTGCAGTGGAAATGGTTGACGCTAGTTTTCAAGCTCGGGAACCAAATTGCCATCCGGCCGGGCTGCCACGAGCGATGGTGGTGGGGCAGGAGGCCCCGATCTCCCTCTCAAACCCCTCCTGATAACGTGCGGTGCTTGGGTTCCTGTGGCGTGGCACTGACCTGGACGTGTTTCTGTCTCCTAGTCCCTTATATTCCTCGTGCGCGACTGGAGCTTCCCTTACGAGTTTTCCTATGGATCCGATGGCGGCGCAAAGTTTTTGGAGAAACGTCTCAAGGTTCGTTCTTTCGGAGCTGGATTTCCTCAACGCTTTCCACGTGGCCTTGCATGGCCAGGGCCTTGTGCTTTTGGGTGATGGAGAGCGAGAGGCAAACGTGGCTTGTGCCCTGGGGGCAGTACGTTGTCCTCATCTGTGTGGATGTAGAGTGTGCGGGCACAAGGGTGAGGCCTTGGCCTGGCTGGGCTGTAGGGTCCTGCACTGCTTTCTTCAGCGATGGGGCTTGGGAGATTCCTGGGACCGGGAATAACGCTTTAGGAACAGGTAAAACCAATGGGCTCCAGTGGGGTTAATCAGGAAATGCTTGGGCCACTTGGTAGTGGAGAGACCTAATTAAAGGGGAGCCGAGAAAGGCCCCAGTGGGAAATCCCAAATGTTTTTGTATGCGGGTCATGCACAGGCACGCACATTTTACTGATGATAATGACATGCCCCAGGGCGTGTGGTCAGAGATAGGCCAGCTCCTTGGTCGCTGGAGGAGCCCTGCCTTGGTGCTCACACAGCGTGCCCCACAGGGACGTCCTGGCCGGCTCCTTCCCGCTGTGAGCAGCCGCAGTGCGGGGTACCCCGTGCTCCTGGCACCCCGGTGTCACCTCTGTCTGCATCCGAAGGGAAGCTGACCCCAAACCGATCTCTCGCAGGTCTCAGGAAACCAGCACGAAGAACTGCAGAACGTCAGAAAGCACATCCACTCCTGCTTCACCAAGATCTCCTGCTTCCTCTTACCTCACCCCGGCCTGAAGGTCGCCACCAACCCTAACTTCGACGGAAAGCTGAAAGGTACGAGGCAAGGGCCTGCTTTAGATACCTTAGATGCCCTGACAGACAGGCCCACTGACTCCTGAAACATTTCTGAGTATTTTCCATGAAAGGGCTTCTGCAAGAGGACCTGAATCCTCTTCCCAACGACATACTCAGCTCATTCCTCTGAGCGCAGCCAGCTGCCTGCCCTTTGCCAGATGCTTTTAACCTTAGCGTGAGCTCACGTTCGCTGACAATAAGCCCTGCCAACAGATGGCTGATATGCGAATAGGGAAGGGCAGGTGAGATATGATTTTTATGGACGTGATGCTCAGCCTGCAATTAATTCCTGCGCCTCACCTGCAGTTGGGTGCAGACACAGCCGTGCAGACTGGTTGCTGCACAGCAGGCTTGTGCTTGCGCAGGGTGGCAGGCTGGTTACACGTGCTCTCAGAGGAACATTATTTCACTTTGAAAAGCTTTCCAAGGAATATTTAATCCTGACTTATCTGATCAGTGGTTTCCCTACAGGGCAGACTTAGTTCACAGGTGAAATAAACACGAAGGAAAAAAACACAAGGTAGGATTCTCTACCCTGAAAGGAGCCGTGTGCTGTGGATTTTCACAAAATCACAGAATTGTAGGGGTTGGAAGGGACCTCGAGAGATCATCAGGTCCAACCCCCTGCCAAAGCAGGTTCCAAATTTTCAATTTGTGTGAATCAGCTGCTTACCAGCACCTCTGCTTAGAGGCTGCTTGCAGCCTCTGAGCAATGGAGAAAGTGGCTGTTAGTCACTTAAAATAAATTACCAGACAGAAAGAAGTTACTTCTTCTGGTTTTGGCTAGTGATCAGACTCGTCCTTCTGGCAAACTCCATGCTAACTAGCAACAGTGCAGGCTCTGGTGGAAGCCAAACTGGTTTCTATTAGTTCCCCCTCTAATTTCAGGTGCTAAGCAGCAATTAACAAGTGGTGTGTGCGGAACTGGCCTGGGAGTTGTCAGCATCTCGACAGCATTTTCTTGTTCCTCTAGACCTGGACTCAGCCTTTTGTGCTCTCTGAGGAGAAATCTGGGGAAACTTCCCCTCTCTTGTTACCTTCCAGATGCCCAGATGTTGGATGGCTTGCATGTCTCAGTTTAATTTAAATAGCAGTAATGGATGTGAGGTGCTCTGAAGCCATAAAAGTGGCTGTTAGGCAAGGAGCCTGCCTCCCTCGAGGTGACACAAGCCCGTGGGGCACTCGGTGACACTGTGCCAGCTCTGTAGGGGACACGCTGGGGGAGCAGAGGCTGTGCCCATCCCTGAGCCCTGCACCGAGGGGTGCAGTGTAAATACCATCACCTGCAGGATTTCTTAGTGCTGAGAGCCCGACGATTTTCAAAAGCTTTAAAATACTTTGCAAGGAGAATCTGACATCTGGGTGCGTAGGGGAATGAGAACTGGGCACAGGAAAATCCTACCTGCTGGCACAGAAGAGCCAAAGCCTAAGCCCTGGCTGAAGATTTCCACTATGGGTGCCACAGAGGCGTGCAAAGGGAAGGCACAGCACATTTCCATGCTGTATACTCAAGATCATGCTTTACAAAGAGTCTGTTTGTCTTGGCAAGAAGGTGCTGTTCTCTGGCTGCCAGTGCTGGTGTGCATTACCCGTGTCATCAGCAAAAGCATTTTTTTTTCCCCGTGCAGTCACATTTGTGTTTGTGCAACTGGTTTTGAGACAAGAAAGCTGGATGATGGATCTAGGCACAGCTGTATGTGCTGTTTGTGGGTGAAGTGACAACTTCGCCGGGGCCGGGACCATTTCTGAGTGCTCACATCACTAAATCACAGGGTGTCTGAGCTGGTGCCCTGGCTCAAGCCTCCTGTCTTTGATGGGAGTGCACACGGAAGCACAATTCTGACCGAGGCCTGGTTCTGATGACGTTGGGTTTCTTTCCAGAAATAGACGATGAGTTCATCAAGAACTTGAAGATTTTGATTCCGTGGCTGCTTAGTCCCGAGAGCCTGGACGTGAAGGAGATCAATGGAAACCATATCACCTGTCGAGGCCTTGTGGAGTATTTTAAGGTATTGGCTTATTCAAGAGAAACGGGGCTTATTTGTTGGCAGCACATTTGCACTTCTAATGGAAGGGGAAAGCAGCAGCAGACAAGCTAGCACTCGTTGGCTCGAGGAAATGATCTCGGTCTAGCCTAATAGTGCTGGCTCCCTTGCTGCATTGAGCAAACCCCTCACGGCTGTGTATTTGGCCATGCTGTAAGCCCAAAAGGTGTCAGGGCTCTCACCCCACCACGGGGACCTGCGGACCAGGGGGAGGTAGGCTGAGGGCCGTATTCCCGTTGCCTTTGGAAAAAAAAAAAACACATTAATTTTGTTGTCATGACTACCGTGACATTTTGATGCAAGATATCAGTGAGTAATTCTCACCACCTACTCTCCAGGGCTACCTGACTCTGGTTCCTTCTCCTTCAGGGAAGGACGGAGGTAGGTGCAAACCCTATGGTATAGATACTTAGAGGAAGTGGTGGAGTGTGAAGCTTGAGTGAGTGCCCCATGCCACCCAAGGAATCGACCTCGGGCTGTGCTACTTGCCTTTTTTTTTGACAGAGCAGCCCCTGCTGAAGCCATCTTGTGCCAGGAACCCCCTCCTCTTCTGTGCTGCTTTCATCCTGTTAATGCTGTGCCTGGAACTGGGTGGAGGTGTTTGTGTCTCGCTGGCATCCGATTGATTCCGTGTTTCTGTGCCCTGTTTTGCAGGCCTACATAAAGATCTACCAAGGGGAAGAGCTGCCGCACCCCAAGTCCATGCTGCAGGTACGTGAGGGGGAGCTGCTGGGCATCCGTGCTCTGCAGCTGCCATCGATTCCCACTTAATTATCAGCATCCAGCCAGTGCAGCACATCGAGCCTTCGTGATTTTGTTTCAAGTGCCTTAGCTGCACAACCCCAACGTCCCTCTGGGCAGCATTCAGCAGTCACTCAGAGCCTGAGGAAGGTGTGATGTGGCCAGGCAGTTGAGGCAGCACAGCTCGTGCACTTTGGCCGGGCTGTGGTCACTCCACGCACGCAGCAGCACCCAGCCTGGCCAAAATTATTCCCTGCAGGTGAGCAGCATCGTGCTCTGGCACACGGAGGTAGCGTGGCCCCACGCAGAGCTGCCCTCAGCTCCCTGCTCCGTGTCAGACAGCTCAGCGGGAGGCTGCAGCTGGAGCTGTTTACCCTCAGCTGAGCCTTTTATCTCTTCCCTTGCTGTTTCCCACAGCTGAAGCCCAGAGGTTTTGTTGCCCTGGCTCGGAGGGTAGGAATCCTTTCTTGATGCAGGTTTTTGCCTGGCTGGGGAGGGCTGAGGATACTGGATGTGTAAATACAGAAGGATTTGATTTGGCGTTGGTCAGATGCTGGGGAGAATGCAGCTGGCTGAGTCGGGGGGGGCTGTTTAATTGTGTGTGCGTGCACCACGCATGCATCCTGGCTGAAAACACGTGGGCTGTGTGCACCCAGCTGGTGGCTGCTCTTCTCTGCAATTACACTTCTTAACCTCACCTTTCTGCAGCTAAACTTTGTGCCCTTTTTGCTCTTCGTGCAGGCCACAGCGGAAGCCAACAATTTAGCAGCAGTTGCCACTGCCAAAGACACCTACAGCAGGAGAATGGAAGAGGTAGGTGGTGCTGAGCACCTCGTTCCCCAGGCTCTCCTGTCCTCCTGGAGAAACCTCCCTGCTTGGCTTTATCGTGTCGGGGCAGCAGCGCTGTGTGAGCACGCAGCTCATGATGACCAAAACGTGAGGGAGCAGCACAAAGCTGCACCTGGGGAGGTTCACACTGGGCAGAAGGAAAAATTGCTTTACCACGAGGCTGGTCAGGCACTGGCACAGGCTTCCGAGTGAGGCAGCTGATGCCTCGGGGCTGTCAGTGCTCAAGAGGCATTTGGATAATGCCCTCATTAACGCGCTTTCACTTCTGGTTAGCCCTGAAGTGCTCAGGCAGTTGGAGTTGGTGGAAGGTCCCTTCCAGCTGAACTGTTCTGTTTCATTCTTTAACCCATGCTGTGGCTGGTGCTAATTAGGGGATAAAGTCATTACAGCAGGCTTTTCACCTGTGCCCTGCCCAGTCAGCTCTGGAGAGGGATGGTTGTGGTGTTTTAGGGTGAGGCTCAGCCCTCAGCCTGTCTCCAGCCTCTTCCAGGTGTCCCGTCTGTTCTCCAGGTGGCTGAAGGGGCTGCAGAGCTACACGGCCAAATTATCCGCACGCTGCTCTGGGTGGGTGGTGGTGCTTATGCCTTAAAGCCAGAAGTGCTAAGGGAAAAAAAAAAAAAAGCTGCACAGTTTGCAGCACAGGAAAATGCTGGGCTCCAGATCTGCTGGGATCGTAGCTCGATATTGCCTGAGATCCTGGCTTAGGCTGTGAGCAAATTGAACAGGGGGGTCGTGGGACCCGGCTTCTCAGCACAGACACCCACAGCCCTGCTTTAACCTGTGTCTGAGGAGCTGCAGCTCGAAGAAATAGTGCCAAGAGGAGGGCAAGGACAAACTCTGCACTGCCCTTTGGTTTTGGGGCTCTCCAAACTGGAGCTCAGGGCTAAGGGGAGCAGAGGGGATATTTGTGCCAAACAGGAGCCCCCCCAGAGCCCGGTTCCCGTGTTTTGCCTGGCAGGGGACAGGAGCTGAGGGTGCTGAGGTTTGTGCAGCGATGGGGCCGTGTTTTCCACGCAGGTCTGTGGTGGGGACAAGCCCTTCCTCGCGCCCAGCGACCTGCAGAGCAAGCACCTGGAGCTGAAGGAGGAGGCCGTGAAGCTGTTCCGCGGGGTGAAGAAGATGGGCGGGGAGGAGTTCAGCCGCCGCTACCTGCAGCAGCTGGAGGCCGAGATAGACGAGCTCTACATCCAGTACATCAAGCACAACGACAGCAAGAACATCTTCCACGCTGCCCGCACCCCCGCCACGCTCTTCGTGGTCATCTTCATCACCTACGTGATCGCTGGGGTCACCGGCTTCATTGGCTTGGACATCATAGCCAGTCTGTGCAACATGATCATGGGCTTGACACTTATCACACTGTGCACCTGGGCATATATCAGATACTCTGGGGAGTACAGAGAACTGGGCGCAGTAATAGACCAAGTGGCCGCAGCCTTGTGGGACCAGGTAGGATAAAGAGCTTTTGATTTAAAACAAAAAACACACACAAAAACACACGAAACTAAACAGTACAAATCCCCACACCGAGTGCTTAAGCGTTGGGTTTCCTGGGGCTGCTCCTCCTCTCGGAAATGGCTTTTTGCGTTGGCATTTAGGGCTGTTTTAGGTGCTCCAGCAGGGCCTGCCCGGGCAGATCCAGCTGCTTGAGCTGCTTGTGCAGGCAGGGAGGAGCTGGGCTGGCCTCAGGCAGCAGGACGGCGTGCTCCAGTCCATTCCTCAGGTGGGGAGGGCAGCGGCAGGGGGAATATTTTCAGCTCAGTTTGTGGAGTTGGTGATGGAGGGGACAAGTTTTAGGGCCTGGGTACAGCCACCCTGCAGGAATCAGCAGCAAAGCTGCTCGAGTCTGACCCCCTGAACCCTGCCCGGTGTAAAAAAGGAGCTGTGCCAATCCCACCGACACAGAGCACTCACCACAAGTGTGGGGTCACACACGCTGTCCCCGGCAGCAGGAGGGGTGGCCAGAGCCCCGTGGGGGACCTGCGAGGGGACAGGGCTGAGCCCCCTGCAAATAAACCACACTGGGGGCTCCGACAGGTGGCTGCTGGCTGGAGGTGCGAGCTGTTTGCTCCGTGGATGTGCATGATACACAGAGATGCTTCTTTTTCTTCTCCTTTTTATTTTTTTTCCCCCTTCTTTTCCCAATGCCTCTCCCCAGGGAAGCACAAATGAGGTAAGTGGCTCTCGTTTCCCCTGCTCTCCCCCGGCATGCACCGCACGGCTCCCAGGGGATCCTTGAGGGCGGCCGAGCCTCAGGGACAGAAAAATCATCCCGGGATCAGACGCACGTTGAGCTGCTTCCCAGCCCTTGGGCTTGGAGAGAAAGGAGGGCCCTGGGTGGTGGCTGGGACCCCAACCCCGCAGCGGGGTGCTCGCTGCTGCCAGGGTGTCACCTTTGGAGCTGCTGCCTGCTACCGGCCCCACGCTGACAGCCAGGAGCCTGAGGGAGGGGTTTTTGGGGTGGGCTTGGGGTGGAAGGAGGGGTTGTGTGATTGTTGTGATGGGATTTTTAACCTTTTCCCCCCTCAGTTTGTGGCTGGGGGCTTTCCTGGCGTGCTGAGCCCTGCCCGTGAGTTTGGTTTTGCGGCACCAGGCATGGCTCGGGCTGAGCACAGCCCTCTTGGCTTGGTGTGTCTGCAGGTGCCACGTGCCCAGCTTTGGGGAAAAAAAATAAAATCCTGGGTGGAGTAAACCATGCTCGGGGACTCGGAGGTGTGTTCTGCCTCCCCAGCCTCTTCCTTGGGCCGAGGGCTCGGTGTTGGTGCATTTTTCTGCCACTGAGTTACGCGGGGGTTGCCTCTTAAGAGGAGTTTGAAGCAGCTCTCGGCGGTGCCAAGCAGCTCGGTGAATGCAGGGAAGAAGAACCCGTTGTGGCCCATGGTGGCCTGCACAGCCGGGCTGTTTTTGGGATCTCGCTGTGTCCCCAAAGCTGCCCGGAGCTTTTCTGACCTCTGGGGCCGTAGGCTTTGCTGTGTCTTGTGCTACAGCAAACCCCAGAAGGTGTTCTTTGCTAGAGAAAGCCTTCCTGCCAGGAAAAAGGCAGCTGTGTGGGGTGAAGGCATCAAGAAAAACTGAAAATAACCCAAAGTGCTGCCAGTTCTGTTGTGGGGGAGATGAGGGCATGTTATCAGACACCACCAAAAAATAAAGAAACGCAGAGAAGCTGCTGGAAGAGCCTTGCACCAGCCCACCACAGCCCTAGAAACGCAGCCACCGGCAGGCAGTAGCCCCAGGCTTTCCCAGGGTGTGTCCGGGATGCGGGCAGCAGCCCCTCAGTACCCCAGGGCCTTCTGCTCACCCTTGGCTGTGCTGCGGCTTCCTTGGGCCCTCCTGCTTCACTCCACGGCCTCAACATGCGCATGACGAAGCCATCACGCCGTGATGAAGCTCCCATCTCCATCGTCTGCCTTGTCCCTCCCCACTACAATCCTTGTTTTACATCACCAGGAGCCTTCAGAGCCCCAGCAGGAGCCGCTGGTGGTTTTATTTTTATTTTTTTTTCCCCCCAGTTAAAAGTTGTTTGAAGTGGAAAGCTCAGCGCTGTGCTACCCATTCACCCTCAGGGCTCTGTAACATCTCAGCATCTCCTCTGCGCTGTGCCCTGGGTGCAGTTTGGGGTCGGGGGGGGGGCAGTGGCACCCTTTTGGGAGGCTGCAGCATCCGAGGGGCCCGGGCATGGCCCTGTGGCTGCTCTGAGCTGAGCTCTGCGAGGGGCACACACCCCACGGCCACACCAGCATGGGTAATGCAGCCGCTGCCACATGGAAAATGCTTGGGTCTGGTGCCAGGCGTGTCCCTTGCACACTCCATGGGAGCCGGTGTGCTCCGGGACCGGCACGCTGCTGTTTTGCCAAGGCCAGGCCTCGCTGTCAGGTAGGAAAGGCACCAACGAGGAAAGCAAAAAATGGTAACACGAGAAGGAAAAAAAATCTGCACTCGCCCGCAGAAAAATCACGTAGAAAAGCCAGATAGAAATGACCCAGCAAAACCCTCTCTGCGATGCAATTTCTGCCTGGTGGGGGAAAAAAGTGCTGAGAGTGCAGAAATTTAAAGCCTGCACGTGAAACACGTAGGGAAACCCAGCCCCTGCCAACCCCTGCTCACACTGCAGGTAGGCCTCGGCCGAATACAGCTGAAGGCAGCTCTTCCCCTTAGGTCTGAGAGATTGGTAAACTCCTGAACCCTATTTTTATTTTTTTTTCCCCTTTTTGGACACTGCACTGCTGAGCCGGTGCCCAAAGCAAACTGCACGCTGCGCAGGCTGACCCTGCTGCTGCAGCAGAGCCCGTCAGCATCTCCTCTGCTTTTTTTTTTTTTTTTAGGCTTTGTACAAACTGTACAGCGCGGCCGCGACTCACAGACACTTGTACCACCACGCCTTCCCCGCACAGAAAGCGGAGCCTGCTGAGAGCTCGGAGAGGAAGAAGCTGTAGGGCAGAGGGGCTGCCCGGGGCACACGGAGGAGACGCGGCCGCTCGAGTGCTCGATCCGTTCCTGCAGCAACAGCGTTGGATGGGAAGATGTAGGCATGAGTTTTGTTCTGTTAATATGTACATATCAGCACTGCTGCGAGTACCAAGTGCTTTTAATTTGCAATATCCGGCACACTTCCCAACTAATTTATGAAGCCTTATTTTCTCCCTTTTTAATTAATCACCAAGTCATTACGGGAATTATAATTTACGTGACGCTGCAGCTAAAAACCTTCCAAACCTTCGCATTATTCAAACTCGTCTTATTTTCAAACACTTGAACGAGTTATAACATGTAACCGAGGGTTTTCTTCAATCAACTAATTACATCAACATAATTAAAAATGTATTAACTTGCTTTATCAGAAACTGTAAGGACAGCTGCTATGGTATGTTAACGATATTGTAAGGAAAGCGTACTTTTCCATTCGTAACTGATGCACAAAGTATCACTTTGTATATGTATTGGAGAAAGTTTCACTGTATTTCTGTACATATATATATTCATTATAGTGCATAGAAAGTGTGTTAAACAGTTCTATTCTTTTATCATCAGAACTATTAAAGTTTGCTTTTTGTTCCTAAGAAGTTGGCTCCATCAGAAGCAATTATTGACTAACTACCTAAGAGCTTCTTAGCGTTACTTTTTACATTTTCTGATTTTTTTCTGACCTTCAGAATTGGTGCTTTAATAGCAGCTTGACATCTTTAATATATTCTGGTGTGTTCACTGCCCAGGTGCGACCTCCGTGAGGTGCTTCTGTCACTGGTAGAGTAAGAGCAAGTTTTATAAAAGCAAGTTTGGGGCAAAGCAAAGCTTCCAGCTTTTGGAACAGCTGCACCCATACCTGGCAGTCACAGCAAGTTGGGTACAGCAGGCTCGCAGGGGCAGCGGTTGGGTTTTATGGGGACCAGCTCCAACAGCAGCTCTGTTCTACCACGACTCACGCAGGGGACAGCATCCGTGACAGCTTCTGATTGTGGCCACTCCCAGTCAGATCTCCTTGGCTCTAACCACTTCATTTGACCTGCTGAAAGGTGAAAAATCAGTTGTCCACCCTTTCACTCATTAAACAAAGTGATTTTTATTGAATTAATAGGATTTACAAGAAATGTATTTTGTCTGCAACCATGTTTATTGCACTAAAAAGAATCCATAAATAACATTTCAGGACAATCAATGAACCAAATGAAAATATCGGCGAGGGTAACTGTACAAGTAAAAATTTTCCCCAAGTCAGGAAACTTTAATACAAGACAAAGCTCGGTAAAAAAATGTTGATACATCCCTGATTTTTTTTCGTGGTGTGGTACAGCTGGTTGGTAAGCTGGTTAGACAATGCTACTACCTTCCCGTGTGGCTGGGGCTCATAAAATGCAGCCTCCCAAGCATTTCAGAACCTTTGAAGAGTTTGCTTAGTGATATTGGTCTTTAAGAAGGTACGAGTATTTCGCCCTCTGACTAACCTCTGTGAAAACTAGTAGTAAATCTAAGGTAATAATGCATTAAACAAAGTAAAAAATAAGGCAACTCAGGCTTCATTCTCATGAAGCACTTTGAGAGTGATGAAATCAGCTTCTGTACGGTTCTAGTACTGAGAAGTAACAGTGCCAGCGTTCTGTACATTAAAGCTGTAAACAAGGAACAAACCTCTCTCTCAAGAGGGATACAAAAAGTCCAGAGGGAAATACACCAAAATACTAATTTGGATTTTAACAATGTTTTGCATCCAGGGCATTTCTTGTAATTGCATCTATTGCCGTTTAAAAATATATAGTCAGCTTCTTAATAATACAGCCAACTGCTAGAAAAAAGATACCAGAATCAAGTCTCTGATCAAACTCCGTAACTCCATGCTGGTTTTCAGAATAACAAACTAGTTTTTGTATGGAAAAAGATTAACAAACATTTTTCATTTTATAAACAATACATAATACATGTAGAAAAATATTCAAGAGGATAATAACAAAGGTGCAACGTCAACAAAAATAAGCTGCCTTTTCAACCAAAGCACTTTTTCATAGTATGAAGTGTGGAAACTTTTTTTTAAAGCTCGTAGTGTCCTCGGAAAAGTCTATTAGGAAGAGTTGTTAGCTTAGAAATTCTTGCCGTGCTGCTGGGCATACCACTGCTGCCTCTGCTTGCGATGCTCCAGCTCGGTGAGGAGGGCCTGCCTGTACGCCTCGTACAGCTTAACGATCCGTTCCAGTTCTTTCATGAAGAGCAGCTTCAGCATGCCCTGGTACGTGTCCAGGTCCGCCAGCTGGAAGAGCTCCCACTTCAGGATGTGGTCGTACCTGGGGGGAGACAGGAGATGAGTAGGAGGTGATTATCCACGTGTCACTGTGTGTTCGGTGAGGAGCTGACCTCACAGCTGCACGGCCACTCATCAGCTCTGTAGCCATCTACAGCCTGCATTGATTAGCACGTTCTATGTGAGGAAATAACTAATTAACACCTACAGACAGTGAGCTGTGGCTCAAAGTGCACTGGAGAAACACTGCTTAGAGCTAAACTGCAGAATCACCCATAATATACCAAATTACTTTTTATACAGGTAAATTCACAAAGTACTACAGATCCTCTTAACTGACTACACGAACACTCCTCAAATGAATTTTACGCCTTGGTTTAGAACATCAATTCTGTTACACAAACCTTGAAGATTTAGCAGTAAAACACCTTTTAAAATTGGACTAGGAAAGAAAAAATGAACTATTTTAACCGCTTATCCTAGTATTCCCCAGCAAGTACCTCCCAGAAGGCAGAGCTCTGCAGGCCTGCAAGTTCTCCCTCACAACGCGCTTTTGTTTCCACAGCATTCTCGTTCCAGCCTTAACGAGCACTCTTGGACACTGCCCTGCTCTTGGTTAATTAGCAGCAATAATCTCAATCAGTGTCTCCAACTGCAGGTCACGAACCTCCCAGGACAGCAGACGGGGGAGATTAGATAGCACCAGCGAGGGCTGAGGGAGGGAGAAGGGAGAGAAGGAAGCCCACAGACGTTCTCAGTCCTCACACTGGAAAAAAAAAAAGAGCTGCTGTGGACCTGGGGAGGTCCCCTGGAGAACTACACGGGCTAAATGCTGGCTGGCCAGGCACCCTCAGCCTTTTTCATTCTGAAAGCCTCCTCTCCTCCACTGCTTTTCTTACAGGAGCTGCACTTACCGCCAGCGCTCACTTTTTTAATTCTTATTTTTTTAATATGGAGCGATTCTGGAGTGCTGTTTGTACTTCTAGCGCTTTTTCCAACTGCTGAAGCCCACAAACATCTCCTTACGATCACCCGTCTGGCTGTCGAAGCTGCTGCCACTAGGTAGCTATGAGCTCCATGCAACAGGAGCCTCCTCGAGCCTCCCTCGTTTCGCCAGCAGAGCTGCTGAAGTTTCCCCAAGGCTGCGTTTTGTGTCCCGACTGCCAACCCACCCGTCTGAGTAATCACGGCCATTCTCCGGTAATTTTCCACGATCCAAACTGGCACTGCAGCTGCACAGAACGAGATGCTGGTTTAGGGACATTCGTAATGCAGAGGGTTGTTCAATCACACGTTAGTCAGCGACTCGCTTTCATGCCATAAAAATTCCTCAAAGCTTGTTTTCCCAAATTTAGTGTCTATAGTATCCATTTCCCTCAATATATAAACCACAGGGGCTATCCGACCCCTTATGGGTGGATTTTTGGGTGGTTCTACGTGGACCCAAGCATTGGGCTTGATGATCCTTGTGGGTCCCTTCCAACTCGGGTTATTCTGTGGCTCTTCTAACGCAAGAAGCTATCAGAACAGAGGCTGTGCGTGGGAACACGTCTGTGCTGAGACTCACCGAGCACGCTGCCCGTACACTCCATGTTCCAATACGCTCCACGTTTCCATCAGTCACTTTTTAGCTGCCACCAGATCAAATTATATGGAAGTTGGGTTGCCTCCAAAATCTATCCACCCCATCAAGAAAACAAACTTTTTTTTTTTTTTTTTTAAAATGTGTTGCTTTTTGTGCCAGTGGTGAAGAAAGGTTTCCAAGGTCCCAGTAGAAAACCAGAATTTCTAACAAAGTTTTTCAACGAAATCGTGGTAATGCTGCAGAGAGAGGACTGCAGGTCTCTGGCTCCTCTGGTCTGAGGAGTGGCTGCGTTACCAGGCCGCAGTGCGGGCACCCCTTATATGCGTAAAGAAAGTGGCACAAGGGCTTCAGAGAGCCAGGCAGATACCGAAGCCTAAAATAAACGGGCTGTTCCCTTTGATGTCTCCAACCACCTCAAGGTGATGACTGGTGAAGTCTGGCCAGGAGAGCCCCAGCTGGTGGCCACGGGGACACCGCCTGGCTCCAGGAGCAGACACTTCTCATGGCACGCGAGGGATGGGGAGGCAATGAGTGCCCCCAGAGCTGTTTCTTACTCAGGTGGTGGCACAAGCAGGAAAGAACAAGCTACACCGCATGCAATAATGCATTTGCACACCTCCTGGGACCTGCAGCTAAGAACAGCCCCCTCCCTTGATCTTAAATTATCACAGAGTGCCAAAACCGTGGTTGTTCTTTAGCTCTTTGAAACTCATTGCTGGTGGTCTGTGATACAACTGGCACATCGGGGCTGCTTCTCTGTGGCAGCTTCACTTTGGCTGCCGAGAGAAGTACTGAACGGAGGAGGTCTAACTAAAGATCAAGCCACTAGCAGCACCTTGACAAGAACGGACTCATTCCTACCCAAAAAGTGGTGTAGGGCCAGGAGCACACCACGGAGATGCCTCGTGGAACAGGGCCCAGAGTACCTGACCTAGACACCACGGGCATTTCGTAGAGGGGCAGCGAGTCACAGAGCCAGGAACCAAGAGCACGGTGGCAAAGGAATCCTGCCGAGCACCGAGCCTTTCCTCCTGGGCAAGGAGAGGAGGGCTCACCAGTCAGAGTGCTCCGTCCCCTGGGCTATTCCCAGCAGACAGCAAGAATTCAATACAACATTCACTTTTCACACAGTAGATGGTGAGCTGCCCAAAATATTTACGGCCACTTGGTTACAGCTGCAAGGAGAAAGACCTGGGTTCTGATCCTTGCCCCCAAAGTCCCACGCACACACTATGGCACGCTGTTAGAGCACCTACTCCACTGGTCTTCGTGACTTTAAAATTGAATGTTTATTCATCTTTTGAGCCTGGCAAGGGCTTAAATGCACGCCAGGTGTCTTGGTTTCACTGTGAACATTCTGGTAACTGTGCTTATGCTTTCAAAAAAAAGCCCTGGACAGATCCTGGGACAGAGAGGGAAAGGGTGCTTCAAGGTGTCACCAGTACCTTGGGATTGGAAATCATTATGCCTCAGGTTATTATTAGACCTCAAAGCCTCTTTGCTGTCTGGTGAGCCAAATATCTTCTTTTTGTTCTTAACAGATTGACTGTTTTTCACTAAAATAGTGAAACATTGTGGTTAACACCTGCCACAACTCCCCGTTAGATCTTTCCGGTGGTCAGAATTCTTAGCCTTTAGAAAAACCTGTCAAAGTAAAAGCTGTTACCTATTTTTGCTATAATACCTACTTGGCTTTTCCTCAACATCCAGCCTTTAGTCAGCTAATCAAGCTACAGCACCAGGCATCCATAACAAAATATACCACAGTGATCTCAGTGGAAAACAGCACTATCAATCAACAAATTTTATAGGGAATTTCAAATAGCAGATCCCAAAAGATACTCCCCTACTACCACTATAAAAGTGTTCTGTCAGCTTTCATTTTTGTGCTATAAAACAGTAAGAAATGCATGCAGTTCTCACACTCAGCTTTTAGGAAGTGCTGTTTAAGAACTTACAAGCATCACCAGATTTTCCCCTCAAGCTTTAAGCCAGTTGTTTTCACAACAGAGGTTTGTTATCACAATTACCTTTGTAATGTGTAAGTGATCTTGATTTCAGTAACTAAAAATATTTGTCAAATGGCCTATAAGAAGCCCTCATGCTGAGGTGACACCAAGCCAGTTGCAGTTTCTACCTGTCTTCCCCACTTTTCCAGTATAAAAGTGCATAAAACAGGATCTGCTTCTTCGTAGAATTGTTTGAGAGTTCTGTGAACATTCATATTATTACCAGAACTACTTTACCAGAAGAGTTAAAAGGATATAGGCAACTACATGATTTTTGGTTCCTCCGAACAATGCCAATTCTCAAACACGGAATGAATTAAACATTTCAAAATGTCTCAGCCTATTAAAGGCATTTCTGAGAACCTTATATTGCTTATCCTCAAGTTTCAGGAGAAGTACCGGCAGGAATTTACACAACACAGACTGAAATATTTCAAACTGCACTGTCTAAATGTGCCAAAGACCTAAATAAAGAAATACAGTCACAGCCAAAACCTGAAAGTGTTTCTAGGAAATAAGTCCTCTCATAGGTTACAGGAACTTAGTATGTCCTTGGTGTATAATATACTGCTGGATTTTAGGCAAGCCCAGTAGCCACAAGGAGTAATTAAACACTTCCAAATTATAGTTCAGAAGCAGCTACAAAAATATTTCAGGTGGAAGTCACTGACCATACACTGCTTGTGAATTTGCAACTATAGACTGACCTGCTCACTGCTGTAAAAATCAGTTTCTCCGTATTTCCCTTATGAAAACATACATGGTTTCATAATTACTGAAATATTATCTGGATTTTTTTTTATTGCTTTTCTATTTAGTTAGTCTTTTGCAGAGCTGAACCCTTCAGAAAATGTTTCATTATGTTGACTTATATCTGCTCTTGGAGGTAATTCCCTGTTCCTAGAGGGATGTTTCTTCAAAAACTGATTTTTTTTATCACCACTTAAGCAGTAATTAAAGCTTTTGATTGGAAACAGATTTCAGTCTGAATTCAAACTACAAGTTCTCCTTCACAGTTACTTTTTCTTTTTTTAAAAAAGGAGTAACATAAGAATTAGGAAGTTAACACCCTGAAAAAAAATATATTTTTTGTAAGCCATTTGGTGCCATTCTCACAAATACACTGACAGTAAATCACATCCTACCAGTTCTCCTACATAACATTCTGCAAGCCATGGGATCTGCAAGAAGTACTGTGATGATTTTAAGTGATGCCTAGTACAAAGTAATGTGATGAAAGTGTCTCCAAATCTTCTAGTAAGATGACACAAATAAAATTGGTCATACTTATTACACACAATTTTCAACTGGAAGAGGAAAGGGCCAAATCCCTTTAATGTGCAGATTTTGGCTCTATTTTGGGGAGATACAAAAATCATACATATAATAATGGTTTAAACCATAATTTAAACCACATATATACATTATATTATTTAAATAATATTCATTATAACAATAATTACATCATTATACATTAATAACATAATATATATTATATAGGGTGAGATTATATCTATATCTATGGTTTAAAAAGCATCTTTTGATACCAATTGTTGGATGGCTGATTGCGAGCAACAACGGCAAATTAGAAGTTTAAATGTTTAGGCTAGATCCTCATCTCGTAAAAAGCAATGGTGGTTCACTGAATTCAGCGTGGCTTTTTTTAATAAATAAAAATGTGGAATAACACCAAAATATACTTATTTTGCATTTGCACATCTGCTAAAACTTCACCCGTGCAATTACAGGCTAGGAATATTAAAGCACCTAGTTTTGTTTAAGTCATATTTCTGATAACATCCCTGGGGGCGTTCAAGGCAAGGTTGGACGTGGCACTTTGGGACGTGGTTTAGTGGTGACATTGGTGATAGGGGGATGGACCAGATGATCTCGGAGGGCTTTTCCAACCCTAATGATTCTATATGAAACCATCCAGTATAACTTCCTCATGCGCTGTCAGCATCAGTTCTTATGCAATTCAGAAACAGACACCAGCTAGAGTTCTTTCAGCCATCAGAACTCGTTTGGTTTCCTTCTAAACTAGGCATGAGTAATTTGGTGTGAAAAGAATAAAGAAACAAGCTCACTTCACAGGAGCCCTGGCGTAGACCTGCAGCCAGTCCGGAATCTCAGCGGTGTGGTAGGGATTCGCAGGGACAAGGAGAGGCTGGCTCCGCTCCGCCTGCTGGGGCTGGTAGGTCACTGGGGGAGGCTGGTCGTAACGGGGAACGCTGTACGAAGGAAGGCAGAGACACTCAGTGAGCTCCAAGCAGGCATCATTTAATTATTAACACCAATGGACAGATTAATACAACCTGCAATCTGCTAGCACGCTGCACAACTCGCTCAGGACCTACTGACCTAGTGCCCGCTACCTGGACAATACAGCTGAAAGGAAGTGTTGTCTGGTTTGGAATGAGTGAAAAGGGAAACTCAACCAAATAACATCCCATTTCGTATTTTAGAGCAAGTGTATTCAGGCAGCAGCTGATACGTTACTCCATTTATAACAAATGACATCCTCTTATGTTTGTTTTTGTGTGTCACACGTTAAAAAAAGCTTTCTCTTCCTGGGAAACAGTAAAAAAAGATTGAATAGCAGAAAGTAACTGGTAGATCTGGTACATACTAATTTTATTTTACCTTTGAATTTTACGTAGCTAAAATACCTAAATTCATTCTAAAGAAGACAATTCATAGTTCAGATTATAGGTGCCACTTTCCAGAGAACCTCCAGGAACATCTGATCAAGTTTCGTTTCAACCAACAACTCAATTCTGTTCTCAGCAACTTGGCTGTTTTACCAACAGCTGAGGAGAATGGTTGCTTTGTTTTAGTGAGTTAGGAACAATATCCTGTTTCTAAACTTAAGATAGTAACAGATGAGGAAAAAAAGACACTAACAATTGTAACAACTTCTAAAAATCTTTGTCAAGAACCAGTAAAGCTTACTTCGAAAAATAAGATGGTTTTGGCATATTGTATGTGAGGCAAAAACAGCCCCACTTTCTCAGCTGGGTTAGGAAAAGAACAATCGTAACACACAAGACTGATGTCATACCTGGGAGCACAAGGATGTTTGTACTGAGCTCTTTTATTGATGTGATCCACGTAAAACACTCCAAATTCTGCTGACTCGACTCTCTCCCATCCCGGGGGCAGTCCCTCGCGCTCGAGTGGGTGGCTCCAGTGAGTTGTATTAGTGTTATGATCTATATAATATTTCCTTCCTCTAATAGTCCAGTCCACTGACCAGCCAGGAGGAAGAGGCAAGTCTTCAGAGCTATGATTTGTTAAGTTTCCTAGAGATGTAGCAGCAACTCTCCCGATGCCTAACAAGAAAGGGAAAACAGCGTTTAACCAAACCAGTAATAACCCAAACCAACGTTATGTACAAAGTCAACTTTTTCCCCCCCTGCATGATGCAACTGAACTTTGAACGATACCATAAGATTTACAGCATGTGCACTCGTACACTAGTAAAAAAAAAAAAAAAAAAAAAAAAACATCCTGATGAAGTCAAAATAGCTATTCCCTTTTAAGTCTCACGTGTTTTTGCTCTCCTCCTACTCCAGGATCACTGGCCAGCTTCGTTCAGACAGTGAAAGCCTCCTTGCTTTTTCAATTAGGAGATGTATTTTAGCTTACTCAGCAGGGATAAAACTCTTGTTATCGGCTCAATTTGCTGAGCAGAGAGCCAACATAACATTACAAGTGTTAAAGCTTCACCTAAATGAGTTTCTGTTTATACACTATTACAGATGCATCAGAACTATTTACCTACAAGAAAAAAAAAAAAACAGCTTTTTTTCCTAGTTTAGTCAGAAACAACTAACTAGAACAGTCACAGGATACCAACAAAGCCTTAACCCTTCAAAATCAGTAGCTTGAAGAGGAAAACCAAGCAGAGGGAAAAGGTTAGCACTGCACTGACAGGTATTAGTGATGCGTGTGCAATCAGCCAAAAACCACCATCAGTAACTACAGAAAACAGAGAGGCCAGATCCACCCAGGATCCTGCAAAAGCCCTTTGCTGAACAGTTCTGCACTCACTGAAGTTTGTGTTGCCATGCCTTCTTTGCCAAAGCCACCCATGCCTGCTAGGCTAGCTAGCTTATGTGCACCCCAGGTGGGACAGTCAGGCCGCCTGACCACGATCCAGCCGAGATTTATTTAGAGGCCTTTTTTGAGAGAAAGTCACAAAATTGTTTCTTCCTCCCTTCCTTCCACAGATCTTGGAGGGACATTTCCTGCTCTAGCAGTCCGCTCATCTGGTTCTTCTTTAGTACAGAGCACCTGCACTTCATAATGCTAACAAGGCACATGCAAAATGGTATTTCCAGCTCTCTCAGTGAAGCAGGCTGCAGTAGGAGAAGACTTTCTCCAGCAAAAGAGAAGTAAAATGACCTAGGTCAAGTGTATTTTGTGTTGGGAGAACTGACCCAAAGCAATACCTGATTTATTCCCTACCTCTGCCCCACAAACACAGCAGGTTTATGATTTATAAATAACCAGTTAAAGAGACTGCTCATGATTATTTTAAAATAATTTGTTCCAACATACACACGGATTTTACATTATCAAAATGAGTGTGCTGGATCCTGGGAGATGTCCTGAAGAAACGTCATTCCATTTCCTCTTTTCCTTCCCTCTATACTGGGGATACTTAGGTAGGTAGGTTAAAAACCCAAAGAAAGCTTACAGAAAGTTCAAAAAAAAAAAAAGAACACAAGTGGCAATCAAGATTTTCACTGGTGTATCATCTTTTGGAAGCCTGTGCTGGCTGAAACTCACCTCTATTTTAAAGTAATTACCTTCCATTACCTGTAACTCTACAGTTACACAGTCTGTGGCTTTAAAGAAATTCTAATTATCTTCTCAAACACCTCTATTCGATCACAGAACTCAGAGTTTGTGTATCACTATTTCCCTGCAACCAGGAGGAGCAGTATGGGAGTGACTTTTCTTTTCCCACCTTGTCAGAAACTGACTCCGTCACACCCACCTTGTTCAACGATCAAGTGAATACACCCCTTTCCTTCTCTTTTTGTGTTCTTATTTTTGAGAGCAGAAAGAAAAGGCACAGCCTCTCCCATCGAAATCGTATTACTAAGATGAAATTTCAGGTCTGGGCTTTAACTGAGAGAGACAACACCTCAGCAGCACCAAAGCTGTTATATTTCCCAGGTAATTTCATAGCTTGTTTACTGACTGTGTCACAGTCCAATCTATAGCATGCCAGCCAAGGGGTGCCATCTATTTTAATTTACATATTCGGTCATCTCTTACACAGGGCTGTCATTCTGGTAAAAGATAGGAGTGACGAGCAATAACATAATGGAAAGGTTAAAGAGCAACTGCACAAATAAAAAAGTTAAACCCACAAAGTTCTGCTGAGCACTGCTCTTAGAAGACTTGTGCTTAGCTACAATCCTGTTTCTAGCCTTGCCATGTTCTGAATTATTGGCCTTCAAGCATCCCTGCTTGCTGGGACGCTCACCTACTCGTTAGCTTTAGGAAGAAAAGTTAATAGCGGCCCTCATGTGACAGCTCCACCTCTCATTAGGATTAAGCAAGCCAGACCTTTACTTCCAGTGAGGAGAAACATCCTAGACACTTCCTGACCTTTAGCAGTACTGGGGCCAGGGAGACTATTTCAGGCCCTAGCTACAGTTATGCCACTGTTTTTGTTTTCATTCCAGTGACAAAATACAAGCGCTTCGGCTTCTTGGAAATACTGCACTTTGGGTAAACAAATTCAGTATTTTCCCCAATCAAGTGAGCTGCTGTGTTGGAATTCTGCATGAACAGCAAACATTAAACCACCACCACCAGATCGAACACACAAAGCTGACGGGGGAAAAGAACTTTCATCAAGGTATAAAGGTATAAACACACTTTTCTGCTCACTGTTAAAACCAGCACTTTTTTTTTTTTTTTTAAATGAGTTCCTCCCACTTAAATTCTAGCACGATTGCAGCAGAAAAATACCAGTACAGTTATTTACTGGGGGTAAAGGTTAATGCTTTTTAACATCTCAACTTGGTATTAAGAGTTGCACAAGCCAGGATGATGAATGCTGAGCCATCCTCTGCACCAGAAGCTCTCTTGACACAAAGCCTGCATTTCTTCATCCAGAAGTCAGAGAAGACTGGGAGATGCACTTGGGTAAAGACAAAAATCAGATTCTGACTACAGAAATTACCCAGAAAGCACGCTGAAAAGCAGTGCTACACACCCATGGAAAGGCAACACGGGCAGTTCTGCTTTTGTCCCTTCACTAATTTCCAGCTCCTGGTTTCTCCCCGTGTACAGGCTCACTGGGCATTACCTCCCCTTAAAACCAGGCATCACACTGAAATGTCCTGCAGACTGGAAGTTTTCAGATGTCAGGTAATATTCTGTGTCTTATGACCATCAAGCCATTATGGCAATTAGTATAATTTAGCAATTTGTTTATATAATTACAGTTACTAGAGAACAAAAAAAATTGTATCCTATTTTCCTTATAAAACTCAGCAGACGCTCCCTTCAAGGCAGAATGAGCACACGTATATAAGGAGTAGTTCCTGCTACATTTCAAATGAGAGAAGATGAGCATCTATTTTCAGATCTATACACCTGTAGAACAGTAAGACAGGACCACACGTCAAAGAATGACTTCGTACATCATCTTTTCCAAAGCATTTTCCAAGGAATCAAACTATAAGAAAGCCTGAATCCATCTATTGTGAACATTGCTCTTCTGTGTAATACTGCCCAAGTGGGATATTCTTCTGGGTTTTAATTTCAGGTGAGGTCTTAGCCCTAAAACATTTTCACAGCAGCACAAAGCTTCACATAGGTGTTTACTACCAAGGCTATTCCATGCACTATGGACCTGTACTATATTTTAGTAACATAAAGTTATCTACAGGAAAAATAAAAACACATAAATTTACAGCTTGAACCATTTTTGTCAAAACATCTAGTTTAAAACTTGTGACTTTCCTCTTGATGGAAGAAATTATCTCCACTTCACTGTAACTACTCAGGGTTTTGATACACACACGCTTTTGTACCATGACCAGGCAGAAATTCCAATTCTTCCTGCTTCTCCAAGGAATGGCATTATGTAAGTTATCTGCTTTTTCCTAATGTTAAAAATCTCCTTCACTCTTTTTAAAGAACAGTGCTCATCATTAAACACTCTCAGCAGCATTATTAAATTTCAAGCAGAGTCTCCAATGAATTTAAATTTATGCAATCGTAAATCCTTTTCAGCTTGTATCTCTGGAACCTGCCTAGTCTCATCTGTTAATTCCATCTCCTAATGCTTGTAAAACACAGTATCTTCAATTTAAGGTCTTGAGTGAATTGCAAAGTAGCCTAGAGTATTATTTGCTGTTCTAAAGCAAAAGAAAATCCTGTTCAAGTTTGCTTGCTTAGGAGCATCACCATGTATATTCTTAGCATTTTGAAAAAAGAAGGTGCCAAGGAGCAACGATCACTTTAATTATGAGAACTAAGATTTAAAAAAAAAAATCGGTTTTAAGTGAGGCCAGGTCCATTATTCAGCCTCTTTCTCAACATCTTCAGGAATGGAGTGTCTTAACACCAGAGCCCAAAGCTTAATTTTGAGCACCATATTCTAGTGCACCCCAAGGTATTCCCTTAAAAATCCACCTTTGGCTAACGATGTCACAAATGGGACAACTCTGTAGGATCTTCTACAATGATGGATGTCTGGTTGGTTTTTACTCCATTAATACGGAACAATGCAAACCATGAGTGATGGGAAGAAATACTTTTATAGGGCAATACAGGAGCTTTAACAGAAAAACATTCTGCATAAGAAAGTCAAGCAGTTCTTCAGTTCATCAGCAATGGTAGCGGAAAGCACAGGAGAAAAGTCCTACCACCAGAGCAGCCCAGCAGAAAGAAAAAAGGGCAAAGACTCTGGAGAAAGTCTCATTTTATTTGAGACACAGCTAACACAGAGAAGTTTTAGAGGCTATAAACTCCCACAGCTAACTTCAACCAAAATTCATAGTACTGGAGAATAAATCTAGCCAAATGCAAGGCCTTCATATTTGTCTTTACTTAGGTCAACCGTTTTGAGAGCTTTTTTCCCCCTTCCCTAATGATGCCCAAATCATCTCCCTTTCCCTCTTCAAACCAGGATAAGAGGCAGGCAGAGAGAAATGTTTAAGGGAGTGAGTAACAATAAAATAGAAAAGTTCTGGGCCTTCCTAATGCATGCCAGAGCTCCTGAAGGTACTTCCTGAGCACAAGTACCTCGATTGTCAGAGGGCACGGGACATTCCAGGCAAGCATAAATTAATGAAGGGGACACGACAGGAAGTATTTTGAGAGCTTCCAAAAATTCGACACTGAAATTACCGCAGAATCAGCACAAAGAAGAAAAGGTCAGGAATTGCCATGTTAAAAAAAAAAAGGTGAAGTGTACACACTCGAAAAGAAAAGCCCTGCTACTTTAGCTCTAAAGAGAGTCCTTTAAATAACTTGTATTTCTTGATTTTGCTCTCACGTTCAATATGAATAAGTTTGCAATTCTGAAGGGGCAAAATTTAACACGAGGTGAACCTCCTTTCAACTAAAGCTCACCAGACTCTCCCTTCAGAGGGAGAAATAATTTTTCTCCTCTGACATCACAGGCAACTACTTACAATACTACACCACAAAATCCCTTTTTTAAATCTCAGCAATTTGCATATACACAAGAATTATTCAGCTTACCGCTCAAACAGGTACAAATAACTCTGAGGTCTTGGTTACAAGTTAGTTCCAATCTATACTGTAGGTATAACTTCAACCACAGACCTCCCAAAACCTTTAACCTAGAAGAGAGGAAAGAGATGTCGAGGAAAGACAGGTAAAGTCTCTTAGAATTAAGTTTGAAATGGACACTTGGAAAAAAATTAAATAAAAAAATAAGAAATTGCACAGAAGTAGCTAAACATACAAAAATAGGAAATAACTGAAAACATTTCTCAGGAAAGCAACTAGCACTAGTTTGTTAATTAAAAATAAATCTAATGAGAATGAGAAAATGAAGATATGGAGAATTGAATCATGCAGAGAGAGAACACATGACTTCAAGGAGAAACTCCTATGAAAGGCAACACCGTCACCATCAGCTTCTGAAAAATCGTGAGACTTGGATAAAGGCTTTGCCAACCACTTCGGGTTGGAGGATGTCAATGAGAACACATTTCAAGTTATCACCAAATTATAGAGTGGAATTCTTATTCTGACCCAAAGCTGGCATTCCCATGCACGTTTGGTATCCAGACACTGCTCCTCAAGGGCCATCTCAGCTGTAACCCCCACTAAATGAAACATCACTCACCACTGGTGATTACACCTTGTGCTCATCAGGCAACACCTCTTCATCAATGAACCCAAACCAGAACACAACCGAGAGCACTTTCTGGGGGAGGAGGCAAGAGGCAGCATTTACAGACCACAGTTAATGGAGGGGTGTGCATCACGCTTTGTACCTGTGTTATTAGGCAAGTTTATAAGCTGCAGTCATCAGTGATCCTGCTGAGGAACAGTTTCAGCTAGGTGAAACACTTAACAACACTAAAAAAATGTGTGAGAACTCAGACAAAGACAATGAAAGTAAAAGGCCTGACCCAGTACTCTGGAGATGCAGGAGAAGAGGAATTTGAAATTACAGTGATTAGTGTTGCTTAAGAGAAACACTTAAGGCTTGATGACAATGGACGGTTCGAATAAAAACAAGCTTAAAAGTGAGGCAAAAGAAACAAGATGTCATGGGGTTTTCTTGTTTTTGGACACACAATTCTTCTACTGAAAAAAGTAACAGCAACTCTTGAGAAGACACAGGGAAGTTGAGGACACAGGTCAATGCTCTTACTGCAATGAAACCTCAAGGTGGAGTTTAAGAGTTCATATTCCAGGTTGAGATGAAAGGAAAAAAAAACACAACAACAACAAACAAAGGAAAAGGGCTCACACTGTCAGACAAGACATTCACCTTTTTGGTTTCTTCCTACAAACACGTGACTGAACACCCACCCCTTACCAAAAGTGTGAAATCTGTTCAAACTGTTACAACATCTGAGGAAAGGACAAAGACCAAGCAAATACCAGCATGTCCTTTATGTTTTCCAATGGCTAAGAAGGCATGAAAACAAACAGGAGGGAAAAGCCTTATGAGAAAGAAATGTGTTGCTACAATCGAGAAAAATCTGGCTGTGAAGCTCTACTTTCAGCTTGTTCTAAAATTTGCTAGTCTGAAGATGAAGTTAATCTAACAGGTGGAGCTCCCTTTCCACTTCAACACTGATCCAGTTCTACAAAGCAGCAATATTTTGGAAGACTCTCAGCATTAGTATTCTTGTTTTAAAGGTCACATTGGTGGATTGGTTTATGAAGTCCTCCCCTCCTGCCTCCAGGCCCACAGCAGATGCAAACAGGTGCTCGTTATCTGGGCCAGGTAAATGTTTAATGACTGCTGGCTGAAGAACAGCTGACAGAGATGGAGAGCTTCCATGCACAATCTCAATAAATGCTGGCTTAATACATAAATCTAACAACATTAACAAGGATGGAGTAGCCAGCCTTAAACATTAACATTTCAAGATTTACTGGCTGACAGCAGTAAAGCTAACATTACTTTTCTGCTATTTTTCACTGAAACGTTCCTGTAGTAAAAAAAACAAAAAAGCCCACACATCACAAACACCAAAGCACTGTCAGCTTGTAACTCCATGCGCTCTGTCAGCAGCCATAAACGATGACATTTTTAGTTGCAAATTTGTTCTCCTAGACAGGAGATTTACTATTTTGTTTACAGATTACAAGGAATGAGCTAGCAGCGTATTATTTACAGGTCTGAAATGTTTCTTTCAAACTCCTCCTCGAATGTAGTGTCAGCAGCATACACAGTGCTCCAATACCACCAGATTTACTACTTTTAAGGTCACCTTTCCACAGGTAACATTGAAATCCTAGATTTTTTTAATTTCAGCAATACATTCATGACAGTAAGAATTCTTCTTCAGTGTCATCACAGGCAATCAAATACTTCTTTCTTAAGTATTTAATGGATTCTTTCTTTCTTACTGCCTTGCTCCATTAGAAAACAAAGACAGGTTCCACTGAGTTTTTAAGTATGCCTGTTTCCCCCTCAAGCAATATTACAAGCTAAAAAAAGTCAAGGACTAAGAAGTCAATTTGAGCACTAACTACATGCCAATTTGCTAATTATGCATAACAGTCATTCTTCTCTTTATCTGACATCAAATAAACAATTTTTTTTCATTATAAAATTAAAAATAAATATTTATAATAGTAACAACAACAAAAAAGCAATATTATAGTTTAGAGCTGTTGGTTATTCCATACACCATGAAAACAGCAGCTGTCCCCTAATGAGTAAAACTGCTGGCTCACTAGCAACTGACTCAACACGGAGAACAGAACTGCACATAGGTTTGGGATTAAGATAAATTTGCTCAAACTTACCTTATTTATTCCATAAATCAGTCACTGTCTACATGCAATTGAACTGTTTATACTAAGAAGTGTCAACACATACTCAGATCATAGAAATGTCACTGAAAAAAAGCTCTGTCCTACAAGCGTAACTCAGAAGCATGACCACAGATAGAATGCCACACCAAAAGCCTTTCAATAGCATTTAAAAACCAACAATTAATCCACACCTACCTGAAGTGTGCCTGCCATGATTCTGGGGCATCCTCTGGAAAAGATCACTGTTGTGTTCGTAATACCTGTAGTCCTCATGCAAGCGGTCATTTAACTGCCGTCTCCTTTGGGCATCATAAAAGTGATCGTAATAGTAGCAACGGGCACCGGCGTCTCCATTTTCCATAACAGAATTAGCTTCTGTTAAAAAGGACTGGGAGGAAGAGCCATATTCTCTAGGGACATCAGCTAAACTTCTAGCAAGATAGGAGGGTGCAGACAGTCTGTTGCTTTCACGTCTCATTATTTCATGAGGTGGCCTCTGCACTGGAGTTCGAAGGAAGCTCTGGTTCCTGGAAACAATTCCATCTCCCCCAGCAGCATACGCGGGCGTGGAGTCAGGAGGACAGATATCAGTTCGTCTTGGAATGGTTGGACCGTGACGGATAAACGAAGGCATCAGATCTATTATAGAATAAAAGAGAAATAAGAACTGCGTGTGCATTTGATGTATTTGGCTAGCTACACTGCTCGATTTATGCCATGGAAATGGGGAAATTCGAATGCCTGGATCCCTTTAAAGCAGCTCTAATGGACATGTGAGTATAACGGTAACGCTGCAGCGTGCGCTGCCACAACAAAAGCCACACACCCTCTGCCTGCAACAAAAAAAGCACAGTTTTGGCAGCATAATCGCAGCTACAAAAACCAACACACGACACCTCCCACCCCCTGTCTGTGGCTTACACCAGCCAGGCTTCATCGCTCTCCTCCCCGCATGGCCCAGAGCATCCACGTACCCTGCCTACAACTGAACCACGCAGAGAATTTGTCCTTTCTCCCTTAAATATGAAGTTTGGGCAGCAAAACACTGCCTTTTTGTGCGTGTAAATTGTCAAGTCATTGGAAAAAATCGCTTTCTCCTTCAGATAAAGGAGCTCGGCACGTGAGCGCTGACACCCCCTCACGCAGCCCCACAGACAAAGCCTTGCCCTGCTCCCACTGCCTTCAGCATGGCTTCAGTATCTGCTGCCCTTCCAGGTGAGCTAACTGCAAACACCTCCAGTTTAGAGGGAAGCCGTGCCTGTTATTAAGCCTATTAACAAAGCCCTTGGGAAGCGATGATTTAACGACCTGCACCACGAATTCAGTGCCTCCCAGGAGGGGTAATCAGGCAGTTTATGACAGGCACCCCACGGTTACATCACGGCGAGCAGCAGCTGGGTGAGAGGCCTCAGGCCGCCAGATACACCCACAGGTTGATTTAAAGGCCTTAATGTGCATTAATTAAGGGCCAGGCCGGTGCGACCAGCCTGGGAGCTGGGTGTTGGTGGTCCCTCAGCTAACCCAGCCACCACAACACCTCACAATTCACCTCCTTTTCCCTCCAAACACCCACAGCGAGCCCCTCAAACGCCCGCTCGCTAATTTTCCACAAAAACCTCACCAAACCGACCTCCCCCCCCCCCCCCCCCGGCCCCTTGACACTCACTGCGGAGCAGCGGGCTCGTCTCCTTCTTCACGTACTTGCCCTGCACCTCGCCGGGCTTCGAGAGCTCCGTGCGGGTCTTCTTCCGCGACAGCATCCCCCTGACCGGCCCCGCATACCCGGCACCGGCCCCGCCGCCCCCTCAGCCCCCGGCCGCGCTCCCTCAGGGGCCGCCCGTTGAGGGCCTGAGGCGCGGGAGGGGAGGGGAGGGGAGGGAGGGGGGGGAAGCGCGTGCCCGACCGCGCGCGCCCCCGCCGAGCGCGCCCCCGGCCGCGCCCACCCCCCCCTCAACACGCCTACGGCGCGCGCGCGCGCACGCGAGGGGGGTTGTGGGGCGCGGGGCCCCGCCCTAGGGGAATGGCCGCGGGATGATGGGGGGGGGGCACAGCGCCCCCGCGCGGCCGGGAGGGCGCATGCGTAGTGTGTGTGGGGGGTGATAGGAATGGTGGCCGCCCTTCCTCAGTCACCACAAAACACGTTACAAGATTAAATTTACTAGAGGGGAAATAAGTTATTTAACTTATACTTGTGTAATTTATACTTCTATAAGTGATACTTGTATAAGTTATATACTTATAACGTGTACTGTGAAGGGGGGGGGGTCGCTGGCAGGAACGGTGCCCACCCTTCCCTCAGTCACCACAAAACGCGTTAGGAGATAAAATTTACAAAACGGGGATATAACTTATATAATTTACACTTGTGTAACTTATACTTGTGTAAGTTATACTTGTATAAGTTACATACTTATAACTTGTACTGTGAAGGGGGGGGGCGCTGACAGGAATGGTGGCCGCCCTTCCCTCAGTCACCACAAAACTAGTTACGAGATCAAATTTACAAAACGGGGATATAACTTATATAACTTATACTTGTATAACTTGTATAAGTTATACTTGTATAAGTTATAACTTATATACATACAACTTGTACTGTGGAGAGGGGGGCGCTGACAGGAATGGTGCCCACCCTTCCCTCAGTCACCACAAAACACTTTATGAGATTAAATTTAACAGGATGGGGGTATTACTTGTATAGTAAGTTATAACTCATATATACTTATAACTTGTACTGTGAAGGTGGATAATTCGTATGTGAGGTGAGGGCAGGGTGTGCTCTGACGTAAACCTCGCTCGCTGCCCATCAGTTTTTTTACCCATTAAACAGCTTTATGCTCTCATAATGGAAAAAAGCGACCTTTTGATACTGTGGTGTGTTCGTAGGTATCCTGTAGGCCCATACACATTGATCACAGTATTGTAGGTACTGCCTGAAACACCTACAGCTTGCATGGGAACATAGCAAACTATTGGCATATACAATCACATTCAGATAAAAAAATAAAAATAAAAATAAAAATAAAAAAACCACCACACACAGGGATCGTACAGTCATTTATTTATTTTTTTTTTTACATTCATTATAAATAACATGTAAGTTGGTTCATCTTTCAGTTTTACATGATGTCGAAAGGACAATATATTACACTGGAACAAAACATAATAGAAAATATATACAATTGTTCTCGTTTATACACAACACGGCAACAATGACAGCATCTGACACAGCACAGGAGACCTAACAGGTAAACGATGGAAAACCTGAGAGAAAGTAAAACTTTTTTTTTTTACTTTTGCTGAAAGTAAACTAGGGCATTTGACTCCTGACAGGTCCACTGTCCCCTACTCTACCTTACATATAATCTGGCTAATATTATGTATATTACAACCCTTTACTTCCATCAGAATTCAAAGAATTCAATTTTATTTCTTTGTATTTAAAGTGGTAATTCGAGAATATGAACCTTTGTGTCATCCTAAATCGACACACAGCACGTCCACCCGTGTGAATTCAGTACGGGTAAATTTAACTCAGGCATATACCTCCACTGCCTCTCCCTCCTCCTCTCCCCCAAATCCCAACCCTAGATATCTCTGTGCCTTTATTTTCACAGTGATTCACAAAGCAAGAGTTGAATGCTTTCAAAACACCTCCTGGTAATACAGTGGTTAACATCTTAATTGGTGAGACCTGTTGCAGGAACGCGGCCTAGAAATTCAGTGAGCTTTGACTGTCAGAATACCAGTAAATACTTTGGTATCTTTAAAACGCCTGTGCTGCGTAGGAGACACATTCACACACAAAAGACCACAAATGTTGAACATGTTTATATGCTTATTTTCAGTAGCTTTAATTTTGTAGAACGAGCTGCTGACACTACGAACCAACAAGCAACACTACAGTCGCTGGCAAGCAGCGCTACCTTTCTCTGCGTTCCCTCCACTTGGGAAGGGATTGTCCTGAAAATTGTCCTGTAGCAACACAAACAGTACAGTACAGAAAGGCTGTAGTGTATGTAATCACAAAAGGCACTTCTGGGAATTAATTCACGCAAGTATTCCAGTGAAATTTGAGTTTTGTCTAAAAAATATTTACCATTTTCTTCTCCCTCCATCCTTCTACTTTCTCTTGTGTTTAGGTTAAATTTTTGAAGCTAAGTGAAAAAAAAGTAGTGACAGGGTTGGGTGAGAAAAGGAGAAGTCAAAATCCATTTTCTCTGCTTGTTCCTTATATTCCAATGATAATATCATATTTTGGCTTGTACTGTGCTATAGAAATGGCTGATTAAAATCAAAACAAAACAAAAAAACAACTGGTAAATTCCAGGAGATTAAATGAATTGGGTAAGTAGTCTAGCCTTTAAAATGAGTAATGTGAAATTAACTCCACAGTAGCTCAAGTGAAGTACTCACTTATGTCAGTGTTCAGACTTTGGTCACATACAGAGCATTATTACTAAGTCTAGGTCACCATATGAAGGAGCGTTAAAATGTACTAGCTGATAATATGTAGTCCTGATTATCTGAACCTCACCTATGTTTCCTGAAGTATTTTAAAACTTTGCTAATTTCTATAGCATAAGCATGATTTTAGCTCAACTACCATATTGCTAACACACAGCCCTGGTACCTGCACGCAGAGGTTTGTTATAACTGATACCAGTGATTAATGTAAAAAGAAAGATCTCCCTACTTCAGATTTTGAAAGCAAGCTCCAATTTATGCCAATGCAATTTGTCAAAGTGACTTGTTTTTGCAGCCTGTGAAAAATGGGATATGTAAATCTCTGAGATTATGCAGACAAATAACCATCACAGGCTTTTAGAATAGCGGAGTAGTGAAATAATTTAAAAGGATTTTGTGTTACTAAGGTATTCCATTATTGGATTTCCATTTCCACTACACTGCTTGCATAAAGGGATGGAGGAGGAGATGGGAGAAGAGGAGGTCGTATGCAGTATGTATAGTTGAGTCTGTCAACCCTCCAAGCGGCAGGTAACCCTTTAGACATAGAGGGCATCCCCTACAGCCACATGCTAGTCAGTACCAAGCGAAAATAATGTTCAATAGGTTACTCAACAGCTTGCAGGCAGTCTAATCCCAGTGTCTGGGAGACATCTGGCTCATTACAAACACTATTTTAAGTGTCACCTTGCTAGTGGTCCCAGAGACAAAGAACCTTGCCCTCTTCCTCTGCAACCACAATGATGCATATGTAAAGAGGTCCAGTTTCAAGTATTGCCAGCATGGCCCCTTGCACCAGTTTTATGTACGCTGCTTCAGTGTGACTTACTGCTGGAGGCAGGGCATTTGGAGGGAGGGCTAGCCTCTCCTTCAGACTGTTGGTAGTTTGGTAGTAATGCATTATATACAAGCTTGAGCATGCAGGCTCTTATTCAGCTACTTCTTGTTGCACTTGCATTTCCCTAGCCTCATAAACTCGTCAAATAGGAGGTATTACAGATCATTACAAACCTGGATGCTCTTCAGCCTCCACAACTACAACACTACTGCAGGTTGGTCTGGGAGTATTGAGGTAATACTCAACCAGTTTGGTGTATCCTGCTCTTCTTAATGCATGCTTATCTTCATCTAGCGACATTAATATCCACATGTATTATATTGAAGGAAAGTAATATAGGCTATTATTCCCTGAGTTTTTTTGTATTCACATCAAATATGTTTCCTCACAATTAATTACAAACGTAGATTCTGTATCAGGACTTAGTACAAACGACATACCTTCCTAAATCATCACTCACGTCAAACGGAACTCTGCTTAAGTGGCAAAAGTTCACGTCTGCGAGGCCTAAAGACAGGATTTCACTGAAGAAATCGCCCAAATCCCCCTCTTCATTCTTCTGCCAGCTGCTTAATAAACATACTCCACTGCTTTACTCCATTTACAAGTTATATAAACTCACTTCTTCACTTCTGTGTAGCGACTCTTCCATTGTTTAGCATAACTAATTTCCTCACACAAAAAATTAAGGCCTCTGCAATTTTTAAGTTGTCTGGCAGCACAGTTTAAAAAAAAAAAAAAAAAAAAAAAAAAAAAAAAAGCAGTAGTCTTTATTTGCCATCTGGGAAATTTCTTCTGATAAAATACGGTTATGCTTAGTTGGATGCGGTAGTCTATTTACATATTTTAATATTTTTTTTCCCTTTTTTTTTTTTTTTTTCTTCTGAGCTCTGCAGAAAAACAGCCATGAAGAAAAATCCAGATGCCTAATGCATAAGGTGGAGCATATTGCTTTACAGAAACTAGAACCAGATTGCAGGATACAGATGACAACAGTAAAGTCTTGCTTTCAATAGCAATTGCACTGACAGTGTTCAAGACTGACCTGTCAATATTACTACATTTGGGCCATGAAGTGCCCTAGAAAATGAAAAGAATTTTAAAGTTTTAATTCAATACCATAAGTTTGCATTAGACATTGGCTTCAATCTAGATAGATACAACCAAATCAGTAAATTCAGAATTTGTATTTTAAATGAAAACCAAAGTATCAAAATAAGTTAACCTAGAAAAACATCTGTATTTTTAAATACCAAAAATTACTTTTAGGCAAAATTTAGCAGAAAAATAGTGTGGGAATAAACAAAAGATCTGTTGGCAGTGTCTGGTTTGGGATTTAGCTGTGCCATCTCCTTGGAGGCATCTGTTAACTAAAATTCACCAGTAGAAAAGGCAACATAGTGAAAAGCTGAAATATTAACATTTCAGTAAAGTGCATGGGATTGTGGCATACTTAATGGCTTTGCTATGACCTTAACTCGGATGCTGAACTAAAAGCTGGGGATGCCAAGTTCTTTACGATTTTATTGAGGTTGGCAATTTTTTCTTCTAGTAAATAGTTTTTCTTTTCAGCAGTTTTCTGGCGCTGTTCTGTCATCTCCAAAGCCTTCAGCAGTTGTGCATTCTCTACATAGAGATCCTTGACCATTGCATCTGCTTTAGTGTTCTTGGAAAGCTGAATAGTGGATGAAACACAATTACTCAGCAAATGAACGAAACACAATTACTGTGAATGAAACGCAATTACTCAGCAAATTAAAAGCAAAAGAAAAATTAAGAATAATTAAAAGCAAGAACAGCGCTGGGAATATAGGTAATGTGTTCATTGTAATATATTAAAGGAAGACAGCCCACCCATTCATGCTATTTTCATTTGTTAAAAACTATATATTTGTGAAGTCCTTATGGATGCTGTGAATGTTTTGAAACCAGAAAGACTTTGTGAGGATCTTGAAAGCTCGTGCAGATGTCGGAGTGCTTCAAATGACTTGTCTTTCAGATAATTACTGCTTTACAGCATTTGTCCTCTGAAGACAGATCAACTTCACACACCCCGTGATCCCCCAGAGATATTTCCACAGAGGTTTGGACTGCCAGCTCCCCCTGTAAAATCAGGGAGAGCACCTAGCGCTTGTCTGCATGCTTTTGGGAACAGCCCTTTAGCAGAAGGCCCTGTCAGTGTAGCACTTCCTTAACATGAGAGAGGAGACTGTACTTCAGTAGAAAACAGATATTCTCCCCACTGTTATCATGTCACGCCTTCTTAAGTGTTCAGAAGCCAGCTTTTCCTATGCTCCTGGAAACTCCTGAAGAAGGCAGACCAGGGCAAGAATGGAAACCCCAAAATCACATCAAGCAAAGGGTGTAATGGGGCAGAGGATGTGGGAAAAAATCCGTATTGTACACTAATCCCATCTGTATTCTTCAGGAAATTCGCTTTCCTCCTTTTTTAAGCAACTTTTTCTAGTTAAAATACTTGGCCCAAATTTGGCGTTTGTTTCCCAGCTTTAAGTGTATCAGCATACCAAACATGCATGGCTGTTGGGATTAACGATTCATGAATTAATGATTAGTGAGAAATAAATACATAATGATTAGTGAATACAGTCCCAGTTTGGATTTGGGGGAAGTTTGGGGCAAATACGTTCTACTGTAGCTCAGATGCATTAAAAGAGAAAGGAAAACTTTAAATTTCTTTTCAGCAAGAATGATTTGGTGGCTTTAGCTCGCCTAGTTGTTTACAGAAGCAATGGGGAAGAGCTGGGAAAAGAGCAAGAATGCTTACTTGTTCTTTCAGCTGATTTACTTTATCTTGGAGAAGCCTCTTCACAAGCCTCAGTTTCTGTTCAACATCCATCATGCGTTCTTCCATCATCTTCAGAAGCTGCTCATGACCCCCCTGGAAAGCAATAAGAGAATCAGTTAATGATGAGCTGTTCCCATTCACCAGTCTTCTTTCTTTCACTTTATGCGTAAGAAAAAAGTTGGCAATCCACGCTTGAGTCCATTTTAAAGAGTCAACTAAGTTATTAAAAAGCTCGTGGAAGCAAAATTTTATGGCAACATTTAAAGGACATTCACAGCATTAATGGATTTTTCCAAATCTAAGTTATATTTTAGATTATTAGATCTAAGACAAATTGATCTAAAATTCTAATTTCCGTCTTGTCTGTGCTAATTAGATCTGGATCGCTTCCTTTCCTTGTTTTTAGGTGTTGCCATATACCTGCTGAACATGGGAAACAATACCAATCAAATTTGTAGTGACTTTAGGGGTAAAGAAAAAAAAAAAAGCAATGGCATAATGGCATTACTTTGACTGTGCAATACTTCTGTGCCAAAGACCCCTCAAAACGGAATAATATCTTAAAAAAGTAGGGTGCTGTTACCCCAAACTTGTTTTTTTCTTTTACTTTCTTCAGATTAGTTGTAGACAGATAATCCTCTGAATACTCTAGCATGCTTTTGCTGTTTTCCTTCAGTGAAGTGATGGACAATCTAACTAAGAGGATAGTAACTCATTGTCATGAGCACCTGTTACACCAGGGGTTGAGTGAGGTTTTCCCAAATAAATTAGAAAAACCAGGAACAATAAGGAGTTCTAATCCGCTTCCCAACAGTCATTGTCTTCCTGTTGATGCTAATGCTAGGAAGTCATCTGAGCAGATTACCTTTGAGAAAGCACTAGCCTCCCTAAAACAAAACACCTTCAAAACCAAAGTACCTTCATATTTCTGGGGGCAGAATGAATGAAAAAACCCCGAGGAAGGAGACCAGTTCAAAAAGTTGGTCATCTAAACCACTGTAGAAAGACGCTCTTGGATTGATTGATGTCCACTCAACATACTATTTGTTGGAACACCAGAAACTCTTTAAGGCTTTGTGTGGGGTTATACAAACGCTTTGCTTGTAAAAAAGTTGGAAAAAAGTTGCAGAGAGCTGTACAGAAAGCAGTTTTAAAGTGTTGCTGGACAGGAGATGGTTCCAGGTTAATAAAAGTACTAACTGCAGAATTTGCAAGGGACTTTCTAAACAAATTATCTTCAGCTATCTTTTGTAATTTGATTGGAATTCAAAAATGTGGCTGAACATAACATTTCTTACTGGTTACAGGAGCTTTGAGGGAGTAGTTCAGTGGAATCTAAGAATTAGTGGTCTCAATGTCTGTGATCCTTGTTATTTGGTTATTTGGTTTAAAGTTAATTTGAGAAGGTTCTGCCTGATTTCATATTATTGCATGTTTAAAGGGAAAAGCCAGCTCAAACATTAACTTTAAGGTCATTAAGATAAGCAAAAGGATCATTGAAAGGAAACAGCTGAAAAGGTTCATGGCTCCCAACTAGAAAAAAACGGGTCTTAAAGCAGCGTTGGTAGACCTCAAATTACTAGGGAAAAGAAACGTCATTTAATCTAGTAATTTGAGACCAAAGAAAATCAGTAAGGAATGCCATCAGAGGGGAAAAAAAGGCTGTTAATAATTTTCCCCTTTTCTGGAACTATTTTTACTTTATGGTCACAACAGAAAGATATGTGAATGTGTTCTGGAAATTTTCTCAAATTTGCATGTACATCTGCTGGGGAAGGAGCATATCTGCATGTAAGTATATCCCATGCTACAAATCTTTCCCAGAAGTCATAGAATAGAACCACAGGATGGTTTGGGCTGGAAGGGACCTCACAGCCCATCAAATCCCAGCCCCTGCCAAGGGCAGAGACCCTTGCCCCCAGCCCAGGCTGCCCCCAGCCCCATCCAGCCTGGCCTTGGGCAGCCTGCACCAGGGTCTCACCGCCCTCAGTGTGAAGTCCTGATAAAATAATCCTCAATAACAATGACATTGTCTAAATTTGTTAATTCTTCATCATAAAGCTGAGACTATTGATACTATTAAGACAAGAGACATTATGTTTAAAAAAATTTTTATTTTTCATTTACATCAAAAATGTCATCTCTCCCTGTTAAAAAGTTTATACATCTTTTACAAAAATGCAGTATAAATACCTCAGATTTTCTTCAAGTCTCATATAAAATTAATACCATTTGAGAAAAATAGTCTCTTTCCCCGCTGAACAAATCCACATTTTAAATAACATAAATAGAAATGATTTGTAACAAATTAAAAAGGGCAGCTTATGAACTTTCACAAAATAGCTTCTAGACAAATAAATAGGAAATAACACTGTGAAGACTTTTTTTTTTTTTTTTTTTTTTAGAAAAAAGCACAACATTTGATCCTCAAGTTTCTCAGCTTATGCCAGTTCGTGTGTTTGTGTGTGTTTATCATGGTAAGGAATGAGATCATAAGCAGCCAAGCTGTCAGAGGTGCCCGATCCTCCTGTAGGAATCTGCATGCACTGCTCGCTGCTCCGGTAGCAAGGCCTAGAGAAAGAAGGCAAGTGGGATACTTCACCCTGATATCCAGATTTTCTTTTAAATATGTACGTTTACTTAAAGCAAACCACCGATACAAGCTAAGCAAGCAACACAAGACATAAAACACACAAGAAAGCATGCAGAGTATCACATATTTCTCTGAATACTCGTATTAGCGCTACACAAATGCAATTAAGGAAATATTCAGGATGCATTTCCTAGACGTAAGGTCTCTGAAGAGGGTTTATCCACATTTTTGGGGGATTAAGATCAATAACAGTAATTAAGTGCAATTAGCAAAGCAGTTAAGTTTCTCAAGAGGAAATTATCTGCTGCTATATGTGTCTCACAGATTGCCAAATAGCATTTGTGAAAAATGCAGTCCAGCTGACCTCCTTTGAAAACTTGCTTGCATTTCTATTTTAAACTTAGTCGCAAGTCTTTTCTTGAGACAGAACAAGCTGTTGGGTCGGAGGTTATTTGAGTTTTCAACTTAAGACCAGAATAAGGGGGGAGTTGAGCAACTCAAAGTACTGGGAACAAAAATATGGGTTAGCAGAGGCTGTAAGGGAACTCGGGAAAACCTCGGGTCACTAACAGGCCCACAGCTCTAGTTATTGAGCAAGGAAAGGGAGAAGGGAAAGGGAAAAGGAGTGCAGCAATTGCTACTGTGCAACAGGGATCACAGCACTAGGCACAGCAGGCACAGTCATCTGTAATTCAGAAGAGTGCAGACAGGTCACCACAGGAGAAAAGGCCCAGGAGTTTTATTTTGGCGAAGCTTGAATTGTAACCTTGGTGGACAACAGCTAACACTGGCTGTCATACAAATGAGAACACAGACCACCACAATCAGAAAGCAAATGGAAGTTGCAAAGCATGAGGAGGACACAGGAATTCCAAAGAGGAGGATAACTTGGGATACCTGAACGAAGAAAGCTGCAAGGTGCAAAGCAGTAGCAGCAAAACTAGGTAGTTAAATTCACCTAGTAACATGGACAACCTGACATTGTACTCACTGGTGAAAGGATGACGAAGAGGGATTAGGGTGCAATTTTTCAACATGCTAAAGGGAACATTAAAATGGACATAAGCTCAACTAGATGTTAACCCTAGAAATCGGGAGCATACAATCATTTAGACTGGAAAAGATCTTTAAGATCATCTGGTCCTTCCTTTAACCTGGTACTGCTGAGTCCACCACAAAACTACATCCTTAAGCTCTACACCTACACGTTTTCTGAAGACCTCCAGGGATGGTGACTCAGCTGTTTCCCTGGGCAGCCTGTTCCAAGACTTCACAACCTTTTCAGTGAAGATATTTTTCAAGATATTTTTCCTAATATCCAGCCAATGATGGTGAAGGAAAAAAAAAAAAAGAATCAATGAGAATTAAATGAAGATGTGCTTAGAGAAATGTTTTAGTTTGTCTCAGCTTAAAGTACTGACAAATTTAGCCTTTTTTAATTGCTATAGAATGCATGTTTAACGATTTTAGAAAATTATGTAGTACAGCTCATGAAAACAGCTGTAGGAGACGTAAACTGGGAGCTTGTTGATACCCATTCACTTTAAGCAAAAATCAATATAAAAAGAAAAAGTTAAAAGGATCAAGTATATTGACAGCAAATACTTGCAAAACCTCTTTAAAAGGATTTTTAACTTCATGAAACCTTCTAGGATAAAAGGTTTTTACAGGAAACCTAAGCAATGCATCTGTAGGACTACGAGTTCCAGGATGTGACTAGTTTTCAAATTGTTTCTCAGGCTTTCAAAGGCAAAATTACAAAATGACTCCTAATGCAATTCACAGCCCATTCATTTGCAGATGCTACTGCTGTAAGATGGCTTTTATTGATTTCAAAATTAAACTGCATGCTCTGCTTTCTAGTGTATGCGACCAAGCACATTAGCCTGTGGTAATGCATTTCCATCAGCTGAAAGTGAGAGAACCTTATAATTGCTTTTTTCCTTATCCTATATTATTTGCTGCTAAGCTCCTTTTTTTGAGGGAGAAGCATTCAATTTAATGTCTTTATTAAAAATAAAATCTTACTCCAAGTTTTGTAGGCTTTAGAAACTATTACTGTATATTCTTTCTCCATAACTTTTTTCAAAAATATCCTATTTATGGCATGATGGTATGATTATGGATGGTCAGAGGTTTTTGAACTTCAGTCTTGAACTTTGCTATACATATATATTTTTATTTATATTTTATAATGCAACAACCCAGTGTAAAATGTAAAGTTTTTTTTTTTTTCTGCTAACAGATTAAGAAACTTGTATTTCTAATAAAAACATCAGTGTTTTATTTATCTTTTCATATAAGATAATACAACTTGATTGTAAGACATATGGCCAGAGCTGAGGCTTTAGAGATCTGGATACTTTCTGAAGAAACAAGTCATTTGGCAAGCCTAATTAAAATCTTATTTTCTTATGGGAAATGCAACATTTTCTACCAGAGCTTATTACTACTCTTACCTATAAGCTTCTTACCTATAACTTAACATGTTAAAATATTAGAAGTGATTCAGCCCAACATGCTGAATGACTGTATTCTTCCTTGGAATTAGATTGTTTTCCTTCAGAAATGCCAATGATGAAGTCTCTGTATAACAGGAACAGTGTTGTCCAAACAATGTCCTGTCATGACCAAATAATGCAGATGGGCTGACCCTATAAAAGGGATTACTTGTTTGTATTATGCTCTACTACATCTGACGGTAGGATTCCTTCTGACAGGAACTGCCAAAACGGATGTTTTATAGTTGATGTATATATGATGTTGCACATGTAGTGTGTTTTTCAAGACAATGGTTCCAGACATGGACAGTAGGTAAAGAAAAAACTAAAAACACTGCACACCGATCAGAAAGAGAAAAGCCAGTTGAATGTGGATAGGAGTGATTTTATTTCAAGAAGGGGGCGTCAGAAATGAGCTATGGCTTAAGCTAAATATGCTAAATGTCAAAGATGTACAAAACAAACCTTTGTTAGGATGAATTTTAATTTTTGAACTGGCATAAACAGAGAATGGATCTCATCCAAATGAAAAAAAAAACAGTCAGCTAACTGAACACCCTTCTAAAGTTATAACCTGCAGAGGAACGAGGGCTTTACCTGTTGCATGTTTGTTTCAGAGGGTCTGCTTTCAAGTTCTTCCTGAAGACGCTGACTCCTCCTCTCTGCTTGTAGTAGCTGGTGTTGGAGCTGCAGGAACTGGTCCTTGGGCACCACGGCACAGCCTTGCTGCTGGAGCTCCCAGGGGTGCGGCGGCTGGCTAAGCATCACGCTGCTGCTGGAGTGGAGCATCTGAACAGCAAAACACATCGCCATCAGCAGAAAGCAGCACTGCAGTTCACACAAGGTGTTTTTCAGAGTTTCTTTTGCACGATACATGGTTCGCTAGACATCAGCTTAGTCTTAAATAATTCCTTGTACACGAGAGAAACAACCCTGAAGTCAGAAACAGAAGCTAAAACTCCTCTTTCCAATGGAAAAAATGCCTCTCTATGTGTAGTTCTACAGCTGAAGTCTAAAGGAGAGTGAACTTTGATTCATAATTTCAGACCTGAACTATAATTCACTGAATTTCTGATAAAATCACGGCAAACTTAAACGGGCCTGTGGTGAGCTTTAACGTGAATATTCCTTTTTAATTTTCACCTTGATCTTAGCAACTCTTTCAAAAATAGTGTCTAGTTACAAATAAAAGCACTAGCACGAGGCAGGCTGTTGTCCAGCAGTGCTGCTCATTTTTAGTCTTTAATTTAGGATGGAGAGATAAGTTCCCTATATAGAAAACTTGTTTTCCTTTTGTGTATGGTAATTCAAGTAATTTCATGCTGTCTGCTACATTATATTCAAAATTCAGTATTTAGTATCCCATACACCTTTATGTTCACTACTGTAGAAATTTCAGCACATTTTATGATTTTCATTTAGAGCCACACCACAAGCAGAGCTTGATAGAAATTTTGGAGTCCTAAGTGTGCTGCATAAGCAAGTGTACCCAGAGGGGTCCTTGAGAGATGCATGCATGTAGTAACCTAAAGTAGTTTAATTCCCAACTTAAGTCTTGCCTTCATTAAGAGAGTTACTGCATGTACCAAGTCTGTTATATAAAAGGCAGTTATTGCCAACACAGAGTTTGCACATACTGGGTGTCCTTTGTGAAGTTATACCAAAAAAAAGTTTCTGTAGCAGTACAACGAGGCCACTCACATGTAATAATTCACATTCATAATCATCCTTGCTGTAGCAAAAAGAGCATTTAAGAACAGACTTGTTCGAAAAGGTTTAGCTTTCCCGCATCTTTTAGTTAAGTGCTGCTGCCAGGCAATGCCATGACAGTTACTGGGTGAAAGTGGGTAGAGAAGTCAGGCACTTCTGGAATTACCTCACTATGGTAGCATTGTAATTAGAAGAGACAGATAAACTATCCCAGAATTAGATGAACTTTTGTACAATATTATGAATAGAAATTGTGTGATTTTTCCAAACTACAATAAAATCCAGGTAAGACTATCTCAGAGCTGTAACGAGTCATAATACTAAAAAATCCCCTTAAACTACACAGTAAAACCCCTGATGTTACAGGCAAGCCATTTTGCAGCTTGAATTTGCATAAGATTAATGCTTTCTTCCTGTAAAGATCATTCTTCCTGTAAAAGTCATTTAACCGTATCATAAAATTCTCCCTCATTATCTCATAACCATTACTCTGGTCCCTTAGGAAAAGGTATGTGAGACTATGTTAGTGGTATTACTTTTCCTTTCGCAAATGCTGTAATTAAGGGCTCAATTAGTAACCATAGTTCAATTATTGAGTTCATCTATAATGGAATCAACTGTAAGCATTTCTCGTAATGGTGTAGTTTTGGTATCAGGGGTACTGCTCTAATGTAGACATAGTATTGGCCTGTTTGAAGTGTGGTAATGTCAGTGCCTGGCCATGTTAGTGTCTGTTCACCTCTGCTGGCCCAAGTAAATAGAATATAAACTTAAATATTATAAATATTTTAAAAATACTTTAGAAAATACAACTTTTTTTAAAATCTGTTAGTAGGTTCTCCTGAATCAACTTGTCAGCAAAAGAACAGGTCCTTTGCAGGCTATGTAAATAATGAAATTTCAGTGGAATTTGTTTAGGGTTTCATATGATGCTGGTATGATGTTGTAAAACACACGAGTAACTAATGAAAGTGCTGATGAAACAATCAATAAATGTTAACAACATCTTCAGAACAAATACTGGTGGCATAGTTAATGAAAACAATGTATTTTGCCATATTCAGTTGTGGAAGGAAGTAAAACAGTAATGAATTTGCTAGACTATTAGGGTGAGTGCGGTCACATATCAGGTATTAAGGAAACGTTTGTCTGGTCAAAAAGCATGCAGGATGTCAGAGGTAAACATGAGAACACCTTCAAGCCTCACAGGCATTGGGTTAGAAGGAAGGGGTTGAGCCACTTTTCATTTTCTTACGATCAGTTTAATTCTTTGGGATGCAATTGGTCTTTACTCAATTTTCACAGTAATGCCTTACAAACATGCAGCTTTTTGCCTGCAGAATCAAATCACAGAAATGTGCTAGCCACACCAAATTAGGGCAGCTATCAAAGAACACTACATTAAAATGAATAGTGGCTTCTTTGCTTAAGAGACACATGGAATAGAAATCCATAAAAGACAATGTTTTCTCCATGCTATGGTAGTACATTGAAAATGATTGCTCTACCTTCGCACACTATTTCAGAAAGAGAACTGCACCCTTCTCTGCTAGTTCCAACCACTGAGCTCTAGACAGGTTAGCCATGAACAAAAGAACAGGCACAAAAGAGAAAGTTAGAAGTCAAAGCGTTAAGTGAATGTTATACACACCTGTTGGGAAAATGTTATCAGAAGTAACAAAAATCCTGCATGTGTGAAATACAAAGTTTTGGGAGGAAATGTAATTCCACACTTGATGTTTGTACTGAAGGATTTAAGTGTCTGGATTTTTCCCAAAGCATATTTAAGAACACATAAAAGCACAGGATATAAAAACGAGTCAGTAACTCATCAAGATCTCATCTTTTGCAATTGAGTTATTAATAATTTTACAGCTAAATTGCATAATATATTCAGTATAACATGTTTCCCATTCACTCACTTGATGAGATATTTTTAACAGTGTTGTAAAAGTCTCATCTAGAAGATACTTTAATTTATGGAACATGCCAAAGCTTTGATGGGGTTATGTTATGTTTTAGACTCAAATACAGACAAAGTCGCAGAGACAGCTCCCAGGTCAGTCCTGACCACAGGGGATACAGCAACTTTAGTTAAACATTTCTGTTCCTGTAACCAGGATCACCTAAGAATTAAGCAGTTCCCATAACATACAATCCATCTCCAGCAACACCAGACAAGCCTCCACATTTATGGGAGGCTTTTGAAGAGTCTCAACTGAAGTTTTCACTCAAGCCTTTAGATTAAAAGCAAGTTGCATAAATTGTTATTTGATTATGCTGTAGATAAGGTAGCAAGGCTTCAGTTCAGCAAATTATTCCCATAGTAAATAAGAACAGGTTTCTATGTTAAGAGCAGCATTATGCAAATATTAGTTAAGAAACTTGAGGTTACATGTTTCAGGAAGGAAGAGGAAAATGTTAGCCTTGCCTCAAGCACAGAAGCAAATTTCTTCACTATTTGACTTCTTATCAGATCTTACATGAATTATGATAAACCAGTTTACTTCATAGGAACTTGTTTGTCACACTACTATTGATCATAAAAGATGACATTATTATTATTAGAGGGGATCGATTCTTCTAGTTTCAATCAGTTTCCCCCTGAAGAGGATTTTTTTGTAAATAAATTCACAAATTCAGTGAGATAGCAATAAACCTCCCCACTACAGCCAGTACAGTCAACACCTATTGAACAGTACCTCCATTAACTGATCATCCAGCTTGACTTGCTTTTTTCTCAGCCCTTCATTTTCTGAGCTGGTTTCCAATTCATGTTCAAGAGAATTCATCTGGCTGATCTACGAAAGACAGGCAGTTTCCTTAGAAAGGCAGTAGTTTCATTTCATCTGCTGTGTTCAATATGCAAGTCATGAGTCATTGCACATCCAGACGATTCACGATTAAAAGATTAGGTATTTGGACAAGCATAATGCTTTGTTAAAAGCTATGTCTAAGATAATGTTGTACAGCGTGGCTGACAAAAGCGTCAAATAATAGGTAAAGTAGCTGATTTTCAATCTAAATGTGGTAATACTAGCATATGAGCACTGTGTGCTGCAGAGCACTTGGAAAGGCTGCATTTTATTTTTATTATTTTTTTTAATGTTCCCATGCTTCACCACTGAACTGTTTGTGCTAAGCAGAAGTCCTACAGCATACTGGCACTCCGACAGCCCCACCACAGAGGCACAGAGACCGTGGGCTCCTTGGGACAGGGATTTGTAAAAAGACACGGAGCACAAAGCTTGGAGTAAAAGAAAATTACAGCTTTCCATCTCTGAGAGCTGTTGTGATACGCACAGCACTGACTCACATGTTTACCATCTGAAACTAACCTTCCTGTTTGCAGATGACAACTCCTTCTGAAGCTGTTCACACTCCCTCTTCAAGCTTAATTTCTCTTGCTCTATGGCTTTGACGATACCTGACTGGCTTTGATGTTTTTGGTGCTTCAGGGAAAGGATGGTGGATTCCAGCTGTCGGATCTAAAGAGACCAGAGATGAACAGATGTGGAAAGGCATTCCATACCATTCAGAGCCTGCTTCACAATGGCATTTCCACTAGGTCAAAACTGACTTTGCACTGTGAGTCAATTGCATCTACTTCATCTACAATATCAAGTATCAATCTATGTCAGACTCATAACAGATTCTGGTAATTTTGACATTTTAGCTTCCAGCATCATGTCTTCCCTTCCCTCTCCCCTTAATCTGCCTAATACTGCAAGCTAAGAAATTAAACGTGAATAATGCTGGGAGTATGATGAATTTTATTTTATTTTTTTTTAAGTGGTAATAACTAAAAGTTAGACCAAAATCTTAGAAGACAGGAGTTACCAAGATTTCCTTTAAAATGACCAGGGTTTTCTTTTTTTAAAGAGCCATTGTTTGAACCATCATAAGAGTGCCTGCCTACTTAGTGCAGGCAGGAAGGAAAGTCACCCCGCGACGCCTTCTTTCTACTCAAGTTTCCACCCAAAACTCATGTCCAACATCCCTCTTCTGCACTACCCGCTGTGAAACAAGGATCATTGAGTCTTGCCTCATATCAGCAAGTGCCCTGGTGACGTGGGGGCACACAGATTACCTTCTCCCTGGCGAGAGCCAGGTCGGTGGTGGTGCTGTGGACCTCCCTCCGCAGCCGCTCGTTCTCCTGCCCGAGCTGCTCCGGCTCGTCCCGCTGCGACCGCCTCTGCTGCTGCTCCTGCGGCCCTGGGGAAGGCACAGCCCGCTCGAGGACCCGGTTCTTAAGACAGACAGAATTGCAGGGTTAGGCCTTAAACAAAGAAGCAGACATTTGCTCTCTTCAGGTGGGTTTTTAAGGCTTTCAGTAGCTGCAGACCAAAGGCACAGGATTCCCGGCTTCCCCCCAGCCTGGGCACCATTTTCCAATAAAACCCAACACGCTAATCACGGTGCAAAGCCAAGTGCTTCCCTCTGCTAAAATCACAGATACAGCCGTGCGCCAGCATGGTTACTGTGAGTGCACGCAGTTCGACAATGCAAAATGGCAATTTGCACTCTATTTCACAGCCTCATCAAGCAAATAATAGAACTCCATTATATATTATTCGGTAATAGCTGTAATTTAGTTCCTGTTGTATAATCCTGAAGCACTCTCTTCTCCATGTGGACATTAAATATTCCTTTAATTACATAGCAAACAAGCCAAATTAGTATCTGAATTCATAATACCAATCACGAGACTGCTGTCTGCAACCTCCTTCATTTACAGTTCCTCATCAGCTGAGAAAGGCTGCTACAATACCACAATACCCTGCCTTTCAAAAACAAATTTCAAAATCAGACCTCCCTGTCAATTACTAGCTTTGTTGTTGATACATTTATAGTCTGTGTAAATTCATATTACCCACTGCTTTTTTGTATTTTTTTGGAAAAGATTTTGTTCTGAGGAAGAAGAACAAAGACTCCTAGGACATGAATCATAGCCTGCCCTCACATTCAGATATTTTAGAAGTAAATATCCAGTATACACATTACAAAACTACTTAGTCAACTATTTTAAAACTGAAAACTGAAACTGAATTCTAAAACAGAATCCATTAAATTAGGACTTTTTTGTACTCTTCTTCTAGTTGTTTTTATTGTTAGCTTCTTATCACTTGTGTTCACAAAAGAGTCAATAATTACACAATTCAGAGTCTACTTGCTCAGATCTGCAGCTCTATTTGTGTCCTTTTAGTGAGCAAGCTAACCCCCCAAAAAATAAAGTGGGCTACAGTGACAGGCTACAGAAGAGCAGCAACTAGCTGCTATTAAATTCCTAATCTGAATCTTTAAATTTGACAAGTGGAGTTGACCAAATTTGAGGCCCTTGAAGCCAGTTACCTTTTCATTGGCATTCTGCAGTTGCTTGTGTAAAGACATCACTTCTTGTTCAAGAGTTTCCTTCTCCTGCTGCGCCACCTGTAGGTCCGATTTCAGGTGGGACACCTGGAGGTTGGTGTTTTGCAGCGTTTCATCCAGACTCTGAACCTGTAAGGGGCAGGAACACAGCTTCGTGTTTGCTGTACCAGGACTTGTACCCCTCAGCCACCAAGCTCATAACATATGCCACAAATCACAGGGATTTGGCTGCTGCCTGTTGGAAGGGGTGAAGAAACCAGTGACAGCCCACCTCCTGAAAATGCTAAATGATTCCCTGAATTTCTGCTTGGAGTTAGCCACAAACTCTTAAACACGGCCAAAATACTGTACTCAGATATGCATTTTCCACCCCAGAACATTTCCTGTGATATGCTGGGAAAAGGAGATTCCTTTTGAGTTATTTATTCTTGGCAGCCCATGGCCCAGAAGAAACAAGGAGAGCCAAGCAAATGGCCATTTGTTCTCCTCCCTTGACTGTTAAGAAGCGAACCACCACAAGAAAGGAGGGAGCAGAATCTCTGTAGTGTTCTAGGGATCGCTGGGCTGAATGAATTGGCAAAGGGAACTTGGCTGTAGATGCAAAACAGTTTATTCCTGAGGGAAGGGGAGGGAAAGAGATCTCATCATATTTAACAAGTTTCCTCTTGTCCTTTAAGAATGTCACTTTGAAAGCGCATCAAAGTGTCCATTCTTAGCTGCATGAAGCCTTTGAGCATATTAGGAGATGGCTGTTTTTAGAAAAAAAGAGCACTACAAGAGATTAAGAAATACTTTTGATTCGGGGCTATAACAAAACCCACTTTTATACCTTTTCTTGTGCGACTGTGAGCTGTGTTTTCAGGGTCTGACTCTGTTGTTCCCAGGACTTCTGTTCCTGCTTTAGGCTGCCGACTGCGTTCTCTAAGAAGCTTACTTTAGCTACCTAAAATAAGATTACATCGTTAAGCCCCAGCCGTTCAGGATCTTCTTTAACTCCATTTGACTTTGGGAGTTGAGCTAGATGGAGTTACAGCTATGCAAAGAAAGTGCAGGAAAGCAAAAAAAAAAAAACTCATCTCCCTGCCCGAATCTCCACACAACAGGACCATTATTTATGGCACACCGACTGCACTGCTCCAGTTCAGAGCTCCAATACATCAGAGCTGCAGTAAGTGCAAGAACACTGTCTTCCTTGTCCTGCTACAATATTTATATCCAGCCCTCTATTCCTTGCAATGTTTGGAATTTGCTACATAATCAAATTACAGTAAAGCTGTGCTCCAAAAGCTCTCTAAAAGCAGCAAGGGTAAAAAGGCGATGGCAATAGAGCCTTTATCTGGACTGAAGATAAAAAAAAAAAAAAAAAATCAAAGTAGTTTTACAGGTTAGGGTGATGGAGATCAGGATTTAATAATTTTAGCAGCTTGTGACAGCATGTAGGAGTGACATGGGCCTGCAGTTCTGTTTTACCTTATCGATGCATCTGTTTAATTCCTCACTCAGGGCTTCTTTTTCTTTCAGCAGCTTTTCGTTTTTAGTGATCAAGCTAGAAACTTCATTTTGAAGGTCAGAGAGATCAGCACATCTGGGCAGCTGTGGAAAACAACTCTAAGTCAAGTTGCTGTGCTGTTTCCGAATTTTGCCTGCAAGTGTCACACGAAGCTTTCTCCCCTCCTCAGGGCCAAGCATCACGTTCCAGGCAGAGCAGAAAAGGTGGGAGCAGACTGCAAGCTCCTTCATGAGTGATCATACAAATACCACTCACAATCTGAGACACCCTTCCTGCAGGAACAATGCTAAGGACACCAAAATCACCCTGCAATCCCTCAGATTTGTGTTAATGCTCCCGCGAATCACAGGCCAGCAAATGGATGCTGTGCCTCTTACCTGAGTTGTATTAGCATAAAACCCCTAATAGGATCTGCCCTCTGGGTTGCATGACACCAATTGCCATGAAAAGTGCACTTTCCATACACCTACTTTTCATTGTGTGCATTTATGGCATTTTTATTGCTTTATTTTTAAAATAACCATAACAGATTGGGAATTCTCCTTCCTGCAGCTCAATGTCAGTGTTCCTCTTATAACCTTGATGAGGTGAATAAGGTTTTAGATTTCTCCTTCCAAGGAAGGGGAGAAAATACCATACAGATGACTTCTGATCTCTTTCCCAGTTGACAGAGTGCTTTAGCTTAGTCTGCCTGCTCCTGGGTGATTTGGTCTCTGTTCAATCTTCTGTCTTTAATTACACTCAAGCCACAATTCACTGTACTGAATATGCCTCATCTGCTTTTGCTTTTTAAGACCATTATAAATACAAAGCATTAGGAACATCAAATGAGTGCTTTACTCTGAAGAAAATGACTTCGGCACCCTAATCAGGAGGGCTAACTCATTTCTGCCCTTTATTATCTATGATTATTAGCATGTATTTACAGCCAAATGAGCCATGCTTATATGGGCAACAGCCAAGTCCTCCAGGAAATTATCTTTTTAAGTTCTGAGCTATTGAAGCCTCCAGGTAGCAGCACTCTTAATGCTACATCTCTGCTAGAGGACACCAGTCCTCTTGTGGACCTAGATAGATATCAGGGACTGCTCAGTGGCTGGGGGATGTTCCCCTGCCCATCCCACCCACACAACCTAGAAAAGCCTGGTAAATTGCTTGATTAGAACTTTAAATTTTTGGTCTTCATTGTTGAAGTCCATCTGTGAAGATCCACTGCTCTGGAATACCTTTTGGCAAGGGCTAAGTGAAACCAATCTTATGTGAGCAATTGTGCACTGTACTGGGAGGTTTTTTCAATAAGATTTATATTCCTCTAGTGTTACGACATTTTGTAAGTTAACTATTAAAAATGAATATAAATTAACTATTTCCAACTCAGTCAAGATAACAGATCACACGAAGAGACAGCCAGCAGGATGGTGGCTCTAACCCCATCACTTGATGGTACCGGGCAGAGTGCTGTACCTGTTTTGTCTTCTCTAGTTCCTGCTTGAGGATGTGGTTCTCCTGCTCCAATATATGGGCTTGAACTTTGGTTTTCGACAGCTCCATCTCCAAGGAGGACACCATGTTTGATGACTGCAGACAGTAAAAACTCAGATTTCAGCTTGGGAGACAGAGTAACAGATTAACCCAAGGATGCTACAGCCCTTGGGTTAGAGGTGGGATGCACAGGGCTGAACAGAACAGGCATGCTGGAAAATGCAAGTGAAAATATTTGCCATCACTAGCCTCTGTTTTTAAGACAGAACTGCACCCTTCTATTTCTTTGCAGCAGCCAGAAAGCAGGGGCTGCCACACTTTCCCTCCACCCCTACTGCAGCATGCATAAGCATTTGCAATATGTAGTAGGAAAAGCTCAGATTTGAAAGACCACACACAGCTCAAGAAGGGGATGCTAATTCCTAAAGGTTCAGTTGTTGCATACCACTCGAGACACTTATCCTGTACCTCTACTTTAGAGTTTTCCAGTTCCTCTTTCAGTACCAGTCTCTCCTTCTCCCATTCTTCCAGAGTACACTTCCCTGCTTCCCTTTCCTTTTGCTTGAGCACCCTTGCCAGCTGTTGGTTAAGATCCTGCACATCTGCTTGGCTTTTGGAGTTCCTCTGGCTCAGCTCTGTGTTTTCAGAGTCCAGCTGCTGGTTCCTGGTCTTCAGATCTGCCACCTGAAGTGGGACAGCAGGGTCAGTTATGACTATTCCTGTACTGGATGGTAGGGTTTTTGTTTGTTTTAATCCATTTCCTTTCTGTTCAGGTGATTAAAAAGAAAAGCTGACAAACATCACCCCAATTCATTGGCCCAGCCACAGAGACAGAATCCCAGCATGGTAACTCTGGATGGTGATACAGCAGTGAACTACCCGCACTCCACATAACAGTCATGACCCCAGCAGCACTGTTTTATTTCCCTATTGCCTGCAGAACTTGTCCCATGCCCTAGTATTAGGCCAAATCAAGTAGACCCCTATATAAAAGTAGGACTGCTGCTGATGACACGCTGCATGCAGCCTCACAAGCTTCATTTCTGGGAACTGGCCTCAGATGTATCAGCTCTATCTGGCATACCTCTCAGTTCCTTCTTCCCTTCGTTATGCTGATATAAGTATCTTGAGTAGCTGACGAGCTACGAAATTATCCTGAGCAATACCACAAGGAACATGGCTGTAAAACCTATTTAAGCCTTCTGTTGCTTGCCTAGCACAATGAACCTCCCTTTAAACAAAAGCAGTGAATCTCACAGATATGAGCAAATGGTCACTGCTGGCAGCAGTCCCAGACCCATCCAGCTGGGAAGTAAGAGGCTGAGTCACATAACCTCTCTCCCGTGGGCTACTGCAGAGCATTACCCACAAAATGATTACAAAGGAAGACTTTAACTTCATATTTCCATTAAGTAAATTTTCCAAGTTGACTATGGAGAATGCTCTCAAGTCTGTAAGCCAGACAGTTACAGTAGCACTGCAGTTGTCTTCAGATCAGGTCAAAGAAGCCTCATATCAATCCCAAACAGTTAATGAGAACATAATTATCAAGAAGGGTAGATAGTGGTCTTTTTTTTTAAAAAACAAAAACAAACAAAAAAACTACCTGATGATCTAAAGAAAGACTTGTACACTTATGATTTCTCCAGAGAAGATTATGGACTCAGTCTGCTTACCTGCTTTTTCAGGTTGTCAACCATCTTCTGTACAGCCACCTTCTCCTTTCTCACTGCCTCTATCTTTTGCCTAGGAAAAAGGAAAAGCTCATTAACATTAGGGTCACTCGTTTTTATATAATTTCTGCAAAAACAGGCTGCTTTTTGACATCACGAGAAAAGGTAATTCTGGATGTTCATTATTTTTCACTTAGCATCACTGCTTTGCATTGGCTTTGTGAGTACTCACTTCTTTCACCTACCTACGTGTTCCTTTCCTGGAAGGAAAGGCTGGGTTCCCAAGACTATAGGTAGTTATCTACTTGCAAAAGACCAAATTATTGAAGTGCTCTGTCCCACTGTATCTCTTCCTAATTTTTCTAGGGCTACACCAGCCTAACCACCTCTGTTCTTGCTGAAGCAGCAGGAATTATAAGAGGTCAGCTCCTAAGTGTTAGCAGTCACCTGAATCCCATCAGTGAGGCTCCTGCTTTAGCTCCAGGACTGGGGAGAAGCAGAAGGAACAGACCTCACCCAGGTGGAGAGCTGATGGCACCAGAAGGCAGCCTGTTTCACAGCCTGTAGGATATCTAACACATGAAGGTCTACAACGTGAAGGAGCTTTGAGAAAGGACTCTGCTGCTGTGTGCCTGAAGGCAGGCACGTGGTCTATGTCCCTGTAGCATCCTTACCGCATTTCTTCCCGGGATCCATTCAGCTCCCTCAGTTTCAGGCTGGAAGCACTACCTTCCTCGTTTAACAACGTCACCTCGTTCTTCAGAGCGGTGTTTTCTTCCCTGAGCTTCTCAGCTTCACATCTGTGGCAGAGAGATGAGACATGAGAACTGCTCCTGTGCATTGTCCAAGCCCACAAGGAAAAAAACCCACACTAAAAGCCTGAGCTGCTTGTGATACTTTAAAACAAAGCTACAGCTGGCTTATTTTATGAGCTGTGTATGGATTCGTATAGATTTTACCTTTCAAGTGCTTCCCAGATCGCTGAAAAGGGACATTCTAGCTATAAAAAAATCGCACAAAGTTGCTTAAAATCTAAGATACCTAGTAGAAGGATCACAGTCCAATACTGTACTGTACCTCTCAGTCCTTAAACTTCCAATAACACATTCCTAACTTCAGACAGCCTAACATTGCCATATGGAGGCTGCACCCCAGCTGCTTCAGAGCCCTGTGTGTGGGAACAGCAGAGTTTGTGAGTGCCTTTCCTTTCCCCGGGCACCTGCAGGGAAATAATTCAGGCATGGGGCAATACTTGAAGGAACAATTTCTTATAGGAAGCCGGTGCTGAGGGATAACTAAGCCATTTGTAAGCAGTTTATGACCAGCACTGAGATACAGCAGGTAAAAAGGAAGCAACCTATTGTATTTTCTTTGTTACAGTGGTATTTGCCATGTAGTATAGCAGATGCATTCCTAATACCAGTTTGAAACAATCCAAAATAAGACCAATTCCTAACAAAAAATGGACTGATTCTTTAGCATTAACTTTGATATTTAGAAAAAGCGAAACGCTTCTAGCTTTCCAAGCAACATTCAGTACTAGAAAGGCACAGAGCGAAGAGGTGATATTAGTAAAAATTAGAAGCATTCTGGAAATGTTACCACAACATTTTGGACATAAAAGCACAGGAACCTCTGATAGCGTCAAGTATACACTGTGAAGATGCCTGCATCCACAGGCAGGGCAGCAAGTTGCTGGTTTTACCCATTATTTTAGGTCATGTTCAGAGAGAACCAAGTCACGCACGCTTATTTCAGCCGTTGTTATCCACGCTTTGACAGCCTGCCTGCTACGGGTTAGAGTCCGAGGCACCTTTTTCTACTCAGAGCTAAGCTACAGAGGTTAATGCAGCAGCCGTGGGGCGGTCAGTAGGGCTACGAAGTGGTCAGTGGGACACTAGGTTAGTTTCTACGTGGAGCAAGCAGCACGTTGGAGCACGGCGGGGCCGGCACGCTTCCCACAAGGTTTTAGTGTACGTTACCTCAGAAGATCAACTTTTTGCTGCAGCTCAGTGCACGTGCTCTGCAAGCCGTGTGTCACTGTGTTCCTCTCCTCCTTCTCCTCATGGAAATGCACACCGTTTTGGTTCCCCAGGGCAGTAACTTTCTCCTCCAGCTTTCTGTTGGGGTCTTGCAGCTCCCTCTTGTCTGCCATCATCTCTTTTGTTGTGCTGTCACGTTGGGCCTGCTCGTCCTGCAGGACCCTGAACATTTCAGGGTGTTCTTCCAGCTTTCCAAGCTGGCACCGCAGCCTTAACTTCTCGCTGTGCACATCCAGTTTTCCTTGTACATCTTGGTTTTGACCACCTTCCAGTTCTTTAGCTTTTTTGAGGAGCTGTGTGCTTTCTTCTCCGAGCTTAATGCCTCCCAGGTTACCTGCTTCGAGCTTGCAATGAAGGCTTCTCAGCTTACATAGGCTGTCTTCTAGGGCTTTATTTTTCTCAATTAACTCGATCACTTCAGATTTTAGATCCATGTTTTCTGCCTGGATTTCTTCCTGGAGTGACAGAAGCTTAGCCTGTGCCACCAACCTTTCCTGCAGCTCCTCGACCCTTTTCCAAAGCTGAGGAATCGCATCCCTCAGGTCGCCGTTCACTGATCCAGGAGCGTGTTCCAGCTGGAGAGAGGCTTCTGTCAGCTCTTCAGCCCTCTTGAGATCAGTCTGCAGCTTGGAAGCATCAGAATAAAACCCTTTATTCCTGGGAGCTATTCTGTTATTTGGCAGATGGGCATTCTGCTGCTTAGTGTCATTTTGAAGTACTTTTAATCTAGGAAATCTCTCAAGATCTCTCTTTTTCTGCAGCAGAGGCACCTGAGCCACTAGCTCTTGATTTTTGTCATGATTAAGATTACAATCACTTCCCACTGCCATTTTATTTCCTCGCATCTGACCTGCCTGCAACCTGAGCATGTGGCTGTCTGCTCTGCCTTCATCCCACGGTTTCTCCACAGCAGAGCACATCTCAAGCACTTCTTCCAGGTCTGCAGTGTCAGCCTCCAAAATTGGAGGCACATTCACACCTACCGCCTTGCCTGCATCTCTCCGATCACGGGGCAGCCCCTGGAGAGCAGGATCCCTTCTGTCTTGCAGCTGTGGTGATTCTGCACCGGGGTTGGAGCGACCAGACCCAGGAGGTCTGGGGGGCTCCCGCTCCACAGCTCGCAGCCGTTGCTGCAGCCTGACAATCTCTGAAGCCATCCTCACATTTTCCTTCACAGCTTGCTCATGCACCTTCTGCAGATTTATGAGCACATCTGCATCGTCTCCCAGAGGTTCTATACTAGAGAAAGCAGCAATTTTGCTCTTTGCTTTTGCATATTCATTTTCCAGGACCCTATAATGGTTCTGCAGTGCGGAAAAACTAACAGCCTCCCACTGCAATTTCTGTATTTTTTCTTGAAGGTTTGAGATTTCCAGATTCATCTCTGCCTTTTCTGTTTCTGCTCTTACACAAATGTCTTTGTTTAAGTTTTCCAAAGCAAGAAGTTTGGAATTCAGATCTTCTTTCTCTTGCTTATACTCACTGTTGAGTCTCTCCAGCTTTTGGCTAATCAGCCTCCCATTTTCCTCCACCAGGGATATCTGCTCCTCTTTGTCCTTTAGCTCTTTCTCATGGTCATTTTGGAGTCGTGTTATTTTATCATTCAACTTTTCTTCTTCCTTCTCAGCAGCGTTCCTCAGGTCTTGCAGCTCTTTCTGGAGCTGCTCCTTCTCACACACCAGCTTGTTCACTTCCTCCTTGAAGTTCTTCTCCAGCAGCTCTTTCTCCTGGCTCAGGGCAACAGCAGCAGCCTTTTCATTTGCCAGGCTTTCCTTCAGCTGCTCGTGGGCTTCAGCAGCTTCCTGGGCAACTTCATCCCTTTCAAATTCCCACTGAGATTTTTCCTCTCTCTGCTGTTCAACAAGATCATGCAACTCTTGCTGGTAGCATCTTTCCAGGTTTTGGATTACTTCTTCATATTTGTTCGCAAGTGTTTGTGTGTCCACAGAAAACTGAGTTTCAGCATGAGATGCTCTTCTGTTATAGTCAATTTCCATTTTTTTCCTAAACATGGTTAACATAATAAATTACTAAACTCTGAGCTAACTCAGAAAGATTCATTTTTTTTAAGCTACTCAATAAAACAAGCTGAAAAGTTACTATTTCCGCTGAATTTTAGTGGAGCTACTATTTGATGGGTGTTTCTGAGAGTCAAAGTTAAATTTGAGGCAGTTTGCTGAAACTTCAGAAACCAAAATCTAATTGCCTTGGAAGGATATAACTCACTAAATGCCCTTTGATATTGTTTTGCATACAATATATGCCTTTCCTGTGCTTCTCATCAGATTTAGAGGGTCTTGTCCCAAGAACATCCCCAACCAAGATGTTCATGTCCCCCATCTCTCTCTGTCACCCCAGGACAGCTTCAGTTTCTGTTGACAGTCCTGCCTAAAAGGCATTTACCAGCCATGCATTTACTTCTTCAGAAAAGACATCTCAAAATTCAAACTCTTTAAGTGCAAAGGACTGTAAAGCACAAGGACACTGAAGAGAGCTCAAGGCAGCCACATCTGGTTATGCTTTAACAGTGCCGTTGCCTCTAGGTGAGCTAAAAACCAATACAAATATCTGCTTGGAAGAAGTCAAAAGCCACTGGGTACCATCCCACCTGTGTCCTGGGATGAAGCAGGTGAGGGCACCGCTCAAAACACACCTGCAATAAGCCTCAGGAATGACTTCTGCACCAGCATCACTGTGCCAAGCACTCGCGGTCAGCGCAGACCTCTGCTGCCAGGGCTGGCGGGGACACTCACCTTTCCTCCTCCAGCTCCTGCTTGTGCTTCCTCAGCAGCTCTTCCTGCAGCTCCTCTTTCTCCAGGGCGTGCATTTCTGTCATTCTTTTCAGCTGCTCATGGAAGCCACGCTCCAGCTCTCCCTTCTCGTCCTGCAGTGCCTGCACCAGCACCCTCATCTTCTCCTCCACCCAGATGCTGTTCTGAAGCAGTTCCTCTCGTTCCTGACTGAACTTCTCCTTTGCCTCTTCCAGTCTGGCTCTAAGATCATCCTCGTGCTCTTTCCTCAAGAGTTCTTGCAGATTGGCTTTTTCCTCATTGAAACTCATTTGTAATTTGTTTTTCTCATCGTTATGCTTGCAGTCAAGCTTCTCCCGCTGTTCTCTGAGCACCGCTGCCTCTCCTTGCAGTTCTGCAACTTGATTTTTCAGGCCAGTTATCTGCTTTTCCATGACGTGCTTCTCTTCACTGTACTTCTTCCTCATATCCTCTTGCTCCTTCTCACAGTGGATTTTTGTCTCATCTAGCTGCTTTTCATAATGGCTCACCTGCAAGAAGGAAAAACAGATCAGTTCATTTAATAATGCATTTTCTAGATATGCTTCCTGTACATTTGTGTTACAAATTTCCTAACTTTCTACAGAATGATTTGATTTACATATTAGCATCTTATATCAGTTCTCCCTGCAAAGAATACTGAAGTGTGCAGCTTAATTTCTTACAGGGATAAAGATGATTATTCTGTAGAAGCCGGTGAAATCCATGCTTTTCTGTTCAGTTTGTGAAAGAAGAGAAAAGCCACTAATAATTTTCAAGTCTAAGTGAGTTTTGCAAATTACAAGTAGAATATTTAACTGATTCCTTTTTCAACCCCCTCCCCAAATTAATTAGATGATGGATTTCCCTTTAAAAAGGCTTTTACAAATGACACGGGGCAAGCCCTTTAAGGAAAAGTAATTTCTGGTTAATATTTTTTGGTGCCCTTTCTCTATACCCATGCCTCATTTCCCCTTTGTAATCAGGGCGGGGGGCTATCAGCTTCATCAGAACAGTTTCAGTGCCCCTGTGTTGTGCCACCCACAAAATTGGTCTGTTATAGAGTCATTGCAGAGTTACCAGCTCTATCCAGAGATGGTCTAAGAGATGCAACAGAAGCCCGACAGGATCCCTGACTTCTGATCCTGAGCTGGCTCTTGCAGAACAAGCCTGTGAGGCCAGATAAGCCTTGCAAACTAGGAAACCCCTACCCAGAAAATGGGAAACCACCAGGCACCACCAGCACTGCAGCAGCAGTTTCTGTGCTTTCACAGCACGGAGCACATTTCAGTGCAGTATTCCCCACGCAGACTCCTGCCAGCAGCCTTCCCAACCCACAATTATTCCCTGCCAGTGTGAATGAAGTGGCTGATTCAGCTGTGCCAGCCCTTCAAGACAGGAAATGCACTACTGCATCTGAAAGGCTCGCTGCTCCTGTTAGCTGGTGGGCGGCTGGGGACGTAATGCAGCATTCATCCAGCCCTCGCCAGCACCCAGGAGGAGCAGGGGAGGCAGAAGCGCAGCTTCACAGAAAGGTTTTGGTTTCACCAGGGCTCGGAAGTCCTTCTCCAAGAGCACACTGTTTGTATAAGGCTGGAAGAGTTGTGAAGCTTGAAGGGAAAATAGCTCACCGTGTCTTCAAGCTCCTGTTTGAGGTGATGTAAGTCCCTGTGATGTTGCTCCTTCATTTGTTCAATGGCCATTTCTGCCTCTATGCTCATGTTTAACGGATTGCAGTCTTCTGAACCAAGTCCTTTAAAAACAGTAATTATATACAGCTTCAAACCCAAACAGCTACATTCTCAGTAGAATTGGTAATCAATTTAAATGTATTTGGGCAGCTACAGCATCACTGAAGACAAGAAACTACAAATATTTGTTTAGCTTTGAATATAGCAGTTATATTCCACTTAATGTTACACATTAAAATGGGATGTTGTTTAAGGAGTGCACTAGGAGGGTTTGGGGGAGCCTTTACATCATCACAGCCAAGGCTTTATCATGAATATCTCATGAAATTTATGTCCCTGAAGTTCCCACAGAGGAAATGTGTTTTACCTTGGTCAGGTTCAATGCCGCTGTTGCCGTGAGTTTTAAGATCGATGTCGAACTCCTCCGACAGCGAGTTTTTCAGTGATGGCCTGAAGGCCTTGCCCTGAGTGCGGTACTCCTCCAGCTCGGAGTGCAGCTCATCTATCTGGTCCTGCAGCTCCTGACCGCAGGGGAGGGGAAGGAAAGGAGCTGAGTGAGAGCAGCCAAGCATCCGTGCACCAACACACCCCAGTGACAGGGCTTTTAGGGGAGAACTGCTGTGGGTAAAGACTAAATCTTGCCAGTTACTATCCTCCTGTCTGCAAAACAGCACCTTCTCCGCAACCCATGCAAATAACATGGAAGTGTTTATTAAAATAATAGAGCCTTCTTCAGGCTGAAAACATGCATTTTGCTTCCAAAACCTGCACGTTCTAGGTCCTTTATTCCACTTTATTCCTTCTTCCCACCACAGTTTTAAGCAGCAGCTTAGGAACATTTTCAAGCATATTTGAGAAATACTTCCTCAAACACCATTCTACTTGAAAATCAAATCAGAAGCAAGAGATCAAATTAGAAAGGAGATATCCTCATTAGTGCATTTCCATCTGGTACTGCTGCCCGCTTGCCAGCAGAATATCCCAAGTGTTTGTGCCAAAATGCAGCATGCTGAGCTCAATGAACATCGTTTATTGAGGAAAATGAATCCATGAATGTGTAAACATGCAGTTCTGCAGATTTGAAAGGTTCAGAAAGTGAACCTTGAAGACTGACTCAGATCTGCCAGTACTCAAAGAAGTCAGCTGCACATTGAAGCAAATTCTTACCAAGAAGCATCAGTTCAGCAAATATTTCTAGAAAATATTTGCTTTTTAACTCCAACTTTTTAACAGAGCTACTATGTTGTTGCAGATTATGCAGCCTCTAGCCAAGACAGTCCTTCACTGAAGGAAAAGAGTAATGCAGAACAGGCGAGCCAAATGCTTATTATCGTTGTAGTCATCAGAAAACAGGTATGGAAATAGACACTTGCAGGCCCACCTTAAAGAAGCAGTCAGCTGCACAAGATGCAGGGAGAAGGCAAGCTTTAGATCTGTGTAGTTTTATTTCTTTAAACTATTACTGTTCCAGAAGCTGACAGAACTCAGATCTCTCTTATTCCTGCTGGTAGTTCCTGCAGCTTTAAATTCAAATGAGGGCATCCTTTATTTCACGAATCAGACAAACCACTGGCACATTGCCACACAAAGAATTAAGCTTGGTTTACACCGGTGGAGCAAAGGAGGCTCCATATACCCTATTCCAGCCCACCCCTAAGGCATCTTACCTTCTCTTGACCATTTGCTTCTGCGATAAAAGCTTTCCACCACCCAAGAGCACAGATTAACGTAAAAAAGAAATAAACCAAAGCATCACAAACAGCAGTGTTGCATTGCATGCTGCTTCCAGAAAGGATGCTCTTGGTGAAGATGCATCCCTCGGGTGCTGTGTCCCCAGCCCCAGGGCTCGACTCACCCTGCACTGCAGCTCGTACTTGCTCTTCATTTGTGCCAGCCTCTCCTCCTGCAGGAAGAATTCTGCGCTGCTGGGATCGAGGTCACCGTACTGAAACGGCATCAACAGGACCCAGTCAGTCTTTCACACACCCCAGCTGGGATGCAGCTCTCAAGCAGTCCTGCAACCTGCTCCCTCTTTTTTTTTTTTTTGGTGTTTTTATTTCATTTTATTTTTATTCCCCTAGGGAATCCCAAAAGGGAAGAACCTCCCTAATGGATACTAGCTGCTATCTGCCCGTCACTCTTACACTAACTTTGATTTCTATCTTAATGCATGTACAAAGTCAGTGTATTCCGTAGAAATAAACATTTCCAACTTGAAAAAAGTCTGGAAAACAGATGCTGGGTGAGGATCATTGCAGAATCATCACCAAGGAGCCTTTGTCTGTAGATGCACGTGCACAGAAATACCTTTGGAAAAGCTGATGAGTTTATTGTATCATTGCCACGCTCAGCTGTTCATCTTTTTTTTTTTTTTTTTTAAAAACAGAGATGCCACGTAGCACCAGACACTTCAGGTATCATCTGCCCTAGCTGGACATCGGGTCTATGTGAAACTATATTCTGGGGAAAAATCCCTGTAAACCTGTGGAATGACTGCTTTGCTGTAAGCCTTGCTGTTATTGCTAAGCAGAGGACCACAGTGAGGCTGGGGTCTCCGCAGATTTATTAACTGGAGGGAGTCAGGCTCAGCATTTATCTGATCCCCTTGGGAGCAGCCCCTTGGGACCCCACCAGCAGCACCTCGAAGCAGATTCAGCTCAGGACACGCTGCAGAGAGGAGGATTTACATTTACCTTCTCAGCCAGGACGTTCTCCAAGTTCCTTTGCAGCTTGCTTGCCAAGCTTTCATACTCCGCCAGCTTTTCCCCCGTTTCCAAGAGCTCGCTTTCCAGACGGCTGTTTTCCTGAACCAGACAGAAACCCGACAGCCTCAGCATTTGGAAGACCAAAGAACCAGAAAGTGGCAGCTCAATCGAGAAGAGCAGTCTCCCAGTCAAATCAGGGCACAGCACTGACACGAGCTGCAGCCGATGACGGGAGCTGTGAATTTCTTTCCCACTGTTCACACGTGCACAGTGAGTGTACGCTGCCTGTGGGCCTGGTAGCCACCAGGCACACACTTCTTACTTGCTAATCCCTGCTTGGGGAGAAGCATTTTACACTTTCCCTGGCACCAAAAGGACAGCTGACCTGGTCAGAAGTCACCCTCCTGAACATCTTTACGGGTGTCAGCTCACGCTGACTGTCAGCGCTTTTGATATTTGTAAGACAACACCATGACCTTTAGCTTCTGCTCAGCTTAAAAAAAAAAAATAACACAAAACATTATGATAAGGCAGCTGTCAGATGCAGAAAAAAATGTGATTTAAGTAAAAAATTTTCAAAAAGTTTTCCTAAAAAATTTGGAAAAAGGATTCGAATATGTGGGATCATGGGTGAATGATATCATTGCAAGACAGCAAATAGGTTTTCAAATGGAAAAACAGCAAACTTGCTTTAGAGTTTTAAACAATGTTTTAAGCTTCATCCAGACATGACCTCCTGGCTGGGCAGCCAGAAGTCTGAAAGGGAGCCCTACAAGTCCTAGCAGTAACCAATCAAGGTGACCCTAAAACATTTATGGATGTGCTTTTATCTGGCTGAAGCTACTTTATCAGCTGAAGCTACTTTCACCTAGCTCAATATATGCTGGCATAGATCCTCTCAACAAGGATCAAATCACAAGCATCGCTCCCTGCTTTTGCATAGCCTGGGTTTTCAGCAGAAAGTGCCATTTGCTTTCAGCCCCTGTTACCTTCAGGGAGAGGGTGAGGCGGTCACGGATGTAGTTCTCATCAGTTTTCAGCTTTTCTATCTCCTGCTCCAGCTCCAGCCGCTGCTTATTAGCCTGCTGCAGGATTTGCTCCCGCTCTTTCCGGAGTTCGTTCTTTAGAGCTGTGATCCGCTCCTTGTATTCCTCATCCAGCTTCCTGTTAAGGCATCAAAGGCAAGGAAAGCTCACAGAGGGAAGCAGGCAGCAAATGCCACGGCGTTAAGCTGGGTGGTATTGGCACTCCGAGCCACTGCCCCTATTGGGGCTGGCTCCAGACAGAAGCACGGGGATTAACCACACAGATCGGCCACACGGTGCTGGATGATTTTTAGTCCTCAGGCTCAGACCAGTTTTCATCCAAACCACAGGTGCTCACACCTCTCCTGCCCTTCCTCCCAAGCCTCTACCTCCATCACCAACACCTGCAGTGATGACGAGGACAGGCAGGAGCTGCTCGCGCTCACCCGGGGTGTCCCAGGACACTCTACCTGAGGTTGTACTCGTTCCGGCGCTCTATCGCAGCGTGGTGGTCATCGACTTCGGAGGCCATCAGGGATTTCAGCTTCTCAGCTTTTTCCAAGTCCGACCGCAGCTTCTCTTTCTCCCTGGCCACTTGGTCCACCCGTTCCCTAGGGTGAACACGGCCGTGCTGGGTTAAGGCAGTCCTCCCCCAGAGGAGAGGCTCACCAGAGGCTTCTCAGAGAGCCTGGAAGAATTTCTGGGGGTTTCTTATCCTCAGCTGCATTTGTAGTTAGCTATGAGCTTGGGCACACAGCTCTGGGCCTGTCTTGATGCCCCCACAGGTCCCAAACCAGATGCGAACTCCCCGCCCCATTTACTTGTTCTTATTTTTATCGCCTTCACCACTTCATCCTCACATTTTATCCCACCTATTTTAATCACAGGTCAGCAAGGTTTGCTTTCTTGAGCTGCTTTCTTGGTGGAAACTCAATAACAAATCTCTCCATAGAGTAAACATAAAAAAGGAGACCCACACAGTGGGAAGCTTCATCTTTTGCTCTAAAAGTGAAATGGGGAACTCATAGGCATGAGTGCTAAGCTGATAGGTAACACATCTGTGGTCTTAATGACCAAAGTCATCCCCAGTGATGCACAAACAAGAAGTCTGCACACCACAAGTCCTGTGCAAAGTCAAATTATGTTTGACATTCAAATGAAAAAAAGGGGAAACTCAGTTTGTACCTCATGCATCCCTGTCCCACAGCAAAACCTATGTCAAAGTACTCCCAGAAAGCATTTAGGATTTGTGGTGTTGCTTATCAGGTTGTGCTAGCCTCTGCCTGAACACTTTTGTGTTCCTTGGCCAGTGCCCACTGCAGACTGCACTGATCCTTTCAGGCTGGGAACAGCCTGATGCTTTGATTCCCCCCCCAAGCACATTCTCCTGTGATACTTGGCTATTTTATCCAAGTAAACCCAAATGAAGATGAATTAATGATAACCAAATAGCAATGATTAGGGGGACAGGCAGTGCGATGCCCCTCGGAGGGGCCGTGCTGCCGCTCAGCGGCTGCTCCTTAAGCTCCTGCTGGGCAATCCCCAGGGAGGAAGCAGAGACAACAATCCCAGTGACTTACAGCAAGTGCCTTATCTCTGTTTTGAAGCTCGCCAGGGCTGCCTGGTGGATGCTGTTCTTGGTTATTAAAAGCTCGTTTTCTAGTGCCAGCGTCAGCTCTGTCAAGTTCACCTTCCCGTCCAAGCTGAAGTCCAAAGCCTGTGGAACAACACGCTGTTGGAGCAGAGCTTTCATGCTCTGCAGGAGCCTGAAGACATTTGTACACAAAGGGAGAATAAACTGGGGAGGCTTGGAAAAGCTCTTTGCTTGCTGATGAACCTTCAGGAATGGCTTTGGGGCAACAAAACAGACCTCTCAGGCACCTTCCTACATTAAAGTGCTGCTGCCAGCTCTGCAGACGGAAAAACCATGGCTACACTGCAAGGGCAAGAGGAAAGTAAGCCCATGCCTGATTAAGAATATTAATTCTTTAGGGGACATAATTGCACCAGGAGCATTTGCATGTTTTAAAAGGCAAGAAAGTGGTTGAAAGCATTCACATAAAATGGGTATTGTAACAGAGGTGATACAGAAGAGGTCTTGCAGGAGGTTCCACAGTAAAAACCCCACATCTTCCAGCACGTTATCAGTAGAAAAGGATTGTATTTTCCTTCTCCTCACCTTGCACGAGCACAGAGGAGCTCACAGTACTGCTGGTGGTGCAGTTACTGCTCCCATGCCACCAAAACCACGCAGCAGCACGGCCAACGGGGCCGGCTGTGGGCTAAAGGCAGCTCCTGGCAGGAGGTGAGTTAGGGGCAGACCGTGCAGGTCTGGTTAAAATAATGTGGAATTATCAAGCTGGGCTGAGTCCAGGCTCCAAAAGGGTTTTATTTGCATGAGAGCAACAGTTTTGCATAAAGCATTTATGGCAGCCTGGATGTTCAAAATCCGTATGGACACAAAATGCTAAGAAAAACCTGTCCTTGTCACGGCCAGTAACCCAGCAGGTCTGGGAACAGACACGTGGAAGCGTCTTACCCCGTGCACAGCTTCCAGCAGGATGGACAGGGAAGCAGTTTGCTTCAGGTTCCTGATTTGCAATACATATGACCCTTTTACCCTGTATAATTACTGGGCAGTGCAAGCTGTAACCCGGGCCATTCCAGCACTAAGAGCTTTGCAGGTGCTGCTGTTCAGCGAGGTAAAGGAATTAAATTGCTTTACACAGATGTAGGTGACCTCTTCGAGCTGAGCTGGAAGCCCCATTACATTTTATCATTAACTTCCAGCTCTCTCAATGCAGGAAATCACCGGAGATTTCCCAGAACAGTTACGCTAGCACCAAGAATTTTAGAGGGAAAAAAATCCAGTTACAGCCCAGAACCTCATAAAGAGGGCGAAATAAAACAAATAGAAGAAGTGAGCTGTGCCTGCTGGTTACCTTCAGGATGTCCTGGCTGTTCTCGACGCCCTCCTGGTGCCAGCAGTCGAGGATGCCCTCCACACAGCCGTAGCCCATCCCATCGTCCAGGCTGGAGAAGAGGCAGAACCCGAGGGTGCTGGGCATGGCAGTGGGGCCAGCCGTGCGCCTCCCGCTCTCATCGAAGGACTGCAGAGAGAGGGGAGAGCTGTGGCAGGGTGCAGGACCCCGGGGGTGAAGGATTTAGCCTGCTTTTCCTTGCAGCAGAAGCACTGCTGCTGACCTCATGGCACTGCAGCACAACCAGGTGCTTTGGGCTTCGAATAAATTCGAGGAGGAATAGCTTTGGATGGGTTCTCTGTGCTCCTAAAGTGTTCTCCACCACCTGCTTTTAAGTGTTGCCTTTCCCTTAGAGGCTGCATGGGCACTTGTGTTACAGCCCTCAGCTTCCAGACACAGATGGGCAGTAACTCCAGACTCTCAAAAGAGAAAAAAAAAAAAAAGGATGTGGGATGTGCAAGCCCACAGCCTGCAGCTGACCTCAGGCCACCTTTTCACCCCTGTGCACAGTTTGCACCCTTTTAGTGCCCACCACGTCCTGCAAGGTGCATCCCAAACCCCATTACTTCAAAGGGGCCATCTCTTCCCTTCTCCAGGAGGATGCCTCCTGCCCCATCCCCATCCCAACAGCCCCGAGGGAGCCGAGCAGCCCCTCACCTGCATGGAGAGGTGTCTCTTCAGCTGTCGGTACGGGGTGGATGCCGAGGGCGTAAGCGGCTTCCCGTTCCTGAGCAAGCCGTAGAAGAAATCCTCCACGCTCATGGTGCCATCTTGGTCCAGGCTGTGGAGCACCCCCTCGAGCACCTGCGAGCAGCAGGGGGCAGAAATTTTTTGGTTATTGCCAAAAGCACCGCAGCAAAACTCAGCATAGCAGGCAAGGACCAAAAGAGCTGCCGGGCTCGCTGCATCAGCACGGACTGGGAAAGTCGTCTTACAGAAAACTGCAGAGCTATGCACGCTACCGAAATCCTGCCTGCCAGAGCATATAAGCTCCTTATCGTGGTTATCTTCAAGCATCCATCTTGTAAGGCAGCACGAAAAAGCCTCATTGCGCCCTGCTCCCGACCCCAGGTGACACAAGGAATTTAGTGCAAGTTCGTGAGAAAAATGCCCAAACCTCTGCAGCATCTGAAGCCACTGAACAAAAAAATAGTAGGGCACTACAAGGTTACAATAAATCTATTTTATACTTCAAGGGCAGTCTTCTTGCTTACAAACAAGACTAAACATACTAGGATTAGAGAGGTTACGATAGTCCCTTCCTATTCCTTTGCCTTCAGTTTATTTCTCCCACTTGCTGCCTTTCCTACACTTTAATATCCTGAAAACATTTTTGCAAATGCTGCAAAGGAATAACAGCCCAGAAACAAGCTTTATAAAGGAAACTGTTTCAAGCAGTGGTATTCTAAGATGGGAAGCAGTTTTATTAAAAAAAAGCACTGAATCTTAAGACGACATTTTGCTAAAGAAATAATTTACTCAGGGACTCTGTCTGGAGGACAAAGACAGCCCGCAGGTCTTTGCGAAGTCAAAAGCAACTATCTATGAATATTTGAACCAATATTTGCTTTCCAGATAGACAGATCCTAGGATTAAGGAGTCACGTTTGGAATCCAAGGTATGTTTTTTAATTTAAAGTTTACTCCGTGATGGTACATGGTGACGGACAGGCATTACGGTGCAGGGCAGCTGCCTCGGCCCAGCACAGCCTCTCGGTGGTTCAATGCCAACAAACCCCTTGGAAAGCAGCGAGCTGTTAGCCTGCACTTGTGCTTTGTGATAAGCAAAAAGCGATGAGCCACAAGGCAGGCGTCTGTGGCAGCACCAACACCCAGCACGCCTCCGGGTGCGAGCCACCCCTCCGGCAACCCCAGCCCCACGGCGCTCACCTCCCCGCTGACATTTTGGAGCCCAAACTGCTCGCAGATGGAGACGAGCTTCTTGCGGTTCAAGTGGCCATCCCTGGTGATGCCGAGGTGCTCGCAGACCTCCTGCAGTTTCTCCTCTATCCACTCCGGTGTGGGCAGCGAGGTGCCGGGAGAGGCGTTCAGGTCATCCGGGTTCCAGAAGCGCAGCTGCCCTGAATTGGGGGAAAACAGCTCCAGTGTATGGGACTGCTCCCCAGTGACCACCAGGAGACCCCATGCCACACGGGACCCCGTTAGACAGCCAGGGTTCCCCTTGTGTGCTCGGCAAAGAGATTTGCAGACCCCAATGCACAGAGCTTGCTCAGCTGCAAGGCCACCTCCTTGGGGCTACCACCTCACCCCACCCAGGGGCTGGGAAAGGGCTTTTTGGGAGCAAAACTTTGGTCCTGTTGGATGGGGTGGTGGTTATTAGACCACAGTTAATGGGGTAGGGGTGTTGGGGCAATTAGAAGCTATATGGCTGTGGTGCTGGGGCAGGACGGGGAGCCCCCACCCCGGGGTCACCCTGCTGTCCCACAGGAGGACCCTAAGGACTGGTTGGGACTGACATCTAGTGCCTGCCACGCTCCACTACAGCCCCATAGCCCCCAAAGCACGCTCAGGACCAGGCCTGGAGATGCTAGGCCATAAGGCAGCGCCTTCAAGGAGCCTGGTTTCCTCCCAGCATGGGGCTCGCCTCCATCTCGTGCTGACAGCAGGAGGGGCAAAGCATGGCCGTGACAGAGGAACGGAGCACGGGATGGCCACAGGGGCTGCACCGTGTGGTGCTTTGCCTGCCTGACCCCATATAGGGCCCACACCAGCACCACAGGCCTGAGGTGGCCCCACAGGATGCTTTTTTAGCTGTGCTCCTTGGGGCTTTGAAGGCGAAACACACCCAGCTGCTTGCTCTTACCCTCTGCCTCGTACTCCTCGCTGCCCCGCGTCTTCCAGTGCTGGGGAGAAAACAAAGGGGTCCCGGGTTGTTATTATGGCCAGACACGGCGCTGACGAGAGGCTCCAGCACCGGCATCAAACGAGGCTTTCATCTCCTCGGTCTCGGTGGGCCAGGCTGGCAGCCCCCGGCTTTTTGATGCTGCCTGCTGCTGGCAGGCACGGTGCTGCCGTGGGGATAAGGCAGGGGACTGCCAAAGCCCCCCAGCCGAGCCAGGAGAGGCGCAGCAGCAGATCAGAGCCGTGCCGCTAAGAGATGGGGGATGCAGCGAGGATCCTGGGCTGCGTGTAGGCACTGAGTGTGCATTACCCCTTCCTTACAGCATCCTGGGTGACTCCCACACCCCTTGTGGATCCTACACGCAGCCGGCCTGAGCTCCAGGATGAGAGCAGAGCCTCGAGCATCCCCGTTGTGGGTAGCCCGTAACATAACCCTGAAGCACACCACCACCCCACGGCCTCCCTGGGGGATCACGCATCACCTGCGCCTCTCTGCAGAGCCCGAGCATCCCAGGCAAAGCACGTTAGCAGCAAGTAATTAAGCTGCAATGAACCTGCACACGTGAGGGCGATGGGTACATCTGCTCCCAGAGCACACACAATGTGGGAAATGAAGGTTTTGCTGCTTTGTGCTTCCCCCTTTACAAAGGGGACACATCTGCCTGCAGAGCTTGGGGGCCAGCAGCCTGTGCTCGGCCAAACCCACCCCAAAACACCTCTGCTGGTGATAGCTGTGGGTCAGGAGAGCAAACTGCACTGCCAACAAGCTCCCTGAGCTACACAGAGGATCAAAAAAAAATCCTTTGCTGCTCTGAAGCCACCCTGCTTCCTCCTAGGCAATGCAGCAGCAGCTCAGGCAGCACCAGGAGCAGGGCAGAAGCGCAGTGCTCAAAATGACTTCCCGTACGTAATGTGCTGCCCTGCCACCACCACCAGCCTTGTACCAGCCGAGGGGATTTGCTAACGAGCCATGCTCAGCAATATTAACTTCTAGTTTAGCGACAGCAGGGGCAGATGTTACTTCTCCACCACCACCAGCGCGTGCTTGCGCATGCATGGCGCTGATGGACTGGATGGCAAAGTCACCCGGGACATAAAGAGGCTCTAAATCATCACAGAAAAGTTCAATACGTCTCATTCAGATTACAGCTAAAAGCCATTAATCTACGGCATTACCATGGGAACTGGATTAGGTCACTGGACTTTTTTAGCTCTGCTGCTTGTGCCCGTTTCAGCTGCCGGATGAGGGAAGGGCCGCTCCGAGCCGCAGCATCTCCAAGGACCCGTTTGGTTTTGGGGCCAGGGCAGGAGCCCAGGAGAGCAGGAACCCAGGAGATTTGGGATCTTTGCTCCCCCAGGAGGCTGCAGGCAGTGATCAGGCTGGCACAGACAGGGCTGGAGCCTGCAGCTCTGCTGGATATCTGAATATCTGCTGGATATTTTGGGCAAAGCCATGGACATAAGGAAGAACGCACTATAAAGCTGTGCATTTCAGCCCAAAGAAGCATTATTCAGCTAGCTCCACCACCATTAGGGTGGGCAGACTCCCCGAAAACCCATCATGCTGATCACACAGAGCAGGAGCTGAGGCAACAGGTACCATAAAATCAGAGACCAGCCCCTGCTCCCCCAAAATGTACAGATAGCACCCCGCCTTGTAAGTGCTGGTCCATACATAACAGCCCTCGGTGTGAAGGGAGAAGGCACCTTTGGGTGCCAAAAGCAGCCCCTGCCCTGCACGCCTATCCTCCTGTCCTAAGTGGGCAGCGATGCTCAGAAGGGGACCCACTCTGCTGCATCCAAGGCTTTTTGCATAAGCAGCGTGTGTATATTCACCTCAATATCATTTTATTTAAAGAACCTAAGCCATTCAGCACCAGAACCTCTCATATCAAGGACTTGTCAAAGACAAAAACACTCCAAAAAAAAAAACCAAAACACAACCAAAACCCCAGGAGCCCCCAGACCACAGCACAGGGTAGAACCACGAGCCCAAAACAACCTGAGGACACCAAGGCACCCCCTCACCACCAGCCCCGGGGGGCTGTCGTGACCCCCTGGCAGCATTCACGGGGGGCCCCAGGGTGCCCTTTGTGCCGCGGGGGCTCGGGGTCGGCACCGCCAGGGGGATGACAAAGGGGGCCTGGGGCCGGCGCACGGCGGTGTCAGGCAGGGCATTGTCCCCGGGCGGCGATGCTCCAGCTGGATGTGGGTCACGCACGGCACGGGGGGCTCAGGAATGCATTATTGGGGCGGGCGCGTGCCCCCGCGCGCCGAGCGGCAGATGGCCGCGGCTTTCAATGCTCGCCGCCCTCCAGCTCGGGGCCCGGGCGAGCATCTGCAGCCTGGGCCGTTTGCTCGGCCTGGCCTCTCCCCAGAGCGACGCAGCAACCTCTCCCACCCTGCCATCTGCTCCAGCGAGACAGAGCTTTGTTCTCCCCCGGAATATATTGCTAATTAAGACGACGAGCAGGGGCGCAACGCTGAGCCCGCTGCGCACACGGCCAGGCGATCCCTGGCGGCAGGGCTGGCAGCCCCACAGCCTCTGCTGGGGGACAAATGATCACAGCGAGGGCTGCTGAGGGACAGCAGAGCTCCACGAGCCACCTCGCAGTTATCTTTAGCTGCCAAGCAGCAATAAAGGCACCTACGGGGAGAGCAAGCACCGTGCTGAGCTGTCACCCGCAGATCCTGATTTTTTTTTTCAGGATAAGGGAGAAAAAAAGCTCTACTCTGCTACAGCCCCATGGCTCAGCAGCTTTCCAGCAGGGAGCAGGGCATGGCTCTGCCCTCTCCTCCCACAAGAGAGCCACAGCAGACACCACGTTGGGCAGAAGCCAGCTCACAGATGCTCAGGGAATGAGCAGCTTCAGCAGGCACCGAAGGGACAGGGCTGGGACACGACAACAGTTTGGGAGGTTTTGCCTCCTGCAGTGACAGAGGGACCTTTCCCGGAGCAGAGCCCAGCAGCTGGGCGAGGGGAGATGACAGATGCCTGACCCTGAGGTCTGGAAGTCAGCACAGCCTTGGGACGGGGAGCATTTGGCCACCCCTGCATCGAGGTTTTGGGATGAAGCGATCTCAGACAGCAACCAGGGCTGGAGAGAAGCGGCTTCAACCACTGCAAGTTTTCACATTGCTTTTGTAGGGGCTTTCAGGGTCGCAGCTCCAGCAGCACCACATCCACAAAGCCACCAGAGCCACGAATTCCTCTCTGCCCAGGAGCCCGGTGACATCCCGGTGGCAGCGACGCCACCGAGCTCAGCCCCGGCTGCTCGGGGCTTGGTCCAGTGGCACCTGGAGAGGTGACGGAGCCACTCGGGGCAGCCGATCCCCACAGACCAGCCCTCCCCGGCTCCACAAACACGAGATGAGAGGCTGAGAGGGAAGGAAGCCTCCCAGACAGAGCCCGAGCCCTTCTAATTGGCACCGCTTGAAAGCAAGCACCAATTAAGCCGCACTGCCCCAGTTCTCAGGCTGGCGAAACACCCCGAGCTGGAGACAGCCTGAGCGCACTCAGCAGCGCATTTATGTGCACAGCAGGAAAATAAAAAAAAGGGGAAATGGTGCTGGTTGTGTCAAGCCCCAAAATATCAGTGCCTCGGGAGCCTCCAGCACCAGGCAGCATCTCAGCCCCAGGACCCCCAGCGCCTCCAAGAAAACAATTTCTACATATACCAAAATATCATCCTCTAAGAAACGAGATAGTAATGCTGATAAAGATGAAAATTACAGATTTTACACATTTATCCTGTTTTTCTTGGCTCACGTTTCAAGGGAATTAGCCACCCCATCCACCCGGAGAGGCGCACCAAGAGGCCGTGCTCCCTGCCGGCTGCACCCAGGCTGTTAGGCACCGATTTAGCTAATTGTCTGACCTTGTTAATGGAGCAGCCCTTCGCGCCTACCCAACAGCTAAAACCGAGGAATAAAATTAGAGTGGCCTCTTCTATCGAGGGCATCGCTTCCCCAGGGGGTGTGGGAGGATTCGTGCTGGTTTCCAGGGCAGGGCAGCCCAGCACCAGGAGGTGGGTGAGCATCACCCAGGGCAGCGAGCAAGAAGGCAGGGCAAAGAAGCTGCCTTTGGGGAAAAAACTGTTTTTTGAGCTTTTTTTAAAAAGCTCAGCTTCACAGGAATAGTAACACATATGGCTGTGAAGCTGGAAATTGGAAATTTCTCCCTTCCTTCCCCTCTCAGGGCTGAGCATCCCTGTGTGCAGGGTGGCTGCGGAGAGCCCAAGGGAAGCCGGGAAGAGGAGGGCAGAGAGCAGCACGTCACGTTTCCCCTTCCCACTGGAAAACTTGTGCCGCGCACTCCTGAGCACTCACTGCTGAATTGACAATGTCTGGCAAGCCCTCGGCGGGCTGGAACAGGCCCAGCTCCGAGGAAATGCACGTTAATGTGCGCCCAAACCCAGCCAGGCTCTCCTTCACCTTCAGATTTTTTTGGAGAAGCAAAACTGGAGCCTGAGTGTGTGCCCTGTTAACACCCACACTGCTCGGGGTGGGGGGTGCCCAGCACTAAGCACCCTCCCCCTGGCACCAGGACAGGAGAACAGCCTTACAAGTGGCTCACTAGGAAAAAGAAAACACAAAGGGCTGAGCCCACAAAGGGCTGAACCATGAAGGGGACAGCTCTGAGGTGCCAGCACCATCCCACGGCAGCCGCCTGCTGCCAACGGCCGCTTTGCCAAGCCCTCTGATGGCCACATGCCCTTGCCCAGCTCTCCCACCAACACGCCAGGGCCTGGCGGGGTTTTCCTGGGTGAGCTGCTGGAGGAGGACACGCTCCTTCTGCTCGCATCGCTCCCAGCCCACACCTCGTTAGCCGCGGAGGCAGGGTGGCAGCCAGCTTTTAATTGCTGGCCAGGAGCACGGTGAGCGCACGTCACCGCGCTGCCGCGCGTGCCCAGCTCCTCCTGGGATACCCACGGCTCTGTAGAGCTGATCCTGGGCAGGATTTTGGGGTCATCTGCTGTAGGAGATGCATAATGGATTGCTGGGGGACAGCAGGAGGGGACCACCCCCTTCGCTTGGTGAGCACCAAGGACATTTGAAACGCCTCCATGCTGTGCTAGCACATCACAGAGCTGCCCACCTTGCTTGGCCATGGCCACGGGCTCAAAACAAGAAATTATTTCACAAACTGATGGCAAAGAGACAGAGCAACCTCATGCGAAAGAGTGGTTGGGGCAGAACGAAAGAGAGAGAGGTGAGAAAAGGGGACAGGGAGGGGAGCAACTCAGCCCACGGGGGCAAAACCGAAGCAAACCCCAAAAGCAAAGCGCAGCCCCCAGCCCACAAACCCCAAAAGCAAAGGCTCACCTCCTCACAGCCACCGGGAGCGACGTGCAGGGGCTGTGCTTCCTCGCCCAGCGGCTCGATGACGGTCACCTCGGCGAAGTCCTCCACCGACGCGCAGAACTCCGGCAGGGAGCGGCGGCCGTAGCGCTTGCCACCTTTGATGTACTTGGGCTGCGCTTCTGGGGAGGAATCTGTGAAGTTTGGGAACAAAGCATGGTGGTGACACATTTTTCCAGGTTTCTGCCTGGCTCCTGGGCACACCGCTGGTTTGGTGGCAGCTCTTGGAGCACCAAAGTGCTGCTGCTCCTGTCCGGCAGCGTGGACCTCGCCGAGATTTTGGGCACGCAGGGTTGGGACCGGTCCCACCCCAAAGCAAATATTGGCACAAAGCACAGCGATAGCTCTGCCTTGCTCACCCCCAACCCATTTCCTGACGGGGTTTGCTCGGTTAACAAGGTGCTGGGGGAATCCTGTCAGCCTTGCCAGCCCTGCCTTGGATCGGGAAGGCAGGCAGCTCTGCTCTCCTCGCACTCATCTTCATTACCGGGGACGGGCAGCTTTAATTAGGGACGGCATCGCCAGAGCCTCCAGATCACCCAGACACCTGGGCAGCCCCTGCCACTTGAATCACAGCTAGATTAAAAGCCTGGAGACGAGCAGGCAAGTGGAAAAAAACCCAGTGAGTTTGGAGGCGAACATCCCCCGAGGGGCCCGAAAGGAGGAGCTGATCCCAATGAGGGCCGGGGCAGGTCCCAGCCTGCACCAAGCGGCGTCCCCAGAACCCCTGGGAGCCGCCACCTAATTACAGGGGGGCTCCGTGTGGCTCCAGCTCCCCCGCAACAACCTCCTGCCTCCGGGGCCTGAATTATCCACGAGCACTCGCTGACAGGGATCAAAACAGAAAAATAAATAAATAAGCACGTTTCGGGCTATTTCCAGCACGAGTCATCCGACGTCTGGAGCAGGGGGCAAATTAAGCAGAGGGCCAAATTAACCAGGGATTCAATTAGGGAAAGGCTCTCTGCCGCGCTTTGTGTTGGCGTTTGCTAACCTCGCTGTCGAAACCCACCCCCCCCGGGACCTGATCATCTTTGTTTTTCGCCACTCGCAGCTCACCGAGAGCGGCAGCTTTTTAAATTTTTTATTTGCAGAGCGCTCCGGTACGAAATAAATGCAAGGAGCCGAAATAAATGCACTGATCAGCGCTGGGGAAGCCGCTCCATCGCTGGCGCACGGGAAGCAACGGGTCCCCAAACCCCCCCCCCCCATGCCAAAAAGCCTCCTCGGATAATATTCCTTCAGATATAGGAGGTTTCAAGCTCGTTAGAGGGAAAAATATTCCGCAACTTAGCTATGCAATGAATTATAAAATACACAGGCCTGGGAGGCCTTTGATTCCTCCAGCCCCGCGCTCCATCCGGCCGTGCTGCAGCTCTAGGGAACAACCCCGGCGCCCCGTGTTTGAACAAGGCCGTTTTAACAAGATTTGCTGCAGCTGGGACCCGGCACATGAAAGTTGGGCGATGAAGTGTGCCGATAGAGGAAAAAAAAAAAAAAAAAAAAAAATAATAAAAAAAATAAATCGCAGGGAGACAGGCTGATTAAGCGAGAGCCGGAGAACAAAAGGCAGCCTTATCGCTCCTATTAAAGCCTGCCCGATGGTGAACAATCTCCATCCAGCAGCTCTCTCTGAAATGCTAATATTTGTGGCTACCCATTCAGCCATTTATTGCCTCGCAGAAGAGGGCTGGGGGGGTGGGGGGGGGGCTTTGTGTTTTTCTTGATAAATAAATTTTCTCCGCCGAGACACGGCCGCACCTCTACGCCCATCTGTCTCCGGGAAGGCCGGGGGAGAAGCAGCAGCAATTTAAGCCCTAATCAGGTTATTGCTACATTTACCTCTGCATTTCCTAACGCTCAGAGTCAGGCTTCCAATCCCCCCCGACAGCTCGGTTTAAGCACGGCAGCAGGCAGGGAGTGAGGAAAACCCAGCACAAACACAGGTGCCTTCATGCCAAGCCTTGCAAACAGGCAATGGGAGGTGGGTTTATTTTTTATTTTAAGCAATTTGAGGCTGGCAACTGACTTAGCTCTCTCCACTCTGACTCCTAGACCACCCTTTGGTCTGAACATCTCATTTTTCCTGTAAATCAGAGAGTTTTGAGGCCCGGGAACATCTCCGGGATGGAGCGGTGACATCCCCAAGCTGAGAGCAGAAAGCTCGCCCCTACCCCACGAGGGGCTTCCAGCCACAGGGATCCCATCAAAGGACCAAAAAAAAAAAATAATAATAAAAAAAATAAATAAATCACACTTTTGGAGCCACACAGCTTCTGTTAACACGGGGCACAGCGGCAACCTGTGCTTCCCGAGCGCAGAGCGCCAAAGGGCTGAGCTCATTTCCAGCCCAAAATCATGGGGAAGGATGAGGAAGGGCTTCTTAACCCACACTTGCTTCAAAGGCAGGTGAGGAAATAAGAAGGAAACATCAAAAATCAGCACTTCAAGGGATACAGAGCTGTGCTCACCCCCCCAGGCGTGGTGAACCTCAGGCTCCTATGGAGCCAAGCCCCGGCACCCCGTGGGTAGAGGGCCTCCAAACAGGGAAAAAGGTGGAAAGAAGAAAATAGGGCCAACCCTCCCTGCTTTCTGCAGCCCTCAGCAACGTGAGGAATCAGAGAAATGCATGCTTTGGAGCCAGAGCCTAATTAGACACTGGGGTCTTATCTGATCCCCCAACTGCCCCCGAGCTGCAGGGCGAGAGCAGGAGCCAGCAGCGGTGCCCTGATGGCCAAAAGGAGCCCGTGGGCACCTGCCTGAGCTCCCTCCCTGCCCCTACGGGGGAATCACAGCCCCCAAAGCCCCTCTGAACAAATAAAACCAGTCTGCATTTCAGAAGGAAAGCCCCAGTTGAAGCACCGCAGCCACAACCATCGATTCCCCAGCTCCCCTGCTGGAGACCCACACCCGATTTTCTGCCTTCCTGCCCCACAGAAATCATCTCCAGCCCTGCTCTGCCCTCGGAGGCATTTCACACGTTGGGCTCAGCAAACGAGGCAGAGGGAAGCAGCAGCTCCTGGGGACCCTGCCCGAGGCACCATGGCCAAAAACTGAGGTGTTTTGGCCAAAAAAAGGCACTGCCTGCACCTGAACCACCCCCATGGCTTTGTACTTCTCCCCACATAGGTCCAATCGCAGATTTATCCCGGGTGTTCCCGTAATCCCGCACTCCACCCCATTAATCCCTCCCTGCCCGGGCTGCTAGCGCACGGATGGGACTTCTTAATTTTTATTGCCCCCGGACAGCCTCCTCCCAGCACAGCAGGGCACACGGCACGTGTTTTTCTGCTTTTCCCAGGGGAACAGCACCTTCCCCGTGTGGGGTGCCCAGCCACAGCGCTTCCCAGCAGGGCTGGGGTTTGCCCGGCCAGCTGGGGCTCTGCTCCTGCACCAGCAGCCCCCCGAGGGGACGCAGCTGATGACAGCAGTGCAAGGAGCTCTGCCTGCCCTCGATTTGTAGGGCAGGCCCCAGGACCCCTCCTCTTGCCTGTCTGCCCTTCAGAGAGGGAACTGAGCTCCTTCGCCAAGGGAAAATAATCAAGTTGAATCAAATCAGCCGCTCCCTGCGAGCGTGAGCACTTCACCCACCTGCTCTCCTCTCCCCTTTCCAAAATGGGGAAGCCCCTAGAAACCTCTTCCTAGGGAACTGCTTTTGCACCACGCAGCTTTTTGGGTTCCTCATCCCCAGCCTGTGCCCTGCTGGGCAGCAGTGACAGCACCCATCCCTCCCTCCCTCCCTCCGGTCACCGCACACCCCAGGGACCTTCCCATCACCCAGCTCCACACGAAACCACAGCATCACCACACGTGGCCCCTTCCTTACGGGGGAAACCCAGCAGATGCAGCAAACAGCCTTCAAATCCGTGCTTCCCCCACAATTAAATTCTCATTTTAATCGCACGACGCAGAGCTCTTCACGCGATTTTCCCCCCCCCCCCCCCCAGCCCGGGGCTGGCTGTAACGCCGGCGTTTTGGCGGTCGCTGACAGCTTGACACCAGCAGCACAAAGCAGCTTGTTCTCCAAATCTCGAGTTTGATCTAAATTAAAAGCAGCGCAGGCTTCTGCGTTAACCAACCTGTCAAAACGTATTAAAAATAAATGCCTCCTGGGGCCTGCCCGTGCCCGGCTCCCTACCTGCCGCGCCACCCCTTCTCCACCCCTCACGCTCCTCTTCCAGGCTGATTTCCCCTGCGATAACCCCAAATTGAGCCGTTTCTAGAAGATTTCTTTGCATTTAGATAAAGCCAGAGCTTCTCAGCCACATGATTCCCCCGTAAACGCGGAGATTCGGATTAGTTCTGGTTCATTGGGGTGCCGGGGCTGCCTCCCGCCCCGTGCCAGCTCCTCTCCAGTGGGCTGGAAGGGATTGAAGCAAACCTGAGCCCCCTTCGAGGCACCAGCGATGCCCCCCCCATGCCCCCCAGGACCCACTGACAGCACGGGGAAGCTGCGTTAAGGGATACCTGGCGCAGGAGCTGTCAGCACCCATCTCCCTCCGCGCATTAAGAGCTTCAAAAATGAAGTAGGGGGAAAAAAAATATTAAAAAAATCCATCAATTGCATCTCTTGGGTTATTTTCCAGCCTGTTTTGGGGAGGAAGCTGTCATTTTGCTGCCTGGCTGCGCTGCTGAGCGAGGATGCTCGAAGGGCAGAGCCGAGATGGATGCTCCAGGAGGAGCCTGGAGTTCCCCTCGGCCCCGTGCTAAGCTCTTTTCTCCTTGGGGGATTTCACACCCCGCTGCTCGGCGGGCAGGATTAGGATGGGATTTACATACAGGTGTGTGTGTGTGTGTGTGTGTGTGTGTGTGTGTGTGTGTGCAGAGCTCAGCCCCCGCTCCAGCTGGGCTGCGGGGGCTCAGCCCCAGCCGCGTGCGCTGGGAGGGGGATACCAGAGCTGTGACCTGATCTTCTGCCAAGGGTTTAAAAAAAAAAAAAAAAACAAAAAAAAACAAAAAAAAACAAAAAAAACATGTCTAAAAAGCACAAGGAAACAAAGAAAGGAGAAAAAAAATATCCTTTTCTTTTTTGCTCTCCTCTCTGGGAGCAGGAGCGCCCACCTCAGCACCCAGAAAGCGTTTTCGCTTCTGAGTTTCTCTGTGAGAGCCACCCAAGCCTGCTTTTCCTAGGAAAACAGGCTATTTTTGATAGTTTCAGCATTTACCTGGTTCTTGGAAGTGCTCTTCATTTGACAGGGTTCTGGACAAGATGAGGATGAGTGCTTCTTTAAATTGGTCAAAGTGCACCTGCGGAAAAAAGAAGGGAAGAGATCAGCTGGCACAGGTGATTAAATATCAGGCTAATGATCCCGCAGAAGAGTGGCAGCAAGGGAAACACCCGAACAGATCACAACACCAAGCCAGGACCATGCCTTGGAGAAACCACAGCGAGCAACAGAGGCAGAGGCAGTGCCTTTGAGCTCGTGGAGATGCCCAGCGGCCCCACGTGCCAGAAAATACTTTCTGGAGCTGATGGCAGAAAGCTGCAGAAACACCAGCTCTGGAGCCTGGCTATAGGAGAACCAGGGAGGGATGATCTCAGTGCTCGTTTATCCCCCCTCCCTTTTCCATCTGCATCTTCCCAAAAAAAAAAAAAAAAAAAAAAATCTCTTTCTGCCTCTGCCACGAACAGTTGCAAGGGGGGTAGAGCCCCATGGGGAATGCGAGCAATGCCAGCCCCGGCACCGCGAGGCGGAAACGTGGGGACAGCTGGGGAAGCTCTGACATGGCACAGCTGGCCACCACGACTCCTTTGGGCTGCAGAAACCTTAGGGGGAATTTTTGGCATCGAACAGAAGCCTTTATATTTAGAGAAGCGGGGGACAGGCACCGCAGCGAGGAGGGCGGGGGTCCGGCCACGCGCGCGCTTCACCAGGACAGTTTACAGAGATAGAAGATGCTTGATAAAAAAAAAAAAAAACTTGAAATTTAGAATAAATGGGCAGGGAAAAACCACGGGGCAGGTTCTGAGCAGGAACGAAGGGGAAGGAGGAGGGGGCTGCACCCTGTGCCCCCCCGGCTGCAGCTGCAGGCCAGATGGCTCCGCGCACCGCGATTGTGCCGTGACCGCGGCCACGGGAGCCCGAGGAAGATTAGGCTGCGGGGCCAGAGCCCGTAATGCTGCAGACCCCCTGGATTTAAAATGCAAATGGGCAGCACAAGACAATGGGCACGGCTGCTCCGTGGGGCTCACAGGTGTCCCTGGTGTCCTACAGAGGGAGGTGGTGCAGGCGTGGCCCCAAGGAGAACCCGCGTGCCTTCAGCGCCCAACTTTTGGATGAAGGTGTGAGAGCTGGGGGGATTTTTCTTCCCGTTAGACCTGCTGGAAAACCTCGAGCACATCCTAAGAGCCAGGAAAAGCAGCATCTGCTCGGGTTGCACACTTGACCTTGGATGCTGCACGCCCGTGCACAAAGAATTGCAGCTGCTAAAATTAAAGCCGCGCTCGGAACAAGCCCGGAGAGGAAACCCATGGCACAGCAAAGCCACAGAGCCTAAAATATCTCTTTTTAAAGATCCCTTGCCTTGGCTTTGCTGTGGCAGCCCCCTGGGGTGGCAGGATCCTGCCAGAACAGCCTCTGTGCTCTGCTGAGACAGCACCAGCAGCCGAGGGAGCCGGGTAAGGACAGCACCAGCACCAGGACAAAGCGCTTCTGAGGCTGCCCCAGACGGCCGAGCCAGCCCCCTGCCAAAAGGCTGTCTGAACGCGAGGCAGAAAGCCCGCAGCAGCGAAATGCTGGCAGGGTATTTAAAGTTTAATGCTCCTTTTAGCATGCTCGGCTGAACCCGGGGTATTTTGGAAGCAGCAGCTCGCGCATCTGCTCCCAGCTGCCCCCCAGCAGCCCCTGGGGTGCTCGCTGGGGGGGCACAAGAGCCCAAATTGGCCACGGGTGGAGGTGGGATCAGGGTCAGGACCACGTCTCCTGGTGAGCTGCAGGGGGTTGGGGGCACCGGGGGCTGCCACGGTGCCAACACACGGGGCAATTCCCCCAGCCCTGCCAGCACAGGAGGAGAGCATCGTGGTGTTTTATCCTCCTGCTGCATTGGGAGCATCAAGCCCCGGTGAGGAGAGCATTCCCAGAACAAGCAAATCCGAGACAAACGAGACAAATGACCCCACACAGACACAGAGCCCAGGGCAAACACCAAGCGCCGGCTGCCCAGCGGTCCCAGCACCTCTCAAGGCTCAGCACCTGCTTTGACACCAGCTTCCTATGAAGCCAGCGCCTTGTTAGCACTAGAAAGAGAGCGCGCATGTGCCGAGCTACCTGCTGCTTTTTTCCCTGCTTGCCCCAGCAATGCAAATCAGCCGTCTGCAGCTGTGGGCCCTGGGGAAAGCGAGCGGCGGCGGCTCCTCGCAGCTCCCTGATCCCCACTGAGCCTTCCCCAGAGCCCCGTCCCCACTCGTGGGCTGCTTCCCGCAGCATACAGGGGGAGCTCTGGGTGGGATGGGATGGGAATGAGGCACCCTGATCCCAAATCTCCTGCTTGGTGTGCCAAAAGGCACCATGGATAATGGGGAGCGGCTCACCAACACCGTGGCACACCAGCAGCATCAGGGGACCCCTGAGCTCCCTGTCCCCAGCTGGGGACGGCCACCAAGGACAGCCCCGTGTCTGGAGGTGCCCGACTCGCCCTGTCCCTGCCGCTCACATCACCCAGCCACCCACAGGCACCACCACCACCACCGTGCTGTTCCCAAACGCCACTCCGCGTTAGCTGCTAACTGATGGGTATCGCGGGGAGGGGGGGCTGCACGCATGGCCCGGGGCCCCGAGCAGGCAGCCTGCCCGGGGAATGCCAGGAATTGCTGCAAGCATCGCATGAGAAGAGGCATTTGGGATGGTCCAGCTCTGCTGCGAGGCAGGATTTATACAACCCTGAGGGACCCCCACCAAAGCGTGCGCTGCTTAATCCCCAAAGCGCTGCACGGAGCCGGGGGGGGGCACCACGTGTGTCTCTGCTCCCCGCAGCACCCTGCATCCATCCTCACGGCACAGCCCCGGCACAAAAGGCAGCACGTGGCCCCACAGACAGCACGCTCCCCCCGGTGCCCTCCTGTTCAACGGGGCCCCTCCAAGAGCACCAAAACAAAGGCGGCTCCGCCAGGCGCCACCATCTGCGGCACCGCGCTGGATGCTGCGCTCCCGATGGGGTCCCGAGGAAACCCGGGGGACCCCAGAGCTTAGCCACGGGCTGCTGGTGCTGCTAACGAGCACAGGCACCGGGGAGACACAGGGAAATGTCAGGAGCAGGTTGTTATGGCAGGGTTGTGAGCGCGAGCCAGCCCTGCAGACAAAGAGAGGGGAAAAAACGCTCCTTGGGGTCCCTCGCAGGGCAGCCTGCAGGGGTTGAGCTCGTAGCTGGAACGGGGTGAGCGTGAGCCACAAAACCAGACAACAGCAGCCATGTGGCTGGAGCCTGAGGGGGCCGAGCAGCACGGGAAATCTCTGGGATTGGAGCAAAAAGCCACGCTGGGAATGCAAAGGTCGGAAACCCCCCTGGATCAGCTCCTGCTTCCATGCCAGCCACTCCCACGGTCGGGAGAAGGGCTGCAGCCACGGGGCGAGCAAGGAAAAGGAGGATTTGTCCCTTGAAGGAACCAGTTTGCTTTGTAAAAGCTGCGTTTTGATGGGAAACCGGAGTCCAAACAACTCAGCACAAAGCAGCTCTGCCACAGGGAGCGTGCCCATGGGGCTGACAAAACCGGCGCCCACCCCGGCCTTACCCTGCCTAGGAGGTTGCCCTGGAGCAGGGTCTGCTGCAGCGCCGGGGCCACCTCCTCCAGGTGCAGCACGTGGCACAGGTCGGTGAGCTCCTCCTGCCCCAGCGAGCCCGTGCCCGTGCTGTCGAAGCTGTCGAAGAGCTCCTTGAGGCGGGCTTCATACTGGTCCTGCTCAGCTTCATCCATCCCATAGCCTGCCGCGCTCACCTGCGGAGGGAGATGGGGATGGTTAGGACTTCCCACAGCAAAGCGGCGCAGAAAAAAACCCCAAGGGCTGACAGAGCAGCAGCCCACGCCACCAGTTTCAACCTCATGTGTGGTTTTTTTTGGATATCTGCACCCTGCCAGGCAGCAGCTCACCTACGGGCACGCGTGGCCCCCTTGGCACACGGATACCATGGCGCAAGAAGGCACAGCGCAGACACCCCAAACCAGCACCTTCCCCATTATTTGCATTATTTGCATGCACGCAGAGCTGGGGCAATGCCACGCAGCCCCGTTGTGCTGAGCTGGGCTGGATGTCCCCGTGCTGGGTCACTGCCCTGTCCCCACGCTGCGGGGACTCGAGGTCAGGCCCTGCCCGGAGGCAAAGCTCAGAGCACTGCGCCAGGAGAGGGACGCAGCCAGGGCAGCAGCAGGGCACGGAGCCAGCCCCGGAGCAGAGCTGGATCATTTCTCCTCTGCTGCACGAGCTGACAGCCCCAGGAGCTGCCCTGGCACTGCCCGGGGGCTCGCCCTCCCCATCTCCATCGAGTCAGGAGCTGCGCCTCCAAAGCGGCACCGGTCAGAGCGCCCCAGCCCCAGGAATTGGTTTGGGAGGAGGGGGCAAGGAGAGCAATTCCCCATCCAAAATGCAGGATCTGGCTGGCCTCCGTTCAACCAAGTGCCAGCACCACCCCAGAAGCGCAATGTGGGCTCTGCAATGGGTATCACGGGGACCCTGTGCCCAGGGATGCTCGGCCAGCCTCAGACCACGGCCCAGCACTGTCCCAGTCTCCATCTGAATTTGTTTTGCCCACTCTGCCACATGCTTTCCAGGCCACAAATCCCAAAGGAGAGCTCATCTCCAAGCCCCCTGCCACGGCACAGCCACCCCCCTCCTCCCACCACCTCTGCCCCCACCAGCGGTGCTCACAGACACCCCAAAAATAAGAGGGGTTAGGCTGTCAGAGCACCACGAGCCATCAGCTTGCACAGACACCCTGCAGCAGAGGTGCGACCAGGGAAGGCCGACCAGGAATTAGGGAATTTGGACACCTGCGGGGCAGGTGCTGCAGCCAGGACCTCGATGGGTTCGGGGTTTGGCTGGAGAGGATGCTCCCTGTGCCTGCCAAGGGGTGTGGGGTCTGTGGGGCAGAAATAGCCCAGCCTGGCTGCCCTCCCACCCCGAGGGGACACCACAAGGCCAGCAGCAGAGCCAGACCTCCCTACAGAGATGCAGCCAGCCCCATATCTTCACACCCAAGCTCCTCGACCTCCCTGTCCCCCATTTTTCACCCCCCAGGAGCCTCTGGAGTTGCTTTAGCAAAGCACCCGGGGAGGGTGCAGACGCGTTTGCATTCAACCTGGGGTGCAGAGGAGGAGTCAGCACCCAAAACCCCAGCTGCCTGCAAGCAGAGGGAAGGCAGCAAACTGGTTTCTTGCTTCTCACACCAGTAACCCCATTTCCCACTCGATCCCAGGGTGCTGGGTACCAGCATCGCCGCCACCCTGAGAGCCCCCAAACCCCAGCCTGTGGAAATTCCCAGGCATTTTTTTAGCCTCTTCCCTTCAGGTTCAGCCACCTCCTGTCCCCCAGAGACCTTTCCCGACCCTAATTCCACACCGCCACAACCAGTTCCCCCAGTTAGGTAGGGCAAAGAGCTCAGTGCCACCTCCCGGCGTGTCCCTGGGCACCGGTGCTGCTGCGGTATTGGGGTCACCAGCCGAGCCCCTCACTCGGTGCTGCAGCAGCCCCAAAAACTGACCCCAGATGAGCCCAGGCATGCTCAGGGAGAAGGGGTGGGGAACCCATAAAACCGGGGAGGAAAATAGGATGGTCAAAGAGCATGGGGTGCACGGTCCCTGTCTGGGGCTGGACCCCAGGTGAGTTTTTGGGCACGGTGTCTGGGGCAGCCTGGCAGAGAGGCACAGCCGGAGCTCACCAGGCTACAAACACAACCAGGGAGAGACCCCACCACCCCCACACAGCCAGAGGGGGATATTCCAGGCTTTCCCAGGATAAAAAAAAAAAAAAAAAAACAGAAAATAAATAGGATCCACCCCCCCCAAGCTCCTCGCCTACCTGCGGTCAGTGGCGGCGCGCTGCCGGCAGCCAGGCGGTGCCGCACGCATCCTGCACACCCTCCATCTTAGGCAGCCGGCTGTGCAAGGTGACCCAAGATGCCTACTCCCAGCTGAATTATTCAGCAGTGCTTCAGGGAAAAAAAAAAATAAGAATAAAACCACCCCACACCCTCCTACCTGCCCGGCTCGGGAGGTACCGGGGAGCTCCTGCCGTGGGCGCAACGAGGGCAGCGGCACCAAGGTGCCCAAAACCACCACCCAAACCCACGGGCTGGGGGGATTGGCAGCAGGAGAAGGGCTGAGAAAGGAGGGGGGGGGAACACGAAGCAGCAGCACAAAGCCCCGAATTAAAGCCCAGCCCTTTCATCTCGGCTCCAGATGGGCCAGCAGCTGAGATGCAGGAGGGCGGCTGGCGGGATAATAGCGGCGCTGAGCACCGGCGGCAGCTGGGCCAGGCTGCCCCGGCCCACAGAGGGGGGAGAGGGGCCCCCAGCCCCTCTGGGGTCACTCTGCTGGCATTTATCTTCAGCCCTGTGGGTCATTTTAAGCCCCCCTCCCAAATGGGCAGCTTGAGGAAACCGGGCAGGTTTAGGAAAAAATGGGCTTTTCCTTCAATTTCTGCTCTGCCTACAACAAGTCCTCGGCAGCAAGGAATAATGGGACGAGGAAGTTTCAGCAGCATTTCTTTCCTTCCTTTAAATCCAGCCCCTCCAGAGAGCCAGATAACCTTCAGAGCACAGCACACCACGCAGAGGCCTGACGCGAGCACGTTCCCAGCTAAATTTAACTCAAATAATACAGGCTCAAAATCGTAATTACCACTGAGCACAGCAACTGCTGAATCGACATCGGCCTCCAAGCTTTAGCCTCGAGCTACAGAAGACGCACGCTGCCCGAGCGATCCCTGCACCATCAGGTGAAGATGGCACAGCGAGCACAGCACCTTTTTGTGCCCACACAAGTGTGCATCAAGCTGAACAGCACATTTGCTCAGCACAAGGCTCACGGAGCTATTTCCATGGGTGTATCACCGACGGTGTCTGTGTGCCTGCACCAGTGTGCCCTGCAAGGCACAGAGAGGTGCTGCTGTCACCTCCGCCTTTGGTGGTCTCGGCTCAAACGAGGGGCTGACAATTAGCAGCCTGTGACCGCCCATCGGAGCCACATCTCGTGGCCACGTCCAAAACACGACAGCAGCTCCAGAATGTGACCATTGTCACCCTGTGCTGAGGAACCTGGGCAGGTTAACAGCACCTTCCCTCTGTGCTTTGACACCCAGGGTGATGGGAACAGAGCTGCCAAGGAAGGCCAGGACCTGGGCACGCTGATGGGTTTTGTTCGGGGATGCTCAGCAGCCACAGAAATGGGGCTCTGGAGCCAAAAGGCCGGAGCTGGATGAATCTCAACTTATTGTCTCCTTCCCCTAATGATCTGTCTCGCCCACCCCAGCTGTGGCTGAGCTGTGATTCAGTGCTCACACCGCAGACCCCGACGCCTGCTCCGGGGGGATGTCCGAGCTAAACCCACGCCAGGTCCCACCCCGCCGCGTGCCGTCCCCTCTCGGGGAGCTGTGGCTCTGTGGCAGGTCGCACAACGGCAAGAAGGCAAGGGAAAGGAAAACAACAAGGGGGCAGCGAAGCCCCCCGAGTGTCAGTAAATCACTTCGGCTCCGTAAATCACTTCGCAGCACGCCCGGCTCTTCAGGGGTCACCACCGCAGTCAGCCGTACAGCTGGCGGCTCCTCCTCCCCATTGAGCACCGCAATAATTTCCACAGCCTGGCACCGGGCTGCTTTGCACCTCAATGCCACCTTCCACCCCCCCCAAAAAAAAAAACAACACAGCAACCCCCCCCCCTAAATCGGCGGAGAAAGGGGATCCTGTTAACCAGCCTCCCCGCTCCCCAGATTAGCGGCGGAGCGGCGGCACGTTAAGCGCCATAAATTTATGTAAAGAGCTTCAAAAGGCAGCGCAGCGCTTTGAATATTCACGCCACCTCGGTATTTGCATGGCAATGGGTCCTTTCAGCCAGCAGCCCGCACGCCACCAAGCAAAAACAAAGCACCCATCTGGCCGGATTTGCGCCGCGGCCACTCGGGGAGCCCCCGGCCCCGGGGGGGGACCCGCGCTGCGCACCCGAAGGAGGTGATTTTGGGGATGCCAAGCGAGCTGCTGCCGGCACACAGAGCCCCCACGGAGCTCCCCCACCCCCCCCCCGGGGCTGAATCACGGCTCCCCCCGCACGCAGGCACGGCGCCGAGCGCCCTCATCCCTGCGGCAGCGGGGCTGGAGGCGATGCGCAAGGACGGATGCGGCTGCGCCAAGCAGGGCGCACGGGAAAAAAAAAAAAAAAAAAAAAAAAAAAGCGCCTCGGACCCCATCTCCTGCGGCTGACCCTAAAAAAATAAATCCGATTTGGGGTTCCCCCCGCTCGCCCCCATCCTTACCGTGCCGCCCACCGCCCGGGATGCGCCGGAGCCGCCGTGCCCATGGCTTCCTACCGGGGACCGGCTGCTGCTGCAGCGGTGGGGGGGCTTCGGCGGCGACAAAATCCCCCCCCCGCTGCCTCCAGTTCCTCCCCCGGCAGCTTTCTGCGGCTTTCACAGCCGGGGCAGAGCCGGCCCGGCGCCGCCTCCCCGGAACGGGAGGGCCCGGGGCGGGAGGGGGGCGCGCAGCACCTCCGGTATTAGGGGCGGCCCCGAGGGGGGCGGAGGACGAAGGGCGAAACACCCGGGGGTCGCGGCGGAGCGGGCACCCCAACCGCGGTGCCGCTCACCTGCCTGGAGCGCCACCACCCTCACTAAAGGGCTGCTGGGGGCTTTTGGCACATCCCGGGGACCCCCCCACCAGCACCCAACCTCTAAAGGGTGGTGGGCTGCGCCCCGGGACCACCCCGGTGCCGGGGTGCCCCCTCCCCATCACCCCCACCATCTCCATCACTCGCCGGTGTTGGGGGTCCCCTCCTCACCATCCCCATCACCCCCCAATATTGGGGTCCCCCCCACCGCTCCGAGGTCCCCCCCCCCCGGCCCCAGCTCACCCGGCGCTGCTGCCGGTGCGCGGAGCGGTGCGGAGCAGGAGCGCGGCTGCCGGGGGAGGCGCCCGGTTCAAATGCGGCGGCGTTTATTGGGCCGCGGCGCGGGGGCGGCCCCGGGGGCGCGGGGAGGCCGCCGGCCCTTTGTGCGCCGGGAGCCGCCCCCCCGGAGCCGCCCCCGCCCCGCCGCACACCGGGACCCCCCCCCTTCTGCCCGCCCGGTATCGCGACAGCCGGTATCGCGACACGCCGGCGCCCCCCAGCCCGCGCGCAACGCGGGTCCCCCCCGCGCGTCCGTGCGTCCCCGCCGGTGACACCCGGGTCCCCACCCGGAGAACACCCCCAAAAAGGGGCCCTATTAAAGCATGGGGACCCTCCCGGCTGCCCCCTTCGCCAGGGAGCCGGGGCTGTGGCTTGTGGCTTCTCTGATGGCTAGTAAGGGGTTGTGCAACCCCGCAACCCGCTGCGGCACGCACTCATTTGCCTCTCTGCTGAAACTCGAGGGCCGTGCTGGTCGTTAGGCACCTTCCTCTTCTTTAGGATGAACCTGAAATTGGTCTGAGGGTCCAAAATGTTTAGGAGGGAGGGAAGCAAAAACCTTGTGGCCAGATGAAACCTCGCTTTGGTGGGAAACCCTACTGGAGAGCCACGGGGTCCTGCAGGAGCTGGGCCGGCCTGCCGTGCCACCCCACAGCTGTGGGGACACAGGGGACGTGGCACGGGACCTGAACACCCCAATAAAGGTGTGGTGGCACCTGGAGCAGCCCCAGTCCCTGTGCACCCTCACCAAATGTCACGGCCTTCTGTGGCAGTGCCACCACGGTGGGACACGGTGGATGGGAGCGGGCCCCTGGCCGTGGGGCACGTCCCCACAAAATCGGGGTGAGGAGAGGGGACTGTGATGGGAACGGGGCCTCTGTGAGGGGTTTGCTGGACAGATGTTAGCACAGAGGGCTTTGTGCTGGGGGAGGGCTCGGGGGGTTGTTTGACAACATTGCCATTTTTCTCTGCAGCTTTCTGCTGCTCTGACACTTGCTGGGGTCTTTTCTTTCTTCTTTTCTTTTCTTTTCTTTTCTTTTCTTTTCTTTTCTTTTCTTTTCTTTTCTTTTCTTTTCTTTTCTTTTCTTTTCTTTTCTTTTCTTTTCTTTTCTTTTCTTTCCTCTCCAACATTTGCTTTCTCATCCCCCGGTCCGAGCTCTTCCATTATGCGAAGCTGAAACCATCTGCCGCTTTGTTTTCCTGCTAGCCCTGCTTGTGCCAGGACCTCATCCCCCGCACCCTCCTCCTCGCTAATCCACGGAACAGCCCCGAAAACCCACGGCTGCCACCAAACAAAGGCTCTCAGCGCGTGCTCGCGTGTGCCCAGCGATGGGGCCAGCAGCCAGCGCGGTGTCCCCGTGTCCCCAGCCAGCTCGCGTGGCCTCTGCAGCGCCAAGGGCGCATCGCTGCGGGGCGAGGGGGGAGAATTCCTGACTCATTCCCAGGACCGGCTGCTTGCGGAGGCATCCTGATATATTTTCTCCCCCTTTTCCCATGGGAGGAAAGCGTGTTTGCAGAGCCCCGCCAGCCTATTTTGGGACCCCCCCTCCCCAAGGGAGCAGCTGCAGCCGAGCGTCGCATCCGGCACCGGCGCTTGGCGGGGCGAGCTCGGAGGAAGGAAACCTCTGCTCGCCGGCACTGTCACGTGTGGCACAGGGAAAAAAAAGCAGGAATTCGGGCAAAACCAGGCCTGCTGAGCTCAAACTGCCTCCCACGGCCCTGTGTGGGGGCTGCCACCCGAAAACGGGGGGTTAAGCCTCGTGGGTGTGCGCCCAGGGCAGCGGTGACCCCAAAAAGGGGCCACGGGGCCCTCCTGGCCTGGGTGCGTGGCCGGGTGGCACCGTGTTTGCTGCTCCCCTTGGCTGCGGGCTGCTTGGTGGGGCTGGGGATATGGGGCTGGGGTTGTGGGGTTGGGGTTGTGGGGCTGGGGGGTCCCCAAGTGCGGCCTCCGGTGCCAGGAGGGCGCAAAGCCGTGGAAATGAGAGGGGAAAATAACAAAGGGGGAGCTCCGCGCCCCGCCGCAGCGCGCTGCTGCCACCCCCAGGGCACCCGAACGGGGTGGGCTGCTGCGAGGGGACAGGGGGATATGGGGACAGGGGGATATGGGGACAGGGGACAGGGACAGTGGGATATGGGGACAAGGGGACACGGGAATATGGGAAAAGGGGGACGGGGACGCAGGGACAAGGGGATATGGGGAGAGGGGGACACGGGAATATGGGGACAGTGGGATATAGGGACAGGGGGATATAGGGACAGGGGAATATGGGGACAGGGGGATGTGGGGCCGGGCCCCGTGCAGCACCGGCAGCTGAATGGGGACGGGGAGCGCGGCTCAGCGCCTCCTGCTGGGACTGAGAGGCAGCTGGCGTTATTTTATTGTATGTTCACTTTTATTATTTTATTTTATTTTATTTTATTTTATTTTATTTTATTTTATTTTATTTTATTTTATTTTATTTTATTTTATTTTATTTTATATTTAATTATTTATTTTATAATTCATCATGTTTATTTCTAATTTATTTTTATTATTTTTATTTCTAATTTATTTTTATTATTTTTCAATTATTTTTCTTTTTAATTTATTTTTCTTTTTAAATTTATTTTTATTTTTTGTCTTTTTATTCCATTATTCATTTCCTTTTAATTTCGGTACTTGCCCTCTCCCCCCCCCCGTCCCTTTAACCCCTGCATCTCCCCCCGCCCCCCAGCCCCACCCCATAGGGGGCGTGTCCGATGAATGGGCGTGCCCGAGTGGGCGGAGCCATCCGACGGCCGCACCCAATGGGCGTGCCCCAAACACAAAAGAGGCGTGGCCACCGGGCGGAGCATGAATGGGGTGGGTGTGGGCGTGGCCCTGAGAGTGGGCGTGGCCTCGGCAGTGGGCGTGGCCCCGTTGGCGCGCCGGGCGGGCTGCGGGCGCGATGCGGCGGCGCGGCGGCGGCGCGGAGGCTCCGGGGAGCGGCGACAGCGACGGGGACAGCGGCGGAGGGGCCCGGCCCCGGCCCCAGCCCTCCCGGTGAGTCCCGGCCCCGGTCCCGGAGCCGTGCCCGAGCCGTGCCCTGGGTGGCTTTGGGCTCTCGGGGTAGCACCGGGGTGGCACCGGGGTGACACCGGGGTGCCCTCTCCCTTCGCAGCCCACCCGCTGCGCCCCGGTGGCACCGGTGGGGTCGGAGCTGTGCTTGGCTGCCGGTCACCCCCCTGCCCTCCAGCCGGATTGGGGGCACGGCCGTGCCGATCCCATTACCGGGCAGCTCTCGGTGCCCTTTGCTCCGCTTCCCCGCAGCGCCGGGGGCTCCCCGAGCTCTTTCCCAACTCCCCCGCTGGGCTCCCGGGGATTGCGCAGGTTCCCGTGGCTCCGGGATGCCTCCGGGAGCCCGTCTGGGCTGCGTGGGCTCCGGGCGTTGCCCCGGCTCGGTGATTCCCCGTTGCCGGTTTTGCTTGCCGGGCACCTGCCCTGCCCTTCCTGCCCACTCGTGGCCCCGTGGGAGGCTGCGCCAAGGTGCTCGGCCCCATCCCCAAAAGCCAAAAGTTATGGGGCGGGTGGGGCTCAGCCCTAAACGAGCCACAGGGGGGGCTGCGGGGTGCCCCAAACCCTTTGGGGTGCTCACGGGGCTGTGTCCCCTGGCAGGGGCTGGCTGGGCCGGTGCCCCCGGCTGCGCACCCTGCTGCTGGAGCTGCTCCTCGTCTACGTCTCCGTGCCCTTCCTCATCCGCCTCTTCCCCGTCATCCTCACCAAATTCATCTTCCTCAACTTCCGTGAGTGCCCCGGCGGGGAGAGCTCCACCTGGGCGAGCACAAGCTTTTGGGGTGCCGCTTTTGGGGCAGGAGGGCCGGGATGGGGTGGGGGTGGGGGTGGGGGGGTCCACTCTGATGGCACGGGGCCAGCCCCCAGCTGCAGAAGCGGCTCTCCCCGTGGCACGCCGCGTTTTGCAAGCGTTTTGTAAGGCGCTGACACCAGCCCTGTTTGCTGCCCGGGGTTGCGACACGCGTGGGCACGCGAAAACACCCGTGGGACGAAGCCTCGAGGTGGCCGAGGGCCGTCCTCCGGTGGTGGCACAACCCTGGGCTTTGGGGTGAATTATCGAATTAAACAGCACCGTGCGGCTGCGGGAGGTGCACGGAATCAGCTGGGTTTTGGGGGGTTCCTGGGTGCTGCCCACCGCGACGACCCCTTTGTCCCCCCCAGTGGCTTTCCCCTTCTTCACGGACCTGCGGCAGCCGGCGCTGCTGCTGAACAACACGGTCAGCCTGCGCCTCGCCACCGAGCCCGGCGTCTCCGTCGGCATCTGGTGAGCAGGGCTGGGCCTCCTCTTCCTCCTCTTCCTCCTCCTCCTCTTCCTCCTCCTCCTCTTCCTCGTCCTCTTCTTCCTCGTCCTCCCCCGGTGGAGGACCACGGTCCCCGTCCGTCCCCGCAGGCACACGGTGCCGGGCAGCAGAGGGGCCGAGGCGCGGGGCCAGGAGCAGGGCTGGTACGAGGAGGCGCTGGGCGATGCTCACCCCGTCATCATCTACCTGCACGGCAACGGGGGCACCAGGCGAGTACCCGAGGGCTGTGGTGACATCCCGGGGTGGGTGGCAGCTGCCCTTCTGCGAGGGACACGCAGGCTCGGGGACACGGGTTTGAGCACTGAACCCGATGAGACCTCACGCGCATCCTAGTGATGCTGTCCCAGGGGATGGGATCTGGGTGCTTTGGGGACCTCTTTGCTCCCAGGGTATGGGATCTGGGTGCTTTGGGGTCCCCTTTAGCTCCCAGGGGATGGGATCTGGGTGCTTTGGGGACCTCTTTGCTCCCAGGATATGGGATCTGGGTGCTTTGGGGTCCCCTTTAGCTCCCAGGGGATGGAATCTGGGTGCTCTGGGGACTCCTTTGCTCCCAGGATATGGGATTTGGGTGCTTTGGGGTCCCCTTTAGCACCCAGGAGACGGGATCTGGGTACTCCAAGGTCCCCTTTAGCATCCAGGGGACAGGATCTGGGTGCTCCAGGGTCCTCTTCAGCACCCAGATCCCGTCCCATGGAAGTCCTGGGGTCCCCTTTAGCTCCCGGGGTACAGGATCTGGGTGCTCTGGGGTCCCCTTTAGCTCCCTGGGGTGTGCAGCTGTCCCTCGTGTGACCCAGCCCTGGTGGTGACGGTGTCCCCAAGCCGGCCGTGCCCTGGCCGAGCGGGGGAAGCCCTCTACCCCCTGCACACCCCGATTTTTATCCTCGCGTTCCCCATCAGGGCTGCGAGCCACCGGGTCCAGTTCATGAAGGTAAGTGGGGACCAGGACGTGCCGGGCGTTGGGCTCGTGCTGGCTTTGGGGACACGTGGTGGGGACATAACTCTGTGCCACCCCTCCGCCAGCTGATGGGGGCTGCTGACTTCCACATCGTGGCTCTGGACTACCGAGGTACGGCCACCCCCTGCCCCTCGCTGAGCCATGCCCTGGGGACCCGGGGACCGTCCCCTCGGGGCCGTGACCCCCCCAGACGTGTCCCCCGCAGGTTATGGGGACTCCAGCGGGTACCCCACGGAGAGCGGCTTCACCACCGACGTCCTGGCGCTCTACGACTGGGTCAAGGCGCGGAGTGGGAACAGCAGCATCATCTTCTGGGGACACTCCTTGGGGACCGGGTAGGTGTGGGGCCAGCTGAGGGGCATGCCGTGGGTGCCCCCCCCTTCACCCTCACCTCTTTTTCTTGTAGGATCGCGACGAACGCGGCCAGAAAGCTGCAGGAGGAGCGAGGTAACCTCCAGGGCTGGGCTGGCTGCGTGCCGCTCACCAAATTTTAGGGGTCCCCATGGCTCTGCTTGAGCATCGGGCGGGGACAAGCCGCTGTCCCCATCCTCCTTGACCCCAACCCCCCCCAGCAATGCCCCTTGGGCTGACTCCCACCCCGTGCTGCTCTCAGGGGTCCAGGTTGATGCCATCGTGCTGGAGTCACCCTACAACAGCATCCGCGAGGCGGCCGCCCACGTCCCCATCACCACGGTGAGCCCGGTGGCCCTGCGTGGTGGCTGTCCCCGCTGTCCCCTCACCCCATCAGCGGCTCAGCCAGCGTCCTGCTGTCTCCCGGGCAGATTTACCGGCAGTTCCCGGGTTTCGAGTACCTCATCTTGGACTCCATAGCTCTGGCCAACATGTTCTTCCGCAACGATGAGAAGTGAGCGCCCGGCGGGACGGGGCGAGGGGGCTGGGGCGGGCACCTCGCGCCACCGCTGCGGCGTGCGCTGTGTTTGCTCAGCTTACTCATGCCCCAGAAGTGCCTTTTATTGGGTGCAAGGTCAGAAATCCACATTTCTATCGGGCTACGTCACCATTTGATGGCCTTTTATTTTCGCTCCGGCGAGCGCGGTGCGCTCGCATCCCACCCCACGCGCTGTGGAGTCCTCCTGCCTTGGTGTTTGTGGGCACCTCTGCAAAAAGCTGCCTGGTTTTTGGTGATTTTGCAGTCACAGCACCCCCAAATGGTGTTTAAGGTTATTAAGGTCTCGAGGGGAACAGTTTCTGGTTCACCCTGCAGTGCTGCCCTGGACACCAAAGGGCTGGATTTGGGGTGAGGGTCATGAGGGATGCTCAGTGGGGTGAGGGGGGCTCTGGACTGACCCCAGCGCCGTGCCTGCCCCCCGCAGCGTGAAGGTGCTGGCCTGCCCGCTCCTCATCCTGCACGCCGAGGACGACGCCGTGCTGCCCGTGCAGCTGGGACGCAAGGTGGGGAACAGGGGGGCTGTGGGTGATCCAGGGAGAGGGTTTGGGACCCCACCGGGGGTCACCGACCCGAGGAGGGGCCGTGCACGCCCCTAACCCTGCTCCCACCCAGCTCTTCGAGACGGCACGCGGCGCCTACAAGGACAAGAGCAAGGTGAAGTTCATCACTTTTCCCAAAGAGCTGGGCCTGGGCCACGACTACATCTCCTCCAACCCCGAGCTGCCCGCCCTGGTCAAGTGAGTGCTGCCCCGTGGCAATGTGGGGGCGCAGAACCAGCCTCGCCTCTTCCTCTTGGGGTCCATCTTCCCCTGCAGCAACCGTGCAGGTCCCTTCCCCGTGTTCCTTCCCGTCCCCATGGGGTTTGGTGGCATTTTTCGAGCCCCGATGGCTCCCCGTGGCCCCAGGTGGCACAGGGAGGTGGCGCGGGGACGGCACGGGGACGCAGCTTTGCTCAAAGCCCAGCCCAGACCCACGCCCAGGGGTGCGAAACGATGCTCTGAAGCAGCACAGGAGGGTCGGTGGCACAGCGCGAGGTTTATTGTGTCTCGTTGCAGAGACTTCTTGAACATGAAGTGACGCCAGCCGCTGCCTACAGCCCCCCGTGAGCACTCCCCTCCCCACGCCCCGCGCCAGGAAGCCGGCACAGCACTGACCGTACTTCTGTACGTAATAAACTACTGAGAAACTTTCTAACGCTCCCGCTGACTCGAGGATGCTGCAGGATGCTCGGGGGATGGAGATATTGCTGCTGGGGATGGAGACAGCGCCGTGACTTTGCTGCTACAGGGACAGAACGGAGCAAGCAGGAGCAGGGGCGCTGCACGGGGCGGGGTGCGGGTGGCTGCAGGGGTCGGGGAGGGTGCAGGGGGTGCGTTGCCAACACTCCTTGCCTCCTCCCCTCCCTGGAGCTGATGTGTTACAATCACCAAGAGCTGCACCCCAAAACCCAAACCCTGTTTTGGCATCGCGAGGACCCAGCTGCGCCCCCCACCCCGTGCCACGCGCAGCCCTCGCGCGCCCGCTTTTGGCTTTAGCTGTGCTGCAAGCAAGCCCAGCCCCTCGTCTCAGGTTCCAGTAAACACCCCTCCGGCTCTGCTCGGCACTTTTATTTTTAGTACCTACCGCAAGCAACAGGGCAGAACAGTTTTGCTTTTCCCTATAAAACTCCCCCTGCAGCAGCAGCAGCACCCACCTCCGGGTGCCCCCGCTACGCCCGCGCCTCCGTCCCGTTGGGGGTCCTGTCCTCGGCCACCTCCCTGGGCTCGTTGGGCGGGGGGATCTTCAGGTCGGAGGGCTCCACGTGCCAGATGTCCCGGGCGTACTCCTTGATGGTGCGGTCGCTGGAGAACTTGCCCGCCGCCGCGATGTTCCTGATCACCATCTTGGTCCACGCCTTGGAGTTCTGACGAGAGGCACGGGGACGGAGGTGGCACCCGCGGGGATCTGGCCCCCGAGCCCGTCCCCACCACCCCACCGTGCCAGACCCCTTCCCTGGGGATGGGGAGACAGGTTCCTGGGCTGGTTCCCCGGCTGGCACTCACCAGGTAGAGCTCGCTGACCTTCTCCTGGCACTTGACATAAGCCTCGTAATCCGCAAAGACTTTGAACCTGCAGCAGCAAGGGAAGGGGGAGTTAGGGAGAAGAGGAACGCGCGGGTGGGAGCGAGTCTTGGTGGGCAGCTCGGGCTGCCAGGGCCACACGAGGTGTCAAAGAACCCGCTAGGAAAGCCCTTGAGATACATCTGTCATCACCCAAACACAGCCTAGCCCTAAAGTAACCAAGCTTTAAGGCAGCACACATCTAGTGCCACCCATAGGGAGCTTTTTGGACCAGGGGAACATGAATTGCCCAACGCCAGGGTCAGGAACTGGGGTGTTATCGGGTGGGTGGCTGGGGCAGGGGCTGCTCCCCACGGGTACGTGGTGTTTGGGGGGGACACCCAGCCCCGGGGACGGGTCGTGGCCTCACCGGTCGTGGTGGAAGAGCATGTTGACCACGTCTTTGAAGAGGTCGGGCTCGTTGGAGGAGAAGAAGCCGCTTTTGATCTGGTCAACAGCTTGCTTCAGCTCGGGGAGCCGGTCGTAGTACTGCTGGGCATCATACCTGGCGGGGCAGGGTTGGGGTGAGCCCGGGGTGCTTTGGGTTCCCCGCAGCGTCCCCAACCAACACTTCCCAGCCCTCACCCTTCCCTGTCCAGCTCCGCGACGTCCTCCACCCTCATGCCGAAGATGAAGAGGTTCTCCTCGCCCGCCTCCTCGGCCATTTCCACGTTGGCCCCGTCCATGGTGCCGATGGTCAGGGCTCCGTTCAGCATGAACTTCATGTTCCCCGTGCCCGACGCCTCGGTGCCCGCCGTGGAGATCTGCTCCGACAGGTCGGTCGCGGGGATCACTGCCAAAAAAGAAGACACACCGAGCCCCTTGAGGTGACACCAAACCTGCTCTCACACCGTGCTGAAGGACTTTAGAGCTTCTGCCCCATGGGGACGGAGCCACGGGCTGGAGAGCCGATGCCCCCTCCCCGCCTGGCACACCTTTCTCCGCCAGGGAGACCCGGTAGTTCTCCAGGAAGATGACCTTCAGCTTGCTGCCCACAGCGGGGTCGTTGTTCACCACCTGAGCCACGGCGTTAATGAGCTTGATGATCATTTTAGCCATGTGGTAGCCCGGGGCAGCCTAGGAGAAGGGCTACGGGTGAGCCTGGCACGTGGGGCAGGCGAGGAGCACCCAGCACCCACGTGCCCACGTCAGCGGGGACCCACTGAGGACAACGCCTGCACCCAGACCCCATAGGGCATTTCCAAGGGCTTCCCCCAAACCCAAATTACCTTGCCCCCGATGATCACCGTCCGAGGAACAAACAGCTTCGTAGGATCCCTCTTGATGCCTGGAGGAGAGGGCAGGACCGGGGTCACCTCCGTGCCAGCTGCTGCCCCGGGGGTCAGGGATGCTCCTGCACCCCCGGGCACGCTGTGGGTCCCCGCCGGGCCCCCGGTGGCTTACGGTTGTACATGGTGATGATGTGCAGGCAGTTCATCAGCTGCCGCTTGTACTCGTGGATCCTCTTCACGTGCACGTCGAACATGGAGGAAGGGTTGATCTTCACCTTGTACTCCTTCTCCAGGTACAGCGCGAACTTCACCTTGTTCTCCTGGCCGAGGGGGCGGGGAGGGTGTCAGCCCCTGGCCCCCAGCACCCGCACCCCGTGTGCGTGTGCCCCCCCCTCACCTGCTTCACTTTGGCAACCTCGCGGATGAAGAGGTCGTCGTCCACAAAGTCGTGCAGCTTCGCCAGCTGGCTCAGGTCCCGCACGTAGTCCTCCCCGATTTTCTGCAGGAGGAGAAGAGGCGAAGAACTCGGGCGAGATGCTGACGGAGGGCGAGCACCCCGGGGGGGTGGATTTGGGGCTGGGAGCCCCCCCTGGGTTATACCTCCGCGATGAGCTCCGCCAGCCCCGGGTTGCAGAGCAGGAGCCAGCGCCGCGGGGTGATGCCGTTGGTTTTATTCTGGAATTTCTCGGGCTCCAGCTCCGCAAAGTCCTTGAAGCTGCGAGGATGAGGGGAGAACAGCATCACCACAGTGTCTGGGAGCTGAGGGGGATCCCCCAGTGCCTCCCCCTTGCCCTTACACTTGGGTCCTGACTATCTCGGAGTGGATCTTGGCCACGCCGTTGACGGCGTGGGAGCCGACGATGCAGAGGTGAGCCATGTTGATCCTCTTGGTGCCTCCCTCCTCGATCAGCGACATCCGCCGCAGCCGGTCCACGTCGGCGGGGAAGAGGGAGGCGATGTGCTGCGGGGTGGAGGCAGGGGAGGGGGTGACGGTGAGCCACCCCCTTGGGTGCCCTTCTGCCTCCCGTGAGTGTCTCTGGACACCCAGACCCCGCAGAGAGGGGCTGGGGGGCACCCGTGGGGCTGTTCCAGCTCAGCTGCAGCTCAGGAGGCCAAGCCACCAGCTCCACCCCCACCCTCATCCTTCCCCAGGATGAATTTAGGGTTTAAAGAATGAAGAAATGCCAACAGGAATGGCCCTAGGGCACTGGGTGAGGCCTTTAAAGCAGTTCAGGGTGGTGATGGAGTCATGGGGTGGCTAGGGCTGGAGCATCTTTGGGTGCCCTTGTGCCCCCCCAGCCCCAGCAGGGTGCCCAGCCCCATGGTCAGGCAGCTGCTGGAGATGTCCCCAAGGAGCCCCCAGCCCCTCTGGGCAGCTCAAGGCTGGCAGGAGGGGCTTTGCCTCACCTCACCGGGTTCCTGTGCCAAAAATCGGAGCTGCCAGAACCACCCAGCCCCAACCCAGCCCCAAACCATCCCCGGGGGTGGGCGCACTCACGTCCAGGTGCCTCTGGTTGATCTCGTAGATGATCTGCAGGTGTCTGGGGAGCAGCTTCTCCACCAGGTCCACCGGCCACCGCTCCAGGGCCTCGGGGAGCACCGTGTGGTTCGTGTAGGCGAACGTCCTCCTGGTGATGTCCCAGGCCTGCGGGAGGCAGCGCGAAGCCCTGAGCGCCCACCCGGGTGGGCAGCGGGGCCGGGATCGTCCCTCTCCAACAAGAGGAGCTGGGGACGGGGACGATGTGAAGGTGGGAAGAAGGGGAAGAGTTCAACGCAACGGGGGAAGAAAAAAAAAAAAAAAAGCCATGCAGCTGCTCCCCACCTTGTTCCAGGGCAGCTTCTCGATGTCCACGAAAATCCTCATCAGCTCGGGGATGGCCATGGCGGGGTGCGTGTCGTTCAGCTGGATGGCGACCTGCAAGGAGACAGAGGGTGGCACTTGGGGACACCCCGTGGAGCCCACAAAACCTGCCCGGAGCCGGGCACGGAGCAAGGAGGTGGCAAATGGAGCTGGGAGGCAGGCGGTGGAGCAACCCCGGCCCGTACCTGGTCGGGGAAGGAGTCAAACACGGTCCGGACGCTGTCTGTGCTGCCGAATTTGGAGGCTTTGAAGCGGCGGAGGATGTCCTGCAGGGTGGCGGCCACCACGAAGTACTCCTGCTTCAGCCGCAGCTCCTTGCCCTCGAAGAACTGCCGGGGAGAGGAGCGGGGTGCTGCCGGGGCCGGTGGGGATCACACCGTGCCCCCGAGCACGCTGCTGTGCACGGGGAAGGGTTGGGGTCACATCGCATCGTGTCACATCCTCGTGTCACATCCTCGTGTCACATCATCGTGTCCCCGTGCACGGCGGAGCAGCCATGCAGCAAAAATGCCCCTAGGAATAGGGTTAGGGTGGCTCGAGGCATCGCCGAGCGGCAGGGAAATGCCACCCAGGTGCCAGCAGCCTGCAGCCACGCTGGAGTTAGCCCCAATTTCATATTTTGGGGATTTGAGGAATATTTCTTCAGCAGGACGTGCTCTTCTCCTCGCTGTGCCCAAGCACGGGCTCGTCCCTGCCGCAGCAATCCCTGACTGAGGGCACCTGGAGGTTTGCAGCCCCCCCAGGACCCCTCTGCAGCACGACAAACCCTCTCCATCCATCCTAAAAACACCCCCAGATCCCAACTCACGTTGTCGTTGGGGTAGAGGACGCGGGAGATGTTCTCGGCCAGGTTTCTGTCCAGCACCGCCTGGATGTAGTCCCCGACGTTGACTGCGGGGCAACAAAGGGACGGGGTAGGGGTGACCCCACTGCTCCCCGACCCCCTTGGCCCCCCCCGGCCCCCACTTACAGTCCCGCAGGTTGAAGTCGTTGGGCGCCCGGGCCGACCACAGCCGCATGGTGTTGACGGTGTTGTTCATGTAGCCGGGCACCGGCGTGTCGTAGGGCAGCGCCAGCACCACCTAGGGCATTGGCAAGGCTGCACAGTCCCTATGTCCTGATGGAGCCCCATCCAGTCCCAAACAAGCCCTGGGGAGGGATTTTGGGGTCGCCCCCACCCGGGGCTGCGTGCACGGTGCCACCCCAGCTGCCCTCGGTTCCCCAAAACCCCCCCCAAAAATAGAGAGGTGCTCGTGAGGAGAAACCCGATTTCAGCAGGCCGTGCACGGCACCGAGCCCTTCTGGGGGTGCTTTAGGGCACGTTTTTGGGGACAGCCCCCCGATTATGGGATGAGCCACCCGGCCGTGACCCCTACCTGGGTGTCGACCCACTTGGCGCCGGTGCCGGAGTGCTCGACGCGGCCGTAGAAGTGCACGGGCAGCATGTACTCGGGCCGGGCCTTCTCCCAGGGGTTGCCATGCCGCAGCCAGTCGTCGGCCTCCTCCACCTGCCCGAGGGAGAGCCACGGCGCTGACGGGGCCACCCCAAACGGGGACGAGCCCCGAAAAGGCCACCCCAAACGGGGCCCAGCCCCGTGCTGGCGGCCGGCTCCGTGCGGCCTCTAGCAGCCCTGACACCGAGTCCCCTCCCCAGCTGCCCCGCAGCCCCTTTAGACCCCGTGAGGGCTCCCCAGAGCCCAAAAACCACCCGAGGGTGGTCTTTAAGCACTCCAGGCACCAGCTCTGCCCCTGTCCTACCTGCCAGCCATCCCGAATCTTCTGGTTGAAGATGCCGTACTCGTAGCGGATGCCGTAGCCGTAGGCCGCCAGCCCCAGCGTCGCCATCGAGTCGAGGAAGCAGGCTGCCAACGCCAGGGAGCTCATGGAGCAAGGAAAACCCCCAAATCTTTCTCCCAGGGGAGCCCAGGACGGCTGCGAGCAGCTCGTGCCTGGAGCAGGGAGTCCCCCGGGGCGCGGGTGCCACCCCGCTGGGTGCCACCACACAGGGAACGAGATCTTTTTTTTTGGGGGGTCCTCACCTGCGAGCCGGCCGAGGCCGCCGTTACCGAGCCCGGCGTCCTCCTCGATCTCCTCCAGCTCTTCTATGTCCAGCCCCAGCTAGAGGAGACAAGGGGAGTGAGGGGCTGGGGGCTGTCCGAGCACCCACCCAGCACCCTTGGGTGCTGCCCGGCGCAGGGCAGGGACCATCCCAGCTCTGGGGCAGGCACCCAGGCTCAGAGACGTGCGGAGATGCAGCGCCTGCACAAGCAAACGCCAAATTTCCAGCCCGCAATACCATCGAGGCAGAGGTTTTGCCTATGCAAAACTCCTCGGGCAGCTGAGCAGGAAATGAAGCAGGCACGGCCGGGGCTGAGCCGCCCCCTCCCACCTCACCAAACAGAACGGGTCTGCCAGCTCCTCCCAAACCACTCGGCTCCAGGCGAGCCCAGCGTCAACCCTGCTGGTGTTTCTCAGCGCCGACTTGTACCCAAAGCCTTGAACACCCACAGAAATGTTTTGGAGTGATTCACGTCCCACCAAACATTTTATTTTCAGAAAAGTCGAGCGTTTGGGTTTGCGGCACGGCTACACAACCCCTACGCAACCTCCCCGTCTCCTCCTTTACAAACCCACCCCCGGCCGGGCTGTTGCCCTCGCTGCAAGGTTAACAGGTTAAAAAAAAAAATAAATAAATAAATTAAAAAAGACCTAAAAATAAGCTGCTCTCCCTTTGAACGTATTTGCTCGGGTGCTGCTCCTGCTGTTGTGCAACCGCTCCAGCCGTGCGCGATGCTGTTTGGCAGGCGGGGCAGGAGCACGGGGCAGGGTGGAAAAAAAACCAAAAAAAAACCCTCCCCGGCCCCAGCGCCACGCGGTGACGAGAGGCAGCGGCGTGCCAGTGCCACCGGTTGAGGGAGGACAAGGTTTTATCCCCCTTGCCACAGGTTGCAGCGAGCGACGGCCTCGTGGGTGCCGCCTCGGGGGCGGCTGATAGCAGGAGCTCGCCCCGAGCCAAAATTCGTGGTGCTCACCTGGTAGACGGCCTCGTCGCAGGCGTTTTGCAGCCCCAGGTTGATCATGGTGTTCTGCAGCGTGCGCCCCATGTAGAACTCCAGGGAGAGGTAATAAATCCTCTGCGGGAGGGAACAGCCCACGGGCAGTGAGAGCGAGGACAGAGACAGCTCGGCCAAACCTCCCCCCACACAGCTCCCACCCGCTGTTATCTGGCTTGGAAGAGGAAAAAAATCCCGGCGCAAGGGGGAATTTGAGGGCTGCGGCTCCCCCGCAGGGCCTGGCCTCCTAATTTCCCACAGGAATCTCCCTGCAGCTGGCAGAAGGAGCCCAGCAGTGCCCCCCCCCAGCCCCATCCCTGCCCTCCCACCCCACGCTGGCTCCGGCCCCGCTGTTGTTTTGCAGGGGGAGGACAGCGCCCGTTTTGTTTGCCCGAGGACGGGACAGCTCCGGGATGGTCACCCCGAGGGCACCGCGGTACAAAGTTAAACTTTAAAGAGTTTCCTAACGTCACCCCGAGCTGCAAAAGCAAGCCAGAAAAGCAGAACTGCTGCCGGGGGGGGGGGGGGGGGACACCCGGCCACCTCCTCGGGCCCTGGCACCCCAAGGGGGGGGTTTGGGGATGGCTGCGGTGCCGCGGACCCCGCCGGGCACGTGGCTGCTAGCACGGAGGGTTGTGTAAGCCGCCCCAAGCTGAGCCCTGGTGTCAGCACCGGCGGGTTTTAGGGCAGGATTGGGGCTGGAGGAAGCTGCTGACTCCGCAGGTTTCCTTGGGACCTCCTCGGGCGCTGGCTGGGCCGGTGCCGGCGGTGCCAGGGGGGCGGCCGATCCCTCGAGGGGGATTTTTCACCCCACGGGGACACGGGGTGCCAGCTCCCGCCGGCCGGTGCGGTGCCAGCGAGGGGGGAACGGGAATAAATCGGAGCCGACAGGGCCAGGCAGGTGTCAGGAAGGGATTAGGGCTTAATCCCTCAGCAGGCAGAGCCCCGTGCTGGCACAGCAGCTCCCGCACCCGCTGCATCGCTCGGGCTCGGCCCCGCCACGGTGCCCGGTGCCAGCCGAGATGTCCCCGCGGCCTGTTTCGGGTTCTTTTCTCTCCCTGCAGCTCATTCACCCTAGAAGGCTTCGCTGTGCTTTTGGCAGGCGGCCCCCACGCCCTTGCTGCGGGACGGCGGGCGCCGTTCCCGTGCTGCGCCCCGCGCCGTTTGTTTTGCAAAGCAAAGGGACGGGCGGCGCTGCTCGGGAAGCTGTGCGGGGCAGGGGGGGGGTTTAAGGGGGGCTGAGGGGTGCCAGGGGGTGCCAAAGGGTGCCAGGGGGTGCCGAGGGGTACCATGGGGTGCTGAGGGGTGCCAAGGAGTACCGAGGGGTTCCAAGGGTGCCAGGGGGTGCTGAGGAGTGCCAAGGGGTGCTGAGAGGTGCTGAAGGGTGCAAGGGGTGTCAGAGGGTGCCAAGGGGTGCTGAGGGGTGCCAGGGGGTGCTGAGGGGTTCCAGGGTGCTGAGGGGTGCCAAGGGGTGCTGAGAGGTGCCGAGGGGTGCCAAGGGATGTGAGGGGTGTCAGAGGGTGCTGAAGGGTGCTCAGGGGTGCCAGGGGAGCCAAGGGGTGCTGAGGAGTGCCAAAGGGTGCTGAGGAGTGCCAGGGGGTGCCAAGGGGGACCAAGGGGTGCCAAAGGGTGCCAAGGGGTGCTGAAGGGTGCAAGGGGTGTCAGAGGGTGCTGAGGGGTGCCAAAGGGTGCTGAGGGGTGCCAAGGGGTGCTGAGAGGTGCCAGAGCACTAAACGGTGCTGAGGGGTGCTGAGGAGTGCTAAGGGGGGCCAAGGGGTGCTGAAGGGTGCAAGGGGTGTCAGGGGGTGCTGAGGGGTGCCAAGGAGTGCCGAGAGGTGCCAGAGCCCTCGAGGGTGCCAAGGGGTGCCGAGGGGTGCCGAGGGGTGCCAAAGGGTGCCAAGAAGTACCGAGGAGCTCCAGCCCTCCAAGCCCGCAGCTTCCCACTCCCGGGGGGGGTCTACCGAGGTTCCTCCGGGGGCCGGGAGCCCCCCCACCCACCTTGGGGTCCCGCTCGTAGTAGTGCTGCTGGGTGCGGATCCAGCGCCCCACCAGGTGGTCGCGCACCGTGTGCGCCAGGGCGAAGAAGTAGTCGCGGGGGGTGGCGACGTTGCGGTCCTTGACCAGGGTGAAGTGGAGGTGCCGGTTGAAGCCCCTCTTCAGCTCGGCCACGTTCTCGGCGCCCACGATGCCGCGGATGCTGATTTGCTTCCGCCGCTCCTGGTCCGACAGCGGCCGCGACATCGCTGCGGGGACACCGCGGGGACACCGCGGGGGGACCACCGGGGGGGGACACGGGGAGACACAGAGGGGACACGGGGGGGCGCGAGGGGACACGGGGGGACACGGGGGGACACACAGGGGGACACTGCGGGGACACAGACACACACACAGACACAGACGGGGACGGGGCTGGCTGCGCGCACCGTGCGCGCTCCGCCGGCACCGCCCCGGGGCCGCCCACGCGTGGGGCGGGCGCCGCGGCCACGGGGCCCCAAGGGAGGGGTGGGAAGGGTGGGAGGGGAGGGGGGAGGCACCGGCAGGCCGGGGGAGGAACCGATTTGGGGGAAGGGAGGGGGGAAACGGGGCGGGCAGCACCGCCTCCGGTCCCAAAGGGGAAGCGCCGCGCTGCTGGGGCGCTGCCCCAACCCCCTTCCCCTGCGCCCCTTTCGCAATTCCCCCTCCCCTGCACCCCCTTCCCTGCTCCTCTTCCTCTGCACCCCTTTTCCCTGCACCCCCTGTCCTGTCTCCCCTTCCCCTGCACCCCTTTTCTTTCTCCCCTTCCTCTTCTCCCCCTTCCCCTGCGCCCCTTCCCCTGCGCCCCTTTACCATCTCCCCTTCCCCTGCACCCCCTCTGCCCCTTTTTCCCTTCTCTCCATTCCTCTGCACCCCTTTTTCTCCCCTTTTCCTTCTCCCCCTTCCCCTGCACCCCTTTTTCTCCCCTTCCCCTTCTCCCCTTCCCCTTCTCCCTCTCCCCTTCCCCTTCCCCTTCCCCTCCTCCCCTCTCCCCTCCCCACTCCCCCACGACCCCACACTCAGCTCCGGGCCCCCCTCAGCACCTCCTGGGCCGGGTCCCGTCCCCGTGTCCCTCTGTCGGGCTGTGCCCCACCGGCTCCTGCCCGCGTTTCTTCCGGAGAGCCAGGGCCCGGCGCGGGGCGAGCAGCGCAACTCCTCTTCCTCTTCCTCCACCCAGCTCTGCGCAGGCTTCCCGGGCGTTTTCCCTGCCCAGGCAGGGCAGAAAGGAGAGAAAAAACCAAACCCGCTGCTGCGTGCGGCACGGGAAACCACCCTGATTTTATTTTATTTATTTTATTTTTTTTTTTTACAGGATTATTGGGTGAATCTGGGTGCCTGGAGAAGGGCTGCGGTGCTGTGCAGCCGGTGCTGGGCCCCACAGGGGGCTCTGCCCTCGCCTTTGGGTGCTGCCCCCGGCCCCCCAGGGGCTCCCCCACCCCAAATTATGGGTTTGTGCATCTGGGCACGCCGCCCGGCTGGAAGGGATGAGCCCCTCAAAGGGTTTTAATGCTGCCAGCACCGCAACAGGGCGCTGGGCTCCCGGTTAATTTCCCCAAATCACTTTTTTTTTGGTTATTTTCTCTCTTTTCCACCCATCCTCGCCAAAATTTGGCACCAGGGCAGGGGCTGGCTGCAGGAACCACCCCGAGCAGCCTCCCACACCCAGCCCCGGTAAGCCCCCGTCCCGCTGGGTGCCGGCATTTCCGAAACAACTCCCCGGTGGGTGTGCTCGGAGAGGGAAAGGCTCGGGGAAAGCCGTTTGGGGAGGGCTGGCCCTCGGATCCTTTAGGATTTGGCACGGTGCCCTTGGGTTTTGGGGGCCGCAGGGGTGCACGGTGCCCCGGGGTGGGGGGCGAGGTGGATGCGGGGGGCTGCGGCGGCGCAGAGATGCTCCGGGAAGCTCTGCCCTTCTCTGGTAAAAGTCCTTTATTAGAACAGCAAACATGACACTTTTTTTTTTTCGGGGGTACAGCAGCTGGAGGCAGCTATCACCGCGCTACAGTGGGGGCGACGTCTTACAACCACGAGGAGTCTAATAAGCACCGTGAACATCCTAAAGAAATGGGTGGGTTGGGGGGGAAAAAAGGGCTGAGAAATGGGCCCCGTGACCCGGCCACGGGGAGGGGGTTTTTGGGGGAAGGGGCGGGTGGGGAATTAACCAAAAAAGCTGCTCGGCGTTGGCCCGCAACACGGCTCTCCTGCAGCTGAGAAAACGCCGCCGGAGGGGAAAGAACGAGATAGCACCCCTGCAAATAAATCAGGTCAGTGGGATCCTAGAGCGACGAGGGAACGAACCGAACGGCCCCGTCCCGGAGGGGGGATGTCCTAGGACGGGGCCTTCTGCTCTGCACCGCTCCTCCTGCGGCCCCGGGGGCGAGGGGACCGGGGGCCACCGAACGCCGGGCAGCGAAACCGGCACGGCGGAAAGGACGGGGGAGCCAAGCGTGGGGACAAGCGCATGCAGTCGCCCTCGGCGCGAAGGGTGCGTGCTGGCAGCGGGCTGGTGGCCACGAGCTCCTCTCCTGTCCCCCCCAAAATCGCCGGCAAAGGGCACGGGGGCGGATGGGAGAGGAAGGGAGAGGGTGGCAGGCGGCGGGCACGGGTCCCTGAGTGCGCAGCAGGGCTGTGGGCAGCTCCCCGTCCTCTCTTCCCCGTCCCCGTCCCCCCCTGTTGGCTCCTCGCTGCAGAAGGGACTCTCCGGGGAAGGGAAGGAGGCTGTCAGGTAGTTAAGGCTAATTTTTTTTTTATCTGGCGAGTGTAAAAAAATAAAGAGCTCCTCTCCCAGGAGCCGCGCGGCGTATGGCTGTGGGGTGCTGGCTGCGCCGCTCCGCGGGGAGCCGGGGGTGAGAGGGGGGCACAGGGTGGGTGCTCGCTTTGGGGGGCGGTGGGAAGCGTCCGGTGGCGTTAATTAACGCCCCGTGTTAATGAGCCACGCCAAACCCCGGCTCCTGGGGGGTCCCGCTGCGTGCGGGGGGAGCTGCAGCAAGATGGGGTGAAGCAGGAGGGTGCCTGGGGCTTCCCAGGACCCGCTGGTCATCCAGGCCCCACCTCGAGGGGGTGGCTGAGGTGCTCTGAGAGAAAGGCCACGGGGAAAGAAACGTCCTGCAAAGCCCTGGGACCCCGCAAAGCCCTGGGACCCCGCAAAGCAACGGGACCGGAGGGGCGAAAGCCTTCCCGGGGGGGGTTCCCTCTCCGTGCGGCCGGCCCCGTCCTGCAGCTCGGCGCCCTGAAACGAGACAAATCTGCCTCCCCCCCCGCCCCGGGACCCTAACCAAAATGGGGAAAACCGAACCTAAAAGCGGACAGGGAGCAGCAACACCTCGGGCTACCTAGCTATACCGGATCAGCCAAGAAGAGCGAAGGAGCGAAGCGCACACACACAGGACAGCGCAGGCGGGTGGCGAACAAAGACTGCCGAAAGCCAGTTTCTTCCTGCCCTTTTTTTTTTTTGTGTTTTTCATGTTTTTTTTTCATTTTTCTTCCGCCTCCCCCGTCGAGCAGAGGCCTCTGGTGCCGCAGAAGGGAGCGGGCTGGCTCCTCGGGCCCCGAGCAGAGGCAGCCGGCCCCGGGGAGCTGCCTCACTGCATGGCCGAGCGCGAGGCGTAGAACTCGGGGACAGGCAGCCCGGTGTGCAGCGTCACCTGCAACGAGATTGCCAGGCCTCAGACGTGTCCCCACCAGGCTTGGGGACACGGCCCCGGGCTGTGACAGCCCCTGTGGTGTCCCCTCTGGGGATGGTGGGACCCCCCCGGTGCGGTGGGAGGTGGTCTGAGAGGGCGTGGGGAGCCCAGCGGTGGGGTTTTTGGGGTGGGAGCAGGATCCTAGGATGTGGTGGTGGATTCATTTTGCTTCTTCTCCTCTTATTTATGGGGTTGGGGCCCTGATGCAGCTCCAGCTTGAAGCAGGGCTGCTGGTACCCGAGGTGCCGAGCCCCAAATGCTCCCAGCTGGCTGCCAGGGGTGGGACGTGGGCACAGGGTGGGGGTGGGATGGGCAGGAGAGGGCACGGAGGGGGCTGAAGGACAAAAAAGGTGCTTAGGGCTGAGGGAGGCTTCCAAAAAGCCCCAGAGGAAGGAGCTGGGCAGGGCCGTGCCGTGGAGTGCAGGGTGCTCGGGTGCCAAATGGGAGCCAGGCACCCGGTCCTGACAACAGGGAGCATTTTGGCATGGACTTCAGCACATAAATAAGGGGAAAACCAAAGAAAAATTTGAGAGGGACGCTCCCTGCTTCCCAAAAATCCCTGGTGAGCAGCAGGGGACTGAGCGGGCCGGGTCCTGCAGGCGCCCAGGCACCAAGGAGCTGTGCAGGGCTCTCCCTCCCCAAATAATTTCATCTGGGAGGGAAGCACAGCTCCTTCTTTCCTCAAACAGCAGCATCTTCCCCCTTCAGACCCAGATTTGTAAGAAACTTTGTCTAAAACACGATTATTTCCAGCCTGATTAGGGTGATTTTAATTACCCGTGCCTTTGAAGGAGGAGGATAACGAACCGCTTGGGTTCATTAGCGGCCTTTTATCAGCATCCCACGGGATTCCCCTGCTCTCTGGGGATTTGGAGCCCTGCCTGGCACATTGAATTACCAGAAACCAGAGGGCTCCACAATGTGCTCGTCTCTTGGTGCTACAGAGGGTTGGGGTGGGAATGAAACCCTTCATTTTCTCCCAAATAACAGGAAAGCCCTAAAAGCAGTGCAGGGAGGAGTGCTGGAAGGGCGAGCAGTGAGAGGGGACGTGCCACGGCCAGGCTGAGTGAGCTGGGGACTCCGTGGGGCGGCTGCTGGCAGGGAAGGGATCGGTGAGAAGGGGAAATGAAAGATGGAAATACCACACGGGCACGGGGAGCCGCCGCTCGGTGCCGTTCAGCAGAGCAGAGAGCTTGGGAGAGAGGGAGAGAAGAGGGGTTTGAACCTCCCGAGGGGAAAAGAGGCTTTGAAAGGCGCCCTGCTCCACCCCAGAGCTCCTGCCGGGGTCCTTGGGGCGATGCAAGAGCCAGCGTGATCCCGAAATGGAGCTGCCAAACCCCAGGGAGCAGGAGGGGCTGGAAAGCTGGAGAAACCACGGGGCAGGGAGCTGGAGGCAGCAGCTCCGGGGGGGCACGGCCCCGGCACCCACCTGCACGTTCCTGTTGAGGCTGACGGCGGGGAAGAAGAGGCCCTCCAGGTTCTCGAAGGCCACGGGCCCTTGCTGGTCCTCGTTGATGGAGAAGGTCAGGGTCCTCCTGGTCAAATCCAGCAGCACGCCCACCGTGGCGCCTTTCGTTATGCCGCCCTCGGTTCTGTGGGAGCAGAGAGTTGGTGACAGCCACGCTGGCTTCGTGCCCTTCCTGCTCCCAGCTCAGGGTTTGGGTTGTGGCCCCCTCCAGGTCACCTCCCCAGGGCTGTGTGGCTGCGATCCCTGCCCTCTGGCATCCCCCAAAGCATCCCCATGACCCTACAACCCCAAAAAAAAGGGCTTCACACCTTGCCAGTGACCTGTGCCCATCGCCACCCGCGCCACCGCCTGTCCCCACGTCCCCAGGAGGACACCAGGAGGGGAAAGCTGCTGGGCAGAAGTGCGAGTCCTGCTTCAAACCCTACTGATCCAGCAGAGAATCGCCCTCGAGCCTTCGAGAAGGGGATGCCAGGCTCTGCCCAAGTTTACCACAAGCTTTCCAGCCCCCAGCTCCACCAGCCCATGGGGAAATCATGCCATAGCTGTGGCACAGGGATGAAAGGAGGCAAAATATTCTCACTGTAGGAATTAAGAGGCTTTGAAGGGGTGTGCTATGCGCAAGGGGTGCAGTGCATGCTCGGGGGAAGAGCCAGCATGCAACCAGGCCACAGAAATAAGAAAAAAAAACAGCCAGAGCAATGAAGCAGAGCAGCAGGAGCTGCCCTTAGCTTTGGGCAAAGCCACACGCTCCCACGAAAGGCGACGAGGAGCGAAACCCCAATTCCTGCGGGTGCCTCTAGCGTCCCCGGCCCCTCGTGCCAGGGCAGGGCGGAGCTGCGGGGCCCCTACCTGTTGGTGTGCGAGTTGTTGTGCATGAACCAGCTGCGGTTGTTGTCCACGTACATGGCCCAGGCCTTGTCGTCCTTGCCCAGCATGGCATCCTTCAGGACGTCGACGCGCGCCACGCCGAAGGCCGGGTCGGGGTGGTTGTCGTAGCGGTCGATGGAGAGCTCCCAGTAGTGGAGCCCCTTGGAGAAGCCCGTCTTGCCCAGCACCACCCTGTCGTCGTAGCTGTTGCAGGTGACGGTCAGGTTGTCGTTGGAGAAGATGATGTCGGCGTGGGCGGAGGAAGGATCGAAGGAGAACCAAGCTACTGGAAGAGAGGAAAGCCAGAGGGGTCAGGGGGGACGGGCGCGGCGCCGCCGAGGCGCACGGAGAGGACGGGACGAGAAGCGGCGCATGCTCCATGCAGGGCGACACCGAGCTCCGGGGCACGGCCGCGGGGCTCCTGGCTTTAGGGTCGGGGCTCCCAGCTGAGTTTTGGATCTGCTGCTCCCCTGCCTGTCCCCTTGGCAGCTCGGGAGCCCGCAGGATCGTTGTCCCCGGCGCTGTCTGGCTCTAGCAGCTCCGGGAACACAAAGCGCATCCACCGGCCGGCATTCACGGCGCTGCACGCCCAGGAACAGCCCTGCCCAGCAGCCGGCCACACGTAAGACAGGAGAAAGCCCACGGACAAGGCCTGAGGACCTCCACGAAGGGGTTAAAGGCACGGGACTCGCTCTCTGGCCATCAGACAGGTACGGGGGTCACGCTCTGGACAAGACAATGGGGGGGTGGTTGCACAAGCCACCAGCTGCCGGTTTCACCGGTGTTTTTTTTCCTCCGGCGGTCAGCGAGACGTGAACTGACACATCCACAAAACCACTCTCACGCCTGCAGAAGTAAACACGGCTCGAAGAAGGAGACACTCGGGTGAGATTTGGTGGAGGGCTTTATTGGAACGCTGCGCACGGGACGGCTCGCATGCACGCGGGCTCGCGCGGCGCGACAGGAGCGAGTCCGTACCTGCCACCATTTTTTTAATGTCAACTGTGGTCATCCCCCGGGAGAGGCATGCAGGGAAAGAAAACAGCGCGTGAAGTTGGCATTCAGTCAAAAATAATAAATAAAAAAATAAAAAAATAAATTAAAAAGGGAATCAGAAATAATTTCTGCTCGCCCGCCTCTCCGGCGAGCGCACGGAGCTTTCAGGGCTCTGCACACACCAACGGGGGGGAGATGAAGCGAGGATGGAGCAGTGCTGCTGGCAGGCATGGTGTGTGAGGGACGTGCTGTGCCCTTCAGGGGACATTTATTTCCCCAAAAGAGGAAGGATTGGGCCCGAATTTGGGGGCTGCTGTGCGCCACTCCTGGGGAAGGCGCTCTGTGTCGGACGTCGCCCATCGGCGCCCCGATGAGCGCGGATGGGGGCACACGGCTTTGGGCAGAAGGCTCAGATTTTAAGCACAGGGCTTCTCTTTAAAACCAGGGTGGGGAGGAAATTAAACGCCCTTGCAGCACACGGCAATGATGGTTCTGTCAATTTGCCTGCCACCGGGACATCTGGGAGGGTGCGCGCAAGAAACGCTGCTCGCTCGCCAAATTAAACTTAAAGACAACGAAAAAAAAAACAAAAAAACGATGGATGAGCAAGACGGAGGAGGTGCCAGTTAATTGTTAACAGGTATACTTGCCTAATTGAGAGTAAGGCGTTCCTTGGGTCTCAAAATTGCATCCTACAAAGAGATACTGCATTTCACACATCACAGCTACGACACAACACCTGAGAAACCCCCGAGGATCCGGCCAGCCGCAGGGGGCCGGGCTCCTTAAAAGCCAAAGAGCAGGGCCAGGGCTCACGGATGCGACCTGTGAGGTTGGGTGCTGCCAGCCTGGGGTCCCTGGGGCAGTTCCTGAACCTCAGCCCCCTGCCACCACCCCGTTTGGCCCCGCCACCCGGCCCGTGGCTGCGGAGACACCGACTCGGCGGGACGGCTGGGCACGAAGGCAGAAAAAGGGCCCGAAACGAAAGGGAGTCGAAGCCATGAGCGCACAGAGGGGTGAGGAGGAAAAACACGAAAAGCACAGAGGGAATCACAAAGCCGCGGGGCCCCCGGTTATGTCGGCACCGCTCATGCTGCAGCATTCATTCCTCATTGCAGGCGATGGGATGGGGACGGAGAGATCGGGGGCCCCCATTCCTCCGGGGCTTCCAGCAGAGGAATTCCTCCTCTTGGAGCCCATGGAGCGGTGTAAATCGGTGCAGGGCTGGAAGAATCGGGGCCCAGGATCTTTTAACGACAGAGGACGTGCAAGGAGAGGTTAGAAAACAGCTCCGAGCCGCGCCGCGCCTGCTGCTCCTTCGCCGGCCCGCGGACACCGGGTGCGGGGCCCGAGCCAAGCACCCATGGGTGCTGCCAGCAGGGTGAGGCACTGTCAGCGTGGTTACCTCTGCAGGGCAGGAGCCTCGGGTATGCTCACGCCTGGCTTTGCAGCTCCCAGAGGAGCTGTTGGAGCGCCCACCTCGTTAGGAGCCGGATTGTGAAGGGTCTTACCCGACCGTGCGTCGCCTGGGGAGGGGAAGGAAACCAGGGAAATGTCCCCGGGGGGGGCTCTGTTCCCCTGGCCGACAGGAGATTGGAGAGGAGGAACGTGCTCGGAGCCTGGCCACGAGCAGCACCCATGTCAGGGGTGGCTCTGCTGCTCCAGCACCCCAGGGATGGACCCGGTGGTGCTGCGGGCACAGCCGGGCACGTCCCCAAAAACCGCACCACCGAAATCCCCTCCGCCTCGGGGGCAGCCCCTGCCATCCAGCCGCGTGTCGTGGGGAGAAAAACGAACAGAACAGAACGAAACAAACGGTTTGGAGACGGCCAGAAGCACAGACCAAGAGGAAATGCCAGAGGCACCCGGCTCACCGGCTGAATTCAGGGACTGTAAGGAAGAATGCAAGCTCAGCTGGTGGGCCGAAGATCTTAGCTCAAAGTAGGATCTCCCCGGAAAGCTGGGTTGTAGATTAAGGGTGGAGGAGAAAGGACTCATTCTACGAAGCTGCAATCTTTCCAAAGGCACTGGAAAAGGGAGGGTCTGCTCTTCTGGCTGCGTTTCTAAACGTGAGATCAATGCAAACCAGGGGTCAGCCACGGGCTCTGCCCCACCGCGCCGCGCCACCGCCCGCCGCACCCGGGGCCGTGCGGGCACAGGGGGGTGCAGCAGGGAGCCGTGGGGCTGTGCAGCCCGGCGGCACCCTCCAGGGGAGCTTTGCCTCGGGTAACATCCAAAATAAACGTGGGGTTGGCTTCCAAAATGTTCCTCGTCCTCCCGACGCTCATGAGGTTTTTCTTTTAAGCCAGCCCTGCACACCTCGTCACCGTAACGCACCTAAAAGAGCTCACAAGTTCCCCCCCCCGCACAGCTCCTGTTATTTTTAATGAATTTTGTACCTTTTTTGTGTCCTAGATGCTATGTTCATCCCTTTCTAGGGTGCTGGGGAGGCTGCAGAGGCAACGAGGCTCTAACGCCCTGCGCGCCACCAAGCACCCGCCTGGCCCGAAGGCTGCTCAGGATGCGGGGCTCCTGGTGTCCCCTTGTACCTGTCCAAAAACACCTGAGCCTTCCGAGGAGAATTCAGGTGATTTATGGCAAAACGTCACACCAGAGGGATCCCCTCACGCCACCAGGTCCCGCTCCCCACTGATGGTCACCTCCTGTGATTTCTCCCCTCGTCTCGCCAAGGGGTGTGGAGATCCCAAATCATCCTCCCCGCATTCACAGCCCTGACTCTGCGTCCCCAGCCCTCCTGGCTCTTTCTGTGAACCACAATAAAGCTGGAAATCATGCTAAAACAGCTAAAAGAAGCCTTTTTTTTTTTTGCACGGTGGGCTGTAATTTCTGGAGGGGGCTGCGGGAGCGAAGAGCATCGGTGGGGTCAGAAATCTGGGTGCGTGCATCACTGCAAAACCTTCCTTTTTTTTTTTTTTTCCCAAAAGAGATGGAGCTGCAGGTCAGGTGCCCTCTGATGGCTTGTGGCTCCCCCAAAGCAACACCTCCTGTCCCTGTATTTCCTGGCAAAGTTCCCCTCGTGCTGCTCGCCCTGTCCAGATGATGCTCAAACCTGCTGGGGATCAAAGCCTGAGAGGGGCCGTGAGGTGCACGCAGGAGCACCACGAGCAGCCCGTTCCTTCCAGGCTCCTTCAGATTTTGGAGCTGGGCAGCTTAAAGGCCACGGAGCCGAGGAGGAACCCAAGCCCTGCTGGCTCCTGCAAGGCTCGGGGGAGCCAGGCAGAGAGCTGGGGGAGCTCTGCTGACCTTCAGGAGTGCTTCCAGCCACCCCACAGCAGGGCTGGCTCCGGGTTCTCCCATTTTTGGCTCTCCAGGGCAACGCTGCAGCTTCCTCGAGTGGTTCCCAGCTCCGCAAACGTGCCCGCAGCTCCCAGACCCATGTGTTGAGGAATTTGGGGCTCGTGATTTGAGATTTCTGCCTGTTGGATGGGCTTGTCACGGCTCGGCTCTCTGCTCAACCCCTTTTGCTCCCCGTTCCTGGTACACCCCCGGGGCATTTAGCCTGGGAAATATGGGAAAGGGGTTGCACCGAGCGTGGAGAGCTCCCAAAAGAGGCTCCTTGCCTGGCAGCAGTGGATGTGGGGCTGCTCCCTGTCTCCACATCCACAGCACCACAGCTCCTGACCTCCTCGTGCAGCTCAGAGCCCCCCTTCCAGCCTGCACGTCAGCACCAAGCCAATTTTCCGCCCCGGATTAAGTGCCTGCTGTGACAAATGCACTTAAGAGTCTGTCAGGGAGACTCCTCCACGGCATGAGAGGGCTGTTCCTATTCTGAGAGCCTGCCAGCGAGGGGATCAGCCCCGCAGACGGTGCCAGGGTGGCTGTCTGTCCCTGTCTGTCCGTCCTGGGGGTCTGTGAGGACACCCGGGTGGCTCCGTGGTGGCTCTGCTCCCTGCTGGGCTCCACCAGGCATTGAGGGGATGCTGTGGTGACGCTGTGCAGCCACGCACGATGCTTTGAGAGCGGTGCTGAGCGTTTGATTTTCTTTTAAACAACATCAGTGAAGACATTTGAGCTTCCCCGGGGCGTAACACAAACCCTGACACCATTTCTCCCCGCGCCATCTCCCCCTGCACCCACACCGACCCTCTCCAAAAAAAAAAACCAAACACCTTCTGGCACGGAAAGGGAGAGAAACTCGGATCTTCCCGAGCCTCCTGCCACAGCCCTTCCTTTTTCCCCTTGCCAGCAGCCCTCGGGGGATCCCTGAGCCCGGCGGTGCTGGCCGTGCCCCCTGCGCCTTACCCTCGGACGTCTGCAGCACCAGGGTCTTGCTGTAGGGGCTGACGCCGGTTTTGTTGAAGGCCTTGACGCGGGCGCTGTAGGTGCTGTTGAAGTGCAGCCCGTCCACCGTGCACATGGTCTCCTTCCCCACGTACACCTCCTGCCAAAGAAGCGCAGCGTCAGTGCCCGCAGCCCCGCGCCACCGCCTGGGGCAACGTCCAAAGGAGAGCAAAGCGCCCCGAGGGCTCCTTCCTCGGCCGTAAGAGCAGTTGTAAGGGTTACACGAGCAGATATCCTGCCCTAAAAGGAGTTTTTGCAGGGATAGGATGTGTTGGTTGTGGTCAGAAAGCAGCGAGCCCGGCCCAGGAGAGCTGTGCCAGGGAGAGGGATTAATGCAGGCGGCACGCAGAGGGAAATCTCCTCGCGGAAAGCAACTCTGCGTGCTCCTGGGTGGCAGGATCAAAGCGTTCCTTGAAAGAAAACCGAGGTGAGTTCAGCAAAGTTGTGCTGATTCACCAGCACCTCCCGCTCCTGCTGCCAAAGGAGCGAGGCTGTGGGAGCAGAGCGGGCGAGCAAACACATCCACAGGCTACCGAAATGTGTGGCTCATGAAACTTTCACTCGCAATTAGCAGATCCCACAAGAAAGCCCGGGGGTTTGCTGCCCTCCGTGGGGCGGGTGGAGGGACAGGGCAGGGCAGGTCGCTTCCACCTCCCCAAAGACCCTAAAGGGGCTGGGAGCAGCCCAAGCTGTGGGTCCAGCAGCGTGCTGACAGCCTGAGATGGGTGATGAGAAGCTAAAGGTGACCCTCGGCACCCAAGGAGCCCTCCTGAAGTTGGCATCCCACGAGAGGCACTCGCAGGTCTCCGGGCAAATTAGGAGGGAAGGAAGAATGGAGGCTCTGGGGGATTGCCCTCACCTTGCTGGAGAGGCTCTGCAGAGCCTCAATGTCCCCTAAATTGGCCTCCTGTGCCCTTCTCTCTGTGGATCTCACCTCCTTTTTTCCATCCTCGCCCTGCTCCAGCTCCTGCCTAGCTCAGTTTCGCGTGGATGTGCGCGGAGAAGGCGAGGGGCTGCTCGCTGCGAGCACGCCGGGAGAATTATCAGCGTGTCGGATCAGAGAAAAATCTGATTTTAATTGTGTAATGACAGCAATTCGAAAGCCCTCGGGCCTCAAACACCTCTGCTTTCTGGCAGCTGGCGAAACCCCGAGGCTTTCGGGGCAATTAGCATGGCTCGCACGAAATATTTAGCAACCTGCAGAGGCAGCTTCACACGGATCCTCCGCGTCTGCAAGTCACATTGCTCACTGGGAAGGTATTTCTACCCCTTCAAACGGCTCCAAACCTCCCCAAAAAATGCCCAGAGCTTGTCTGCACCGCACCTGGGCGTCCCGGCAAGCCAAATCTCACGTCTCCAAGGCAGGAGGGGACTTGAAAAAAGGTCTGGGGAAGCACCTACCCTGAACTGGCCGCCGTTGCCATCATCGAGCTCCAGGATGTAGCCCTCCACCTGCACCGTGGACAAGGGGGGCTGCTTCCAGGACAGCGTGGCGCTGTTGTTGTGGGTGCAGCACTCCTCCAGCTGCAGGATCGGCGGGGCCGGCACTGGAGAGGAAACTAAAGGCAAGTTAGAGGGACCCTGGCTGCTAGCACCGCCACGGGGAGGGAGCACGGAGATGGATTTAGGGCCTCGGGGCTCAGCCAGCACTGCTCGGGGTGGAAATGGGGGTGCCTTGGGGTGAGCAGCAGCAAGAGCTGTTCTTCCAGGTGAGCTCCTCCAAATTTCGCCACCCTGCAGCTTGGTGAAGCTGGGATTTCCCTGGGGTTTCTCTGCTTTCTTTCCTTCTGATGGGTTTTTGGAGAAATGTGGTGACACGACAGGGTGTGCCACTGCCCCGACTCATGTCCCGAAGCAGGGAGGCTCCCAAAAATGCTCAGCAGAGCTGGCTGCAGCGGGGTGCCTGGCCTTGCCCGCAGCCCAGCACGAAATGCTGCTGGTTTTCCACCAAGACGCAGCGAAGAAGAGACGTGGGGGTGCCTCTCAGCAAGGCAACGATGGCCCTCAGGCTGCCCCAAAAAGATTTGGGGTCCTCCCACGCTGTCCCCAGCAGAGCACCCACCCCTGGGGGACTCGGGGCTGTTGTCCCCTGCCAGCTCTGCCCGCACACAGCTCCTGCTGCCGGGCACATCCCAGGACACGGGGAGCCCTGACACGACGTGGAGAAGCCAGGGGATGCTCGGGGAGGAAAAGATGAACCTCCCCGTGCTACCTGCTCCTGTGCTTGGCCACTCTCACAGTGAAAAAAAAAAACAAAAAACTAGAAAAATTGAAAAAAACACCAAACCTTCCTGCTTCAAAGTGGAATTTCTTGCATTTCTCTTTGTGGAGCTGGGCCAAAGACCCCCCTCCTGGTAACCTTGACACTGGGGAGCAGGGAACTGATGCCACTGCTGTCAGGGCCACCCAGCTGGATAAGAAATGTCTTACTTGGCTCCTAAAAGCCTTTTCTTTGCCTGTGAGGGGTGAGGGTCTCACCCCCGATGGTCTCACCCCCTGCCCCTAGCTGCTGGCGTTTGCTGTGGTACGGAGGACACACGGCACAGCACTGCCCCCAAAACCAGCCCCAAAACCAGCCCCAAAACCAGCCCCAAAACCATCCACGGGGATTGCAGGGAAGGGCAAGCTGTGGCTCTGCGCTTCACCACCGAGAAACAAAGCCGAGGTTGATGTGGAGGCCAGGAGAAGGTGAGGAAAGCCAGGCTGATTTCCATCCTCCCCGGGCAGAAGCTCTCCACGGCGGCGCCGGGAGCGAGCAGGGGCGGCGGGCACACTCTTACCTTTCATCTGCACGAAGTCCAGCTGGTGGATGGACTGCAGCAGAGGGGCGTTGTCGAGGTTCAGGTCGAAATCCGTGGTCATCCGGGGCGTCAGCGTCCCCTTTCCCCACTGGTCCTCGGTGAGGTGCACCCTCCTGATGAGCGCGTCCGAGATCTGGCGGCGAGGAGCGGCCTCAGGCACCGAGGGGCAGCGTGCTGGGGACCTGCCCTGCCCTAATCCTGCTCCCCAATTTCTCCCCCTCGCTCCTTCCCCTCGTTTCTCCGCTCCGGAGAGCCCCAAACACATCCTCCAACCCCTCCTTTCCGTGCTCAGAGCCAACCGACCCCATCCTGCTTCTGCTTCTGTTCTGTTGCTCCAAGCCCTCGATTTTAGGGCTGGAAAAATGGGGATCCCGTCCTCGCTGTGCCCCCCCCTGCCTGTTGTAGCACCCCAGGGTTCCCAATCCCATCCAGACCTGCAGGAAGCCGCTGGGGTCGTTCTCCTTGATGACCTCCAGGCAGTACTCCATCAGCCCCGTCGTCTGGCGCAGCTTCACCGTGCAGTGGGAGATCTGGTCCCGCACCACCTGCGGCGACAAGGAGAGCCACGATGGCCCAGCCGCAGGGCTGGGAGCCCAAAAAGAAAGAAAGAAAGAAAAAAAAAAAAAAAGCTGCAGCCTCGTGGGGATGCCTCCGAGCAGAGCAGAGCCGCCGGGTGGTGGGTGAGGAGCAAGCCTGGGGTTTGGTGTTCCCGAGAGGGATGAACCTGCCCCAGCTGCAGTGCTGAGGGGGAGATTCGTGTGTTTGAGGTGCTCACCCCGCATCAGCTGAGATGGACCATGCAGAATTACCTGTTTTTTTTTATTCCCCAGGCTGCAGCAGAGCCTGGAGATGGGCTCAGAGGGACAGCCCTTCCTTTCCTGGAAGAGCTTTAGAGCTGCGTAAAGTTCTCCTCGGCGGGCTGTTAAGGGCAGGACAGGCGAGCTTCCCACCAGCAGCTGATGGAAAAGGCTGCACTACGTGAAAATTTGGGAAAGCACAGCCACGTCTCCATCACGACAGGCTGTGAATCCTGTGTTAAAACAACCCCCTGGGCTGCAGACACCCCCCCTGCCCAGCCGGGAGGGACGCAGAGCTGCATGGAGGCACGTCCCAGCCCCCTGTGGCACAGCAGCCCGGGCTTCCACGGGGGCAAGGACTCCTGCAGGGCAATCAATCAGAGCGTGCGTGGCTTAATTAGAACCTAATCACCTCCGCTTCATCACCTAGCAGGAAGAAGAGAACCGTAAACCCTGCAGCTTGGGACGAGGCATCTGGGAGATGCTATGAAAGATGCTCCTGGCTGGCTCCTGGTTTTTAGGGGGTTGCTGTTTGCAAGGTCACCCCTTGCTGCTTTGGGGAGGGGGCTGCAGGAGCAGCAGCAGCAGCAGCAGCAGCAGTAACGGCAGCAGGAGCAGTAACAGCAGCAGTAACAGCAGCAGGAGCAGAAGCAGGAGCAGCAGCAGCAGCAGCAGCCACCAGCACGCCAGGCTGGCGAGGCAGCAGGGGGAGCTCCCATCTTGTCCTCTGGAGCCGTGCAGAGATGCTGAGGAGCTCAGAGACCATGCAGGAGAGAAGCACACGCTGGGTTTGGCCTCGAAAGCTTCCATCAGAGGGAAGAGCTCACTCGGTGCCAGTTTTTAACACTCGAGTGCACCGGAATGGCTCTGCTGGCGTCAGCCGCTCCTGGAGAGCCAGACTCCTTCACTCCCTCTTTGGCTCCGCTGTGCCTTTTTCCAGAAGCGTGGGCAAGCCCCCAAACCTCCCTTCCCAGTCGTTTGGGGCAGGATCCAGAAGGTGCAGGGGGAGTGCAAAGGGGTTTCCAGAAGCCTATGGGGTTTCCATATGGCTGTGAGCATCCCGTGGGTGTCATGTACCTGCTGCAGCCGCCTGGGATTTCCACCGTGTGGGGCATCTCAGCTCCTCGCTACCCCAGGAATGAAATATTCCCATGAAATACCAGAGGAGGTGGATCCAGAGCTGAAAGCAAGATCTGGAAGATCCTCAAACCTTTGATTTGTGCACGGGGATAAAGCAAAATCCGGAAGGTCCTCAGGCCTTTGACTTGTGCACGGGGATAAAGCCAGAGGCTGGGCAGCTTCAGGAGAACCCAAAAGGATTGGGATATCCACCACATCTCCAGGAAAACCAGCCTGCCCTGGGCTGTGCAGGGAAGTTGGCCGTTTGCAGAGCTCTGCAGGAGCCCAGGGGTAGCCGAGTGGTGGCATCTTCTGGGAAAAGCCTGGCAGGGCAGTGAGCTCGGGTGATATCAGCCCACGAGGGGATTTGGGCAGCTCCACACATCCCATTCCTGGTTGTTTTTATGCCTTTTTTTCCCCTTTGCACGTCAAAGGAGGCAGCAGGCAGCAGCTGGTTCCTAATTACAGCCTATAAAAGGGGCATTCGCTGCGCGCTCCCAGCACCTCGCTGCCGCCTTAAAATAGGGCGTTTATTTCAGGAGCTTTTCTTTCCTGCAAGACGATCCGAGCTATAATTTACATTCGAACACAGCTCCTGGAAGGCAGTAACACCTGTGCTCGTCCCTACCTAAACGTCTTCCTCACCTTCCTCCTCTCTCAGCGCTTGGCTGGGTTTCAAGGCACCCGGCCTCGCGTGAACCCTGGCTCCGGTGCGCGGGATGAGCCCTGCTGGGGAGCGTAATCCCATAAGAAGGAAGGGTCACGGACCAGTGTTTCAGCTCTGGAGACACAGACGTGTACAGAGCTATGTCCAGGAGCTCAGTGGCTTTGACAGAACCCTTGGAATTTCGTCCTGGGACAACCCTGCAGGGATCTTGTACGGCCCCTGCTCAATCCAGCCCGCGCTGTAGGGTGGCTTCTCTTGGGAACAATCCTTTGGAAACCAGGGCTGGCCACGAGGAGCAGAACAGACAAGGGATTTAAAACCTGGCCACGCTGCTCCTTTGGATGCTGTTTGTTAAAGGCTGGCTCTTTGTCTGAATCCGAGCCTGGGGGGAGGTTTGGGAATGGCAGGGAGGTTTGGGAATGGCAGCGCAATGTCCCTCCCCACTTCATTTCCTCCCTCTGCAGCAATTAGTGCCGGCCCACGGGCAGCCCTGGATGGATGCCTGCTGCACGAGATGTGTGTCAAGCTGAAGTAGGTCAGCCCTAAAGCCCCGCTGACCCCAGCTCCGGGTGCTCCACGGGGCAGGGAGCTTGTGCTCGGCGGTGCCAGGCGCTGGTGGCCCGGTGCCAGCTGGCAGGCCCTGTCCCTTCGTGCCCCTCGTCCTCATGCCCTCCTGTGCTGTGATGGCCACCCTTGCCTTGAAAGCAGGCAAGATCCCCTCTGTCCCTGTCCCCAAACCAGAAGGAAAGGGTGTGCAGAGGCTGTGAGCCTCAGCCCGACTGCTGAAGCCACTGCCTGGCTGTGTGAGAGGGTAACTAACTGCCCCAAAGGGGAAAAGAGAAAGAGAGCTGGTCCTGCACCCACAGGATGGGCTGTCGGCGTGGCACTGCCTGCTTGGGCTGTGCTTTGGTGCCAGAGAAGGAGCACCGAGGCAGGGCTCGGCCCCACAAAGCTGTTATCACCCTGTAGGTCCAGCTGGACCTATAAGGGATCCACGGGGTTTCAGCAGCATCAGAGCCCGACGCCGCATCGCGCTCACCCGCCCCGCTGGGGACCGCAGGGAAAAGCTGGGGACAAGGCACAGGGGCAGCAAGGAGCGAGGAGGGGCAGCCAGTGCGGGGCAGAGAGCTGGAAATCCCGCCTGGAAATAGGATGGAAAGCCTCGTGGGGAGTGCTCGAAGCAGCGCGGGCAGAGCCCGGCCTGTTTTCACAGCTCACGCGGAGAGCCGCGTCTCGGCTCCCCTCCCCGTGCCAAGAATTCACCTCTGGGCGAAAGCACCACGAGTTTTCGTTGGGCAGAACAGAAATTGGAGAGATTCCTGCTCCTGCCCGGTGATACAACCACCATCTCGTGACCCCGAGTGCCCCGGGATGGCAGCTTGTGCCGAAAGCAGCGTTTCACCCCAAAACCGGCGCCGTGGTGGTGCCGGCAGCGCGGCAGAAAGCTCTCCGACCACCCGAGCTGCAAGCAGGGCTCACCTTCAGCTTGTGCTCGTGCTCCTTGTTGACCCGGGACAGCAGCTGGGCTTTCCTCCTGTTGAGGGCGTCGATGAGGGCATCGCACTGGGCCACCAGGCAGGCCTCGAACTCCACGCTGTTCTCCTGGGGGGGTCAGAGCAAAGCGGGGTGGCTTTGGGAGGAGCAGTTTTTGGGGAAAAGCTGCACGGGGATGCTATGAAAAGAGGCAGGTGCTGATTGCGGACCCCTTTGGGAGGGGATTCCCTACAAACCAAGCGGGGAGACGGGGCAGAGGATCCCCGGAAAGGCTGCTCCTCCCCAGGGAGACGCGCTACCTGGATCTGCTGCACCATGTTGCGGAGCTGGACCAGGAACTCTTTCGCCTCCTTGGCTCTGTCCGACAGCCCGTTGAGGGCCTGGGAGAGCTGGCTCTGCAGGGGGAAAAAAGAGTAGGGTTATTTCCACATCCCGAACTCGTCCCCGTGCCCGAGGAGCCGAGGTGGGCGCATTTGGGGCTGGGCACGGAGCGCGGTCCCTGTGCCCAGGGGCGTGCAGCCTTCAGCAGCCCCACGGAGGCGTCCTCCTGCCCCTGCTGCCATGGGGATGGGAATGGAAAAAGGGTTAGCCATCAGCTCAGGGCTCCCAAAGCCCTGGATTTGGGATGCGCAGACCCGGTGTGCCTCCCTGGCTGCCTTATTCCAGGAGCCGGGCAAATCCCCCTCTCGGAGACATCTCGCCTTTTGGGGGGCTGCAAACAGCACGCGGGTTTTAGGGTGGAGATGGCCCCACGTCTCCAAAACCTAACCCTCCGTGCTCCTGGGGATGTATTAGGGGCAGGGGGAGGAGGTGGGCTGGCTGCCTGGCTGTCAGAGAGAGCAGAGAGCAGAAAACGACCTTGCGGCACTGCCTCCCCCGGAGATGTTAATAAAACCCCGGTGATTTTGGCATTTCCTTGGTGATTTATCGTGCCCCGCTCATTAGGACGTGGAGATAATCAGTGAATGCATCTCTAATAAAAACAGGATTGCTAAGTCAGCTCAGCAGCCTGCCGGGCTCCTCGCCCCGAGCTGTCCCCTGCGAGATCCCGTCCCCTCCCCGACAAAACCTCCCCAAAAACCCCCCAAAAAAAACCCTTTGGCTCCTGGCCTGAGCTCCCATCTCCCCCCGTGCACAGCTCCAGCCCTGGCAGGATCAGGGATCAGCCCGGCACGGAGCTTTGCTGGGGGCTGAGCACCGCAGGGCAGCTGGTGCAGGGAAGCAGCGGGAGCCTGCGAGGTTTACAAGCTCCTCATTAAAACTGCAGCACGGTGGTTTTTCTTTCCTTTTTCCTTCCACAAAGCTGTTTTTTAAAATCAACATACGTTTTTGGAAAAAAAAGAAAAGGATCTTTATCTCAGCATAACTCTTTGAGGCTTTCCTAATGGGCCAATGCTTTCAGTGAGCCCTTAAAATTTAATGAGAGCTCTGCGCTGCCCACGGGTAGGTCACCGGAGCGAAATGACCTCAAAACCAGAGCTCAGCCCCTTGTGGCCAGGCTTCGAGGAGGCACAGGTCTCCTGGAAGAGCTCTTGCTGCATCCCCAAAAGCCATGGTGGTTAGCCCATTAACCAGCGTTAATTAATGCTGGGTGACCAGGGAGAGCGGATGGGAAGGTGCGCAGGGCACGGCTGGGCGCGGGGACAAGGGGATTCACAGCCGTGGGACGCAGAGAAAAGCACTCCTGGTGTTATTCTGTTATTCTGTCTGTGAGTCGGGGTGTGGAGAGGAATTAAACGGCCCGATTGGGGTCGTAAATCCTCCAGGTGCCTCCCTGGAAAGCCATCAGCCTTGGAGCACGCCCAGGGTTTAGGGCAGCCTGGGGTTTCGGAGGATTTCCTCAGCGCGCACGAGGGGCAGAGTCGCGGGTTTTGGGCAAGGAAATGGGGAGGCAGCTGGCAGGAACCCCACGGAGGGGAAAAGTTTGGGATGGAGGAGTGTGGTTGGGGGTGATGGAGGCTCACATCGGGGTCTTGAAGGGCTGGGGATGAAGGGGTGGGCTGGGGGATGCTCCGGCAGGGCAACCCTGCAGCCCCTCCCCTGAATTAATGTGTGAAATGCAGAAAAACATCACCTAGCGCAGCCCTAAAATCAAGGGCTCCTGTTCCAAAGCAGCAAGAGGAGACCCCAGTAGCTCCCACCAGCACTACTGGGAGTTAAGGGCTTCAGTCTCTGTCCCCGAAGCTCTTAGGGGATCCCGTCCCCTTTCCGTGGCACTGAGGGCTCTGCAGGATGGGCTCCGGAGAGCTGCTGCCACCCGGGGACAGAAAACTCACCGAAAACACCCCCAGGGCTGGTGGAAACCACATCCACTGCAGCCTGCCACAACCCTTCGGTGTCTTCAGAGGGCAATCAGGCAGCAGAGTGCCCCGAAAGCCGGCTTGGTGCCCCCAAAATCAGGGTTTTCTCCCTGCTCCACCCCACAGAAGGCGAAACGCTCGCAGAGCCCGTGGGGGCTGCTGCTGCTGCCGAGCAGATGCCGCCCCGCACGTGCGAGGCAGGGTCTGGGGATCTGCTAAGCTGATTATCTCCGGGGCAGTTGACACAGGAATTAATTCCAGGGCTTGCACAGGGCCCCCCGCATCTCGGGAAGAGGCGGAGATGCCGCTGGAATTAACCCAAGACCCTGGAGGGTCCTGCTGGGGGGGGGCCAGGCACGCAGTATTTCTGCCTGAGACCACGGAAGAGGCTGCTCAGCTTCACTGAGAGCTCCTCAGATGCTTTTTAGCTGCTTTTTCTGCAGCTTTTAGCTTTTTTTTTAGCTTTTAGCCGCTTTTTCATTATGGTTTTTTCATTAAAAGAAAGTGGGAGGGCAAAAAAAAAAAGGCCGAGGGCTCCCAGCGCCCACAAAAAGCACGACCCAGACTGCGTGGACCCAGGCTGCTGCCGGCCACCTGGTCAGAATTGGTTAAAACCACCGAGTTTTTGGTCAGAATTGGTTAAAACCACCGTGGTTTTGATAGTTTTGGTGAAAAAAAAACCAGCAGAGCAGGGCGCAGAGCAGGAATTGTGCGCACAGATGGCCGCGGCCGCTGGCTTTGTTCGGGCACACAGTGGGGCAGTGTCCTTCCTCAGCAGGCAGAAGCGACTGAAAGGCTGCAGCCTGGAAAAGAAGACAAGGAGATATTCTTCCCCAGCACCGTGACCTCGCTGCGAGCCTTTCCAAGTGGCCCCAGGGGTTCCCTGCTCCGGGGAGCACACGCGGAGCTCTGCCTCCTGGCTCGAGTTTCCAAAAAATTTAGGGTGAGGGATGCTGAGACATCCGGCAGCCCGTCCGTACCAGCAGGGTGAGCCCCAGGTTCCCCTCCAAAAAGGATTTTTCTGGTGTTTGGGAAGCCACCTGCTCAGCTTCCCAGCTTGCAGGACTGCCAGGACACAAGAAAAAATATTTATATTATCGATTAGGATATATAAAGATCATTTATAACGTAAAAAATCGATTAGAATCTATCCTAACTGAATCTATCCTAACTGAAACCAGGGCAACGCGCAATGTAAATCATTCTATGTTGATAATGAAAAAATAGAAGATGTAAAAAATAAAATATTATTAATGTTATAATGTTAATAATGAAAATAAAGCACGGGAAGGGCTGCAGAGAGGGGCTGATGGCCGGGGAGACGAGGCTCCCCTTCGTGCCGGCTGGAGGAACGCAGCCCTGCTGATGGCTGGGAGCTCGCTGATGATTTATCGCTGATTTATAGGTGATTTATCGCTGATTTATCGCTGATTTATAGCTGCTGGTGGCTTTTCCAAGCATCCCTGGGAGCGCAGGGCTCGTTTGCTGCCCGTCGGCGTCGGTGTGCTCCTGGAGATGGATGAGGCTGGCGAGAGGCAGAGGACAACCTGCAGCTGGTCAGGGATTTCTCCAGGCTCCTTCCCTTCCCTTCCAGGCACAGCTCAGCAGCTCCAGGCCCTGTGCTCAGCACGTGGAGGTGCTCACGGCTGATTTTGTGGCAAAAGGGCTGAAATCAGTCAAGGCAGGGTCTAGGAATACAGCCGGCACCCCCCTAGTGCCAGCTGGCTGCACGGGGAACAGGCAGATTGGGGCCTCGGTGAGATTTCCTTCTCCTAAGGGTGATAAAGGGCAGGACAAGCTGCAGACAGACTGCTAGGAAAAAAAAATAACACAAGTCTGTGCTGGAGGGAAAGTGCAGGAATTGGCTTCGTGGTGCTCCAGAAAGCGCCGTGCGCCTTGCTCAGAGCTGCTGCTGGGCGCTGCTTCCCCTCAGAGCCCTCCCGGTGCAAAACCAGCCCTGAGAAGGAATCCAGGAGGGACAAAATGATGGTTTATTGTTAGTTTTCCACCCGTCTGGGGCATGGTTTTTGGTTTTTGGGGCAGGCAGCGCACAGAAAATATTGAGTAGTAACATTCAACCCTAGGATCGGCAAAGCAGGGCTCAGCCCCTGGAGGAGGACTCCACAGGTCAGGAAGAAATGTCTCATCAAGCACATCCCAGGCAATCACTGAAATAACGTTATTATTGTTGTGAGGAGTAATAAACCCAGCGCACAGCCTTAATTAGAGGGCAGGCAGTTAATAAAGCCCGAGGCTGCGTTTCCTGAGGAGCCTGCTGGGCAGCTCGCCCCTGCAGCAGCCGATCGCTGCCCAGCTCTCTGCTCCTCGCGGCGTTTTTCCCTCGGCTCCCAAAAAGCCTCCAAGGAAGGGCTGGAGGACGGGTGTGCGATGGGATGGAGCTGCTGGTGACACCGGGGGACTGACCTGGCTCCCTTGGGGGGGTGTTGTGAGCTGCTCTCACTTCCAGAGGACAAACCAGGGCTGCTGGAGAAGGTGGAGGAGCTCTGAAACGCTCCTGGTCGGGGCAGCGCTGGGTCTGGCGAGGTGGGAACAGCACCAACAGCTGCTTCGTCTGCTTACGCAAAGAAATGAAAGGAATTCCTGCCAACAGCAGGGTAAATCCCAACGGATAAACCCTGCTTTCCTCCGCACTGCGTGGAAAAACACGTCTGCAAAGGTTATGGTCCCAAGGACCTGCTCCACGCGCAAAATGAAGGTGCTGTGGGTGCACAAATGCACTAACAACACCACCACCCCGCAGTGCAAGCTGCCAGGGCATCACACACCCATTTTTTTGGGGGTTGCAGTTAGTGCAGGAGTGTGCCTGCAAGCACCGCGTCCCCCAGGCACCCTGCCACGTGTCCCCACACAGCCTTGTCCCCACCACAGCCTCAAAATCACGCCCCGTGCGCCCCCACCCCAATTATCCCCTCCCCGCACGGCTCTGCCGTCCCATTATTGCATTAAGTCTTTAAGCCTGATGACTGGGGAGTTAAATCCCAACCAGATTAGCCACACTAACGATGATTTTTACCAATCCTTCCCCAAATTCCACCTGAGGAAGCAGGCTGCAAGCCCCCTGGGGTGGTTCCTGGTTCCTCTCCCTGCATTCGGTGCGTTGGCCACCCTGTCCTAGAGGACACAGCAAACCCCCTTTTGCTTCCCTGACATTTTTAGGAGGATGTGGGTTCTTTATTCATTATTTTTTTTTGTTAAAATATCCCTCTTGGCTCGTGCTTTAAAGCTCATGTTAATGCCTGACAAGCATCCAAGGGGGATGTTAAATCCCTTGCGCGTGGGGGACGGCTTTCAAGCGGCCTCCCGGGAGCCCCGCTCAGATTTCCAGTGGAAATAAGAATTTGGCACGGGTGAGGAAACCTTCAAAGGTGGCGTGAGGCTACGAGGGAGGTGGGCAGAAGGGGATATCGTTAGGATGGCCAACCAAACCGGGTGGATTATGAGGTTGCAGACCCATTAACAACAAAAGAAGAAGAAATCAGTAATTTGCGAGGAGCTGCGCTAATGCGTGCCTTTAAAAAATTATTCTTTTATAAGAGTTAAATTAGGCTGATTAGGAAGTGACGAAGGAGCTGTCAGGGTGCCCACAGCGAGCAAGGAGGCGAGGGGACCCACAGCTCGGAGCTGAAGGCTGCCCAAATTGCTGGGGCCGAGCAATTCAGCTCGGTGCCATGAGGAGAGCACTCAGTGGACTCGCTGAACCATTCAGGAGCGTTTCGGAAGATGTGGGGAACCCAGGGAGCACCGAGGGATGGGAATGGGAATAATTCACGTTTGCTTCAGTGATAGTGTGTTGTTTTTGTGCATCCCCTTGGCAGGGGATGCAGGAGCAGCAGGCAGCATCCCAAAGGGCACACGAGGCTTTGCAGCACTTCACTTTCAACAAAATCAAACGCTTTTACACCATAAACGTGCAGGCACGTTCGGAAGTGATCCATTTCATACCTCTTTCACAACAAATACGTATTTAAAAGGGTCTGTGGAGCCCCCGGGCCACGCGTTTGGCAGGCAGAGCCCACTCAATCTGCAGGGCCCACTTCTCACTTGGCTGAAGGGCTCTTCTAAAGTCCCTGTGAAGTTGAAGGGGAAAAGAAACCTCTTCCAGCAAACCCTCGGAGGGTTTGAAACTCCCGGGGAAGGAGGTGCTTTGCTCATATTTATAAGCTCAGCTTCAAACGCAGCGCCGCGCCGGCCGGCTCGCAGGGACGGCACCGGGCGTCTCGGGAGCTCTTCTCCGGTTCCCAGCTCCGCCGTGACGAAAACAAACTTTAAAGAGAAGAAGGGAGAGGAGCAAACACACGGCGTGCTGGCAGGGCCGCGAGCAGCTTGTTAAAATGCTCTTTGTTCTCCCTGCTGCTGGGCTATGCGGATGAGCAGCAGCAGAGGGGAATCTGGGGTGTTTTTCGCTCCTCCTGCTGCTTCGTGCACAGCAAGGAGCCCCTGCTTGGGACATGGTGCAACAGAGCAGCACCTGTACGTGAAGCAGAGGGGCTGCACGTGGTGTGGAAGTGCTAACGATGCTGTGACCAGCATCATTTTCCATCAGGTAGGCTCGTGGGGTGCAGGAGAGGGTGCAGAGACTCCTGCAGGTGTCCCAGCTGCGGCATCCACCCCGCAGACGTGGCTGAACGGAGCCAGCCTGCTGGGATTAGCCCGGTGCTCTGCCTGAGCTCATTAGCCCTGACTCTTAATTAGCTCCCGGGTGGCCCCGCTGTGACCCCTGGGCTTCACACGTGCAGAGATGGAGCTCGGATCTGTCCCGGCCTCTCCCAGCTGAGTTCGCTCGCTGGAAACCGGTGGGAAAGGACCCAGGGGCTCGCTGCGGGGAGCACGAGGCCAAAACTGCCTCTGAGCAGCACAAAGGGGCCCTTCTCCTCCTGCCTGGCTGCTCTTCCTCTGCCCAGCACGTGCGGGGTGGTTGTGGCAGCCCTTGGGAACACATCCTGCCCCTGAAAACATCCCACCCTGAAAACATCCCCCTGTGCGCCAGCCCCCTGCTGTCCAGACATCCCCAGGAAGAAGGAGGTAAATCAACGTAGCTCTGCAGGTGTCAAACGGTGGGTAAGAGCTTACTGCCTTCCAAACGTGCCATAAATCACCCCCCGGGTACGTCTCCAGAGCCAAAATTCCCCCAGCCAAACGCTGGAGGAGTTCATCACTTCGAGCCACCACGGTTGCTCCCAGCAGCAGGGACGGCTGCACGAAGGAAGGAGGCAGATACAGCCCTAAATTACTCACCGACGAGTTAACGAAGACGTGGCAAGCTTGAGCCACACAAAAGCAGGAGCTGCCTGTGGACATCGTGGCTCACGATTAAAATTAAAACACAAATTGTGACACACAGAGCAGAGCTGGATCAAACCACGGCACTTGATGGCACAGCATCTTCGCTGCACCTGAAGACTTTGAGGCTCTGCACATTTTGCCACTGCAGACCCACCCGGCATCAAGCTGGGGATCTCTCCAGAGAAAAAAAAAAAACAAAATCCCCAGGATCTGATGAGCCTCATGGCAGCTACAACAATCCACAGCCTGCTGGAAGCTGGATCCGGTGGCAGGAAGGATCCTCATCCACGCCGACAGCTCCGTGAGCTGTGACCCTGCTCCTGCTGCCAAGCTGCTCACATAAGCTCGGATCACCCAGAGGACACGGCTCGTTCCCCTCCTGCTGCATTTCACCGTGCCCTCAGAATATTTCTGTCTTTGGGAGAAATCTTTGGATTTCTTAGCCGGTAACGAGTTGGTGCTGCCGGGCTCCAGGGGAGGGGAGAAATCATCTCACAGGCGAGGCGCTGGCTCTGGGTCACCGAGCTGTGGCACAAAGCCCATCGGGTCCTCGTCTGCAGGGAATTCCAGCTCGGGGTGGAAAAAGTGCTGCTGCAGGATGGGAACAGGTCATCTTGGCCGTGTCTGAGCTGCATGAGCTGAGCCACTGCGTTTGATGTAGTTTTGGACGTGATAGAGGAGTCTGAGCGAGGAAGGAGGACAGGCAGGGAGCCTCCTGAGTTATTTGGCCAGCACCACGAGGCCAAATCCCAGCAGGGCGAGCTGGCCTCCACTCACAGCCACATCACTTCTGCCTCCCTTCTGCCAGCTTCGCCTGCCCCAAGTGGGGAGACCACAGCCGAAAATCAGAGCAGGCTGTTTGTACGGGGGTGCTCACTAGCCCCTCACTAAAAACTTCATTTCTTTCTGTGATTCCTTGGTGGGATCCTTGTTCTGTACGCCACCCCACCCCAGAGGTCCCGGAGCACTGGTGTGCCAACCCGAGGTGTTTTGGGTACAGCTGGAACCATCCTTGGGAGCCTCTTACCCTCTCCACGGGGAGCAGACTTGCACCGTGCCACCCTTCTCGTGTATGATCTGAGCTGGGATCACCAGGGATCGACACCAATTCCTTTGTTTCACCTCCCCTGAATAGATTTTCACCCCAGCAGGAAGATCTGAAGGGGCACGGAGCAAGCTGGCTTACTCAGCAGCTAATTTAACAATCCAGACAGCGAGGGCACAACGCACGGCCAGCCACACGGAGAGCCTCCCCCGGGACAAACGGAGCATGGAACAGGGCAGGAGATGCAATAACCCGCCTGTTGTTTGTTAATTAGCCCTTGGTATAGCCAGGGAGACCAGGGGCAAGTCGAAAGTGGTCTGCTTTAAAAGAGTAAGCAGGTTTATCATGCCACCAGGCGATGCGGGGCATTCCTTCAAGCCTTTAGGAATAAAAATGAAAATACCTCCAAGTGCTACGTGCTGGCAACGTAGAAAGCACACTACAAACCTCCTCAGATCCTCTAATAAACATTTTTTATTCCTATACCAAATAGGAGTTGTTAAAAACCCACACAAGATCGCTGTGAAGACGCACGACGGGGTTGTGTTCACACAGAGCAGGTTCTAACAGGAGACACCAAGGCTTTCACCGCACAAACCTGAACTTCGGGGCGCTTTATTTAGGACAGCAGAAATCAAAAAGCAGCACCATAAGCCTCTGGAGGACGTGTCTCAGACCACGATCCACCCTGCATGGCTGTCAGCTCTCGTGCTGGCTGCTGGCAGGGCTCACAGCACCGGCAAACAAACAGCAATGCCTTTTCCTCACCCTCGGATCATTGATTTAACCCCAGGAGCCGCGGTTGCTCCCACTGCTCGCTCGTTCTCCTGCTTTTCCAGCTGCGGATGCAGTGTCAGGAGGCTCCCCGGCTGACACACTGCCACCTGTTGACATTTCCGGGAGAAAAAGACGAGAATTGGTCCACGGGCTGATTTTTTTTCCACTGCTGGATTTCCACTCGTCTCACCTGGCGTGCTCCTGACCAAAAATTACCGAGTTTGTGGGATTCTTCATTCGTGAAGTGGCCAGAATTAAAAACCCAACGCACCTCCACGTGGAAAGAATGGAAAAGGGTTGGTACATGCAGGGCACAGGAATTTTGGAGGGCGCAGCACAGCGTTGCCTGCTCAAGTCCCTGCATTTTAGGGCTTCCCACTGGAGCTGCAGGGATTTACACCCCCTCCAAGGCAGCCCCGGGCCCGTTTTTATTTGCACAGAGCTCAGTGGATGCCTCCTGGCATCAAGGGGATGCTGCAGTAGCTCCAAGAACACCCTGTAAAACTTGCTGTCCCTCGTCACCTGGGATTAATGGGGTATTCTTGGATGCTCCTCGCTCTGTTAACCGAGGCAAGCGCAGAGGGAAGGGCAGAAAGCTGCTTTCTGAATAAATCCTGACACAAAAAGGCAGCATCGCCTGCAGGACACACGGAGCTGGTGTAAATCCACTGATCTCAGCCATTTCTTGGCTTTTTTTTTGGCCTCAAAGCACCTCCACCTCCCTGGCACCCCCAGGACAACGCAGCCCTGGGGAAGGCAGGAGGCACCCCGCACGGCTGGAGGGGAAAGGGTGCTGGGATTTTTGGGAGACCCTCGCAGCCAGGCTTGGGAAAATGAAACAAGAGGAGATTAAGGACCTGCCCTGCTTCTGTTTTAGCAGCAAATATTTCCTTTTGCCAAAGCAATGGGGCAAAAAAGCACAAAAAAGCAACGGGGAAGGTGCTGGTGAAGAACTGAGGCCGAGCCCCACGAGCCCCTGTGATGGAAACCCACCACCAAAACCCTGCAGTTTGTCTGAAAAAATAAATAAATAGGTATTTATACACAGCACTGTCAGTGAGAGGGCCTGGAATGTGCAGCGAACGCAGGATCCAGCTCCATCTTGTGTTCCTGCCTTTGACATGACAAGCAGCACCACATCTCGTCAGGGCGCAGGCCGGCAGCTGCAACCTACCTACACAACGAGGACATTTCGGGTGAAAACCCCATTTCCCTCTCATCCCTCTCTCCCAGGACTCCTCTGTCTCTTCCTGCGAGCTGTAGGAGCCCCTCACAAGCACTCACCTCACCGAAAGGACCAGGCAGAGAGGGACTGCCACCTTCCAGGCACGTCTTGCCACCCCCCAGGAGGGCAGGGAGGTGGTGTTGCAGGATGCTCACCAGCTCCAGTCTGAAGGTGGCTTGGTTCCTAAGCCAGGTCCGTGGGGTTTGGTGGTCCTGGTGGCTTGGTTTAAACCAGCTCCATAAAGCCTGACCCCTCCAAAGGCCCCGATTTGGTTACGCAGCCCCTGGGAGCACCCCTGAGCTCTGGCAGCGGGGCCATCCCTTCAATTCTACAATATTGTTGTATTTAACCCAACTCCTTTCCCTCCCCTAATAAAAAAAACAGTGCCTAATGGCCACAAATCCCTGCCTGTCACATCCCGAGGACACACACACAGACTGCAGAAACGCAGGCTCAGCTTCACCCTCTCATTTCCAAGATCTGCACGGCAGGTCCGTGCCTGCTGGCCACGTGAGCAAAAACACCACCCTGATAAAGACCTTCTCCCCAAAAAGCTGTTTTGGAACAAAACCTAACCACTCACCTACAAATACGCCACCCTGCAGAGCACAGGGACTGCACCTCGAGCAGCACCGAGCCGCCCAGACACCCACGGGTGCTCCTAACGCCTTGCTGCACCCGAGGCAGGGCAGGAGCGCAGCGCCGCAGCCACAGCCTGGCGAAAAGGCCTGGCACAAGCGAGATTCCTCTTGTTTTAACAGCACCGCTGAGCTCCGGGGCCGTGTCCTGCCCTGCTGCGTGTCGGCACGGCCCCAGCCCATCCATCCGTGGCTGGAGAGCCGCCTGCTCCCGCAGGAGAGCTGGCGCCGGGCTTTGAATGCGGCGAGCACGGGCTGGGTTTCCGAGCAGGAAAGATGCTCCCGGCATCTGACAGCCACCGTGCCGGGGGAGAAGAGTCCTCTGTCCCCAGGAAAGCAGGGCCAGGAGCAGCAAGAGGCACAAACTGCACCCTTTTTCCTCTCTCGCAGCACGGTGCCAAGCACCCACGGCCCCAGCCCAGCCGTTTGCACCCCCCAGGGAGCCACAAGGCGAAGCACAACGCACAGACAGCCCCCTGGATGGATTCCCCAGCCCCTTTCAGCAGGGTTTTGCGTGTTTCCACCTCTCCCCGGCTCCTTTCTGCCAGCACCCATCTCCTGCAGCTCACGCAAGGAGCATAACGCATCCCCTCGTGCCCTGTCCACCCACGTCCCCGTCCCCTCTGCCCGTTTCCCCGAGGGGATGAGCTGAGGGTCGTGCTGTGAGCAAGGAGGGAGGCTGCAGCACGAGCTGGGTGGCGCTGAGCCCACGCTGGCTGCATCCCCAGGACCCTCTCCCCCCAGCGAGGACGCGTGTGGGAGCGAGCTGCGCTGATCAGCATGCAGGGACAGGCACCTCTCCCTGCTGCCGGCCTTCCTCCTCCTCTTCCACCTCCTCCTCCTCCTCCTCTTCCCGATGACTCAGGGTGCGGGAGGAGGCGGGCAGCCCTTCCTCAGCCACCGAGGCTTCACGCCTCCCTCCTGCCAGCAGCATCCTTCCCACCAGCAGGTTTGGGGAGCCTCTCCTGCCCTCCTCTGCACGAAGCCACCAAAAGTAGAGGGCTGAGGGTGCCAGGACGGGCAGGCGATGCTCATGAGAGGCAAGGGTGGATGGATGGCACGAGGACACGGTGCCCCCAACCAACGCATGACCCCATTACCCGGAGGGAACCCCACGCAGGGCTCATCCCGGCGGCGTGGCAGCCCCCGGGGCTCACCTTGTGCAGCTTCCACATGGCGCCCAGCGCCTTGACCTCGTGGCTGGAGTGCTTGCCTTCCTCCAAGCACTGGTAGCAGACGGGGCTCTTGCACTGCACGCAGTACATGCTGTGGTTCTCCAGCTCGTGGTCGGTGCAGGTGGAGATCTTTCGGGGGCTGAGGCGCCGGCTCACCCGGCCTTGAGCCGGCGGCACCAGGCGATGCTTGGCCAGCGGGCCCCGCGGCGGGTGGCAGCGCAGGCGGCAGGGCTCGCAGTAGAAGACGTCGCACTGCTCGCACATCACGGCCGCCTCCTTGGGCGCCTTCTCGCACAGCTGGCAGCGCAGGGCGGCCGCCCGGCCTTGCTGGTAGCGGTCGATGACGGCTTCCAGCAACCTGTTACGGGGGAAACCCCGCAGGCCGCGCTCGTCCAGGCCCAAACTACGGTGGCACTGCGGGCACGTCAGGCAGGCGCTGCGGGGAGGCGGCGGAGGGGCCAAAGCTGAGGGTGGCGGCGGTGGCAGCGGGGCGGCCGGGGGGAAGACGCGGACGCCGTTGGGGGATTTCTGGCAGGGGGTGGTGGGCGCGCTGGCGAAGCCGCCGTAGGAGCCGTAGCCGCTGTCGGCCTCGCTGTAGAGGCTCATCTTGTCCAGGTCCAGGTAGTCGTAGTCGGAGGCGGCCGAGCCTGAGGCGCGGCGGCTCTGAGGGGACTCGGCCTCCGGCGTCTGCACCAGGATGTTGCGGGCGCACGCCTGGCAGAGGTTGTGCGAGCAGGGCAGGATGATGGGCTCGCGGTAGAAGGAGCCGCACACCGGGCATTTCAGCTCCTCTTCCATCTCTTCCATCAGGGAGCGGGGCAGAGCAGCGGCGGCGGCGGCGCTGCCCGGAGGAGGGGGGAGTTTAATGGGGAGCGGAGCGACCCGCACCGCACCGCGCCTCAGCGCCGACTGCCGCCCGCCCGCCGCCCGCCCGCCGCGCGGCCCGCTTGGCCCCGCCCCTCTCCTCTCCCATTGGCCCAACGCTGCGTGAAGGGGCGGGCGGAGCGCCGCTATTGGTTCTTCCGCCTGTCCGTCCGCCTTTCTGCCCGCCCCTTCACCGGCCGGGCGCTGCGGGGGGCTCGCCTCAGGGCTGCGGCGCCGAGCCGCGGGGCTCGGCGGTGCGGTGGCGGCGGGGTCCTCCTCCTCCGCCCGCCTCCGCCCGCCTCCGCCGCCTTCCCCGCCCCGTTACTGTGGCCCCGCCGCCCCGCCGCAGTCCCCTCAGCCCCCCGGGGGAGCAGCCCCGTCAGCACCGGCTCCTCACCGGCCCCCCGAGCAGCCCCCGCTGCCCGCTCCCGCCCGCCCGCAGCCCCGCGGGTGCCCCCCAAGATGGCGGCCGCCCGCCGGCCCCTCAGGCAGCGAGCGCGGGTCGGGGCCGCGGTGCCCCCGCTGGGTGCCGGGCGGGCGGCCTTTAAAGCCTTATTCTGTGATTTTGTGATTATTTCACACTCGTTTCACCTGCGGTGGGCTCTTCTCGTGGGCTCTGCGGTGACAGAACCCAGCGCTGAGGGTGGCGCTGAGGTGGGACAGGTGCCTGGCAGCACAGCCCCCTGCTGGCGTACAGCCCCCTCCTGGCTTTTAATAGCCACATCCTCTCATTTAATAGCCCCCTTCTCACATTTAAGAGCCCCCTTCTCACATTTAAGAGCCCCCTCCTCACATTTAAGAGCCTTTTCCATGTCATTCTGCCGCTGCAGGGGCTTTGCAGGGTGTTGAGCCCCTGGCTGAGCACTGGTAGAAAAGGGCAGTGGAGGAGCCAAAGTCCAAGCAGAACGGGAGTGTTTTGGGGGAAAATTTTGCAAAAGATGGGATATGTGTGAAATTGGGGGTCCCCTAGGGCTTCTACTGAGAGTGTGACTTCATAATAAACGCAACACACTATCAATAATTTGATAGATTTACATTTTGTCTATAAAATTAACGTGTTGATATGCATATCCGAGAGCGAGCACGGCCAGCTCCGTGCTGGGCAGCCCTCTCGAGCTCCGGTTGAGCTTGCCCAGAGACCCCAGGGTGTCTCCCAGCGCTAACCAGAGCAGCCTTTTTCAACCTTTCTTAACCCAAAGGCCACCTGAGGTCTTAAAAAGAACCTGGCAACATGCGGTGCTGCATAGCGGCTTCCTTTCAGCCAGCTGAAAATTCAAATTACTTGGAATGTTTCTGCGTTAGCTTTTATTTCCCTCTCTTTGAAGCACCCTGCCCACGTTTGGGGCCGTGTGGGGCTGCAGCTGCTCTGTGGCGATGCCTTTGGGAGAGGAGCCTTGACCTGAGAGCTATGGAAGGGGGGCTTGGAGGCACAGGGGGCTTCTGGCAAGGAAAAGGCTCAAAATTGGAGTTTAAAGGGCTCCAGAAATTTGCAGAGCCCTTGCCTGGAGCTCTGGGAAGCTGGGCAGAGGGCTGTGGGGCTCCTAGGTGAGGCTCATTGAAGCAATGAAGTGCGCTCAGAGCCCGGACAGTCCATCCAGGGGAGGCAATGGTCTGTCAGTAGTTCCTCTGCTTCATACCCAGGGACTGGCAGAGCCTCAGACTTGTTTCTATCCCCCTGCTTGAAGTACTTCATTAGGTTTCCGAATGTGGATCTTATCTGGACATCTCCACAAAGGCGACCTCTGCTGCCTGGAGGCATTTTCCCTGGTATGCAGCCAAGCAGGATGCACCGCAGCCCGGTCCCACGAGAGCTCCTCCGCGGTGTTTGCCAAGCGATGCTGCTGTCTGTGCTCTGTCCTACAGCTGAAAGTGGTGATTTATCCCCAGATCTCTGCAAGGCCAGCGTCCTGAAGTGCTGCTCTGCCTGCAATAGCTGCTGGCAGTCCCATCCTGCCTATAACAGCAGAGGGAAGAAATCCCTACATAGTGTAAGGATCTGAGGGGAGGGCAGCAGAGCTCAGCCAAAGTGCTGAGGACATCCAGACAGGGTGGGACACCCACCTCTGCTCCCTCCTCACAGCCACCACTGTGGTACCAGCGCTCCTGGGTTGCCTTTGCCCAGTCCGTAGCATCCCAGAGTGCTGGCAACTGATAAATTAAGGTTATTATTTTTTTTATCGAGGTTATTTTCTTAAGTAGATGAGCCACACGTGCACAGCGTGCCTCCCACCGCTCCTGGGCACCTCCATTTCCACGATGGAGAGGTGGCAGAGGTCCTGGGGGCACTCCAAGGCTGTCTGTCACCTCCCCTGGGATTTTGCCACCAAAGCAGGGCTGTCTGCCCCGTTTTGCTGACCGCCGTTGCTGAGCCACGCTGTTAAATCTGTGATTTGGGCAGATTAAAGGGAGCTGTCGCCATCTGCCTCGCTCATCCCTCTGTGGGGACGCAGGTGGTGCCAATCCCTTGGGGTTCATGCGGTTCGTCCAGCTAGCAGGTACAATTCCCTGCTGCTGCGTTGGTATTTGGATGGGGGGACGACCACATGGATGAGCTGAGATGCTCAAGGAAGGCACCGCCACCTCTCAGCCTGATAAGGAGCGAGTGAACTTTTTGTTTCGCCCAAGCAAAGCCGTCATTCCTCGCTCCCTCTGCCTCTTGCTTCCCTTGGCCATTTCTCATCCCGGCAGCTATGCGATGCCATTTCTGCTTTAGCTATATTTCGATCAGATAAATGGGCAGAAAGGGGAAAAAGCCCTCCATGGGGGAGCACAGGCAGAGCATTTGGAGGCCACCCTTGCTCGCAGCAGCTTACGCCTTCACTTTATTTGACAAGAGGCAAGCATCCCCATGCTCCAGCTGAGTGTTATTTACAATTGTCAGACCCGTCACTGCCCCCAGAGCTGTGTGGCGTGCAGCTACGAGCCTGCAATAATTAACCTGACCCAGCTTCCAAACCCATTTGTCTAATGTCGGCGATTACACACGGAGGGATCGAGGAGTCACCTCCTTCTGGGCTGCCTCTCGCTTCCCTCCTGTGCCTCTGGCCGGGAGCCTCAGCTTCAGAGACGGCCCCGGCTCCTGCTGCGGGAGCCTTTGCTTTGTCTGCTGGAAATGCAGATGAGCGATCGGGATCAAGCAGGAGGGTATTGATGGATGGGAGCGAGACGGGGTGGTGGGCGACGCGCCCTGAATCATGCATGACGCGCTGCCGCCCAGGAGATCGCATCGGTGCCGCGTTTTTTTTTTCAGGAAAATCGCAGAAATTGCCCTGCCTGACGAGGGTCGGGGGTGGTCTGCGGTGTTGGGACCCCCTCCAACATCCCCCTCCAGCCTCCTTTGCTCCCACCACACCTTTGCTCCCCCAGCAGCATGAAGTGTACAGGACAGGAGGGCGGTGGGACTCGGGAAATCAATGGCATTCACATCTTAGACACCCGTCACACCTCCAGGAGATAAATGAAGGAGCAGAAGGGGGTTCAGGGGTAATCCACCCCATGATCAACAAATACACCCCAATCTACCTTCCCCTCAGTTGTTTTCAACAGATGAGCTCTGGGCTGCCAGCAGAAATCCTTGTTTATTGCTCCCTGCGTGCATGTGTGACCTTGAGATCCGTACCCCCACTGCCATCCCACCCCTCCAGGTCATTCAGTTTCCGTGTAGGTTGGCCAGTTTTTGGGTTTGGGGCAGACCCGAGAGCCCACCAGCATCGAGAGGAGGCTTTCCACCGACTTCAGCAGGCTCTGCAGCAACTTGAATCACAAAATATTTGGCATCTGGCTGCTTCCATCACATCCTCGCTCCCCGGGCGATGCCACAAGAGCTGCTCTGGCTGCCGGGCAGCAGCTCGAGCACGGCCTCCTGAGGAACACCAGCGACCATTAGCAATACAACCCTTCTAAATATTTAATGCTCTTTTCCTTTAGCAGGCTGGAATGAAAATCGCTCACACCCACGGTGCCCCTTCCCTGAAACCAGCGCTCAGCCGGCAGCGCCGCGAGGACTTCTCGCCCACGGTGCTGCCGGTGGCCGTGCCCAGGGGTGGCAGCAGCTCCCCGTCACCTCCTGGCATCCTCTCCCCCAAAAAAATAAATGCTTCTGGAGATACGTCAGCAAAACCTCCTCCATCAGGAAGGCCTGGCCGGGTGACACGCCGGCACCTGGGAACGTCTGATGGCTGCAGGAGGAAAGCTGACTGCTAAAATGCTGCCTCAGAGCGCTGAGAAATCTGCAAATCCGAATTGGCAGATTACTTTTAAAGGTGTCATTTGCTTATTTATTTATTTTTTTTAACCCCGGGGGCTTAGTGGAAAATTTCCGATTTAAATCGGGAGAGCCAAAGCGGCTGCTAATAGCTAGGAAGAGAGAACTGCAAGGGTGATTTGTGGCGCTCCTCTGGCCACTGCCTCCCCGCTGCCCACTTACTCATCTCCCCCGAGATCCGTGCCCCACTTTTCCACCCCGTGACTCATTTCAGAGAGCAGCAGCGCTGAGCTCAGCGCGCCGGGGCGCTCTGGCCTTCCTCCCACAGCGTTCAGCTGTTCCTCAGGCAGCCCGAAGGGGGGCTATTCCCCGCACCTGCAGTGCTGGAAAGAAAATCCTCGGGTTTATCTCGAAGTTCACCCTCGGCAACACCCCGGGACAGCCCTCCAACCCCAAATTCCCATCCTGGGGTGGCAGGGACAGGTCTGTCCCCGTGCCATCCCCCCGTGCCAGCAGCCCCCCGTGGGAAGAAAGGGCACGAGCTGCTCCTCTGCCTCTGCAGCATTCCCATCCAGAGGGTTTCCAGGAGCTGAGATGCTGGAAATCACCTTCCTCAGCAAGGAACCGAGCTGGTTCTTTGCTTTCCAAGCCTCTTTCCACGCCTTCATTTGGGAGAAATCAGTTGCAAAGTTTGGGGCTGATCGAAGTGGGAGACCGACGCCGAATGTAGAGCTGCGGCTGGTGCAGATCCTCTCCGCGCTGCCATGGAAACCAAACTAACTAAAAATAAGAAGTATGCCCATAAATGCCAAAACACACCCTGCTTCCGTGACGCGCGGCGTATCGGCCCCGCAATCTGCAGGCGTTATGCAACGGCCTTCACCGTTTCGCTAATTACACGGGGGGAAATTGGCTCCGGGTTGGGCGTTTTGCATAATTTAGGGAGGCAGGCAGGCTGCTCCCGGGGAATATTGGTGCTGTTATCGGGGTGAAAGCACGGACACCCTTCAGTCCTCCTGGGTGCCCGGCGGGGCTTCCCCCACGTCACCGCCACCTCCTGCTGCTCCAGCAACTTCAGGCACCTCCCAGTTGGTTCTTTTGGGGTGTTCTTCCCCAAAACGGTGCCAGCCACCCCCGTGCTCCCCAGGCATGGGGTTTTTGCTGGGATTTTGCACGGGATGAGGCGCTCAAACACCTCCCCGGGGGGTTTGTCGCAGCGCCGGGCACCGCAGCCAAGAGCGGTGGGGACCAGCCCCTCCCCAGGCAAACCCAGACATCTCTTCCCCCCCCTTTTTTTTTTTTAATTTCCCTGTTTAAAAGAGGCCTTTAAAAGCCAAATGCTTTTGGTGTTGATTTTCTGCAAAGAACTTGGAAACCATTGACTCGGGGGCACCCCATTACCCCGGGAGGTGGCACTGAGCAGGGCAGCTCCGTGCCCAGCCTGGCTCCGGGATGGCTTTTTGTTATGTTGGGGATCACTTCTCCCATGCCCATTGCTAGCTTTTTTTCTGCTTTTTTATTTTTTTCCCCCTTTTTCTCCTTCCTGCTGCCATGGCAACCTTCGAGAGATCCTGGGCACGGCGTTGGCCGCAGGAACATCAATCAACAAGTGACACCCCCAGCCAGCGGGGCAGGCAGATCCCGGGGGACATCCCCAATCCCCCCCCGGGTCCCCAGCACACAGCAGAGCCCCCCTGGGACCCTCTCCCTATTCTGGGGCAGGGTCGAGCCCCCCCAAACCCGGTGTGCGGGGCTGATGCACCAAGGGGATGAGCTGCAGGCACGGGGAGGGCTTCGGGGGGTCTCTTTTTGGGCAGCTCCACTTCAGATGTGGCTGGATCCCAAAGGAAAGCCCCAGTCCCAGCTCACGTCTCAGCAGCAGGGTTGGGAAATGCCAGCTCTGGCTGCCCAGCGTTTTGGGGTGAATTTTTCAATTCACCCCAAAGGAAAGAGTGAATTGAGAATGATGCGGGATCTTCATGGGTTTGAAAGGGAATTGCTGGCTGGGACTGAGCTCCGCTGCGAAACCTGGAGATGAGACGATGCTGCCTGCAAGGGACTTCAAAAGGGAGCGACATCTGCTCCTGCTGGGAGCAGCATCCCTGGCAGGATGCTGAGAAATATGGGGTGAGGGCAGCTGAGGACACCGGAGGGGGCATTTGTGCCCGCTCCTGGGCTGCAGCATCTCAGCAGCGAACATATCGTGAAAAAATCCAAAAATTTGCTCTCCAAATCCTCTCTGGGATGCCGCAGCTACAGCTGTGCCCGTGGGTGGAGGTTTGCCGGGGGAGGAGCGGGAGGTGGGCAGACGAAATTACCGGGGTGAAGGCAGCCAGAGAATAGGATCAGAGCCTCCGAGATCTTCGTTGTCTTCCCTATTTAGCTCGGGGAAATTTAGCAGCACCCGAGGAGGGCAAAGCTGTCTCCAGCAGGCTTCCAGAGCTCCCTGCTCATGGCTGGGCACCCCCTGGGACCAGGAACCCACCCCTGCCCTTTCCGTGCCCCTTCCCTGGGCATTGAATATCCCAAAAACAGCAGCATCAGGAAGGCTAACGGGGAAAAGGGGGCGTTATTATGGCACGGGGGAAAGTATCGGCGGAGCGAGGAGGGGAAGGAGTGAATCACTCACGGCAGATGTCCCCACGCTGCAAATCCCACCTGGCTGGGGAAAAAAAATAAATCATATTTTAAGGCTAAGAGGAGCCTCGTTGCTTATCTCAACAGCTACAGCAGAGCAAAACCAGAGCAAAACCCCCCTGAAACCCCGAAGCCCATGGCAAGTGGCCACCCCAGGCTGTTTTCGGCTCCGTCTCGTCCCTACCCGCCTGCTGCACGTAGGCTGCACGGGCTTGCGAGGGCCGGGGGAGGCTTTTGGAGTTGCTCTCCTTCAGGCTGTGTTTTGAAAATATTTCCCAGGTCCTGGCGGGGCTCAGTGGGGAGCCAAGCTCCCCTTCGGCTGGCTCCAAACAGCCTCGTGTTGGCTCAAAAAAAAGGCGATGGAAATCCAAATTTTGGAGAGGTTCTTTAGCCCCGAGCAGCGCCGGGGAGGACCTTCTCTCCCGGTGCTCCCTGCAGCTGTGGCTCTGCCTTTGTGCAGCGAGCAGGCTGCTGGAGGACGGCGTTCAATTCATTAATGCCCAATTAATGGCTGTAATTAGCTAGCCGCACATAAATAAGCAGCTGTAGCACGAAGCGAGCTCACAGCGCTTGCACCGGGGTGCCCTGCCTCACGGAACAGGAGCAGGAAATAATCCGTGCCGAAGGAAAACTCTTGATACTTGAGGTCCAGGGAAGACAGAGCAGAAAGTTCTGGATTTAGGCTGAACGTTTGGGTTTGGGAATTCAGCAGGACTGACCGAAAGCCCTCCCCGAGGACCCCCAAATGCCCCCCGGTCGCTGCGCGCCACGGGCACGCTGCAGCCCCTCGCCCCTGCTGCGGGCACGGGGAGAGGCGGGTGAGCTGGGGAACCCCATTTTCCCCCCAAAATGTGGGTTTGGAGGGGAAAAGCTTGGATTCTGGAGGCGTTGAGCACCGGGATGGTGCCACCTTCCCCTCGCAGGGGGCAGCGGGGCCGTGCCGTGCCGCGGGAGGCCGGCGGTGGCAGCCACCAGCCCGCTCCCCGGAGGCTGCGCTCCCAAACCGCGGCGGACAAAAATACCCTGGGAATGCGTCTTGCTCTGACTAAAGCGCTGCTAAAATAGGAGAAGACGCAAATCCCTTTTTAGCTGCTTCTCCCCAACCTCCTGCGTTTTCTCCCCCGGGGCTGCCAGCACCGAGCAGCCAGCGTCACGCCGGCCCCACCACCCGCAGCCTCCGGGGACGCGGTCCCTGCACGCCACCACGCTCCTCCTGCTGGGACGTTGCTTTGCTCTCACTGGAGGGGCCATAAAGAGCTCCTACGGACTCGATAAGATATCATTAATAAATGAGTGGTAACCCTTTATTATTATTTTTTAAGCTCCTCGGCTTGGGGCAGGCGGAGGCTGGAGAGCGGCGGTGCCGGCGGTGTTTGGGGTGGCACCGCACCATTTATGTGCCCTTTCCCCCCAAATGGATGGGTTGGGCTTCACCCAAAGCTGTGGGGCTTACACCATGAGATCTTCCCTTGTAGGGCATTAAAATAAAACCCTAGGACCTTTTGGTGCCTCTCTGTTTGATGTCCAGTCCTCCAGCTCTCCGGCTGTCTGATGGGGCCAGCGGAGAAGCTCTGCCACCCCCTGCACATCACCCTGGACCAGAAATTTTTCCCCTTCCCCTCTCCCCAGCCCCTCTTTTCGCTCCTTGCAGACGCTGGGGGTGGCAGCAGGAGCAGCGGGTGTCAAAACCCTTGTGCCGTGTGAGCGTCTGATTAAAATTCCTCGGGAGCTGCCACTGCAGGCTGCTCAGGTAGAGGCTGCTCTTGACGCGGAGCCAAATCGGTGGCGTTTTGCGTCTCGGCGACCGTGCGAACATGCAGCCAGACGTCCAGAGGCAGGAACGGAGAAATATTCACGGGGTGTGAGGCCGGTGGGGCTCGGCACGTGCTCGTTTATTAACCTGATCATTGTGGGTGAGCTGAGTGATGGTGTTCGGGGTTGTTCTGCGTCCCGGCTCACTGAGCAAGCAGGGATGTGTTCAGCAGTGAATTGAACCACATCCAGGCAGACACAGCCCGTTATTTTCAGATCTGTGGGGATTTTATCCCAGCCCTGGCAGCCCGGTACGGTGACCCGTTACCTGCCATTAAAACCAGGTGCCTAATTGCCAGCTTGAGTTTTTCAGGCCTGAGCTCCGGGAGCACACACCTCTTCCCCTGGAAAAACAGCCCCAGGGCTCTGCGTTGCCTCACATCACCCATTTAGATCCGTTTTATTTCACCTGTCCCTGATCCAGCGGGGTATCTCGGGCTCCAATGCTGCTTTGCCCCGTTTCCAGTCCCACATCTTTGCCCTCGCAGCGATGCTGAAGCGAGCCCTGCTTGCTGGGGGCCCTGCTGGAAGGGTTTTGCTCGCAGCCAACCTGAAGACAGCCAGACAGCCTCAGCGGCGCACAGCTGCAGAACCGAAGTTGTGTTTTTCTTCTCACTTGGGGCTTTTGCTTATGCTCGGTGAGTTTTTTATAGCGTGACATTTCCCCGTGCAACGAAGGAACCTGCAAAACACAGCGGGGAGGAGGTGGCACAGGCAGGGATGCGCTGCAGCTCAAAACCCTGCTCAAGCCCCCAGTTTGATATGGGTGGTCCCAGGGCACCCCAAATCGCCCTCACCCCTTTCCCCTTGCTGGCACCAGGTCAGGCAACATCCCCAAAACCAGCAAGCTCTGCGGGGACCTCGGAGAGGAGCTCTGTGGCCACCGTGCCCTTGCTCGAGCCGACCCCTCTGGCAGGGATGAAGGCATTTCTAGGGAAAAGCCCCCGCAGGGAGCCGGAGCCGGGTCCGCCAGCAGGAGCTGCTGCTGGCTGGCATCGCCTCGCCTCCAAAAGTGCAAGGGCAATCAGCATAATGGCCTCGTTTACAGTGGAAATCCAATTACCGCGGGGAAGCATTTCATTAGGGTGGATTTTCTCTGCTGGCTGCCACGCGTCGGGAGCCTGCTCGTGGCACGACGGGCTCACTGCTGCTGCTGCTGCTGCTGCTGCTGGCATGGGGTGGTGACAAAGCAGGACATCTGTGACCCGTGCTGTTCCCCCACCGGCTCCCAGCTGCCCGATTTCCCCTTCGTGTGCCTCTCCTTTCTGTCCCAGCCGCTCCGCCAGCCCCCGTAAATCCGGCTGATTACAGCAAGCCCTCCCCGCGGCGAGCCTGTGGTGGCTTGGCTTTCTAGGAAAACACCCTCCGGCGTTCCCCTAATCCCATTAGTGTCCCCTTATCCCCCTGTGGGTCCGGGGGGCAGTAGCTCAGGCAGTGTAGGAGGTGGATGGGGGCAGTCGGGAGGCATTTTGGTAAGAGCGGAGTGCACCCGGTGGCAGTGGCAGCTCGGCTCCCCGCGAGCACTGCGTCTCCTCACCTCACCAGCTCAGACGGTTTCAGTTCAGGAGTGGTTTATTGGCTTCTCCTTGGTTTAGGAATTTGGTTTGGGTTCACTGTCAGGCAGCAGACGGGGCTGTGGTAGAAGGGGAGAGCGTAAGGAAGTGAAAACAAGGGGCAAGGCTGGGCAGGAGGGGGGAGAGTGCTCCTTGGTGGGGCCATTTTAGCCAAATCCCTCCCTGCCCTCTCCTTTAGATGCCTCGGTAAGAACCACGGGGGCTCGGTTTTCCCATGTTTGACCTTCAGACCTCCTGCCCTGCAGCAGGAGCACGCCGATGCCCTGCACGTAACAGGGTGCATCCATCACCTTTCCCTCTGAGAGGCAAGCAAACAGCCCGGCGCTTCCCACACTAATTCTGCGGGGTCTCACAGCGCCCTGCTCAGCTCCCAGCCCCCCTGCACACCCCTGCGTCGAGGCTGGGCGATAAGCGAGCCTGTGCCTGTGGGTTTTGGCCACCCACGTGCTGTTTTGGAGCCCCTCACCCAGCAGGATCACCACAGAAGGACGGGCAGCGCGCTCCAGAAGCGCTCGAGAGAACGGCTGGGTGCGCTGATCACCGCCTCCCCACGGGGGCTTCTGATTCAGCACTGACATTTCGTTTTCTCCAGCATCCTCTGGCTGAGGAAAGCTTGGTGATGCCTGCAGCCAGAGCTTCCTCGTGCCCCCTCCCTGCTGTCACACCACCAGCCCCGCGGTGCCTTTTGGTGCCCCGGTGTCACCCGTGCCACCGGCGGGTGCTGGAGGCGCGCTCCTGGCAGAGCAGCTTCCCTTTTTAGCCTGGCTTCTCGCTTGGTTTCTCAATGACATTTTAAGGCAGAGGCAGGCGGGGATCTGTGGGTGAAGGAACATTTTGCATCAGCCCACACAGCAGCTCCAGCACCCTCGGTAAGGAATGTGTGGGCAAGGCACACGGGGCTCTTCAAAACAGCACGGCAGCGACGTGTGCCAGCGAGAACACCCTCTGGGGAACAGAGGGCAGGGCTCTCATTAGGGAATCATTGACTCAATTATTCCCTTAAAGCATATGGAAATGACTATTTTTATTTTTATTTTTATTTTTATTTTTATTTGGTGGTGTTTTCATCTATCCCTACGCTGGCAGGGAGGGGTACTGACAGGACACGAAAAGCCCACCTGATAAACACATGGCTCAGAGGCTGGTTTTATTAAGTTCTTTTAGCCATTTTATTAAGAAAAGTTCTTTTATTAAGAAAAGGTTACACATCGACAAGTTCATATAACAAGTGTGGGGTGTTGCAGAATCTCGTCCGCAGCTGATGGCCCCATCTGCTCCTCTGTAGGACTGTCCCGTAGGATGCTGATGCGTCTCCAGCGGTGCGTCAAGGAGAGGCAGCCAGGAGCGTGGTGTCATGGGCTCATGTCCCTGTCCAGCGCTGAGGCTAGCAGAGAAGCAAAAGCACTAACAGGGGAACCCCTGTGTGTTGTGCCACCCCCCTCCTGGGCCCACCGTGTCACCAGCCCCACTGTGATGTGGCCGTGACATCAGTGGGGCTGGTGCCAGCAGCACAATGTGGGAAGATTGGGAGTTGACCTTCCTTAGCAAGTGGCCATGGAGTCCAGGGATCTCTCCTGTAGAATGCTGACGTGTCATGGGCTCGCGTCCGTGTTCAGCGCTGAGGCTAGCAGAGAAGCAAGTACGGGCAACAAGAGAACCGCCATGACTAATACCAGGCCTCTCCTGGGCCCACCCTGTCCCCAGCCCCACTGTGATGTGGCCTGACATCACCAGGGCCTGTGCCAGCAGCACAATGTGGGAAGATTGGGAGTTGACCTTCCTCAGCATGTGGCCATGGAGTCCAAGGATCTGTCCTGCAGAATGTTGTCGTGTCATGGGCTCGCGTCCGTGTCCAGCGCTGAGGCTAGGCAACAAGAGAACTGCCCATGTGTAATACCAGGCATCTCCTGGGCCCACCCTGTCACCAGCCCCACTGTGATGTGGCCGTGACATCAGTGGGGCTGGTGCCAGCGGCACAATACGGGAAGGGACTGGGTGTTGACCTTCCTTATCATGTGGCCATGGAGTCCAGGGATCTCTCCTGTTGAATGTTGAAGGCCGTCTTGCTCTGTCGTTTTCCAGGATTCTATCTGTAATAATAAATAATAAAAAAAAACAGCTGGAGGGGAGCGGCCGCCCTTCATTGCCCTGGAGGGCCTCTCCTCTCCCTCCTCAGCCCCAACTCATCTGGCTGCTCCTCGGCTGGACTGGCCGGCCTGGCCTGCTGCGGCCCTTTTATAGCTGCTCCCCCTGTGACACGGCCACCGCCAACATTCTGTCCCCTGTGACATGGCCATGGCATCACCAGGACCAGTGCCCACCAAGCAGAAGAAGCAGTTAAATAAAATAAAGTAAAATAAAGTAAAATAAAAGTCTAACAACAACCAACAGCTGCTTGTAATTCTGGGGAGGGAAATTCAGCAGCTGTAAGATCGGTTTGAAGATCAGCAGCTCAGCAAAGGTTACAAGAGCATCAAATCCTGCAGGTGCTGCCTACCCACTGCCACATTGTAAAGATTTGTGTGGTACTTGCTGCTGAGATTTGTGGGTTTGAAGGCTCAATTGCAGCAGAAAAATGTTTGCTGTCTGGAGGTGATACTTCACACTTTGGGTATGAAAGATGTCCAGTGCCCAACCCTGTGTCTGCAAGTGCCTGACAGTGCTGAGGATGTCTCAGCCAGAGCTGTAGACTTGCATCTTTCTTTCTCTTACGTGAAACGTTTTGGTGCTGTTTGGGGCTGCCCAAAGAGACGGCTCCGTCTTTGTCCTTGGACGTCTTCAAAAGCCGGCTGGGCACGGTCATGGGCAACCAGCTCTGGTGGCCCTGCTTGAGCAGGGGTTGGCCTCCAGCCTCAGCCGGTCTGGGATTCTGCAATTTGGGGAAATCTCCTAGAGACTCAAAATGCAGCAAAGATGCAGCAAATCCCTAGTGAGAATGTATGGATGCTGCCTTCAGAGAAATGTAGCTGAATCACCAATATGTTGACCTAAGTAGAAAATGTAATTACCTTTTGTTTCCCCGATGTAAAACTCTGTCGTGTTACAAGCAGTGAGGTTTTGTATAGCTACGTTTCTCAGATGTTTAAGTACATATTGCAGCATTTCTTTTTATGTGCTGTGTCTTCAGAGTAAATCCCAAACTCTTATTTTTCCCCTGCCTTCTACTGCTGGGTTTTGTGTTGTTTTTTCTTGAAGGCGAGGGGGGCTACAGCGCTTCTCTGTAAAGTAAGAAGCGATGTCTCTTGCTTTGGTCTCTGGCAGCATTTGTCACTCTGTTAAATGGAGAGCAGGCTCAAAATATGATTCGGAAATTTCACCAGTGTTCTCTTCAGGGAAAAGAAACATCCGTGCAACTCCAACCAGCGGATGCTTTGCTGTGCATCACTAATTTGCCCATTTCGTTTACGTTCGAAGAGTTTGAAGGACTTGTGTGTGCTTATGGCAATGTCGAGAGGTGTTTTTTGGTGTACAATGAAGTCACTGGCCATTCCAAGGGCTTGTAAAGGGGAAAAAAATAAGAAGCATCGTGTAAGTAATTGTACAAGGACATCTGATTTATGGCAAAGAATTCTGTGCTGCTGTTAGGTTCAGGATAGCCAGGAATATTGTGTGATTTTTGGCTCTTATAAAAGTCATAATTGTGTAGTGAGGAGGGAAGCATTGTTTATCCTTGTTTCTGGACAACTGAGACTCCAAATTTGGGTGCAGGATAAGAAATATGGTCAGCACAGTTTTCAGGCTGTGGTTTCAGACAAGTTTCTTGCACTGAGCAATGTTGTTGCTGCCAACTTGCTTCTTTTGCCTTTGGACCTTTCTAACCGGGCTCCTTATTTTTCCATCCTGTTGGTGAGCATCCACTGGGAGAGAAGTCAGGAGAGGCAAACTGCGAATGGAGAAAACTTCCTGCTCTGTCTTCAAGAGATGGAGGGAGAGTTGATTTTACCCTGTTTGGATGCATTAAGGTGGCCAACCTCCTCATCAGGGCTGCCTGCGTGGGGAGCCCTGGGTGTGGGACAGCAGCTCGGGAAGCAGAAAAAAAAATATCAAATATTGGTTATAAAAATAGAAGGGGAGGTGTTTGGAAAACCTTGCGAGAAGAGATCCATTAAAGCGAGCACGGGAAACGCACGGCTGCTCTGGAAAGGTACTGTCAGAGGGCAAAGAAAAAATGCCAAATTGATTTTAAAACCTTTTTTTTCAAAAAGGAGCAGCGGGCTCCCTGCCGACAGGCAGCCAGCGCCCGCTCCTTCTGACCGCAGAAACGCGTCCCCCTTCCGAGGCTCCTTGTGACTTCCGTATCCAGGAGGAGAATTTAATCCAATCTGCCCCAATAATCCAGCAAAACCTTCTGGAGAGCCACCAACTGACAGCAGCGAAATGCTGGGCTCTGTTCCAGATCACCTTGTGCATCTCAAGGATTTATTCCTGGCTTCAGAAGCAGAATCGCTGCCCTCTCAGCTACCCAGGAGAGCTCCTCCAGCCCCAGAGACCTCGCTGAAAGGACAGGTTGGATTTTTACACCTTGTGCCAGGCTGGGACTGGGACTGAACTGGAAAGCAGTGGTGCCAGCAAGCTTTTGCTGGTTCTCTTTGCTGGTTCCAGCCCCCCCTGTTGCACAGGCATCGCTTCCCGTGGCGGCAGTGAAACACGAGGCATTGCTGACATCTCCCCTGCCTCACTGGCTTTTGAAGAGAGAAACTGGGCCCAAACTGGGATGTTTTCATTGCCATATTTCATAGCATCATAGCACATTTCGTAGCTGAACATGGCCTATTTTCCGTCGCCTGAACAAGCCCCGTGCACGCAGCTTTTGCAGGAGCTCCTAAATCAGCACAGGAATACCCTGCACAGACCTTCCTCTTAAAAAAAAGTGGTGTTTTAAAAGGCAATTAATTTAATAAAATTTCCCCTTGTATGTCTTTGGACACCCTCGGGCAGGTTCCTGTGCTGGCCTCAGGGCAGGTTTCTTGTCGCTAAAGCACAGCAAATGGGTTTCCATCAGCACGGCGTTCACCGTCTCCTGAAAACGAGAGTACATCCTGTACAACGAGAGTACATCCTGTAAAACACGAGTAAATCACTGCAAAACAAGAGTAAACGCCCTGGTTTGTGCATCTTCCGTGGCAAAACGCTGTCAGCAGAGGAAGGAGCAACACTGGCACTCCTGGCTGCCTGACATTTCCCTCGCTTTCAGTCTCTTTTCACCCCCAAGCTGAACCCTTGCACGCTGATGTATTCCAGCCTTGGCACAAATATTTGGGAAGGTTTCTGCTCATATCAGTTCAGCAGGCTGAGGCTGAAGCTACAGAAGACAGGCAGCTTGCTTCACGCAGCGCCAGCTCTTGCCCGTGTTTCTCCAAGGTTATCTCAGCTCGTCCCCGATTTTGGAAATTCGGTGGCTCCGCCACCCTTGCTGCAGGAATTTGCCTTCTGCTGGTCCTGCTGGATCTTGCCAAGCTGGCTGCCTGCTGCCACGGGGAAAGTGTGGAAATGGGGAGGGTGAGGGAAGAAGCAGGAGCTGATCTGGGGTGGGAGGAAGCGAGCAGCTGCTGTGGCACAGCCCTGTGGTCTGAGCAGCAGCGTGAAATGAGCCAAATGTGCGGCGAACGCGGCTTTCTTCAGCCTTGTTTCTGTTTTTTGGAGCTGTTCTCACACCAAAACCCTGCTCCGAGGGGCGCAGGACAAAACCTTGCCCCAGGAAAGCCATGAACGCAACAAGAGTTCTATCAGTTAATTAATTAGTTCAAAACTAATGGGAGCACGAGGGCAATGGCAGGCAGGGCGAGGGGTGATGCTGTCGGTACGGCAGCTGGGTGCAGTCGAGAAAGGTAAATGGAAACTGCTGGAGTGGGACGTGGGCCTTTGGCACAACCCTAATTATTTTTTAAGAGGTGAAAGAGGTGTTGTATATGAGCCAGAGGATGGTGAGATATTGGGGAGGGGAGCTGAGGGCATGGGAGGGAAATCGAGATGGGGTGGGATGAAGAGGAGGGCTTGGGGGGAGAGAACAGGGAGCAGAGGCTCAGCTGCTGGTACCTGGTCAGTTTTTCTGCCTTTCCCTAAAGTGTCAAACCTGGAACTGGAGGAGGGGAAGGTTTGAGAAGGCCAGGGAGCTAGAAAAGACAGCAGAGGAGTTACCCCAGGAGAAGCGATGGGAGCAGACGGGATGGGAGCCCTGACACTTCTCCCCATAAGTGTCCCATTCCCACACCGAATCCTATCTGGGAGCCCCCCGAGGTGTCCTGACGCCTCGAGATGTTCCTGAGAGGCAAAGCCAAAGAGGAAGGCGAAGTTAATTAGTGCTGGAGTGGGAGCAAGGTGCCCTTGCGAGAGAGGAGGGGGATGAATCCTCCAAGGCGCTGAGTCTCTTTGGCGCAGCACCCGATGCTAAAAAAGCGATGACACACACATTATATTTTATTTATAAAGCTATTTCGGAATGCTGCTTGAAAGAGTTAAAGCAAATGAATAAACATGCGAGACAATATTAATTGTCTGCAACACAATCTGTTTGACTTTTGGTTTATAAAGATCTCTCCGCTTTCGTTCCCATGGTAACTGCTGCGCAAAGACACACTTTCCCTAATCATCTCCGCCGAGTTTAAGGCAATTTTGTAATCCAATCAAACACAAAGCAGAGAATTTGCTTTTGCATTGAGAAAACCGCTACCTAATGAGCAAACAGTGACTGGGAGAGGCCAGATTTACAAGGATGACCCTGGAGAGGCACTTCATTACTGAATAATTAGCAGTTGCCGGAGTTTCTCAGCACACCGAGGGGAACGGCTTGCGGATGGTGGATGCGAGAGGGGCTGGTGTAATTCCGAGGTCTCCCGAAGCAAACCGTGCTGCGCAGAGCATTTGCAGCAGCTGACGCAAGCTGCAGCCAGGAGCGCGTTGCATAACGGCAGGAGCCGAGGCAGCGAAGCTCTTGCGATGAAGCTGAAGCTTTCGAGGACTCAAAACCCCAAAACGCGGTCCTCGGACCCCGTGAGCCCACGCTGGGGCAGCTCCGGTGCTGGGAGGAAGGAGGATGAGGCTGGAAACCCAGAGCTGCAAAAAAGCAGTTAGCTCTTGACTTTAATCCTTCAGACACTGAAGCCTGTAAGAGTGGCCAATTTTGCCATAAGGCTGAAGCTAGAAAACAGCCAAATAAATTAGGTAGGATCAGCCCATGTTCCTACAGCGGTACAAAAGACAGCCCGAGGCCTTCCTATGACTTTCGTGGTCAGCCTGCTTTCACCTTGGGCTCCAGGACAATGACTTCACGTCTCCTGCCTCATATGATCCCTTGCAGGAACGCTCTCTGCATAATCTCCTGGCATTTCATAAACGCAGCCTCTGTAAATCAGGTCAGGGCTCTGATGCTGTACCTCCCCCAGGGACTGCAGAGCTTGAAATAATGACCTGGCCAGCACTCTGCTCTCCCCAAGTGGCCCTTCAAAAGCTCGGCCCCAGGCAGACAGCCCCGGGGTTCCTCCCCATCATTTGTCTGGTTCGGTTCAGCTTGCCATCAGGAAATGTAAGGGAACTTAAAAAAAAAAAAAAAAAAGAGAGAGAAAATATGCAGAAATAGGGCTGGTTCAAGTTGTTCGCGTTTCAAATATAGTTGAATTAACATTCTGAAAAAAAAAGAAAAAGAAAAAAGGAAGAGAGTGGGTGAATTGGCATGGATGTTTTTCCCATTTTTGACCGCTTACGGAACTGTTTGAATTCACCAAATTTGTTCGTCTCTGTGGCTCTAGCTTTGGGCGATATGTTGAGGCATTCAGGCACTTTGGTCTTGGTTTTTCACTCGCAGTCTGAAAGAAAACAAACTCCGAAGGAAGCAGACTCTTTCTCCTCCCACTCCTACCTGCGGGATCTGTTTTTCTGAGGCACAGATGTCATTAAGAAAAAAAAAGAAAAAAGAAGATGATATCTTGGTTGCGCAGTCATTTTTTGCTTTATCATCTTCCATATTTTATTAGAAATAATAATAATAATAAAAAAAAATAAAGCTCTGTGGGCAGGAGGCCTTGTTTCCTGGGCTCAAGTGTCTCATGGCTGAATCTCCCGTCTCTGACAAGTGTTCTTGCTGAGCAAACCTTTCCCTGCAGCTAAAATACTCATAACTCCTCTTCTGTCTCTAATAATAACCTAAACTTGTGTTTCAGCCTCTTTCTGTGCATCAGTAGCACTTACTCTGTCCTAACTGATTGTGGAGCTTACAGAGACCTGGTATTTTTGTAACCCTGGCCTTGGCCAAAATGACCAAAGCGGTGCGGTGCGGGGGGAAGAACTGCAGACTGAGCACCTGTACCCCATCTTCTTAGAAAAATCAACCTAAAAATAGGAGAAAGAGCATTACCAGGCACAGAAAAAGCCCTCCGCTAGGACACCATGCTCTAACAGGATGCCCTAGCAGGCAATGCGGGTCATTCCTAACCAAGAGGATTTTTTTTCGCTTTCCTCCCTGTCTAGAAGCAGCCTCAGCCCTGCCGCCGTGTGGCAGCGAAAAGAAATCCCAAACCGATCCCCTGTGGGTTCACCCTACCAGGCAGGGGAAAAGGGACCTGCTTAGCACTGTGGGGTTGATTTTACAGATGGGAATTTGCCCCTGAGGATCTCCACCACCCCACCAGAGGGGCCGGTGCTTTGCAGGACCGCTCGGGGCTCTCTCGGGGGATGCGGACAGTTTTTGGGGTTTGCCAAAAGGATGGCAGGTCCACGATGGTCCTTAGGGATCAAGGGTGTTTTCCCCACTGATCATCCTTTCCCTTTTGGGTGGTGGTGCAAACTGAGGCCAAAGTTGGTTTTAAAGGTGCGATATGCTGGTAAAAGCACAGATCACAGCACACAAACCTCTTTGTGCAAACACTTTAATTGAATGTAAATGCCAGCAGAGCACCTCTGACAGTCTGGATCATGCATTTTTTATCCCTTCTGTACACCAGGATGTGTGGACAAACTCTGAAAAAAGAGAACTCATTAAGGATCGGTACCAAAAGCTGTTTAATATATGTTGGGCTTCAACTTAGACCATACAACCTGCAAAGGGAAAGAACCTCGAGGCCTGAGGATCCCTCTTCAGATTGAGGAATAAGTGGAGAAGGGCAATCCCAGGATGGTCTTGGAGACATAGTAGCTCCATCAAAATCAAAGCCACGGGGATCTGCAGCTTTGTGAACGCTGAGGTACCTGAGATTGCTCCTGCAGAGGAGCATCATACCTTCAAGGGAGAATAAGAGGAGAGAAGGGGACTGGATGGTGGTGACGAGTAGGTTAAAGCCGTGCTGTGCCTCCATCCTCTGCCCGTTTCTAAAATAAGACATTTTTTCCTTCACGGTAACAGAGCAGGCACAAAAGAAAGGGAAAAGGGGTGGTAGAATCAGGAGCTGTGTTCGTGTGTTAAAGGCACTCAGCGTCATCTCCTGTTGGGTTGGTTATTAAATCTCTTTATTCTATTATAAGCCTTGAAAGGGCAAACATTGCTCTTACAGTTTGGGAGGGCTGAACAGGCGAGAGGATGCATGCATAAAAGATATGGCCAAGGTCTGCTTGTTTTCAAATGCCTCAAAACTTTTCAAAGAAGCAAGAAAATGTCAGTGTAATACTAACGGAGATGAGGAGTAATCCACAGTAGTTATTAATTAAAATAATTATTAGTACCAAGAGAAGAGGAGGTATGAAGTCATATTTTTGTGGATCTTTCAAGCTGTTTCCATAGGGAGCTTAGTGTGCCTCTGAAACTACTCTTTATTTACAGTAAACGCCTACCAGCTCCTTTCTCCTTGAGCACAGCAGCGTTAAATGGCAAAATCACTCTCCCCATCTCTCAGTCCCACACGTGCCCTTCTAGGTGGGATTCGGTCCCTGAAGAGCTCTCCTGTGGTGTCATCTGAAGGCTGTGTTGCCATTTGCTCCTGTTGTAGCCTCTATTCTGTTTTTTCTTTTGTTAACACACACATGGATGAAATCAAATTCATCCTCTGTTCAGTCATCTGTGTGGACACAGCTGTTTGGTAAGGCACGTTTAATTATCCTCCTGTTCAGCATGTAAGAGAGGTGAGACCCTGCATCCAGCCACTTCTCCTAGGATGTAGATCAAAGCCATGTGGCTTGGTAGGCACCCGACCTCCACACAACAGTAACGCAGCACAATTGATAAGCATCATCTTATTCCTGAATACATCTTAAATTATCAGGATGTGTACCACTACTCTGAAGAACTGAAGACAGCTCTTAGCATCTCGTGACTGATGAAGAACTGAAGTGTTCTTGGATTTTCTGTAACAAAATTTTCAAAAAAAAAAAACCACAGTTATGACTAAAGCAGAATGGCAGTGAGAGTGCTGCCAGCAGTGAGTTGTTCCTGAACCCTGAATCAATGAATAATAACCTTCATCAAGTCCTTACTAATGCCTTAGTGTCCTCATACAGGAGGAACATACACATTGTACTACGGAAAAGATGCCAAAATTAAAAAAAAAAATCCCAAATGCTGATTTATTCCTTTCCCTGCCCTCCTCTAATGGCTGCTCCAGACTAGCTCTCTCCACCTGCCAAAGCCCTAAATTGTGGGATATTAAATTCTGGCAAAAGCCCCTGTGAAAGATGCAGGGAAAGAAACGATCCAGTCAGAAAAGGTGACATTACATTACCACAGCCTCTTCTGATCGAGAGCTGGCAAAAACTTTGTGGAGAGGATGTATGCAGTGATATGGCTTAGTGGAGGACTTTAGTGTTAGGTCAGGGGTTGGACTGGGTGATCTTGGAGATCTCTTCTAGCTTTGGTGATTGTTTGATTTGGTGATATGTGCGTATCAAAAAATAGATTAATCCCCTTGAATACCTTAAGGTATCAACAAACTTGCCCAGGGAGGTGGTGGCGTCACCGCCCCTGGGGGTGTTGAAGGAGAGGTTGGACGTGGTGCTGGTGGACCAGGTGATCTTGGAGGGCTTTTCCAACCCTACTGACTCTGTGATTCTATGATTCTAACTCCTGAACTGCCATGAATTGCCATGTTTTTCCCTGTGACCTTCCAGCTCAGCCTTGCCCGCTTCCTCCCCTCCCCTCCCACCACAGCCTGCCCCAAGCACCCCCAGCTCTCTCCCCCTCAGGTAGAAAAAAGGACACAGCACACATTCACAGCCTTTGTTTCAGCTCTTTATTCACATTTAAAGGTCTGCCCGTGAGGTGTAGAGGGGAAGAGGAGCCCTCAGCGCACAGCAGCCCCATAGGGTTGGAGCAGCTCTGCAACATGGCGGCCCCTCCCGCCTCACCCAGCCCCTCCCAACATGGCGGCGGGCTCAGACCCTCCCGCCTCACCCATCCCGCTCAACATGGCGGCGGGAGAAGCCCAGCCACCCCCCATTGGCCAGCCGCAGCGCCCGCGAGCCGTGATTGGCTAACCCCACCCCCCCTCCCCGCAACTCGACGCCCTATAGGCTGTCCCTCGCCTTAACCCCGCCCCTATCCCCTCCCACAGGCGCGCGGCGGACGGGGAGGGGGGCGGGGCGTGCGCGATGACGTCGCACGCAGAGCACGCTGCGGAAGGCAGAAGCGCGGCGGCGCAAGATGGCGGCGGTCGGGTGGCGGCGCGCTCTGCTGGCGCTGCTCCTGGCGGCCGGCGGCGCCGCCGCGCTGGGCAGGCCGAGCCCAGTGCGGGTGCTGTCGGACGGCACGTGGAGGGAGCTGCTGCACGGCGAGTGGATGGTGGAGTTGTGAGTTTTTGGGGACCGGGGTGGGTAATGGGGAGGGAGAGGGGTTCCTGGAGGCCTCCCCCCGGTGATGGTTTCCGTGTCCTGCCGCAGCTACGCGCCCTGGTGCCCCGCCTGCCAGAGCCTGCAGCCTGAGTGGGAGAAGTTTGCTGAGTGGGGGGAGGATCTGGATGTGAATATCGCCAAGGTGGACGTCACGGAGCAGCCAGGTGGGGCGGGGAGCCTAAGGGGAGGGTGTGGGGGGGTGTGGGGGGGGGCGGCTTTGGGGAACTGGGGGAGGTGGGAGGTGGGGTCTGGGCTCTGGGCGGCAGCTCGGGCACTAGGCAGTGGGCTGTCCGGGCTGCCGGGGCACAAAATGCAACGGGGAGGCTTCTTTGGGGACTGAATGGGAAGGCTTCGAGGAAATGCTTCTTTTCATTAAGTACTGTGCAGACTTAAAAATTTACCTTTAGTCTTTTCTGTACTATTAATAAAAGGGAGCATGAGCAACAGGTTTCTCTCTGCTGAAGCTCGCTTCCCTGATCTGCTCTCCTGTTCATAAGGGATTTGTAAAAACTGCTGAAGGTGGTGCTTTCTCTGAAGGCATGCAAGAACTTCTGAAACTTGCCTCACTCGGTTTGTTTTCGGTGAGCACTGGAGTCTGCACCTCCTTGTGGACAAAAAAAAAAAAGCATATTTAAAGAGGTGCAGCCCAAATGTTGAGTGGAGTGGTTACCCTCAGCCATCTCTTCTCCCATCACCTGTGGAGAAGTTTTCTCCCATTTTTTATAGCCCCTTCCTTTAGAAGGTGTGCTGTTTGATACACACAAGTTCATGTGATCACCTAGGAGCAGCTGCTTTTATTTGGGTGTATAATAACAGTTCCAGCTGTTCCTTTTATACAACAATTCTGTACTTCTCTGAATATAACTTTTTTTTTTCTTTTCCACAGGATTAAGCGGGCGATTTGTCATAACAGCTCTTCCTACCATCTATCAGTAAGTATGCAGTGTGACTTTTTGTTTGAAGAGGAAATAACTTTTTATGCTTTTTGGGTCTAAGCAAATGAGATTTACCATGCTTTTTAAAAACATGAGTGTCTCTACACAGAGACATCCATTGCCTTATCTCCAGTGACCTTACAGTGCCACCAGTGCTTTCCTCCTCTTTGCCCTCAGGCCATATTTATTCCATCTTTTCATGGGTGTTCCCCTTTTGCAATCTTTTCTCTGTAGGTTGATATTAGTGCTGCTGGGTGGCAAGTGCGTTAGGAAGATCCTTATCTCTGGATGGAATTGCAGCCTGAGCAAACCAGGATTTGTGCAGTCAGGGTTCTTAGAAAACAAGTCGGAGCCAGTATCATCTACAGCAAAGCAAAACTCAAAGGAAAAAGGGCGGGGAGGGAAGATGTTGAGTGAAAACAAATGTTTCAGCTGCCTGAAATAAAGGACTTGTTCTGTTCTTCCTTTACAGCTGTAAAGATGGGGTGTTTCGGAAATACCAGGGCGCAAGAACTAAAACTGACTTCATCAACTTCATCAGTGACCAGGAATGGAAATCCATTGAGCCGGTTTCGTCGTGGTTTGGTCCTTCCTCTTTCCTGTAAGTTTTGGTGTGATTTTTATAATCGCTTTTTGTCAAACACGTGCACTTGAAGGACGTGGTGGGAGAGATGCAGCACGTACGTGCTCCACCTGGTGCTGCGTGGGGAAGGACGGGTCGGTACAGGCCCTGGGTTGTTAACAGCTCACGCAGCAACTCGGGGCTGGCAACGGGGCTGTGCACAGGATGTGTTCTGCGGCTGGGAAATGTTCTCGGTGGTTACTGCACGTGCTGTGGGGTGGGGAGAGGGGTGGCTCCAGAGCAGTCGAGTAACTGAGCAGTACGGCGTGGTGGGAATGAGATTGGCAGAGGCAAACAAAGCCAGTTGTTCGTGGTTTCTCATCTCATTTGAGAGATGTCAGCTGTCACTGCAGTGACTGACCTGTGCTGATTGTCCTGGGGTTTAAGCAGGTTTGGGATCGTTGGTTCACTTCATGAAGTGTTATGCTAGATTGAAATCTTCCATTTTTGTCTTCTAAAAAGCTCAGCTTCATTATGTTCTCTACTTGCAATGCTATTTGAATCTCCAAACCGTGTAGTTTTCTTACAATGTATTATCTCCCCACCAAGGAACACATGAAATCGGGTACTAATTTCAGGATTAGTAGGTTTTCTATTGGAAGGGTACAGCACAGCTCCTTTGTGCACATTGAAGGAGCATGTGCAGGTCTTTATTCATGACTGCCTGCTTCTGCAGCTCACCCATTAACAACTTCTGTTGTCTTCATGCTTTGATTTCTCCTTTTTTTTATTTTTACAGGTAGCCAGTGCTTAATGCCAAATTTCACAGTAGCAGGGAAATGTCAGAACCAGCAGAATATCCGTAGCAGATAGCCTGGTCTTTTTTTACTTGTATTTAACACAAAGCTAAACTCAGCTGCCTGAAGTTCTCTCAGTTCTTACATAACCTGAGCTTTTTCAACAGGTTCTTTGTTTTAGTATAATGTCCAGATGATTAATTATTAGTATATGTTAGGATCTTAAATGGAGTTCCAGCTGGCTTCTCAGAGGCTGTTGATCCATATATAACTTAGAATATAAACACAAGTAATTAAAATGAACGTGCCAGAGGGCCAAGTCAAGGCATTGGTGGTTGTCCAGATGTGGAATATGGTGCAGGGTGATGCTGGTTCTAAAGATAGCTTCGTGGGAAATGGGTGCTTACTGCAGGAGAAGACAAAACAGAAGATAAAAACCAAAGTAGTCAAAAGGGGAAACCGGGCACGAGCAGAGAATTGTTCAATGTGCAGCTAAATAGTGACTAGTCAGGCAAACGAGAAGATAACAGACATTTGACTGACTTGGATGCTTTCAGTTAATTTTTTTCTGCTTTCTTTCAGGATGAGCAGCATGTCAGCTCTGTTTCAGTTGTCGATGTGGATCAGGGTATGTGCTCAGATCTCAACTTTGTTTCAATATTTAGGATATTCAGCTATCTGTGAAATGACTCTCCTGTTTTTTTTTTGTTCTAGCACTGCCATGGTTATTTAACAGAAAGCGTTGGAATACCAGTTTGGGGCTCTTATGCCATTTTTGCCTTGGCAACGCTGTTCTCAGGACTGATACTGGGACTTGTAAGTGAACCCCTTGAAGCAGAGTGGCTCGTGTCTGCTGTGGTGTCTTTGCTTTAACCCCGTCTTTCTTTGGTTTCAGATGATGGTGTTCTTAGCAGACTGTCTGTGCCCTTCCAAAAAACACAGACCACCGCAGTACCCTTATTCAAGTAAGCCTGTTGTTTACTTCAAATTCAATCTTGGGTAAATCTTACTGAATACAAATTGCTGCAGAACTTGGGGCTGCAGAAAGGAGATTTAATGGTGAAGTTTTCACACGTGACTGATGCTGTGCTTTAACTGCAGCTTTTGCCCTTTAGGGTTTATAGTGAGAGATTATATTTGAGGCTAACGCTAAACTATTGCTTAAAAGCTGTGCTTTAGGTGATAGAAAAATACAGCAAAAATAACATTTTTCTACCTACAAGTTCTAAAATCCCATAAAATATGGAATTTAATGAGAGCTTTATCCTGTGGAGCTCTCGTTGCTGCTGCGTTGCAGGATTTGCTTCTGTTTTAGGGGCAAAGTGAGGATTAAAAGGGGACTCGTGTTTCTGTGGATAGTGAGTGATTCAGTTTGGGGTTAGTCTCTGGAATCTATCAAGGTAACATTAAAATACATGGAAGAAGATCTGAATGCTAGCTTATGTTTTATAGAAACCGTGCTCATTTTTCCCAAACTGGAAGAAGTTTTTTTGTTACCTTGCCTAGTAGGCTGTAGGCTTTAATACCTGACCTGTGGGTAACTTCATGCTAGCAACAGTTCTACCAAAGGTAGCAATTTAAGTAACTGATGCTGGAAAGTGCTACCTAGTTTAAGTTCATCCACATTCTGTGCCAGTCTGTGATACTTCTTAAACAAGACAAAAAAAAAAACAAAAAAAACACCACCAGACATTTCACTCTTTATTCAAATTACTTTATACCTGTTTTCTTTTCCCTTTAAGAAAAGCTAGCTCCGGAGTCAGCTCACCTGTTGAAAAAGCTGGATGAGGAACAAGAAGCGGACGAAGAAGACATCTCAGATGATGAGGCAGGGGATAAGGAGGAGTCTACCAGGAACTCGTCACCAAATGCTGTGCGACAGCGCCCAGTGAACCCTGCTGGGACAGCGGATAAATCTTAGCGTTATTTGCATGCAGGATTAGTGCTCGTGAGTCACCAAATCAAAAGGAGTTAAATGTCAAATCCTTCAGCTCGAAGAGAAGAGTGACTCCTATCGTGGTAGTTCTGATGCATTTCACTAATTCAGAATTAAAGTGGCTTCGGTATCAGGTATTCAAAACTAAAACTTGCTGCTGCACATGGCTGGAACTTCTGTCTGTGTGCAGAGGAGTACCAAGAAATGACGTGGCTTCTCAAATGACTTGTTCTGTAGGGATTTTTTTTTTAATAGAATGTAAACCACTCTATTAGGGAACATTACCAAGAAAAATGCACTAACCTGTTTGCTGTCAAAGCATTCAAAAAGGTTTCTCAGCATAACTCCTATCTAGTTGTGCTCTGAAGAAATGCTGAGGGGAGGAGTTCCTTCAGTTACGGGATGTTTTCTGGGCTTTCTGTGCGACCAACTTGTGCTTTCTGCTACGACAATGAGTGCTACAAAAACCCCAGTCTTCTCCAAAGAAATGAAGGTTACTGCCTTCATCTAGAGGAACAGAAAAGCAGAGCTCATCAGTTCAGTCCTTACGGGTGGAGGGTACAAGCAGCAGCATGTGTGACACAGACAGGTTTCTGGTAAAACTTGCATCAATTTCCTTTAGAAAAGGCTATAAAAAGTGTATGAACCTCTTGTTGAAGTGTTCTGCTCCAGAGCAGTATTACAAGTAGCACTATGAAGCCTCAGTGGTAGGGACAGCTTGCACGCGGGGTTCTCTGCTCAGTGTGAGTCCCATCCGTGTGTCCTGCTGTAGGACTCTGCTCGTTTTTAATACATCATTAATAACGTCTGCATAACCAAATCCTACTGCAAATCCAATCAGGCTGTACCTGGTCTGAAGCCGAACTGGCTGCTTAATTTCTTTCTTCAAAAATTCATCTTTTCTGTTTTCACAAAACCACCTTGAAACAACATCTCCTAGTTCTTTTAAAACAAAAGCAAAAAAAACCTGTGACCTCCTGTTTCCTGCCTGGTATTTGTTTTCACTCTGCACGGAAATGAATGCACACGAGCATTGGACTAGTGCTATCTTGCATCACCTGAAAAAGATTTTTCCATGTTCTTTCAGTTAATTTCCAAAGTATTTGCAAGGGAAGGGTTGGTCTTATGCTGAGCATGCTTGGGGTTTTGACAGGCTTGTTCTTGTCGGTGTGTTTTTGTTGTTGTTTTAATTTTTAATTATTCGTCTGAGTGGGCTTGCAGGACTGGCAGTTGATAAATCTGTGCCAGTAACAGACTTGGTTGTGATTAAGACCACAAACAGAAGTTCTCTTGAAAATGTTTTCACTGGCAGCAAGGCTGTTTAAAGCCAGGCTCTCTTTGTGATTAATAAGAAGACAGACCATGAAACAAAAAGCTAGTAATGAGTTTTGTGGGGTAGGAGAGAAATATTGGGGGAAAGAAGATTCAAAGCTCTTGCAGGTGAATGAGTTTACTTAAAGCTGTTCAAAAAAAAAAAAAAAAAAAAAACAACTCTTCTGTTTTTTGTCAGTCCTAAACACTTTGTCAGTTGCATTTTAAGTACATCTGACAGGTTATAACTCGGCGTGCGTGTTGTGAGTGGAAAGAAGTGATTCAGCAATCCAAATAGCTGAGTGAATCTCCCAGCAAGTCCTTAGATGAGTAAGAACGAGCTCTTATATAAGAGCCTGGAACTTCCTCCTTTGACTTTTTTTTTTCCCCTCCTCTCTTTCTGAACATTGGTGCTCTGGAACGACTTTACTCAAGTGCTGGGTTAGGTGTTGACAAGATACAACTGCGATGCTTGAAAGGATCATTTTGGTTAAAATCCAAGTGTTCCTGCCATTAAGTATCAAACTCCTTCCTGGTGTTGGAACAAAGACGTGCGTGTGCCATAAATGCCATTAAGGTGTCGGTCTTGTAGGATTGCCTTAAATTCTCTGAACGCTTCGTGTTAGCCTTTGTAACTAGGAAAATTAAGCAATAAATCTGTGGTGTGCTGAGGGGAAGTAGGAGCACTTTGATAAATGGTGTATTTAATTAGTTTGGAGAGGGCTCGAGAAGACGGGACACAAATGCTGCATGATCTTGGTAGAAAAAAAAAAAGTTTTAAAAGTTGAACTCTGTGGGCTAACTTCAGTGAATATATTTAAATGTAGCTGTTAAAAATGCAGAATTTTTTTAGGGTTTTCTAATTTTTCAGTTACTTTATAACTGGTTGTGCAATACAGGAAGTATATACTGGTAACTTTTGTCTCATGTTTTAAGTTCAGAAGAACAAATACGACCTTTTTTCCTTGCCCTCATCTTAGACTCCTGGTTTAACAAGAACTTCTAGCACTGATTTACCTTGCCTTTGCCTTCTGCACTCCTACCTTTTTGTACTGCCTCCCTGCCTTAGGCAACTGATTGAATTCCAAAACTGCCTCTTACTCAGAAGTGTTCTGAGTTGCTGGAATCCAGCCCCTGTTGCAGACCTGTGCTTATGATCGATGTAATTTATACAATGCTGTTCTGATTATCCATAGGCAGCCTGCGTGTGCTGATCTCTGTAAATCTTGCTGTTCATATTTTTAATAATAACATAATTTTGTCCTGTGAATATCGTTTTTTTTCCATCTGTATTCAGAAGATGTTTACTGAAGAAGAGCAAAGGTTGCCATGTAATAAATGTGCATAAGAGCCTGTCCTTTGTGTGCGTTGATGATGCTTGAATATCAGTTTTACACAAGTCAGACTGTGTCTGTATCCTCGCCTTGACCAAGCACATCCAGTGTAATTCAGGAAGAAATAAATTAATTGTAATGGTGTTTTTTAATATTTCAGAGATTCTTCAAGTAAAAAACCATGAGCTTTGGATTCCTGTGTTCAGTGTTTGTTTTTTTTTTCCTTTTTTCCTTTTTTTTAGGACAGTGTCTGTATAGCAGAGGAGCAAAACTGCAGCTGTTTCCATGGAAAAAATTGCTGTTACGCTCTCGCAAATGAGCCATTTGTGATAAATCTCCTTGAAAAGACAAGTCTGAGGAATTCTTTGGACTAAAGCTGCGCTGAGCTACTTGTGGTCTTTAGCTGAGCCTGGCTTGGGTTTCTCGTGGTAGCGTGAGTCATTTTGGTTAGATGATTTTTACGGTTTGGGAAGGAGCTTTCATGCATACCAGGCTTAGACACTGATGGTTGAGGAGGGGAAAAAAAAAATCTTGTGTTGCAAAAAGAATGTAGGCTAGAGTTGGCAAATGCTGTTTAAAATTCAGCTCTTTGCAACTTCTTTGCCTGAAATCATGTTGTGTATGCATGCAAATCGCTTCAGCTACGGCCGGCTGCCTCCCCTCTTCCACCTACACACCGCATCACTTCCCAACAGCTGAAGTGGCCGGCGTCAGAATGTTTCTGGTAGTGGGGAGCTTAAACTGGAGCTGTCCGAAATGAAGGAGATATTTGGGGGCAAAACAAGGATTTGCTCCCTTGCTTTCATCCATCTCTTGTGGAAGAATGTGGTAGCTGTCTGTGCACGCTCTCTCTGTGTGGATTTTTCTGGAAAAATGCAGTAATATTCTGCAATCCTTCCCCAGCAGGAACAAGAAACATGCATTGCCTGGGGAATTAGTGGATACTCATAAAAGCCTGACTTTCCTACTCTTCCACTCAGTGTATGACGTGCAGCGGAGAACAATAACCAGCCCAAAGCAGCTAAAAGTCAAATATGCTTAGCTAATCCCAGCTATTTTAATTATCTTGGAGGGAAACAGAAAAGTAACTGTCTGCTTAGCTGGCAACTGGTGTTTGCCAGATTGCCATCAGCCATGGGTCTGTTTTTTGAAACTGGAAGAGTTTCAGTTTTAACAGTGACAGGGAAGGAGAACGTTCAGCTATGGCATTGGTTCAGTGTTCTGCACCACCAAAATATCAACTTTAAGACTTTGTAAAGTCTTCAAAGGTGGGGCAGGCTGTCTCCTGGAACTGTCTAGTCTCTTGCATCAGCTGAAGTTCTTGATTTGACCTGAAGAGCATCACCTTTGGCTCTTTCTTCCCTGAATTTTATTTCTGGCTAATGCCCTACAGTCTGCTGTTGGGTCAGATTTTTATTTTTATTTTATTTTATTTACCTTGCTGACCTTGCTAAGAAGTTTTAACTTCAGTAACTTTCTAGGAGAAGAGATTCTGCCTCAATCTGCCCTTTTCCTTCAGGTTTCTAGGTTTAGCTCTTTAATACTTCACAGATCAGTTTCATTTCTGTTTAGCATTGCTTACAGCCTTTTTCTTAACTGATACAGAAAGCCAAACCTTAGGTATACAGCTGATCTTCAGTAGTCATTAGCCTGTGAAAGGAATAAATGTATTTCCTTTATCTGAGGGAGTAGAATACCTGCATTATCCTGGTGTAAAACTTGCTGTATTTCACCTTAACTTCCTGAGTGCAAAATCCAACCTTCCAGAAAACCTCTAGAGCCCTGTTTCCAGCTTCTGCTATACCCAGTGAACCGCGATTCTCCTCCTGCTGCTGCCCTGCTGGTAGGTGCCTTCTTTGTGCTGTAGCCAGAAAGTGCCAACAACTGAAGGAATGCGTGGTGTTGGGGTCCTGAATGCGAGGCAGATCAGAGACCCAGCCTATCCTGCACTGGGAGCTGATGTTCTTCTCTACGAGAGCCCATTTCATCGCATGGCCATGGCACGTGGGCCTTGAAGCATCGTGTGCAGGAGCTGGGCTCTGGTAGCTGCTGGATGCCTGTCTAAAACCGGTGCCCTTGAAATGAGAGAAATTTGTAAAATAGCTGTGAATCTCTGCAGGGAAAAAAAAAGTCACCAGTTAAATCTTCTGCATCTGGCTTCAGAAGGTTCATTTATAAGCTAAATGGTGACTTCTAAACCGAGAAGCTCCAAAAATGCGAGATGAGAAACCATTAATGCAAGATCATCAGTAAAGATAAAATTTGTTGCCTGCGCTTCTCCTTCCAGCGTGTTTCAGCTATGCTTTGCTGAGCCCGAACTGCAACCCCATTTTTTTCCCTTGTATGACTGGTAATCCCTCAGGAAGGGTGTCTCCGTGTCCTTGGCACTCAGGAGAGCTGCTCCCTCTGCATGCTTGCTGTATTGAGACTCAACTGAAGGGGAAAGGGGCGTTCAAAGTGTGGATTTCTTCTTGGCCTCTACACATGGCATCCTCCACCTCTGTAATTTCAGCCACAGGTGAGTGTGTGCGGCACAACAGTGACACTGGGGGCTGTTTGCCCATTACCATCATGAGTTCGCTCTGTTTCCATGCAGCTCAGAGCTGCAGCTAGCACCGGTGCTGTAAATCCCTTCCAGCTGGCTCCTCGGACTATCCAAGTTCTCTCTCTTCCTTGCCACTGCCCGCTGAGCCCAGCTGATTTCCTCTTGTAGGCCACCTCAGCCCCTAATTCTCCCAAGAAAAAGTCACATTTCCCTTATTTCTTGCCGTTTGCCAACTGCAAAGCTGATTTCTTAGGTGTCCAGTAAAATGTCCTGGCTCTCTGGAGGTGAGTAACCATGTCCTCCTCCTGCTCTCCCCATCCCCTCATGAGATATTTGGGAAGGCCATGCAGCATGGACTTACACCGAGCTCTTTTTTAATTATTATCATTCAAGAAGGGCTTTTTTAACAAAACTTGAGACGAAGCACTTGGCATTGAGCAGGCTTTGGTGTGGCCTCCGCGTGCACCTGGCTGGTCAGAAACAGAAATTACATTTTTATGTCCCCCGTAGGCCGGAGCTTGCGTCTGTGGCCAAATTTCCCAAAGGCTTTGAGTCGCCGAAGGATCTGCTGTGAGCGATGGTGCTCCAAAACGGGGCTAATTGATGAAATCCGCTTTGATGGGTGTTTTCGGAGCCCTAGAAGCAGGTGATGGATCCCTTTTTGGATCTGCCGAGCCTCCAGCTCACTGCCAGCCCAGCCGCAGGAGGTGAGCCATGGCTGGAGCCAACCCGAGCAGCAGCGGGCTTTTTGTTGGAGCTTTCCCTCTATTTTCTTAGGCACGAGAGACGGAAAGAAGCAGCCCTGCTGGCCCCAGGGGCAGAGCTGTGTGTCCCAATGCTTTGCTGGAGCTGTGCAGCGATGACTAAAGGAGCCCAAAACGAGACCTCGCCGGGCTGGAGGAGCCGGTCAGCCCGGGGCCGGGTCGGAGGCACCATAAAGAGGCCTTTTTTTAGAAAACGCTGACTAACTCCAGCCCCTCGGCTGGATTTATGCGAGGCACGTGGTGTCCAGATATGCCTCATTTCTCTTCTGCCTGCCCAGGAAATGGTGAAGCTGGCCGATGCCTACAGCAGCGGTCTCAGCTCCTGGTGGAGGGGACTTTTGGGGAGAGATTTGGCCACGTCCACATAGTGCTGAGTGTGTGGAGCTCAAAGGGAATCGCTTTTTGGGGTTTGTCTGCTGCAATTAGGGACTCGGCCGTGAGCAGGTTAAAAAAAAACAGGTAAAAGCAGGTTAAAGATCAGCGAGAGCTTCCCGAGAGAAAGGACATTAGGAAATGAATAATTAACGCTGAGCTAGGGGAAGCACAGCAGGAAATAACCCCGCAGCAACACGGGGACTGGGGAGAGGGGATGACAGGGAAGGAAAAGGTCCAGCTGGCACCTTGTGCCCCGGCTGGATGGATGGATTCACTGCTGGGAGCTGAGCAAAGAGTTCACTCCTCTCTCTCCTTCCTTATTCACAGCAGCTGGCTTTCCTTCAAGATTTTGGGGTCTTCCAGGAGAAAACAAGTGCCAGAAAGGTTGGGGATGTCCCCAGCAGGGGCAGTGGCCTCACTGGGGGGATCAGTTCCTTTACTTTCAGGACCAGCCCCACTGCTGCAGCCCTGTCCGAGCCGGCCGGGGCGAGCGGTGCTGCAGGGGCAGCTCGTGCACGACCTCCCGTATCATCAAAACCTGTGCCCATTTGGATTTTCCAGCCTCCCCGTGCTCCTTTCTCCTGTTTTTGCTGCACGTTGCACTTGGCCAAGAAGAGCAAGCCGGGGCTGGCAGCGAGGGAGCTCGCGAAGGCAGCAGACGGCTGGTGGCAGCAAAGCCGTGCGGGCGCAGGCGATGCTCGGCAGGGAGAGCAAAAACCACAAAAGTTTTGTCTTTAGGGCAGCAAATGTCAGGGTTTTTTTCCCCTCTGTAGCTGCAACGCCTGAAGGCAGAGCAGCCCCAGGTCCAGAGGTGGGTGCGGGTGCTGCCAGCAGTCCCAAAACCACCCTGCCGTGCTGCTGCCAGCCCAGCAGGGGCTGCCCGCTTTGAAACAAAATCCCCACTGCTCAAAATGCAGAAAACGCAGTCAGTTTGCTGAATAAATTGAACCCAGAAACATCTCGTTACCTGTATGAGCCACGCCGAATAATCCTGCCCCTAAAGGAGAATTTGGGAACGTAGCCTTGCTGCTGAAATCCTTAATTTCCAGGTTTTGGGAGAAGATCTGCTCCGTGTTGTGTTTTGCTCGGATTAAATACATTGATGGTCTCTTGGCTTCGATACCCAGGTGCAGGTAGGGCAGTATCATAAATTAATTCAAATTAATTCAGCATTTGGGGCACGAGGCAGCGGATGGGGTACCTCAGGACCTCTCCAAAGGGGCTGCTCCCCATCCAGGCTGCCTCCCGCACCCTGCCCCATCCCGGAGCAGGATTTGGCCAGAATCTCCCTGCTTTGGAGATTTTCCCCATCCTGGTGTCGTTAACCCCGCGCTGGCCGGCCACACGTAGCCCTGCCTCCGCTGCAGGTTGTTTTGGCAGCTGCACCTCTTAGTCACCTCCCCATCCCCTCCTTCCCTCTGCCACCTCTCCTCGGTCCCGACACGCATTTCCCTCGGCCGGGCCCAGCCCGTGCCTGTTTTTTCTGGCCGGGTTTGCAGAAGTCGTTTATTTACAAACCTCTCCAGAATTGGCCTCTTTTCGGCTAAAAAAGGCGGCGCGGGTGTTGCTTGAAGGAAAGCTGATTTCTGACAGACTCAGCACGAGGAGGAGAACAGATGGAGACTTTGATGAATTCGATGGCGCTGAATGTTGGCCTCCTGCAAATCAGCTTGGTTTTCCCTATTAGCATAAGAAGCAGGAAAAAAAAAAAGGATTTAATTTCTCTAAACATTTCCCCTTAATGATCTACCTCTCCAGCTCAGAGATTTATATGGCTGTTATCAGCAAAGCAGCTGAACGCCTTCCACGGAGAATCAGCAGCGAATTCGAGCTGATTTCTGGCTCTTCTCCCTCCCCGGGATGAGCGCAGTGCTTGGGAGGGATGCTGGCCGTCCTTAAATTCCATCTACTTATTTTTTATGCATTTTCATGAGTTTAACCGAGGGATTTTTGATTTTATTTATTTTTTTAAGGGCCGGGAGGAGGCACCAGCACCCCGTGGAAGCGCCGGGGGCTGTGCGCCCACCCGTGGCGGCGCTGCCAGCTCCTTCCTCCTGCACCCGGGTACCTGCAGGAGCTCCTTGCTCTCCCCTCCAGGATGCAATATCAGCGAGCCCAAAGGTTTGCAGACATCAATGGTTATTCCTTCTGCCACTCGTGGGGCTGAGGCTGGACGGCGAGATGAGGCATCCACTCGGTGACCCCATGAAGGGAGCTGCTTTGCAATCTGGAGCTCGGTGCACAAAGCGAGGCACCTTGTGCCAGGAGCTGCACTCCATGATCCCGACGGGTCCCTTCCAGCTCGGGATATTTTATAATTCCATGATTTTACCTGCAGCTGCGAGCTGCCTCCCCTTCGATGCATGGGCAGAGAGCCGTAAGCCTCGATTTTTGTGCTTTTCCTCTCCTCCTCCGAGCCCTTCTGGACGCAGCCTGCTCCCCCTGGGATGGATTTGAGGAAAAAAAGCGTCAAACCACAGAGGTAAAGAGAGAAACAGGGGCACAGCTCCTTGGGAAACATGTGCCTGTAATACATGCTGGCTGGAGAAGCCTTTTGGTTGCTCCTTTGGCAGGGAAGCAGCCTGAGGATGGAGGGGAAAGATGTCCGGGACACCCGAGGGGGCTCAGCCGTGGTCATGGAGCTGGGAAAGGGGCAGCTCAGCTTTCATCTCCATCCCGTGCCTGGTTTAGCCACAAAGGACACCGGTGAACCTTCTGGGCCATAAATTGGGGTTGGAGGCTGCAGGTTTGGGCGCCGAGGTTGGGTTACGCTCTCCAATGAGCATCCCCAAAGCAGGAAAGGTGCTCGGGCGCTGTGCGCATGGGAGAGAGCCGCCGAGTGGGCTCTGGCTGAGAAATGAGGCTGCTCTCAGCCCGAGCTTTGTGCTGTTATTCTGGGAGAGAGGAACGGGAACGGCACCAGGCTCGTCCTGACAACGGGGGAGTGACGGAGGAGGCTTCACCGAGGCTCCAGCGCGGGATCTGTACTCAGAGCAGCTCCTCCAGCCTCTCCTCCTTGCTGCTCTGTCTCTTTTAATCATTTAATTGCACTGGATTTTCTGGAAGGAGGAAGAGTCCCTGTATTCAGGCTCTTAGGTTGAAATAGGGGATTTAATCTTCTCCCCTTTATTTATTTATTTGCACGCCAAGGGCCCGCGGCTCCCAGCAGGGGCTCCTGCGGAGCTGCTGCCCTCGATGGGCTGCCAAAAGGAGAAGGCCCCGGGATCTCCAGGCAGCATCTCGGGGGATTAATTTGGCAGCAAGCGAGACAGTTTTACTCTCAGACCTCGCTCTTCGTTTAGGATACTTGGTCAAAACTTTTAGCCACGAGCTGCAGGGGAAGGGCATTAAAATTTGGGAGCCGGGCCAGCATCCCCCACCTGCGTTCACAAACCACAGCGACCTGGGGCAGCTCCGAGGGTGGCCGAGGCGCACCGAGACGGGACGGTGACAGCACCATGTCACCCCCCTCTCAAAGAGGAGGCCTCCCCATCACCTGCAGCCCCATAAATGCCACAGAGCAAGGAACATCAGAGCTGGGGCTTGATTTCCCCCAAATTTGACCCCCGTTGGTGCGCTCTGCGCGGGAGTGAGCGCCGTGGAATCGCTGGCTCTGCCTTTGGCCAGCGCAGTACCTTTGTGTGTGGGCACGGGATCAAAACCCATTTATCAAGGCAAGATTACGACTGCTTGGCTACGACGAAGAGAAAATCCCTCCTGGCCTGCGATCCCGGCCGTGCTGGCAGCCTTCGGCCCCTCGCTGCTCCCAGCAAGCTGGGAGGATTTTGCCCGCTGGGTGGTGTCAGCCAGGGCATCGACCTGCCCTGATTTCTTGGGCTTTTTTTCTCAACATTTGGCACAAACGCAGCTCCTGCTGAAGCTCTCGTGTGTCTTTTGTGTATTTGGACCAGATGAGCATCGTCAGGGCAGCTCCTGTGGCTGGTGAAGGTTGGCTGGGGACCAGGCTGCCCAAAATGCTTCCCAGCCCCTCTGGGAGCGTGTCCCTGCCTGGAGAGCCATCAAAAGCAAACCTTGCTGGTAGGAAAGGTGACTTTGCTGCTACAACAAGCTCATGTGGGCATTTTCCTCCAGGTATGGAGGGGAGGAAATGTCTGAGCCTGTCAGAGCTGGGGTCGGTGTCACGGGAGACAACGGGCGCTGATTTAGGATGGAGACAACTGTGTCCAACACATCCGAGCCTCATTCCCAAATTTTTGCCTTCCTTGGAGCACCGTCACCAACAGAGCAGGCTTTTCATTAAGGCTAACCCTGCCCTGAGTCAGGGAGCAGCCTCTGAGGCAAGGAGGGATGCAGCAAGCAGCGGTGGGACCCCAATTTCCCATCCTGGCCCTCGCTGAGGTCCGTGGAGCCAGGACCCCTGGGCTGGAGGAGCTGCGTTCACTCTGTTGCCTCCTCCGAAGCTCCCCAGGACCCGGCCACTCTTTCAGGCCACCCGCACGACTTCGGAGCTGCTGCTTTTCCTGTGCCAAGAGTGCCAGGGGCACGCTGAGCACCACAGGGCCGTGGCTGAGCCCTGGGGACCAGGAGCTGGGGAAGCACAGCCGGTGTCTGACGAGTGCCTGGGGAATAAAGCCCGGGTGCTTTTATTTCCCAGGTTCATTTGTCCTGCATCATCGGCCCTCTCGTGCCACGCAATTATGTCCTTCGAGGCCGAGGAAGAAGTGCCGGACAGGAATCCTTTACCTCCCGTCTCCCTCCAAACCTGGATGCATTTTAAGGCAGCCTTGGACCAGGTTTTGCTGCCGGCCCCAAGGATTTAAGGGTTTGTTCGTGTAAAATGGGGTGCCGAGGGTGTGCAGGGCGGGAGGCGTTGCCTCGCAGCGTCAGCCCTGCTGCAGCCAGCCCACCCGCTGCAGCTTTTACCCACAAATTATCGGGATTTCGGGCCATTTTCAGAGTCTGAGCTAAATATCTGGAGGGGACGGCTCCCAGCCCTGGGGAACTGCCTTGGAAAGGGCGGATAAATGGGGAGGGAGAGGACGGGGGCATGCGTCCCACGCAGCAGGGAACAAAGCGCTCCTCTGTTCCCCCCAGGACAGCTGTGCCGTGGTGGCAGCTCCCGGCTCGGCCCAGGGTGGGCACGAGGGGACATCCTGCTGCTGGGGCTCTGGGCATCGCCCACGGGGTGAGAGAGGGGCTGGCGGTGAGGACAGGAGCCCAGAGAGGCGGCATCCTCCCTGGTGACTCAGGCAGCCTCTCTCCGTACCCATAAAACGGGCGCAGCAGGGCGGTGCTGGCTTCCCGCTGCTCCACGGGGTTAAATTCCTTACGCCCGGCGAGGTCTGCAGCGATTCAGGTGCTGGGTGCTGCTGCTGAGCTGCCACAAAGGCGGTGCTGGAGCTGATCCTGCATCCCTGTGCTCCATGTGGCCGTGCTGCGTGGCTGCTCCGAGCTTCTCAACACCACAAACGTGTCGAGATCAGTCCTGTGCCATCAATTCTTCAGTGCCCTCCCCTCGCCGGGCTCTTTGAAGCATCTTTCACCACCTCCTGCTCCCCTCTCCCACCCCCTGCCCCTTGCTCTCTGCTCTCCTGCCCAATTTGGGCTAAAAGAGAGCCCAAAGTTCCCCTGCGACCACCCTCTGAAACCCTCGGAGCGCTTCCCTCTGCGCAGCACCTGGTGCACGGTCCCTGCTCGAAAAAAAAGGGGTGGAAAAATTGCCACATCGGGTGACGAGGAGGAGGCTGGAGGTGGCAGCATCTGGGGGTGATGGCCCCAGTGCGCCGCGACGTCAGCCCAAAAGTAATGCAGCTGGTGCGGCCCTGCCCTGAGCCCCGGCCTCTGCTCCTCCCCTCTGGCAAAATCAGAGAAAAATTCTCTTCTTCCAGAAGAGAAAAAAAAAAAAAAGACAAAAAAAAAAAAAGACAAAAAAAAAAGGCAAAGCAAACACCTCGGCCTTTGTTTGGGGAGACAACGGCCGCAGCCCGCTCAGATGGAATTTATTTTGCGCTCGGTAATTCAATCCATTCGGGCTCAGGATGTGGCCGGGAGGGTTGAGCCAAAAAATGCGAGTTTAAAGCAACTAAATTTTCTGCTGTGTACACAGCTAAGTTTGGGTTTGGCCCAGCCGAGCAGTTTCCATGGTTTTTGTGATTCCTGTTGTAGCAACGAGCTCCTCGTGCAGCCGAGGGGCCGGAGGCGCGCGGCCCTCTGGCCGGAGAGGGGCGCAGGGGGAGCCCGGCGGGGGGCACGGCTCGTTGTAGGGTCATCCACGGGTTTATATGGCTGGTGCAGCGTGGTGGCACGTGCTGTCCTTTTTGAGGCATCCTTTTTGGTCCTGCAAGAGGCCCGTGCGTGCCTGGACACCCAACATCCACCCCCTGAACCCAGCCCCACCGGGTGCCCGTGCCACCAGGGGGTCACCCACTGAGGTGTGGGGACACCTCCGTGGGAGGAGGGCTTGGAGGCAGCCCACAAAGTGTTAACACCTTAATTAAAAGGAGGAGGAGGAGCCGGTCCCATTAAGCTCGCCATCTGTTTTAATTACCCACTGGAGCTCGGGGAAAGCTTCGTGCCGTAACTGCGTAATTAAAGCAAACTGTCGGGATGGCACGGAGGTGACTGGGGAGAGGGAAGCAGCCCTTGCTCCTCTCTCGGCGGTGAGGATGCTTGTTTTGGGGCCGAGCTGAGCATCTCGCAGCCCCGCTGCCTTCTGATGGCTCCCCGATGCCGTGCCTGCAGTGGCACTTTTTGGGCATCGCCAGCAAACTCTGCAAATCCTGCGTTTCCAGCCCAAAATCACCACCCGGGTGCGCCTCTCCCCGTTGTAGCCGCGTGGGTGCAGCCCCTCTGGGTTTAGGCAGCAGCACCGGGGATGTGGGCACCCCAAATCCAGGCTGTGGGGTCAGTCATGGGGAGCTCCCCCAGAGCCTGGCCGGGTGCTATTGGGGATGGAGCAGATGTTTGCACGGCACAGGTTAAAAATCAGAGCGTTAAGTCCTTAAAAAAGCCTCTGAAACTTCCTGGGAATCGGAGTGGAACTTCTCTGCGAGTTTTTTTTCATGCCTGTGGTAGGGGAACGATGTTCTCATGTCTTCTTACACCCCTTTTTCCCCCGCACCGCTGCCCTCTCACATCTCCCGCAGACGTAATCGCCGGATTAGCACATTTTGCCACGAAGCCTCTGATCCATGCTGAGGAAACACGGTGAGGTCACCACAAGTCCAAAAAAAAAGGGAAAAAAACCTTCTTGCCCAAAGCTCTCGAGGGGAAGTTCTCCAGCAAGGAGGAGGTCCCAAAACACAGTGGTTTGGGGGCAAAATCTGACTCCTGCCGCCTGCCCACGCGGGTCGGGCTGTTGGCGAGCTCACGCTGAGCGATGCGCTGGGTCGTAATTAGAGAATAACTGAGGCTGGCCAAAACCTCCTGGCGTGGTAAAAGGAGCACGTTTGCTGTGCCCAGAGCCAGGTGAGCCCCGGGTTGGGGTGATGGGGGTGCCCTGGTGCCCGCGGGCTGCTCGCCGTGGTGTTTCCCCTTCGGCATGGCCACGATGGACGGTGTCTGCCCCGCACCTGAGGGCTCCCGTGGGCTGGCCGATAGCCACAAAGCGATTTTCCTGGCAGAAAATGGTGTTTTTGCCAAGCCCTGCACCAGCACCGTTCACCATGGGAAGGGTGATGAATTAAACAAGTCCCTGCTAGATGCTGACCCCCTTCTCCTGGCTCTTCTCTCCCCTGCAGCTTTCTCCCAAATAAAAGCCTCCCGGCGCTGCTGTCCCTCAGCTCTGCAAGTAAAAACATGGGGCGATCCTGCAGCCGCCCCCAAATCCACCAATTTTCCCCTTCCTGGGCTTCTTTGCCCCATGAGACCCTCAGAAACCTTCCAGCCTGGGTGCAGGAGGCAAATCTCAGATCTGCTGTGTTTGGGGCAGGCCCGACGCTATGGAAAACTGGGCGCTGGTTTCATCGTTCCTACCTCCTCCTCGTCCGCATGTATTTATATAACATAAAATAATGCAATAATTAATTCAGCTACGAGTTGGAGTGGCGTAACTGACCCGGCTGGAAAAAATAAATAGGAGAAGAAAAAAAAAAAGACAACTTTTTTCCTTTGAATGTGCCAAAATAGGGCTTTGTAGCTCGCCCAGAACTAAGCACCACCAAGCACCCAGCCCTGCAGCCCCGCGTGGACACAGGGCGCTTTGTGCAGGACAGGTGAACGCACACCCAGAATTCACAAAAATGAATATAATTCACATTTATTTTGCATTTATTTCTATTACAATGGCAAATCAGCGAAGCAGAGGAGGCAATAAGGCAGAAACGGGGATAAAAATAGAAAGGTGCGCTGAGGGCTGGGGAGGTGCTCGGGATTTCAGCAGCTCTTGCAGGGTTTATTAATGGGGAGAAGTTATAGATGTTGTATATATAGAGATGTTTTGTAGATGGTTTTTATTAGTGTGGATGAGCAAAAGGATCTCAGAGGTCATGAAATGCCAGGGCAGATACGGATGCTTTTGGTGGAAGGGCAAACCCAAGAAACTGGGAGGGTGCTGGCACGGCCCCTTCCTAACCGAGCATGTTTTAGTGTGCTTCTCAAAAAAGAAATAAAAAAACAAAACACTTGAGGGACTATTATTTCATGTTTTTTTAATAAAAACACCGAGAAATGCCTTGCCCAGACCCACCCAGAGCTGCTTCTGGGACCAGGGCATGGTTGGTGCTGTTGGCATCGGGTTTGCTCCCCCTTTTGTGCCGCGATTCCTTGTGAGCACAAAGTGCTGTTTGCTCGGCGGCAGCGAGCTCTGGGCACAAAACCCCCCAAAACAAGATATTTTGGCACCAAACCCTGCCTGTCCTCCAGGCTTGGCACACTGCAGTCACTGGGATGTTTTTCCTGGGCTGGAACTGGGACAATTCAGGTCCTCTTCTCCATGAGCCCCGGGCAGGACAACGCCGTGCCCCAAGGGAACCCCACAGCCAGCGCAGCCCCATCCCAAATCCAGGGGAGAGGTTCCCCAAACCCCCAAACCCCTCCATCTCCATCCCACGGCACGGACCACATCTTGCAGCGCTTGCCACGTTGCACATCACCAGTGCAGAACAAGCGCCAAGGTCTCGCAGGGAAACCTTGAACCCAGACAGCAAAAAAAAAAAATAATAAAAAATATAAAACCACCTCGGAACGATCTCTGCGATCGCACTTCCATCATCCTCTCCTACCAGCTGCAGCCTGAAGGAGGGGCGATGCAGCAAATTGTTTAAAAAACCATTTTTCAAGTGAACTACCCTTCCCCGACGCTGCGGAACAGCCTGTGCCGGGCTGAGCTGGAGGCTTGGAGGGGAAGCACGGGGCTGGTGCTGCTCGGCCTGATCCCGGCCGGCTGAGTCACGCTCTGAGTTCATACCTGGCACCGGCCCCGCCGCGGGGAGCAGCTCCTCTGGGGAGAGCCGGAGCTGCCTGTGAGCCCGGGGATGGGCAAGGATGTGCTGGATGGGGAGGGGAGAGGTGGAGGAAGGGGTGAGGGGTTGGGGGAGAGCCGTGCTCGGGGCTGGCACCGATGTTTTTTTGCACTGTTGCAGCGCCTCGGCTGTGCCAAGCTCGGTGCCAAAGGGGGTAGCGGCTGGATGGGGTGTGGAGACACAAAGCTGGGGGTGAAAAGGGGATGAGAAGGGTCTGGGAGGGAGGTCAGGGCCATCAGGGATTAGCAGGGGTGGGAATCAGCCAGGATGGGAAAAGGAGACCGAATGCTTCGTGTCCTGTGCAGCCAGGAGGGCGATGCTCCAAAAAACACTGCAGGGATGCTGCGTGCCAGGGTCCCCCCGTCCCCTGCTCGCCCCTTCCAACCCCGTGCCAAAAAAAAAATGGGTGGGGGGAGGACGCAGTGAGTGTGCCCACCCAGCCCAGGGTGGAACAGGTCAGGGCTGCATTAGGAAGGCAAAACTGGGTTAATTAGGGCTGCCGTCAAGTTGCCCATCGAGCAAGGTGCCGCTGGAGCTCCAGGGGAGGTTGATCAGCTCGCGCCGTGGAGCACGGCAGGGTCCATTAGCCAAATGTGACCCAATAAGCAAATAAATATCTGCAAATCAGCCGCAGCTCCGACAAGTTCCTGCCTTTACCCATTGCCCTGCAACCGCTCAGGGCAGTGGGGTTGGGCAATCCCTCCTGCCTCCGATGCGAACCCGCCTTGCTGTACGAGGAGCAAAGCTGCAGAAAGCCGTGGGAGGGAGGGGAAGAGCTCCGCAGGCAGCACCGTGCCACGGATCTGCTGCTCCAGGGTCAGGGCTGGCTCCTCAGCCCCTGAAATCCCAAGGGATGGGCACAGCAAGTCGGTGCGAGCCCCGGCTGCGTGGGGGGGGACATCAATCACCCCCTAAAGTCACCTTGTGCCGGCGTCGTGTCTGCTCTGTCCCCCTGAGTCAGCCCGCGACGACTTCTAGACCGGGCTGCAGACGGGATGAATCATCCAGGGCATTTTGCATTGGCTTGGTCCATGCAAATCCCCAGCCTTAAAGCCTGGCTCAGCTCTAAGCGAGGTTTCCACCCTCGGAAGGGGAGCCCTGCTCTTTTGTCGCCCTGGCCCGGTTTGCTTCGCCTCTCTCCCCGAGGGCCACCCAGTTTCTGTTCGCAGCAGGGCTTGGATTTGAGGGCGGGTAGAAAAAGGGGCCGGCGAGCTGAGAAGTCTCCAAGAGCTGGAGAAATAAAATAAAAAATTAAAAATTTAAAAAAAAAAAAAGGGAAATTGATTCCAAGGTGGGCAATGCGTGGTGGGCAGGGAAGGTGCCCGTGCAGCCATCGGGGCTGTGCAGGGACAGCAGGACGGTGTCAGTAGCTCCCCAAAAACCTGATGCACTTGGTGCATCACTAAAAGGGTCCCTGATGGGTCTGCGGGGGAGGCTGGGGGGTCACAGAGCCAATTTTTCCCCACGTGGAGGTTAACGACAGCCAGCCCTCACTGTGGGACGGGCACCACCTGGAAGGAGAGTTTCTGTTGAGAGTTTTTATCGTATTTCTGTTCCTGCTGGATGGACACACTGCCGTGTGCCAGGACCCCCAGCTTTCATCCCAGGCATCCTGGGGTGGTGCTGGACACCCCCTTAAAGCTCAGCCACTCTCTGGGTGCAGGGAAATGCCGCCCCTCCCAAAAAACTTCTCTGGGTTCATGCATCTGAGCGGTTGGCTGGATGGAGGAGCAATCCCCATTCCCAAACGTCATTTTCTTTACATCCCTGCTATTTTTAAGCTCCCGAAAAAAGTCCCCCAGCTGGTTCGGGTGTGCTGTGTGCCTGCACACGATTTACCAGCAGAGCTTTTGCAGCGATGCCCGGATTACGGATGGAGAGGTTGATCTCTCCATGGTGCCCTCTGTTTCTCCGGGGCTTCTCCAAGCTTGCTGGGATCTCCTCGCCCATTTTTAATCCTTTAATGTGGGCTTTAGCGATGCTCTGCGGAGCTTATTTTTCCGTGGCCAGCTGAGAAGTGAGCTCCTGCTTTTGTTAAGGCCACGGTAGGCACGGCCCTTCTGCTGCTGGCAGGTGGGACCAGCAGCTCACCCCTCTCTCCCTGCCCACCGGGGCTTTCATGCCTCCTGCTCGGGGTGATTTTCTTCCTTTTTGTGCTCTCCAGCTGGCTCTGTGAGATGATCCACCCGTACAAAACCCTGCTGAAAGGGGAAAACGTCCTCCAGCATCTCCCAGCTGCGTCCTGCCCGGGCACCTTGTTTCCTGGTTTATTTTTTTTGCCTGGCTGAGGATGAGACTCGGATGTGCATCCTGGCGAGGAGCGACACGAAGCAGGTTCCCCTGGGTAATTAAAGGGCTGCTTTCCCGTGCTTTCCCTGCAGCCAAAATTGCAGCCTGCCGTCCTGCATGCGCCTCGCTGGCAGGCTGCAGCTTTGCAAGGATTTCCAGGGCGCCAGCCCTGCAGGACAGCCCTTCCAGGGGTTGCTGCCCAGGCTGAATTTTGGGGCAAAATGGCAGTAAAAATGGGTTATAAGGAGCTCCTGACACATCACTGAGGTGTGCAAGAGGGGCGAGAAGCTGGGCGCAGAGGAGGGCTCAGCTCTCCGGCTTTCAGCACAGGGTCAGCACGACGAGAAACCCCTGCTGTGGCCACGAAAACCTCCTGGGATGGTGGCAGAGGATGGAGCAGTGACAAGAGATCCGTCGGTGCTGGGAGAAACCCTCACCCTCCTGCCCCGGGGAGGCTTAATTACAGCCGCGCGCGGGGCCTTTGATGTGGGAGCCTGGTGCAGGTATCTCCGGGAGGAGATGGCTCCCCGCCGGCCCGCCGTCTAGACTCCCTTTGCAGCGGGGCCCGGCTCGCAGGGTGTGATTCAGCTCGTCTCGTACCCAAATCCCACCCCAGGTGACTCTTAATGAAGCAGCCGGCGACGAAGTGGCAGCCCCGGATGGGAGCCGCGGGCTGAGGGATGCGCCCTGGGCATGGGGCGAGCCGTGCCTGGGTCCTGCACGGTTTTGGGGGGGGGGAAAGTGAGGCTTAATTGCAGCTTGGGTGTCCCCGGCACAGCTGCTGGCAGGCTGTCGGGGTGATTAAAGCCCGTGGAGGGGCTGGAGCTGCCTTTTTCCAGGGCAGAAGGCAGCGCTGCGTGTGCCAAAAGGCAGCGAGGCGGCGAGCAGGACGCGGGCAGTGTTTTTTGGAGGCTGGCCGTGAGCTCCCTCCAGCCCACGGTGGGGTGGAGAGCTGGGCTGGGACACTCGGCACTCCTGCAAACTCTGCAGAGTGGCACCAGGAGGTGGGCTCCCCACAGAGACGTGAGATGAAGCTGGATTTGGAGGGTCCTCGCCGCTCAGCTCTGCCCCCAGCTCACCGTTCCTCTGGCTCTGACCCTGGGGGTGGAAAATACCCGGACCTGACCTAGGTCCAACATCGGTTGTGTCCTCCCCAGCATCTCAGGCTGCTCTGGCACCTCCTGCCAGGCCAACGCCGTGCCAAGGCACGCTTTGGAGACCCCTGCCCTGCTCTGCCACCTTGGGGTGGGAGAATGGGATACACTGGGGGCTCTCCACTCTAGATCTATTTCTGCAACCATCTGGGGCCACCTGAGATGTCCCACGGGGTGACACGGCCCGGGCCCACGAGCCCTGCAAAGCCAGCAAGGGGAAGCCGAGGCAGGGCTGGTAAATCTGCCAGGGGAAAACCACCCGCGTCCTAAATCCCCACCGGGCACAGAGCAGAGTCCCTCTGCAGCTGGCTCCTGCGTCCCGTGGCACCTTTCCCATTTCGTTTGGCGCTTTTCCCGCTTTTGATCTTGAGATAAATAATTAAAAAAAAAAAAAGAGAGAGAGACAAGCAGATGACACAGATCCCTCCCAGCCCTTCACCGCACTCTGCAGCAGGACGGCAGCCGTGTCCCCGCGGTCATTGCACCGGGGACCTTTGGGACAGTGGGGGATGACCGAGCTGAGCACCGACTGGGCGCCGAGACTCAAGCAGAGCAGTCTCTGGCTTTCCACAGCAGCCAGCCTTTTCCTGGGGAAATGTCTGTGTTCCTCTGCCCTGGAAGGCTTGCTTTAACTGAAATCCCGATTTCTGCCTCCCACCGCTCACCACTCCCCTGATGAGGAGCCACGTGAAATTTCTCTTGCCATCTTTCATTAAAATAATCCCATTAAGCAACTCTCAGGAATCTCCGGTCCGGGCCAGCCTGGTCAGCCGGCGTTCCCGTGTTTCCAAAGCATCTTCTCGCCCTGCTTGCCCTCACTTCAAAGCTCCGGGGAGCAGCCCCGTCCTTGGAGCGCTTCGGCAAAGTATGTCAAGAGATGCGGGAAGCAAGTTTTAATGCCGAGGAAATTAGTAACCAAATGAGTTCTTAGCCAAACGGCTCCTCTTCTTGATCTTGGGCAAAGTGGTGTTTAAATTCTCTATCTCATGGTTTTAGACTCAGGAAATGTGATTGCACATCTGTCATTATTTTACTCTCCTGTGTTGATTGCTCATATTAAACAAACCACATTCCTGCATCGCTGAGTAATCTCTGCTGTTCCCTTTCCTCTCCGAGAAGACAAGTCCCAGCTTGACATCAATGTACCTGTTGATCAGAGCTCCACTGTTAACCAACCGGCAGATCTGTTCAGACACCGGCCGCGGGGAGCGTTCGCACCACCACCGGCCCCTTTCCTCCAGATTGCCGCAACGCCGCGGCGCCTCTTCTCCCTAACCCTCGCTCGGCCGAAGCGCAGGAGGAGCCGCCGAGGTGCACACCCCGCGGGGACCCATGTGCTTCCCAGAAAGGCTCTCCAGCCTTCCCCCGGCCTCCAGCGAGCAGGTAAGAACACGCATTTTGGAGTTGGACACCAGTCAAGACAGGGTAGGTCCCTCGGAGCACAGCGCGCTCCCCAGGAGCCTCACCAGCCCCGCAGGACGCGGTGCGCCCCGGCACGCACCATGGGCTCCCATCGGCCGAGCCTGCTCTGAGCCATCGCATCTCTGCGGGACGCTGAGCTTTCCCCCGTCGTGGTTTTGTCTTCCAGCTCTGCTGAGATCGCCCCCAGCTCGCCATGGAGCTGCTGGAGGATCCCGACTCGTAGGTGTTCCCAGCTCCAGGTAGGAAAGCTGCTGTGGGTTTGCGATGGCGAGGGAGGGATGGTGGCGAGGGTGGGGAGCTGCTCCTAGGGGGGCGTCTTGGCTGGCACCCGTGGGGACGTGGCTTTCACCACGACGTGCCTGTCCTGTGGCTGGAAATGCTTTCTAGTGGGGGATCTTAGAGCAATCTCGTTATCAAGCTTTGTCTTCTCCTGGTGAGGACAAGGGGCACGTGTTCCTTCCCCGTGTCCCATCGGGGTGATTTTTGGGTGCTGGGGCCATGCAGGGCACCAGGGTGCTGGTGGGGACGGCTCTGTCTCCATATCCCCGAACCCCCAGGCTCTTTTTTTGAGGTTGTTTGGCTTGGATCACTCCATTTGGATTCGTTTTTATCGGTTTTGTTTGCATTGTCTGTGGCGGTGCTTTCCATAGGAGCACCGGGGTGGATCGCTTGGGGCTGAGAAAGGAAAAAAGGGCAAAAAAACCCACATGTCCTGTGGGTCAGCGATGGAAAAACAGGAGGAAAGGCGGGCGGGGAGGAAGGGGGTGGTACTCGGGAAGGGAAAGCAGGCCGCCTGCGAGCACCGTCCATCTTGTGCTCTGGCAGCTCCGCTCCCTCCCCGACACCCACGTCCCCGTGGGATGGGGGCTCTCGGTGCCCCTTTGGATGGCCTTAGGACTTAGGGGGCAGACGGGAGCCCTCTTGTCCTGTCCTTGAGCTGTTCTTGGCGAGACACCTTGGAAACAAAGCTGCTTTTTAAAAAATAACTCTTCTTTTCACACCGCCATGCGAGGCCCCGAAGCGTTTTTCTCCATTGGCCCCTATGGGATGAGAAGGAGAGGCCCTGGGAAGGGTTGTGCCGGCCCCAGAGGAGGTGGGGGCAGGAGGCATGGGTGCTGGGTGCCCTTCCCCGGGCACCCCAGGGTGCTCCTTAGGGTGACAGCAGGGCCGTGCCGGGTCCCCTGCTGGCTGCCACCAAATGGGAGTTGACCCAGGGCCTCCTTGCTCTGGCACACCATGGTTTTTGTGTATAGGGCAGATTTTGTGGACATGATTGAGGTGGTTTGGGCTGGTATCACCTCCGGGTTGCCCAAACCATCCCAGCGCAGAGGGCTGACACTCGGCCTTCCTTCTGGCCACAGATATCAGGCCCCGGCCCCGCTCTGCTTGTGGCTGCCTTCAGCCAGAGCCCCGCTGTGTGGGACCGGGGCAGGATGAGGCCTGCCCCGAGCTCTGGTGGCGTTTAGAAAGCAAGTGCATGGGGTAACAGGAGTTTTCGTCCATGCTGGTTTCATCTTGGGGCCCCCCGAGCCTTGGGAGCGGACAGGAATGTGGCGCTGGGTGCATCCGGCTGGAGGATGCGGTTTGGGAGCATTTTGTGGCTCGCCCGCAGCCAAACCCATGCAAATCCCCGCGTGGGGTTTGAGGAGGCCTCGCAGAGCCGTGGGGGTTGAGGACGAAGCCCCGTGCTCCGTGTCGAAACACAGCACTGTGCTCAGCCACCCTCCACGCCATTTTGCAGCGAAATTCGTCTCAGGCAGAAGCCTCACCCCATGTTCACATCACTTGTTACTCCATTTTTTAATGTTTTTTTTTTTTTTGATGTTTCAAACCTTGCGAGCACGGCCAGCAGCAAGGCCACCGTCCCTTGCCCTGTCCCGGCGCCACACGGGGCCGGCGGAGGCAGCGCCTGTGGGACGCCTCCTTTGAAACCATTCAGAGCTTCTCCAGCTCGTTTCCTTCCATGCCCTCGCGGAGGAAATCGGCTTAATTAGCAGCCTTGGTGAATAATTAATTTTCGCAAATTCTTTCGATAGCTCCTCTAAAAGCCAGGGGAGGGCTGGGTTGGGCACGAGCTGCCGCCGAGCTGCCCCGGAGCTGGCGCCTGCAGCCCCCAGAAAAAAATTGGCTCCCTTTTGATCGGGGCAGCCCAGGGGGGTGCAAATATCCTAAAAAGTGGGGTGAGAAGGGGCTGGGGCTGTTCTCCAAGCGGTTTTCCATCCTGGCATCCCATGGACATCCATCCACCCTATTGATCCCATGCGTTCCCTGCTAGAGCACGGGCATGCGGCCCTATAGCCTGCCGAGCTCCTCTCCCATGGAGAAGGTTTCGAGGCGCTCAGCCCGTGAAGATCGGGTTGATTTTCGGCTTGGGCTCCCTGCTTTTAATAACAGGAGGGTCTGCTGTTGTTTAGACCTGAGCGGAGAGACTTTTAATTACTCCTTCTGTTACGAAAACGATGTAAATAGGGACTCGGGGAAGCGGCGAGGGTTATTAAAGCGAGGAGGCTGTAATTGCCGTGCCCCACCCTCTCCATCAGATCTTTCCTCGCTCTCGGGTTTGGAGAGGACCGGCTGAGCCAGTCGGGTGTCCCCGGCCGCGGGTCGGCCCCGTAGCCTGCCGGCAGGGCGAGGACGTTCCCGGCGGCACCCGGCGCACCGAGGGCGGTTATCGGCCCCGGAGAGCATCGCCTGCACCCCGTGGAGCCGTGCCATGGGACCCCTGTGTTTTGGCACCCCCAGTGGGTTTGAAGCTCAAGGAGCATGGATTTTGCGTGGTGAACCAGGAGGGTTTTCCCTGGGGAGAGCCTTTTGCAGAGGAAGGAGCTCCCAGCAGCATCTCGCCGATGCGAACGTCCCGCGCCTTGTGTTTTATTTTTTCTTTTTTTTTTTTAAGTCATATCTTTGAGTTCGTTTAATAATGGATGAATTATCAGAAATATGCGCTGGCGCGGAGCCCGGGTTTTGTCAGGAGGCGAAAAACTTCAATAACCCGTTGGTTGAAATGATTAAAAAAACAAGGGAGTGAGAATAAATTTTAAAAAAGTGGAAAGTAAATCCGTGCCAAAGCCTCTGGGGATGGGGAAAAAACAACTCGGTGGCAAAATTTCTCTCTCTCTCTTTCCCTTCATACCTGTGCAGGAGGTGGGACTGCCCTCACCCAGTGATAAATAAAATGGCTTGGTTAAGCCTGAATCTGGCAATTTTGGGGTCAGCAGCCGAGCCTGGGGCTGGGCATGCCCGGCACGCTGCCACCCGAGGAGAACGAGGTGTGAGACCCTCCTGCAAAAGCGGGGACAACGCTGCGTGCCGGTGGCTGCTCTCTCCCCGTGGCCAGAGCCTCTGGGGTGAAGCAATCACACCCGTCATCGGGCAGGAACGAGGCAAAGCCGGGGCAAGAGGCAGCAGGGGGGGAGCGTTGCCTCCCCGTTGGTGTGCAGCGACACGCCGGGCAGCACGGCTCCCCCAGGTTCAGGTGTTTTGGGGTGGGAAACGTGCTTTTTGCATCTGCCTTCATGCAGGGCAGCGAGCTCAGCATCCTCCTGCAGGGCACTGGGATTTCTGGGCTGTGGGGTGCAGCCTGGTCCTCAGCTCTGGGTTTTTGGGACCATGGGGAGCAGGGGGTGGCTCGGGGCGTGCAGCTTCCCAAAAGTGCCGGTGGCCTCAATCTCTCCTCTCCCAGAGCTTTCTCCAAGCCCTGCAGAGCCGAGCCCCTGCGCCTGTTGCGTAACGCACCCAGGGTTCAATCTGGGTGGAAAAAACATCCTTTTGGTCACGCTCGTGGAAAGCCGCGGGCCCTGGCCGCCCTCGCTGGCTCCAGCGCTCGCCTTCGGGATCCTGGCGCCGACGGCAAGCTTCCCTCCCCCTCCCACCACGCAAGGTTTGGCTCTGCGGAGGGGGAATTTCCCCGCTGCCTGCAATTAGCCAGTTTTGAGGTGAAAATATGCGCTCCCCTCCCTGCTCCCAGTCAACAGCTGCGGCTGTGCGAGAGCCCAAGCAGGAGGGGGCCCCCCCCGGGCTCCAAAACATCCCCGCGCCTGCGTGCCGTGCCTCGTTTTGGGGCAGTTTGGGGGGCAAATGGGGATTTCCAGCTCTCCCTGGAGCTTGGGGGCGATGCTGGGCAGTGGTGAAGGGAAGGGAAGGGAAGGGAAGGGAAGGGAAGGGAAGGGAAGGGAAGGGAAGGGAAGGGAAGGGAAGGGAAGGGAAGGGAAGGGAAGGGAAGGGAAGGGAAGGGAAGGGAAGGGAAGGGAAGGGAAGGGAAGGGAAGGGAAGGGAAGGGAAGGGAAGGGAAGGGAAGGGAAGGGAAGGGAAGGGAAGGGAAGGGGAGCACCCTCCTGCCTGCTCTCCGGCTGATCCAGCTGGGTTAATAAGCAGGTAGCTGCGCCCTGGCTTCCCCGCCTGGGTGGGGAGGATGCTTCCAGCACCGAGGGTTTGTAACGAGGCATAAGGAAGCAGACAGGAGGTAATTTTTAGCCCCGAGATCTAAGCAGCGTCGTTTTGCTTGGAAAATGCCTGAATTTCCCTGCTGTTTGCCCCGGCAAACCCTGCGCTCTTCCCCATCTGGCTTCCTGCTGCGAGAGGGAAGGAGAAGGCGCCCCGCCGGCCGGCTGGGCGGTGTTTCACCACCACGATGTGGGGGCAGCTTCATTTTGGGGTGGGGGCTGATAGTCGGAAAGCAGAGCCAGGAGATTCTGGGATTGCACCGAGGGTGTCGTGGTCCTGAGCAACCCAAAGCAAGGGGCAGGTGGAAGCTGCTGGCGTTGCCCTAAGGGGGTGCCTGCTGTGGGACAGACCATCGCTCCGTCCCCATCTCCTCTCCGATGGAAAAATCTGAACATCCTTGGCCTTGCTGATTAAACTTTAATTGCCCTCAATGCAAACGACTTACCAAAGGAACGCAGATTTTAGTTCTTTTTTGGAGAGCTTCATGAGGCAGGGAAAAAAATACTTCTGGTTTTGTTTTTTTTTTTTCTTTTCCCAAAGAGCTTCCCACCCCCCTGTGAAAAATCCCCCAGCGCCCTCGACAGCCAATTTTACAAGTGAGTTACATTTTCCTGGTCCCCTGGCATCCGGATGCTGAAACCTCTCGCTGGGAAGCGCTGGGATGGGGAGGAAAAGGGGGCCCTTGCTGCTTTTTTTTTTTTTTTTTTGTGCCTGGAGATGTGATTGCAAAACCAGCCCTGGGTTCGGAGGGAGATGGAGGTGCAGGTGCTCGCACTGCAGCCGTCCTGCTCCTCCTTGGTCCTTTATCTCGCTCTGCAGAGCTGGCGATGCCTCTTTGCACCCCAAAACTTGCAGCCAGCAGAACGGGCAGGGCTGCTGCGAGCCCCCTGCCCTCCCCAAACCAAAGCGAGCTGGCGACGCAGGAGCAGCTTGTCCTACAGCACAGCACCGTGGCTTTGCGTCCCGGTGATTTAAAGCCACCAAATTCCCTCTGCTCCCATCCCTCCTCAGCCTGGTGCCGGCGGCAGCGTGCGGGGTGTGCAGCAGGGGAGCCAAACGCTGCCGAAAAGCCCAGCCGGGTGCAGGCGCGGTGCTTGCCAAAGCGATGCCGCCTGCGCCACGGGCTGCAGCCAAAAGGGCCGTGGAAAACCCCTCCTGCTTTTGCAGCCTCAAACATCCACGTTGCCAGCCCCTGGCACAAAGGAATCCGGCTCCCAAAGCGTGGCTGCGCTCGGAGGCAAACGCGAAGGCATTAAAAAAAAAAAAAAACACATTTAAAAAATTTGCAGTATTAATAACCCGTTTGCGCCACGCGGAGATATCGTTAATTGGCAATTAGCTGTCAGCCAGGACTGCAACCATCCAGCTTGGGGAGCGCAAACGCAGGCGGCCCTCGGCAAGCAGAAAAACACCCGGCACCGTGTCATTAACCGGCTCCTGCGCGCTCACCCCGCCTGCAAACGCTGCGGGAGGCTTCCCACGCCGCTGGGATGGGCACCGGGGGGGTGGGAGCCACTGGGATGGGACCACTGGGATGGGAGACACTGGGATGGGAGCTGCTGGTCCTGGAGAGCCCGGTATTTCTTGTGGACCCGCCTTATTTTGGATGGAGAGGGAGCAGCGCAAAGCTGCGTGCCGGGAGGAGAGCTTTGAGCAATCCCTGCCTTGGGAAAAAAAAAAAAAAAAATGTATTTCAAGCATTTTCTCTACCTTGAGCCTGTGGGCACCTGGTAGGGTCCTTGGTTGCGCAGGCAGAGCTCTGGATCTGATGGCACGAGAGCCAAAAAGCCTGCAGCAGGGGGATGGGTGGCTTTGGGGCCGCACGGGGTCGGAATAAAATGGGGAGAAATCCCCAGGGTGGGTGAGGGCTGCCCCCTCCTGCGTGCACCCACCATAAGATGTCCAATCCTGCACCCCCGGGCTGATTTATCCACACCAGTGCCTTGCACTGGAATAACAGCGCTGCAAAAAGCCCCTGGGGGGCTTTGGGGATGCAGGGGGGGCTGCACCCAGCCCATGGAGCATCGCAGCGAGGGGCAGGGTCACCTCTCCCCGTTCCCCCAGGCCAAATCCTTCTCACGGGACGGGCAGGATGCGGCCCTTTGCTCGCCCCCTGTGGCACTCTGTATCTCTTCCACCTGTTTTTGGGTGCTTTTTTTCCGTCTCGAGCCCTTCCAGGTGCCCACGGCCGGATCCTGCCCAGCTAATGCACCGGGGGCTCGCAGGCAGCACTGTGGGTGCCAAGTGCCAAATCAGCACGAGGTTCCCATCATTAATTACGCCAGAGGGTAACGCAGCATCTCCCTAATCACCGACGACCTGGAAAGAGCTGCTCTGCATGTGATTAAACGTCTGGGCACACGGCGTAAATCACGGGAGTGGGATTTGGCACAGGGGAGAGCGTGGAGAGGAGCTAGGACACGTGGCCACGGGGCTCCAAAAGCAAGCAGGGGCTCAGCATCCCTCCTGCAGCGGTGCTGCCACCCAGACGTGCCCTGTACCCCTCACACCTTCCCCTGCCCGGCTCTCCGGGGGTGTCCCCGTCCCCAGGGAGGTGGCTCCGTGCCCTCACCCCGCAGCTCGGCGTGGTTTTCCGTCCGCCTGGCGATGCTCTAATATTAGCACCCTGCTTTTCCCTCCTGCTGGCAGCTCCGAAGCATATCCAAAAGCAAAAAAAAAAGAGGAAAAAAAAAAACAAACACTGATACTAAACACAGCAAGTGCTGACAAAGCGAGCCGGGGCTGGAGGCTCGCCTGCTCCCCACGCCTCTCCTCCTCCAGCCCTGCTCCTTCTCCCATGTAAAGCCCTGGGCGAAGCCCTGCTGGCCCAGGGAAGCTCTGTGCAAGCACCAGCACCGAATGAGAAACACCTGGGGTTTCTCCCCAGGCACCGTCGCAGCCTTCCAGGCACTTTGTTTCCCCCCAAAAAAAGTCCACGAGAAGAGGGCACGGTGCAAGGAAGGTGGATCCCACTAAAAGCAACGCCCAGAGAAAGGCTCTTACCCCGGGAACACGTGTGCTTTATGCCACCGCGTTAAAGGGTGTCAGTGCTCTCTCCTAAGTCTTTATATCTGGATCATAAAATTTCAGAGGAGCAGGGGAAAAAAATCCCATAAAGGAGGCGGTAGCCACAGCTGCTTCTGCTTTATTGCGCTCATATAGCTCATAAACAGCTCTGTTCTGCGAAGTGAGGAGCTCTGGGGTGTGCTGAGGGCTCCTGCCTGCTGCCACGGGGTGCCCAGCTGGGGACCTGGCTGTGTGGGGCCACCCCAAAAACCCGCCTGGGTTTTAGGATGCTCTGTGGTGCTGTGGCGCAGGGGAGCGTGGCTGGAGAGCAGCGGTGGGGAAAAGTGCAGGGCTGGGCTGGGAGATTTCTCTTCTTTTGGTTATTTCTGGGATGAACCCAACAGCCTGCACCCGGAGAGCTGGGAAGGGAGGGAAGGAGACTCCCAGGCTCTGAAATCCAAGCAAGCCCTGTCCTGGAGGGGTAGGACCCCAGCTGGAATCAGCATCGGGTCCGCTCCTACCCACCCCAGGACACCCCCAGCACCCACATCGGGTGGCCGGGGCACCTCCAGCGCTGCCTGCGCTCACCCCGGGGCCTCCCGTTGGCATCCGCTGCTGTTTTTTCCCCCAGCTGGAGGAATCCAGATGGAAACCATCTGCTCGGCCCCAGCCGGCTGGCCCCGCATCCCCTGGCCCCGCTGGGTGCCAGCTGGGACACCCCGAGCGCACGGGGAGATGCTGTGGCTGTCGGGGCCCAATCCTGCAGCACAGAGGGGTGCTGCTGTGCCACACGAAGCACCACAGGGCGATGCCAGCCTGCCCCGTATCATTTCATATCATTTTGGCCCCGGGGCTGTGCCTAACTCACGGTTTAAGCACATTTTTTTTTCTTTCATCCCACTAACTGGGAGCCCTGTGTGCGAGCAAGTGCGGTGCGTGGCCAGCCGGGGAGACTTCCCAGCTGCCACTTCCTGGGGAAGCGACGTGTCTGGGTTATGTTTCTGCTGAAAACAGCCCTTCAGACCCAAACACCGTGCAGCATTTCCTTGCTGCTCACGTCTGTGCGAAACTTGGTGCCCTGCTGCACGGGAGGGCGCTGGGAGCCGCGCTCCGGTCGCGGGTGCGCTCTGCGCCGTGGGCAGCGCTCCCTTAGCTGCATTAAATAAATCTATGTGTATATGTGCGTATTTACGGGTCTTCTCCGCAAAAGGAGGGCCCCAAAATACTGAAATAAAAGCAGTGAAATGCAGGTGAGCAGAGCTGGAGTTAAGGAAATGGCCCCGCAGGACCCCCGCGACGTGCCCAGGGAGCTCAGCCGCGTCGGGCCTTATCCTGCCAGCTGCTAACGAGCCAGGAATTAAGCATTTTTTTGTGGGATCCCTCTAGATAAACATTACCCAAGATATGGATGCTCCCAGAGGCCTGCTCAGTCTGCTCTTTAATAACCCTGGAGCATTTGGTTGGGCATTTAAGGCACGTTGTGCTCTGCTCCAGAGGTGGACCCACACGGCCGGGACCTCTCCCAGCCCTCCTGCGAGGCACAGCCCAAACACCCGCGGTGCCAACAGGGGTGGTTTGGGGCTGGGGTGGCCACTGTGCTGCTGGCCCTGTTGGGAACTGGCTCCAAAATGGGCTGGCACCCCTCTACCAGGCAGAGCACGGGTGTGGAAACCGAGGGGTGGCCCCAAGGCAGCGCGGCACGGGGTGCTCTGGCATGGGGTGCTTTGGCACGGGGTGCTTCGCCCTGGGGCCGGCGGGGACAGGGCTGGCGTGGGCTGGGTTTCCTGCATATTTCCAGCCCTGCAGCCCTGCAAATTTGCAAAGCACGAGGCCAGAGCCCTGTTTCCCTGGCTCCTGCCTGCACCCTGGCTGCTCGTGCGCTCCCTCGAGTAGCGATCATCCACAGCTCCAAATGCAACGTGCTCCAAAATACGAGCCATATTGCAGCATGCAGCTCACCCTATCCATTGGGGCAAGCCTCTTTCAGTGCTGGAGTCCCGTCTGGTTTGAAAATCCTGCTGGTGAGGGACTCCTCCATCCAGATTTGAGCACACACGGGTGCAAACGGAGCGGCTCCAGCGCAGGAAGCCTCTCCAGAGGCTGGTCTCTGACCTCCCGCGCGACGTTTTGACCCCGTTCCCTGCCGTCTGCATCCAAAAGTGAGCAGGGAGCGAGGGAGAGGTTTGCTGCCTTGTGCAAGTCCTTAATCAAAACCCGCTGCCGGGGGCTCTGGCTGGAAGCACATGTGCTTGGGGGGGGGGGCTGCAGATGCGCCCTGGCCCCAGACGGGTGCTTCCCCCGCCCAAATGGCATTAATTGCAATTATTTTCCAGCAGATTCCCCGAGCTGGTTTCTCCCCCAGCTCCTTAACCCCACGCCGCCGTGGATCCTCTGATGTCTCGTAGGGCTGAGGCTGTGATGGGGTCAGCGGGGGGGCCCCACTGGGCTTCCCAAAACCCCAGCCCCTGCTGCGGAGAAGCCCCGGGGGTGTCTGTCCCTGCTCCGGATGGGGCTGGGATGTGCTGGTGGCTCTGCAGCTCTCGCAGGGAAGCCGGCGAGCAGGCGCACAGACAGGCTAAAAATATTCCCCCCAGCTCCTGTGATCTTTCCTCCCCGCCGGCCGCTGCCTTTCCTGCATTGCAACACGTTTCCACAGCTTTCCAGCAGCTCCGGCAGGCGGGGAGCAGCTCCGGGAGATAAAAAAACAGGTCCAGAGCCCCCAAAAATGCTCATTTTTGGCCCTAGAAACGGGCAAACATGCAGATGGGAGAGGGAGAAGGGTTATTTTGGTGGTTTTTGTGTGTTTTTTTTTTGGAAATGCAAAGTGCAGCGTGTTTCGTCGCGCAGGGGGCTGAGCCAAACCCACGCCGTGGCACTTCCCTGCTGGCCTCGTCAACTCCCCCCCCCCGCCCCCCCCAGACTAATTAATTGCCTTATCAATAACTTGGCAATGACAAGCAGCTGACGAGCAGCGAGCCTGCCTTCCCATGGGGCTGTCCCCACGGATAGCGGGGCAAACAGAGCGGGAGATTTGGGGTCCAGACCCACGGCACCCCCCTCGGTGGGGACCCTGCGTCCCGCTGCTCGCAGTGCCCAGCCGGAGCACGGCGTGGCCGGTCCCCCCCCGGCCGTGGAGCCGTGGGTGGTTCTGCATTTCTGGCATTCCTGCCCCGGCGCCGATGGCCGCGTGCCACCGCCGGCCATCCCCGCGCTCAGCTGGGCCGTCTCGGGGCCACCCCTTGCTTCCCGCTCCCCTGCGGAAGGGCGCGATGGAGCTCGGCTTGTGCGGGGTTTTCCCACGGCTGTGCCAGCCCCGTAACTCCAAGGATGTGCCCCAAATCTCCCTGCGAGCCCTGGAGCAGACAGGGTCCTGCTGCCACCCTGCCTATCCCGCCGGGATGGACTGGGATGGTGCTGGAGGTTTTGCTCATCCAACACCAAAGAATCGAGGCAGCACCGGGACAAAAACCCCAAGGAGGGCACCCGCAGGTGCCCAGAATTTGGTCATCAAGCAAATAAAGGCAGGGGCTTGGTTGTGCCCCTGCAGAGCAGGCACCCCTGGCGCGCCCCATCACGTTAACCCCGCAGAATCCAGGCTCAGAGCTTGGTGCCCAGCTCGCCGTGCACAATTTTGCCCCCATGCAGGACAGGGCACACGTCTGCCTGGCCCAGGGGGGTGCAGAAGATGAGTTTCCTTGGAAATCCTCCATAAAATGCAAAGGACCCAGCAAGGTCCAGCTCCTCGCCGGAGTTTATAGCAACGCGCGGCTGTTGTGGTTCTGCGCGGAGCCGAGCGGGGCTTCATTATTTATTTTCTTCCCTTTATGGGCTGGGAAACCATCCCAAAGCCGAGCACAGCCCGGCCTCCCCCACTCAGTGACCGCCGGCTTTGTCCTGCCTGCCCCGGGGAAGAATTTCTGAACCTCATTTTGCAGCTGGAGCCGTGGCCCTGCCGCCGTGCCAAGCGTCCCCGGGCGGTGGGGACACCCCTGCCCCCGGGCGCACCCCGGTGCCGTGCCCATGCCTCTGGATATGGTTTATTAAAAAGCAAATAAACACTGGGGGAGGCTGGCAGAGAGCTGGAAGCCCCCCTCAGACTGCATTTCATCGGCTTTTATGAAAACTATGTGCAAAATCAGTGACACAGATGGAGGAGCTCGTGGCCAGGTTATGGGGAGAAGTCAGGGAGCTTGGGGTTGCGCATGGGGGTTTTAGACCCTTCCTGGTAGATTTTGCTCGAAGGGACATCCTAAAAATTCCCCGTGCAAAACGGGTGGCTATTTTTGCAGCACCCGGTGGTGATGCTGAGCACTGACGGGGAACATGCCTCGGGTGAGCGCAGCCCCAGCCTGAATTTGGAAATGCTCCCCGGACGGAGCGGAGCGCCCGGCGCGCTGCAGGCTGCAGCAACCCCAGCCTCTGCAGAACGGAGCCGGGCGCTGAGAACCAGATGAATTTATTTGTTACTCTGTGGCTTTGTTTATAATTTTTATCCCATTAGCAAAAATCACAGGGAAAATATGTATGAGATAAGAGAGCTTCCACGTCTGTGCAGCGATTCCTGCCAGTAACAATGCCGATATTGAGACGCTGCTACAGAAGATACTCGACTGGCGATAATGCAGGATCACAGTGAACAGCTGCTATTTCCCCTCCTCTTAATATAAATACATCTAGTGTGAAAAAAATCTGTATATTTTATGTGGATGATATTTTTGGTCATAACCACAACTCCGTTTTTTTTTTTTTCCTTTCCGGAGACATGGCTCGCAATGCAATTAGCCCCGCTCAAACCTTCTCCAAAAGGAAAGAGAGAAAGAAAAGGTTCAATTTATTACATTTTCCATCTGCGTTTCCGTTTCTTGGGATTTTTTTTGGCAATCTTAAGGCCCGAATTGTGAAAGAGAAATGTCACTGGAGTCCTTGGGGTTTTCCTTTCACAAAGCCGGCCGGCCGGACACTGGCTCGTGTCCATCTTTCCGAGCTCTCCCTGCGGAGGGGACGCGCCCGCAGCCCTGGCCTGGGAGTATCTCCGTTTATCCTGGGATCTGTAACACAGCGTGAGCACGCACACCATCCAAATATGTGTTTGTGTATCGCCTCGCTGGCATCTGCAAGCTTTCTGCTGCTTTATTTGGCTGTCCCAGTGCCTCCAGATCATGGCACCTTAGTACCGAGGGGCAGCTCACGCAAGCCCAGGGGTGAGCAGCAGGGAAGGGGCTGGTGTGGGACCCACAGGTGACATATTCAGCAGGATGGGAGCCGTGTGGCACCCCTGTGGCACTGATTTGCCCTCCTGAGCAGAGCAGGAGGTGATGGGGATGTTTGCCCCTCGCTGCTGGAGCTGGTGATGTGCGCTCACCCTCCCCAGCCCCACCAGCGCCACGCTGAAAACGTTTTGTTCATTTTCTAGAAAATGAAGCAAATTGCAGCTCCGCAATGTGCATGGCCCCTGTGCTAGCTGGGGAAGGGAGGTCTCCAGAGTGAATTTTGGGGGAAAAAAAAAGACTTCTGGCTGGGGAGGTGGCCTCTGCTCTGCCCTTGGCTGCGGTGGCACCAAGCACGTGCCACCGGTGGCTTGACGGGGACGCGGTGTGCCACGAGCAGCAGCGAGCTGCAGAGTGCAAACGCTCCCTGAATTTTTCATGGAAGAAGAGAGCCCAAACCCGGCGCTTCTCCAGCCCCTTTCAGCTCTGCCGAAAGCCAGGCTGTTTTTTTCCATGAGGACAGCAGCAGCAGCAGCAGCAGCGCGTCGGGTTCCCACTGCCGGCACCGCGCGCTCGCGTCGTGTAATTACCCGGCACGATCTGCCGGGCTGCAAACAGATTTCAGGAGCGAGCGTCAGGGTATTCGCAGCAGAGCTGCTCTTTATTTAGGTCTGGGAACGAGCGGCTGTTCTCTCCCACAGCCTCGCAGAGACTGCGGGGGCAGAGCCGGCCTCGCAGGTCAGCCCGAAAGATGCCTATAGACACTTAAAAGTGAGGAATAAATAACTACTCCCAAAACAAATCTCGCCATATGGCACTTCTGAGGAAGGAGCGCCGCGGAAGATGCTTTGCCCCTAATTTATGGCGCTGCTGCTGCTATTCCTGGCCCGGGTCAATGATGGAGCCCGGCCCCGTGTGCGCGTCGGCTGCCTTGTGGGCACGGGGCACCCCTTACGGGCACCCTTGGGCCGTCACAAAAGCCAGCCTGACCCCCCCGTGGTCCTGCTGCCAGGAAATTAGGGGAGGATTTTGTAGGAGCAGGATCCGGCCCCAATTCTGGCTCGGTTTGGTTCCTGAGGGCAGGCCTAGGGGGTCGCTGGCACGGCCGGGGGGTGCTCAGAGCCCCAGGCACCGCACGCTGAGGGGTGGCAGCGGCTCCTCCACGGCTGGCTGGGGCTGTGGGAAAACCTGGGGGCTTTGGGGATTTTTTGGGGAGGTTTATGAGACATTGGGGCTTTGGGGGAAAGCTTTCTGGGGGTTATTTCTCGGTGGCATAGCAGCGGCCCAGGCACCACGAGTTTTTAAGAGGGGGGGGAAGGATGAGTGATGTGATGGGGCACAGGCAGAGCCTGGGGCTTCTGCTCCCAAGGGGCAGCCTCGGGATGGAGCTGGGGACCGCAGGGCTGGCTCAGGGGGTGCTCGGCTCCCCCCGCAGAGGCCAGGCGATGCCGGTGCCCCCGGGGGGATGCCCGGCTCCCTCCCGGCTCCCCCCAGGGGCCGCCCGCTCCCTGCGGCTATCAGCACCCCGCAGGCAGCTCAGCTCCCCCAGGACCACCCCTGGACCCCCTCCCCGGTGCCCTCCGTCCCCTCCCGGCCCCTCTCCGCGCTCCCCCCGGGGGCTGCCCGCTGCCCCCCGGCCGGCCCCGGCCCCTCGCCGAGGCTGGAGGGAGGCGGCGCCGGTGGCGCTCGGGGCGGTGCGGCCGGGGAAGGGGCGGGGGCGTCGGGCTGGGCTGGGCTGGGCTGGGCACGGCTCGGCACGGCTCGGCACGGCTCCGCACGGCTCGGCACGGCACGGCTCGGCTCGGCAGCGCGGTCCCCGGAGCCGCAGGTAGGTGCGCACCCGTGCGCCCCGCACCGCGCGCACGGCTCGGGCACGCTTTGGCACGGCTCGGCCGGGCACGGGCACGGCTCGGCACGGCTCGGCACGGTCCATCCGCCGCTCTCCCGGCTCCGGTGCAGCCCCCTGAGGTGCCCCGGGTGGGCTCGCGTGGCCGTGGGGGGCGTTTGGGGGCGGCGGGGGCCGGCGCGGCGGCTTGTTGCGCTTGGGGGCCGAGTTGGTGCCGGAGAGCTGCAAGTGGCTTCATTTTCCAGGAATGCGAGTCATTTCCTCTGGCCGGTCGCAGGGAGTTGAAATTTAACAGCGGCGGGGCTGCTCCGCCAACCCCCCGCCCGCCCCGCTCCGCTCCTCTCCGCTCCTCCGCCCGGCCCCCGGGACCCCTCGCCCGGGGCTGTGCTCGGCTCTGGGTCCTGCCCATCCGTGGGACCCCCTGCCCCTGGGTCACGCTCGCCCGTGGGCTGCGCTTGCCTGGGGGTCCCCTCACCCGTGGGTCCCATCGCCCAGGGGTCGCAGTCACCCATGGGTCCCATCGCCCAGGGGTCACGGTCACCCATGGGTCCCATCCTCACCCGGTCCCCTCCCCTTGTCTGTGGGTTACACTTCCCCGTGGGATCCAGCACCCATGGGTGCTGTTGGTGCCCTCACCGTGGGGCCTCTTGGCCATGGATCGTGGCCTCTGGGTGCCGCTCACCCATGGGTGCCCCTGCCTGTGGGTGCCGTCACCCCAGGACCCGCTCAGTCCCAGGGGAGGCTGCGTGGCCAGAGGGTCACCGGGGCGGGTGGGGACACGGGGGTGCCATGGCACGGAGCTGGGTGGCACCCAGCGCACCCAATAACACCATTATGGCTCAGTGCCGTGCTTCCCACTGGGGATGTGAACCCCCATCCATGAGGATAAACCCATACAGCCCCTTAACGAGGCCCTAAACGAGCTGGTGGCCCCATAGGGACTAGCGTTCCCATAAGGAGTACCTTTCCCTGCTGCTGCCACCGCGGCATCCCCAGGACATGCCACCGCTGTCACCTCACAGGAGGGTGCCTTCGCTGTCACCTCGCAGTCCCAAATCAGCTTTTTTTCTGCTCGTGGCTGAGGCGTTTTCTGGTCATGAGGGTGTTTTTCGCTCGAAGCCAAGCTCAGCTTTTCCAGAACGGTTCCAGCCGCGCTGATTGCGCGCCGAGGGTTCCTGCTCTGCGCGGTTCCTGGGCTGGTTTGTGTCGGTGTTTTTCCACCAGGCTTGCTCGCACTCCCTAATTCTTAGACAGAGCGTGGATGGATTTGGTCTCTGTTGCCTGAAAGCGACGTTGTTTCGTTTAAAACTCCGAGTCCCGAAGGCAGATTGAGATTTGGTTATAGGTTAGAGGCTTTTTACTATCAGTTTGCAAAGGGGTTCTTTTTTTAAACTCGGTTTATTCAGGCTCTTTAAACCCAGAATCTGTAAGCAATTATTCCATTACATGAAAGTCAGTACACTGAAAAGGATTAATTCAGACCAGATGTAAAAATAAATGCGAATTTCAAATTAAGATGATGTCAGCTCCCTCCTGCTAAAAAAAAAAAAAGAAAATAAAAAAAAAAAAAGAAAGGCAGCGCTGTGGACTCCAGATGGAATATACAAATTATGGTTGTGGTTAAAATATCTGCCTGGTTGTTAATTTAGTTTTATGCTTTTATTTTTTTTTTTCTTTGCCTCTCTGAAAAGCAGGCTTATGATATTTTCCAAAGGCAGAAGGCTCTCCCCAGCGCTGCCGGGGAAGGGGAGCCGGGGAGGTGTGGGATGGCTCCCCCAGCCCTGCTGCTTTTGGGGCTGCCCGGGGCGATTTGGAGCGTGGAGGTGCCCGGCCGCTCGCAGAGACCACGCTGCTCGCTCGTGGGCTGCCCAGCCAGGGCGTCTCTGCTCTTCCCCTCCAGTCCTGAGGATCCCCAAAATAATAACTTTGGCTTCGTTTGCCCCAATCCGGAGCCGGAGGCAAAGGTGCCGCGGACTTTGGAGGGCGCAGATGGGGACCTGAAGGTTCAAGGCGCTGCTGTGTGCGTTTCGGCACGAAATGGGGCTGGTTTTGTGCAAAATGGAGCTGCGGGCTTGGTGCCTGGCATGCGTGCTCTTCGGGAAGCGATGCTGGGAGCCACCCGGTGGGGCTGAATTTGGGGAGCCCGCCGGCATCCCGTGGGGCTGTGGCTGGGTTCAGCACCCACCCCACGTGCCTTGCACCTCGCTGCGGACCCGGGGCAGGGCAGCGCTTCCCCACGTGCGGTTTTGAAGCCGTCTCCTTCTCTCCTGGGAAATCTCCCCTGTCCCGGGGCTACAATAAGTAGGATGGAGGCTTTGGGTTTGGGGCTTTATCCACGTGCACCCGGAGCGGGGACCGGTTTGGGCGCTGAGCCCCAGCTGGGCCGTGGCAGCGCGGCTCCTGCCTGGGAGCACGGCCATGGGATGGGGCTCCCAAAAGGGGTTTTTGCACAAAAATCTTCCGAGCCCTCCCAAAAGCCCTTTTCCTTGGGAAGGGGGACTTTTTCCTGGGGTCGGGGCATCACGCAGGCAGGACGCTGCCCTGGAGTTGGTGTTATTTTTTTTAACAGGGGCTTTCATGGTTTGGAAATGTCTCTTTCCAGCACGGGGAGGCCAAGCTGGCTGCGGGGAGGTTGCTCTGCTCCTTGCCTTGTGGCTGGAGAGCAGATCCTACAGCCAAACCCAGGGCCAAACCCCCGAGGATTTTTGGATACTGCTCGGGCTAACCCCATGGACGGAGAGGGCAGCGCTGCTTCCCATCCCCGGGCATCCTTTGGGGCAGCTGCTGCCATCCCGGGACCCGTGTTCCAAAAAATCCTGCTGTGGGGCTCGGGGAAGTTTCACAAAGCCCCGGAAAGCATAGGGGGGGGTGTAACAGGATGAAAGCACTGCTCAGGGGCTCGGGGTGCCCGCGCCGGGGTCCCGTCTGGCCGGGGCGCACAAAGCCCCGTCTGTTCCCCTGCCTCTCCTCGAATAACCCGCAGCAAGCAGAGCAGCGCCGCGTCTCCTCCTCCTCCTCCTCCTCCTCCTTCTCCTCCTCCTCCTCCTCCCGGCGCTGCCGCGGGGGATAATTGCTTCCAGCCGTGTGCCAGCCGGCCTCCAGCCCGCCTCCAGCCGTGCGCCTCCTCTCCGGCCTCCGAGCGGTCTGGGCGCCTCGCGGTGCGATTTTGGGCACCGCCACGGGACGGGGGTGGAGGTGGCTGGGCCAAACCCGGCTTTGGGAGGCTGAAAAATCAATGGAAGGAAGCCCAAGTGCCCCAGCTGGATGCTGCAGGAGGGAGAGCTGCTTCCCAGCACCAGCGGGGAGGCGTGGGCTGCGTGGCCATCCTGGCGTGGGGGCATCTCCTCGTTTCCAGCCCTCCCAAACTGGGCAGAGCTGCAGGACACCAGCTTGGCCGGATGCGTGCGTGCAACCCCGGCCTTGCCCCTGGTGAGCTGTCCCGATGGATCATCACCGCCAGCTTCCTTCAGGGCTCGGACATCTGCAGCAGCCAGGGGGGGAGCATGGATAAAGCCCCCCCGACCCGGTGGTGCCGCATCTGGGAGCTGTCGGCAGGCGTTGCTGGAATCCCAGAGGCCGGTGGTGAAGTTTTCCAGAAGGAAATAAAATGGAAGGGGCTGGTTCGTGAAACAGGAAAGGAAAACAGAGAAGAAAATAAAATTAAAAAAAAAAAAAAAAAAAGCAAAAAGCAGGAGCTGGCGGCCGGAGCCTGCCGAGATCCGTCTCCTGAGCGCCTCCGCTGCTGGTTTTAGTTTGTGGAGCACCGAGCCCAAAAGAAGGCAGCGAAGGCAGGAGGAATTGCTGTGCCGCGCACGGGTAACGCACAGCTGGGAAACTCCGTGCTCCCAGGCTCGATTGGACATTTTGCATGGCACAGGGAGCAATTTCCTGAGCCCCCGGCTCAATTTCCTGAGCCCCTCGGCTTGCCCCGGCTGCAGCGTCCCCGTTTTTGGGATTGTGCTCGTGTCCCAGCCCTTGGTGGCCGTCCACGGGTGTCCCCAGAGCTGCTGCACGCCGGTGGCCGCGGGGACCCCGGTGCTGCCCCGGCCGAGTCCCCAGCACCCCGACAGCTTTGTGGGGGATGAAGTAATGGAATATTTATAACCCGGTCCTTTTTCCCAGTGCAGGTCTCTTTCATCTGCCTCAGTTCGTTATGAGGAAACTGTTGAGTTCAGGAGGAATTGGAGACAATTTTAATTACGGGGTGACCGCAAGCGCGAATTAATCTCGCTTTTGGGTTCGCCAAAGCTGCGCTAAGTGACAGCCTCCAAACTTGTAATAACAGCTTGCGCATACCTGCGCCCTGTGATGTGGGGTAGAACCGACTCTCGGCTCTTCCAAACAAGAAATTCCTGCCCCGTGAATTCATCTTCCCATCCAGCTCTGCACTTTGTTCTGCCTTTCCTCTCCCTGCGCCGATCAACCCTTGCATAATCCCTTAATGCGCTGCTATTGTGGCTCCCCAGTGCACCCAAACAAAAGCCGGGGACCGGCGGCCGGCTTGGACGGCTGATAGGACAGAATTTACAGGGGAAAAAAAAAAGGAAATTGGTCAAATATAAACGTGACGGCGCTCGAGGGATGCTGTTAAGGGACGTGCTTTCAGCGTGTGCCTTGTGCTGTGCTGCTTCTCCCCGCCTTGGTGGCAGCAGGAGGGACTCGCCGGTGACCGGTGCCACCCGCCAGCACCGTGACACCCGTCCTCGGGCATCCCCAGAGCCAAAATCACAGAAATATCACAACCCGAGAGCCAGCCACGTCCTCTGGGTCCGATGCACGTGCAGAGCAGCCTCGTTTGGCACGGCAAGGAGCTGTGTGCCGGCTTTAGGGAAGCAAAAACCCACCTCGGCCACGGAGTTCAGGCTATGCAAATCCCCGGCGCTGGAACGGGACCAGAATTGCTGCTGGCTGTGAGAGCCTGGCAAGCTGCTCCCCCGCTGCCAGAGCCCTCGCGTGCCCACATGCAGGACCCGTACGGGTTCCACACGGCGCGTGCCCGGGTAGCAGGGATGTTGGGAGCTGCTTTCTGGGCTTTATTGCACAACGTTTTCCTTCCAGGGCAGCTCTGTAAAAGCGTTCGTCCCGCGGCACCGGGGCAAGCACAACGGATCGAGGAATTTTCTCCCTGCCCCCCGGAGTCCTGGAGCGCAGGGAGGCTGATGAGGTGCCTGCAGTGCCTTCCCGTGATGTTTTAATGCTTTTTGCCCGAGCTCCCTTTAGCAGGAAAACCACCAGCGTGCCGTTCTAGCTGCGCCGTGGCTGGGAGAGCCGCGAGTGCCGGCACCACGGGGCTGCTCCATGCCCAAACCCTCCGTCCTCGGTGGGTTTTGCAGCCGCACGAGTGCCAGCACCACTTGGCTCTACCACACTTTGCCAAATCGCACGTGGGGAAGGTTTGCTGGGGGTCTCTGCGTGCACAGGGGCAGCTCTTGCTGGAAAATCTCGGGACCCGAGCAGAGCTCCCTTGCTGCAATCTCCTCTTGCCGTTCCCAGCCCGGAGCCGTGCGTGTTCGGGGCTCGTGTCAGCGCTTGTTTGGACACACGGGGAGAAAAATACCTGTTTGCTGGGAATCTTAACAGCGACCACAGATAGACCGAGTTTGCCCCCGGCTCACGGTTAGCCAACAGCAGCACTTACCGGGTTATTTTCCTTTTTTTTCAAGCCTTTCCACCCAGCACCGGCGGGTGTTTTTGGGGAGACAGCTGAGCGCAGCGCCCAGCCCGCGGCTGTCTCGGCGCGCCGGAGCAGCACAGGGAATGCGAGCTGACCTCGTGGGAAGGGGCAGCAGCTGCCCCAAAATAATGCCCTCAGCTCTGCGGGGGGACAGCTCGCCCAGGAAGGGCTCGGGGTGCCCGATGGGTGCCTCTCACCCAGCTTGCGGACACCCTGGGGAAGCTCCAGCAGCTGGGGGGGGTTGTAAAGCTGCCCCGACACGGGGAGACAGCGTTCAGCAGGAGGATCTGGAGCGTTTCCTCTACAAACACAGAAATGCGTGTTGTTTTTTTTTTCCTCCAGCGTTTTGCCTGCTCTCGCAGGCAGTGCCCTGCAGGGCGAGGAGTGAATGTACGGCCTGGCGTCGCTCCCGGGGCACGGGCGGTTTTGCCAGGGCCCCGAAGATGTGGTTTCATTTCCAGGAGCTCTTCGGCCTTCTTCCTCGGGGCTGGGCCGGCTGCCAGCAGCCCGGCTGGAGGAAGGACCCGCTTATTTCTACCCGGAAAGTCAAAAATATTCTGTGCTGTGGCTGCAGCAGGAGGATGCTCGGGGGCTGTGGGGCACCCGTGGGTGGCAGCGGGGTGCCGAGGGCGCTGTGCAGCGCCTGCCCCTGGGGCACGGTGCCCTCCCTGCTGTTGGGGACGCTCACCAAATACCTTCAGCCCCGTTTCCTTCCCTGCTGTGATTTTTAATGAACCCCGAAAGCAGCCTGGCAGCTGGGCTGCTTGCTTCGAGTCGGGATCGAGCGTGTCCGGGCACGGGCACGGTGCGCAGAGGCACGGGTGCGGTGGCACGGGTGCAGTGCATGGCCACGACGCATGGGCACAATTCAAGTGTGCAATGCACGGCCCCGTTGCACTGCTCTGGTGCATGGATTTAATGCACGGCCACGTTGCACAGCCACACAACACCTCGCTGGGCTGGACCCTCTGTGGCAGAAGAGCTTCACCTCTGGGTTTCCCAACTCGCCCTCACCGCCAGCAACCACCTAGCACCAAGTCACCTCGGGGCACTTCTTCCTCCGCTGTAAAAATCTCCGAGTGGAACTGTTTTTGGAAGCCAGGCGTGTTTTTGTTTAGAGCAAGGCTAATACTTGGTGCAGAGGGAGACGCTGTCGTGTCCTCGGTGCCAGCGCAGAGCTGCTGGCTAGGAAAAGCAGCGAGCTAGTTGGGGTTTTAAAGATCCTTGCTCATTGTTTCACGCGGGCGTTTGCGTCCCCGGGGACAGCTGTGGGATGAAGAGTGCTTAAGGAATATTTGCCCTTGAAAATAGGATAAAACCCAGTTGCCTGTGGTTGGTGCTGGGACGGGTTTGTCTTGGCCCCGGTCCCGACTCAGGCGAACGCAGGGGATGAGCGAGCAGGGGGCGAGGGCTGCTGGCTGCCCCGTGCATCCCGTGGGGCTCTTGCAGGGTTTGTCTGAGCCCTGCAAGAAATTGGGGTGGTGCTGGAGGGGCACGGGGCTGCTGGGGGGGGCTCAGATCCTAAATCCAGCCCCCACTGATCTGGGGCTTTCTGCAGCTCGCCGCGAAACCTCCCGCCAGGCAGCGCCGCGGCGGGCCAGCCTGGTTTGTTCCCAGCACAAAGAGTTTTTTATGATGGCTGCGATGCCCGGAAAGCCTCTTCGGAGGTTTTTCCGAAACTGTAGCCGGGAGAAGAAACCCGCTGCTTCAGGCTTTTAGGGCTGGGCTGAGACCCCACGCTGCCCAAACCACGGCAGGGCACGCTCGGGTGTCCCCTGCCACCCCTTGGAGGGGGGACAGCAGCGTAACGGGAGGGGATACAACTGTGGGGGCCTCCTGGGGAGCTCATCATAAGGCACAGGACAGGGAATTTGGTGCAGGGCTCATCCGACCCCGTATCCCACAGGGATGGCGCCCGCGGGGACCGAGGCCGCCCCGGCTCGCCGGTGAGGTGCCCGCCGCCCGCCCCCAGCCTCAGCCCGGCCGCTCGGCGAGGGAGAGCCCGGCCCACGATGAACAAGCTGCCCTTCCACAACAACCGAGTCATGCAGGACCGCCGCAGCGTGTGCATCTTCCTCCCCAACGACGACTCCCTCAACATCATCATCAACGTAAGGCGGCGGCGGATTGGGGACCCCCCCGTTCCCGCTGAGCACGGCCGCTGGCGTCGCCCCGCGCCTCTTTTGCCAGCTCTCCTCTCGCTTCTGCTTCTCCTTTCGAGCCCCCCCTGCCCTCTCCTTGCTGCTGAAACCCCCATGGGTTGTTCCCCTTGAAGGTGCTTTATGCTCTCCTGCCGCTTCTTCGTTCCGTGCGCCGCTTGCTGAGCTTTTCGTTGGGTGCTGGCCGTGAAATTCCCACACTCTGCTGATTTATTTTTTTACTCAGCGCCACCCAATATTCCACTTTCTGCCCCCAAAGCAGGCTGCTTGCACCACCTGCACTCAAGCTGCCCCAGCTGCGCGTATCCCACATATTTGGGGGGGATTTTGTCCTCTTGGAAAAGACCCAGACCCCCCCCCGGTGAGCGCGCCGGGGGCCACGGCAGGGTTTCGGTGCCGGTGCGACGGGGCTCGTGCGTGCATCCGCAGGTGAAGATCTTGTGCCACGAGCTCCTCGTGCAGGTGTGCGACCTCCTGAGGCTGAAGGACTGCCACCTCTTCGGGCTCAGCGTCATCCAGAGTAAGTCTGGGGCTGTCCCACCCTCCCCGGTGCCCGTCCCCGGTGCCGTTTGGGCGCGTGGACGCGCCGGCCACGCTCACCCCTGTCCCCAACCCCCCCGGCAGACAATGAGCACGTGTACATGGACCTGGCCCAGAAACTCTACAAGTACTGCCCCAAGGAGTGGAAGAAGGAGGCCAGCAAGGTCAGCGGTGAGGTGTTGCATGGAGAGATGACGGCACTAAGGCCACCTCTGTCCCCGGCGCAGGTCACTGTCCCTGCGCAGCTGCGGGGGGCGGGGGGGAGGAACGCGTTTTGGGGCGGGGGGGAGGAGGGGGAGCGTGCAAACCCCGAGGGGGCTTGGTGGCCGTCACCCCCGTGCCACCACGTGCCCCAGCTGGGGACCTGTCCTCTACATTAATATTTTCCCCAGTGATTTTTTTCCTCTCTCATTTCCCCATGTTTCAGCAGAATTTCAGCTGAAATTCAATTTTTTTTTTCATATTTAAAATCAAACATCCTTTTTTTTTTTTTCCTTTTTTTTTTCCCCTTTTTTTGTTTCATTTTTTGTTTCCTTTTTTTATTTTTTTTTTCTTTTCCCAAAGCACCTTTTCATCATTTTCAGTGCAGCCTGCACGGGGAGCTCGGTGCGAAGGCTCCCGTGCTGCTGCGGGGACTGGCGAAGGGGACAGGGAGGGATGGAAGAGGGACAGCAGCACGGGGGAAGGTGGCTGCAGACCCTCTGGGGGTCTCAAACCCAACCTCCACCTTCTTTAAACCCAAATCCCCTTTGTTTTTTGGGATAAGGCAGATTTTGGGGGGAAAATGGGAAGGGGAGAGGAGGGGAACCACCAAGGCAGACCTCGCACTGGGGGTGCCGGAGCGGGTCGGGGGGTCGCAGCGTGAAAACGGGATCCCCGCAGGAGCCCCGAACGCCTTCTGTGTTTCAGGGGATCGACCAGTTCGGCCCCCCCATGATCATCCACTTCCGAGTGCAGTACTACGTGGAGAACGGCAGGCTGATAAGGTGAGGGCTGATAAGGTGATAACCGCGCGCGGGGGGGCTCGTGGCGCACCGGGCTGCGTCTGGGCAGTGCCAAAACCCTGCAAAAAAAAACCTACAGATTTTTATGAAAGTAACCCAAAATAGCGTGTCCTCTTTCAGGAGTGTGCAGGCACCCAAAGCTCGCCCCTTTTTGCCGTCCCTGTCCCTAAATCTGTTCGTGTGCCAAGGGACCCCACGCTCCAAACCTCCCTGCAGGGACTATCAGGGATGCATCTCCCCCCTTGTGATGAAGGAGCCATTTTTGGGGTTGGGGGCTGCGATTTAGGGTTTTATCCCTCTCCAGCAAGCCAGAAGGGATCTTGACATCTCCTTTCAGCATAAAAACAAGACTTTTGCAGGGCCTAAACCACCTCCGTGCCGCGCCAGGACCCGGTGGCCGCGCGGCGGTGCCGTGGCAGCGGCTTTCATTTCCCAGCTGCCGACTGGGGGTGCTGCGAGGGGGTGCCCGCGTGGACCTCGTGCTGCCGTCGGCTCCCCAGCACCCCCTCCCCGAACCCTCTCGCCCCCTGCAGCGACCGGACGGCGCGGTACTACTACTACTGGCACCTGCGGAAGCAGGTGCTGCACTCGCAGTGCGTGCTGCGCGAGGAAGCCTACTTCCTGCTCACCGCCTTCGCCCTGCAGGCCGACCTGGGGGATTTCAAACGCAGCAAGCACTACGGGAAGTACTTCGAGCCCGAAGCCTATTTCCCTGCCTGGGTAAGCCCGCTGCTGCCTGCCACAAGGATAGCCCGTGTCCGCGGCACCTCCTGCCCGCTCTCCGCGCCGCTCGGGGTTTGTTTCAGGGGAAGGGGCGATGCTGCTGGCTCCTCGGCTCCAGCCTTGTCCTGGTTATTAATAACCGGTGACAACTGCTGGGGCTGCAAATAGCTCTCGGGGTCAGCGTGGTGGTGCCACAGACGGGGATTTTCCTGTGTTTGCTACGGGGATGCCATCTATGGGGGTTTCCCCTCGCGCCGCGCCGCCCGGCCACCCTCATGTGCCCTCTGTGGCCTGCCCAGGGCATCCCGCAGCCAGGACTGCTCAGGACGCCAGGGTGGCAGGATAAATAAATCACAGAATCATAGAAAATCACATAAAAGGTGTAGGCACTGCTGCCCGCTTTGATTGATGACTGAAATGTCTTGGGTTTGCCCCAAATCTACCAGTTTCCGTGGTTTTCCTACATGCTGGGGAGCAGTGACGGCCCCGTGGCCGTGCCCAGTGGGAAACCCTACAAGGAGGAATGTTTGGCCCCTGTATTTATCCTATTCTTACCACCAGAAATTGAGCACTACAGGGATGGGGAGCTCGCAGGTCTCTAGGATGGAAGGCGCTGCTCTGCTTTGCCTCTTCCCCCGGCCTCGCCCCCGCTCCCCTCAACACCCTCCTCGCCTTCAAACAGGTCGTGGCCAAGAGGGGCCGGGATTACATTCTGAAGCACGTCCCCAACATGCACAAGGACCAGTTCGCTCTGACGGCCTCCGAGGCCCACCTCAAGTACATCAAGGAGGCCGTGCGGCTGGACGACGTGGCCGTGCACTACTACAGGCTCTACAAGGTGAGAGCCCCCGCTGAAAGTGGGGAGGAGAAGTTTGTCTCCGGGGCATGGCACGTATGGAGAGCGCCTGAGCACGGCGAGGAGGCACGTTGTTGAAAAGAGCTGGAAAAATGGTTTAAAATACCTTTTTTCCAGCCATTTGTGCCTTTCAGGGAGATGCGCGTGGGCGAGCTGCGGCCACCCGCGTGGCCACCGTCACCGGCGTGGTGCTGGTGCTGGGTGTGCTCAGGCACAGAAGTGCCCCAGCCTTAAAAAAGCTGCAAATGGTGTATTTAAAAGCCTCTCATTTCTCTCCCTTCCAGGACAAGAGGGAGGTGGAAGCCTCCCTGACGCTGGGGCTGACCACGAGGGGCATTCAGATCTTCCAGGTACGGGGCCGGGCAGCGCCCAGGGCTGGGCTCCATCCCCGCGGGCTCCCCGTGTCCTCATTTCCTCAGCTTCACCTCTTCTTGCAGAACCTCGACGAGGAAAAGCAGCTGCTCTACGACTTCCCCTGGACAAACGTGGGCAAATTGGTGTTCGTGGTGAGTGCGGGGCCACGTGCGTGCCGGGCTGGCTCACTTGGGGTGCTCCAGCTGGGGTGCAGGACGCCGGTGCCACCCTTGCTGAGCTTCCCCTGGTTCGTGCACAGGGCAAGAAGTTCGAGATCCTTCCCGACGGGCTGCCCTCGGCCAGGAAACTCATCTACTACACGGGCTGCCCGCTGCGCTCCCGTCACCTCCTGCAGCTGCTCAGCAGCAGCCACCGGCTCTACATGAACCTGCAGCCCGTGCTGCGCCAGGTCCGCAAGCTGGAGGAGAACGAGGGTAGGTGCCGGGGGGCTGCCCTGCAAACCCTGCCCCTGCCGGGCTCGCTGCCCGGCCTGGGGATGGAGGGGACCCCATGGGTCCCCGTGATGGTGCGTCAGGGTGGTCCTGGTCCTGGTCCAGAGCTGGGCTGGGGGTGGCCAAAAGTCCTCTCCTGGTCGGGGTGGGTGCCTGTGGATACCCCCGGGGTGCTGAGGGATGGGTGCGAGCCCTGCTGTGCTCCCCAAGGGCCCAGTTCCTCCCAGTGCCTCAGCACGGCGCTTCCCAGTGCCCCATGGCCCTTCCCCAAGCTCGTAAGACCCTTGTGGAAACAAACAATCCTCTCCTTCTCCTTCTCCTTCTCCTTCTCCTTCTCCTTCTCCTTCTCCTTCTCCTTCTCCTTCTCCTTCTCCTTCTCCTTCTCCTTCTCCTTCTCCTTCTCCTTCTCCTTCTCCTTCTCCTTCTCCTTCTCCTTCTCCTTCTCCTTCTCCTTCTCCTTCTCCTTCTCCTTCTCCTTCTCCTTCTCCTTCTCCTTCTCCTTCTCCTTCTCCTTCTCCTTCTCCTTCTCCTTCTCCTTCTCCTTCTCCTTCTCCTTCTCCTTCTCCTTCTCCTTCTCCTTCTCCTTCTCCTTCTCCTTCTCCTTCTCCTTCTCCTTCTCCTTCTTCTCCTTCTCCTCCTTCTCCTTCTCCTTCCTCCTCCTCCTCCTCCTCCTCCTTCCCCTCTTCCCCTTCCCCTTTTCTTCCCTTTTCTCCTCTTCCTCTTTTCCTTCCTCCTCCTCCTCCTTCTTTCTTCTTCCCCTTCCTCTTCCTGCTCCTTCCCCTCTTCTTCCTCCTTCCCCTTCCCCTTTTCTTCCCTTTCCTCCTCCTCCTCCTCCTCCTCCTCCTCCTCCTCCTCCTCCTCCTTCCCCTCCTCCTCCTCTTCCTTCTCCTCTTTCTTCTTCTTTCTCCTCCTCCTCTTCCCCTTCCTCCTCTCCATCTTCCTCCTCCCCCTCCTCCTCTTTCTCCTCCTCTTTCTCCTTCCCCTTCCTCCTCTCCATCTTCCTCCTCTTCCTCCTCCTTTTTCTTCTCTTCCTCTCCTTCCTCCTCCCCCCGCTGGAGGCAGCTCCCAGCACCTTTAGAGCTCCTCACCCACCTCCCCCAGCCCCGCGTGCCCCCGACGGAGCCGCCTCCCGTCGCGCCACCCCTTTGGGTTTGGGTTTGGCACCCCGTGGGTGGCTTGGGGTTGCCCTGGGGGGCTCAGGGTGCCCCGTACCACCCTGGCAGAGAAGAAGCAGTACCGCGAGTCCTACATCAGCGACACCCTGGACCTGGACATGGAGCAGCTGGAGAAGCGCTCGCGGGCCAGCGGCAGCAGCGCCGGCAGCCTCCGGCACAAGCGCCTGTCGCGGCACTCCACGGCCAGCCACAGCAGCTCCCACACCTCGGGCATCGAGGCCGACCCCAAACCCCGCGAGACGGGAGCCGAGGAGGCCGGCGTCCACCGCAAGCTCAAGACCTGCAGCTCCATGACCAGCCACGGCAGCTCCCACACCTCCGGCGTGGAGAGTGGGGGCAAGGACCGGCTGGAGGAGGACTCCCAGGATGAGGGTGAGCGATCCCAGAGCCTCGGTTCCTCCCCCCTGAGGGCTCTTGGGGTGCTTCTCCTCGCTCAGCCGTCCCCATAAATCCCCCCCCCTTGCCCCGAGCAGAGATAGAGATGCTGGTGGACGACCCCCGGGAGCTGGAGCAGGCTGGGGAGCTGGCGCTGGAGGTGAGCCCCGATATGTGCGTCTACATCACCGAGGACATGCTGCTGTCGCGCAAATTCAACGGGCACTCAGGTAACACCAGGCTTCCCCTCCTCCCCTGCCTTTCCTCTTCCACGTTTGTCTCGGTATGGGACAAAGAAAAACGAGCCCGAGCGTCCCCTTGGGAATTTTCGGGTGCCCGGTGGGTGGAGGGGAGGATGGGGCACGTGCAGCCGGGTGAAAATGCGAAAAGCCCCGGAAAGGTGTGGGGTTTTCTTGGAGGAGGGTTTGCTTTAAGTTTTTTTTGGGGGGTGCACGTGGAAAGGAAGCACAAACCCGAGCAGCGAGCCCCTGTGACAGCGGGCAGGGGGTGGCAGGAGTCTTGTGGGGCCGCCGGGAACGAGGGCAGAGGTGCCCTGGCCGGAGCCAGAGGTGGTCGTTGGGGGTAATTTCGGCTTTGGGTGCCGTTTGGGTGCCGATTTGGGATGCTTTGTGGGTGCAGAGCCCTGGGGGTGCCATCCAGCTGGGGGTGCCATCCTTCTGGGGGTGCCATCCAGCTGGGGGTGCCTTCTATCCCAAAGCAATGGGGTGGGCACCCCAAGGGAGCCGCAATGCCACGAGATAACCTTCACACCCTCCTCTTCCTCTCTCTCCCCGGCACAGGGCTGATCGTAAAGGAGCTCAGCTCCTCCACCTCCAGCTCCTCGGAGACGGTGGTGAAGCTGCGGGGGCAGAGCACGGACTCCTTACCCCAGGTAGGTGCCACCCGTGGCACTCCTCGCCCCGCGTCCCCTCTCCTGGGGACGTTTGGGTCTCCCTTTCCCCGAGGACCCCGGCTCCTGACGCCCTTCCTTCCACCCAGACGGCGTGCAGGAAACCCAAAACCTCGACGGACCGGCACAGCCTGAGCCTGGACGACATCAGGCTCTACCAGAAGGACTTCTTGCAGCTGGCCGACCTGTGCCAGGACACGGCGCAGAGCTACACCTTCGGCTGCGGCCACGGCCTGGCCGAGGACGGCCTCTACTGCCACGGCTGCCTGGCCCAGCAGTGCCTCAACATCCAGGAGGGCTTCCCCGTCAAACGAACCAGCAAATACTTCTCGCTGGACCTGACCCACGACGAGGTCCCGGAGTTTGTCGTCTGAGCGCGGCGGGGCCGGGACTGGCCGCTGTGTGTCCCCGTCCCCGTCCCCCCCCCGCCATCTCCCCGGCAGCCTTTTGCCTCTGGGAATGGTTTGTGCAGAGCACAAAGTCCTGGTTGGCCTCGGAGGAGCACAGCTCGCTTGGCCAGCCCCCGTTTTCCTCAGTGCCTCGGGGTAAATTTTGGTTTTCTCCCCTCCCGGCCCCTTCCCTTCGTGCTGCTGCTCGGTGGCGAGGAGATGCTGGGAAGGAAAGACCGGATTGCTGCGCCCAAGCCAAGCCAAAGAGATGTAAATCCCCTCCAGGCCAGTATGGGAAGCAATAAGCAGCCGGGGATGTCCCTGCTTGGGGAAGGGACAGTGCCCGAACCCAGATCTTCCAAAAAAAAAAAAAAAAAAAAACGCGCTGGAGCTCGGTCCCGGTCCTGCTGGGGGACGCGGGGCGAGCGGGGCCTTCAGGCCTTCATGGAGCTTTATTTAAAAACAAAAAAAAAAAGAAGAAAAACACAAAAAAGAAACCAAAAATACCGCACCCAAGAAAACCCAAAGGAAAGGAGAACGGAGAAGGATGGGTCACCCGTGACGACGCTGCAATAACGCTCCCCGGCTAGAAATCCCGTATATAAATATATCCAAGTACGTATGTTTATATATGGCCGGATCCCACAGACCCGTTTTCAGTTTGTTTCTGCGCTGAAATGCCTTTTGTACAAAGGATACGCCTTCCTTTCACGAAGCATACAGACAATCAGTTTGTTTTTGTTTTTTTTTTTCCAAGCACTAAGAGACTTTCCCAGCCAGGAGAAGGCGCCTGCAGCCGCGCCGGGAGCGTGGCTTTTCCCGGCGCGGTCTCGGCTCCGATTTACCACGGCTTTCCCTGCGCCCTTCAGGCTTTTACGCTTCGAACGGCTCTGCCAAAGGACGGTGGCCACGTGCTGGGAAAAGGCACCCGTTTTTTTGTTTTTTTTTTCTGAGAGCATCCCCGGGAAGGAAGGTGCAAGGAGGGGAAAGCAGCGGGGCAGCGCGTCCTCGCAGCACAACGCCTTCTCGGGCGGTCTTTTTACCGAGAGTTTAGCCGTCGACAGCCAAAGTTTTACCCTGTTTTGATATTACCGCCTTTTTTTTTTTTTTTAAAACTGGAAACTTTTCTTAAAAAAAAAAAAATATTTTATAAATAAGCACAAACTTATTTTTCTAAGAAATGTTCGGAGTTGGGGGGGATCGGTACCAAAAAAAAAAAATAGCGGAGCGGAGCTGTCGGCACGGTGCCAAAAAATCGGGGTTATTGCTACGGGGGAGCAGGGCGGGAGGGGTGGGCACGGTGGGACTGATGTGTGTCATGGGAAAATGATGTAGGGACGCCAGCAGGAGGCTGGGGACCCCGTGGAAATCCCCCCGAAACCCACCCAAGGCAGCGGTGGGATGCTGCGTGGGGGCTCAGGGCCCTGCGTCGCTTTTTGGGGACCCCAAAAGGCCGAGGGATGGCTGTGACGCCGCATCCCGGGCTGGGGTGTTGGGGTTTGCTACAGACAGCCACCGTCCCTGGGTGGGTTTTGGTGTGCTGAGGGGGTCGGGAAATCCCCCAAATTCATCCCTGGCCTCTTCCCCTTCCCTGCGAGGCTGCAGCGTGAACCATTTGGGCACAAAACCCGCAAATTGGTGATGGAGGAGCGTGGGGGGGATAGTGGCAAGCTGAAGGCCTCGCCGTCCCTTTCCCCACCTCATCCCACAGCCAAAACTGAACCAGAGCAGCTCCCCAAACCCAACACCAAGCACGCAGCCCAGCACCAAGCAGGGTGTGGGGTGAGAGGCCAACGTGTGCCCGGGGGCTGCGGGGTGCAGAGGGTGCCGCACGGGTCCGGGGCCGCTGTGTGGGGTGGGATGGGGCGTTTTGGGGTTGTCGGTGGCCTTTTGAGGTTGGTGCTGGTCCCTTGGCAATACCGAGCTGTCCTCGTGCAGGAGCTGCATAGTCCTTTCTGTGAAAGGATCCCCCTGTCAGGGCGACGCGAGAGCGCAGTGACTGTGTGGCGAAAGCCAAACCCGAGTGAAACGGCCCCAAAACCCCAGCGCCGTGTCATTTGTGTAACGAGGAGGTTTGTCGGGCGCCTTGTGCGGTGCGGCCGGAGGTGACAATAAAAGTGCCCCTTGTTTGCATCCCCTTGGCTCGTGGCGATTTGAGGATCGAAGAAGGGATGGAAGGCGGAGGGACGGGGCGCACGAGAGGCTGGGGGGGGGGGGGTCCCCAGCCCTGTCCCCCTGCCCTGTCCCCTGCCCGCTGCTGGCAGCCGAGCGGTGGCATTTGCTGCCATCCTGTGGCCGTGTCCCCGTCCCCATCCTGCGTGGGGAGCCCTGGTCCTGCAGGAGGGGACAGGCAGCGGTGTGACAGCGTGGCCGTCCTCCGCTGTGGGGACACCGTGCTGCCTGCGCCCCAGCTCCAGCGGGGTGAGCTGGCCCCTATTAACACCAATTAACACCCGGTTTCCTGCAGAAGATGACGGTGATGATGATGGTGGTGATGAAGATGAGGTGCCCGTTGATGCAGCATCGCTGGGATGTGTCCCCCAGCGGGTGCCACCACCCTGTGGTCACGGGTGTCACCGTGTGCCGTGCCAACCATGGGGACAGCGGGGTACTGCCACCCGCCTGCAGCCTGGGCACCCCTGGGACCCTGCCCATGGGACGGGGACAGGGATGGGGACACGGACACGGACACGGACAGGGACAGGATGTGGCCAGGCAATGCTCTGTGCCCCCAGCATGAGGACATCCTTGCTGTCCCATCCCTAAGCTGGTGCCCTCAGTGTCCGTGGTGGAGGCATCCACAGGCTGCACCTTTTCCGCGGGCTCCAAAAATATTTGTGTGTACCAGGGACCCCCTTTGTCCCCAGAAATAGCCCTCGGCCTTGGTGGGAATGTGCCCAGAGGAAGCAGCGGGTGGGCACTGGTCCCTGTGGGCTTTCCATGGCTCCCTGCTGCATTTCGGAGCAGCCTCGTGCAGGAGGGACGGGCACAAGGCGGTGCACGACATTTTTGGAGGGGTCCGCGTTGTGTGCTGCTAAGTATAGCCTCCAGATTCCATCGCCGGCCTATAAAAACCTGCATTTCCCTCGAACCAGATGTCGAATCCTTTTTATTTTCGCAGCGCAGCAGGCGGCAGCCCCACGGCTGGGGCAGAGCCAGCTCGCTCCCCTCCTGCAGGCTGCGCCCAGCGAGCGCTTTTCCACGGATCCCGTGCCATCCAAAGGCATCTGGGGGCTTTGTCCCTCTTCCGAGGGCTTTGTCCCCATGCAGGGGGCTTTGTCCCCATGGGGGGAGCTCCAGGGGAAGGGCTCCTCCAGCTCCCATCCCTCTCCAAGCTCTTTTTTTGGGCCGCCCTCGTGCCCCCGGTGCCGGCAGCCGCCAGCTTTCCAATTTCACAGGTTGGAGCTCGCTGCGAGGTTGGGGTTTCGTCTCCAGGAGCTGCTTCTCCTCCAGGCTTCGCACCCCCTGCCATCGTTTCTGGCAGCCCGGGAGCTGCAGTGTGCGAACGGGGCGGAACGGGGCGACGTGGGACTGGTTACGCTCAAAAGCCAAAAAAAAAAAAAAATGGGAAAACTGGATTTAAGGGGAAAAAAAAATCAAATACCAAGAGGAGAAGCACTTAGAAAGTGAACCGTGTTGATTTAAGGAGACAGCCCGGCGCAAAACGCCCTGCAAAGGGCAAAACGCCCCGCGCCCCCCGCTCGGTGTGGGGTTTTGGCACTGGGTGTTCCCCTGGGGGGCCAGATCCAGGCTTGTCGGGGTGCCTGGCTGAGCGGGTGCCGTGCGGTGCTTGCAGGGCAGCCTCGGAAATCAGTCACCGGCGTTGCTGTGGAAACGGGGGGAAAACCCATTTTCTCGCAGCCCATCGCCTCCCTTGCAGGAAACGCGCTCGGAGCACGGGGAGGCCACTGGGGGCCCCCCGGTTTTGGGGGGGGGGGGACACAAGACGCTCACGGACCCACAGATCCCATTGTGGGGCTGGGAAAGCTGCCGTACCCCAAATGGCACCGGTCTCTGCCAGGGGGCTGCCAAAGGCATCCCCTAAATCAACCCAGTGGCACTGGGTGCACCCCCCCGGCACCTCGCCCCCGTGTCTCCTGTGGGATTTGTGATCCTGCTGCGTGCCCGGGATCTCCTCGGGATCCCAAAGAGGAGATCTGTAGGGTCAGCCAGGGACCCCACAGCTGGGACGTCAGCGCTTGTTTTGGGGCACGGGTGGGGGAAAGAAAAAGGTTTCATAAAAACCCCGACGGTGCTCGCCAGCTGCTAAAATCCTAAAAAAAAATAAAAAAATAAAATAATAAAAAAATCCTGATCTTAAAATCTGGGCGTTTGGGTTTAAAGTGCTGAAAAAGGAAATACAAAAATGGGGAGCGCTGAGGGTCTGGGGGGGGGGGTTGGATTGGGGGTGCCGGGGGATGTGATGGGTGCAGGGGCGAGATGGGTGCAGGAGGTGATGGGGGGCGTGGTGGGGGTGCAGGGCGCAGCGGGGGGGTTGTGGGGTCGGTGTGGGGTGGAGGGGGGGGGGTTGTGGGGCAGGGCAGGGCAGGAGGGAGGGGAAGGGTGGGGAGGGGAGGGAGGGGAAGGGAGGGGAGGGGAGGCTGGGGCGCAGCGGGGTCTTGCAGAAAAGCGCTCGGCAGCGAACGGGGGGTCGGAGGGGCGGGGAGGGGAGGGAGAGCAGCAGCAGCAGCAGGAGGAGGAGGAGGAGGAGGAGGAGGAGGAGGAGGAGGAAGTCGGGGCCGAGCCGCTTCCTGTAGGCAGAGGGATGAGCGCAGACAAAGCTGGGTGGGGACTCGGCGCTCGGGGCTGCCGCTGACCACCCCTCCTGCTGCCTCCATCCCTCCCTCCATCCCTCCATCCATCCCTCCATCCATCCGTCTGTCCTCCCCCCGGGGAGCCGGGGCAGCTCCAGCCGCCTGCAGGTACCTCCGAGGGCTGGGGAGGCACTGGGAGGCACTGGGAGGCACTGGGAGGCGCTGGGAGCGCAGCCACCGGGGCTTGCGGGCAACTGAGAGCGCCGGCACTGGGCGCACTGGGCGCACTGGGCGCACTGGGCGCACTGGGCGCGCTGGGGCTGGGCAGCCCCCCCCCGGGGCAGCCCCACCCCTGGCTGGCTGCTTGCAGCTGGCCCCAAAGGGCCCCCCCCAACCCTCTGCACCCCAAAAAAAAGGGAGCCGAGCCCACCCAAACCCCCCGGGTGCCACCCCCGGGCAGGGCGGCGGCGCCCCATCACCCCACCGTCACCCCACGGGGACCCGCTGCCACCCACCCCAGGACCCCCGGCGGTGACGGCACCTGCCTGGGGGCACTGGGGGCACTGGGGGGGGACTGGGAGGACTGGGGGGGACTGGGGGAAGGTGCCTGGCGCAGGGCGCTCAGCCTCCCCAAAACAAAGCTCCGATTTACAGGGGCCGATCCTGGGTTAATCAACTGATTTGCCATCACACGAAAGGCTTTTGCCGAGGATGAATGAGGAGCAGTGTTCTCTCCTTTTTCCTTTTTTCCTTTTTTTTTAATTTATTTTTTATTTATTTATTTTTTCCTTCCCCTACAAAGGGCTTTCCCTGCCCCAAATCCCTGCCGGAACCTCTGGCTTGGGGACGGAGCTGCCCCCAGCCTGGCTCCGGAGGGGGAAATTTTGGGGTGCACCATCCCCGCGCCGGCAGCCCTCCGCCTGGGGATTTTGATTGAAATCCTGCTTTTTTTTTCCCAGCTGTGGCCATACAACAGGCACGGCTTGTGCAGGGCGTCGGGACAAGTAACCACGGCAGAACAGCCCCTCTGGGGGTGCACGGGGGGGAGACCCCTTGGGGAGAGCCTCTCCAGGGGTCCCCTGTGCTGGAGGGAGGGGAAGGCGGCCAAAAACTTTGGTTTTCGTGCTGCCTCGTGGGAAAACGGATTTATTTTTAGGCAAAAACTTGAATCTGGGCTCTCCTTCTTTCTTGCTAGCGAGTCCCTGATAAAGTCGGGGGGTGCTGTCCCGGGGGGGCACAGGAGGGAAGGGCTGGGGTCGGGGCACACGCCCTGGCACCGTGCTGGGGCCAGGCATGGAGGCTTTTTCCTTATAACTGGATTTCCCTGAATGCAGCTGGAAGCCTGCGATTTTAATCCTCTTTTCTGCCATACGGCCGCTGGCTGGATTGAAATATGACTCAATTAATTATTGCCAGGAAAGCCCCGGGGCGAAGCCTTTCTTTCTCCAGGAGGGTGCCCGGGGGCTTTTCTCACCCCGTGCCATGGGGTATGGGGCCGGGCTGCCCCCTTGGCACTTTTGGTGCTTTTTTTCAGCTTTTTCAGCGCCGCGTTCCCTTGCCAGGGGCGTGCTGCCACCTGTGACACGAGTGTGGTGGTCTCAGCACCATCTGGATGATGACCAGAGTCGCTCTCACACCCAGCACAGTGACCCCAAGGCGGGGGACCCACAGGTCCCCCTGCCCCAAGCTGCACTCCCTGCATGTGCCCTTCCTCTCCCCACAGCCCTGGATGCGCACGCACTGGAGGATGCTCTGGGACGGCACTGGGATGCTCTGGGACGGCACTGGGATGCTCTGGGACAGCACTGGGATGCTCTGGGATGGCACTGGGATGCTCTGGGACCTGCCACCTTTTCTCCAGGCACCCACACAACCCCAGAGGATGGCTCTGGGTGCGCGCAGCGCTCAGCCACATCGGGGACGGGTGGCGGCAGCGGGGCACACGATGTGATTCCCGGCAGGTAGCGGGGCGTGTGCCACCAGAGGAACCCTACTACTATTATAATTATTATTCTGAAGCCCCAAAACACACAGTTTTTTCACCACTCAGCACGGGAGCAGCCGGGAGCTTGGCGAAAACGCCTTGCAGGGCGAGGCGGTGCCTCCCCACCCAGCCCCCGTGAGCGCGCCCGCACGGCTTTGGCTGTTTTGGCCTCAAAACAGCGGCGGCCGAGGCACCACTTCTCCTTTTGAAAACCCGTGAGTCATGGGAGGAGAGAAGCAGCGCCGGCGCATGCTGTTTCCATAGCAATTGGGGCTGGCGAGCCAGCGCCGAGCCCTGCAGCCCCCAAAAACGCTGCCCGGGGGGCTGCGGGGTGGCCACACCGCCCGGTCCCGCACCAGCTCCAGGGGGATTGGGACCGTCCCGCTCGTGCCGTGTTGTTTGCTGGCCACCTTGCCATCCCATAACCTCTTTTGGGTCGGGGATAAGGGGATCGCCCTGGGAAAAGCATCATTTTTGGCACGAGTTGTGTCGGGGCTCAGCGTGAATTATCTGAGTGTTCCGGTCCTTAGTTGTGCCCGGGGCCGTGTGCGTTCACAGCATGCCAAAGCGGGAGAATCGAGCAAAGGGACCGGGGTGCATTTTTAATTTTTCTTCCTTTTCAGACCCTTTCCTTGCTGTTTCTCCCTCTCTGGCTTCTCGCTCAGCTGCTCAGTGCAGTCTCAGCGGGTACTGGGAGAAAAGAGGGGAGGAAAGGCAGAGGGAGATGCCACATCCCGTGCCGTGGTCCAGGCCTGGGTGCGGGATGCAGCACACGGTGCTGTGCTGGGAAGGGCACTTTTGTGCTTGTCTTTGCCCAGACTGACTGCCTGGCCACTTCCAGTTTGGGGTCACACCTTCCACGTGCATTTTTTTAATTTTCTGTCTGCAAGGTGTGGTTGGAACACCCCCAGGACAGGTCCTTCACGGTGCAGGAGCAGCCCCGCATCCAAAATTGCTGGGGAGAAGGGAAAGCGGGGGCTCTGCTCCTGCTGGGGATGGTGAGATGGCTGCAGGGGGGGGCGCAGGCTGCGTTTTCTGGCTGGATGAGCGAGGTTTGCTGCACGCTCTTGGCACGAGCAAGTTGGCTCTCGCCCCACTTCGAGGCAGGTCTGGGGAGAAGGACGGGCTCCAGCTGCTGTGGCTGGTGGGAGGACAGGGACTTGGCTCGGTGGAGAGGTGAGGTTGGCTCCAAAACTTCAGGGCTGGGCGGGCAGAGCCCACGGGCAGGATGTGGGGAGCAGCCCCATGGGGTCTGTAGAGGTTTGGGGCTGTGGCTGGTGGGAGCAGTTCTCGGCCCCGACCCATTCCTGGCCGCTGCCTCCTGCGTGCGCGTCCTCGTGTGAGCCACGAGGAGGCTGAAGTCTGGCATAACGCTTCTCCTCCATCTCACGTAGGCAAAACCAAGTTTTCACACACTCAGTGGGGAAAAAAAAAAAAAAAAAAGAAGTCTCTGAAATGGCATTGTACCAAACCTTAAAAACTTCCCACCTTGCCATTTGCGTGCAGCTGGTAACATTTTTGACAATTCCTGGGCAGCAGCTGTACCCAGACCAGCTCATCGTACCAAACACAGTTGGTTTTCACCTTATCTCATCCTCCGCTTGCTTATCACACAGTAATCTTCTTCCCCTGTTGCTTCTTGTCATCGTTGTGGCTCGGTCTAACTGGAGAGGGTCAGGGTGCTCCTGGGTTGTGGTCGGTGGGTACCGGTGCTGGTCTCCAGCAGCGGTGATGCTCCTGTGTGGGCTGAGATGCAGGGATGGGACACCAGAGAAGTTTGCATTTAAAAAAGAGCAGCTCTGGGACGCTCATCCAGGTGTGTTGGCTTCTCTGATGGCTTGAAGGAGACCTCTGGCTTCACCGAGCTCACAAAGAAGCAGCTGAGCTCATCCTTGCGCTGGAGCTCAGGAGCATTGCTCGGGGTCGCAGACCTGGCAGCAGCTTGTGCCCTCCTGGCCCTTCCCGGAGCTCATGGTGAGCTGTAGGTTTGCAGGTGGTGATGGTGCCTTTGGGGTTTCATCCTTTTGGGCACAGCACCGAGAAATGCCCTTCTCTGATGTGCTGAAGCACCAGCAGCACATCACAGTGGCGCTGACACCGATCCGGGCGTGCTCACCCCGCGTGCTGGGGATGGGAGCGGGCACCACAGCACCCAGTGGGATGCAGAGCAGGAGGGTGTTGGATGAGCTTCTGGAGCTGAGCAGGAGTCTGGGTTTAGCAGGTTGATCGCCCTGCCCTCGCTTGCTCTCCTGATAGCTATCAGAAGGGAAGTTTGCTCCGTGCTTCCCATAACGCTCCCTACGAGCAGCTCTTCGCGCTGGGCAGCTGGGTTTGTAAGACACGCCGACTTGGGAGTGAAAAAGCAGCATTACCTGATCCTTGGAGCTCATCACAGATCCTGAGCAATCAGTGCTCCTTCCTAGATAGCATGCAGTCCCAGCAGAGGGGAATAAACCCAGCACAGCACAGGATTTTCCTGCTGCAGCTCCCGGGAGCCCCCGCGGTGCTGCTGCCTTACCCCCACCGTGCTGCCCAGCACCCCTCCTGCTGCAGCATCCTCCCTTTCGGGGCTGCTAAAACCCATCCCTGTGGCTCGGCTGCCATGGCCGGAGCTGTTCCTTGGTGTCACGGGGACGTTGGTGCCATGGGCACCTCTGCAAGCAGACACGGACACGCTCACGACACCCTTGTGACTGGTGGGGAACACAGGAGTGGGGCCAGATCCTACAGCCAGATAGGTCTCTGTGACCAAGAGGATTGTCACACCCCACAGCCATGGGGACCTGAGGCCAGGCAGGGCATCCACAGCAATTTTGGAGAATTTTAGGTCATTGTGGGTGGCCCTGGGGTGGGTGCCCTCATCCCCAAGGCAGGGCAGGCTCGGGGTATGTCCCTACGCTCTGGGGCTGGCTGTGTGATGGGGCTGCTGCCATGCCGGTGCTCTTCCCTGTGCTGGGATGGTGTTACCAGCCCTGTAGCTCCAAAATTTATGGCTTTGGGGGAAGGCTAAGTGTCTGCCTTGGACAAGGGTCGTTTTGTAGGGACACCAACACGTTGGACGGAGTCCCCTGAGCTGCACAAAGCCCCTCCGTCACCCCTGAGGTGACCAGGCCCCATCTCTGGCTGCTTGATAGTAAATCCCATGACACTTTTTGCTCTTATCTGACAAAAACCTCCCATGATCTCCAAGAAGGGGCCATGGATCTCTAGCAGGGCCATGGCCGCCCTCAGGAGGTGCCAACATGGCCGGGCTGCGACAGGCCCAGCCCCACACACAGCCCTGCAGGGCCTTGATGGGACATGATGGGACCCCTCTGGAGTCTCAGCAGGCATCCCAAAACCACCCCAAATCGTGTTTGTGTAGGGGAGGCTTCCCAGCCCGTGTGTGGTTGGGTTTTGGCTCCTTGGGCTGCTCTTTTGGCACGTCTGGGCTGCCAGGAGCACACTCGGTCTCACTCATGTTATGGCTCTCGCCCCCTCTGCCTGCACCAGCTCCCAAATTTGCCCCATTTTGGCAGGAGCTGGATGGGGAGAGTGAGGAGACGGCTCCCCCCGTGACAGATGGGATGAACGAGGGGCTGGCTGGTGTTGCAGATGGAGCCCAGGCCGTGTGGTTTGGGGTTTTTTGGCTCAATGTGTTAGCCCCAGGAGCTGGTGGCCTCAGGGGGGCTGCCCAAGGGTCTGTTCAGTCCCCCGTTCACTTTGGGCTTTTCCCAGGGGTTTGGCCATGAAACACCATGCCCCTTGCCCCTTTAGGATGGAGGGGACCCCTGGAGGTGCCCGATCCCACCTCTGGGCATTGTATGGGTCCTTGTGGGCCCAGCAGCACATCCACAGCCACTTGCCCCTAAAAGCACACGGTGACCTGCCCAGGTCTCCTCCACCCAGCTCCATGTGCCTGCCTGGGGTCTTCTACCCCCTCAGAGGGTCTGCAGGGGTTTGGGGGTCTTTGGGGTGGGTCTTCTGCCTCAAATGGGAACACTTTGAATGCTGACAGGGACAAGTCCACGGCCTGGTGGCACCACCATGAGACCCGTGCCACATCCCACCCCAAGGGCAGCCTTTCGGCAAGGCTCCAGGCTCCATTATTCAAGTCATGCTGACCTGATTGCGCTTCACCCCCTTGTATTTTTAATGCCGCGGAGCCGTGATGGTGTTTGTGCGGAGCTCGCAGCGCCGCTGCCATCAAAATACGTTGCATTATTTATCAGCTGATTTAATATAATTGCTGCTCAGCCTGACGTCCCCGCCTGGGGGCCGTATTCATGGCCGGTGCTTCCTGGCTGATGCCTGCGGGGGGGACGCTGCCGCCCCCGGCTCCTCCCTCCATGCTGGGCCAGGCAGGAGTAAAAAGATGATGTTAAAAAAAAAAGATGATGTTAATACAGCAACCCAGGCTTTTAGGGGGGCATTGACAGCAAATAAGGGACACACCGATGATTTTCAAGCTTAAATCTGAGCCCTGGACTAATGTTTCCATTAATGGATGTCAAACTTAGGCTGGCTTGGCGTCGATGCTACTCCTCCATCCTACCTGTAACCAAAGCCTGGCCCCAAAGGAGCTGCTGCCCTCACAGATTTCCACACTCCGGGCTGGAGGAGCACAGAAAGGGGCAGCACAGAGGGGTGCTGAGGCCACAGTGGGCAGGGAAAGGCGTTTGTACTCAAGCAGCTGAAGCAGGGTGGCTGCGGGTGGCTTGCCAGGATTAAAGGTGTGGGAACAGGCACGGGGTGGGGTAAATGAAGCACGTGGGGCCCGTGGCATGGCCAGGATACACCCTACAACCTCGGGTCCCATCCTGCCCCACATCCCTGGTGTGGCTTCACCCCCACGACAGTGGGATGGATGGATGGGAGGGCGCCTTGTGCCGCTTTATCCCGGCTTTGGCACACGTTTTTTTGGCTTTGCACATTTCCTTTACATTTTTTGCAAGGCAAAAAAATCTCAAACGTAAGAACACGGCCCCGGGGAGCAGCTCTTGGCTCCCTCTGCGTAAAGCAGGGTTTGCCAGGCGTGTGTCACCCCCGGCACGGCGGGGACGATGGCTGGCGTTACACGTGGTGCCAGCGGCTCAATAGGGAATGTGGCAGGGATGTGGCACCGCCAGCTCAGGGGTTGTGGTAGCTCGTTGTAAATAACAGCGTGAGAAAAAATGGCTTTTGTCAAAGGGAAAAAAATGTTTTGTGTGCGTTTTGTGGGGAAAACAGGCTGGTGAGGGATGTCGGGCTCCGTGGGAAAACCGAGGCGCTCGCTGTACCTGGAGCTCAGTGGGAGAGGAGGCGAGGAGCAGGGACCCAGGTGTGCTCCCCACCGCTATCATCACTTTGTGCTTTCTACTTCTGAGCAAGATGCTCAGGGTTACAGCAAAAAGGGCACAGCAGCGAGTGGCAGAGGGGGAATTTAGCGGAGGCAATGTGGGTCAGCTTGCCACGCAAGGACGGGGCGCCAGCAGCCTAATTCTGGCTCACCTGCCCCTGCTAACCCGGTTTGCAGGGCTGCTCGCTTGCCTGCGGGTAGTAACTCCTCTCACCACATACTATTTAGCACACTGAATTACTTTTATATAATTTTAATAGTAAGTTGAAAAGTACGGGGATCTATTTTTCCCTTTTTTTTTTTTCCTCTCCGCTTGGAAACCTGCTAAAATCACCCACATTTAGTGGCGATCCTCCTCCTGCTTGGGATGCGGCCGTCAGGGAGCTCTCTGCTTGTTTAGCAGGTGTCTTATTGATGCTGTCGCCAAACCCGTGCAGGTTAATCGTAGCCACAAGGCGTAGGAGGTTACTCTACAACCCCTGCACAAAGCGCAACGCATCCCGGGAAGCAGCTCCAAAGCTCTCCGTCTCCACGCGGTGCGCGAGTAGCGGCTCTCAAAGGCACCTGCTCTGGATTTATATATTAAAAAAAAAGATAGAAAGGGGAAAAAAAAAAAAAAAGAAAGAAAAGGAAGAAGAAAAAAACAGCTTCCAGCCTCCTGCTTTGATGGCTGCGGCGCAGGGATGGGGAGAGAAGCGGTGCTCAGCAGCACCGGGGCTCTGCTCCACCCCAGCGGATAGGCTGTGACCTGTTTGATGTATTTGAAGCTGGAAATAGATCCTTATGAGTAATGTGGTTCAGGTGCTTATCACTAATTAATTAATTCTTTTGTACTGCAGATGCCTAATTAAAGCAGTCTAAGGTAATTCCCGTGGGGTCTCGAGCTAATGGGGTGGTTAAGGGGGTTGTTTCTGCGCTGATGTAACTTGTTGGGCAATTCCCCGCGGCCGGGGAGGTTTATTAGGCTTCGTGTGGCTGTTACTTAAAATAAAATTCCAATAAAGGTTTGATTCGGGTGAAATCATCGGAGATGGCAGCGGGGCTCCCGGAGCACAGCTGGAGGCTTCACCTCCAGCGGTACGGGAGCAAAAGGCGCCGCGGGGCTCTCGTGCTGGGAGCGAAAGGCACGGGACTGGGCTTTAACTGGGCCAAACTGGTGGCTTCCCAGCTTCCCTGTCCCTGTCCCCAGTAAGTGGCCACGGCTTCGAGTGAAGGGCCACCTCGAGCCAGGCTCAGCGGGGGTTTGCTCCGTCAGGAGTGGTGTCGGCGCAGCCAAGTGCCAAAATCTGTTTGCCAAAATGCTCCCAAAGCTCACCCCGTGCCTCCCCTTGGGGTCTTTATCTCGGCGCTGGAAGTAAGCAGCAGGATGCTGGGGGTTGAAACCCCGGAATGGGTCAGCTCGTTAACATGAAGTAATAGCCTGGGCTTCGTTAAGACTGGTCTGTGGTCAGTGGGGGGCTCCTCACTTCCTCCGTGCCTTCAGCCACCCTCAGCCCCTGCTCTTCTCCTGGACAAGGGGCAGGGAGCTGGGATTTCTGAGCAAGGCACGTAGGGTGAGTTCATTTTGAAGCCAATTGGAGTTATTTTGGTGAAGGAATCAAGAACTGAAGGAAGAAAGAGCTCAGCGCGGTGATGCCTCCTCTAACCGAAGGGTGATTTGGGTTTCGGATGGTCTCAGAAAGGAGCTTTTGGGGTTTTCTGCTCTCCTCTGTTCCCAAGCAAGCCCCCTGTGTTTTTGGCTGAGCACGGGCAGAGCCGTGGTGCTGCGAGGAGCCCTGCCCTTGGGTTGGGGCCGTGGTCAGGCTTTTAGGGAGTTTCCAAAGCCCTGTGTTCTCTTGGGCGAGCCGCATAAAAATAAAACTCAGGCAACCGAAAATATTGATTGATTGATTGATTGATTGGATTCTGAAATCCCCGTGGGATAAAGGCCAAGTGGTGCTTGCAGGGGGGAGGCAGCTCTGCCCTTTACCACCAGGCTTTTGCAGACTTCGTGCTGGGCATGGGGTGGCAGGGTGTCCCTTTGCCGTCCCTTCGGCACCTCGCAGCAGAGCTCGGCAGCATCCCACCACATCATCCCCTTCCTCCTCCTCCCCGTGGGGCCGTGTCCGTCCCTCCCAGTGCACTTCATCCTCCCAGCACCTCGTTTTTGCTGGTCTTTCTGGAGCACCCAGCACCGGGTGCGAACCCAGAACCTCGTGGCAGGAGGGACAGGGCGAGGTGTCCCCGGCCCTGCCGTCAGGCGCCCGCTCCCTCACCCAAATCGTGTTTGAGAGAAGAACCAAACGACTGAAAGGAAGTTGAGGTTGCTTTCTGTTTGCCTTCTCTTCTGAACCGTTGGGGCACGTGTGGGAAAACAAAAACCCCGGGTTCTCACTCGGGCGTGACGCCCGCGGGGACGTCTCGGGGCACGAGGGGAACCCTGCGGCAGGGCCCCCAAATGCTTGGGGCTGGGGCTGCCCCTTCCCACACCCCGAGCTGTGGCTGCAGCACCCCAGCACGCTGCTTTGGAGGCTTTTGGGGTGTGAGTGGGGGGATCCCGTGCCGTTTACTCCATCCCTAAGCGAGATTTTGGCTTTGGTTGTGGCCGGGGATGGACGGAGGGGGCAACCAGAGCTCAGCCCCCTAGGATCCAGGACCAGCGATGAGCTCCCAATCCCTCACGCTGCTTTTGGAGACAAAACAGCCTCCAAATCTCCCCCGGGGTGCCTCATCCCCTTGCTGTGCACCACCTGGGTGCCCAGGACCCCGGTGCACCCTTTGGGGCGCAACACGGGGCAGCGCCGAGACCCCCAACGGGGACAAGTCACCACCAGTGGGGCCGATCCGGGTGCCGGGCGGGATCGTTAGCTGGTGTGCTAACGAAGCAGTTTCCATGGCAACGGGCTCGGTTTCGGCTCAGGCGCCTTGCAATTTATTTATTTATCTATTTTATTTGCTGGCGCGCCTCCGACCCGCGGGCTGCTCCTCAGCGTCGGCAGGAAAACCTGCATCGGAGAAGGGGAATAAATCCAGGATGGGATGAGGGGCTGTGGCTCTAGGTCCCGGTGAGGGGTGTGAGAGGAGCCCAGGGGCTCCGAGCTGGCTAATTATCCCCGTGCCTAATGAAACGAGGGGCCACGAGCACTTTGGGTGTGCCGGGGCTCCTTCCCCAGCCCCGTCTGCTGCTCAGCTCAGCGAGGCCGCCCCCTGGAAACGTGGCTCTTTGCTATTTTTTTTCTGTCTGTAGTATTTTTTTTTTGGCTTTCCGCGTATATTTAGTCGTTAGTTTTCAAGCGAGCAGCCTATCTTTAGAGGCAGCTCTTAGCACAAGCACGGGGACGGCTCAAAAACGCATCCGCTCCCCCCGGGTGGTGCTGGCGGGCCCCGTTATCCCCCTCCATCAGCCTTGGGGTGGGATGTGCAGGCGA